>NW_024609857.1:42953264-44248554 GCF_016920785.2 Ixodes scapularis | reverse complement strand
TGTCGAACTGACGTCCCCAACCTTTACGAGGAGCTCGATAACCGAGCGACGTAACTTATTAAACAGCTAAAGTGTGTAACAAAGACTACACAAAGAGCAAACATAGCAAGGTTTTTCAGTAGGCCAAAAGAGACCCCAGAGAATTTTTTTTTCTTTGGTCAGTAACGTGTCTATTAGCTATTTTGCTGGGTTGTACCACTCGCCTATCAAGCCGCTTGTGAACATTGGTACTGTCGGTTCGATGTCAGTGCGCTGTACGTCAAACGGAACTTTTGAGTGTTTTATATGAACAAGGGGTTAAAGAGTATACCCTTTTTTGGCGAGTGGAGGAACAAAAATTCACAAAATTCATAAAATGTCAAGCGTATTTTTGTTTTGTAGCGCGATATTAGCCGTTATGTTGCAAAAATGCTACATTCAAACTGGTAGAGATTGCTTTCCAATCATGCTCTCTAACCATGCGTGTGCCAGGCGAGTGACACAATCTAGAACTTATCTCTTTTATAATTACTTGATACAAAATACCCAACTTGTTTTCCAGGTTTACGTTGGCTCACTGAATAAAATATTTAAATCTTATATTTTCTGGTGTACCTCATTTATGTTTCTGTTTTGCTACAGTGCCATAGTGACGTCCCCAATTGCCGGGTATTTGGTGGAGACATTCGGATTCAGAAAAGGTTCAATGGCATTACTGGGAGTACTCGTGCTTTGGGTAAGCAGCTAAGCTGTTTGACTCTTGCAGCAATACAGGGTGATTCAAAGAGAGGCCAGGCTCTTTAAATCGACCGCAAAATTTGGTTTCTTAACCTATCGCGCTACGACTTTGTGCAGCGTTGCCCACAGATGGTGATTTTTTTTTTTTTTTTGTAAAATTTGCAAAGAGCGAATTTACCTGAGGAAAAAGTAAAGAAAGAAAAAGGCTTAGCTCCTACGGAAACGCAGCAACGCCACCGGTTTTCAAACAACACGGCGCCGTTTCGCACGGGAGACAAGAGATGGTGCAACGAACGCCGCCAACGAACGAGCATACGGCGCCGAGAGCCGGCGTCTTTAGCAGACGATCTTTTCGACTCAAAAGCGGCGCGCGTTTCGCAGGCGGCGACAGTCGCAGAAACAAAAATAGGAGCGGTAACAATAAAGAACTGTAGTTCCCTGTCTGCTAAAGACGTCGGCTCTCGGCGTCGTATGCTCGTTCGTTGGCGGCAGTTGGTTTCGCGACCGCTTGCGCCATCTCTTGTCTGCCGTGCGAAACGGCGCCATGTTGTTTGAAGACCGGTGACTTCGCTGCGTTTCCATAGGAGCTAAGCCTTTTTCTTTGTTTACTTTTTCCTTAAGTAGGTTCGCTCTTTCCAAATTTCACAAAAAAAAAAAGAAAGAAAAGGCACCATCTGTGGGCAACGCTGCACAAAGTCGTAGCGCAATAGGTTAAGAAACCAAATTTTGCGGTCGATTTAAAGAGCCTGGCCTCTCCCTGTATCACCCTGTAGTTAGAAGAAACGCGAACTGCGAAGATGAGGCCCAACCGTATTAAAGTGGTAGTTTGAGCTAGTTGGTACATCACTAATATTAAACAGCACACAAAAAGTCGGCGGAAGAGAAAAGGACAGTAGAATGCAAGAGCGCTGACTCCCAACTGATTTATTTAGAAAGAAGTGAAAAGAAAGAAAACGAAGCCACGAAAATTCAACCCCACGTGAAGTGAAGACAAGATAAAAGAAACAAAGAAAATGAAGAAGAAGAAAATGAACAAAATATGTACAGGATAAACGAAACAAACAAAAAAAAAACTAAGAAGAAAAGGAAGCAATAATGTACAGACGATACTCCGTTTCACCTTATGTTGTACCGCAGCGAAGGCTAGAAGCGCGAGCTCATAGCGTTGGCAGCTGCCCTTGGTGCACGAGAGCTTGAGGCGCAGAGATGTGCCCCAGAGGGGTCCATATCACAAGAGCGAATGACATTTCAGCGAACGGCGACATCTGAGCGAATGGTCGTTTTAGCGAATAACGGGGGCGCGCGTTAACCCATCCGTCGCGCTGCGCTTTACGACGCTTCGCGGCGACAGTCTGCGGCAACTCATTACAAAAATGTGAACTCATTTGGCCCACCCGAAAACGCCGCTTCGCGGCGTCCGACTATTCGCTAAAGTGTCGTTCGATGAAACGTGGGCGTTCGCTAAAACGTCATTCGATCAAGTGAGTGCCTCCCGCCCCAGAGCAAGGAGCTCGCGCTTGTAGCCTTTCCTGTGGTAGAACACAAGGTGAAACAGAGTATAGTCTGTACATAATTTATTTCTTTTCTTCTTCTTCGTTTTTTTTTTTTTTGTTTCTTTTATCCTGAACTTATTTTCTTCGTTTTCTTTGTTTCTTTTATCTTGTATTCACTACACGTGGGGTTCAATTTTCGCGGCTTCTTTTTTCCTTCTTTTCACTTCTTTCTAAATAAATCAGTTGGGAGTCAGCGCTCTTTCGTTCTACTGTCCTTTTCTCTCCTGCCGACTTTTTGTGCGCTGTTAAATATTAGTGACCTAACCGTATCACTACTTAAAGAAAACACACGTCCCGTGCGTTTAATTTTTCACAAAAATTTTTCAGGACTGATTAAGTTTGTTACGCTTACTCAGCAAATGACGAAGTCTTTTTTTCTTTTTAAAGGGACGTTTTGACCGCGCATAAAACGTCTGCGACGAGACAATAAATATTGCCTTTGACAAACTCCCGCTGTGTTCGACGTGTTATTAATACCTAAAGTTCCTGCAAAATAAAATTATCCCGGCCTTTTTATTTAGATGAGTTCTTTCCACAGATTACATGTATTGAATAATTGAGTGCTGGACGGGGCAAAGCACACGGGCATATGTTTATTTAGATTGATCAGGGCATAGACTCTTCGCATATACAAACTGACAGCTTAAAATATGAAGGACGTGCGGCTAACCGTGATCACGCTTCGTAGGAAGTGAATATCGAAGTTGTGCTTGCTAAACCGTTATCTCGGTAAGATCATAATCAATAATCTATTTGATAATCCGGCTGTTTCATTCTAATTCGAACAAATTTATTACGAAAATTTCGTAAAAGCTACACTAATACAGTTTCGGCAGGTCATTTGTACTGCCGGTGGGACATCATATAGGTGGCTAATCTTTGCGATAAGTCAGATAAATACCTAAACTTCCCTAATTAATCTTTAATTAGTAACAATAATCATATGGTGTCAAATAGAAACCTGCTGAGCATTATCAAAGACCACTATATCAGTCAATTTTAGAACGACTTGAATCTCGTGGAATACTTGGGAGGTGACCAAAGTTACCACTCCTGCAGCAGGCGCAAAGCTAGCAGCGGCAGAACGCGATGATAATCTAATCATCCTCGTTTTGCCACTGCTAGCGTTGCGCCTGATACACGAGTGGCAACTTTGGTGCGCACCCGAGTTTCCCATGAGCTTCAAGTCGGTCTAAATGTGACTTATATGCTTGTATTCGATTATGCTCAGCATGTTCCTAATTGAAGCCTTATGATTATCTTTACTGATTAAAAAGATAATTAAGGTAGTTTAGTTAATTATTCGACTTATCTCAAAGATTAGCCACCTATATGATGTCACCCTGGCAGTATAATTCACCTGCTCAGACTGTATTAGCGCATCTTTTACGGATTTTTGGTAATTAATCTGTTCGAATTAAAACGGAACACCGGGTACGCTCCTCGATATCGATTGCTTGTTGATAGGATTGTGTTGTGTTATACTTAATGTTCCGTGCTTCGGTGTTTATTTTGTCTCCAAAATTAACGTGCTTTTTTTTTTTTTTTTTGCGGGGGGGGGGGTGTTTTTTTTTTCTGTGAATTGGTTAGAAATAGACCAATTTCACCAAAAACGCCAAATCTCTGGAAAGAAACGAACCCAGAAAAACGCACCCCCGTAGTTGAAACAAAATAAACACCGAAAACACGAAACCTTGGTTATATTTCATTTAATATTATACATAAAGTGAATTGCCTTTTTTAATGTCAAAATATTGCTGTCGCAGCTTCCAGCAACGTTTATTCAATGGATTCGGCCGACTTGGAAACGAAATCTGACGATATGATGGGCACCACTGGAAGCAGTCGTCACGTCGCAATTTTTATGCAAGGAACTTCACATATCCACCAAAGACTGAAAAGTCGCTTTCTTCAGTACAAACCTAAAGTTAAAGTGATAGGAAATTACCAAATTACCTAAATTCTCTCAACAATGATAGAAGTAAAATAAAGAGTCTCAGCTCAACGACCCTTGAGACGAATAAGAGAGTAATGCTTTCAGGCTCAGGTTCAATAAAACATTGTCAAAAATTATTAAAAAAGAAACTAACTTAAACGTGCATGATTTTCGTAATTTAGAAAAAAATTAAATCTGCGCGATTATTGATGCTTTTCAATGGTATCTTGGCGCAGTGGTCGTTCGCTGTGTTATTTCGAAAAGTATCTTCCTGTTGTGACGCTAAAAGCGCCAATTTTAGTCAACCATGACACCTATCACCCCTTGAAATGTCTCAAATAAAAAAAAGATCTTTAATTGATTTTTAGTGTCCATCACCGCTCAGTGTAGATACTTCTGTGAGTCAACGGTTTTTCGCAATAGGTTGCTGCATTCATAGTGCTCATGTCACCATGTTCGATTAAATACCAACACCACTGCTTTCAAGCACACCCAAAAGTCCTTGTTTGTTTTACAGCGATGCAATCAAAGCATAAACCATAGACCTCCCTTCAGTCAGTTCAAGTAATGTGAACAATAATCGGTATCAGGCTCAAGTGGTGAAGCAGCTTAGGTTGCAGAAGTGGTTGGCGCCGTTTCGCCAACGTGACCTTTATAATATTGCCAACGTGACAATAAACTTTATACTATGAACGAAATAGAGCAGACTGTCCCAGGGCTAACTTCCTTGGGATGTTACAGCAGCACCCTTAGCATGCTGTGAAGAGACTTAATATAGTAGGCTGAATATTCTAGCTGCACTGTAGTGCAATCCCGGACAAAAGCTCACCGGACAAAAGCTCACCGGACAGAAGCTCACCGGACAAAAGCTCACCGAACAAAAGCTCACCCATTTTTTCACAGACCCGGACAGAAGCTCACCATGAGAAAATTTCATGTTGGTCTTAACACGTGTGCGGACAACTTAGGTGCATGCGTACGACACAAAAATACAACGATAACTTAAATTAAAGAAAACCCATGCATTCGTAATGAAGAGACATTGTGCCTAATCTTTATGTGCGCGTTTAGCGTGACATAACCGCAATGAAAAAGCGAGGTCAAGAAAGGGTGACTTCGTTTCTTCGGTCACTCTTCGGGTTCAAAAACTTCGGTTCACGAAGTTTCTTGGGAGTGGCACTCGGGTGCTCCGATATACCTTGAGTCAAGCAAGCTTGATCTTATCAGCTCCATTCAGTTTCAGTGACCTAAATGTTGGTCCCAAATCGTTGCTTCTCAGCCTGTAATGGCTTATCGTCGACACCTTTGCATGGGATGGGATGCCAGTTCTCATAAAAGTGGTAAAATGTCCATCGCGTCCGTACTTTACCCCAGCCCGTGTTTCACCCGGGGTAGCAAAAAAAATGAGGTGAGCTTTTGTCAGGGTCAATGAAAAAACGGGTGAGCTTTTGTCCGGTGAGCTTTTGTCCGGTGAGCTTCTGCCCGGTGAGCTTTTGTCCGGTGAGCTTTTGTCCGGTGACCACTGTAGTGGTATCATTTTACCTAAATAAACTTTAGTTGCGAGTGCGCCTCGTCCTGTTTACTCTCCTCTTTGTCCTGTCGTTTTTTGGCGCTGTATATTGCCACGCATCGTGCTGTGTCAAGCCGCGAGCTGCGTAATGTTATCTATCCTCCTTTACGCGCGCGCCATGAGTGCGCGCTTTTCGTTCATACGCTTATCGAGACGCTGCTCTCGAAACAGCTCGTTGTTATCCGAAGATTCTAGAAAGTTCGATGAGCGGGTAAAAAGATAGCAGCCGGCCGACCGCTTCTATTATTATTCTCTTCGCCGGCTACCGCCCACACTCGCCTCCCGCCGATCTTTCTTTTCGGAGGGCACAAGTTCGCCCAATAAACCCTTCGTTTATGTTCCTTCAAGTTGTCCGAGTGACTTCGCCACGTAACAACTGGTGAAGGTGCGGGGTATAGGCACCTTCCATGTACCGCTACCCTCCTGGAAGCCGCGACTCTAGCCCAAAGCGCACCCCTCCCATCGATATCAGCCCGGTGCACCGGAGTAGCCGCCGGAAGCAGGGCCTGGTCCCGGAGTTCGGACGCCTCCCGGATCCAACGAGAACGCGGGCCAAGTCGGCGGACAGCATCATGCAGGCACCCGCAGCCCCAGCGCCAATTGTGCTACAGCAGCCGAAGGAGCCTCCACTCTTCCGCGGGTCGCCATGTGAAGATCCCGAGGACTGGCTGGAAACATTTGAACGTGTCGCCCAGTTCAACAGGTTGGATAACGAGGCCAAGTTGCGGAATGTCTTCTTTTCCCTTGAAGAGGCGGCGCGCACGTGGCTTGAAAACCGCGAGAGCTCCTTTGCGACGTGGGAAGCCTTCAAGTCCCAGTTTCTTCAGGCATTCACCACGGTTCTGCGGAAAGAACGGGCAGAGCTACTCCTTCAAGTGCGCGTGCAACACCCCAATGAGCGTATGATCGTCTTCGTTGAGGAGATGACCCGATTGTTTCGACGTGCCGACCCCAACATGCCCGAGGACAAGAAATTACGATATTTAATGAAGGGCGTAAAAGAAAACCTGTTCGCGGGATTGGTCCGGAACCCCCCAACCCCCGTCGCAAAGTTTGTCGCCGAAGCCAGCACGATGGAGAAAACCCTTGACACGCGTGCAAGGCAGTACGAACGTCCTACACAAGTACTGGCGACGAACTACACCAACGTGAGCACCATCAGCCCTGCAGCCTTGCGGGATACCATACGGGAGGTGGTACGCGAGGAGCTACAAAAACATCTTCCGCAAGTGGCCCAACCTCAGGTGTCTTCCCTCACCGATATAATCCGGGACGAAGTGCAGCAGGCTTTGGGTACGTCGACGCCGCCGGTATCGCACTCACAGCCGAATGTTGCAACCTACACCCCTGATCCGAGAAGCCCGCCCAGCCCTCGTCGGGAGCCATTCACGCCTGCATTTCGTCGCCCACCGCAAGCCAATCACCACCCCGCCGTCGTACAACACCCTGGACCAAGGAAAACAGACGTCTGGAGAACTATTGATCGCCGCCCACTCTGCTATCACTGTGGCGAAGCCGGACACGTTTATCGCCGCTGCCCGTACATACAGCTAGGCCTCCGTGGCTTTCCCGCCGATGCTCCTCGACCACAGCCTCGTCAAAGACCCCGAGACATCGAGGACTATTTGGCCCGGTGTGAACGCACACCCAGGCGCCTCTCCCGATCGCCCTCGCCACGCCCATCTGCCTCACCAAACCGTCGTCCGTACGCCGGAACTGAGCGAGGGAGGTCGCCAAGCCCCCGCAGGGGAAACTGAAGACAGCAACCTCTGGAGGTGGGGCTGCTGAATGTCGAAGAACCGAAGACCCTCCAGCGACGCAACGACGCAGCCGTGACCGGACGTCCCGACGCAGCTACGACGCGACGGGCCGACGACATCGCAAGATGACAACCCCCACGGCCGACTTACAAGTATCGATCGATGGACACGACGTAACCGCCCTCGTCGACACAGGCGCCGATTATTCTGTCATCAGCCGACGTCTCGCGACTCAGTTGAAGAAGGTTACGACAGAATGGAACGGTCCACTCATTCGCACAGCCGGAGGCCACCTAGTGTCGCCGAGCGGAAGGTGCACGTCAAGTGTTTCAATACGCGGACATACGTACCTCACGACGTTCGTCATCCTAGAACAGTGCTCCCGCGATCTCATACTAGGAATGGACTTCTTGACCGATTACGGCGCCATAATTGACCTACCATCCAAGTCTGTCAGCTTTTCCACGGACCATGCCCTACCGTCGGACAAGAAATGTGAATACCGCTCCACACTCAGGCTTCTCGAAGAGCACGTAACCCTGCCGCCGTATTCCAGTCGGCTAATCGCTGTTGGAACCGACTCGTCCGATGATGTCGAGGGAGTTGCAGAAGGCAACCGAAGTCTGTTCCTTCACAGAGGGATATCCGTTGCCAGAGGCGTCGTCCAGCTTCACAAAGGACAGGCACACGTTCTACTCACTAACTTCAGCCCGGAGTTTCAGCACCTCAACACGGGCACAGCACTGGCTTTTGTCGAGGGCATTACCGAAGCCAGCAGTGCTCTCAATATCGTGGCTTCGACACCGAAAGTCCCAAGTCCCGAGAATACAGACACCTCTTTCGACATCAACACCACCCTTCTCCAACGAAAACAAGACGAGCTACGACGCTTGCTGATTCGCTACCGAAACTGTTTCTCTTCCTCGTCAAAGATTCGGCAGCCCCCCGTTGCAAAACACCACATTGTTACGAAAGAGGGAACGCGGCCTACGCGTCAGTCGCCATACCGAGTGTCACCGAAAGAACGTAGCGCAATTCGACAGCAAGTAAAGGAAATGCTGGACGATAACATTATACAACCGTCCAAAAGCCCTTGGGCATCGTCGGTGGTGCTCGTGAAGAAGAAGGACGGCACACTAAGATTCTGCGTCGACTATCGCCGACTCAACAAGGTCACAAAGAAAGACGTTTACCCGCTCCCGCGGATCGACGACACCCTGGACCGCCTTTGTCACGCAAAGTACTTTTCGTCCATGGACCTGAAGTCCGGTTCTTGGCAAATTGAGGTTGACGAGAGAGGTAGAGAGAAGACCGCCTTCGTCACCCCAGACGGGCTCTACGAGTTCAAGGTCATGCCGTTTGGGTTATGCTCCGCACCGGCAACATTCCAACGCGTCATGGATACCGTGCTCGCAGACCTCAAATGGCAGATGTGTCTCGTCTACCTGGATGACGTCGTGGTGTTTGCCCCGACCTTCGAGGAACACCTCCAAAGGCTTGAGACGGTATTCCATGCGATTAAAGGCCTGTTCACACATGCAGCGGAGCGCTACGAGCATAGCGCTAACCTCGCGCTAAGCGCGTGCTGACGGCAGCGGTCACCAGCTTTGTATCGCACCGTCAAAACTGTTGCTCATGGCGGACGATAAGTAGCTGATGACACGTGAGGAGCGCTACATCAGCGCTTCGCTGCATGTGAGAACCGGCCTTAAATCTTCAGGGTTGACCCTCAAGTCGGAAAAATGCCGCTTCGCCTACGAGGAGCTAAAGTTCCTGGGCCATATCGTGAACAGTGATGGTGTTCTACCAGACCCGGAAAAGACTGCTGCTGTCGCCGAATTTCCGCTGCCCACCGACAAGAAAGCGGTGCGCCGATTCCTTGGATTATGTGCTTACTACCGGAGATTCGTCGAAGGCTTCTCATGCATTGAAGAGCCTCTCACGCGGTTGACGAAGGATGCCGTACATTTCACCTGGGCCGGTTTGCTCATCTTGCGGCTGCGGACGCGGCCGCGGCCAGGAGGGATTTTTCTGTCACGTGACCAGCTCCTTGGGGACAAGAAAGTACCTAGCGTCCCTTCCTAATGGCGGAGAAATCCGTGTCGCTTCGAGTACAAAAGTCGAATTTCGCTCGCAGAAACTGACTGCACAGGCTTTCAACTGAGGTCCAATTGACCGCCCCATCATACGTTAGGAGCGGCAGGTAAAGTTACGGCCAGGGAACGTAAATATAAACCAAAATAAAGGAAAAATCACGCTAAACAAAAGCGGTGGTTGTGTATTTATATATATGTGCCAGCGAATTAAGCATCGGCCGTTTGGTCGAGTGGGGGGAAGAAGAAGTGGCCGTTTGGAACGGCTGCGAAAAAATGAGCTCTGGTGGAAACACCGCATCGGCCTCTGGCCGAGGTAATATTGAATCGTCGAATGTCAACTCAAGTGAGTACAGGATCACGCTTCCTCGTCTGCCAACCGGTAACCTCGTTCTGAATTCTGTATTTCTTCACGCCGACATGACCGCTAGGCCTTACACGGCACCGGACTTCCGTGATGCTCTGAAAGAAGTTATAGACCTAAAAGACATAAAAGCTACCGGACAATTCCAGATGGGCCATGTATGGATGGTCACCTGCGTCAACGCTCTCGCCAAAGAAAAGCTTTGCCGCCGTGGCGAGCTGCTCGTTAAAGGCAAGAAATGCCTGGTGATCGACCCAAACACACGGGACCTCAAGATGAAGCTCCTGTGGCTTCCGGACCATCTCGAAGACGGGCGCGTCGTCGAAGCTATGACGCCTTTCGGCACAGTACGTAGCGTTCATCGAGAGAAGTGGCGCTGCCCAGGAATGGAGCACATGGACACCCTGAACAGGGAGGTAAACATCACCCTGCACGAAGGAACGTCGACAGAAAAGATTCCTCACCTACTTCAGGTGTACGGCATGCAGACGCTCGTCATCGTACCAGGAAGACCTCCTTTGTGCCTCAGGTGCAACAGGGTCGGACACATTCGACGGCAGTGCAGAACACCACGCTGCTACAAATGCGGTATCTACGGACACATCGCGGATGCTTGCGTCACATCTTACGCAAGCAAGCTTCGTGGCAAAATGTCCCGTGAGACGGAAGAGCAGTCGGAACTCCTGATGGACGCCTCCGAGGTCGTCGACGCTTCGGGTCACGCCCCGCCGGCCGAAACGTTCGCCAAGTACATCGAACAAGAGCCTCCAAGCAAAGTTCCCAGTACCAGTGAACGCAAAGACGACCCTGGTGGCCTCCCTGAGCCACCTCCACCGCCAGACGAAGACGACGCTTCGTCTATGACATCAGACTCAACGATAGTCGAGGAAGATGCTACAAGGCGAGAGCAGGACACCGCTGAGATCGGTGCAAAGCCCGAAGTCACCGAACCGCCCGTTGAGGCACCTCAGCCAGCTCAAGTGCCAGACGTTGCTGTCATGGGTGGACCGACCAACAGTCCGTCTGCTGATGGGCTCCCTCCAACGCGAGCCAAGAAAGAACGCAAGCAGGCTGGAACCCGACTCAAGCCATACGCCAAACCGCCGGCAAACCTCAAGGTGACCGAGGACAGCCTAAGCGGTGACTTGAGTACGCCCTAAACTTCCCAATGTCTGCCGCCCTTCCTTTACATTTCACGACCTTAAATGTAAGAGGTCTGAGCTCTAAAAGGAAACAGTATCAGCTGCTGCGCCTTTTTAAAGAGGAGAAAGTTGACGTCGCAGCGGTACAGGAGACGAAGCTATCTTCAGATGAGAGTATTGCTGAAGCGTTAGAACCCTTTATGAAGGATTACGAAATTTGCGTTAGTCAAGCTTCAGGTCTCTCCGCTGGGTGTTTTCTCTTCTTTCGTAAAGAGCTTGATTTGTCATCAGTTTCCGTTTTGACTGACCTCGAAGGGCGTCTTATTTCTTGTGACCTTAGCTTTAGACAGATAAATTGGCGCTTCATTTGTCTTTACGCTCCCAATAGCCCGAAGGAAAGAACATCATTCTTTGAAATTTTACCATCGCTTTTTGAGACTAATAGAGCGTTAGTTACAATGGGAGACTTTAATTGTGTTTGTAGTACAGACGATCGATCGGTATCGCAGACTAGGTATGATAGAAGTGCAACGGCTCTTCAGAGCATGCTTCAAGAGCATAACCTCGTTGATGTGGCTTATAGAAAAGGTGAACCAATACGTTACACTCATTTCCAAGGAATCTCTCACGCTCGGTTAGACAGAATTTATGTCTCGGGCTTTATAATTGACTCAATGAGCGACTACCACGTTAAACCGGTGTTCTTTTCTGATCATTGCTTGGTATCAACTTGTTTTGGTCCGCAGAGACACCGATGTGTTTGTCAACAGTGGGACTTCTGGAAGTTAAACCTGAAACTTCTAAGCGATGATTCTTTCTCAAAAAAGATTCCCATAGTTTTGTCGGACATACAAAAAAACGTTGGCATGCATATATTTGCTAAATGGGATTTCTTTGAACAGGAGGTGAAAAACCACGCAATCGAGCGTTCCACGATCTTATCCTACATCAACAAACAGGAACAACGTGAACTCTTCAAGAATTTAACGACTCTATACGAACTAGAATGCCTTAACCCAGGCGTATATAGTGACGATATCAATGTGGTTCGAGCTCAACTACAAAAATATGAAACAGAAAGGTATCGAGGGGCCATAATTCGCTCTCGAAAGAAACGTTTCCTCCTTGGTGAACAACCTACAAAGAGGTCTCTGGACGACGAAAGGCGATATGCTCTGTCAAAAGAAATCGTAGAGATAAATAGCAATGGGTCAATGCACACCGACACAGCGGACATTGTGAAATCATTCCACCAATTTTACACAAATATTTTTGGAAAATTAATACCTACAAAAGAGAAGGCTGAAGTTGAACAGCTGTTATCACATATGCCGATACTAGACGAGACAGACCGGAAGTTAATCGACGGTCCTATAACCTTGGATGAAATCAAAGCCGCCATCAAATCCCTCCCTAATGGTAAAACGCCTGGGCCTGATGGACTAAGTGGAGGATTTTATAAAAAATACGTAGACATTATTTCTCCTGTTCTACTCGCCGTATTTCAGGAAGCCTATGTCCAGCGAGCGCTTCCGCCTTCCTTTTACCGTGGACACACGGTACTAATACCAAAAACGAAAAACTTGGAAATGTTGAAAAACATGGAAAATTATAGACCTATTTCCCTCTGCAACGTTGACTATAAAATTTATGCAAAAGTGCTCAATGAAAGGCTACAAAGTGTAATCGAAAAGCTAGTAGGTGAACACCAAACCTGCGGGATACGTGTCAGAGCTATCCAAACGAATGCACATGTTGCCCGTTCAGTACTGGAGTGTGCGTCTGACAACAGTGACCAGGTTGCATTTGTACAAATAGATCTCACAAAGGCTTTTGACCGCGTGAGTCACTCATTTTTATTTGCGTTGCTTAAGCATGTCAACGTGGGGGCGACACTCTTAGATGGAATCCAGCTATGCTATTTCAATTGTTCTACAAGGCTCATCGTAAATGGTATACTATCTGACGAGATTAAAATACAATCTTCCGTTAGGCAGGGCTGCCCGCTATCCCCGCTTCTTTTCGCCCTGTACTTAGAGCCGTTGTGCCTTAGCGTCCTTAGGAGCGACGATGTTCAAGGATACTCGCTGGCCAATGTTAAGGTTAAAGTCCTCGCCTACGCAGACGATGTTGCATTTTTCTGTTCGGACAAGAGAAGCGTTGAGAAGGCACTTGATCTCACAGCGCATTATTGCGCGGTAACAGGAGCCTCAGTAAACCCATCGAAATGCAACGGTTACTGGTATGGTTCCTGGGCCACGAAACCCCGTTTTTTTGCTGGGATAGCGTGGAACAGGAGTCCCCTTACCTATCTCGGAGTACCGCTCGCACAAATTCGTAGTAGCGTAACCTACTGGTCTTCCCTGGCAACCACATTGAAAAGAAAAACAGACGCGTGGAAAGGAAGAGACATTTCAATTTTCGCTAGAGCCAGCGTTTGTAATATATTTCTGGCTTCAAAACTTATGTACGTGCTCCAGGTACTTCATTGCTCTCGAACCAACATCCAAAAAATTCATCGAATATTTGCTACGTTTATATGGTGTTCAACTTGGGAACCCATAAAAAGGGATAACCTTTTCCTTTCCCTGGAATATGGCGGTTTAGGATTGTGCCATGTATTTGTCCGTCAGTTGGTCTCCCGATTTTTTTTTCTTTAAGAATGCCAATCACGATTTCCTCAGAGTAATGCTCCAACGACGTCTTGCTGAGAGTTTAAATTATCTGGTTGTTTCAAATGGCGAAATTTACCAAGGTAGGCCTTGGGGCTTTCTAAAGGAGGTGGTAGACACATTTAGCTTTCTCAAAGCGAGGTTTTCACTGGAATATCTGTTCAGTGTGTCCAGAAAGGAATTGTCAAGAAGCATTACCGAAAGCCTGTTTTCTCTTCCACTTTATCGTACCCGCTTCACGCTGGAACCCATCAGTGACGTATTTAAAAGAGTAAAGAAAATGGGAGTGCCTCCGTCAACCAAGACGTTTTTCTTTAAACTCCATACGTCCACTTTGCCCGTAAAACCTTATCTCCAAAAAAGGGGAATATTTGTTCCCTGGACAGTTAATTGTAGATTATGTAATAAGCCAGAGACGATAGAGCACTGTTTTATATACTGCAGTGACGCGTTTTTATTTTGGGACGTGCTACAACGCACGCTAAAAAAAGACTTAGTCCTCAACGATTACAGCCTTCGCTTCCTACCGTTTTCAGAAAACGAGACCGTCCCGTATGACATGTTCGCGCTTCTGGGATTACATAGTCTCTGGAAGTGTCGTATGATAGATAGGCATGCGGAGAAACCACGCACGACGAAATCGCTTTTTTTACAACAAGTGGCGCAAGTCAGAAGTATCTATGCCTCAAAACTAAGCCAACCTGACTGGTTCCCCATGTTTGATGCATGCCTTGGGCTTCCGGATTTTTGATAAAAATGTACCTTGCGCGTGAGTGACTTTCGCTCAAATGTCTCAACTACAAGTTTTGTAATTTTCCCTAAGGTATTTCTAATGGCCACATGTTCAAGATGCCAAATGAGAAAAAAAGGAAACGTGTGATAGTTGTTTGTAAATAGGTTGCTTTTAGCGCATGTTTGACTGTACATACAGGTATGACTGATCGTGTGATGTGGTATTTGTAAAATAAGTAATAAAGATATAAAAAAAAAAGCCGTTTGGTCGAGTGGTTAGAGCGCCGGGACTTCTCGTCGCGTTGGGAAAGTTCCGGGTTCGAATCGCGGTAGATACTTTTTTTTCTAATTTTGCGCGTGTTTTTTTTTATTTTTAAGTGTAATCTTTTTTACTACTCATCCACTCGGAGTACTGCCCCTTACACGGTTTTTAATGTTTGCCCCACCTGTTGGGTCGACAAACCGGAAGAAAAAAACATTACAATAAGCCAAGTTAACGCCCTACTACAGTCGTTTCATAATGTTCATTGAAAGGAAACCAAGATCAAGCGATGTTAACGCGCAAATACGAACGTTTCATAATTTTCATTAAAAAGACACGAAGATTACAGCATCGGTATGACTTTCTCACAAACGGGGTCGAAGCAAGCATCCTTTCCCAGCAACTACAATTTTATGTGTTCTTAAATATACAACGCTCTTGCTACGACTCTTTTCAATAACAGGAGACTCCTATTTAGTAAAACTAGAAACCGCAGTTGTAACAATTAAAAAAATATATATATTCCCTGAAATATACACACACACACACAAAAAAAAAAATAACAGCCGTGGATGCATTGATTGAGCGAAATCCTACAAGCAAGGCAGCAAGTCAAACGTCTGACAACGTCGTAAAACCGAAATAAAAAAGATTATACTTTTACTTGCATTGAATGTGATAAAAGTTATATTTTTACTCTTTACATCTCGCTTTGGCAATCGTTTTGGAATATTAACAAATTTGTTGAATTTTAGTATGAATAGCAGACGATCACAACCGAATGCAAAAATGAGTCAGGCGTCGACATCGCAAACCATCTCTCAAATGCAAACACCTAAAATGACTTTGGATCAACAAATGGAATTAATTAGAGCAATTGGAGAACGAAAACAACAAATTCTAGAGAAATTCAGCAGCACAGTTACCTGGCGAACGAAGAGACAGGCATGGGAAGATATTGCCAATGACATAAGCTTTCCGCGGAGTGCACGGCAGCTGCAGGAGGCATGGCGGAAGTTGGTAAAGAAAGCCAGAGACATGTATGCGCTCTTCCGAGCGCATGAACAACGAACTGGTGAGTCAGAACTACCCCCCCCCCCCCCCCCCAAGAATGTTATAGAGCTCATAGGGCCTTGTCTACATTCATAGTGGGAGTGCAGTCAGGCAAAGTATAGAACTTGAACCTGCGATAAAGCAAATTTCACTAGGAAAGAAAAAAAAAAAGAAAGAAAGCTCGGTAATACCAACAATTGTAGGATATAAAATCAAACACGCGCCGGAGTGAGTAAGAAGCCCATGCAAATTTAATTTGCTTATTACGCTTCACCATAGGCACTCTAATATAGTAAAATATGTGGAGGGCTTGTACTAGGAAAAGATGTGTTGTGCCTACTGGGAGAAAACTATAGTCGATGACAGGTCAAGAATGAAGGGAGAGAGAAAGGAGGGTGGGGAAAGGAATCAGGGGGCTCTGTAGAATAGACGAGGTTTCCCCCGGGGGCTCTCTCTGGCTTGCTTTCTTCTCCCCACCTTTCATTTTCCTCTGCTTTCGCTCTTGACCTATCATCGACTGTTGTCTTTACACTTAGAACACTCCTCTGCCTTAACTCAACAGGTGCTGGCCCCACACCCGCACGTAGTGACGCCCATCTTCCAGGCTGTGCTGGACGTCATTGGGCAGGACTCGCCGAATTTGGGTGGCCTGGATGACGTCATTGTCGGCGACACCGAGACGTATGCAACTAGCGTTCATTCAATCTTCAGGAAAATCAAGCTGCTCACTGAGGCTCAGTTGCCAATATCTCTATTTTCAGTAATCGTTTCTGGATAAGTCCTGAATTTCTGGATCCACAGTGGAGCTTATCACCTGCAAAAGTGTTTAATTGGTATTTTCTATGTAATCTTCCGTGCTTTTTTTTTTTTTTTTCTTAACTCGAAAGGTAGCTGGAAAACAGCGGAAACAGAAAGTCATAAAATATGTATTTATCAGTTTGGGAACATGGTGGACATAAACTTTTTAATTCAACAAATAAGAAGCCTTTTTTTTTTTTCTGCGCAGTCGATGTAGCAAAAACCAGGAGAATTTGAAGTTGTGGAAAGCTTGCGAAAAGGACTGTTTGCACTTTTATAGTGTGTGAGTGCACATATATTGTAAAAAAGCAGAAAGAAGGACAGGCGATACACTCGTGAGTTATTTGAACAAAAAAATATCTTATTTCTTATTTCTACATGCTGCTAAACAAAGAAATTACCTCCAGCCGTACATCGCCTAGTGATGATGTGAGTATAGTAAGGTAAAGTTCAGTAATCTTTTCACACCGACCAAAATGTGTTCGAGGTGAGGGTAGAGTGAAGGAACCGATTATTGACAGATGTTTCTCAAATGACACTGGCTTCACTATAAACAGGCGGCACAAAACTGCAACCGAGATAAGTCCTTACTACTTTTCCCAATACTGCGTAAACATACCTAACACAAAAATGGGCTGCTGGAAACTGTGAATTGTTTTAACAACGCAAAATGTGTGCCTTTTTCGCACTCGGCTAAAATCAGCATCCACATGGTTCTGTACAGTACTGGCTCTGCTGAAGTTCTGCTGCCACCGGACGAACGGGCTGCTAGGCAGGAGGCTGGTCAGCCCGGAAACCTTGACCTTAGGGCAGACGAGCCCCTCCCTCCTCCAGGCATCCGACCAAGTCGCTGGTGCAGGACGGCTGCGCGTCGTTTCCAGCGGCGAAGTGAGGAACTGCAAGAGTGTGAAGCAGAGAACATTGAGCTTGACAAAGCAGCCGCTAAGAGGGCACTGGATGCCGCTGAAGCAGTAATCTCAGCCGCCGCGGCGGCAAAAAACTATTACGAGGAGGCTGCGATTGCGCAACGGATGGCTCGGGCGGAAAAGGCAGAGTTATTTAAGTTAAAAAAGCTCAAGCTCGAGCTAGAAATTAAGAAACTTGAAGCTTGAAACTTGAACATGACAACTAACAAAAAGCGTTTTTTCGTAGTGGCAGCCGTCAGGGCCGGCTATACATCCACAAGAGCTCTGGGCAAACTCCGGCCATGCGCCTCATCCACCTCCCCCCCCCCCCCCCCCCCCACACACACTCCACCTTTTTATATACGCCCCCATTTGAAGCTTACTTTCTGAATGGCGTAGAAGTAAAAATTATGTTGCAAATCAGCGCTGTGTCTGTGTGTTTCCTTTTACTGGTCCTTCGTCTTTAGCGCTGTTTTAACCCATTCAATCGTCCCCTATCTACTAGGTACGACATCACGTTGTAAGTAAACATGCAGTAGTGGCCGGTGGTGGCCCAACAGGAGCGTTTTGTCAGGCGAGAACCACATTCTAAACACGAACGGCGATTGAGCATATGTGCCGAGAGAGTGAGGGAGAGAAGGAGACGAGAGGGATCGTCAGAACGCTAGGCTCCGATACGAATGATCAGTGGGTAGACTCAAAGCTATTTAGCTTTGAGTCTACCCACTGATCATTCGTATCGGAGTATGCCTTTGTCTCCACTGCGCTCGTCGAACGCGTTCGAATACGAAAGCCACACGCTTGACGTCGGCGTTCCGCGTTTTTAACGCGTTCGACGAGCATAATGGAGACAAAGGCAGCTAGCTTTGAGTCTACCCACTAATCATTCATATCAGAGCTTGACGTTCTGACGACCGCTCTCGTCTCCTTCTCTCCCTCAGTTTCTCGGCGCATAGCGTCGTGTCGGGCACCGTGCTCATATAAATCAAAAAGAAAAAAAAAAAAAAAAGTTGAAAGGAGGGGCGTGGCGGCGCCCCCCGTTTCATGGCGCCTTGACCGCCCAGGTAGCCCACCCCTAGGGTCGGCGCTGGCAGCAGTTATTACGTATATGTATAGCAATGCTACGCGACTTGCTGCCAAACATAACTGTTAATAAAAACACTGTGATATGATTTTAGAACTTCTCTGGCAATGTGACATTGGTGTTATGTTTGATGCAGTATCTTGTAGTCTTTCAGTATGCAAATAAAAATACTGCTGTTTTTATTTATCCTCTTGTCACATTCCTACTGTTCTCTTTGAGACAACCTTAAAATACATTATACGAAAGAGGTACAGTTAACAAGTTCAAATAACAAAGATGAATCATTCACCTTAGAACATAATGTCTGCGAGTGCCTGTCACGCAATGTGGAATAAGTCTACTTACATTCACGAAAAAAACCGGGCCACAATAGCAGCTCGGGCTGCCACGCTGTCTGGCCGTATTGCTTCTATGGGATCGGTGGGAACCTCACTTGGCAGGGAAGTGCTGGGAAGGCTGCACGGAAACCATTTGGCGAGGTTGTGGAGGATGCAGCAGGCCACCACGATGTCGCAGCATCTCTTGGGTAGCATCCGGAGCTCAGCGTGCAGGCAGTTAAACCTTCTTTTCAGTTGGCCAATGGTCCTGCAAAAGTGGCCGGATGCTGCAGTATGTATAATAAACTACAGGGGCTTACATTTTAATTGGAGGGCACTTCTGATTGCTCCTCGCATCGTTGTATCAAAACAAAGGTAAATTTTGAAGAATGCACAAATGGCACCCCCTGCACTTTTGCACAAACATAGTGAATTTTTTTTAAACCTATGCATAATTTGTTAGATATAAACTTGTTAGGCTGATTAGATTATCTTTAATATATGTGAAAAGAGTGTAAAATTATAATAATTGGACGCTAAAGAATGGTTTCTCTCAATCGCATTCTGCACCATAAATAACCAAAGATAATATTGCCACCCGCAGAGCCGAGAAAGCAACGCTCGGTCACGGACCTCCAGAAAGTTCTCGTTTATTCATGTACCGCACGTAACTTCACCTGTGTCGCCGGCCTGAAAGAGACATTTACGAACCAGACACGACGACAGCGAGCGGAAGACCTCCTCCAAGTACGAACCCAAGGGCCCAACGAAACGGTCACCAGCTTCGTTGAAGACGTCCTCCGTCTCAGCAACCGCGCCGACCCTCAGTCCACCGAGGAGAAGAAGCTGCGCGTGCTGATGAGAGGAGTGAGGAGTGACATCTTCGGCGGCCTTGTTCGCAACCCACCAACAACTGTCGGGGAATTCGTTACCGAGGCAACCAACATCGAGCGTGCCCTGTCAATCCGAGCCAGCCACTACAACCGACTCGCCGGCACGCCTGTTGCGTCGACGCTGACACCTTCCCGATTCGACGAGGGCGGCGCCCGTGCTGACAATATTCGTGCAATTGTCCGCGACATCGTCCGGGAGGAGCTCCGGAAGCTGCTGCCTGCTGCCAATCAGCCGGCTGAGCTGTCGATAGCCGAAGTGGTGCGCGAAGAAGTCCAGCGGGCAATTCAACCGGAGGCTCCTGCCAGCGTAGCACCACCCGAAGAGCCCGCCCTGACCTACGCCGCAGTGGCCCGACGGCCACCGCCTCCTCCTCCAACCTATGTTGCGCCGCCCCGACGTCGATCTCCAGCGCTGCAGCACGACCGCCGCCGCGACGACCAGGTTCAGTACGCCGCCCAAGAGCCCCGCGCACCTCGGAAGACCGACGTGTGGCGAACACCCGACCGACGTCCTTTGTGTTTCCACTGCGGGGAAGCGAACCACACCTACCGCCAATGCCCATACCGGCGACTCGGGCTGCGGGGGTTCCACCCGAATGACCCACGCCCCCGTTACGGTGAACGCCCTCGGGAGATCGACGAGTACCTTCGACGACCTCAGTCCCCCGAGCCTGCCTCCCGCCGGGAGTACCGGTCGCCATCGCCACGACGTCCGGCTTCGCCGATGCACCGACCCCGACGTGAAAGCCTGTCACCTTTCGCTCCTCGCCGGGGAAACTAGGCGCGGCAACCCCTGGAGGTGGAGTTGCCGAAGACGACCGACGTAAAGAGCCTCCAAGAACGACGGAGCGCTCCCACTCTCGCGACGCTACGCATCACAACGACGCTCCTGCTTCGGTGTCCAACAACCTAAACGTTGTTATCGACGTCCTCGACTCATCGGCACTCGTGGACACCGGAGCAGACTACTCAGTCTTGAGTGGGAGGCTCTCTCGCCGCCTTCGAAAAGTCATGACGCCGTGGGATGGACCACAAATAAGAACCGCCGGAGGACACCTGATTACACCAGTCGGGAGATGCACCGCTCGCGTCGAGATTCACGGCGAAACATGCCCTGTGAAGTTCGTCGTTCTGCAAGACTGTTCGAGGGACGTCATTCTCGGAATGGACTTCCTGTGTGAATACGGCGCCATCATCGACCTTGCGGAGAACAAGCTGACGCTTCGGAAGCCTGTCCCATCGGTGGAAAATACCAAACCGACGTTAGCTGCAGTGCGAGTCCTCGCCAGTCACGTAAACCTGCCGCCGCTGTCGAGTGTCTTTGTGCCCGTCGGGACCGAAGGAGCCACCTGCGGTGTAGCACTGCTGGAAGGAAGCGTCCAACTTCTTTTCGGACGAGGGATTGGCATTGCAAGAGGCGTAACCGAGCTCCACGACGGGCGGACAGTAGCCCTTGTCACCAACTTCCGGCAAGAGTCGCAGCACCTTACAAAGGGCACAGCTGTGGGCTACGTCGAGGAAATTGAAGACTCAGCCGCGATCGCCGTGATCTCAGAAGACGCCTCTCCGACGCAGAACAAGACAATCACGTCCTCAGAGCTCGACATCGACCCATCCCTCCCAGCCCCACAACGACGACAACTTCGTGACCTTCTCGCCGAGTTCAGTGAGTGCTTCTCCGCGTCGTCGAAAGTGCGCCAAACGACGGTTGCGAAACATCGGATAATTACTGATGACGACGCACTCCCTGTGCATCGGCCGCCGTACAGGGTCTCCGTGAAAGAAAGGGAAGCCATCCAGCAGCAGGTACAAGAAATGCTTGACGACGACATTGTCCAGCCCTCAAGCAGTCCGTGGGCTTCACCGGTAGTCCTGGTGAAAAAGAAAGACGGGACTCTTCCGTTCTGCGTGGACTATCGCCGACTGAACGCCGTAACGAAAAAGGACGTCTACCCGCTGCCACGCATCGACAACACCCTGGACCGGCTACGCCACGCCCGATACTTTTCGTCGATGGACTTGAAGAGCGGGTACTGGCAGATTGAGGTCGACGAACGAGATCGTGAGAAGACGGCCTTCGTCACGCCGGACGGACTGTATGAGTTTAAAGTAATGCCGTTCGGGCTGTGCACAGCGCCGGCAACCTTCCAGCGCGTTATGGACACCGTCCTTGCCGGCTTGAAATGGCAAAGCTGTCTCGTCTACCTCGACGATGTTGTGGTCTTCGCAAGCGAATTCGACGAGCACCTGAGACGACTGCGAGCCGTGCTACAGACCTTCAAAGCTGCTGGGCTGACCCTCAAGCCTTCCAAGTGTCGGTTCGCCTATGGTGAGCTGAAATTCTTGGGCCACGTCGTGAGTGCTCAGGGTGTAAGCCCTGATCCCGCCAAGACGTCCGCTGTCGCCGAGTTCCCGAAGCCATCAGACAAGAAGACCGTTCGAAGATTCCTTGGGCTGTGCGCCTATTACAGACGTTTCGTTCGTGACTTTGCGCAAATTTCTGCACCGTTGACGCATCTGACGAAAGACGACGTGCAGTTCCAGTGGGGAGAGGAGCAAGAGCAAGCGTTCGACGAACTCAAGCGAAGGCTCCAGTCGCCCCCTATCCTCGGACATTTTGACCAGTCGGCGGAGACTGAAATCCACACGGACGCCAGCAATACCGGTCTCGGTGCGGTACTCCTTCAGCGACAAGAAGGGGCAGAGAGAGTAATCGCTTACGCAAGCCGGGCGCTGTCTAAGGCAGAACAAAATTATTCAACGACCGACAAAGAATGTCTTGCTGTCGTCTGCGCGATAACCAAGTTCCGCCCGTACTTGTACGGGATTCCGTTTCGCGTGGTCACAGACCACCACGCCCTCTGCTGGCTAGCAAACCTCAAGGATCCGTCCGGACGCCTCGCCCGCTGGAGCCTTCGACTGCAGGAATTCGACTTAACCGTTGTGCATAAGTCCGGCCGCAAGCATAATGACGCTGACTGTTTGTCTAGGGCTCCAGTCGAACCTCCAATCTCCGGCGCGGACGACGATGACGACTCCCGTTTTCTAGGCGCAGTTAACGCAACCGACATGAGGGCACTGCAACGCGACGACGCGGAACTTAGCTCCGTGATCGACAACCTCGAAGGTCGAGGAGGCTCTGTCCCACGGGTCTTTTCTCGGGACCTACCGAGCTTTGTCCTGCGACGAGGCGTGCTCTTCAGAAAGAATTTCGGAACCAGCGAAACCCCCTGGCTACTGGTTGTCCCCGCCGGCCTCCGAGAAGAAATTTTTCAAGCGTGCCACGACGACCCAACGGCCGGACATCTCGGCTACAGCAGGACCCTTGCCCGGATTCGTGACAAGTACTACTGGCCAAAGCTTCCGAAGACCGTCCATCTCTACACACGATCGTGCCATGAGTGCCAGCGACGCAAGAAACCACCGTCAAAGCCAGCAGGTCTCCTTCAGCCGATTACCCCGCCAACCAAGCCCTTCCAGCAAATTGGAATGGATTTGCTGGGTCCTTTTCCACCGTCGACTATGGGGAACCGCTGGATAATCGTCGCCACCGATTATCTTACTCGTTACGCCGAGACGAAAGCCCTTCCTTCGGGGACTGCTGTCGAAGTCGCCAAGTTCTTCAT
This sequence comes from Ixodes scapularis, assembly GCF_016920785.2. Lineage (NCBI taxonomy): Eukaryota > Metazoa > Arthropoda > Arachnida > Ixodida > Ixodidae > Ixodes > Ixodes scapularis. The sequence goes on along the minus strand of NW_024609857.1, from coordinate 44,225,077 downwards.
CGAGTCCATCGTCCTCCGCCATGGCGCCCCCGAAGTACTGATCACAGACCGAGGGTCATCGTTTATGGCACAGTTGACCCAAGAGATCCTGCGTTTAAGCCACACGGACCACCGCCGGACCACGGCATACCACCCGCAGACCAACGGGCTGACGGAGCGACTAAACAAGACCATCTCCGACATGATTTCTATGTACGTGGACGTGGAACACAAGACGTGGGATGAAGTGCTGCCCTACGTCACGTTTGCGTACAACACGGCGATACAAGAAACTACCGGCGTTACAGCCTTTCAGCTGGTGCACGGCAGAAAGGTGACGACGATGCTCGACGCCATGCTGCCCCGCGACCCGACGGATGACGGCACTGACGACGCCCAGCTGGTCACCCAACGAGCAGAAGAAGTACGCCAGCTAGCCCATCTTCGAATAAAGGACCAGCAACGTGTGGACGCTGGCCGGTACAACCTTCGCCGCCGCGACGTGGAGTTCCAGCCCGGAGACAGGGTATGGGTGTGGACGCCCATTCGCCGCCGCGGCCTCAGCGAGAAACTGTTAAAACGCTACTTCGGACCCTACAAGGTCATCCGCCGCCTTGGGGACTTGAACTACGAGGTGCTCCCCGACGGAACTCGCCCATCAGGACGCCGCCAGCCACGACACGAAGTCGTCCACGTAGTTCGACTCAAGCCGTTCTACGCGCGTTAGGATTGTGAAACTGCATGTTTGTTTTGTTTCGCCGTAATTGTTTTAGCCATTTCCGTTTTCCTTTCGTTTTGCATCGGGGCGATGCACTTTTAAAGGGGGGATAATGCCACCCGCAGAGCCGAGAAAGCAACGCTCGGTCACGGACCTCCAGAAAGTTCTCGTTTATTCATGTACCGCACGTAACTTCTATCATTTATTCCTGCTTTTGTTTTCTAGAAAGTGCGTGTTCATTCTCGCCCGATCACGCGACGCTCGAGCCGCTTTCGCCGAATCTTCGAGATAGCGACGCACTCTAGATAAGAGGCCGCCCGCGACCTTGTCGAGTCAGTTTCGCCTCAGCGTTCGATCTTGCTGCTTCGCCGCCTTCGACGCCCGCGACGCTCTGTTGTTATCTTTCTTTCTGCTTTTACTTCTTGGGCACAAGTTCGCCCAATTAAACGTTCAGTTTACTCTGTTATTCGCCGCTTCATCACTTGTCCTTCGTGACAATATTCGAGCTAAAAGCTACGTTGTAAAAAAAGCGGAAATGAATGTAGCGTGCACTTTTTTAGTTGATATAGTTCACTTTTAGCCAATTTTAAGCGGGGAGCAAGGCAAAAGAATAAGACAATTATTTGAAGGCTTCATTTTTATTTAATTAGTGCCGTCATCAACTTTGTTTATGTATTTTTCACATTCATATTAGATGCACTTAGCTGTATTTTTGTCAGCATTCATCCTACCAAATGTCTGACGAATGCTTGAGGGTTTCTATGTGACTAAGATATAAATGATTTGAACCACTTAGATGGCGATAATGAACAAATCATGTTAATCTATGTGCTTATCTTTCCACGATACACCTGGTCGTGATGTTAGCTTTGTTGTATTCCTCCTCTGGCGATGACGAGGGCACCAGGAAGGGTGTCATGAGCCATGGCTCGCACGCATATCCGCTGTCGCCCAGCAGCAAGCCGTCGTAGGTTCCATTGGATAGCTTTACGGAAAGGGCGCTCTTCTTGAAGATCTTGGAGTCGTTTGCACTGCCAGGCCACCTTGCTACCACATGGCGAATTTGGTATGCAGCGTCCACCACTAGCTGCACGTTGATGGAGTGGTAGCCATGGCGGTTGACGTACGCTTCTTCGTGGTTCGACGGTCCTTGAATCCGAATGTGCGTACCATCCACAGCACCCACAACGGAAGGAAAGCCCGCCACCTCAAAGAACTGCTGCTGCACTTCAGCCGCCTCAGCTTCATTTGGCCCCCTGCATTGAAACATTTGTCGTCTGCTCTGGAATCTGTGCACTAATATTATTGTCACATACACCCACTTTGTGAAGAGTTACAAGAAGCACTTTTTTTTTAATACGACCAATTACTGTTTCGAAATACCAAAGTATATACATTGTGTGGACTCCTTTTAAAAATAATAATTGTTGTGGTAGATCAAAAAATGCTTCATTCATCATTGTTCAAATTATCGAGAAGCACGAGCTCATAACACAGCGAGTACTTGTAAAGGAATGCATTTTCTAACATTGTAGAGAGGGAAGTACAACTGAGAAACTTTATATTGGCCAAAAGTTGTTCCTTCTGTTGTTTTTTTTTTTTTTGTTGTTTTTTTTTTTTAAATGGGAATTAAAACCTATTCGTATTGGTGTTGGAAAGGGGAAAAATAACATTTTGTTTCTAGGGCTCTGCGATCGCCAACTTGTTTTATTATTTCCTCCCTGTATTAGGACTGATTGCGAAAATATTAAGGGTTTACAATTATGAATGCTTCAACGCCTTCCACTTCGGTTATTATCGCTCTCGTCACTGATACACTAAAGGCTCGTTCGCACACTTGCAACCGAGTAGGACCTTCTGAGGCAAGACCGCGTTTTGAGCCTCTTGCGACGGCTTTGGAGCTGCTCCGCAGCAGCGCATCTGGTCCTACGCCATTGAAAAGGGCTTAGAAATCGGTCTTGTCTCACTCGGTCGTATACTTGGTCGCAAGTAGGTGAATGCGCCTTTACACTCGCTTGTGTGGGCAATCTTAAAGGGACACTGACAGGGTATTTATGCTGGCCGAGGTTTTTAGTTGTACGTGACATGTGAGAGCCCAACTGCCCAGAAAAGAATTTGTGGCTCGGAATTCGGTTTCTTTCCACCCGAAAACCGCCGATCGAGAACTGGACTGTTCGAGTCGTGCTCACTCTCTTCAGCGCGAAACACGTGTACGACGAAACCGTCCAATCCGACGTGCGAGCTGCCGGAATGACCTTTGGCAAACGTTGAAAACCCTCGCCTCCGAGCGTCATATTGCCTGATCGGACGTCAGGTCGGACGGTTTCGTCGTACATGGGTTTCGCGCTCTCTCCGCGGTCACATGCCGTTTTCTGTAGTTTAGACACAACCACCAGATATGATCAAAGTCGTGGGTCATCGAAGGCACACATTGAATATTAAAAATAGAAAAGACATATGAAACGCATTTTCTGTGTCTTGTAAACAACAACATTTACATTGATTTAAAAAAAAAAAAGTTGCACAGCCATTCAGTTGCATTGCCGTCTAGTTTAAACTAGGGAGCCTTCAAAAAGGCTCCCTTGTTTGAACCAGATGGCTGTGCATCTAGCCATCTCGTTTGTACGAGATGGCTAGATGCACAGTGAGAAATATAGAGGAGGAGAGAGTTGGCTTACGCCAAACCTCTCCTCCTCTGCATTTCTTCTTCCTCCCCAGTTCGGTTTCGGTTTCGAGCAATTGTTTTTTTTTTTACTTAAAAATATACGTGATGCTGTTGCAAAATATTGATTGTGTAGTATTCTGACACCATCAAGAATCGCCTGGCAAAGCAAAAACATATTCTTCAAGTGTGTCACTTTGACACCACTGAACACATAATCCTCCATCAAGTTAGCTGGCATGACATCAAATGAACAGCTAAATCAAGGACTTTATTATAGCCCGGTTAAACGCCACAAAGGGTATAAATATGTTGCCACTTACGGTATGAACCTCTCTGCACGACGTGCTAGTGCTTCAGTCACCTTCCTGACTATCCGCGATGCAGTGGATACGTGGACGTGCACGTAGTCGCCAGCCGTGATGAGAAAGTTCCCGGTAACGAAAAACTGAAGCGCAACAATCACCTGCAGCTACGTAGAAACGACTTGACTGCGGCGCGTCTGTGGTTCCAGGTCTGGCCGAAGAAGCTCGACCAGATACATGATGCCGTCGTACCCGAAGCGGAATCGCTGCTGCAGCTCGAACTCGTCGAACACGTCGAGAGGATTAAGGCGCTCTCGGAATACGCGTTCCCTGCCTAGCATCAGAATGCCATAGTGCCGATACATCCGTTCTCGCCGAGCAAGGCGTCTCGACCTAGATGACATGTCTCTATGTAGGCACACACAGACAGAGAGCGTTGATAAGTCCGTAAATCAGTCGTAGTCAGTCCGTCGGTCGGTCGGTGAGTATGTCGGTGGATCGGTTTAGCAATCGGTCAAGAAACGGTTGAAAGAAATGCAGGTGCGGCAGAACCGAAAATGGCGCAAAACACGCAACAGGTAGGGTAGCCAGACGTTTTGGGACGCAAAAGTACAGTCTCTGCGTTTAGAACTATTAAAATAGATGCTGAGCAAGAAACAAAGACTCAGACATAGCAAGGACGGTTTGTAAAAATTATCACAAACAAAAAACACACAAAAAAAACGCGCAAAATAAAAAAAAAAAAAAAATTCGCCGGTTTTGAATCCGGAACTTTTTCAACGCGACGACTAGTCCCGGCGTTCTAACCGCTCGACTACGCGGCCGATGCGGCGGACCTTGCTGGCACATATATATAAATACACAACCACCGCTTTTGTTTAGCGTGATTTTTCCTTTATTTTGGTTTATATTTACGTTCCCTGACCGTAACTTTACCTGCCGCTCCTAACGTATGATGGGGCGGTCAATTGGACCTCAGTTGAAAGCCTGTGCAGTCAGTTTCTGCGAGCGAAATTATACTTTTTTTACTCGAAGCGACACGGATTTCTCCGCCATTAGGAAGGGACGCTAGGTACTTTCTTGTCCCCATGGAGCTGGTCACGTGACAGAAATATCCCTCCTGGCCGCGGCCGCGTCCGCAGCCGCAAGATGAGCAAACCGGCCCTGGGGCCAAGAACAAGAAGCTGCGTTCCGAGAGCTTCAACGACGCCTTCAGTGTCCACCCGTGCTCGCGCACTTCGACGAAACCGCCGACACTGAAATACACACAGATGCAAGCAATGTCGGCTTGGGCGCCGTGCTGGTCCAGAAACAGGGCAGCCGTGAAGGAGTTATCGCGTACGCAAGCCGTTCCTTAACAAAGGCAGAAGGAAACTACTCGACAACGGAAAAGGAATGCCTCGCCATTAAGTGGGCAACTTCGAAGTTTCGCCCCTACATCTACGGCAGACCCTTTAGGGTAGTAACCGACCATCACGCTCTTTGCTGGCTCGCTGACTTGAAAGACCCTGCCGGCCGTCTCGCGAGGTGGAGCCTCCGGCTTCAAGAATTTGGTATTACTGTGGCGTACAAATCCGGACGAAAGCACTCCGACGCCGACTGTCTTTCGCGCGCGCCGGTGGGCTCTGCAGCAACAGAGATAGATGATGACGAGAATTTTCTCGGCACACTCAGCGCAGCTGACTTCGCCGTACAGCAACGTGCTGACCCGGAACTGCGCGACCTTATCGACTATCTGCAAGGCCGAGGCACCGAAGTTCGTAGACCATTCACACGTGGTCTATCGACGTTTTGTCTGCATAATGGCGTCCTAGTTAAAAAGTGAAAGCCGTTTACAACTCAACTCCCTGTAACACCGAATTAGAGCGCAGCTCTTGAGGAGGAGGAGGGAAGGGTACTGGGCGGGGGTGAAGTGACCTGGGGGGGGTCGCGTGACCTTGGGGGTCACGTGACGATGCCCATGATGTCATCAGTGACGTCGCCGATGACGTCATCAGTGACGATGACGATGCGGACTCTGATGACGTCATCAACGATGATGACGATGACGATGCGGATGTCGGTGACGTCATCAGTGACGTCACTGATGACGTCATCTGTGATGATGACAATGATGCGGATGCCCCCCCGAAGTCACGTGACACCCCCAGGTCACGTGACCACCCTCAGGGTCACGTGACCCCCGCCGAGGTCACGTGACCTCCCCGATGACGTCAACGTCACTGATGACGTCACCGGCATCCGCATCGTCATCATCACTGATGACGTCATCAGTGACGTCACTGATGACGTCACCGGCATCCGCATCGTCATCGTCATCATCACTGATGACGTCATCAGTGACGTCACTGATGACCTCACCGGCATCCGCATCGTCATCGTCATCATCATTTATGACATCATCAGTGACGTCACTGATGACGTCATCAGTGATGATGACGATGACGATGCGGATGCAGATGACGTCATCAGTGACGATGACGTCATTGGGGAGGTCACGTGACCTCGGCGGGGGTCACGTGACCTGGGGGTGTCACGTGACTTCGGGGGGGGGTCACGTGACCTCGGGGTCACGTGACTTCAGGGGGTCACGTGACTTTGGGTGTCACGTGACCTTGGGGGTCACGTGACCTTGGGGTGACCTTGGGGGTCACGTGACCTTGAGATGACCTTGGGGGGCACGTGACCTTGGGATGACCTTGGTTACGCCGACGCCGACGGCGACGGCGACGCCGACGCCGCTCAAGTTGGGAACGGGCCCCTAAGAGCTGCGCTCTAAAAGAACTTCAGTCCTACACGTACAGAGTACCTCCTGGTCGTCCCTTCAGACCTACGCAATGAAATTCTTGAGGCATGTCACGACGACCCAACATCGGGACACCTGGGACAAGCGCGTACTCATGCGAGGATCCGAGCACGCTACTACTGGCCGCGGCTTGCGTCCGATGCTGCCAATTATGTCCACACCTGCCGAGAGTGCCAACGCCGGAAAACGCGGCCAGCGAAGCCCGCGGGCCTTCTCAAGCCGATTGAGCCACCCTCCAAACCGTTTGAGCAAGTTGGAATGGACTTGCTTGGCCCCTTCCCTACGTCGGAATCCGGCAACAAGTGGATAGTTGTCGCGACGGACTATCTCACCCGATTCGCAGAAACGAAACCCCTGCCCACTGGCACTGCCATGGAGGTAGCCCGATTTTTCGTTCACGAGATTCTTCTCTGACATGGCGCACCTGCGGTACTCATCACTGACAGAGGAACTGCTTTTACAGCTGAGCTGATGCAACAAATTCTGCACTACAGCAACACGAGCCACCGCAGAACGACAGCGTACCACCCTCAGACAAATGGCCTGACGGAGCGCCTCAACAAAACCCTCGCGGACATGCTGTAAATGTATGTGGATGTGCAACACAAGACGTGGGACAACATCCTACCATACGTCACTTTCGCGTACAATACGGCGGTCCAAGAGACTACGCAGACGACTCCGTTCCAGCTGGTTTACGGCCGACAGCCCACCACCATGCTCGACACAATGTTACCTCACGTCGAAGACGAGGACTTGAACAGTGATGTCGACTCGTTCTTACAACGGGCGGAAGAGGCGCGCCAGCTTGCCCGTCTCGGCATCAAGGACCAACAGCGACTCGACGCCAGGCGCTACAACCTACGACGCCGCGACACGGAATACAAGCCCGGAGACCAGGTCTGGGTCTGGACGCCTGTTCGTCGACGGGGACTCAGCGAGAAGCTACTGCGGCGTTACTTCGGACCCTACAAGGTCGTCCGCCGCATTGGCGAACTAGATTACGAGGTCGTCCCCGATGGAATTCAGAGTTCACAACGACGCCGCTCCCGACCCGACGTGGTTTATGTTGTTCGCCTGAAACCTTACTACGCAAGATAGAGGACTAATTGTTTCCTTCGTAGATTTGTATTCCTTTTTTTTAATAATGGTGTAGCATCGGGCCGATGCTACTTTCAGGGGGGGATTATGCCACGCATCGTGCTGTGTCAAGCCGCGAGCTGCGTAATGTTATCTATCCTCCTTTACGCGCGCGCCATGAGTGCGCGCTTTTCGTTCATACGCTTATCGAGACGCTGCTCTCGAAACAGCTCGTTGTTATCCGAAGATTCTGGAAAGTTCGATGAGCGGGTAAGAAGATAGCAGCCGGCCGACCGCTTCTATTATTATTCTCTTCGCCGGCTACCGCCCACACTCGCCTCCCGCCGATCTTTCTTTTCGGAGGGCAAAGTTCGCTTAATAAACCCTTCGTTTATGTTCCTTCAAGTTGTCCGAGTGACTTCGCCACGTGACAATATACTAATCATTTTACGTGCAGCAAGATTACAACTAACGAGCACCATATAAACCTCTCAAATGCATAGACGTACACTATGGGGCGGGGGGGGGGGGGGGGCAACGGGGCTTTTGCCCCCCCTGGGAAATCTGGGGGGGGAGGGCAGAGCCCCCCCCCCCCCCCCCGGGCCCGGGCCATGATCCCTACCGAGATGCTGTTTACGTGCCATGTAACGAGCTTCTAGTAGCGGCATGTAAACAAAATAACGCGTACGTTGCCTTTATTGACAAAATACATGGGAAATGGAATTCCAGCGTGTTTTCGTTAGCTTCAATCTCCAACTCTGGCAAAAAAAAAAAAAAACGCGCAGCACCCCCCCCCCCCCCCCCCCCCCCCAATCCCCGGGAAAATGGAAAGTCTACGCCGCTGCTCAGGTGCACAGAAACATCATATGCAAACGGAATGAATCATAAAAGAATGGACAGTTGGGCTAGTTGGTAAGAGTTCATGATAAAAAAAAAACATCGCGAAACACAGGGACACAGAGAAGAGAAATAAATACAGGACAAGGAGCTGACTATCAACTTTCTTATTTTGAAAACGGTTGGGCATGGGGTTTTCTTTTTATTTTCACCGTGGTGTCGCTTCTCTTTCACTGTGGGGTCACTTCTTTTATGTTTTCTTCAAAAAAGAAATTATCCGATGTCTAAAAAACCAGTCTCACTGTCCCTGAGGTTCACTGATGGTTGGCTCACGCACATTGTTTTCTTCTTTTCTATATGGTAGGCCTCAATAATCTTCCTAGATAACTGATATTTTTGTTTGTTCAGTATATTTGTGTCACTGAACCGTGGTTCGCATCCGCAGTCCCGGCAATGTATTGCTAAATGGGAGTATGCTCCACCCTTCAACGAACTATGACGTTCGCAAAGCCTGATTTTTAAGCATCTCCCCGTTTAACTGATGTATGAGTGTCCGCCGGAGAATGGATTTTCATAGACTGTCCAAGGAACGAACATCATGCATTGCTTAATGTGGCATTCGTCGTTGTCTGTCTGATTGTCTATATTTGCGCGTTTTTTCATCACGATTACAATCCTGCTCACTGTGTTGCGGGCTGAGAATACGACATTGCCCCCTTATCTTATGAGAGAGGCGGTGAATATATGGTATGACTGCTCCGTTCTTTTTGTATTTTTTTAACTTTTTCTTTTTTAGGACTCAACTTTATATTACGAATTAGTTTGTCACAGGCCGATGAGATAACTCTGTTTGGAAAGTTTGAGTGCCTGAGCCTGGCGATTTCGGCGGAGAAGCTTGCTTTCATTTTGTGGATATGAGATTTTGTCAGCGCTGACTGCCAGCATGAAAAAGCGATACCGTGCTTAACAAGTTTTTAATGAGTCGACCTGTAGTCAAGCAAGGTTTTGGTGGTTCTAGGGTAGTGTATCAAGCATGCATGTTCTTCTTTTAATTCCACTAGGAGTTCCAAAAAATTAATTTAGTTTTCCTTGGGGGTCTCAAAGGTAAAACGAAGTCCTAAGTCTTTGTCTGTGAACGACCTTAGCACGTCGTCTATTGTTCTACTATGTTCTGCCTTCTCTATGAACACCAAGTATACATCTACATACCAGAATATTTGTGGTGTATTACCTACCAATCTATGTTTAAGTGCGCTGTCATCTTTTCTCAGAAGAATATTGCTAAGCCCTTGAACCTATGCAAACGCCTGACTTCTGTGCATAAATATTATCCCGCCAGCCTTTAAACGTGGATTTTAGATAAAAGGACAAAAGTTCAAGGCAATCTTCGGCTTGAATTTCGCTATTTGTCCTAATCCTTGCTTCATCATTGTGGTCTAAAAATACATTTCTTTACTCTCTTCATGTGTTCATCATGGGGCATAAACTAATAGAACTTTTCCACGTCTATGCTGAAAGCGCGGTATCCTCCTGGGTTATCATTTTTAGGTATTCAATTACTAACGTTGAGTTAGGAATGCAAAATCGGTCATCTATTTGTAGCGAATCAAGGCCGGCGCTCTCGTGGATATGTCGAAACCGCCTGAAGCCAAGTATCTTGATCTGATACTATTGTACGAAAAGGTATTTGTAGTTTGTGTGTTTTCGTTGTGGAAAATACCTCTAGCGTAAGGTTCGTTCCGTTTTTGGTCTCTGCCGCTTACTCATCGGCTTGTGACAAACTAATTCGTAGCATAAAGGTGGATCCTAACAAAGGAAAAGCTCAAAAAAGACAGCAAGCACCTACCAGTCATATAATATATTCACCGACTTTCTCATGGGATAATGGGAGTCGCCTCGAGATACGCGGTCAATGTTGTATTCTCAGCCCGCAACAAACTAAGCCAAATTGTAACCGTGGTAAAAAAAAAAAGACGCGCAAATATAAACAATTAAGCAGACAACGTCGAATGCCACATTAAGCAATGCATGATGTTCGTTCATTGGACAGTCTATGAAATCCCATTCTCCGGCGGACACTCATACATCGTTCAAACGGGGAGATGCTTAAAGGGGCACTGACACCCCAAAGGTCGTATTTATTTTTATTGTCTAAAACGATGCAAGTTGCAGCCATAGACACGCAAAAAAAAAACCGCATCGCGAAAAAAAATTTTCCCGCGCGCCCGCGCGCCTTTTTATTTTTGGCGTTTGATTTTCCCGCCTCTCGCCTCCTCGCTTCTTTTGATCGGTGACGTCAAAAATCAGGAAATTTAGAAGCTTTGTAGGCGGCATCTTTATAACATTTAATGACGGCAATCCTAAAACATGTTTTTTAACGCAATTGCGAACGCACTACGGCCCTTCTTTTTGAAATACCAAAAATCGGGAGTTCGTTGTGGTGCCGTCTCCTGGATTTGTATCCTCCAACGGAAAACAGGCGACACCGCTCAAAACCGGTCCGCCGCAACGCCGGCGCTAGCCGGCGCTCGCTCCTTTCCTCCTCGCTTTGGGTCGCCATGGCAACAGCAGGGAGTGGTGACAGGAAAGGGGACTCTCAGGTCTCCGCAATTTTTGACGTCAAGGCACCGGCGCCGATCGCGCGGGAACTTCGAATTCGGCATTTGGAAATTGTTTTTTTACTTCACGAATACTGAATTCCCAAATTTCAAATTTTAAGGGTAATGTCCCGGCATCGTTTTCGACCGTTTCGGATAATAATAAAAAATATGATTTTGATGTGTCAGTGCCCCTTTAAACATCAGACTTCGCGAACATCACAGTTCCTTAAAGTTGAAGCATACTCCCATTTAGCAATACATTGCCGGGGCATGCGGATGTGAACCACGACATGCGGATCTGAACTCATGACAAAATGCTGTATAAGGGGAAGAGGGGAGAAGAGGTCCCAGCAAAATTAAAGGTCTCGGGGGCGGGGGGGGGGGGGGGGGGGGGCGGGCCCCATGGGCCTCCCCCTGGCTACGTGCCTACCTTAACTATTATTTGTAAACAAAAAGAACTTTCTAAGCGCACATGTTCTACGTTTTTTAATATCTTTCTTTTTTTATTATTACGCTCGTTAGCTGCATTGGCGCTGCAAACGAGAAACGTAAGCGCTCTGCCCTGCATTGCGAAACCCCTATTCTATAAGCCGCCGACAACAATTACCTTGTTGCGTTTGAGTCCCCCAATTTCTCAGGAAAACCTAAACGTTGGGCTCCTTATTCTAAAACTCTCTATTGACATACATTAGCCTTGGCCCAACGCCGTTCATCCATAAGCTAAATCGTTTTACCGCATTCATAACATATTTTTTTTTATTTCTAAGCCATTGACCACGAAAATAAAACATAAAAAAGTCTCTACGTTTTAGTGTGATGCGCTAATTGAACCCACAATTTGTGTATACAATAACCGTGTATTACCAAACAGCTGTTCACAAGCCATTTGAACAAACCACCCAGAGCAAGAACAGTTGAGTAATTTCGAAAAATACAAGGAAGGGGGCCGAACACCAAGATGCACGGTACTTTGGCCCCCAACTTGAAGGCCGCAGTTTGTGTTTGCCTATTGAGCCTATTGATATCGCCGTTGACATTAGTACCATTGGCTGCCTCACATCAAAACTGATTGACTGACATGAATTTTATCGCAATCGGACCGACCATTCGTCCAAACACGGCATTTGAAGACCGAACCACGCCGCCTTTAGAAGAAGGGACTAATGTCGCCACGCGGCGTGGCTGCGGCCGCAGCTGCCAAGCCGGTGCCTTAGGCGATATTGTTAAAAACTAAAATATACCGGGCGGCTCGGTGTTCGCGCGCTGTATGCTCCATCCATCAATCGATGATGGCGTTTTGCGTACGTCAGCAGAACCTCTTGAGGTTTGCATATGAACCCGGGTTGTTAATCACTTCTAATGTGAACTAGCAGATGATTCCGATTTCAGCACGCGTTCCATCTCACTTCGACGCGGCACTCGGTTTGTAACAGACCATCCGATTTTCGTTTTTTGGTCTGTAAGCTGGCGACGCACGGTGTTTTCTTGTTTTATTTGAGTTTACGAATGGCGCTTCGTAGCAGACAAATCTCGTCATTCGAGCGTTAACAGCCGAACCGTCTGCGTATTCTATCTTTGCGCGCTCCGCGAGAGGAAAAGTATATCTCGCGCTCGAGGTTACCAAAATCGCACCCCTGGAGACCTTCCATGCTTTGATGTCTTGTCAAGGTGATGGTGAGAGTCGTGTTTGCACCTGCTTCTGGCCCTGGCCATGTTGCCCGCTGTCCCGTCCTCCATATGCTGAGCGTATTGCGATGTGTTCTTGCTAAGAAAATTAAATTCGGTGCTGCAAAAACCACCCTGCAGAACGTTCGCGCTCAGTGCAAGCAGTCTTGTACACGTTACTAAAAAAAAGTAGTCGATTACAATTACTATTACTCTTGGCTAAAAAGTATTCGATTAGATTACTTGATTACTCGACGGCAAAAGTAATTGGACATTACTTAAAGAAGTAATCGTTACTTTTCCAATTACTTTATTGTGTGAAGGCACATCTTTAGCGCTCGTAACAATGAACTACTTCCAACCTATGTTGCACATTTGCACAAGTACTCAAGAAGAAAAACTGGCTCCCTCTTCGTGGTCGTTGCACCTTCACAATGCGGACACAAGCATAGAATTCGTTTGAAGACGTTTAATGATGTGGGCGTTCGGCAGTGTGTGTGTGTGTGGGGAGGGGGGGGGGGGGGGCGGAAGGGGTTCTAGATCTTGTTAAGCTTGAGCAAGGGTTGTCGCTCAAAGTTTGCGTCGTTCATTTTATTATTCACATATGGATGAGCTCGCATGTTATACAAAGGAGCAGCAGCTCCAGGATTTGAAACGGATCATGTGTAGTATTCATTAGCGGAAGAGATCGCCCCGACCACTTCTCAACTCGAACTTGTCACAAAGACCACGTAGGGGAAATGGGGAAATATTTCAACTGCCTTTGTTATGTTTTGTATCCGCTTTAGGCATTCTTCGGTTCTGGTTCTCCTACGGGCTGCGAGTAGGCACCCTAAGCAGGATTTTTAAAATTTTTTTTATGTCTGTGTGTGTGTGCGTGAGGGGGCTAGTTTGAACGAAGGACTTACAAAGCTACAATCTGCTTCCTCAAACTTCGCCCTGAATGACCTTTGTCACACAATGTGGCTTCCAAGGGCTCCCCACTCCCAGTCCAAGCTCGAAAAAAAAAAAAACAAAAAAAAACGGACATTCTACAGAAACTGTACATACTAAGAGATTGACATCGTTTCCTACAGCTCCACAAAGATCTTTATTTTTTCCGTTCGAAAAAAAACAAAAGCAAATTTCATTCTTGTCAGTTCATAAAAAAAAGCGTGTGTCGGGGGAGGGGGGGGGGGGGGGGGTCCCGTGGACAAATTGTAACGGTTACAAGTAATTTTATTACTTCAAAAAGTAATCAGATTACTCTTGTGATTACTGCCTAATAAAAGTAATCAACTGATTACAAAATTACTCCAAAAAGTAATCAATTACAAGTAATTTGATTACTTGTAATGCGTACGGTACAAGTCTGAGTGCAAGCCATATCTTTGGCAGACAGAAATTATTTTTGTTCGGTACAGCGTCGTCGTGAATGGCGCGAGCGTCTGGAACCACGAAAACGCGCTTTCTGGCAAGGGTGTTTTTGGAAAACAAAGTAATTCCTGGGGCCAATCTTTCTAAACTCACCCGAAGATGCGGGCTGGTTGAACCTTTAAGTGGTGTTCATCCGGAGGAGAAATCTTCGTAGGGATATGCTTGGCGTCGACAGCGGGTCCAATTTCCTCCTAAGCTTCGTCATTCACTCCTACAAAGTACCAGGTGGAGGGATATGTTAGCGTTTGCAATCCAAGTGGGCGATTTCCCCGCTAGACTCCACCACAGACGAATTTAGCAAGGTTTACATTTGAAACCAAAAAGTTTAACTAGAAAATATGATTTAAAATAGACTGATTCGCCGCCAGACCAGGATGGTTTTGTGCCTCCCAAGCGTCCCCCCCCCCCTTCCTCCGTCGTGTTGCTGATGTCGCAGCGCCGCATCCCAAAAGTCGGACGTTTTCGACGCGTGATGCGCGTTCCGTGGAGACATTTTCTACATTTCCTCCTCGTGTGAATACCACTTTACTGCGCAAAATATGTATTGGAAGCTAAACTCCTCTCCCCTCCCCCCTCCCCCCCTCCCCCCCCCCCGAACCCTATTTTTTTTTATTTTTTTTGGATAACCTCTTTCCTTCGTTTAGGGTTGTTAATTCGGCAATTATAATTAACAGTGATCCTCCAGTGCTCTTTTTTTCACCCAAAAAGTGAAAGCCGCTTACAACTCCCTGTAACGCCGAATTAGAGCGCAGCTCTTGAGGAGGAGGAGGGAAGGGCACTGGGGGGGGGGTTCAACTAACCAGGGGGGTCACGTGACCTTGGGGGTCACGTGACCCCCAAATGCCGATGATGTCATCACTGACTTCACTGATGACGTCATCAGTGACGATGACGATGCGGGTACCGATGACGTCATTAGTGACGTCACTGATGACTTCACCAGTGATGATGACGATGACGATGTGGATGCCGGTGACGACATCAGTGACGTCACTGATGACGTCATCAGTGATGATTACGATGACGATGCGGATGTCGGTAACGTCATCAGTGATGATGACGATGACGATGCGGATGCCGGTGACGTCATCAGTGATGATGACGATGACGATGCGGATGCTGGTGACGTCATCAGTGACGATGACGATGACGATGTGGATGCCGGTGACGACATCAGTGACGTCACTGATGACGTCATCAGTGATGACGATGACGATGTGGATGCCGGTGACGTCATCAGTGATGATGACGTCATCAGTGATGATGACGATGACGATGTAGATGCCGGTGACGTCATCAGTGACGATGACGTCATTGGGGGGTCACGCGACATCGGCGGGGGTCACGTGACCTTAGGGGAGTCACGTGACTTCGGGGGGTCACGTGACCTTGGGGGGTCACGTGCCCCCCACGAGGTCACGTGACCCCGGTGGGGGGCTCGCGCGGTGCATTATGGGACATTTCCCATGATGCACCGGGGTCACGTGACCTCGGGAGGGTCACGAGCCCCCCCCCCCCCACGAGGTAACGTGACCCCGGTGGGGGGCTCGCGCGGTGCATTATGGGACATTTCCCATGATGCACCGCGCGGTTACGCCGACGCCGACGCCGACGGCGACGGCGACGCCAACGGCGACGCCGACGCCGCTCAAGCCGGAAACGGGCCCCTAAGAGCTGCGCTCTAAAACTGTGAAGTTTCAACAAAATATGGAGGTGCTCGAGGTTTAACAAAAACTTGGGAACGACACTCCTGAGAGATCATACAACGCTCCTTGATAAGCTCTCGTCTTACGGTCTAAGGGTCACCTCTCTAGCCTTTGTTCATTCATACCTGGCAAAGCGTCAGCAATGTGTCTCAGTGAATAATTATGTATCTTCTTTGCAACTACTGACATCTGGTGTGCCGCAAGGCAGTATACTTGGCCCGCTATTGTTCAATGTTTATATCAATGACACAGTGAATATTTGCCATAAATCACGTTTTATTATGTATGCCGACGACACTAGTATTTTCCTGTCTGCGACGGATATTGATGAACGTTTTACAAACGGAAACAATGTGCTGGAGAATTGTTTTTTTTTTTTTTATGGTGGGAGAAAAACGGTCTGAAGGTAAATGCTGCCAAATCAAAGGCTGTTGTTTTCAGACCTGTAAATAAACTCATTAATACTAGTTATGCTCTAACTATTGGTAGCAGTCAGATTGAAATAGTAAGCTATCATAAAACGCTAGGTGTAATTTTTTCAGAATTTATGCAGTGGGATCATCACATAAAATATTTAGCGCACAAACTGGCAAAAGTGGTTGGTATCATCGGTCACTGTCGGTCTCTATGGCCTACGAATGTTAAAACTCAAGTTTATCATGCTTTGTTTAGTTCGCAAATTAACTATTGCCACCTGGTATGGGGCACCACCACTAAAAGAAATATCAGCAGACCAATGATTCTACAAAAAAGATGCTACGTTTTATTGCGAATGTTCCCTATGATACTCATGCCAAACCATTGTTTTCAAACCATAATATTATGAAAGTCTCTTATGTTTATGACTATCGCTTGCTGTTTTTGTATTTATTCTCATCTGCAGGGTTCATTGCTTTTTTATCCGTTCTATCAAATCTAACCAAACGGGAATTCGTCATCAATATCCGTCGCAAAGAGTTTTGGAATGTTCCTTATTTTCGCACCAATTGTGAATTACAATCCCTTGTTCATAACCTGCCTAAACTGCTGAACAGATTCATTACAGATGGTGTTGATACGCATTGTTTAACAAAAAAATCACTGTATGCGCACTTTGTTTAGATAGATATTCTTGTGTCCTTTTGCTTTCATTTATAAACGATGTCCTATACCTACAAGGGCACCGGACCTTGTCAAGTCTCCTCATGGAGGCTTTTTGTCCGGTGTCCTCGGCACAATATGGCGCAAATAAATTCAATTCAATTTAATTCAATTTACAGGGGCTGCCGACGTTCGGCTGTCCCTATGAGACCACTGGGATATTTCTTTTAGTTCTATGTAACGTCAGATTAATAAATCACATTAGGTCCTTACAGTTCTTTATTTCTCGGAGAAAAGATTCTGGGGCAATTCAGCAACAACGAAAACATGCATGTGTGCCTCAGTGATCTGTACGAAACAAGAGATCGTGCAACAAGTTTTGTACTTTTGAGAAAATACCGCTAAGAACTAATCTGTGATATAGATAACTTGCAAAAACACACTTTAGTATTCTTCTCCACGCAGTGACAGACGCAAATAATAAGCGAGAAGAACAGCTCTCCCCTCGCCAACTCGCAATTAGAACAAGCGGTCACGTGATGTGACACTAATTATACACCTTCAGTTTCATCATAGTCATGCGCAGGGGTTGGCGAAATATATAGCATAGGCTGAGCTTCAGACTTCGAGTTCGGCTATTCTCATCTTTGATTGAGCACGCGCTATTACCCGAGTACTTGGGGATGATAATTGTCATGAATTCGAGCACTCGAATTGCGCTCATGAGAGTCGAGCAGGTCACGGTGTCGCGTGACTCGCGGTGCGAAGTCATGATGTCATTTAACGTCAGGGTATCAATAACGCTAATAGGTCTCATAACGTTCCCAATTTGATTCGAATTAACGCAGTGAGTCACGTGACGTCACGGGGCCATGTGGCACGACATCACTTGATGGCAAGCCTTGACTCCATGCTGCCGTCCATTTTTTTTTTTCAAATCTTCATTTTGTAATATTAACAAAAAAAAAAGTGAAAGCCGTTTACAACTTCCTGTAACACCGAATAAGAGCGCAGCTCTTGAGGAGGAGGAGGGAAGGGTACTGGGGGGTGAAGTGACCTGGAGGGTCACGTGACCTTGGGGGGTCACGTGACGATGCCGATGATGTCATCAGTGACGTCACTGATGACGTCATCAGTGACGATGACGATGCGGACTCCGATGACGTCATCAGCGATGATGACGATGACGATACGTATGTCGGTGACGTCATCAGTGACGTCACTGATGACGTCATCTGTGATGATGACGATGACGATGCGGATGCCCCCCCGAAGTCACGTGACCCTGGGGGAGGGGTCAGTGACCTCTGGGGGTCACGTGACCTTGGGATGACCTTGGGATGACCTTGGGGGGCCACGTGACCTTGGGATGACCTTGGTTACGCCGACGGCGACGCCGACGCCGCTCAAGCCGGGAACGGGCCCCTAAGAGCTGCGCTCTAAAACAAAGAAAAATCCCGTGAACCGTTTTGAATCGTTTGCCGTCACATTTTTGCCCTTCAGTTCCATTTCAGATTCAAGACGTCGGCGAATATTTCGGTTCGGTTCAGTTCCGGGTTGGCTAAAAATAACGGTTCGGTTCCGGTTTTCCGTTCAGTTCGATTATGGTTTGACACTCTGGTGGAGACAAAGGCATCTAGCTCTCGTCTTTTAATCACTCTCAGTTTCTCGGCGGATAATACTATGTTTAAAACACCATTCCAATATCTAGAAGTCCTCAGCCAAGAGTGCGATCTCCTCAGCCCAGCACGTGCATGTTCGTCGCATTGGAAATTGAGCAAATCACGTGCCATAGGCACGAACAATGAGGATGGTACCGGCCAGGAGTCCCTTTTTGGAAAGGTCTATATCACCACGAGCGAGCTCCGTTGTCGATCGACGCAGAGCGTTCCGCCGTGCTCGCCCAATCCGTCGGCCCTGAGCCACCTGCGTCGCCTGCAAGCGGTACAACGAGTGTCCCTTGCATCCGGAGCGAAGCATGGCGGAACGCTGGGCGGTCATTCGTGGTATCGGTAGCGCGTTTGTCGTATGCGAAAACTATAGAGTATTGTAAACTCACACATGCGCTAAAACTCCAATGCCTGTACCTTCACGCCACTTCACACAACGTTGTCATCGCGTGACGCACCAGGAGCTGGTGTCACTATTTCTTCACGGGGCGTGCTGCCGTCGGAGCCGTGATGCGCTCCGATAGCAAACCGAAACTTAAAAACCCATTGAATTCGTGCGATTTTTCAGAAAGCAGTAAAATGCTTCGCGTGCCTTCTATCGTCCTGCAATTTCTTGATTTTGTGTTTTTTGATGATGCTGACGAATTTTCTAACTGAAATCATGCCCTTCAACACAAGATTAAAAAATTAATTAGACAAAAATAATTAAAAACGTAATTATCCTTGACTTTAATAATTTTCTTAAAAAGGCCCCGGGCCCAGGACCAAAACGACACAAGCCTTTTTTTTTTTTGTTAAGACCGTAGTTTTCGCAATATCGAATTTGTCCACCTTTCGTGAAACAACCTGTACTTCCTTATTCACAACGAAAAACGACGCCCCGTCTGACATCAGCCTTAAAAAAAAAAGAAAAAAAGTTGCGGTTGTTTGGTTATGTGGATGACGCAGGCGCCAGTTGTTTTTAGCCGGAACGGTTTTGTGTAATAAAAAAAAGAGAAAACAATATGTCGTTCCAAAGGTTTGAAAATAAAATAAAGTGTTATGTTAATTTCACCGACCATCTGCTTGTACGGAATGCAAATGGGGCAGAGATTCGCGTAACTTCCTTATCGAGCGTGTTAGGTTAGAGAGAAGCAGCGCTTGTTCGCCGTAATTTCAGCGTCGTCTCGCGAGAGAACTCACTCGCATTTGAAACCGTGAGTATACTAACGTGCAGGTTCACATATACTTATTCCAACAATACGTACGAGATCTAAGCCATTTTAGAAAGTTGTGACGTCCTCAACCGCATTCTCGGTGCATGCAGTCTTCATCTTCACATGAAAGCGAACGCGCTCCGAATAATGGGTGCCGTGGCATCTGGACTTGTGATAAAAGGCTTTACATATGCACCTACGTCAAGCACCAATCGCAGGCACCTGCGTGCTACGTGTGCTTGAAATTTGATGGCGTTGGTTGTCGCTGTTTGTCACTCAAGTGGGACTATACTCCATTTCACACTAAATGCAGTACAACGCTTTCAGTGTGCTGGCGCGAGCGCGTGACTTTACCCAATGTCTCATTTGCTCGAGAGCACGTGATAATGAACCGCAAGATGAAGCCACACGCTCGAGCAACAGCTTTGAGAGTGTTGTAACGCAAGATCAGCGGCCATTATGATAGATAGCCTTGCTGCTCAGCGCGAACCAATGTGCAACTTCGATTTTGTACCATTGCATTTGCTTTTAGAGCGCAGCTCTTAAGGCCCGTTCACACATGCAGCGGAGCGCTACAAGCATAGCGCTAACCTCGTGCTAAGCGCGTGCTGACGGCAGCGTTCACCAGCTTTGTATCGCACCGTCAAAACTGTTGCTCATGGCATACGATAAGTACCTGACGGCACGTGAGGAGCGCTACATCAGCGCTTCGCTGCATGTGAGAACCGGCCTTTAGGCGCCCGTTTCCGGCTTGAGCGGCGTCGCCGTCGCCGTCGCCGTTGGCGTCGCCGTTGGCGTCGCCGTGGGCGTCGCCGTCGGCGTCGCTGTCGGCGTAGCCGCGCGGTGCATTATGGGTAAATTTCCCCGCTAAATCTAGCGGAAAAATTTGCCCGCTAAATCTAGCGGAAAATTTCCCCGCTATATCTAGCGGAAAAATTTCCCCGCTATGTCTAGCGGAAAATTTTCCCCGCTAAATCTAGCGGAACAATTTCTCCGGTAAATTTAGCGTAAAAATTTCTGGCTAGATCTAGCGGAAAATTTGCCCCGCTAAATCTAGCGGAAAATTTTCTCCGTCCCCGCTAAATCTAGCGGAAAAATTTTCCCGCTAAATCTAGCGGAAAAAATTTCCCCGTTAAATCTAGCGGAACAAATTTCCCCGCTAAATCTAGCGGAAAAATTTCCCCGCTAAATCTAGCGGAAAAAGTTTCCCCGCTAAATCTAGCGGAAAAAATTTCCCCGCTAAATCTAGCGGAAACAATTTCCCCGCTAAATCTAACGGAAAAAATTTCCCCCCTAAAAATTTCCCCGCTAAATCTAGCGGAAAAAATTTCCCCGCTAGATCTAGCGGAAAAAATTTCCCCGCTCAATCTAGCGTAAAAAATTTCCCCGCTAAATCTAGCGGAAAAAATTTTCCCGCTAAACCTTGCGGAAAAATTTCCCCGCTAAATCTAGCGGAAAAAAAGTGAAAGCCGTTTACCACTCCCTGTAACACCGAATTAGAGCGCAGCTCTTGAGGAGGAGGACGGAAGGGTGCTGGGGGGTGAAGCGACGTGGGGAGGGGGGCCACGTGACCTTGGGGGGTCACGTGACAATGCCGATGCTGTCATCAGTGACGTCACTGATGACGTCATCCGTGATGATGACGATGACGATGCAGATGCCGGTGACGTCATCAGTGACGTCACTGATGACGTCATCAGTGATGATGACGATGACGATGCGGATGCCGGTGAGGTCATCAGTGACGTCACTAATGACGTCATCAGGGACGATGATGATGCGGACTCCGATGACGTAATCCGTGATGATGACGATGACGATGCGGATGCCGGTGAGGTCATCAGTGACGTCACTCATGACGTCATCAGTGATGATGACGATGACAATGTGGATGCCGGTGACGTCATCGATGACGTCATCGGGGAAGTCACGTGACCCTGGGGGTGGTCACGTGACTTCGGGGGGTCACGTGACTTTGGGTGTCACGTGACCCTGGGGGAGGGGTCACGTGACCTCTGGGGTCACGTGACCTTGGGGTGACCTTGGGGGCCACGTGACCTTGGGATGACCTTGGGGGGTCGCGTGACCTTGGGGTGACCTTGGTTACGCCGACGCCAACGGCGACGCCGACGCCGCTCAAGCCGGGAACGGGCCCCTAAGAGCTGCGCTCTAAAATTTTGGTCACGTGACCCCCTCCCGAGGTCACGTGACCTCTGAGGGGGGCACGTGTTTGCCCTCACGTGACCCCACCAAGGTCACGTGCCCTCTGGGGGGTCACGTGACCCCCCCCCCCCCGAGAACACGTGGCCCTCAGTACCCTCCCCTCCTCCTCCTCAAGAGCTGCGCTCCAATTCGGCATTACAGGGAGTGGTAAACGGCTTTCACTTTTCTTCTCAAGAACAAGTGGGAATGACCACCGTCATGGTGCAATGAGGTCACGCACAGGGCTTTCAGTACGTGCATGGGCCACATTCTGGGACATTTCGTCGAATAAAACGTTTCCCAGTCAATATCAAAATTGTAATTTATGTGCGTTCTATGACACCGAGGTATTTACTCTTTCTGGGATTATTACGATCTTTAGTCAAGAAAAGCAGAAATTAGTAATTTTCTGAATGACCTTTCTGAATGGGGGAAAAGTTAGAGTACATTACTGCTTATTCATACTTCATGACTGCCATTTAAACTATTCCCAGGGAACATTACTATACCTGTTTTTTACTAGAAATTACTATTTTACTGCATGCGCCGAGACGTTGATGTCCAAGAAAGTCTGAGATGAACAAGAGAGCATCCACGTACACGTGGCAGGGCCAATAGGGATATGATCTCTGGAACACAAAGAGTACGTACCATACAACGAGAGATATTATACCGCGTTCCACGCGGCTTGTTGTGCCACTGGAACAACGGTTCTTAAACTGTGGTCCGTGGACACCCCAGGTCCTCGAGAGCGTTCAGTAGGGTCCGTGCATATTCGAGAATTCTGAAATGGCTAACTGAACTTGTCTTTATATAATAAAAGTCACAATCTTCAATGTGCATGAAAATATCGACGCAATCGTCAAGGACCTCCATGTCACAGAGCAGCCGGATGGAGAGCAAGGTTCAACTCCTTTCCCAAGCTGAACAGTTTTGACGAGTCCTCTGAAGTGGAGCTGCAAAGTCAGTTGAGAACCGCGATTTAAGAGTAATTGCGGTGCCCGAGAGCAAGAACAAGAAGATACTTTCGCCATCTCCGTGCCGACACAGGCTGGATAATTAAGAAATTTAATAAAAAAAAAAAGGCCGTTCGAAGGTACATCTTTGCACCAAGTGTCCTCGCAACGCTCCCTTGTCAATTTGTGAGTACGAGCGCTTTCATAAAACCCACACATGTGCTAGGAGGCATAAAGGCTCTTGCTGTCATTTGCGATGACCTTCCTGTGTGAAGCTACGTTGTCCCCATTGAGGGTGATGTTAAGCCGGACTTGCGAGTTTAATATTTTCAGTGAGCTTGGCCTCAGGATCCTTGTTTACAGCATGCAAAACTGCTTTTCACACTCCTCGTATACTGCGAGGGCCAATTCATATCAAGAAGTTAACCTATAATGGAATATGGGAAAGTGCCAATATGATCACATTTTCTGGCTCTTACTTAGTGTGCCTTTTTATCTGCGCATTCTCGTTATCAATATTGTACCTAATATAGGTTCCTAAATGGCCTCCGAGTCGGTTAAAAGGTCCGCAACAGCCAAAATATTGGGAACCACTGCTCTATAAACACCTCTGATTGAATAGATTCTGTTTTGGGGGCATTTGTACGAAAGATAGAAAATGCCAAATGAGAAGGTGCTGCACTGCAGTGTGGAAAAAAAAATATTAGAGTGACGCAGTGATTAGCACGCCTTTCCGGTTATGAGGAAACCCGGAGATCGAATCCTGGCTACCACAATATTGCTCTTTGATACATTTCTAATAATTATTTCCTTTTTATCTGTACGGTTCAGCAATACACAAACACAGAAGCAGCCTCATGTGCCAGTGGCTTCCTTCTGGTGAACTTCTGCAATTTAGCCGTTGCTAAACACCGTTGATTGGACAATTTATAGATTTTAAAACAATAATTTCTAGACAACTGTAGATTGGCATAGAAATACACATCCAGCGGGTGTCCCAATCTGGAGAGGCAAAAAATGATTTATTTTTCGATAATCTTTTTAGTGAAGATAGCGGCAAAGTTTCGTGTAGCGCATCGTACTACGATGCGATTAACGAAATTCCGCCGCCAGATCATAACGACATCATAACTCTTGAGTTCCTGACATCGTTATGAATCGAATATAACAAAAAATGTCGGGAACTCTAGAGTTCAGTACAATGGTGTGCGTGGCTCGGGCGGAAATGCACAGCTTAGAAGATACATTCCTGACCTGAGTTCTTGTGCGCAACGCAGGAGTCAAGGAGAAGAACAACATAAAAATGTGGCTTAATAAGACGTCCAAAAAGTGTTATGGTTACAATGGCATTTCAGGAGAAGAAGAAGAATTGAAATGTCTAGTTAAAAAAATAAAGATGCACATTAAAATTTGTTAACAGTTTAGAGCGAATTATAAATTTATTTTTCTATACGATTTGGTAATAGATGTTTACATCGCTATGCCAATAAACATTCTACATGACTACATAAGCACGTGCTATCACCTTAGGTTTCGGTAGCATTTCAGCACGCATATCGGTTTTCATACTTGTGTATACAGAAAAGGAAAGTGAACAACATTCGATCTGCCAAACAAGAAAAAGGACGGTTCTGTTCCCAAACAAATTTCAAAAAGACATAAAATTAGAGCTCTTCATTCGTAACAAATGCTGTTTATCTCAGTTAGCGCGACATCACGGACGCGGCGACCATGAACAGGATGACAGCGCGAAACTAGGAGGAGCTGAGCCATGTCACGCGGCCACCTAGAAGTACAGACGGGAAGGAGGAACGGCCGGAACGCCGTTGTCATGCACAAACGTTTAGCGAACGGACGTGCATCGCCACCCTGATGGTTGAACAGGGTGTTTCACGAAAGGTGGACAAATTCGATATTGCGAAAACTACGCCTCGCAACAAAAAAAGATTTGCGTCGTTTTGGTTCTGGGCAAGGAGCCTGTTTAGGAAAATTATTAAAGTCTGGGATAATTAGATTGTTAATTATTTTTGCGAAATTAACTTATTTAATATTGTGTTTAAGGGCATGGTTTCAATTAGAAAATTGCTCAGCATCATCGAAAAACACAAAATCAACAAATTGCGGAACGATAGAAGGCACACGCATCATTTTACGGCCTTCTGAAAAACCGCCCAAATTCGACGGGTTTTTAAGTTTCGGTTTGCTATCGGAGCGCACCTCGGCCCCGACGGCGCCGCGCCCCATTGAGAAACAGTGCAACCAACCTTTGCTGCGCTGTCATAGCGCGACGCAGCAGAGGCTGGTGTCACTATTTCTGCACGGGGCGCGATGCCGTCGGGGCCGAGATGCGCTCCGATGGCGAACCGAAACTTAAAAACCCGTCGAAATTGTGCGGTTTTTCAGAAAACAGTAAAATGCTTCGCGTGCCTTCTATCGTCCTGCAATTTGTTGATTTTGTGTTTTTTGATGATGCTGGCCAATTTTCTAATTCAAACCATGCCCTTAAACGCAATATTAAAAAGGTTAATTACGCAAAAATAATTCACAACTTAATTATCCCGGACTTAATGAATTTTTGTAAATAGGCCCCGGGCTCAGGACCAAAACGACACAAGCCATTTTTTGTTGCGACGCGTATTTATCGCAATATCGAATTTGTCCACCTTTCGTGGAACACCCTGTACTTCCGTGTTCAAAATGAAAAACGACGCCCGTCTGACATCAGCCTTCAAAAAAAAAGTTGTGCTTGTCTGGCTATGCGGATGACGCAGCGCCAGTTGTCTTTAGACGGAACGGTTTTGTGTATTAAAAAAAAAGAAAACAATATGTCGTTCTAGAGGTTTGTAAAAAAAAAGTATTCTGTTCATCTCAACGACCATCTGCTTGTACGGTATGCGAATTGGGCAGAGGTTTGTGTAACTTGCTTATCGAGTGTGTTACGTTAGACAGAAAAGAAGCAGCGCTTGTTCGCCTTAGTTTCAGCGTCGTCTCGTGAGAGAACTCACTCGCATTTGAAACCGTGAGTATACTAACGTGTAGGTTCACATATATTTATTCCAACAATACGTACGAGATCTAAGCCATTTTAGAAACTTGTCACGTCCTCATTCGCATTATAGGTGCACTCTGGAGATTAAATGTACGGTCCAGGAACAACGAACCTTTTTCAAGAAGAGTTCTGCGCACACGTTAGCTCCCGACGCCCGGCCGCGAACGCTCGAATTAGACCCGGTTGATTTGGTGGTAGATCGGCGGAAGTGGAAGAAAGCTACGAGTTATCGAGTAGCGTCGTCGTATCGACCGTGGTACGGCAAACACCGCTCAGACCTACCTAGAATCACTGAATGTTTCCAGGGTATCGGATTCGATAGCGTCCGCTAGTGCTTTTCTATTTTAGCTTTGATCGGCCATTTGGGCACTGATAGATATAAGGTGGAAGGGTGTTCGGTGTAAGGAACATTTATATGCAGACCAATGCGAGCTTTTACAATGTTGTAAGGTCACAATTAATGCTTGCTCTGCAGAAACCCAAGGTTGCACACGCAATAATCACGTGAGCCGTTGCAGCCGGCGAGGCGGGCCCACAGACTGCCCGTATTACAACATATCCAAGAACAGGCAGGTTAGGTGCACCTGGCCGGTGAGTACCGTCGGGTACCGGCACGACCTGCGCCGCAGGAACTCGCGCTCCCCAAGAACGATCGAAGAGCACGAAACTCTAAACAAGTGACCAGCTCGCGTCGCAGAGGCCATAAAAGCGGCCATATTGCCGTCGGCTACGCTGCCGCATCTTCGAGGAGCAACGGTTCCGCCACAGGACACATTCGGCCATCGCGATTACAAAGAACGTGAAATTCCCTCTGGACCGACGACCCTGGCCGACATATGGGCGCACACCAGCGTCAGGGAAGGCATGCGACACAAGGCGCCAGAAAATCTGCGCCACCACGCACTGCGCCGATGTGCACGTTTGGCTCCATTGCGCTGCAGTTGGGACACCTAACACGATTTACCAGGCCCCAGCGGTAAAGGCGATCTTCGGTCAGTGAGGCTCTTCAAGTTTTCTTCCACTTGAAGTCACACACTTCTCTAGGCAGACTATCGCGTGGAAGGTGTGATCCCATGTACCGTGTACGATGGCCCAAGCACCGGAAACTGGTGCCGGAAAATGGGATCTCAACAAGACGAGACGCCGGGATTTGAACATTATATTCTTTTGATCCATGGGCGCGGAGCTGCCGGAAAGTCTCAATAGCAGCTGTGCAGAAACGGGAAATCGTTCCTACACGGACGCCACTGAGGGGCGGTTGCGAGGGTTCCAGGTCACAATGTCCCACGAGAATAGAAAAAGGAAAGCTCCAGCCTCCGCGCTCTCGAGGGAGGCTGAGCGCGAGGTAAGCCACCAAAGCTGTCTTGCTTTCTCTCAAAAAAAGACACGAGAGAAGAGCGCGACTAGTGCACAAACGGAAGAGGCCGGTGAAGCCACGCGCGCGACATACCAGAGACGATCGCAAAACACTGGCTGTGCGAAGTAACGCCGTACGGCCATTGGGAAAGAACATTCCCTGGCCTCAATACGCGCGAGTTTAGGTCACGCGCAAGTGCATACCACATCTCGCGTACCACGCCGTTTCCATCAAAGGTCACCCCCAAGATTTTGACAGTTGCTCCAACGGAGCGCGGCAAGGGATCGCCGCGTGGGATCGCTAATGCATACAATCTTGGACTTCGTGAAGTTTATCTCCGTGCCAGACAAAACCGTGTAGGTCGCGAAAATCTGGCGCGGCCTCGCCATGACGGGCGAAGAGTGTCACATTGTCGGCGTACGCGGTCGCCTTGACCTTACCCGACTCCAGGAGCTGTAGGCCATGAACGTCCGAGGCTCCGTCAAATCTGTGTTGTAGGGCTTTGAGGGTAGAGGGGGAAAATGAGGTATATTTTAAATAAACATGGCGTTTTGACAAGAAGCAGCCGGGATCTCTGAGTTAGTAACGGCGAATAACGCATGGTGTCGGAAGTTCAAGACCTCAAGCGTGGATAGAAGCGGGGAGCGATGACAACCGCCAACTCATTCCAGTGCCAACCGCCCGAGGAATTCAACTTTACAAGCCCAAATGAATGGCCCGTTGGAAGCGGCAATTCGAACGCTTCCGCATAATCAGCAGTCTCTCCAAGAAG
The DNA here is from genome assembly GCF_016920785.2 of Ixodes scapularis. Lineage (NCBI taxonomy): Eukaryota > Metazoa > Arthropoda > Arachnida > Ixodida > Ixodidae > Ixodes > Ixodes scapularis. Next base: position 44,197,021 of record NW_024609857.1, on the reverse strand, counting down.
TCTGAGCCAGAACACGTGAACGCTCTGATCTACTTTATAAGTCATAAGGCAGACGATGTCCTCATAGTGTTGAAACTTAACACAAAAAAGATAGCTAAGTACGAAGAAGCACTTTCAGCATTCGAACGGCACTTCGTGCCGTGCGAATGCTGAAATTATGAAAGACTGAAATTTATGAAAGACTGAAATTTCACAGAGGCCAGAGAGAAAGGGAAGTCGTTGAAGAACGCCTTCCCTTTCACTGATCTTCATAGCCTTGCCGAGACTTGCGACTTCTGAGTTCTACACGAGAGGATGATTCGAGATCGCATCGTCGTCGGCGTTTGTAACCTACAGCTGTCGAAGAAGATGCAACTAGACCCGAAATTGACGCTCTTGAAGGCTACGAACCTGGATCGACAGTCAGAGGCTGTAAAGAAACAGCAAGTTACTCTCCGCACTTCACATCAAGAAAGGTTGACAGAGTAGTAATGCTCTTGAAAATAACAGAAATTATAGAAAAGGGAAGCAAGAAAATGGAAAGACGACACCGTCTCGTTCCAGTTTACAAACGTACGAAAAAGTTTGTTCGAAATGTGGCTACGGGCTGCATCAGAAAGACACGTGCCCCGCACGTAAAGCTGCGTGCAACAAATGCAAAAAAAAGAAATTGTACACTATGTGTTTGTTTTCAGAAGCCCTGCAATAATGCAGGAAGTAACGACTGCGGAGACAGCATTCCTCGGCACCTTTTCAACTTCAGAGAGAGAGCGGTGGAAAGTCATGGGGGACGTTAGAGATGTCTCAGTAAAATTTAAGGTTCACACGGGTGCTGACGTCACCGTAATCACTGACAGGATATGCAGAGACGTTTTCAAGAACGTTTATCTCCAGAGTCCCAATCCTAGTGAAAAATTTATTTATATGATAAATTTATGGTGTTCAATAAACATATATGAATCATACAAGATATATAAGAACATATAAGAAGTATATAATATATACAAGGAGATATAAGCACCATATGAAAAACTCATAAGAAACTTCTCACAAGTTTGTTATGCGCTTCTTATATATTCTCATGTATGTTATATAGTTCTTGTATGGTTTTATGCGCTCCGTTTGTGTTCTTATATATATTGTATGATTCCTATGTGTCTATTGGAGACAGGAATTTCTCACACAAATAAGATTTTTGAATATAATAGAAGGCCCTAAAGGGTTCAAGTCAGAAAACCCTGACTGTTGTTGGTGTCATGAACGAGACACTTCACTGCAGAGCCAAGAGCTTCAGAACGGATCTTTATATGGTAGGAGAATTGGAGCAGCCGCTGCTCTTGAGAGATGCAAGCGAACAACTAGGCACCGTTCAACGTCTTGACCAAGTTGACTCCTTGCGGAGTAGTACGGTGGACTGAAGAAGAGAATATCCTAACCTGTTTTCTGGACTGGCCTACATTAAGATACCGTACATGAACAAACTGAGGCTTGACGCTGAGCCTTTGGCGCTGATGACACCTTGAAGGGCGGCTATTGCACTTCTTGGTAAGACCAAAAGAAAAATTGAAGAGATGGTTGAAATGAGAATTATTGAGCCCATTGAAGAGCCGACTCAGCGGTGCTCTGGCAGGTGATCGTTTGAAAACCCAACGCACACATCCGAATATGTATAGACTTCACCGAATTGAACAGGCTCGTGGAGCAGGAAGTTCATCCCCTTTCAATAGGAGAACACGTTCTTGGGCAAATTGCTGGAGCAATATATTTTTCGAAAGTCGACGCGAACTCCGGGTTTTGGCAGTTCGAACTTGCTAAAGAGTCTCAAACTCTGACGACTTTCATTACACACTTTGGAAGGTTCAAGGTCATCAGACTGCGTTTCGGAATATCATCCGCTCCAGAATTTTCACAAAAGAAGATGTCGAAGTTACTGAACGGTTTTGAGGCTGTAGTTTGAAACATGGACGATGTTCTCATCTACGGCAGCTTTTGGCAACAGCACGATGACAGACAACGGCGGGTTCTGGAGCGCTTTCAAGAGAAAAATATGACTCTCAATCCGGACAAGTCTGAATTCGACCTCCAAAGAGTAAAGTTTTTTGATCACATCATTGATCATGATGAAATACGCCCTGACAGCGCCAAGGTCAATGCTATCTTGAAATGAAGCCTCCTTCGAATGTCCACAAACTCAGAAGCTTTCCGGGCATGGTAAACTATTTTACAAAGTTTATACCGAACATGTTACACATCGCCTATCCGCTTAATTCTCTATTGAGCTCCAAGAGCCACTGGGTTCGGGCTACGGAGCAGCGAGAAGTTTTGATCAGCTCATGAGTGCGCTTAAAACAAGTCCGGTACTTACACTGTTTGACCGTGAAAAGTACACAGTCGTCTCAGTCGATGCGTCATCGTATGGTTTGGGAGCTGTGCTTCGTCAGCTTCAGGAAGATAAATCTTTTAAACCGGTTGCGTAGGCCTCGCAGAAACGCACAGACATGGAAAGGAGGTATGCACAGGTGAAAAAACAAGGCCTAGCGGTAGTTTGCGCATGCGAGAGTTTTCAAGATTTTGTAAGTGATCTTCACATAGATATTGAAACGGGCCACAAGCCGCGTGTTCCAATCTTCATGTCCAAGAACCTGGCCGACATCACTCCTAGACTTCAAATAATGAAGATGAGAATGATACGCTTCTCCTATGTGATGAAACACATCACAGGAAAAACACTGATTGCAGCTGACACATTGTCTCAACAGCCTCTGAAAGAAACAGGAGACCAAAACCTTGAACAAGAAGTTGCTGCATACGCCAAAAAGGTGACTGATGATCTTCCAGTGACTGAAAAGAAATTACAAGAGATCAGATAATAACAGGCCAAGACACCACATGTAACCAGTTGGTATGGTAAAACAAACAGGGCTGGCCCAATCGGAAAGAAGCTTTTACCAATTGTAAAGGGTACTGGCATTACCGTTCAGAGGTCGCAGTCAAAGATTGACTACTCATGAGAGGATCAAGGCTAATTATCCCATGTTTCATGCTCTCCACTATTCTACAGAGGATCCACCAAGGACACCGACACAACTACACTTCAAAGAAACAGCTTCCATATCACACCGATACCAGAGACTGAAGTCATGAAAGAAACTTCGGTACCCGACATCGGATCAACTGCGTACAGCACACGCAGTGGAAGATTAGTGAAACCAATAAGTAGACTTCAGTATTAAAAGGCCGAGATATGCAGTTGGGCTTTCAAGGTAGAGGAGGAAGACGAGGCATTGTAAATAAACATGGCGTTCTGACAAGAAGCAACTGAGAGCTCTGAGTTAGTAACGACGAATAACGCAAAGTCCCCGAAAGAAATGTCATAAGCCGAGCACAAACTGGAGTGAGGAGAGAGGGCACCCCCGGCGAAGACCCAGCGTGACCGGGAAACGAGCTGCCGGATTTTTCTCGACAAACAATTCGCTTTGCGTACCATTGTAGAGACATTCGAACAGAGAAATGCCCTTCGGAGCTAATCCAAAAGCGGCGAGCACACTGAACAGATATCTGTGTTCCACGCGATCGAAGGCCTTGGCCTGGTCAAGGGATACTAGCAGCCCGCCAGGTTGTCGGGCTCGGGTGTATTTTACGAGGTCTCGCGTAAGGGCGACCAGGAATAGGTGGTGCGACCCAGAACCCAGCACGCATTACGCAGATTAATCAATTCTGGGAGTAGGGTCTGCATCCGTAACGAAAGAACAGTCGTCACAAGTTTGTCGTCCGCGTTCAACAACGTAATTGTGCGTCAGGCCCTCGGGTCACGAGGGCTTCCCCCCTCTTTGCAGAGAAGAACAATTTGACCAAGCCGGAAGGATGCCGCAAGGCACTTTTCCTGAATGAAAACCCGTAAGACGCCACAAATGAAATTGCAAAGAAAAGCCCAAAAGGTCTTATAAAATTATGTTGGGAGACTGTCCAGCCCGGGCGCCGAGCATGATTTAATCCAGTAAAGGACGCGCGCTGAAGCTCCGCCGGGTAAGAGGCCTCTTCTAAGGTCGGACCAAACTCGTCGGAAATTCATGGAAGCTCACAAACAAATAGGTGATCGATCAGTCCTTGGCAACTAGCCACATCACATCTGTTTGCTCGAAAGTCCTGAAATAGGAGGCGAAGATTGGAAGGTAGACTACGTCTGGTGGAGGTGCGCGTCGAGGAAACAGCGACAGGGCGCCACAAGAACGCTCTAGAACCAGGCGCTAGAACTAGGTTGCTGAGCCAACATCACCTAGAATAACCAGAGCCTCCGCATCGCCTCCTCTCCCTTTATGAAACGCCATCACAGTCGGATCGCGCTAACTCGTCTATTGAACCCGAGTCCCACATTCGACGCTCTGATTGAACACGAGCCCCGGCCGAACTCTGACGCAGCAATCGTGCCAATCTCAAGCCTCGATCGATTTGACTGTGATGACGGTGCGGAGGCTTTCTTCTTATCTAGGTCGAGTTGCCTGAGCCCGCCGAGTGTATTGCAGCACTTCGGGATGTGTCGCTGGACAACGGTTCACCCGAGAATACCAGCGCTATACCAGAGCGTGCGCAGCAGCACTGTTAGCGCTGCTGAAGTTGTGTCATGTACATTCGCATAAGAAAGGTCGCAGCACCACCCCTGCGGACATTGCATATGTGGAGAAGTGTATCCTGATGGAGCGCTCGACTGTCCGCTCGAAGATACCGCCCCTGCATGGAGCATAAATCCCGCCACCTGCGCTTGAGATGGTGCCAGGTGGCGGGAGTCCGGCGCATTCCAACAAGAGAGTGCTTTGTTAGGGTGGACAGTGTCCTCTTGGTGCATTCATCGCGCAAACTCCGAACATCCAGACGCCAAGAACGTATGCCACTGGCTTCAGGTAAAGAAAGAGCGACAATGACAGGGCTGTGATCCAACATGCGTACCGGAGTCTGCGGCAAACCGACCACGGTGCATGACGTCAGCGCTGTGGTCAACCGACGCGGCACGCAAACACAATCCAAGCGGCAGCTATTCCTGCCGTCGATCCATGTGAATTGAAAAATGGCGCCATGATGGAAAGGCCACGCATCCTCAAGCTCGAAAGGATGCACCAGTCTCTGAGTTCGCGTGTATATCAAACTGATCGTCCCATTCCCGGGCCCCGGATGTCCGTCATCGAGTCAAAGACGGAATTAAAATCCACACGAATTAAAATCCTGCACAAACGCTGTGACGCAAAAAAAAAAAAAAAAAGAGTCACCAAAACAGCCGGCGTGACGTCACAGATGTCACGCCGGCTGATAAATTTTGTTTCCCGAAGGCAGCGGACATCGCCAGCTGCCTGTCTGGCAACGTGCTCCGTCTGCGTCGTCCGGTCGCAAAAGCCACGAACGTTAAAGCAAATAATTCGAAAGCTAGCCACGAAAAAAAAAATGAAAAAAAAATGAAAATATATAGCTTCTACCATCTACTCGCTAAATGTCCTCAGCCGAGCTGAAAGATGTGTCACGTGATCCCTGTCGCGGCTTCAGGTATGACGATTAGCGTTGTCTCGGCTTCGAAGGGAACGAGAGCCACTGCTTGAGATGACGCGCTTGGCGTCTTGGGCCTGACCCCGGCATATATTTGTCGGGTCCGAGTTCTCCGAGGGGTCCGAGGGGTCTGTATTATCCGAAGGATCCGATTGATCTGAGCTGTTGGTCAAGTCCTTGGCCCACGCCGTCATTTGCGAAACCGACGTACTTTCAAGGCTTTCAAGGAAGAAAGAAGGGGGTCCTCCGCTTCAGGCGACTCCTCCTCCATGATGGTGATGCACTTGCTGTCGATCATATGTAAGGATCTGCAGCTAACAGTCGATGCGACGGCTTGCGTCTCGGAAAACGTCGCACACGCCGCGTCCGGCAGCAGAGCCGGGGGCTGTCGTCTTTCTGACCGCTCGGATTGATAGTTCTTCAGGGTTACGTTGGCTTTGGGCTTGGTTGAGGCTGTAAGCGCTCCAGTCTGGGCAACTGGGCAAGGGGGAGTCACTTTATGAGCAAGAGACAACGCGGGAAAATCAGGCGAGGGTGTCCCAGAGACCATAGACGAGCAGCTCCACCTACCGATGTCTACAGTCGCGTGGCAGCTGCCGCACCGGTGACACGCGTACGTGCAACCGTCCGTGACGTGTCCCAAGGCAGCTTACCGGTCGCACTGCTCTGTCGTGCAGTTGACTCGACTGTGTCCTTCCAGTCGTCACCACCGGCACACCCGCTTGATGCCCGAGTTGTCAAAGGGAGCCCGTTGGCCTCCGATACGAAGGAAGTTCGGGACCGTGTCCGTCTCTTTCATTTCAATTCTCACATTTCTTGTCCCGGTCTTCACGGTTGTCGTGTTGAACTACGTTGCACGCATGATCTACAAGACTTTCCTTCAGCGGAGAGGTCTTGGACCAGCAGGGCGTCGCGGATATAGGTGGCAGGAACATGCAAGTGACGTTCGTCACTTGTGGTTCTGCTTTAACAATGGGGACTTCGGTAGAGACGATGGTAACAACGCCGACTTCGTTTGGCGGCGGCGGAACGGCTATTGATAACGATTTCAAAACTTTGCGGACCAGTGCGCTGCGTCCTGCGAGGTTCCCAGAGGCACGACACTGCCGAAGGCGCGAGGTTGGGCCAGGGGGGGTTGGGGGGGAGGGGGAGCGCGGCGTTGACGCAGTTAACATGACGCTGCGTCTCTCAAAGCACTGAAGAAACGAACGACGGACCAGGGAACACCTGGCTTGCGAAGATCCAAGACGTAGCTGCCAACCCGTGTCTCCCCAGCGGACCCGCCGCGAATCCCCACTGAACTTAGGAAGCGCCCAGGTCGGGCTGCCCTACTTGAAATAACAGGTGAAACAGGGTTGCATAAAGACAATGATAATCGTGCCACAAAACCTTGTAAACTAAAATGTTATAAAAATATCACGCTCCTGTGATTCTATACTAATCTCCAATAAAGATTATATTAATAGTTCCTTTTTTCCGTTTGCTTTTACGCAAAAACATGCATTTTACTGTGGACACCGTTGGTGACCACAGTAAAAAAAGAAAAGAGAAAAGCCTGATCCGCCATGTTCGCGCCATTGAGCCTTGGAGTCCCTATTAAAAGATCTCATTTTTATGAGAAATATCTATGTCTAATAAACACATGTGAATCATACAATACAAATTAGAACATTTAAGAGCCATAAAAGAACCGTGTAAGAACTATATAAGATATATAAGAACATATAAAACCATTTAAGAAATTTGTGAAAAGTTTCTTATAAGTTTCTTATATAGTTCCTATATGTTCTTATATATCTTATGTAGTTTTTTATGGTCCTTATATGTTCTTATACATCTTGTATGATTCATATGTGTTTATTGGACACGAGAAATTTCTCACACCAACGGCTTTTTCACTAGGGGTTTTGGTACTCCGAGAACATTCTTGACTCCAGTCGGTACAAAGGGGAAGGGCATGACAGTTGTAGAGTGGGTCAATGCAACCCCCCCCCCCCCCCCCCCTTAGTTCGTACATCAGCCGCCGAATGGCATCTCTATGACAAAAAGGTCCCTTTCCCAAAAATAGGAGACAAAGTTGACGTCGATTTGACATTTTATGGTTTTGAGAATTCAATGACAGGAGGATAAGCAAGCAAATTACGTATAGCATGGCGTTCGTTCTACACTTCTTCTTGTTCTGAACTCTCAGAGATAAGAGGGAATAGACCGTGCATTTTACGGGATATACGAGGAGCCCGGGTCAGTCTGGCGTCCACCGGAACAGCTCCAGAATTCCCGGCGTCACGCGTTGCAACCTGGGAAAAGTAAATGAAACAATGCAGAAAAAACTATTCAGTGTCTACTACCGTGTGATTGTCCCTTTTGTCGCGCAAAAAACTTCTAGACTGCATCATGAACCAACTAGGCCAACAACAAGTTTTAATTTTTTATGAAACAAGCTGACGTATCTATATACGCATAACACCATTGTTAAACCGAACCTGCGATAAAAATCCGTGGTTTTTCGATAATTTCGTTTTTCATGTTGTTACAACCATCACGACAACAGATGCGAAGTTCTAGGTAGTGATTCCTTAAGGAATAACAATGTTTCTATTAGTCTGATTTAATAATTTATTTGAAATTCGAAACAAAAAAAGTGAAAGCCGTTTACAACTTCCTGTAACGCCGAATTGGAGCGCAGCTCTTGTGGAGGAGGAGGAAAGGGTGCTGAGGGAGGGTAGACCCCTCCTCCTCCTCCTCCTTCTCCTCCTCGTCCCCTCATTCTTTAATATGCTCCGGGGGGTCACCTGACCTCGGGGGGAGGGGGTCACGTGACCTCGGGGGGTGTGGGGTGGAGGGGGATCACGTGACCTCGGGGAGGGGGGTCACGTGACCTGGGAGGTCACGTGGGGGTCCCCATGGGGGTCACGTGACCTTGAGGTGACCTTAAGAGGGGTCACGTGACCTGGGGGTCCCGTGACCTTGGGAGGGGTTATGTGACCTTGGGGGTCACGTGACCTTGGGGTGACCTTGGGGGTCACGTGACCTTGGGGCGGCCTTGGCGACGGCGACGCCAACGGCGACGGCGACGCCGCTCAAGCCGGAGACGGGCGCCTAAGAGCTGCGCTCTAAAAGTGAAAGTCGTTTACAACTGCGTGTAACGCCGAATTGGAGCGCAGCTCTTGAGGAGGAGGAGGGAAGGGTACTGAGGGGAGGGTAGACCCCTCCTCCTCCTTCTCCTCCTCCTCCCCTCATTCTTTAAAATGCTCCGGGGGGGTCACCTGACCTCGGGGGGAGGGGGTCGCGTGACCTCGGGGGGGGGTGTCGCGTGACTTCGGGGGGGTGGAGGGGGGCACGTGACCTCGGGGAGGGGGCCACGTGACGGGGGGTCACGTGACCTGGGGGGTCACGGGACCTTGGGAGGGGTCACGTGACCTTGGGGGGTCACTTGACCTCGGGGGTCACTTGACCTTGGGGTGACCTGGGCGGTCACGTGACCTTGGGGTGACCTTGGGAGGGGTCACGTGACCTTGGGGTGATCTTGGTTACGCTGACGGCCACGGCGACGCTGCTCAAGCCGGAAACGGGCGCCTAAGAGCTGCGCTCTAAAATGAGCACAGCGATTACATTTTAGCAAATGCCATATTCTTTTTGTCGGGAGAAAAAGATGAGGTATGTTAGGTCCACCAAACATGATTTCAGGCTTTAAATTAAAATCTTGCTGAGATCGGATTCCTGATAATAAGGAAACATTTTAGTTTACTTTGTTATTAAATGCATGCTTTGTCTTCCTCTTGAAAAGGCCAGTCGACGTCAGTGGCAGCACTTATTATTGTATTTAATGAAACTAGTTAATTACTTTAGGAAACAATTGCGTATTGCAAACTCAACAAATCAGGAATTCCCTTTGTAAATTTGGAGCGGTTTTGAAGCTCATTTTCTGCGAATTGTCTTGCGCATGCGAGCGCGCTAGCACTTACCGCTCTGAAAGCGCGAGCATGAAGCGCTTATGAATCGCTCGAAACCCACCTAAAGGAATCCGCCATAAAACAGTACAATATCCAATGCACCACCGTTTCTTGCCTTGTACTAAGTCGTCAAATCAACTCGCAGTATTTGCGACAGACTAGAATCATCCGCGCGTTTGACTTCATTTTTCGGTGGCTGATAGCATCCCCGTACCTCGCAAATTTCATTTTGTGTCCGATGTGAAATACGTGAGAGCACGTAGTCAGCAGTAGAGGTATACCGCTGTCCTATATCCTGTTTGTGTATGATGGCTTCATATGGCAGCGGTTGCAGCTAAGTAGTAAGAGGCAGGAGTACGCCAAAAATATACCTGAAAATGCTTTCGTTGTCGTGAAGCTACGCTCCATGAACCTATCTAAAGTCCAGAAGCTGCTCATTTTTGAGACTCTTGAAGCTTTCTTGGACTGAAAATATGTGACCAGCTGAAAATATTAACGGTGCCCTGATGAGGTTTTTGAGATCACCTAAATATTACAATAACTGAGTCTGCGGACTGTAAGCATCCTAGAAATCCATAAATCATAACGATGCGCGACTGATTTTCCTATTAAAAAGTAATCTAAGATTAAACACACCCTGGGGGGGGGGGGGGGGGTCATCTCAGGCGATGGGAAGGGCATTGCTCCGGCAGCCAGGATGACATGTGACCAATAAAAAAGCGACATTCGGCTGAGATAGCAAACGCAGTTATTACAAGCAAATAACAAGCAAGTGCAGTCAAAATGTAATCTTTCGCGGAGAGGGAACATAATACTGCAATATTCGTATCAAAAACAACGCATCGTTTTTTTGTTTTTTTTTTCGCGAGCGTGATATATTCGGTTGTCTGCTTTCATGCGCAGGCTCGTTGGGTTGAATCGCAGTCCGGGCTGTAAGTGCAACGAGCCGCACCCATTCCAGATCTCTATCCCGCGGTTCCCCCAGTCGAAGGGGCGAGGATCCTTCGCTTGCTATTAGCTGACAAAGGTCCTGGTTTCGGAACATGTTTCTCCCATTACCGGAGATAACGTCGGTATGTTGCGATCTTTGATTGCTTTTTTAATAGGAAAATCGACCGTGTGTCGTCGTGATTTTGGGGATTTCTTGGATGCTTAGAGCCAGCAGAGTGAGTTATTATTGCCATATTTAGTCGATCTCAGAAGCCTTCTCAGGGTACCTTTAAGAAATGCACACACTCGGTCTATAACTGATGTGCCAATGAGCAACAGAGACAGTTGAAAGTGCAAGGGAAGTCTGGTAATATTTCGATCCTTTTTTTTTAACACCACCACATTTTATTATCATATTATTCTTGGGTTTTCTTTTTGTATGTAAGACGCTGTTTTTATGTTGTTTGCAAATTATAATTATGCATAGTGAAAATAAATATTATGTGTATATCTGTGTAGTGCAGCCTACTTTCTTAAAAATACCTGCGCGTCTACTTACCCGCTAAACACTCGAAGAGTCAATTTCTGCGATCTACGAAATCAGCTCAGCGAATGATTCAAAATGACTCATGTTCTGTTGAAACCGATGTCAGCACATGTTTTATTTTTACATCTGACTCACGCGCACCTTTTAGTACAAAGTGTACACCCAAAAAATAGTGTGCTTTCTTTACTGCAAAAAAAAATATACAGTATAGATTTCTGAACGCACATCTTGCACCAAATTTAGCACGAGCAGTGTGAACCAAATCCCAATTTTCAGAGCTTGTCACTATTTGATTCAGACGCTGTAAGTGACTTTCGGGAATGTTTATATAGGGTAATATCTGGCCACGAATACATGGACATCAATGGCAAGAGCTTACAGGAGCGAGCCTTACATTCCCACTGAAACTTTCCGAAACTCTTTCAAAACTTTCGAATAAGATGACAAGATCTGAAACATTGGCCTCTGGTCCGCACTGCTAGCACTATTTCAGGGGTGTTCGTTGACTAAGTTAGTTAGTTAGTTAGTTAGTTAGTTGGCGGTACCTAACCCCTTTTGAGACAGGGGGATCAGCAAAAGTTCAGATTGCCGACACAGGTAAAAGTTTTAGTTCTTGTTTTGTTTTAGCTTTTCCCACTTTTAGGGCACTTTCACTGGTTGGCGATCAGACGCAGTCTCTCCCATTCAACGAGAATGCGCTTGGTTGCTAGTGAACCGTGGGCTCCTTCCCCGAATCCCAGCATTTCGGGAATCCTCTCTTCGCTGGTCGCCCAGGGTGGTCGACAATGGTCTAGGGCAGGGCACCACAGCAGCACGTGGAGGACGTCCTGGCTTGACTGCCCGCAGAGATGACAGGCTGTGTCGGTGTCTCCGAATGGTTGGGCACGTTGGCAGCTCGTCATCAGCGCTCCCACCCGTGCCTGAAACAGTAGCGCGCTTTCATGGTCCCCTCGGTAGTGTGTGCAGGGAGATTTAGATACGCTGCCGACAGATGGCGTATGCATGGAAAAGTTTCGATAGATCGTCTGCTATTCGCAACTCCAGCCCTCCTCTCGTCCTCTCGCGGACGAACGGAGAACCAGAAAAGCGGCGGCGGCGGCGGCGGCGGCGGCGGCGGCGGTGGCGGCGCGGAAACGGCGGCAGGGACTTTTGGCCTTGATGCGTGAAGTCGTTTTAACTAATATAGTGAGCGCGCTAAAATATGAATTCTTATGCCCCGCCTTGCATCGGCGTTGCACGAAGGACCGGGATGTCTCATTTCATTAGGAACTTTTCGTATATCGCATACGCTGTGGATTTCCGGTCTTATGCGAGGCCACCAGCTTAATCAGTTTTCAACGTGACTGCAAACGCTCCCAGCTCTAGTCTACGGTCTCCGGAAAGCATATTCTTCCCCCTAAATAGGAGAAATTTCGTCGCTCGACGGTATGTCGAGCAATACACATAGGAAATGGTTCGCGTTTTAAGCCCATTACAAGGAACATGGCCATTTATTCCAAGCACTTTAAAAATACAGCATAGGCGTATTTGCTTTCAGGTAATTACAAAGCAAATAATTAAACACTCGAAACATTTTAAGCGCGTCTGTGTTAGCCAGCCGTTCCTTACAAGAGCTTGGAACGGGCAGATTTGGCGAGAGGGGCGGAAACGTTGCAAATAACACGGCACAAGAAATGTGCTGTATATTAAAATATTTATTTTTGTTAGGGCAATAAATAAAACCACTCGATACGCCGATTATGTTAATAGGCAGCTTTAGCATACCATTACCGCAGGCTATCGTCGGCTACCGTTAACACGGTAACGCTCCAGGCGCGCGCTGAAAAGTGTGCTTCTAAGGCACACCGCGAACTTCCAGTTGTTAAGCTACACCGCACGGTAGCGTGCGGTAACAAACTTCCTATCAACAGCTAGGGAGAATTTTGATCCTGTATTGCAAAACTCTAAAACCGAGACGGTGACCAGCAAGTTGCGAGCCTGTTACGCGAAGACATCAATACTGTGAACGCTGCTCTTCCGAAGCTTGACGCTCACCGTGCGCGGCTCACTTGTTAGAGCTCTAATGGCCAGGCCAAGCGCAAACACGATATCTTAATCACACTCAAAAAATTCTGCCACAAACAGTGACGTGGCCGGTGCCTAAAACGCGTTCGCCCACCAGAAAGCTTCGCAAGTGTAGTCTTCTGTAACTTTTCAATATCACCATGCTTGTTTTCGTAACGCGCATCAACATCTACGTCACCTGTATTATGATCCTACACTAACCGCTTCGCATTTGTAGATAAATAAATAATTTTTATCGCGCTGACCACCGTCAGCGAGCAGGCACACGGGAAACCCTGGAGAATCTATCCCCGTCTCTTCCGCCATCTTGAAACTACCACCCTGCCACCTATAGGGCGTTGTAGTTGCGAATGCAAACCCAAATCGGCGCGCCTCGCGCGCCTTTGATGCATACGCCATCTCTGGGCAGCGTTTCCAAGTCAACGAGCACCGTCTGCGTCGCTCTGGGAAATGGTGCCGCAAATTCTCCAAAACTGTTTTTTTTTTTTTTTTTTTTGAACGAAGCAATTTTGTTTTTGATATTTTAACTTTATGCATACACCCTCTAGCCACGCCTCTGTAGTAAATCCCTGCGCGATACGTTGAAAAACCGATTTTCGCAGACTGTTCAAAGTGGGATCGAAGCGTGTACACGCTGTATATTCCTACGTGTACAGTGTATTGAAATGCTCTCATATCTACTGGTGTCCTTTAGTGAGTTAAGCCAATAGTAAGAGCAATCTGTATTATGCCACAACGTGTTTTCAGTTCTGATTTCTCTGGTCACGGAGAGTTTAAGTATTGCAGAGCGTGAATTATTGTGTTCGCGCTTCTTGCTTCGCGGATGGTTCTTAGGCGTTCTTATTGACTAACGTCGCAGTCTGATTGGCTGCGGGGAGATAATCAGATGCTCGCGAGTCGCCACGTCTTGCGTTTCTTAATCTAATGGTAACTAGAAAAAGGTACCCGGACCTTTTACCGTGGAGACAACGAGGCTACTGGACCATAGAACCAATTGCCATGGTCATTCGTTCGACAAATAGAGGCCAATAATTTGTGCGCCGAGTGCATTGCTGCGTAGTTTCCATACAGAAGATTTTGAGAGAGCGCGCCCAATATCGGCGCTCAATTCGCCGACACATACTGATGATATCACGGCTAACACACGACGCTATTGAGGAGTTTCAGCGAATATAGGGGGCGCTCCGATCGATACAACATGGCGGACAAGAGGGATATAGATTTGCGACTCCCGTAGACCGGTAGCGTATAAATAAAACAAAGCGTGTCGTTCTCTATTTGTTGCTGTGTGCGAGACGATCATCGTTTCAACCAAGACCTACCGTGATGCAACAGATGAACTGTTCAAGCCATTCGAAGGCAAGAAATCTTGCCTTAGTCAAGATATGTGTGCAAGTGTTCGACGTGAGCTCTCACGCTGGTGCAGCTGTCATCAAGTTGAACCGAATGTACGCGGGTCCAAAGAAAGGTACATATCAACAATGTTCGCGCTTTGAAACTATGACGCGTACTTTATCTAAAACTAAACTTATCGGTCTGCGGCTACAAACATTTTCGTAGACGTTGCTTAGGTGATGTAACCATTCAGGCCTCGCATTAAAAGGTGTTGCGAACTCTTCGGTTGTTCTAGTTAATTGTGCTAAAAAGCGGTTGGATGGAAAGTATGACAACTACAGCATACAAGGGACGATTGAGGTCTTTATCCTGCGTTCTATGTGTCGAAACATCGGTATCGTTGCTGTTATGTTGCGATCAGCTGGTCGCCGATCGTCCTGTTTTTACGCATAATGTAAACAAGCCCCGGAAGCGCCAATCTCATTTCGATGTGCTTGTGCACCTCTACAAGCCACCTTTTGGCTCTTGTGGAAAGCTTTATTGTAATAGCATTAGTCTCATCGGTCATTCGAGTTGTATTTGCCACGGTGATATCTGCTGTGTGTGATCTGGTGACAAACAAGTCTATTAAATGCGAGGAGACGAAGGTAAAGCTTTTTTAACTGTTTTCTTTTTACAGAACAGGGCAAAGCTTCTAAAACAAGAGCAACCTAAGCTGATATTTGAGTGTGCTCAAGAATGAATGGCAAAAGCCGCTTATGCTAACTGGTAGATGTATGCGGTTGATTTTCTGTTTGCCTCTGCATTGTAAATTGGAAGATATGTATCAGCAGAAGACACGTGTCCTTTTGAAAATGTCTTTTATTAGGGCAAAAATAGGCTTTCATACATAACCGAAGAGTGAGCAACACCATTTAATGCGAGGCCTCAACGGTTACATCATCTAAGCAATGTCAACGAAAATGTTTGTAGCCGCAGACCGATAAATTTAGGTTTAGATGGGTATGCGTCATAGTTTCAGCCTCAAACACGCAATATTGTTGATATGTACCTTTCTTGATGACAACTGTACCAACGTGAGAGAGCCCACGTCGTCAAACACTTGGACACATATCTTGACTATGGTATGGGAAGATTTCTGGCTTGAGTGAACATCATCTTGCTACGACTAGCTACGACCACCCACCACAGCGATGCAGGCGTCGAAGGGGCGCAACACAGTCAGTCGCCGTCACCTGACGCTGCTCGTTTGGCATTCACGGCTTTCCGCTCAGGTGCTTCGTTTGTACTTGGCACCAAGTGTTATTTTCTGTGCTTGTGTGTGCTCAGTGGCTGGATATGGGCCTCAAGCGTAGTTCTTCAGGCTCAGTAGCGTTCGCCGAAGAACTTCTGAAGAAAATGCAACCCAGGAAAAAAAGCACGATGACGCAACGCACCAGCTTGGCGGACTATGCACTGGGCGCACAAATCGGGCCCTGCGGATTATACACCAAATACAAACTATATAAACAAAACAAAAACATTTTTAGGCTCAAATTGGCTTCTGCGGACTATATGCCTGGACACTGTTGCCTGTTATTATGCAGTGTATATTCACTGCTGTTTATTTTGGCTTGAGACTGTAATGATGCAGAGGGGTCCACGGAACCTTGAAATAAAGATATTTAAGCACATTTAGATGCAATGTCCCTTGAAGCCAGATGGTCAGGGAAAAGGTGTGCCATTACCTAATTTGCCAACAGCACACCAATGGTCACGATCAAAACTCAGTCAATGGGCAGTTTTCCACCACAATATTTATTGCCGTGTAATCACCAATTTGGTCCATTAAAATCTTGAGGCTGTAGCCTATAGCACATCCATTCTGGATCTGCAAAGCTTATGCTGTAGACATGCATCATAACATGAGCATGTTTCTTATCAATCTTAAACATAAAACGCTAGTTATGCAACGAAATTCCCATATCATCAAATATTTAGCAAATCGAATGGTCACACCTGCCACACTGTTAGCTTTGGAAGTAAGCCAATTCCCAATACCACTAGTGGCATACATCGTGCCAAGCATTAGTGCCGTTAGTGCCGCATGTGGCACAAAAATGTCCTAACTAGGGAAGCAAACTTAATCGATCGCGTTGATTAAAGCACTTAAGTACGGGAGAAATTATCAATCAAAGAAGGTCACTCGTAAGGAAACTTTTCTCGCTGAACGAATATGACTTTTTATTGGGCGTTCCGCAATGTAAGGCCGAAGACATTCACTCCGTGATCGGTACAGAAGCATTTGCTTAGCAGTCGGTCGTGCGTGCCAAAAACAACAACAAAAGTGGATTACAAACGTGATAGATTCGCCTTTGCACGGAGTACTTGCAAACAAAATCGTGTCAACATAAAGCGACTATGGCCCACCTTGCTAGCAGCAATCTTAAAATTTTTCCGTGTAGTCGCACCCGTGCACCAACCGAAAGCGTTGCTGCAAGCCCCTCCGCCGTCAACTTTGAGTCGCTGTTGAGTCTGAAGAACTGCTCTGTGAGGTTCATATCCAGCCACTGAGCACATACACAAGCACAGGAAATAATACTCGATTCCAAGTACAAGCGAAGAACCGGGGCGGAAAGCCCTGAATGCCAAACGACCTGCGTCGGGCGACGGCGACTGACTGCGTAGTACACAGGTTGCGCTCCTTCGACGCCTGCATCGCTGCGGCGGGTGGTTGTAGCTAGTCGTAGCAGATCGTGTCACCTTTGTTGCTCGTTCCGGAACACTAGAGCCGCGTAATATTCTTGTTGCCGAAGTTTATAAGCCTACGTTCGCGGCAAACGCATTAACACAAAGCCACCACCCAGCGAACCTATCCCCCTTGTTCTCTTTCGGCGACCGGCCGCCAGGGTGGTGACACTGTCGCTGAAACTCCTCAATTTCTGCGTCTGCTGCTTGAAAACGTTTTAGGAGACAATTCAGCTTTGTCGAGCCGGTGTAGCTTAAATCAAGATGCTTTCAAGGGTTATGAGCTTCAAGCGCATTTTTAAGAACGCAAATTTAAGCAAAATAGAGAGACTATATATAGTTGGTCAGTCAGTATTTGAGTAAAGTAAGCCGTGCCGGGAGCGCCTTGCAAGGAAACTCGAAAGCTTCACTCTCGAGAAAGATCTGTCCGAAACAACGTTTACCTATAGAGGGTTTTGCCTACCGATAGAGTGCAGCGGACGCACCAAGCCACCTCGGCCCATAAGACGCTGTAGACTGACCGCACGGCGCGTCTTAGTGCTCCTCCCGAAAGTCACGTGAAAGTTCCGCGGCCCTCGATTGGCTCCTACAGCTCGTATACTTCCCGCTGCGGTCTGTCGTAAGGCGAAAGAAAGACTCGATTAGTCTCGCGAGATGGAGGCTGTGTCCTTCGATGGTTATCTTATGCAAATTCAAGTTCTTGGCATCAGAACAATTTTTCTGACGTGTCAACCAAATTGACGTCTCCATTGCGCATGCACCCTTAAGGCGGTGCCTATCTCTATGAAACGTGCGTAGAGCACTCTATCTTTAACTCGCATTTCTTCTGAACGTCGCGGCCGCGTTATCTGCGTAGTTTTGCTCGCGTTTTCAAATAAAGAGGCAACGCGAATGCCCAGATAACGCAGTTTCAGCAAGGCTAACCTCGCTCCATCTACTCTACTTCTGAGAAGCAGTCTCCCATCTGGAAAGCTGGGATATAGCAGCGGTTCGAGAGAAAGCAGAAAAGAAAAAAAAAGAACTGTCTCCAAGTGAGTCTGAGGAGCGCCGCAAAGCAACACACATGCCTAAAAAGGACGAAATCAGCTTTGACGTCCAAGAATCTCCCACTCTGCTACAGAACCAGGTAACCTGCATTTATCGATCTTCGTGGACGGCGCTATGTTTGCTGATGCAGGCCTGGGAAAAATACACGATGAAACGTGAAGTTTCCTAATTCTGCGTTTATGCGAAGCGCAAGTTAGTCTGCTTCTTTTGCTGGGGTTACATTGACGTCGAAACGCCGATCTCTGATTGGTTCTCATCGAAGGATAGTGGGTAGATCTCAAAGGAAGCTGCCTCGAGGTCTAGTCACTACCCTTCGATTAGAGCGGATCAGAGCTCGGCGTTCTGAAATCACCGTAACCCTTGCAAGAGGAGCAGACGAGCTTGCGCTCCAATTATATTTCCCAAGAAGTCCAACCAATTGCACACATTATGAATTGATAAAATCAATCAAGCAGCGTAAAACGTGCATCGTCATGACGCTCGTTTTCGTTCCGTGTCTGTTATTAAAGACCAAACCAATCAGGCACAGAAAAAGGCGAGCGATCACACTGCCCTTATTACGAGTGATTGGTTTAGCCAGCGATGGCAAACGGACAAAGATGAGCGATTTTCGATACACTTTTATGGTGTTAGGCCCCATAGGATTGTGGCGTTTGCTGCGATCCGACTGAAGGTGGAACAGAGTGTAGCGCGGCGATCTTAATGGTCATTCAGAGAGGGCGTCAAGGAAGCCGTCTGTTCGTCCCAGAGCATTCGAAGAAACTCCCCTCGTTCAAACTAATACTGCTCTCGTTATTCACATCGACCAATGAGAACCAAGACCGTTACCATGCTTCAACACTCTAAGAAATGCCTGGACGTCTACTTACCCGCGAAAAACTCAAATGGCCAATTTCTGCCATCTACGAAATCAGCTCAACGAATGATGAGGCGGAGCGTTTGTTTGGGCCTCAAAATTCAGTTTGCGCTGTTGCATTACGCGATGCAAGCACGACGCTTTGCATTGCGTAACGCAACAGTGCAGACTTCATTTTTAAGTCTAAGCGAATGTTCCGCCTCATCATTCGCTGAGCTGATTTCCTAGATCACAATTATTGGCTCTTTGAGTGTTTTGCAGTTAAGTAGACGCGCAGGCACTTTTTAGAGTGAACTGTAACGTGATACCTCAGTGGCGAGGAGTCGTCAACCCCTTTGGTAATTCAGACCGCATGGCTGCACACGGCTTACACGTGACGTCAGTCCACCCTTTTCTGGTGGCCATAACCGCCACGTTAACGCGGCGGAAGCTACGCTCTACCATGCCCTTTCCCTTAAAAAGCCCCTGAAAAGAAAAAAAAAGTTTTTTTAATGGTATAATGGAGACACGCGTGTGAAAATAATAATTTTTACGTGAGAAAAAAAAATTCAGAGCAATATGGACGGCGAGAGATTTATTTGAAAATCTGCTCGCGAATTCCATGACGCCTGATGTCATTCCGGAATGACCATCTCGGTCGTGAAGGTGAAGCCGATCTACCTCTCCTCCACGCGCCCGAAATGCCTATAGAGAAAGCAAGCGGAAAGGAGGAACTGCCGACTAAATCACGTTTATACTTATATTTATACACGCGCGCCCCTAACCAGACTGTAAAACAAAAAAAGAAACCGTTTTTTTAGGCGTGCTTTAAGTCCGGCCGCCCTATTTCTGGTGAAATGAATTGTCTCGTTAACGCAGCGGATTCTATAACCCCTCACGAGCCCTTTTTCTCATTATGTATAATAAAGTGACGTCAGTGCAGGCTATGTATTGTAGATTGATATCGATTGCCCTTCACATTGAATAAACGAAATAAATGAGCATAACCGAACGACCTTCCAAGCATATTCCAGTGCAGTATGCACTCAAGTTACACAAAGTGTATTCGCCCCAAGTCTGGTTGACGCAATGATTGGTTCGGTGTCTGCCATTCCGAAAGCAGACGCCCAAAATGTTTCAGAATTTAGGTCACCATGTTGTTATTAGCGAAGTGTAGCGCAGCCTACACGAAAGATTTGCGTTCGCAAAAGCATGGCGTCTCCGCCCTACGCTAACTCAAAACGTGGCGCGCACTGGCGAAGACGGTATAGGAAGTATTCACTGGACGCCATATTTGTGGGTGCTGTTTAGAGCGCATGCTCAGAACGAGTTCACATCAATAGGCTGCTAGACCGGCAATCTTGATGGAGCGGAATGCACGTTTCAAGAGAACTGTGGAAGCTCGCCATCAGCACGCGCTCAGAATTCGCGCACACAGCTATGGCCGCCAGTGAATACTCCCTATAGGGCATGGACGTTTGTCTGCCCCTTCCGCAACTCGTGCGTTCGTCTATAGACGCTTTACACACGCGCCAAATTACAGCCGGCATTGCTGACCTTCTCTTGTCTTACCGAGATGCCGAGCAACTGAAACGGTAGTTGACGATCCTCTACAAAGGCCGATGCTTTAGAAAAGGACACAGTTGAATCTAATATGGCAATAACCTGGCCTGCTATGGTAATGATGAAGTGAAATAAACGGAATAAACGGAATAAGAGGAAACAAAAACTGAAGGTCAGTTATGGCGGCGTCCATGCACAGCTGCTGCAAAGCGTCTATATCCTCAAATCAGTCCACGTGCCTTTGTTTTCCCCCTACACCAACCAATGACGGCACGCGCTTGGTTGCCTCGTAATCGTCCGTTCTCTGCGCGTTGTCTATCGTGTGATTTCATAGGTGGATAGGTCCGCCCCTCCTTGCGTTCCGATGCGTCAAGGACGCATTTTGAAACACTTGCTGGCCGTATGGGTACGCTTTTTTAGAACGCGCGATTGCGCCTGCTCCGTGCAGTCCGCATATGCTTTAATTATCGGCTATAGGTGGTGACAGGTCAAGAACGAAGTAGAAGCTCCTTTCACCTCTTTCAACTTTAACAGAGCAAACGCTGAAGAGGTGCGACCTCCTCTACTGTGTTTGCTCTGCTAAAGTGGAAAGCGGTGAAAGGAGCTTCCTCTTTATTCTTGACCTGTCAACTGCCATAGCTTAATATAGGGCCAAGATCTCCACATAGAAAAGGCAGTGATGACAGCCAGACTTCGCAGTGAACCGTACACCACATTTTGTTTCTTACAGAACAAATGCAAAATGCAAGCCGAAGCCATATCATACTCGCCACAATTTCCAAGACGTTGCTTCCAAATGCTCAAGAGAGACGCCTGGCTGTTGACATTGGTGTACTGCGAGTTTTGGATATCCGCAGCTTTCGGTCTGCTCCAGCCTTTCTTCCCAGTGCTGGTGAGTCCTGTGTGAAGGAATTTCTTTCGTTGTATTACAAAAACGAGAGGTAAAAATAAAGAAAACGAAATTTGGAATAATCTCAGTTCACTATTACAAAAAAAAAAAGAAAAAAAGAAAGGTGTTTACACTTCTTTGTAACGCGAAATTGGAGCGCAGCTCTTGAGGTATTTTGACGTCAATTTGCACGTCAGTGCGTCCGCTAAATTTAGCTTGCAAACTGAATTGCTGGCGAAGTCACGTAATGTCAGTTCTCCCGTTAAATATAGCGGGGAAATTTAATTTGTGTATCTGTAACCTGGCACGGTCATGTGACGTTAGTTCCCATGCAAAGTTCAGCGGGGAAAATAATTGTTGTTGAGGTCCCGTGCCGTCGAATTTCCCGCTAAATCTAGCGGGGAAACACTGAATTTGTGTATAGGCCATGTGACACGAACTTATGTGACGTCATCTTATTCCCTAAATTTGGCAGGGATATTAAATTGGCGTAGAGGTTACGTGACGCCAATTTTCCTGCTAAGCCTAGCGGGGAAACTAACTTTGTGTATAGGTGACGAGACACGAAGATATGTTTGTGACGTCATTTTTCCCGCTAAATTTAGCAGGGAAACTGATTTGTTAATGAGGTCGCGTTACGTCAATTTTCCCGCTAAATATAGTGGGAAAACCTAATTGGTGTATAGGCAACGCGACAAAAAATTCTGACGTCATTTTGTTCTGCTAAATGTAGCAGGAAAATAAATTGGTGTTGATTCACGTGACGTCAATTTTCGTGTTAAATCTAGTGGGGAAACTAAGTTTGTGTAAAGGTGACGTTCTAACCGACGTGCCGACAAGCTTCCTTTGATGACAAACGTGTAACTTCCATATTTTAGAGATGTTTACAAACGGGCCAGTCTGAAATAATGTCTGGGGTAGGCGAGCCGAACCTGGTTCCACCTAGGCTCGGAGCTTGTGTCGCGTGTCCGCCGCTCGTGGTGCATGGCTCATGCCTCCATCGCTGCGCGTGTGTTGATGCATGTTGGTGTCGCCCGCTTGTTCGCTACAACGTGACACAAACTTATGTGACGTCATTTTTTCCGCTAAATTTAGCGGGAAAACTGAATTGGTGGCGAGGTCATATAATGTCAATTTTGCCAAAAAAGCGAGCGGGAAAACTGAATCTGTATATAGGTGACGTGACACGAAATCATGTAGCTCTTTTTTCGCGCCAAATTTGCCGGAAAAGCTGAAGTGCTGCTTATGTCACGTGACGTCAATTTTCCCGCTAAATCTAGTGGGCGAGAAGCCCTGTTTTTGAGCAGTTTCTCCGCTAAATGTAGCGGGAAACCGTACTTGAGTATACGTGTGTCACGTACTATAATGCAACGCGCGGTTACGCTGACGCCGATGCCACTAAATGCGGGAATGGGCGCCTTTAAGCGGGTTTCACAGAAGACGCGTTTTAAGCGTTTTCTGCCGTTGCGATGTCCAATGTTGCTTGCAGCAAGCAGTTGCGCAGTCGCAGCAAGCAGATGTAATTCCTTGAGCTGCGCAACCCAATGAACCCGACGCTTCGGCACTTCACTGATAAGCAGTCCATTGAACCGGGCGCGATACATTTTATCTTACTTGGTGTGACGATCTGTGTTGGAAACGACACGTCAAAGTCCATCAGTTCTTCTTCTTCTTTTGTCTTTTTTCTCACTAGCGCTCGCACAAGCCGCTTCCGATTAGCGTCTCTTGCGCCCGCTACAGTTAGTACTCAGGCGAGGAAAGTACAAAAGAGCCGCGCAATTAATTGAGAAAACAAAGTCCGAGGAACGGGACAGAAATCCCCTTCCTCCATTATCTCCTGAACAGTTCCGACGCGATCGCTGAAGCAAAGAAACTCAACCCGCCGGAAAAAAGAAACCGGAAACCAGTCGCTTGCGGACTTTCTCATGATTGTCGTTTGCTTCACGAACGTGAAAACGCCGCCGTCATATCCGCCAGCTTTCCCGCAATGTTTCTCCTCCTGTCAGGTAATTTCCCGCCGCGCTGTGAGTGGCCAGCGCGAAAGATGCCGCTCTGCCGCGTCGAAAAATTTTCATCCTGGTGGGACCCTGCCCGCTCAGCCGCTGAGGCTGGCCAGAACGCCGCGACGGCAAAAATCACGCCGCTCTAGGAACGAGTTGTTTTGACGGCTTCTTTGACGGCTTGTCGTCGTTACCGCAGTAACGTTCACGTGAGCCAGGACCCGTCTGTGACGCTTCCAGCGTTGAGAGATGTTTTCTGAGGGTCGCAGGCAGAGCTGAATGTCCTGGATGTTTCCGTATGCTTCTACAGCCTCTTCCTAGCTCATCAAGAACTCCGGAATTACGTCGTCACATGACATGTTTGTTGCGGCCACGAGCTTTGTTTAGACAGTTCTTCGAGAGCAGTCAAACGTCGACAGCTGTGTCAACGCGTGACATGCCACTATTTTAGCCCAGTCAGGGGAAACCACAGGTGTAGTATACTATCTGTGGCCAAACGATTTTGGCGAAGAGGTTCCCCGTGACTATTTCTTCTTAAAAAAATAGCCTCGCAAACAAAGTTGTAGATGTTCGCTTCGCTACCCTCGTACCTGTAAAAATTATCTGGATACATTTTTTACTTTTCCTTAGGGCTCCTTAGCAGTTCTTGAGTTGTCGTCAGCCACGGGATACGGACTTCGAACCCAGTAATGTTTTAGACGTACTCGTCCTTGTTTTGATCAATCACAACCACCGCTTCTTTTTCACTGCGTGTTGATTTCTAGTCACCAACGTGTGAGTAGCCACGTACAAATGAAGCGTAACGACACAAAGGTTGATTTCGCATAAAATAACTGCATGGTGCGACGTCCTTCAGGCTTCCGACAGTTTTCAAGCAGTCCCATGAAGTCTTCACTAAGATACGGGCGTTCGGAGATACCATAGGGAAGGAAAACAGAAATAAGGACGTAAACACTCTTTGGTACCAGACTTAAGATCACTCGAGTAATTTTCGTCGCAAAATCCCGTTGTAGTATAGCGGTTATCTGCAGCCGCCCTCTATATCGCACCTGAAAAGCTTATCACCTCCTGTCTGCTCTCTTGGCAGCCGCAAATAGAATTGTATCTTCCTCGCATGCGATTTTGCTGAAAAGCACAGCATGTGCTTAGCCCTGATCAAGATATTCACTTTAAAACACTGTTGCCGTACAATCGTCACACAGATTTCAGATTTATTATTTGCTACACGTGGCAAATTGCCATGTGAGTACATACATAAAAGTTGTTCGTGGCGTTTACTTCAATTATTGATGTAGCTGCCACGAGCATAGACGGTTCTCAGAAGCTATAGTTCTTAGCAGAAGCAACCTTTGTTTCTTGCGGAATTATTTTTTTATTATTGCACATTTTCACAATCTTTCTTGAAGCAACTTTTTGTTCCTTTTCAACTGGACGGACTCTGTTAATTTTATAGATGCATAGATACCCCGCTATATGGACAGCATTTTCGGGCACAAACTAAGGAAATATATGCATTTTTGTTTCGTTATTATGGACAACTCATATTATGGACGATTTTTTGCAGAAACGGATTTGTTCATATTAACGAGACGTCAGTGTACTGCAATACACTTCGCGCTTTTTCATTATTTTTTTTGTTAACAAAATTACTTATTGGGGGATGGAAGTAAAGTGGGATATACTGGACGCACGGCACCTCTCTTGGTTGTCATATTGGGCCGCAACTCAATTGTATAAAGAGGACCAGAAGGGCTCCTTGAAACCCCATAATAATTATTTATTTATTATTTTATATAAGTCTATAACGTCGTATTAGCTTCTGGTCGGCGTCAAGTCTCTCGGTTTTGCTTCAGTACGATGCTGTCGCAAGCACAGCGGTTCACTGCTTGGTTATAAAGGTCCTGGCGCGAAACAACTTGCAATCCGCGTGAAGAATGTGAGCAGTCTCCCAGTCTGAATGTACCACCCATAGTTGTCTTGTATGTTTACGCCTGGTGTGAAAACAAGCAGAACACACTGCGTAAACTTCTGGCACGGAGCGTCAGCAACACCAATCGGCGCAGGCATCAGGTGGAGAGCCGGGAATCGCTAAAGACAAATTAACAAATAGGCGTTTGACCTAGTGCGTCGTAATCTCTTGATTCCCCTTTCGCCGAGAGACCACACCGGTACCGTTTGGCCAATGGCCCTGGGACACTTCCAAGATCCGTTTAATCCCTAATTTGTGACAGATGTGGGAAGTAGACGTAAAGCCCATAGAAGCCCCAAATCTTTATGACGCACACTTGTGAAACGAACTCTTGTGTCTCGCGCGGGAGGCACAGGCTCCTCTTCGTCTACGCGGACGCTATCTACGGCTATGTGTTTGCACCGCTCACGCGGAAACTGTCAGAGATAGAGACTATTGAGATTCATCCGCGCCAAGATAAGGAAACACATGTCTTGACTAGCCAACGTCTCGACGACGGGGGCCATCTAGATAAGTCCAAGACGCCCCCCCCCCCCCCCCCCCCCCCCTCCGCCAAACTTTTGCGTTACCATTACACTCGCTCTGTTACGCAAAAATCTCTCGCGTCTGAACCTATATAGAGCGATACGCGGCACGCCTCTGTTTACCAACACGGCCGGAAAGCCGCGCATGCGCAATAGCTATATGCGCAAAAGCGGCCAGGCTCTCCGTGTTTTTGCGATTGCGTTGTGTGGTGTGCGCTCGTTGTTCACGTGGTAGAGATGCTTCTAGATTTATTTGCGCGTCGTATTTCTTGCCAACGTATGTCGTATGTTATGCCCGACTGTTTGAGCTCGCTATCTGAGCCTGGACGTCAGCGGTATCGAGACAAACTGTGCGTGTACTGCGTTGACTTCGACGATCCGTACGCCCTAGACAAGACCTGGTGGAGTTCCGACGTGAAGTTGCATCCACCGACGTCGATGGCTGACGTCGTCGTTTCTAGTTTTTTTTTTTTTCGCCAAGCCAGTTCACTGCCATCACGGTGTAGGCGTAGAAGTCGCTCGAGGCCTACGATTACTTCGAGACGGTGATTGCGCTGCCGGCGTGATCAGCAGACTGTAGGTCTGCGGAAGTGTATTTATTACTTGATTAAAAACACACAGCGTGCTTTGAGTCAAGGTATGATATATTTCTTACACACATGACCACAAGGCACGATAACCGATAACGCTTTGTCCATTCTGCCGCCGATCTCTTTCCGCTTGGTAGCGAGCCACCGACTGGCGCTTGGACGGTGCTTTGTGCGCACACACCGTGGGAACTAAATCTGGGTGGTCTCGATCAGACGACTGTTTTTCCGCACATAAGCGAGCTTCGGGACGAAGATTGAAATGGAAGCTACACTTGCCTTCAAGAAAGTGCTTACCGCACATGCGGCCGTGCGCTCGAGACGACCATTCTTTTCGTTTCACAGATGTTATCCACCTTCTGTGCCTTTCATAGTCCGCCGGGAACGTCTGTAAACCCACTCCGATACTTTTGCTGTACCTTTCGTTAAAATTAATGACTACACAGCTTTGCAGCATGCTGAAATGCTATGACGCCCATGCAAAACGTGCGCGCTTTTGCATACACCACCCGGCTACGGCGCGATCGCAGCGACGCAGCAGCTCCGCGACGTCAAGCCCGCGTGTAGGTCCATAAGGCGCCACCGCTCCTCGTTTGTGGGTAACAACGGACAGGCTATACAGGCCGCCCAAGGCCCATTGGTGAATAATGCCAAAAGCGAACAAATGCATCCTAAAGTATCAACAAATATCTTCGAAAATCATGACGGGTTCACAATCACACTAATAATTGAGTTGGTGGGTCATGCTGAGTTCTCTCAGCATGACCTCTTTAAAGTTCACGGAGTCGGCCATCATCAGATAAGAAGCTCACAAATGTCACGATATATCAACATTTTGGACAAAACCCCGAGAGTGGGGGCGGGGGGAGGGGGGGGGGGGGGGAAGGACAACACAACACAAAATCTTTTTGAGACTTTGTGTTGTGTTTTCTTTTTTCTCCCAGTATCGGGGTTTTGTCCAAAATGTTAAACCTTCACCAGCTAGTTTGCGCCCTAACTTTTTGTACGATATATCAAGTCGTCAGAATTCACAAATTCCCAGTTCGTTCCTTCAAACTTACAAAACAAACAATCAGTATAACTTAGAGACAGCATTGCTTATTCTCTGTATGGTGTATATTTTTATTTAATATTTATTTACTTATTGCACCCTCGGGGCCCGAGGACACTACAGAGTGGAGTGGGTTAGAAAAGGAAAATCACACTTAAAAAACAAAATGACAACCTAGGAAAATAGAAACAGTAACATAGTAAACATTAACTTGGAAAATTGGTGAAACAGCACTTAAGCATAATGGCATCTGCTAGAATAGACAACTGACGATGGAAGGTGGTTTCAAGTGATTGTTGTTTTGGAGACGAAAGAATTATGAATAGTGGTTTTACAAACAGGGAGACCAATTTTGTGTTGGTGATCGACGCGTCGCGAGACATGTGAGGGAGGAGCTAGTAATTTATGACGCAAGAAAGGAATGTGATAATGAATTTTATGAAACAAAGGCGGGATAGCTCACGACGGGGGGGGGGGGGGGGGGGGGGGGGGGGAGTTTGGAGCTTCAAGAGCGATTTCATAAATGCTATGCTTGCAGTACGGTGATACTTAGTAACAAAATAGCGAACAGATCAGTTCTGAATAATTTTGAATTTGAATAAAGAGAAAATTTTAATTGCAAATTGGGGAAGCTATTGTAAAATTGAATTTTCTTTCATAGTTATTAACTCTTCACACTCCGAAGGTACTTATGCTTTGTGTAATCACCTACCTTCATACTTAAATTACAATGCGATGCTTTTTATAGTATCGTCATTACCGGTGTTTTAACAAAACAATTTGTTCGAAATACCGAGCGGAAGGATTAAAACCATGGCGCCAGGATTTGACAAATGAAGCTCACATTCACATGCAATACTCGCCCCTCCCTAATTTTGGTTCTACTCACTCTACCGGAACATTTTATGATAAACTAAAGAGTTGTCGGAAGTGACCGCAGAAGTGATTTTCTTTTAGTATAGTCGAATGCATAAATAACTATAACAAATACCCCTTAAGCCGGGGTCACACTGCTTATACGTCATACAAAAGACAGTCTGCGTACAGATTTGAACGCGAGTTACCGCGAGAACCGTGCTTCGAATGCCGCATGGCGATGAGTTCAAGGAGAAATTTGCCACTCGGTATTTGAACCACAGATATAGCGGTGACACATATTTGCAGGCTGTGTTTGTATGATGTATGAGTATGACTCCGGCTTTATACAGAGTCCTTTTTAGACAAACACTTAACAAAATGACTTAGTGTATTCCCTATACCATCTATAAAAATCAAGAAATGGCACTCTAGAATCACTACAGGGTGATTCAAGCAGAGGCCAGGCTCTTGAAAGGGGCCCTGCAAGGACTTTTTTACTGGTTTTTAATTTGCACCGAACCTGAGCGCGCTGAACGTAGTAACTTAGTGAAACTTTTCTTTTCTCGAAATTCGCTCTATATAAAAAGCTATAGGCAAATTAGAATTACAAAAACAAGCAAAAAATAGCGGCCCTCATGACGTCCTTGGTTACTTCAGTGGCCGTGAACTAGAGGAGGGGTAGTGAGCTCATCGAGCGCTCACGGCTGCCGTACTCCATGTCGATGGCGCGAGAGAGCGACACTAAAGCATGTTCTGGATAGGCTGTATGCAGCGGGCAGCCAAAGTGGCTTTCATTGCATTTGCTGCGCGATTAAACACTAATTCGGCATGACGGTTCATTGGTCACAAACGACAGCAAACACGGGGTAGAGATCAGTTCGAAATGGGCGCCACTTCGCGCTGCCATACCGTAACGGCCAAACCGCAAGACACAGCTTCTCGCCGAAGGCGTTCGGAACGCTCGGAGACGGTCGGATCCTCCTGTCCTACGACCGCAGCGCCGCCGCGTACATCCGGGACCTCTCCGTGTTGGCGCCTGCTCCCACTACTCCTTTCTAGTGTGCGCCGCCTTTTCCACCGCTTTGTGACGGGTATGTCGACGGGTCATTTTTTGTTTCCGTACTTTATAAACTCCATTAGTTTCTTTTCTGATCTAAAATACTGAACAAAAACTACTTTTATAAATAACTGAAACGGTTCGCGCCACTTAAATTTTGTATTTCAACCAAAAAGAAGCTTTTAGCGGCTCTGACCAGTAGTAATCCCAGGACCAAATACGTCACATTTTGCACGCTTTCGGTGCCGCGGGTCGCCCTCGCCGGTGGAAAAGGTTTTCGCGTCGTCCGGTTAAAATATGACGCACTGATCTTTAATTACACTCTCCGTGCACGCTGGCTTGCCCGAACCCCAAGAGACGTGGAAACCGCAAAAAAGGTTAGACGCATAAATATGATTGCAGGGCCCCTTTCAATCGACCGCAAAATTCGGTTTCATAACCTATCGCGCTACGACTTTGTGCAGCGTTGCCCACAGATGGTGCATTTTTTTTTGTAAAATTTGCAAAGAGCGAACTTACCTAAGAAAAAAGTAAAGAAAGAAAAAGGCTTAGCTCCTATGGGAACGCAGCGAAGCCACCGGTCTTCAAACAACACAGCGCCGTTTCGCACGGGAAACAAGAGATGGCGCAAGCGGTCGCGAAGCCAACTGCCGACAACAAACGAGCATACGACGCCGAGAGCCGGCCTCTTTAGCAGGCAACGAACTGCAGTTCCTTGTTTTTACCGCGCCTGTTTTTGTTTCTGCGACATTCGCCGCCTGCGGAACACGCGCCGCTTTTGAGCCGAAAAGATTGTCTGCTAAAGACGCCGGCTCTCGGCGCCGTATGCTCGTTCGTTGGCGGCGTTCGTTGCGCCATCTCTTGTCTCCCGTGCGAAACGGCGCCGTCCTGTTTGGAGACCGGTGGCGTCGCTGCGTTTTCATAGGAGCTAAGCCTTTTTCTTTCTTTACTTTTTCCTCGGGTAAACTCGCTATTTGGAAATTTATAAAAAAAAAAAAAAAATTCACCGTCTGTGGGCAACACTGCACAGTCATAGCGCGATAGGGTAAGAAACCGAATTCTGCGGTCGATTTAAAGAGCCTGGCCTCTCCTTGAATCACCCTGTATATAGGGCTAAAAAACTAATATCTGTCCTCTGTTTGTTTGTCCTTTAATAAGAAACGCTCGCGATCAATGTTTTCTTTTTGATGCTTGTAGGCCTCATCGAAGGGCTTGGACGCATGGAAATATGGCTTTGTGTTCTCGGCGTGCAAGCTATCTATGTTTATTGGATCCCTGCTGGGAGACAAGTTTGTAAGTGTTCCTTCCACAGCAATAATTTTATAGACATGATTTTCTCCGCTCCTCGTTCGCCCCCCCCCGCCCCCCCCCCCAAATGTTGTTGAGGATGTTATACCGAAAAAATATGTAGGTAAACAAAAATATGAAGGCGCCTGAGTGGGTGACATTGTTTTATTATGAGTGTACCAAGTAAGCTATTGCACGAAGTCAAAGTATATAGCTCAGTGAGCAAGCTACTTGCAATTTCTATTTCACTTCACAAAAAACAAGTATCCTGCAAGTTGTGTGCTAATATTTGGTGAAGTGGAACTCATGGCAACTTCTGTTTTAAGATATAAGCGATTGGTATTTTCGCACTAAATATTAACTGTTCCGACGATTAACAGACAAACAGGCATCAGTTTCTTTACCTTCAAAAGTGTTAGAGACCGTAATTAGTTTTATTGGAGCATGCCTCATATGTCAAACATTCTTCAAAAATAAATTGTAATTTCTTGTCGACGTCTTCATCTGTGTCAACAATGGGGTATTTATTAAGCGGTTTTGCCATATAATTTGCTTGTGTCGTCTACCGAGATTAAAGCAAAGACTAAAAATGTAATCGAAGTACTAAAGTCATTTATCCCAGTGCTAGAATTACCAAGGTATCACGCTCGGTGTACAGGTAAAAGGGCAGTACCGGAAACCAAGGCGTTTATCGAGCGAACGCAATAAAAGAAACGTTAAAAAAATGAAATGTAAAAAAAAGCAAATCTTGCCAGAATGTTACTAAAAACATCTTAATAAGATTATTTATCAATAGGATAGCCTTTGCATCGAATGTCTGCCGTTCAATAAAATAAAAAAATATTAGGCGAAAACGTTTATAAGCATTTTTGCTTTAAAATGCATGTCAGCAGTTTGAATCCACCTTAATCTAAGCACAGGAAGCATGCCATCATACACTTAAAAACGTATTGAAAGTAAGCAGTGCGGTAGAATCCGTGGTATCCCTTTAAATGGATACCATGGATTCTAATGGGCTTAGGATATGATAGCTAATTTTTTAAGGTAAAGCACTCACAAAAAAAATTAATGGCAATGTTGATTGATTAGGTAAGTTAGGTGTAATGGGACTTAACTTTTTAATCGCAGTGTACTTTCACACATTGTGCACATGAATTAATTAGTATATGGGTGATTTCATTTCAGCTCAGGCACGAATATTCGGTCAAATTTTTAATTTTATGAAAAGCCTAGATGTTATCGGGCAACTTAAATAATAAGCGAAGACGCAAACGGCAAGTTTGTGGGATTTTTCGTTCTCAAGTTATCGACCGTTGAAGCGGCCAAGGTGGAAACTGTCGTTTTTCCAGCTTATCGGGGGTGCCATATTTCACTCCATCCCTTTTCCTTACTTTTTACGCTACACTAATATAACTTTTTGGGAACACTCCCGGCATATGCTTTTTTATGCTAATTAAGCATCTAGGTCATAACCTTTTTGATGTATTTTTTTTATTTGTCAAACTGCCTCTCTGCGACGATATTTGACGAAGTTCAGCGAGCTGTGCACTCTTAAAAAGTCTGTGCGTGTACTTTCACGCACACCACTCGGAGAGCGAATCGCCGTAACTTAAGGACGCAGCTCAGCGAATGACGATGCCGAAACATATGTTTAAATAAAAAAAACGCAGACTGAGTTGTGACATTAAACAATGCAAGCATGACGTTTTGCATTGCTTAATGTTACAACTCAGACTGTGCTTTTTGGTCTAAACATATGTTTCGGCATCGTCATTCGCCGAGCTGCCTCCGTAGGTTGCAGTGATTGGCTCTCCGACTGTTGTGCGGAAAAGCAGACGTACTGGCTTTTTTTAGAGTGTGCTGTCTGACCTAATCAACATATTTTTATGATCCTTACATCACCGTAAATCTCAAATTAAGCTATTTTTAGTGTAATTTGAACAATATTAATATTGTGCCTAAATATACAATGCGCTACATGTGCCTGGAAAACGGATATTTAGAAAAACTAGTAAGTTTGGAGTCAATTTCCTAAAAAAAAACACCTTTTATTTCTTTCATTTTTTGTTCAGAGTCAGGAAATGTAGAAGTCTACCAGGAACTACCAACAGAAATTGTAATATATTGTTTCTGTGGCCGCTATTAAGACTCGAATCTCGTGCTATGAGCGTCTTGAACGGGACTTCGCACAGGCGCCCCGCTGAGCAAAGTTTGGCTTATGTAAGGTTCTCTAGTTATCATTTAGCAGTTACCTGAATATCCAACAATAAAGAGTAATAAAATTTGGAGTAGCGTACTTAAAAAAAGTTACTTAGAAGTCCTATCCACAAGTGCAGGCACCCCTCCCCCCGTGCTTACTTTCTTTCAATACGGGGGAATGAAGATCGTTAGAGGATTCCTCTGGGGCCTTTTGCATTTGGCTTTGAGTTTGAAATACCGAAATTGATATGTAATTCTCATATTTCTTATGTCAAACAGATATGCAGTGCATATACGTATGTATGATTTTGTATCTGACGCTTAGGAAGTACGGTTTATTTTGTGCACGTACGGCCTCTTTCGTAAAATAACAAGCATTTCGTATCGTGTTAGTCATGTGTTTAGGTTTCATCTGTATATTCAATGATTCATGCCGGGTTACTTAGACGTTTTACTCTTGACTTAAGTTTGTCCGGCAGTGTAGATGTTACGCATCATCCCAAGTTAGTCACACCATGGTGTCCATAAACCGCGTGACCATGAACACTCTCTCATTCTAGGCGCCCCCATGATTGCTCAAGCTCTCCTCGTCGCGGTACGATCAAAACCGCTCACACAACTCGGTAACCCGAAAGCTATTCTCGCTCTCGCCCCCGGCCCGTTGACCTTCCACCCTGCATGCGCCTGCGAGATATTCCCGGACGACGGTGACCATGGCGAGTTCGTCCGTTTCTCGTCGTCGGTGGAGCTGGTCTCCAGCGGGTCGCTGTTAAAATGAACAGTTCACGAATTACAACATCTTTTGATAAAAATCACCCTCATCGCTGGTGCGATCAGCGTCGAACACTTTGACAAGGCCAGCGATGCCGTAGACGTAATTGTCACGGACCGCATGCTCGAAACGTGGAAGGTAAACGAGCAAGCTGAGGCTCGATACGCCAAGAGAGCCAGGTCTGTGAGTGCGTGCAAGGAGACACCGCGCTGGAGGCCGGCTACGTAGCCAACCTCCAGCTCCGCCCGAATCTGCCCCTCCGAGGGGCCCGCATATAAATCGATTTATCCACGAAACTATCGCCCCATTTTCAAAACAAATTTAGCAAGATTATAGAAACATACAATGGGTCCTAGCAGTATATTCATCTCATATTTTATTTTTGACGTGTCATAACCCCTTTAATGCTTATGGCTTGATATTGAGGTAACTGCTAACGATAAGTAGAAAACCATACATCGGCCAAAATTCTGCCCAGCAGAGCCCCTGTGCGAAGTCCCGTTCAAAATACTCATAGCACGATATTCGTGTCTTAATAGCGGTCATAAAAACAATATATTACAATTTCTGTTGGTAGTTCTTGATAGACCACAATATTAGCTAACTCTGAATAAAAAATAAAAGGAATAAAAGGTGTTTTTTTTTTAGAAAATAAACTTCAAACTTGCTAGTTTTTCGAAATATCTGTTTTTCAGGCACATGTAGCGCATTACTTATTTATTGTGCAATATTTAAAATGTACCCAAAAGAAAGAGCTTAACCGGAGCTTTACGGTGATGTAAAGATCATAAAAATATGTTGATTAGGTCAGACAGCACAGCTTGCTTAACTTTGTCAAATATCGTCGCAGAGAGGTAATTTGACAACTAAAAAAAAAAAAAATACATTAAGAATTTTATGACCTAGATGGTTAATTAGTATAAAAAAACATATGTTGAGAGTGTTCTCAAAAAGTTATATTGATGTGGCGTAAAAAGCAAGGAAAAGAGATGGAGTGAAATAAGCTGGAGAAACGAGTTTCCACCTTGACCGCTTCAACGGTCCATAACTTGAGAACAACAAATCCGAGGAACTTGCCGTTTACGTCTTCTTTTATTATAAAAATTGCCCCATAAAATGCATTAAAAAAAAAGAATTCGACCCAAAATTTGTGCCTGGCTTGAAATGAAATCACCCATATGCTTTCTACATATCATATACTTTCAACATAGCGTTAAACATTATATAGTCGCGCTAATTATTTCGCTGTTCTTTTTAACAGATGATGGCCACTTCTCCCTTAACGTGTTATTTGGTTGGACTTGGTGGGTTCTCTCTTTTCACAGTTGTATTTGGGTGAGTACAACAAGAACGATGAGCCGCTGAGCCTGGTGAAACCGATGTGTCTGTCACGCCATTCTTATTATACTAATTTTACTATTTGATACTCCATGAAACACGGTATCTTTCTTCTAGTGATCAGTACGCATCACTCGTTTAGTAAAATAGTCATTACAACGCTACTGCGCAGTGCGCAGGCACGTGGACTATTAGTAGCATGACTTGAATTCACTGAAACATACTCCACTAGACTATTAGACGGAAGGAGCGCAAATTTGAGCCATCTTTACATGCAATGCTGAACCCACAAGGGGGGAAACCAATACAAATCAAATTTCTACTCTGATGCCAAAGGCTTGCGGCGCATGCTCAAAACAAGTGCGGCAAAATAAACCTATCGCTTTCGCCTTTATAGAATGCTTCGAAGTTAACGACCTTCCCGGGAGAAAGGCTCAATAATTTTAGTAGATCAATTATCGAGCTTAAAATTTTAAGCCGGTTAAGATATCCCCAATTTGACTGTCCCGACACTTTTATAGAACTTTTAGCCATGAAATAGACGATCACACTTTGTAATAATATATTTATATATTTCGACAAATTATTACTCATAATTTACTTTCATTAATATACTGGGAAACTCCAAGATTATAAAGAATTCCGAATGCACTGTATAAAATACTACATCATGCACCAAAAGGTGGTATACCCCATCAGACGGCACCTAAATGTCATTCACGCCAAATGATATTCAGTTGAAATGTCATTTAGGCAGTGGCACACAGCAACTCAAATCGCATTTAACCTAAATGTCATTTTAGATACCCTGAGCTCCCCAAACGCACATACGGCTTGTAAATCATACTCTCGTCGGCAGAACTTGACTGATTTGACGGGATTCAATAAAGACAATTTCTTTGCGGAAACAACGTTTACGTCGTTTTAATTACGAAAATAATATGTTCAGCGTATATTTTGCACATACTTTACACTCCTAATTGCTTAAACTACTCACGGCTCCAGTTATTCAGTAGGCCTGAGGGATCCAAACGTGCCGTCTGGTCGCCTCGGTCGGCTCTCGGTTCGTTGGTTGCAGTTGCGCTCCACATTTACGCGTTTTTACGATGTCGGAAGGAGCGTATATGCCGGAAAGAAAAGGCCGCCTGTCAACTGGACCACCCCAGAGACGTCGGCACTGAAGCCATGTGAGACGACCGCCTTGAATATCTTCGGTAGCAGAAGCGCAATGGTGGGCTCTGCGCCGGCCTACGGACGTCCCTAGAACTCCTTCGGTTCCTCAAAACATGTGCGGCACAGTCCGTCAAAACACCGAAACGTCAAGAAACAAGTTTGGGTAAGATACAACTTTGACGGTGGCCGTAACCTGCTAATAGCATCTTCGATCAACTCGCACCGGAATCGCCCTGAAACCAGCACAGTGCACAGCGCTCCTCGGTCGTGCAGCGCGATGTCGGTGCCACATCGTGGACAAACTGCGCCGCGCCGGTGCACCGCGGCGAGCTCCACC
This sequence comes from Ixodes scapularis, assembly GCF_016920785.2. Taxonomy (NCBI): domain Eukaryota; kingdom Metazoa; phylum Arthropoda; class Arachnida; order Ixodida; family Ixodidae; genus Ixodes; species Ixodes scapularis. The sequence continues at coordinate 44,160,468 of NW_024609857.1, read as the reverse complement.
TTGCGTCACTTTACGTTTTGTTCGTTTTTCCTTGCGTAAGTCAGCGCACGGTGCCCGTCTGCTGTCAATTTCTTCTATTCTTTTACTCGCGGATTTGACGGTCCCACAGAAATAAACATCGTGGACGTGATTGTCGATGGGGTCACGAAGCGGGTGACAATTCCACATGTATATGTTGGCCATCATTATTGGTTCAAGAAAACGAAACACCAGATAATAGCCGTACCTCGCTGTCATCGAAACGCCTCGCGCCGCTTTCAACAAAGTTCGTGCTTTTCGGGCGCTCCTTGCCACCGCAGCAATCGCCAGTAATCGCGGCGATGGCGAGAAGCTCGTCGTCTCGCCGTCAGAAGACCCGAGGAAATCATCTAGTGCAGCTGCGAGGCGTGTTCGTTTTTGCAAGATCGCCATCTCGATAGTCTGCGCGTCTGCTACTCCCGCCATCTTCTCGATTCCCGCTCCTGGCCGCAATGCCTGATGGGACTGCCCCCCGGCGCACCGCCGATTTTCTTGGTGCGCGTTGGGGCAACGAAAAGCCGCACCGGGAGGGTGCGCTTCGTTGATCGATGACGTCCGGTGCGCACCGGTGCACTTGATCGAAGATGAAGGCGCGCACCGGTGCGGATGATCGAGGATGCTATTAGTCAGCAGAATCACACAACACAATTAGCGGGAGGGACGGCCGCATAGTACTTGTTTTGCGTGTGATGACCTTCGCACCACTGCGCACCTCGACCTAGTTCATGGGACTACCGGCTTGATCATGGTTCATAGTAGCGGCTTCACTTAGCAGCGTTTTAAATTTCGCTTTTGTTGCTCAGGCAACAGCTCCCGAGGTTGGCTGACATGCCTTGTCAAATGTAGTACTACCTTAGTGTAAAGATTCAGGCAAGAAAGCAAAAAGGCCAAAAGCAATTTACTTTTTTTTAAGCGGCACAAATCTTGTAAAGGGTCTGTTTTGACAAACATAGGGGAGGTATTCGCCACCGTGGCCTATGGACTTCTTCCAAAACCGACGCGCCCCATCGCGGCGAAATACCACGCAGTGCACTCTGGGAACTAGTTGGCCACTCAGTTTCGGTTTCGACTGAGCAGCTTCATCTCATGCTACCACGCCGCGACCGAACGCGCTGCTTGCGTTTTCGATTATCTGGCTTTTTACGAACATAGAATACACTCATTCTCGAGCAATACAAAACGAAGACCGGGGCACTTTCCTTGGTTCCCGAAACACCGGATATTGTGGGTGCGTATGCAAACATATAGTAAGTCGTGGCATAGTCACCTCACCCCACGAGTGCATGTCCCGTCTAGTACCAGTGAACTACGACTGAAACTTGTTCGTCTGGAGCCTTACACGCATTTTGTTTGCCAAATGTCCGCTTCTCGTTACTTCATTGGGCGAAAAGCAAGCCGCATCCTCACAGGGTATCAAAGTTGAGGCCAGCGTTTACGCATGAACTTTTAAGGAAACGCAATAAATTCGACCTCACTACTGCACAAAAGTTACTATGATGTTTTCCTCGTGTCATCATATATCCCCCACTAGAATGTTATGCTGATAGAAGATTAACTTTTCGCAAACGCTGAGATCGGCTAGCTACGACGGAGGCCCTAACAAGCGTCCCCTACTCCTCGCTATGCTTTTTGGACGAGCTTTTACTGACGCCCGAACTCTGTGCCGGGAACGGTGTGTCTGAAATTATCTCGGCATACTCAGGCCGGAAGAAAGCAAACACATAACAAATATTATGGCCATTAGCAGCCGTCAAATGCGCTTTGAATTCGTTCGAGCACTTGTCTGAAGAATGTCGCACCGTGTGCCGGACGGGCATGCATGAACCCCAATGCGATGCGCATAGGGGTTCATGCCCGTCTGACGCACTACCGGCGAACGGTGCGACATTCTTCACTCAAGTGCTCGACTTTTGCATTCTTAAAACGTCCTGTATGCGCGAATTTGCCTATATGATTGCAGGATAACGTTATGCGCATACGCGATGTTGAATATTAGTGGAATGCAAGTGGGTGGGGACTTCACTTCGTGTAGTGCTGCGGGTCAGTACAGATAAGAGATAAGTGTGTTAAAATTGAGCTTTTCAATGGCACCTCCGAGTTTTACCTCGCGTACTCAGGCACATTAAGAAATGCAGTAATTGCAAAAAGTAATATTTCGTCTATGGACGCACGAAGCAAACTTCCTAATGAACACACTGATCTAAAGGCGCGAGCTCGATGTATGCATACTTATTGGTTGCTACAGCTTGTTGATTCGTACACAAGCAAGATCCCCGAGCAACCGAGCTTCGCAGCGTCGAGACTCCCAGCACTGGCTCGTCCACATACCTCGATTGCAACGCTAACAGGAAGGCTCAAGTACAAAAATACGACAAGCATGTGTTAAGACAAGCTATACGTCTCGGGATTGTGCTAAAGCTTCGAGGTATGACCATTTAGGTTAGTTTAGAGACCACAAATGACGCTCTCGGGACCAGAAAACAATCTCTTGTCGACGTGTCGATCGAAACCGAAACCATGCCACTGACCCTCCTCCCTGGCCAACTAGTTCCCAGAGTGCAACGCGCGCCGTGTTGCATGCAGGGCTTTATGGAAGTAGTCTATTGCCGGCTCCTACATTCCCAATGATATGTTAAAAAAATGCTGCATGAAGTCCGTCTCCCAACGTTTTTATTTATAGCCTTCTTTAATATGCTGTTGTATAATCCCCTACAGTTCCAAAGCTAAATATGCTACTTTTGTTTGTATATACGCATCATATGACAGGGAATATTATCCGTGCAAAATGTTATTCCAAAACATTTTACAAACTGTTCATTGTACCTTTAGGTATTGTGTATATACATTGAATAAAATTTCTGCACAGTTTCCACTTACAATATCTACATGTTCCAGAAAACACCACCTCTTGGGGGCCGCTATAGAAATAGGCAAAGTGAGTTGGCTACATTCCAGAGAAATCTACAAGTTCCTGGGATCACTGCTTCCAAGAAGCATGCTTTAGTTTCTTGCAGTTATGGCCACTTGTGTGACAATCTCCTCGCTTGTTTTCATAAGTGCAGTGCAAAAGGACTGCAGAAAGCGACCTGTTTGAGGAGCCTTCTGGAAAAGCAGCAATAAAAGAGGTGTTTGACGGCGACGAGGACAGTGCATCAGCCAACGTCACGGCCTCCACTGGTATTAATCGCAAGAGACCTGAGACCAATGTAAATGTTAGTGATGATGCTATGAGTTCCCGAACAGGCTGAGGAAACAGTGGTATAAGGACTGGCGCAAAGAGTAATGTGTAGCTGACAACAGTGAAAAAGAAAAAGACACATAGCTGTGAAAGCTGCTTCCGCTCAGTTTTGAAGCAGCCCGATATGCTGCAGTAGACCACCGTGAAGGTGCAAGAGTCACTTACAGCAGCAGTGATGTCATTCCTGAATAAAATGGCTGAGCAAGGAGCTCAAGTCTGTATAGCTGTTGTATTTAATAGTAACAGATCAAACGAATTTGCTTATCAGTAACGATATGTGATATTCGTCTTTACCGTAACAATCGACAATGACAGCTATTCTATACAACACAGCTGCAGGCTTCTGTCAACTTTCTTTCACCGAAGCAAAGCAATTTAGGCGTTTGTGCTGAGGCAGTGTGTTTATTTGTATTTGAGGTATTGGGACACTACACTATGCTGCGTATGAGAAGTTTAGCCACTGCAATATGACTGCTAGCCATGTCCATGTGACACCCAAAAGCACATTGGTACAATGTACATACAGATCGAAATGGGCAGCTGCAACACCACCTGGGTACCAAGATAGTACAGAATTTACTACACTTGCCACGATTGACCGTAGTGTACAAATGGCACTTGACGGCTGCATCTGCTTTTGCCTGCCCTTAGCGAAAAGTCGTTCAAAATCAGTACACTCGAAGTGTACTAAAGTATACTAAAAGTATACTTTCAGTGCGGTCTTGGTACTGATTGTATACTTTAAGTGTACTTAAAGTATACCTCCAGTAAAAATGGCGGTGGACTGAAAGTATACTCGTCCGTACAAAACTAGTACATGTAGTAGAATCGTAGTGCCCGCGGTAAAAAGTAGTTCAAAATCAGTATACAGAAAGTGCACTTAAGTATACTAAAGGTCTACTTTCAGTGCTTGCAGCCGGTGTACTCAAATTATAATAACGGGTATATATATATATATATATATAGTGCGATTTTTAACATCAACACACTAAAAACGCGATAGACAGGCCGATGCCGTTTTCACGTAATATTTATGGGGCTCGGCGGACATTAGATGAGTAAATAAACGTCACAGAACGTTGTCTAATTAGCTTTTTTAATTGACAGTGTAATTGACCATGTTGAATTCTCAATTTTAAAACAGCGCGCTTGACGGAGCGCAGGATGCTATTCTTACGTATTCTCTTCAATCGAACCGTTGGAAGTATGATGCTGGAGCATCCACCAAAGGCACACTGTCAAAAGAGTGCAACTTCGTTCAGGCTGAATGCGACAGCACGTTATGAGGTTTGTAACTTCACTAGAAAATTAAATAATGCATACAACTTCAGTATGAGAAGTTCTCGCTAACAGAAACAAACATGCCATCACCGATATGCCATGTCAAAACCGCTAAGTCACTCTCCACTTTGCCCGCCCCTGCCGCGCGTGGTTCTTGAATCGAGGGAAAAAGTGCGAAATTTGATAAATAAATATCTTAAAGCCCCTTGCTGTTTCGTGAATAGTTTTGATTGTGTTAGGCTCTAATAACAACTGCCTCTAAAACAGCATTAATAAAAAAAAGTAAATTTACGAAATTTAATTACTTAAAAAAATGTTGCCACCGTTATTCACCCATGTGATGTCCGCCGAGTCGCACGACACACATGAAGAGTGCATCAACATTGGCATGAGCCCCCAATTTTCCTGAAACCAGTTGATTAAAAAATAGCTGACATAATGTGACAAAGGGATGCTTCATTTCTCATTTCACTGAAGACCACGTGGTCCAAAAGTTCCCCGGGGAAACGACCGGCACTGTCAGAGCATACTTACGTCGCAAATGCAACATGGACTTACGCCTAAAAAAAGCACAAATAGAAAAATTAGCTAGATTGTACGCCACGGAGAGTAGCGTTGTCTAACTTCTCAATAATTATTTTAGCTAGTCATTTCTACTATATTTATCAATTGAACAGTCTACTTTTATTGCAAAGATTGCTTTTATTTTCCCTGAGCTGTATTTGTTACCTTTATTGAAGAATAAAAGTTTACTGTAAAAAAAACTGTTAGCACTATTCGGAAGCTAGGCGATTGAGGGCAATCGCTCCAAGTGTTTAATGCTGCTGATGAAAAAGCATGCACATGACTTTGTTTTCAAAGTGCACCGCCACTTGCGTGCTGCCTCATAGGCTAGTGGACAAATTACGTTTGCAGGATAATACGGTGTTTTTGTAATGCAGATCTCAGCGCACTATAGGCTGTTTCAGATATCTGCATCCACAGCAATCAAAAGGACAGGAGGCAAAATAAACTACGGCTAATAATGAGGACATAAGATGCTCCACCTTGCATGGTCGCATGCAGCGCAAATGAACTTCTGAACCGCGTAAGCGAAGTGGTCTTATGAATGGAAGCTCGCTCTGAAATTGGCTGGAGAAATTGGCGCCTTTATGTAACAACCTCAAGCTTTCACCGAAAGTGTTTCATGGTGTAGATTTATCTTGCAAAACTCTAAGACATCTCAGTTCACGTGAAAAGAGATATACAATTGCAACAACGAACAACATCGTCGATCGAGAGTTCCACACTGTAAAAAATCGACGTAAATTTAACGTGTCTTTCCCTCGTCAAAAAGACGGGCACGCTCATTGTTTCAAAACGCGAGGTTGCCCTCATGATTTATGTGCCGCGAGAGCCGATCCTTCCAGAAAAGCCGAAATCCCAGCGGTGCAACCATGCGCTGATGAATCAAAATAGCCTTGGCGACAAGGGAGAAATTGCTTGAGATAGTTTCGGTTTTACACGGAAAAAGAAAACCGAAAGTTTAGATAAAACCTAAGATAGACTAAACGTTTTGTTAATCTTTTACGAATATAATAAAATTGACATTATTATTATTATTATTAATATATTGATTTGCTTAGTTGTGTCTTAAAAAAAAAAGTACAAAAAGAAGTGACTCTGAGTGACTTTTGAAAACTGCGTAAGACCATCGCTATTGCAATCAGCTTCCGTTTGGCCGCCGTTGTAATTCCGGAGGTTTCGAGCATCGCTTCCTTTTTACGTTTTAGCGGATATTTTAGATAGCTTACTTACGAATACCATGTTCAATAATAGCGAGCGATTACTGAGAGCTGTGAGACGCAGCGTCGCAAGTGGCGGACAGTCATGGCCGACTGGTGCAAGCGAAGGTGAGGAAATTCCTTTTGTTTCTGGGAAGTGCGCCGCTGTTTCAAACTTTGCCTTGTACCGTGTGCTTGCTAAGCTATGCTTGACTCTCACTATGCTCTACCCGGTTTTATTTCGTTATTTGAAAAGAGCGCATCTTCAAAATTTATGGCTCTCTCCGCAGAGTGAGAAAGATTCGCGTGCGGCGGATCCGAGGGCCAGCCGAGACCTGTCCTGAGCGCCGTCCCTACGACGGTCGCCCGACGACGCTTTTGCGGAGCGTTCAAGTACAGTCTGACGGCAGTTCAAGCAATCACAGGTCATGCTAGTTCTGACGTGTGGTCCCAACAGTCTCTCGCCAACTATTTGTTTCATAAAGCGGGAGCGAGAAAAACGTTACAAGAGCGAGCAGCATGATTTCTTGCCCGTGCTGATGCCTGTGCCGTAGAGACGGACGATCTCTTTGCTTATGCTGAAGCGGCACGCTTTCCAAGTTTGCGATTGTGTGTTGTGAATAAAGTGAGTTTGGATGTCATGTTGTTTAGTGGCGGCGAAAGCCGCTACAAAAGTCAGAGCAGTTAGAAAAAGCAAAAGCATGAAAAAATGTTAAAAGGACCTGAATATTCGATGGAGTTGAGAGACTACCAACGTACCAACTCGCCCAGTTATTTTTTGTCAAAGAATAATAGCCAATACTAATAAATTAAATAAATGCCAACTTTTGATTGGTTAGAAATTTATAATTAATGCAGTACAGCCCTACCCCGCTCTAGTGCTTTTATGATATCAGATAATGTGTAAATATATAGGATAGTTCATAGCAACCATTTATGTCCGACTCATTATATTGAATCTTTTCTCTAAAAGCTCGAAGTTATATAAAAAAAGTGCTTATCATAAATTAAGCCGGACCACTGAATGTGTAATAGCGTATGACTTGTATGTGTGTTCATAGCAAAAGAAAACGAGGCATTAAAAAATGCCAATCATTTTGTTTGCTCTGTGTTAGAGCTTCTTTCAGGTATCAGGCTTTCAGAAACGATATTGTCTGATTTTCCTCGCCCTTTTGTCAGGATTAAGTTGTTACTATCTTGCCTTCCTCACATAGTGGTCCTTTGAGCGAATTGTGTGCCGTTATATCATAGAGTGGCATAGGGTAATTTTTTCTTCTTTTTTACGCAGGATGTAATGGCATACCATCATCACAAAGGAGAGTGTACAGTGAGGCAGGCTGGGAAACTTGAATAAAGTGATAAGTAGGATTTCAATTTCTGTGCTATCAATTACGCGAAGAACACTGATCATAATGTTTGTATGCTACACATACATACTTTCAGTTGAAAAATGCAGTGCACCTCTTCTTTATGGCTTTTCTCACACAGTTTCAGAAGACGCCGGTACGTCATTCTCACGAGGAATAGAGCTGCCAAAGATTTCCTCGTTAATTTGCTGACTCATTTTTAAGAGTGCATTTCCCGATGGTGGCGCCTCTGCATTATCATCATCAATTGAGTTGTCAACGGCGTTTCTTAACATTTCACGAGAATGGAGCCATATGACATGAAATTTCACAGGTTGGAATACAGCTGTTGAAAGAAACACCTTTGAAAAGTCAGCTTTTTAAATGCAGGCGCCGATTTTTCTGGTCAATTTGAGACCGTTCTTTCCATTCAGAACGCCCGACATACACTGCGTCCCCATGCAGATAACTTGCACCATACTTAAAAAAACACCGGAGGACTTTTCAGGAGTGAAATCAACTGTCGTTAGCAAGTGTCCTCAGAAAGTGCACAGATTTTTTTAATACGCCTGGTTATGTAAATAACTAAGGTTAAAAAGCTAACCGTTCAAATATTCTTTTAAGGGCCAAGATATCAATTGTAAAGTTGCAGGGCGCATTAAGAAACACCCAATTAAAGTGTTTGAAACATAATACGTTTTCGTGCTTTTTTCCTGCCTTCAAAGAACGCATATTCGCGGCGCGCTCGCACGCCGTGATTGGGGAAGCGAGTTGTCACGGGGTATTTTTTTTTTTTTTGTATTTCGCGGGCGTCTTTTTGAAGGCTAGGAAAAAGGAGCATGCAAAGTGCACCTTGTTGAAAATGGTTTAATTGGGTGTTTGTTAATGCGCTCTACAACTTTCGATTTCACACCCCGGCTTTTAAACGAAGATTTCAAAAGTTAGCTTGTTACGCTTAATTAAATAAATAGGCACACTAAAACAATGTCGTGCACTTTCGCAAGAGACTTTCTAACAGCGTACAGTTGGTTTCACTCCCGCAGAACGCTCCGTTTTCTTTTTTTTTTTTTTAAAGTTTGGTGCAAGTTATTTGGGACACTCCGCATATATGTACTGGTAGTGTACATTTAGTACACTAAAAGCACACATGTAGTGCACTAAACGTGCACTTATAGTATGCTAAAAGTACACCCGAGGTGCACTTATGGTATACTACATACGTACTTGGGGTGTACTAAAGGCATACTATTCTGTTTCATAAAAGTGTGAAACTAGTACGATTTCAGTACATACCCTAAGTTCACTATTAGTATACTTTCAGTATACTGATTTTGAACGACTTTTCGCTAAGGGTGGACACAATGTTCAATCGGTGAAGCACTGATTGACCTAAAGTTTCATCCGAATGATGACTCGCAACTCGTGTCCAATCAACCTGCCGCGGTTGATGAAGGAAGGTAGTAGATGTAGTAAAATCACTAAACAGACCTCTCTATCTAGGTGACGTTGGCAAGGGTGGACACTAAACTCAAAATGTTCTGCAGCGAAACTTTTCGTCTCACGTACTCCCAGCTGCAGTGCGCTAACACGCCCGGCTACCAATACCCCACCATCATAAGGAGACTGTCCTCGTATATGCTAGATGCGACAATCCTTTTTGCACCGATATCTACAGCTACTTTGGGGCGAATGTTGTCCTGTATTAAACCTTTCACCGCCAAACACGCAAGCACCTTGTGGAACCAGGCTTCATTGTCGTCTTGCCATATGCTTCGACCGTATGCACCAAGTCACTGGATAACCATCTGCCTGTCAACCCTTCCAAATGTTTTAATGCTAATCACCTCCAGGAAGACCACTGTTAAGTAACCGGTGCTGACCCAAGCTGGCGACATTCTTCGCTGCAGTAAACAAACCAGACTGCCTGGAATTATATTCAACAATTATGTCCGGTTCACTGCACGTATCAGCGAACCACTACTCAAAGTCACGTGGACGCTGGGGTTTGGCACTTCCCCGAGGGCCAGAAAGGGGGGGGGGGGGGATTCAGGGGGGAGGGGACCGCCCATAAGGTCAACTATTTTTATTGAAAAAGTTGGTATACAGTAACCTAAAGTTAAGCTTTTCGTGACATGGCTAATATTGGGTCAACAAAATATATCTCGCAAACGTATAAGCCGTAACGGTACATCTCAGCTAACTCCTCCCCACCAGCCGAACGCCTAGCCCCCCCCCCCCCCCCCCCCCCCTTCAAAAGCTAGACCCATAAATCTGCCCTTGTCGAGGGCGCTGGTGATAGCACACCAAAAAGCTTCCGTTTTTTGTCAGGGATGTTGCAGGTTTGATGGGCACTGCTATACCAATTAAGTGCTAAACAATGAGGTGCACTTTGATGTCTGATCTGGCAGTGGAATATGCGCAGGGTAGCCTTCTCCAAAAAAGCAATCTACTGAAAGCTTAGTATTTGTTACTGTAGAATTTGAAATGTAATTGGTACCTATGTATATAAAACCTGTCACGAAATTCTTCAGTTGTCTTCCTAGTTTCTGTCAAGATGTCTGGCCACTATATTCGTCAGTTATCCGCTTTGCGATCCGTCAGTAGAAAAAAGGGTAATAACTTGACACGAAGACTCAGAAACAAATGTCCAGCTGAATGCTTCCGTTCTGGAACCTGAATGCAGCCTTGAACTTATCCTATCTCTGGCGCTCATATCCAACGACTACCTTCCAGTGGACTGCTGGGCCGTGTAGCTTGCAGGGTGCGATAGCGAAAGCAGTTATCTTTGTTCTCACTGTTATGCGTGTGCGTAGTTGCGCTCTGTCTGCGACCAAGTACTTGATGCAAAGGACACAGGCCTTTCAATGCCTTTTTCTCGCACTTGGCTCAGTGCAGCTCCCAGCCCACAAGGAGAGGGGTCGCACGCCAGCTCTATGAGATTTTCTAAGAGTTGGAAAGACCATGCAGTTATATGTATTCTACCAATTCAAAACTGAATATTTTCTAATTGCAACACACTTTTATTTTTATTTTTTTTTCAGAAAAGGTGCTCACCATTTTCTGTAGTTTTGGTGGCTGCTAGCGCTGGAACTTGATGTCACCAGTGGCAGTCATCCAGCCACTCTCTATGACCTGCGGGATCCCTGGGGGAAGTTGGTTATCCAGTGTGTGTTTAACCAGCGGTCTCGGCGGGCCTCACGACCTTCGGCCAGTCGCGTCTGAGGATGCGATCGCTTAGCACTGGAGTGTCAACGACGAGCAAGTTGGCGATGGTTCTGTCTTCCGCAGTATGGCTTCGCAGCGCCAACTCGATTTCACGCTGGGATAGTTAGGCGCACACAAGTCACCTGGCCAACCAAGCACTCTATTTGGGGCCGACACTCATTCACAAGGTACCTGATTACGTCGCCGGCATCACCCAAACGTCTGCGTAAAGTCATAGTATGTTAGTAGGTACGGTGGCTTGTCTTCAAACCAGCATTCATTTGCTGTGTATATTTGGACGCCGTGTGTGCCACTAATTGCTGTAGCAACAGTACTTATGCAACTGTTCGATAGAAGTTTCTCCGAGGCGAAGCTTGCGAAATGAGTCTACGACGAAGAAGACGGTCTTCTCAAGAGCCGGAGACGTTCAAACCAAGATGAACCCATACCGACGTGATAGAAATGGAAGCGCAATACGGCATCCAGGATCCCATGAGGATGTAGAAGTGAACACGGCAGTCGAAGATCGATCGTGAGGGCCAGCCAGAGCAAGCAAGCACTACCGAAATCACCGAAAGCGAGCAAGCAGTCACCTGTAGTGGCATAGCACGGGAGGCTCGGATTACGGATTGGCTTATGACGACATGAATTCGGCTAAAGGTTTCCCCCGCCTTCGCCTCATGGTTGCCACAAAACATCTAGTTTTTGTTTGAAACCAAACTTATTTAAAGTCAGTGTGAGCAACTTTCTCCATCCCGGTTTTCTGTTATCTTTTGTTGTCAAACACAAAGAGAGTTTCGCCGTTTTAAAATTGTTTATTGACGCAAACGGGCACTGTATGCCCGAGGCGAGTTTGCGACCGCAATCGCATTAAACATCACCTAAATGTCATTTAGAGCTGTCGTCTGGCAGGTCCCTTCTTGGATGTAATTTGAAAATCCTGAATGTCATTTGACGTAAATGGTATTTGAGGTTCCGTCTGACAGGGGTATTACAAGGCAGGTTTTTATTTTGAGGAACATAGTGAAATAATTGCTTTCTTGTTGCCACCCGGCTTGCACTTCCTTCCATGAGCTAATATAATTCTAAAATAAGTAAGCAGGCACTGCCAAAAAATAAGTTATGACGCCATAACTTCAGTAGCTAGCCTGCAAGTGCGGAACCGATAACCTATAGCTCAAAGCGTTTTTCTTTTCCTTTTATTACAGTTGTTTGTTTTGGGCCCCTGATGGCAACGTACTGCTCGGTTTAGCAATCACGCTTGTCACTTTGGGCGGACTCACGAACACGCTATATCTCGTCAGTATGTTTGCCGTCGTCACGACTCGATTCCGGAAGAGCCCCGGCTATATCATAGTAAGTATTTTACTTCCCAGTCATATTTGGCGTGACACATTCGTGTGTGTGTAGAAGAACTCAAACTGGTGGTTGAAAAGCGCCCTCTTCTGGTGTGTTTCGCATAATATGCGCCGCAAGCATAACTCACAAGAGCCATACGGCAAGTCTACGAGCTGTCGCTGTCCTGGCAAAGATGCCGGCGCACAAGACGAGCGCATGCAGGCGTCAGCTTCGCCGCTGTTTTAACCAACTAGTTAAAGTGGTTTAGGAAATATATTTATGCAGGCGCTCTTTTTTTAGGCCTTCCTAGAGTTCCTGTGGGGATCCGGAACCATGGTGGGAGCGGCGATCGGAGGAGCTCTGATTGACGTGAGCGTACCAATATCGATACCGTCCGCTCTTCGCTTAAAAAAGTGTCTTAGGTACCGGGCTCAGAAGTTGACAAATTGAAAAAAAAAAAAAAAAAAAAAAACTATTTTCCACATCATGTTATTTTTTTTTTCAAGCATATTTTTTTATTTATTTATTTAGTGCTGCACACGCGGTTACAATATATTTTGTGTTTCTTTTTCTGTTTACAAGGAACAGGTAGTAGAAGGGAAGGAAGTTTCAATTTATAATCTTCCCTAACTTTGTTGTCTGTATCTGCTTTGTAAAGCTTTAAAAAAAAAAACGCGTCCCGCCTTCTTTTTTGTTTTTGTTTATTTGTTAGTGATAATACATAATTTAGTCAGAATCGCTGGCATGTACAGTGCCCCAGGTGCACTTAAAATGCTCACAACTATTTTTTTTGTTTTCATTTTAACCAATTATAATAGGGGTTCGTACCGTACTCGGGCGTTTTAGTGAGAAAGGGTGTTGGCCTTTCGCGCTCGAGACAGTACGCCAGGTTTTATGATACCCATCATTTTCACGATTGGTTCAACTGATGAAATGTCTCGATGATTAGGTTTTTTGTTTTTTTTTCCTTTCATCGTGCTGGTCTAAACACGAGATACTTGTGATAGACTTCAATATAAACTTGTTACTTGTTGTAACAGAGTTTTTTGCATCGACTAACTATTATTAAGTACATGGATTTCTTTTCCGCCTGCATTTAAAACCCTGTATTTTTTTTCTCGCTTCTATCTAGGTGTGGGATTTTCCTCTTCCTTTCTTTGTGCTGGGCGTGATTACATTCTTAATGTTCCCAATCATCATCAGAATCGGACGGAACCTGAATAACGCTGGTGGTAAGATTCACGTAATACAAAAATATTTGGCAGTGAAACCGGTATTTAATCCCTTGTCGGTATTATATTTCTACAGAATGTGCTTCCGTGGACGCAGCTAAAAGGGAGCCAGACATGAAGTATGCTCGTTTATTATGGGATCCCGAATACTTGGCGGCACTAATTACCCTCACGTTAAGCTGGATCATGTTCGGTTTCAATGAGCCAACGCTGGAACCAAGTCTTAGAGAGGTAGGTTTGTGACATGATGTTAGCCCGAAATTGTCTACTGAAGTAAAAGCGCCTGAAAAATGTCTCCGGCTGGCGTGTTTAACGTTTTTACCACCTGTACGTTAAAGTATCCCTGAAACGCACACAAAATAAGTAATTCAAGCCGCGCGCAAGTGTGTTACGAATTGCCACGATCATGGCGGAAGGTTACGGAAGCAGCACCTCCAAAGAAGACGCGAGCGCACGTAGGGGTCGCTATAATGGCGGACGTGCCGATAGTGCACCTAGATTTGAGAGTGTTTCCAACTTCCGTGTCGGGGACCCGTGTTTTCTGAGTATGGTTTGCGATAGGAGGTGCCAGGAGGAAGCGAAAGCGTCGAAGGCGTCAAATACTTTGGAGGGAAGGTACATTCTACTTCGCACATTTGCATTAGACAGAGCGCCTAGAGCGCCAAACCCTTTCCCAGCGGAGCGGGAACACCGAGTCTCACGAGAACGCATGCGCATCGCACTGTCCAAGCTGTCCCGCTTTCGCGCCTTGCCGAATTAGAAGGCTGTCGCCGATACACCGAGATAACGCGGACTCGCCGAGAGAGCGTTTTCGCTGCCCAGACGGGTTCACTCCATGGCGATAGATGGCGGCAGACACCGCTCCTCTTTCAAAATGCAAAAACCCCGATGCTGCGCGTCCAGCAATTCCAGAGGCGCAAAACCTCTCGGTGCTGAGGCCATTGGATTTTCACGTAATGGAATGTATTTTCTGATAAAGTGTTTGAAGACGTCATGCATCTCGGCCTTACTCGTCCTCTCCTTCCGCTATTCTTCTCGGCACGCGACAACGCACGTCTGCGGGAGGTGTCCGCCATTAAATTGCGAAAAATCTCTCCATGGTTTGAGCCGCTCTTTCTGTGAAATCTGGACTCCCTGTGCTCAAGCCCGTGAATACTGGAGTTTTTTTTTTTTTTTTTTGTCTACAGCGCCGGCTGCAGGAGAGATCAAAAAGCGGAACGAGCGCAGACGCAGCTGTGCCGCCGCGCAGCATTGTTCAGTGCGATTTCATCGAGTGAAAACGCAAAATAAAGACGCAGGAGACAAACCAGTCGGAGACAAAATGCAAACGCCATTTGAATACAAAATATATATATATATATATATTTTTTTTTTTTTTTGCAGTTCAACCTTTCCAGTACGGAGACAGGCATTGTGTACACGGTGCAATTTGCCAGCTACGCAGCCGGTGGAGTAGTTGCAGGCGCAAGCTGCTCATTCCACGTAAGCTGAGTTGAGAGATGGACTATATGCCGTCAGAGTTGCATCCCCGAGATTCATTTCATATGTGACATGTATTTATGCTGGCCGAGGTTTTTAGTTGTACATGACATATGAGAGCCCAACTACCCAGAAGAGAATTTGCGGCTCGAAATTCAGTTTCTTTCCGCTTGAAAACCGTCGATCGAGAACTGGCCGGTTTGAGTCGCGCTCACTTTTTTCGGAGAGTCAAGGGCTGTTTTCTAAGGTTTAGCCACAACCACCAAATTTAATCAAAGTTGTAAGTCATTGAAAGCACACACTCAATAATAAAAAAAAAAATGTGAAACACATTTTTTTTGTGTTTTCTAAAAAGCTGCAAATACCTTGATTGAAAAAAAAAAGTTGCACAGAGAATCGGAAGCATTCTGTGAGTTCACTGGGTAACTTTCAACATGGCGTCGCTTCGCGTATCGTGGGACTCGCGGACGACGGGCGTGGGACCCCTGCTTCAGAACTGTCGCGCGCGGTGCCGGCGAATTCTGTCTTCTTTCGAAAGAGAAATTTTGAACTGATTAAAAGAATTGGCATTCACTGCGTGCAACACGCCTGACCACCAAGCGATCTCCACGAAGGTGCCGCTGACTCGTCGCCCCCTTCTCGTAGCTGAAGATATCGCTCGCGGAAACGTCAAGCACGAAGAGCGAACTTCGATTTGAATATGCACGCGTACGATTTCTTTACTAGGTGCGATGTGTCCGATGCGTGGTGCTGCCCGAGTTCGATCCGGGAGCGCTTTTCCTGGTGGTAAATCGGCAACAAGCTTTCCAACCTACAGTAGACCGGCCGCATTACTGCGAAGAGTTCCATCAGTAGCTCAGTGGAGATATGTCCACTTTACAAGCAGCAGAAGCAGGAGACTCAGGTTCAATCCCGCGTGTAAGCATACCGTTCTTTGTTTTGTTTTTTTGTTTGTTAAACATTTCGAGATTTTCAAAATCTTTTTTTTTTTTTTACAAGTGTCACTGAAAAAGACAAGGGTTGTGGACAAAACGTCGCTCAACTAAATAGTATGGGATTTTTTTTTTCTTTGAGACCTGCGAACTCAGTGTAGTCACTTTTCACAAAATGCATGGAGTATATAAATCGGCCAGCGTCTGCTTTCCGAGGTGCCCGTAAATATTCTACAGGAATTGCAGCCAGTCATTGGTCCCGATCTCGTTGATCTTCAGGAAACTTGTGAAGACTCTACCGCACAATGCCACATTCGGATGCAGGATATGTAAGGCAGCTCTTTACGCAACATCTTGGGTTATTATTAGGGAGTTTTCGTAGATCGTTTTCGCCGTCCCGCAAGGCCCTCCGCAATCCGCTACGATAGCGGGAACTCCACAGTCAAGGCTATCGGCGCGCAGGCGCAGTAGCAACTTCTTCGTTGCGGAACGCTTAGCGGAGGGGGCAACGCGGTCTACGAAAACTCCCTATTTTCGAAGCCGATCACGGTAATTCTCCGCGGGCACTCACTACTCATTTCTAACTCTTCATTGTATGAAACGACACATTCTGGGAATAGCGAGCGGAACAAACATAACTGCAAAGTAATCGCATGGCAAACGGTTCCCGGCCGCAACACACCGTCGCCTGCTGCGCGCAAAAAAAAAAAAAAAAAAAAAAAAAAAAAAAAAAGCGCACGGTCGGGTGTGGCCACGGGTCCGTGCTCAGGTTTCAATTTTGATTTTAAGCAGTTGCGTTTTTTTTTTTTTTTGTTTTTTTTTTTTTTTTCAGAATTATAGGTGACTTTAGCAAAATATTAATTTGGTAGACTTCCGGCACCATAATAAATCGGCTGGCAAAAAATGAAGAAAACATTTTGGGGGTGTTAGTGTCGCTTTAAAAGGAAAGGCTAGCTGTGAAAATATCCACAAAAAGTGGCGCCTAAGGTAACCGTCCAATGCTCGAATTTTCATCAGCGGTGTTCACCGAGTGAGGCTTACCTTACGACATTTCGAAGCGTAAATTCGCTTATGCATACAACAACAAACGAACTTTGAGACAGATTTGAGTTGTTCGATAGTGGTGTGATTATATTTGACTGTTTCAAAGTGCTCGATTGCGGTCATGTGGAGTATGGGCTACGTTTCCAATATCAAGCTGCAATGAGAAGGCGAAAGATTTGCTAACGTCTCCAGGCTTTCCTCTCCCTCTCCAACCTCTATCTCTTTGGCCACGTGGTGAATCACGCTTACGAATGGGCAACCGATCTTCGCATGGAATGTCCGCCTTTAAATTGCAAACAGGCTCCATGCCTTTAATTGTCATCCCCCTGAACCCTCTACCCAGTGGCGGATCCAAGGGGGGGGGGGGGGGGCGGGGGGGGCGATCGCCCCCCCCCTCCTCCCGGGGGTTCTTCGTCAGCTCGAAGAAAAAACGTAAGCAATCGACGCGAGGGACGAAGGATTAAAACAGCGGTGGGTGGACGCGCCTGCTGGACGCTTCCAAAGTGGGGTTTATCTCCGTCAAGGTCACGGTACGTCTTCCCGACAGGGACGGCGCCAGGAATTTCGAAGTGGAGAGACAGTGGGGAGGCGCACCAAATATCAGGGTCCTCGACTGCAGGCACACTTCCAAACAAGACCACCACGTCGGGCACGGGGGGACAATACCTTCAACATATCTAGTCCCCTTTCTCTCTCTCTCTCTCTGTCTCCCTCTCTCTCTTTAGAGGTTGTCTGCGAAAAATTTTTGCC
This sequence comes from Ixodes scapularis, assembly GCF_016920785.2. NCBI lineage: Eukaryota > Metazoa > Arthropoda > Arachnida > Ixodida > Ixodidae > Ixodes > Ixodes scapularis. The sequence goes on along the minus strand of NW_024609857.1, from coordinate 44,142,843 downwards.
CTGAAAGCTCCCAAACGCAGACGCCAAGCAGTCTTCCTCAACGGTACTATCCTATAGACCTTTTCTGCAAGTGTGCCTCCATCTTGAATTGACGTCACTTCCAGTATGGGCGAAAACATTGTTTTGCCTTTGCCACGCCAATAGAAGGCATTTAGGATATAAGCGTAACCGCCACACTTTGTCATTTTGACTCCCCTTTATTTTTTTACTATTTTCAGATAGAAACGTTGGATTATTTTTTCGTCGCCCATACCGGATACGCCTATTAGGTGGCTGGAGACGAGAATACAGAGAAAAGGTCGATACACAGCGGATTATTCTTCCTCTCTAGCGGCCGCCTTTTCATCACTTTTCGTTTGATGGTTTCTTCGTGGTTCTGGGCTTATCTTTTGGCATGTCTTTTTTTGGCTTGCTTTGAGAGGCTGTCGCCCACGGGCTCACTAAAGGTATCTTATTGGCACTGTGTGCTCATTGCCAAGGGAAGTGCGGAGGGGACGTACCAGGAAGAGACGTTCCATGTGGGGGGGGGGGGGGAGGAATGCAGCTTGTACTACCAGGTGACCAATTGCTTTTCTTCTCAACTGAGAGAGGAAGCAAATGCTCTGGGTACAGTGTAGTCTGGGTCTGAGCTTCTCCTGAAGACGCTCCGAACTTCCCCAAGACCTTGGCTTAAACATAAGCCCGCTTTCGTCCTCGCCTCCATCCCTCACTGAGGATCAGCGCCGCAGCGCAGAATACAGAAAGAAGCCGACGAGCGCCAGAAGGGGGAGACCTTTCCTCTAATGGGCTTCATACTGCCTGCGGTACGACTTCTCGTGGCGGGAAGCTAATAAAAGAAAGATAAACGGTACGAGCACTCTAAAGGCTGGAGGCTGCTTACACGGGGTCCTCAAGCCGACGCCGTAGGCATTTATTTGTATACAGTACCGTTTCAACTTAGGGTGGCGGGACATAGTTTAGGAAAGGCGCCCGCTACCCCTTGTCTCCCCTTGGCGCCGTCTTTAATTTTCGAGCTAAACGCGACTTCTGTGGATTGACGGCAGAGCTTTCGCGCGGCTTTGCAGGAGCGAATATGTGTGTGTCGAACGGAACAGAGGCGGGGCTTGCTGGTTTGCAACTGCGGCTTCGAATTCCCTACCTAGGGACTTGGGGAAAACGAGCCCTTTCAAAATTAAATAGACAGTGCCTGTGTCCGATTGCGTGAACACTGGCTCCCAAACATCCATGCTGCAGTCGTGATCGGCCTTTAGCCCAGTTGAGATTCGCCGACCGGACAACCGCTATGCCCCATCATATCTCTGCACCTGTCCGCTCGACCCTGTCGAATAAGCTAACTACCCAGAAACAAGTAACCCGAAGGAAAAATCCATCAATGTAACCCTGTTTGGCAGTCAATGTTTTCTAGTGGACCGCTGACTGTGCCTGACTGTACGTCAAGCATGTCTGATTGGCCAACAAGTTACTCTGACCGACAGTCAAACTACAGTCAGACTCTGCTTGTCGGCTTTCTGATGGTTTCCTGGTAGCAGTCGGCCGCCGCGAAATTCCATCAGGATGTCTTGGTGGCGATTCTGACTGTACATCGATTGTCTCTTACTGTACGTCAAAAAGCTTTGACGTGCAGACAGACGTACGGTCAAAGGACGTAAAGTTCGTTCGGACACCACTATTTCGTCAAATCTATGAATACGAAAAGTAATCTATGCACGAGAAAACGATTTCGGGACGTGAGCCCATAAAAGCGCTGACGTTAGATATTTGACACGCAACCGACCGACAACCTTGATCAGAAGCCCGCCGAAGCGCCGAAAACGACACTTCGCTTCGCCCATAGACGCTTCGCCGCTTCGCCGAGCTTTCATGAACGATCGCTCTCGACTCGTTTTGTTTGCCCGCTTGCTCCAACCTGTCGATCCTGCCAGGGTTCTACAATGACTTATGTTTTAGTAGAATTTCTACCCGGCAAGACCCAGCCTGTTGTGAGTTCCGACGATGTAAGGGACTTTAGCGGTGTAGTTGAAGACGACAAGGTGTACCAGGTCTACTGGGCCGGTGACGCGCGAACAAAAGGATCGTTCTACGACGCGAAAGTACTCTACATGGCAGGTGAGTAGAACTGAAGTACGGCGAGTGATGTACGAGTGCTTTGCATGACATGCTGACGGCTTAACTGCATTTGCAGCCGAAGCATCTCGTATAAAAGGATTAGTGAAATCGAGTTTCGAAAACGGTTCCATAGCATAGCGGTTAAGGTGTGCGATTTGTACGCAAGTGGTCGCGGGTTCGAATCCGCGCTTGTCCTGCTTTTTTTCTTCTTTTTTTCTTGAACATTTTGTTTTATCGAGGCATTTGGCGATATTTATGAGTGCGTACAGCTTTACTCTTATATAAATGCTGCCCTTGTTGATGAAATTCCCCTGGCAGTGGCAGTCAGACGTCATCTGATGGACCATCAGATGACGTCTGATGGTCCATCACGTTCCACCAAGGCTGCTGACTGGCAGTCAGTGTCCCAAATTACGTACCTTGATGGAATTTTCAATAGGGAAGAGTTCCTTTCATACAGAAAATATCCAGACAAAGTGCAATTGAATATAATTTAGAAGGATCCATTGCTGGTTTAAGGTCTTGTCTAAGTTTAAAAGTTATAGTTGCCGAACTGCAACATGCTTTCAAAAATATTCAACAATTATTCGCTTTCGTTCTCTCGAGTTGCATCCAGAACACGTGAAAACACGAGTTTGGGTTGGCAATGCCGCATGTGCTGCGCTCTGGACATTCCAAATATACGGCGAAGAACCGACGAACTTGCCTGGCAGCGTTCGTTTCGCTCACTGCGTCAACAGTGTTTTGACGCCGCGAGCAGCGTCGAAGCTGCCGGGCCATCTTTGTCGCTTGTTTGCAACGTACTCGCTCCATTGAAGCAACCGGCGACAATGAAAAGAATGTTTTAAAACCACGTTCTGCATTTTGGCACCGAATATAAAGCTCTAACTACTATGCCAAGCTTAATCTCAAAGAACAGCCAAGTTTTAGATTAAAAGTTTTTCGGAATGCCATTAGCTGCATGAGCTTCCTCCGTACAGTTGGAAAAGGTTGGCTCTCCGTACATGCTCTGCGGGTGTAACGAGACTATATAAATATTCAAGCAAAAGAAGCCCGAAAGTTGTAGCCCCGCCGGGGATATCTGAGCCATCAAGTTACACTGTTTGCAATTGTCACAGCCGCTATAGTACCAAACATTTATCCCCAGTACTTAAACTTCTTGTTCCATTTCTAGCGCGCTGCTACGCGAATGGAGTAATCCCGTTTTCTATAAACTACAAAATCCCTTGCGTTATGGTGTTCAGAAAGGATAGTGCCACCACAAGTTTCTTGATACTTACCTCTAGCGTGGTCACCCGAACGGTTTTAATTCAAAAAGTTCATCCCTGACAGGTAAACCGATACAAAAGCTCTCAAGATCTATATTATGTTATCAGAGTTTAGTAAAAACGATAACTCCACAAAAAATATAAACACTCCCCCCCCCCTCACCCCCGCCGTTTTACACCGAGGAACCGCCCCCCCTTAAATGGAGGTCTGGATCCACCCCTGCCTCTACCCGCCAGTTTAAAGCTTTCTTTTTCTTTTTTCTTTTTTCTTTTTTTTATAAGAGGAGCTCTTCGTGCTTTCAAGTAGCGGCATTCTTTGAAGCCCTAGCTGCGTAACGGTGCAGCTTCTAGCAAGAGAGCGGAGCACAGCGGGGACTTTACGCTAGCCTAGAGTAACTAACTGAGTAGGCTCTGCTTGCAGAGTCAGAGTTTTGCGTTCCTTTTCCTTGCGACGCCAACTACGTATTGGCGGAGAAGCGGTCTCACATGCGCCGAACTGGATCCAACCCTCACGAGGGAAAGCTAGCTTGTAGGCACCGAGTTTTGGGAGGAGCATGCTTCTCGCTTTGCGTTTGCGAAAGATACAGCCTACACTAAATTCGAAACAACTGGAAGGTTTCTTCACCACCGAACATCATATGTAGCCACTCGGTACAGTATAATCGCGTTGTTTTATAACGCGACCAATGTTTTAAAACATGTTTCCACAGGTCCGCGAAGCAGACGACACGGAGGGCGATCGCGTTGCTCGCGTCTACTGTCGTAGCCTACTCTCTCTGTGATGCCTGGTCGACGGCTCGGCGCACCGGTGTTTGGCTGCGTCGGGGCTACTTCGAAGGCGCGCCGCTACGCGGCGCCTGCACACCCGGGTGGAGCAGACGACGCGCGGGCAGTAACGCGTAGCGCCGTACGCTGCCAGGTCAGGATGAGCGACACACAATGGGTTAAAAAAATGTGCCAGATTTATGCCAAAGTGCAGTAGCATTATCACATGCTCAGTTGGCGTTATTATATGCCTATTCTGGCCCCAAGGTTGATCATTTTAGCTAATCACCGCTTTTAATTTTATTCCAGAGCAGACGCACCGCGCTCACAATCGATGCTGTATACTTTTTTTCCGCTTAATAACGAAGCACGAGATCCTCAGGCGTTTTGGGGATTTAGCCAGAGCATAGATCGTCAGGCGTTTTGGGGATTTAGCCAGAGCATCCTTCCGACCAGTATCCGCTGGTCGGATGTAATGTAAATTTAATAATTATATTTTTCTACTTTTCACTTTCGCGCGACGGAGCCTGCGTGGCTTATTACATGAAATGTATGTTTCACAGTTTCAAACAAAAAAACTTGGAAAAACTTTCGGTGTTAATGTAATCCAAAGGGAAAACGCAATTATGCTAGAATTTACCTGAATTTATTGTCAGGAAAGGTGCAACAAAACGCCAACTACAGGTTCCTTCACAGCGATAGAGATTTTCGAGACAGTGGTATCGAGAAGAAAGCCTTAGCCAGGTCATTCTTGTCCGTCACAGACAAAGCAGAACTGGTGAGAAAGGGTCTTATGAACTTGGTGCAGACAAGCTGCTGAAGATGCAGGTGGTGTCCGGTAGAAGCGCACTTCAGAACATCACAGTTCACCAGCACGGGAACAGCATTTTCGACAGCTTCCTTTAGAGGTTTTGTCAAAACCCTCTTCTTGCTCACGACCACTTCAATGTAATTCTTTAAAGCATACAGCAGATCTACCAGCTTACTTGAGGGGTATAGGAGCCTTCCTCTGTCTTGGTGCCGAATGTGGCTGTCACTTGGGGCAAAGGAAGTTGGTTTCACCACGAGTGAAATGCAGCTGCTGCATTCAATCTTTTCTTGGATGACACGAGCCAGATAGCCACCTACCATGGCAACTGCAGCCACGTCCGCCGTGGGAAGGAAGCTTGCTTGGTGTCTTAGGTGATCTTCAAGGAGGTCTTTCGCCTCCACCGGGAACCGGCTTGGTTGCCCTTCTCTCGGCTTAGCGGCGTCACTCAGGGCCTCAGATTCGTGGCTTGTAGAATCCACTACATTGCTGTTCTTGGAAGCAGAAACGAGTCCGGACTTCAAGACTTTCTCCAAACCAGAAAGAACATCACGTGCATCCGTCGGGTCGTTGCTGCCTGCAGATCTTAGCCAGCCAAAGAAAGACTCGATGGGATCAGAAGAAAACTTCTTTGTCAGCACGAACTTGAAGTTTGCTACTCCTAGAAGGTACTTAACGCATTCCGCGTTTGATGTGGTAGTCGTCACCAGTCCGTGATATGTCTCCCTGCTCAAAAACGGCTTCGGTGTGCACTGACGCTTCATGTCTTCAAGGTACTGAAGGAAGGATGTCATAAGCCAGGTCAGGCGCGCATCATCAACAGACTCGTACTGCCTGCTGTCTGGCAATTTTCGATGGATGTGTTGCACACAGTTGCTCACATTCATGAACAAGAACCACCGGTCCATCGTGTCCATAAACTCAACTGCAGGACCCACAGCTGCAAAGCTGAGGTCACATATGTGACCTGTTAGCTTTTGAAGGAGCTTGAGGGCCGCGGTGACCGGTGGCGAGAGACTTTGCATAGCCCTAGAGACGTTCATGTTTTATATGCTGAATGGAAAAACATGCTTTCTTGTGAGAAATCTCACAGGCTAGACGAGGCTACCCTGCTGCATTCGGTAGAGGTTCTTCAGATGGGAGGAAGACATCTCACCGCCATTACCGAGATCTCGGGCCAGAAACTGCGATGTGACATTCTTGATACGGTGGCATTGATCAAACGCGAGGAGCAATTTTCGTGAGGGATCCTCGGGGTGCTGGTTTCAATATGTCAGTTGTCCACTGCAGAGAAGCTGCATTACAAGCACATTGATTTTGTGGTTGTCTGTTACAATACGGACCACGAGAAAGCCAGCCAGTTCAACTTCCTTCATGACGTATTTTATCAGCACGGATAGCTGCTGGCCAGTGCAGTTCTTGGTGAAGAAGTACCCCACAAGTATTCGAATGCGCACTGAAAATCAAATCAGAACGAAGCACAGGAGCGAGTTGGCCAGTACTGGTTCATCGTTGTTCATAGCTTGAAGCTCCTTTCCCATGTCGTCCTCTCCCACGAAAGAGTCTCTCTGCTTGTTTTACTGGAGATGTTGCTGTATTCTCATTTCGTCCTTTCGTCAACAACTAGGGAGCACATTTTGGCCTCCTCCGTCTTCTGGTTGGCCACCTCCGTCTTCAGTCTCTCTTGCACTAGCGACGTAAACCCAACTTCGCCGGAAGTCACCCTTAAAGGGGTACTCCACCGTTCTTTTTATTGTCTCCGATTTGCTTGAAATTTTGCTAAACTAACCGACAAACATTGCTAAAATAGTGTCCCAAATATTAGGTCAAAATATTGTTTTTTCGCAAAGTTATTGAATGTACAGTTTTGGTCTTCACCATGTTTTTCAAACTGAAAGTCTCTACTGACAACAACAACAAAGTGACGTCAGTGAAAGGCAGGGGTTAACTTTTTGGACTACAGAAGTTGTTCCCAACGGATTTGAAGCAGTTTCTTGGTGTCAAATGAGTGCTTTGGAGGCGCGCTCCCGTATCCGCGCTCCAGCACGGAACAAACGATTGGTATATTCTATTTTTAGACTACTTGCTCGACTGGCAAGCCTGCCTGCCACTGGCGTCACGGCACTGAAAAGTGCGCGAATATTTGAATATTGGTTTTTGCACCATTTTCATTTGCCGATTTCACAATACCTATTATGAATTTCGCGATGCTAAATATCATACCGGAAAGGCTAAAGGCCGGGGAGTCAGAAAATATAGTTAGTTGAGGTAGCTCAAAAAATCGGTGGAGTACCCCTCGTTGATCAGCTGGTAGCTTAAGAATGCCTTCACTCCGTATGTGCTCGTAGGCTCGTGCTGACAGGCTCTTTAGCAAAATGGAGTGGTGGACGGTAATCTCTGACCAAGTTGGCCTGATCCTACGAAAAGTTCACCACCTGGTCTAGAAGAAAGCTAGCGCCCAGGTGCTTCTCGTTTGCTGATTCTATTACCTTTCCAAAGGCACTAAGGAAGCAGTTTTCTTTCAGGTTTTTGAGTTCTTCTTTGTATTTCTCGACAGTCTGTTTTAGCCGGTCGACCTCTGTCTTCAAGTCTCGCTCTCTTCGTCGCCACTTCTGGCGTTCCACGACTGACACGGCTCTGCGCACATCCACCTGGGTACCTTCATCTTTTGTCGGTACTTCCGCGGCAGATCGTTGGACTTCATCACGGGAGTCATCTCTTTTTGTACACATTTCGAAGCTGTCGTTACCTCCTTGAAGAAGGCTCTTTGAAGTGTGTTGCTTGGAAGTAGACGAGGCAGCCAGGGAAGGGCGAAGAACGGCAGCTTCCCGTTTCCTCACAGCGGCGCCGCTTCGAGGTTTGTTTCGCACTTGGCTGCATGTACTCTGGATACTCTTCGAAGACGCCAAGAGTTGCACCCCTCTTGAGTTTCCGTGTCTTCAATCCTTCCTTGTAGTCCGTGGTGAGGAAATGCCTACTACAAATCACCCAATAACGCGACGTCGTATTCGGAACCCAGTCCTTTCTGGCGACGACTTTCAACCACGTTTCTCTCAGCTGAATGTCACTACGAATCTCGTGAAACGAAATACCTGGTACTTTGCGCAACCAAAACAGTTCCAGAAGTCACGGCGCGAAAACGCGGAGAATAGAGAGAAGAAATTCACGCTGAGCGCATCGCCTCTTCTCGCCCGCGGCCCTCCCCCGCCATCCGGCGATCCGGGGCTGGTGGCGCCGCCTCGCGGAGAAGCAAGGCAAACGCAAACGGCGACTCCGTCGTCTCTGACCAGGCATCCCAGCTATATCCCAGCTGAGATAAAGGAGGCTATGCTACTGTGCTCGCGGAGTGATACACGACCGGCACATCCGGGCACTTCGGACAAGACGTCAACGCGCAGCTACGGCTTTCAAAGGGACGATGTTTTCATTGGCTAGTGTCTTCTGCCGAAGGCATAGAGAAAAATCGGAGACAAATGGCGAGACGACGCCGTACGCGCGGCGTGTCGCCGCACTATACACGAACTCATCTCTGTTACGTCACGGCGCGATGGTGGCGCGTCGGGCGCACTTCCGGTCTGGGACTGTGGGCGGAAGGCGCCATGGGGCATGTGCATTCCTGTGTTACTTCGGAAGAAACAGGACAAAAACCTGCCTTCTCGTCAAAACGCCGCCACTGGGGCTTTACCAAAAGAGTCGGGAAATGTTTGAAGGTCAGTTTTCATGCGTTCTCTGCCTGCTCGGTTCGTCCGAGAACCTGAATAGGGGCTGTTAAAAAGGAAAAACAGACGCCGTCGGACCACGAGTGCTTGGGCGGAAAGCACTTTGGATTGAATTCACAGATACTTGTGGTCGTCAGATTTATTTGTTTTGTGCCAACATGAACGCGGGAAAACTGTCAAGTTGCACAGACCACCTGCGACCTACGTTCAGTGCGTCATCACGTTCAGACAGCCGCCTCATCGTTCGAGCTGTCGTCTGTTCTCTCAAACGTTTCTGCTTGTCGTCTGCTCGTTCAAACGACAGCGGCCCGTAGACCAAATGTTGACCCCGTAATTGCGATAAGAAGTGCAGACCTCAAAAGCCGTTTAAGTTTGAAGGTTGCTTCGGCTAAGTAGTCTCGGTGTAAACAGTAGATGTAAGGAGATGTTGATAATTGTTATCAGTGACCATCACCGACAGTCGTTATGCCTGATTCACTCGGTCCGATTCTGCTTGCGATTTTCAGAATCGACGTCGACATCTCAGCTACGGTTCAGGCTTTTGCAGCCCGAGCGACGTCATGACGGAAAATAGCGAGCAGAACCTCACCATGTGAATCAGGCTTTAGCGTTCATTCTGCGGCGTCCATGCGGAATGAATCGCCGCATGTTTCATTATTCACGCCAAGTTTTGCGGTGGAACGAGCCTCGTTAATTTCGCTGAGGCCGCTCAAGTAGACAGACATTGCCAGGAAGCCGTAGAATCAACAATTCCAACGCGAAAAAGGGGCGTCTGTGGCGTCCGCTAGGGGCGCTCCGGTTTGTTTATAAACATGAGTGTGTGTATATTCTCTCTGCCGGACGGCGCCAGCGCGCCGCTTCAAAGCCATGCCATTCGCGCCTCCCAATCTCCTGAAGAAGCAACGGTCGCTTCTCGCGGTGCGGCCTAGGATCCATCATGGCCGCCTTGGGAGCACCATTGCCATCAAGGAGGTTATAAATACTAGGAGGGGGCACGTTGCAATATGTGTGAAGCCTAGTCATAAAACGTTTAAACAATGTTGCGGCCAACGTGACTATAGATCTCTCTGGCAATTGGTCCGCGTGACATGGCACGTGCGAGATAGATAGGTGATTGTAGAGGGATTTCTGGGAGGCTTGCGCGCGCTCTCCGTCTGGTAGTTTTTATCAGATCGAAGGCTAGACGTGAAGCAAGCAAGCAAGCATGCGGCTAAGGCGGATCACGAGCAGGCGACACACAGCTGCTGGTACACGGGACGATCAGGGCAATCGCCGCAATCGCAACCGTGAAAACGAAAGCCTGGTGTCGCCGGGACGAACTATATAAGAGGAAGTTGTTGAAATAAACGTATAGCTGAGTTTGAGACCTGTCTGTTTTTTCTGTTACTTCTGCTCTTCAAAAAAAAAAACCAGTCTCAGGGTAAACGACGAAATGGTTTACGTTAATTTCCTCCGTCTACGGGATGGGCGCTTGCAGCGTGGTCGGCTGCCGCAGTGGGACTCGCTTTTCTCCAGCGGGAGTTACCTTTCACCGGTAAGCCCTTGGCGTATTACGCACGCATAGTTTTACGATAACAGAAATCGATCAAGAATTTTCTCAGATTTCCGACGGTCGCCGAACTGCGGAAACGATGGGCTTCGGCCGTTGGTCGCGCCGGTGGCTGGACCCCATCGAAGTGGAGCGTGGTGTGCTCCGTGCATCTCCAATAGTCAATAAAACATACCCCAACCTCGAGTCAAGTTGAGCTGGTTCAATGTGCCACGACCGCAACAAAAACTCCCCGTGGATGATCTGCATAGCGGCTGCAACGAAAAGAAAAAGCCAAACGTATTGTAGCGTGATATAACATGAAGCGCGAACTATTCCTTTATTATGTCAAAAACTATTGTCGTTCCGTACATCTTCAAAATAATCATGAAGGAGCGATTTTCTCACATTCCCCATGCATTTGTTGCCGGAGTTGGAACCCCCGGCCGTTCGCCGCTAGTCGCCGAGAGGCGGCGTTCTAGATGGAGCTACTCTGCTCCGAAGGAGCTATATAGTGCTCTAGTGGGGGCTACGCGGCTGACGTCATGCCCCCTCCTACCCTTCTAATCTCCTTGATGAAGGTACTCTGCACCGCAAGCGGATCACATGCAGTCAATTACTCTACGCCAGCGCCAGCCTTTACGCCAGCCCACAGCCAGTCCAAGCCAGTCGTGCTTGCTGCGCCATCTTTTAATAAGCGCAGCGAGTAGGCGACGGCGTCGTCCGTTTTCAACCTAGAGCTTCATGCGCGTGTGGGTAGATGGCGAAACGAGCACAGCTCTCGGACCAGTCGGTCGATCTCTCCAGAGACTGCCGTTGAAAATGTCAACCGCGCGAGTACAGATATTGCACTTTACCAAGAAAAGGTCCCCCGACAAAATAAAACTCAGGTAAGATTTCGACCTCGTTAGTGAACCTGAAGAGGTGTTTGGCTCTATTACAGCCCGTGCCCTCTGTTTATGCCACCCTACGCATCGCGAAGTCACTCGAACTGTGAGATAAATGAAATTAAAGGGTAAATGCTTTAAATTTGAAAATATAAAAACAAGGGGGTGAGAGTTACTTAGGTGCCGCCTTCGCCATATAATTATCAGGCTCGACGGACATCACATTAGAGCCGACACCGTAAACTGTCGAACTGAAATATTTCAGTAAGCTTTTAATTACTGGGTGGATCTTAAAGGCATACTTCCGTCAAATTTAAAATATATCCGTCGTGTTCAGATATAGGTTGAATATAATCCACAATATCCATAAATGACAATCGCACGTTTGTATTTTGAGCCTGGTGGCTGTATTTCTTGTTATAAACGTCCCACTCTAGCAAGCGCTCGGAGAAGGCCCAACTTAGAGCACGTGACATCCGACGCAATCGTGACGTAGGTCGTCTCGGGACGAGCAAAGCTACCGCGAAGCTGACGTCGAGAGGATAGCCTAGTCGTTCCAGCCACCGAAGCGGCTGCTTTTGTACGAATTTAGACTGACGGGATAATCTTCTATAATCTTGTAGGGGGACAATAGCGACTTCTGGGATACACAAAAGGGATTCTAGAGAAGAGGGGAGTTCCTCCTTCTCCTCTTCTTTCGTCGTGGCCGGAGGCGAGACACTCACCGTCACTAGCTGTCAAGGTTCCTTGACGGGCATTACAAACGAGGCGTTAGCGACGTCCACCAGGTGCTCTTTGCTAATCGTTTAATTCGTTTTAAAATTTCTTTTCGTGACTTTTTTTAACAAGATATTGGTGTGTTTAATGTGATACTGCTTCTTTGAACACATAAATACCATAAAATAACCGCCGAAATTTCGTTGTAGTATCCCTTTAAGATTGGGAGCTAACTTAACTTAAACAGTGGGTGTACCTGTTACGATTACAAAAACGGCGTTTCGTGCAAGCATTTCTTCGTGGGTAACAGTATCAGATAAAAAGGCAAACAATTACGCGAACATAAATGATGACAAACAAGGACATGGCAGTTTGAAAATATCATGCTGATGTATTTCTTGACTTTTATTATCTCCCAGAACGACTGTTACCTGTTCTGGTTTCTACTATATCATTTCAAAGGTTTTACTTGAAATAGCACGATAATAAGCATATTAAAATCCGAAAGCTAAATCGCTATCTGGTATCTATCCTTGCTCCCGACTGATTGAGCTAGACTCGGTGTTTAATAAATCGATGATATTTTTTATCCGAATACAGCCAAGTTTATAGTTTTCAGCGTTGGCATATGAACTGTAATCGAGCGCCTCGTACTTTAGGCTTAATAATTCCCTTTCAGTTGGAAGCCTTTTACTCGCTTGTGGGACTGGCGTTGTCATCCCTCGGATACCTTCTCGTGGGTCCAGCACCTTTCCTTCACAGCACTCGGTAAGTAGCAAAAATATTTTATTTACCTACGAAACATGAGCACGAATTACCAGTTACAATCATACGTGGAGATTTCGTTCCTACACAGATTTTCCGGAACTGCAGATACATTAATAAAGCAGCGAGCACTTCGAGTGCACCAAGCTACGGGGTAATGGGACCAATCGAGCAGCGTCAGATGCGTAAGTCGCTAGGTCGTTTTCGTTTATGATTGATTCAACGATGATAGATGACACCCAGAAACATGACGAACACCGCGATGGTGTTTTTTCGACGCTCTCTGATTTGTTCCACCATCTCGTAGTGTCGGCTACGTCTGGACTTAATTCAGCGTTACTAGAACACTTAACTGAGAAACTCGCCGTTGAAACCTGGGCCGCTGACGTCCACCGAGACTGAGCTAAATACGATAACAGCGGCACCCCTTAGCGATGAGTTGAAACATGACAGTTGCCTTATATGGCTACTGCTAGAGTCACCGAATGCTCTCAGAGTACCGAAACTCCCAGGCTTGAGGTGCAAAGTTGGCGGCTCAATCTTTTTTTCTTTGCTGTCGTTTCCTTCAGCATTTAGAAAGCATGTTGTTGCTTAAAAACAAACGAAAAAAAAAATCCTTTTGTAGCAGCTTTTTTTTGGATATTGGTAGAAAATAACATGCGCGAGATGTTTTCTACAATCTATAGTTTACAAGGTTTTGCGGCAGAAATAATATTGTTTTTATACAATTTGTCTCGCCGGTCATTTCTGGTAGTGCATCTCGACCTGGTCGCGTCCTAATTTCGTTCGTAATTGGTGCCGCGTCCGCTTAGGAGACGGAAGTCGGCACCCCTGAAACCCCTTCCACCGTACCTGTTTGGACGCCCAAAATGACGGATTAAAGCCAAATTAGAGCAGTCACAGCGGACGCTATAGAATGTGATAATCCCGGACTAATACAAGCAACCCTGCAGTTCCGGGAATGGCCGCTGCGGAAGAAGTGGCGGCGTTGTGATCGCCATGAGCTATGTTCTCGAGTACGGATGTGTGCCACTTTTTCGGAGCAGGCTCTATGGCAGTTTCCCAACTGAGTTGTTCTAGTAGCTTTTACTAAAGGTGAAAAAAAGTTCCTAGGTAAGACGCTCATACAAGTAGCGGCATATTTTGAAGCGCCGACTGCTTGACGGTGCTGATTTTAGGAAGCGAATGGCTGCTCACAGCAGAGCAGTGAACTGAATGACGACATTTTGTTCCTGCGGAATGTGCTTTGTCATGCGTTGAGTTGTCGTTACTTTTGCGCCGCGTAGCCGAAGACCGAACTGAATGACGTCATTTGTTTAATTGTCGTTACTTTTAAAAAAGAAGAAAAAAGCATGCGCCGAGGTGACGCCATTACGAGTCCACACCTCAGCAAGAAATGAAGAAAGCGCAAAGCCAGCTAAAGGACGTCGATATTGTTGTGCTCATTCAAAAGGAAAAATAATATGTGTAATTGTAATAATAATCTAAATACTACTACTACTGCTAGTACTACTACTACTAATATTAATAATCAATCAATGAATCAATTAGTGTTTATTTGAGTCTCCAGGAACAACTTCTTTGTTGTTAGTGCTGCACGGTTTGGCAAAACTGAAATCATTACAACGGAAGCACCAAAGCAGTGGCGGAACACAGTCCACCAGCTTTACGCCAAAAGTCACGAATTTGAAGACCGTTCAAGAAGTAGGAACACGCAAAAGAACAGCGTAGAAGCTACACCAAAGCTCGCATGTTCTAAACAAAGGCAAGTAACATGATATCGTAGCGACACACGAGTACTTATCAACTATTTTCAAGCCTTAAATGCTTGCAAACAAAGAGATAAAAAATTCTACAGCTCGAGCCAAACATATCGACTGCATCGGGGTACGTGTTCTAGCACTCCACCGATCAAGGAATAGGGCTTAATCGATTAAAATGCCGATATATATAAAACGATGACTGGTGCCGTGTAGGCACAGATGTAACTCTATGGCTCACTACTAACAAGAGGCTGGGAGAGTCAATAATACCGTGCAGAACCAAATAAATCAACAAATCAACCTTAGCCCGTCGCTGATGCAGGCTCAGCAAGTTCAGAAGCTGGGAATCAGTTTAATTGTTGAAGCAAAGTAAACCACTCTTTGCACAGCGATCTTTAAAAATTGAAATAAAATAATCTTGAGCTCTGTCGAGTGCCATGGAGTTAGTTTTAGAAACGCCGTTCCAGACAACTGAGACGAGCTCCACTTAAAATCTCACTAACGGTAGGTACAGTGTCAGAAACGCAAAAGGATTTTTAAATTCTTTTGGTATGCGACGTGTGGCGCTGAACGTGGGGAGATACGAGTTTACAACTCTTGCTATGTGATCATAACACCTCAAGCTCGAATCAAACATAACCCCCAGGTCCTTTTCTGTTAATGATCTTTGTCATAAACAATCGAAAACCAAAGTTATGACATTCCCACGGGCGGCAATGAATACAATTTTCACTAGTAAGCGTGAAACGCATCTACGACGAAACCGTCCGATCCGACGTCCGACCACGCAATACGACGGTTGGATTCGAGGGTTTTCAACGCTCTCCGATGCTACGAAACGCCTCGCCCCCCAAGGTCATTCCGGCAGTCCGCACGTCGGATCGGAAGGTTTTCTGGCACATGTGTTTCGCGCTATAGCATCTAGATCGAGTGACTCGCGTGTGCCTGAGATGAAGGACCAGGAGGTTATGTTTGATTCGAGCTTAAGGTGTTATATCTGCTCTAGAAAAACAGATATAACTTAAATAAATATTATTACTAAATATTAGAATGAAGCTGTACCCCAAAGTTTGTTTTATAAAATGTATTAATGTTTTCCTAATCATATCGTTTTAGTTATTCACTTTCAAACGTACCCCTTCCATCAGTGCGCGTTATTGCAACTGTTTACCTCTCCATGTCTTACGAATTTTTTTTTTTCTCCACAAATCTTTTTCTGGTCAAAACGAAGTGTTGATAAGTTTATACCAGGCACTAGACAATGCTAGAGAAAAATATCAGTTGATTTAAAAATGCCAATTAACCATTCTTTGGTCGGCCTTATCTGAAATCACACTCCCAGATGTTTGACACTACCAGCATATTTCAACGGAGGACACGCACAGCCAGCCCAGTCAGATCCGTGCAACATAATTCTTGTGCCCAAAGTCACACGCTTCAAGGGGTTCTTAAAGCAAACGAGAGTTTTCAAAGCGTTACTTGGGAAGAAATTCTCGGAGATCCAGTTACTTGCACCACGTCATGTCGGAGCAACTGTATAGCTCTGTATATATTTACCGCCAAATTCAGAAACCTCACTCAAACTACACTCAAACCGAAGGGCCCTCCACTTCCTCGAGCAAGGCGCGAGGGCCGGCGCTGGCCAATCGCGAGGACGGATCCGCCGTCGCGATTGGCCAGCGCCGGCCCTCGCGCCTTCCTCGAGGAAGTGGAGGGGCCCTTCAGTTTGAGTGTAGTTTGAGTGAGGTTTCTGAATGCGGCGGTTAGGTGACTGGAGACAATGAGAGTGTCGTCTGCATACTGAAACATTTTGCAAGTGAATATCCTGGCCCCCATATCGTTAACATAAAAGTTTAAATAACAAAGCGACAGAGCATAATAATAATAAAAATAATACTAAAATTTACTTCGCTCCTCGGCTGACGGGCGTGGAGGAAAAAAGCTGTCTTGTTTAGCTTCACGTGTCATCGACCACCTACACGTGTCATCGACCACCGCAAAGGTGAGACAAAGCAAAGAAAAATATAAACGCATAATTAAATTTCCGTTGGCACACTTTACAAAACAAAATGACTAAGGTATTCGTAGTACGTTTAGGTGGGGCGAAAATGACAAATGCTCGTAATTAGAAGAGAAGTGATCGAATATCTTCTAGAGGCAATTTATTCGATGTTCTATTTTAGAGGCATAAATGCAATTTTGGAATGATGTACCTTAGCACTTGTGCGCCATATTTTCTTTTTTGTGTAATCACCTCCTAGTATTCGCCATGGTGGGTAGGAAAAACGTTGACATTCCGTGATGAAGCTCTCCAGGTTTCTAAAAAGGTCGGTAACTCTAATTTTTTCTTTTACTTTTGATTGAATTTCACTCGTTTAAATGTACAACTTTAGAACTTCGCAACCAAGTTCCTCTTTTTTCGCGATGAGAAGAGGAGCGACGCAAATAAAGCAAGCAGGTGACTTAGAGGTAAATGCCATCTTCCGTTCCTAAGAGACAGTTTACAGATAAAAGACGCACAGCGCATTGACCCGCTTTGGCATTTTGGAGAACTGCTAGACTTTTTTTCTCCTCGTTATTTTTAGCGAGATTGATAATCAGCAAGCTAATAACGCGATAGGGCACACTGTCGTGAGTTCAATTACGAAGTCCGCGCCCGAAAAGACGTAATAAACGCTGCCCCAATTCTTCTTCTTTTTTACTAGATATAAGAGGAGGGCGTTTGGTAGAGATGTCAAAGACAATACTGCGAGCGAGGGTTCCAAAAATGCGCCTTTGGAGCATGAGAATGCAACGAGCGGCACGCCGATCTAGGGGTAACACAAAAAACGTGTAAGGAACGCGGGACCAAGCGCGCACCGTCATTCACTCTAAGAAAAAGGAAGAAAAAATGGAGGAAAGAACGATTCACCTCCCTGTCTTGAACGGAAGGGGAGAAAATTGCTTCCGTTCCTCCATTTCACCGATTCACATGCAACGCCGTCTGGTGGCGCTTGAAAAAGGGACCAAAACTTCCTCCTCCATGCTTCCGGCGGCAGCGGCAGACGAACCGCCGCTGGCGCAGCGAACATGTTTAATTGTTGGGACGGCAGGGACGGCAACGTGATTCCTTGATTGCTTTTTACGTACTTAGATCTCTTAGAAGGTGCGTTGAATTTAGATCGCAATTATAATAATTGGGTTCATTGCCGTTACGCAACGCACTGTCTATCATGTGCATTACAATAGAGAGTTTTAGCAGATAATTAATGGTTCTCCCGCTACTCTATACGCTAGAGCGGTGCTAGCGGAGAAACAGCGAAGCTGCGGAGGCTATCGGAGGTACGCTATACTCTGTGTCACTAATTGTGTGCAGTGCAGGCAAAGGCAACGCCAGGTGAAGAGAAAAAGTAAGAGCACTAGCAGTACGACCAACGTTAGAGAGGGGAAGACGTTTCTCTCCTCCTCCCCAGCCTTTCTAGTGGTTGCACTTTCTCCCCTCGGATAGCGTTGCCTTCGCCTGTACTGCTCGCAACTAGTGACATGGCGTATAGTTTAACAAAATAGCGTGGAGTATGTCTCGCGGAAACCACGCCGTATGTGCCCGTTTCGAGATCGCGCAAGAGAGGGGGTATAAAACATTGCGGCTGCGAGAAGTACATGTGGCGACTGGTCACCGGCATGCCAAGCACGGCCACTTTCGTAGCGTTAGTTGCTACATGCCAAGTAGGGCACACGGGAAATGAATTTTCGTGATCTTGGAACTTTTCAGCGTGATCACAGCTGCCAAGATCGCTGCTCTATTCGAGTCGACCGGTCTCTATACACTCCTACCCCCGTCACCTCCGCGAGCAGCGTATGCTCGTGAAATAAAGCGTACCCACCAGACAACGAAGGATAATCTGTGCGACGTTTACTTCAGTGCTGTTCAAAACAGAACAGGATATCCAGTATAGAGAAGAAGGAGCACTGCTTGGCGACAAGCGGCTTCGTGCGACACACATTGTAGTCCGTCAACATCGACACCAGGACAGTCTTGCACAAAACATGTATTTTTTGAGCACCACATCCCCGCACAAGGAATGGATCGACGGAGAAAAGTTCACAAGATGAAAGCTCGCCGGAGATAAGCTCACCGAAGAAATGCTGACCGCAAAAAAATATTTGATGTGAGGAAAAGCTCATCGGCCTTTCGAGGGACACGGAGGAAAGCTCAACTACTAATCTTAGAATCGAGCGTTCATTCAAGTGAAATGCGTTCACTCAACAGAAATATGCTGAGATGCCTTAAGCGGATGACGTCATTCTGCACTTCACTAGAAAAATACATTTTTAAAATATAAAAACATCCTGTCACGCGACAAGCATCCCGCGAAGAATAAAAAAATCAACAAAACGCTGCAGCTTGAGTAGCTTCTGGAGAATGATTTAGGAAATGACATTTTATTTAGTATAGTCGCTCCGCATTGTTAAATCTACAAATAATATAAATTTGATTTAGGAAGCAGTAGTTTTAATTAAAAACGAAAAATTAAAGGAGGTCGTACTTCCTCTGTCCCGGCTACGTTAGGAATAAATATGGTAACACGCAAAATGGGTAGACATAAAAGTGGAACGAGGGCTACAGCCAGGGTGGAGAATGAATATCAAAATTATTTAGATCGTTATCTAGATCAGAGCGGTCTACTGAAATGATTCAACTTTTAAACCGAACCTTGCCCGCAAAAATTAACCAAAAAATATGGCTTTTCATTTTTTTTAAAGTCGTATATGATACTTTCTATGTGGTCATACATTCTGTATTTAAATAAAAAAATTATCACAGAAGGAAGGTTTATATCGGATCGAACCGAGCAAAAACCAGCGGTCTTCGCAGGAAATCGATGAGCGCTTTATCTCTACTTCCGGTTTCGTTCTTAAGTTACGTCGCATCTTCTTGCAACGAAATGAGAACACAAAAGATGGAAACAAAAACTGTGAAAGTAATATCATTCAGCAAGAAAATCAAATTGCGGAAAAAAAAAAGGCAATTATACTGCTTTTTCACTAGAAAAAAAATTATGCTGTTTTGTTTTAGTATGGCGGGGTTTTCTTTCCAGGAACTGCACGTCTCCGGTCACGAGGTAATCAGTGACTGATTGCAAGTCTTAGACACGTAAAAAGACAATTAAGGAATGTTTAGCATTTTTTTTAAACTTTACTGTTTATGTTATTGCGACCAGGAGTGGAGCTTAGAGGAAGTTGTTTTGTTCTTCTTGAAATTCATTTAGGTGTAATTGGAATAGATCCCATTTTATAAATCATGTGCTGAGATGTTAATTTACGTATGGGGAAAATTTGACGAGTGAAACCACCACCGAAATACTCATTACATTTATCACACATTTCATTTTCGGTCAGCTGCCATCCAGTCTAGTCTAAGAGAATTAGACTATTATTTGACGAGGGATTAATTATTTTCTGGAAGCTTCAGGGGTTAGAAACAAGAATGTTACTCAGATCGTTCTAAACAAAAAAATTGCGTAAAGAAACGATTAACTTTTCCTTTTCCTTTTAGTGGTTGCTATTAAAATCACTAACCCCGTAGAAGTTTCGCATTCGGGCCACAAACTCATGCGGTATAAGTTTTACGCTGGTCAACCCCTTCTCTTAGTAAAATCCGAAAAATCGCTTCGCGCTATATCTGTTCCCCTGCTTGAGAAAGGCCTAAAATCTTGGTAGCACTACTGCTATTAAATGATAACGACCACTTTGCATGATAGTTTGATTCGAGGCGATCTTTTCTCCGAATCTCTAAAAAGACTGGTGAGCTTTTCTCCGGGCCCTCACAAAAGTAGGTGAGCTTTTTTCCGTTGCGCTTTGCTCCGGTGAGCTTATCTCCTGTGAGCTGATCTCCTGTGAGCTTTTCTACGGGATTCGAAGAGATGACACTGAAACGAAAGACACTGAAACGACGATTCAGTGAAGAAACGAAGCAAGGGATCCCTAAAACGAGGTCAACTATTGATTCAGGAAGAGTCCACTTGAAAGAAAGGGTCGTACAGACATTCCATTCTGGTTGCGGGGTTTAGTTACGGAGAGAGGGTGGATCCGCTATTTTGAAAGAACGGATGATTCACCTCAGCTAACGGTTCACCGCTGCCCTTTTTGCCCCCCCCCCCCCTCCACCCCCCCCCCCCCAAAAAAAACAACAACAAACAAACAAACAAAAACACGCGAGTTTATGTGGGTTTCCTTTTTTTTTCGGTAGATTTAGTTCATTATCGCGTGGTTCGTGTCGTGTCGCAAGAACGTGCGTGACTGTACACGACCAAGCCGACACGGCGTCACGAACGTGGACAGTACGGCCAATGCAACCTGGGATCAACAACGACTAGGCGTCGAAAACGTACTGCGTGTACTTATTAAAAAAGGAAATATGAACATAAGGTTACTCGATAACAAATTAATATTATATTTAGAGGGTGACATGAATAGAAGATGACTAACAAGTATGTGCATATAAAAGAAGCACACATGTACATCAGCTTATTCCATAATAAATTAGTATTATATTTAAACAGGGACATGAATAGAAGATGGCTAATAATCCAGTATAAGCCTTTATTTTATGTTAGATTTAATGTCCGAAAAAGCCGCTAGTGGCGTTGCGTTAGCTCTCGTAACACAATATCTTGCATCGGGGTTTCAAACGTTCTACTGAAAGATGAAAACGCAGCTCCGCTATGGCACTAACATATACGAAGGTCATAGCGGATGGCGTGTAGAGTTGCGAAGGTGACTACATGATCTACTAAAACGCTGAACACGTTTTTTTTTTTTTTTTTTTTTTTTATTTGGGCAACGTGATGTCCTCAAGCTGTTGCTTTATATCACCAAAGACGCTCTCATTTTAGTTGTCTAATGCGATACAAACGTCATGGTTCGTGTGTTACTATCACTCCCGGCACTTACTTATTCTAGGAAAAACGCTCCAGGTTAGAAAATTAGAACACTTACATTTCTGTAATACCGGTGGCAAAGTATAACCCCAAAAAAATTTCTGTATTTTTGCAACGAATCTTGGAAAAAACAAAACAATAATAGTGTTTATTTGAAAGCCCATTTCAATACTTGTGCAGCAATTAAAGTAATGATTAAACTCTCAAAACTTAGATTGGAAGTTAGATTGATTAAACCATCAAAACATCAGAACTGGTGATAAACATTACAACCAAGCAATAGCTTGATTGCAATGTTCATTACAAGGGTACAGGGTTTCAGCACTGTATTTTTAACATGATTATACGAACAACTTTCAAAGGTAATTAATAAATTCGAGTTAATTAGCTTAATGATCTACATCTGCTCTTCTCAAGGTGTTGAATTAAGAGATTGGGGCGATTCGGGAGACCATTGAAAATAGTATTAAGTACAAGGAGTATTTGGATACATTTTTTGCGCAAAAAAGACGGACACAAGAGAGAGAAACAAACACGAGCGCAACTTACAACAGTATTGAGGAAACCTTTAGAAAACATACAGATATATCGTCAACTTCAATGCGTCCACTCATGCGTCATGTCACTATCACACGCTCGTCACAGAAAATTATCAAGGAAGCGTTTTTCAGTACTATACAAACTTATCGAGGTATCGCTCACACATAGGTCGCCTTTCTTTTTGATAAAGAAGGCTTCTAACAGCTCACGTGCTTTTTGTCCCTTACTAGTAAGAGACAAAAAATACAAAAAGACAAAAAGGGAAGTAAGGGACAAAAAGCACGTGAGCTGTTAGAAGCCTTCTTCATCAAAAAGAAAGGCGACCTATGTGTGAGCGATACCTCGATAAGTTTGTAAAATGCTGAAAAACGCTTCCTTGATAAATGTCTGTGACGAGCGTGTGATAGTGACACGACGCATGCGTGGACGCATTGAGGTTGACGATATATCTGTATGTTTTCTAAAGGTTTCCTCAATACAGTTGTAAGTTGCGCTCGTGTTTGTTTCTCTCTCTTGTGTCCGTCTTTTTTGCGTAAAACCATGTATCCAAACGTTCACCAACTCGCCCAACAACAAACTATTTTAAAGGAATATTTGCTCCGCGTCTCCGTTTTATGCAACAACTCATGGCAGTCACCGGCCAACACGGGTTGAAAATAAGGCTGCCATACATAGAGATAGTGCGAACTTAGAGCATGTAGAGAATGGTGGGAGTCTGGTGTCGCTACGTTGTTGCTGTTGTGTGGGTGTTGTTCTCGTTGTTTTCCGTGTATTTTGTTTTTATGCAGTACTGTGTGTCTATTCATATAACGTGGAAGTCGGCCGATGTTAAAGAGAAAAATAACGCTTCTCCGACATCTTTCCTTCCGCTTTGATCCTTATGTGGTGGAAGCTATACTTATTACACGAGCTCCCTTCATTGGAAGGAAAAAGGTGGCAATTTTCTTCCCTTCTTAGGGAAGAAACGTTTTTTCCACGAGCAAAAATAAGTGGCAACTTTCCTCATACCTTAAGGGAGCAAATTTCCTCCCTGTTTTGAACGAACTACTTTCCTCCCTTTTTAAAGAAACATATATGAGACACCCGAGTTCCTTTTTTATGAGGGCCCTGCAAGGACTTTTTTACTGGTTTTTAATTTTCACCGAACCGGAGGGAAGGGGACGTAGTATATTAATTAAACGTTTCTTTTCTCGAATTTCGCTTTATTTTCAAAATTATATCCAAATTAAAATTACATAAACAATAAAAAAAAAAATAACATCCTTCATGACGTCCTTGTTCGCTTGCTTGGCCGTGAACTAGACGAAGGGTAGTGAGCTCTGCGAGCGCTCACGGCTGCCGCACTCCGTGCCGATGGCTCGATAGGGTGCCACTAAAGCATGTTCTGGACAGGCTGTATGCCGCGGGCAGCCAGGGCGGCTCGCATTGCATTTGCTGCGCGATTAAACACTATTTCGGCGTGACCCTTCATTGGCCACAAACGACAGCAAATACGGGGTAAAGACTAGTCCAGAGCGGGAGCCGCTTTGCACTGCCATACCACCAAACGGCCGAATCGCAAAGCAAACCTGCTCGAAGAAGGTCTTCGGAATGCTCGGAACCGGTCGGATCTTCGAGCCCGTATATGACCGCAGCGCCGCCGCGTACATCCGGGACCTTTCTACGCTCGCAGCTCGTCGGTGCCTGATCCCACTCCCCCTTTCTAGTATGCGCCGCCCTTTCCACCGCTTGTTGGCGGGTATGTCGACGGGTCATTTCTTGTTTCCCTACTTTATAAACTGCATTGGTTTCTTTTTCGATTTAAAATACTGAGAAAAAAAACTACTTCCATAAATAATTGAAACGATGTTTTCCCGCCACTTATATTTTCTATTTCGACTAAAAAAAAGCTTTTAGCGGCTCTGACCAGTAGTGAGCCCAGGACCAAAGACTTCGCATATCGCGCGGTTTCGGCACGGCGGGTCGGGCCCCGTAGGTGGAGGAGGTTTCCGCGTCGTGCGGTTGAAATATGACGCACTGATATTTAGGCACTCTCCGTGCCCGCTGGCTTGCCTGAACCCCAAGAGACGTGGAAACCGCAAAAAAGGTAGACACCTAGATATGTTTGCGGGCCCTTTTAAGAAAGGAAATACTATATATTTTTTTTAAAGTGTTGATAGAGATTGGGGGAAAAGAAAAGCACCTGGACGCATTTGGAGGCGACGCAGACGAACTTTCACACCGTATGCCAGTATGCCTCCATGCACTGCGCGCAATACTTGCGTAAATCCCAGACGGCGCAAGCAGCAGCCCAATTTCAAGGCCCTATACATTATCCCACATATCCACCAAATTAGGCACGAACCAGGTCGGGCGCCTGACTTATCAAGTTTGCTGGTGTCAAGCCGACTGCAACCGTTTTTTAGACATACAATCATTCCCCTTGCTGCAGACACCTTTGGATGGTCTACCTCTCTCAGGTGTTCATGGGACTCGGAGCATCTGCCCAGTTTATTTGCGGATATTGCCGCGCGCTGAAACTAGTGCTGTAAGTCACCGTAAGAATTAGCTTCTTTTTAACAAATTTAGACAATATTTTCTATTCTTTTGCAGGCTCCGCGGGTATCCAGACAATATACGGTCAAGCGGCTTTGTTTCAAGCTCCGTCTTTACTTTCGCGGTTTTTGGGCAAGCATCCTCCTCTTCATTTTCACTATTTTTTTATTAGTAAATTCAAAAGCCAGCAGATGCTCAAGTTTGCGAGTGATACATTGTTCAATGCGAGTTATATAAAACGTGTACGTAGTGTGCATTACAACCTGCGTTTTTTATTAACAGCTCTATAGTTGCCCCACCTGCTGCTGGCTACTTGGTGGAAACATTCGGTTACCCGACGGGCTCCATGGCTATGTTAGGCTTGCTGCTCACTTGGGTAAGGTGCCATTCGTATAGAGACCGAAACTGTCACAAATTGCAAAGTACAACCGGCCTGCCCGACAAATACGTTTATTTTCTCTACCATTAATTTCCCTTGAGTAATTGCGTTTCAGGCAAGGTGTGCTTATTCAGTAAACGCTGAACTCCTGTGCCTATGTTTATTGTGCAGGCCCGTTTTTTGTTCAACCCCTTTCCTCTATTTAACCCTACACGGTACACCCCTATTAAAAAGAGAAAATATATTACATTGCTTGTCTTATCAAATCATCAGAACTTATAGAATGTATATAGACATATCATATGTATATGAACGTCTATGTATTCGAACAGATCAACTAATTGTTTGCACTGGGGGCCTTGGATGCACTCTAAAATAGAGACGATTTAATAAACCCCTTCTCGCCTCTTCCGGAAGCTATTTAACTTTCCTCCCCCACCCCTTTTTTTTGGCAACCCTAAAGAGACATTTGATTTCCAAAGAGACTAAGCTTGGAAAGAAAATTAAATATAATATTTCGGAAAATACGTGCGGTTAGAGCGAACGTGGCATATTGCCTTTCATCTAGACGGCTATAGTTCAAAATATCAATATATATATACAGACTGTTTCTTCTTAAATTTAACTGATTTGTTTAAAAGAAGCCGTAAAAGCTACACTAATCCGGTTTCCGCAGGTGAGTTATACGGCCAGGGGGAGATAGTATAGGGGGCTAATTGTTACCATCAGTCGGCTAATTTTCTAAAATACGTCAATTAAGGTTCAAAGTTTTGGAGATACACATATAGTTAAAATAATAAACTTGCTGAGCGTGAAAACAACTACATTAAATATTAGAAAGACTTGAAACACGTGCGAAACGGTGGAACGCTAAAGTTACCACTCGTGAAGCAGGAACAAGGCTACCGGTACGATAACGCGGCCGCGCGGTTCTTCCGTCTGTTATCCTCCGGGTTTTCTCGCCCCAGTCTTGTGCCTGCTGCACGAGTGATCAGTTTAGCTCATTACTACTGCGCTTCCCACTTGTTGAAAATCTTTTTTTTTAATGACTAATTTAGTGGTCTTGGATGACGCTCGACAAGTTTCTAATTGAAACCATATGTATATATAACTAATTAAAAAGTTAATTAGCATAACTTAGGTAAATATTTGACTTAATTTCCAAATTAGCCCCCTATATTATGTCTTCCTGTCCGTATAACTCACATGCACAAACCGCATTAGTGTAGCTTTCAAGGCTTCCTTTAAACAAATATGTTAAACTTGAAACACCCTGTATAACGATTATTAAGACGCGTCACGTAGGCGTCTTTCACTAGACGAGGTTGTATGATGAATGCCTCACAACTGTCACACCAAAACGAAAAAAAAAAATATGGACTTTAATTATTGAGGGTGCTTTGTGCCCCGATCAGTTTGCTCATTTAAGCATTTTTCACCGAGTCGCATGAAAAGTAGAAGGGCTATCAAAGAACCTTTCGGTGCGAAGCCGATCCACAGCACAGATGGCCATGTGTGTCGTGTACTCGCGCGTCTGGATTGGATATAATGCAGCTTTCAGTATTGCATCAGAATTTAACACCTATCATTTTTTTCTTTCATACAACACAACGCAGAGCTTGAGACGCTTCAACGGGATTGGGGAATTATTCAGGCTCCGTATGGTGTTGAAAAAGACTTTTCTAGGTAGATAACGTGAATAACCTACCCCTGTAAAAAACTTCAAGTCATGCTTTTTGATTCGGGAAACAGAATGTCGAGTTCTTACAAAAGCTGGGGTAAATTGTAAGGACAGGACAAGCGGGTTGGTAGGGATCTTCCTCAAGTTTAATGGTGTAAATTGTTACTAATTTCAAACGCTTTAAGCGATATGTTTATACTAACGGCGCGCAGTCGTCCGTCGATTTGCCTCACGATAATGTTAGCAGTCGGGCGTTTGTATTGATCTGTATCATAGAACGCAACACGTATGGATTGGTGTACGATCATGTTAGATTATCGCAGTCATGTCCTATGTCAAAGTCACTGCAAGAGTACGCTGCACCATCTCAGTTCCAGGTAGTTTGGGTGCCGAGCGCACCGTTTAGGACTAACACAGTTATTGTGCTTACCTATCACCGCTGAATCATACTAGAGTTACATAACAAAGCGAAAAAATTCCATATGACCATTGGGGAAACTGACCTTCCGTAGTCGAGTCAGCCTACTCTGTTTATGACGTTCTAAATTGTCATTTATTCTGCCCTCAATCGTAAGAGCGAGTTTTAGTACAGGGTATGTAAGGCGGAAGTATTGCGAGTTTCCGTTGGAGTTGCGTGTTCAAAATTGCGCATGCGCGGAGCCCAAACTGCTGTCTCGGGTTCGCGCATGGAAACGACGCGGATGCGCAGCGTGGAACACGCGACGCTAAAGCAAACGCACAGCGTTGGTGTTAGCTCCTATACCCAGTACTGAAACTGGCTAATTATGCTTCCTAAATAACTTGGTGGGAATTTCTTATGCAGCATGTAGAAATGTTGAGATAGGGCATCTTAAATACGGTGCCTCTAGCCATGATTTTCTGTGTACACATCTTTCCAAAGATATTCTTAATTTGGCATAAAAATGTATTATACGATTCAGTCCTATCAGTCAAACAACCTAGTAACTTTCTTTTCGGCAGCTGTAGGATTTTTGTTGTGATGGATCGAAATACATTTTCTTCCATCCGTCAAATGTGACTGATGATTCATTCAGTGCCTTGTTTTTTTGTTTTTTTTCCTTTTCAGTTTCCTGTCAGCTTCTGTATATGGATCAAATCACTTTTTCCCGGCCATAAATATCGGACTGTCGGCACACACAATGTAAATAAATAAGGTTTATTATAAACGACATCAAACTCATGTCCAAAAACCAGATTGGTAAGATATATGGCCGAGCCGGTAAGAATGAAGGAGCGTGAATCAAATTTCTTCGAATAGGAAACGAATCTTCCAAAAAGAACTTGAAAAAAAAACAAAAAAACGTTTCCAGTATACAAATATAAGTAATAAAAGAAAAATGAAAGTCGTTTACCACTCCCTGTAATGCCGAATTGGAGCGCAGCTCTTGAGGAGGAGGAGGGGAGGGTACTGAGGGCCACGTGTTCTCGGGGGGGGGGGGGGTCACGTGACCCCCCCGAGGGCACGTGACCTTGGTGGGGTCACGTGGGGGCAAACACGTGCTCCCTCAGAGATCACGTGACCTCGGGAGGGGGTCACGTGACTCCCCAGGTCACGTGACCCCCCGGGTCACGTGACCAAAATTTTTCCGCTAGATATAGCGGGGAAATTTTTTCCGCTAGATTTAGCGGGGAAAGTTTTCCGCTAGATTTAGCGGGGAAATTTTTTCCGCTAGATTTAGCGGGGAATTTTTTTCCGCTAGATTTAGCGGGGAAATTTTTCCGCTAGATTTAGCGGGAAAATTTTTTCCGCTAGATTTAGCGGGGAAAGTTTTCCGCTAGATTTAGCGGGAAAATTTTTTCCGCTACATTTAGCGGGGAAATTTTTTCCGCTAGGATTTAGCGGGGAAAGTTTTCCGCTAGATTTAGCGGGAAAATTTTTTCCGCTACATTTGACGGGGAAATTTTTCCGCTAGATTTAGCGGGGAAATTTTTTCCGCTAGATTTAGCGGGGAAAGTTTTCCGCTAGATTTAGCAGGAAAATTGTTTCCGCTAGATTTGACGGGGAAATTTTTCCGCTAGATTTAGCGGGGAAATTTTTTCCGCTAGATTTAGCGGGGAAATTTTTTCCGCTAGATTTAGCGGGGAAATTTTTCCGCTAGATTTAGCGGGGAAATTTTTTCCGCTAGATTTAGCGGGGAAATTTTTTCCGCTAGATTTAGCGGGGAAATTTACCCATAATGCACCGCGCGGTTACGCCGACGGCGACGCCGACGGCGACGGCGACGGCGACGGCGACGGCGACGCCGCTCAAGCCGGGAACGGGCCCCTAAGAGCTGCGCTCTAAAAACTTTCCAAACAAACTGTTGCTTCTTCACATATGTGACGTCATCATGCCGGACATCGCTGGTAAATTTGATTGTTAATTTTAACAACACCTTCGTTTTTCATTTTTGTCATTAACTACTCTGAATTCAGATAGTTATTGAAAACCGACGGAGTCCCCCTTTAGAGTGATGCACATCTGAAATAAGATATTTTTGGCGCACGCAAGTTTATTTAAAATGTATTACTCACTACATTTTCTGATTTATGGCTGAAATTGTAATCAAATGATATATCAAATCGGACTTGCCAAAATATAAAAATGTATAACCATGCGTTCACGCGACAGCGTTCCTTCATTTTTGTTCCGATCACCTCAATGACGGTGAAATTTTGTCTATGTGCTTCAAACTCTTTTAATCAAAATGCGTGAGCCATTGATTGCATGTTTTACAAGCTCCCGTATAAAAAAAAATGCAATTTGGAGACAAAATGTCGTTACAGTAGTGTGCCACGCTGCGCGTTCTTGTGTTGCCTGGCAGCCGTTCCTTTATATGTCGCGTACCACTAATCTTTACAGCGTGCATTCCGGTCTCAAGGGGGTCGTGAGTGATTCCAGATAAATTTCGGGCCACACAAACGTTATCCCGGGCGGACGCATTACCTCACGTTGTGCTCGGGAAGACATGTCGGGAGGAATGTTACGGGAATTATTTGCACTCCGGTTATCTGAAAACGTATCTTGGGCGCAATGTCTCCTCAGCGCTTTTTTTTACGAGCTCACTAGAAACTGGTCACTGCTGTGCAGGTTTGAACGTGTTACGCCAGTTCAGCCGCGAATGCGATGCGAGAACCAATGCCTGCCCAACTTGTGATTTGCACAAAAGAAGAGCAGCGTGTAGTAATTCGACTTTATTCTTTCCTTGGGGTCTGGAGCGATATTTATGGAAGACTTTACGACCATTATATAAAGAAGTATTTTGTCGCAAAGGGGTGTGTTTGAATAGATACTGAAGTTCAAGGAAAGACGCACAAGTGTCATGCACGATAATGCAGTGGGACGCCGGTCCACGTTCAGCCTGGGGGAAACATTGTGCGTGCATTTGAACTAATTCGCGGGTAGACGAGTGACAGTGAATAATGAAGCAAATTTTTTGCAAGTCAACCAATGTTCTGCCAATGCAATAGCACATGACATACTTGGGTATCTGGAGTTCGGAATAAAATTATACTGCCAGATTGCAGATTAAAATACGTAATCGCCTCCGCGTCCTATCTTGAAGAGGTATCGGACAGACGCCGGTACTGGTACCATCGAGAACTGCCAACAAGTCACTAAAAATATGAATAGCTACACAGTGTTGTCTGCTGTTTTAACAACGTCATAGAGGTAACTTACAACCAGACTTGTACTACGTCAAACGCTACTTTTGTGACGCATTGACTTTTCAGTATGCTGTAAACGCTGACGACTTTCGTGAACACAAACGAATAAGGCATTTTCGTTACTTCTCCAACCACTCACGAGAAACTGAATCAATATTTTTCTTGGGTAAACCTGTATAACACCAACCGTGTGTTATATAACCCCCCCTTAACTCGCGCTCTAATCGATTCAAACTTGCAACGCAACAAAAGACGAACCCAGGGCGTTCATGAACAAAATTGGATCAAATATTTGGACAAGTATGCATGACTGTGAACATTACTGGCACGCGACGACATCTCTCTATGCTGGTGGTCATTTCTAGCTTTTTGTTTTTGTCCAGAGAATTCAGGTTCGGTGATGCCGAATGTATACTCTTCGAACTGTAGGCACGTTCCACACCATCAATCATAATGACCGATGATGTGCCGTCGGTTCAAGCCACGTATTGATCAACACATCGACTCCAAACGATTATTTCACGTCAATTGCTCCTCTCAAACTCGGCGGACAGAAACCTCAGACTCGTTTGAAACTCTATTGTCACCGGAAAGGTGAGAACGGCAGAGCGCGTATCTTTTGAACAAGCGTCCTCTACAGCACCCGCTCGTTGCCCTCGCCGTGCTTTGACAGCGCGTGCGAGATCGAGGCTCACGAGTCGGCGAACCGTCATCGAAGGTTGAATCAAATACTTTACTAGGGGGAATACATTCCACTCTGCTCATTTGCATTAGACAGAACGGCTACAGCGCCGAATCCAGCCCTAACGGAGTGGAGGTCCGCGTCAGTCCACGCGCAAGTCCGAGTGGATGTTCGCGGCGGCCGCGGCGGTGTCGTCTCCGATTCCACCTAAAACCCCTTCATGTTTCAAAAGTAGGACAAGGTGCGTCGATGCACGAGGCACGTGGAACGTGCGACCCTTGGGAAGATCATGGCGGCACAGTGCAGCAAAGTACAGGGTGTCACAAAAGAAAATTTACACAGTCTTTTTTACCGCAAAAATAAACTAGGCATCGCCGAATGCTCATTCTCCGCCCAAAGGTAGAACTAGAGGTCACAACAAGGTGCCAAAGTTTCAGCCTGATCCGTTAACTTAATCAAAAGTTATAAGTGAATTTCTGAAAATTTCAATGGGAAAATGGGGCCCATTTTTGCCCGTTTTCGGTTTCTGGTGCCATAGAGCCCCTTGTATTTGAAAACTCCGTCGGCCGCCATTTTCCCATGAAAATTTTCAGGAAATCACTTATAACTTTTGATTAAGTTATCGGATCGGGCTGAAACTTTGGCATCAGGTTGTGACCTCTAGCTCTACCTTTGGGCGGAGAATGAGTGTTCGGCGATGCCTAGTTTATTTTTGCGGTAAAAAAGACCGTGTAAATTTTCTTTTGTGACACCCTGTATTTAGGGCACCACTGAGCTAGAGTTCAGACGCCATGTTATTCTTAGAAGTGGCGCGCGGCACGTGTCTCGCGGATTTCCACAACAATGAATTTGGTATGTAGAACATCAATATCATCGATAGCCGAGACCTCCCCGACGATAGATGGCTCTCGCCAAGCCCAGAAATCCTGTCCGCGCCGAGGCTATTGTATTTAAGAGGAGTGGAATGTATTCCCCCTAATAAGGTATTTGGTTGAATGCTCTCGCTGGATGCTTGACAACGCAAACTCCCCCCCCGCTCTTTTCATCCTTTCAGCGACTAGAAATGTGTGTTGCCCTTGTACCGCCTTTATATCGGGCTCCCATCAGCCACCAGTTACTCCGATGTACAAAGTAAGAGGAAAGGTGATATTACTCTTACACAGAAATAACGCTTTCCTTAATCAGTCTCGGCGACGAGTAGCGTATTCACATCCTAGTTGATCGTGTAATAAACGCTATTTCTCAATTACCGTTCTACAACATGTGGAGTGAACGACACAGCGTGAACAAACGAGCAAAAAGGTTCGCCGATAAGGTAGTGACGGGTATCACAACTTTTATAGTCGAAGATACCTTAATAGTTGTAAAGCCTGTTAGTCCAGAGGCCCTTATCGTCACTCCGTAGCGATAGGACTGCAGCATTAGCCAGTACTACGGTGCCTAGAACGCGTCTCCGACTGGTGTGTTTACCGCGTCCAACAAAGTGGTCCCTCAATTTTCGCCCGGTGACGTGGTACAAGTGACACGCTGTCGCCGGTCGCGGTCCTGGCGGTGTCCAAAGCAGCGGAGATGGATGTGGCAGACGCCTGTTCTGTTGCAGATTGTTCTCCGGTGTGGCAGTCTACGGAAGCTTCGGCGGCCAGGAGTTGGAACGCCGCGACGACAGCGACACTTACGTTCCCTCCTGGTCTTCGTTAGCATTACCACCGCCAAGATCGCATCATCCGACAGCAGGGCACTCCGGGTTTTGTGAAGTCATTTGTTTCCACTTCGGCACCACGTTTGATGTATGGGTGGGATAGGACGCTAAACACATCAGTTGGAGGCGCGCTCCAGGCATCATTCCAATTCGCCACTTTCAGCGACGGTGGTACCGCGGTGAGAGGATCCCACTCCCTTGATCCCGGATGATAAGCTTCAGAATAAAGCTGCTTGCACCTTCCTGGCGTGAAAAACGAAGGCTCTATTACCGCTTGAATGCAGCAAAACTAGAATTACTTACCCGTCGCAGACCTAACCTCGTACTGCTGTCACAGTGAACTAGAGTAGAAGTAGTGGAAAAGTAGCCGGCCTTCAGGTGTGGCGCTTCGTGTAGAACCTACCAGGTAGCGCTGGTGTTCGATTCCGGAGCATTCCTGCCAGCGAAGTTCGCGGCAAGCGTAGCTATTTCTGATTTTAGCGGTTCATTTGCGTGGCCTATGTATGCTTTATGCGTGTTTCAACGTCTGTGAATTAATGTTTAAAGCTTACTTGGGCAATGTAGTGAAAACCGGGGTAACCAGTCTTGTATGCATGCTGGCGTGTAGCGGTGCACATCCGTCTTCTTTCTCTTCGTTTTTATTTGCTTAGCGACAAGACTCGAACCTATGTAATCACAATGCCAAGCA
This sequence comes from Ixodes scapularis, assembly GCF_016920785.2. NCBI lineage: Eukaryota > Metazoa > Arthropoda > Arachnida > Ixodida > Ixodidae > Ixodes > Ixodes scapularis. The sequence goes on along the minus strand of NW_024609857.1, from coordinate 44,109,724 downwards.
GTTTACATTCACTGAAGACAAATTGCGAAAACGACCATAGACACCACAGAAGCCATCTGAGAACGTACGCGACGCCATATCCCATGTTACAGTAGCGATGCCCTCCGGATTTTGACAACAGCGCCACTCGCGGCAGTCTACACTTCTGGCTTCACACGGCCGATGGGGCACGCCCGACGCTTTTTCCACTGCCCCTATATTCGAGTTCACTGTACTGTTTTTCTATGATGATCGTTGAGCTGACAGCCATTTTTATAGGCCCCAGTGCGCCCCCTCTAGTTCGTAAAAGTTGCGAATAAGAATACCGAACAACAAATCTCCGAAGCAAGACGCGCGAACATAAAAGGCCGCACCTTCGATATTTCTGAATTTTAGGGATATCTGCTGATAACGCTTTTTGTTGTGCACATTAATATTTTCGCCTCGTTTATGGCACGACAAAGACACCGTGAATGTTATCATAAAGCCGTAAACGCCGAATACATCGTTCGGAGGGGTCTATCCTTTTTCTCGAGAGCTTTATTCGTGATCTGTGGTCCTCTACGCTGATTTTCGTGTAGTTTATTTCTGATAAGGGGGGACGGACGCTGACCAAGTTTATTTATTCTTCTTTATTACTAATTACCCGTGTAGGAAGCAAAGCGTTTAATGAATTTTATTCTCCTGTTACGTCGATAAGCTGTATATATATGTATAATCTTACGCGTTTTTGGAGCATTTGTTTGTCGCTGTTCAAGTGCTATACGTTTTCACTAGACGTCGCCGCATAGCCAACAACTACGTCATATCGCAGATATCTGAGGGCGCTCTTGTATATCACCAGAGAAGGTGCGGCGTAGCGTCTGTCTTGACGGCAGGCGAGCCGTATCTTTACAGAGGCTAGGATCCTTATCGGGTTAAACCAGACATATCTGAAAAGTTAAGATTCGGTTGTGGTCACGGAGGCGAGTTCTGTGCGAACAAAACTCCATTGAGAGCACTGCTTTCATATGCTGGCGCGATGGAAACTGGATTCAGTAATAGCTCGGATCTTCCGGCAGCTTCAACGAGTGCCTATAACCAGGTAAGATGACTTCTGCGCTGCCCGTCTCGTTGTCAAGTTATTGGTTCAAATCTACGAACGTATTCAGAAATGTACATCATAACAATAGCGTTCCGCATTTTCGGTGCCTCTATATCGTCAAATTCAAATTTCGCCTCATTATTTTGTTCACTTCATTTCGAGGAGTTGAGGTTTATTGGAGTTTATTTTAGCCAGATACCCAATAGAGCGATCGCACCAGCCAGTTTGACTACGCCACCACTGCTGCAATGCATCGAGGAAACGTTAGTCTTTTTAGACGTGCCAGAACCTCGCTGGAACTCTGCGCGTGAAGAGAAATAGACGATGCCAGCCGTATCGGGCAGTGCCGCCTGCCTTTTGTGAAGCGGTGGTGTATCACAACTACGTGGTGCACGTTAAAGACCCTAGGCTAGCGGTTGCACTGCAGTGGTGGCGCTGCAGTGCTGTTTAAACATACACGCAACTAATGTTTTTTTTTTTTTTTTTTTGCTTTTTGTGGACTAACATTATGGCAGCTTCACGGACGCGCCGAACGCTTGGTGAGATCGGTCTATTCACCGAAACATAGTTTTTGCTTTTCCCCGTGGTCTAACTTGTTTAACTTTAAAATAAAAATAAATATTATCCGTACGCAAGCATTCCACAAATTTATCGACTCATATTTTTTTAATCAAATTTCCTCAGCTGGATTTGGCGTTCGTGCCCTTGCCATAGGCAATACTACCTATCAGCGTATAACTGTATAGACTATGTGTTTTCGGTGTCTGTCAAAATCAACACTACGTAAATTTTGTGAGAATTGGTCGCGCTCAAGGTTGTGGTCAATATTTCAAATCAGTGGGAAATGTACAGTCAGAAGCACAATTTTGCAGAACGCGGGAGCACCAGCCGAAGTGACTGGTTGCGCCTTCTGACGGCGCGCGACCGCTCTCAAGATCACGCTTCGACAGTCCTGTCTTTTTTACTCACTTCCATCTGACGAGCACAACACAACTGGGACTGGCGCAAGGTGCAGCTTTCTCAGCAGTCATGACATGTGTCTGCCTCATCCACCGTGATGGCTGACAGGACCACATGTTATAGATAACATTTCGCGTCAGCTCGCGTCAGTCCCTGTTAGCTCGTGGACGTCGGACAAGAGCGAGCGAAAGAGCATGACTGCGAATACGAAAGGAAGCGCGCACGCAAACCGTGACTCTTCAGAGCGGCAACGCGCCGTCAGAAGGCACAGCCAGTCTTTTCGGCTGGCACACCCAGGCCCCAGAAACTTTTGCTGCCGAAAGTACATTCTGGGTACAAACATCAGTAAATTTAGAGAGAAAAAAAAAAGACACGACCACGACAGGAACACTGCTGTATAAGCAAATGAAGCTTAATCAAGAAAAATGCCGCAACAAAAGCAAACGATGTTTCTCAGATAAAAAACAAAACAAAAACATATAGACATACTTACCAACCAAGCACCACGCCATCACAGAGATACGGGGTTGGCGTGGTACATTCTAGTTTCACTATAATTCTTAATTAGGGTGGATTATGGTGAAATGCTTCGGTGCAAATAATTTAAGCTTAATTGTAAGCCTGATTATGTTTTCTCGGTGAGCAGGATGGACCTTTTTAGATAGAAGCGACGTCAGCTTGGACGGACTGCCGGGACGTCATCTGTTAATAATTCTACGTCTCTGTCCAATCCATTAGTGATGGCGTCACGCATAGCGCTGTGCTCTAAACAAATCATCGCTAGGACAGTTGTTATAAACAAATAGTTGGAGGCTTAACGCGAGGTTCCATATTGGCTGATAAAAAAGTGAACGATTTTTTGTCAGCATTGTGTCTTCTCAATATCAAATCATTAAAGTTTTTTTTAATTGCCGCAGCGCAATACAGCGATGATAAAAGCGCACATCAAAGTTTCATAACTGGTTTTGCGCTACTAGCAGACGACACAATGATTTCGCGGGTCCAGCGGTCCTTTCTGAAAGAGCAGAGTCGAATTAAGTAGGTGACAATCGGCGAAACATCTATTTTCAGGGTCAACATTCCGTGACATTTGGGAAGCGAAGGGTGCCTGTGTACAGCCTTGATCGACGGTCGAGGTGCGCGAGCGCGCGAGTGCCTGCCCGTGGAGTCTTTCGCAAAACTTGTGAACAGTGAAAACGCTGTGACACCGAATCACGTAATGGTGAATTATTACGAAGGCGACGTGAAGTCTATCAATGTCAAAGTGCAGGTCAGCATGCACACGTTGGACGGAGTTATCACGGCACAGAAGTTGCCTCATTGTACATTTATTGTGATCAAACATACCTTCAGTAGGCGGGTAAAAGCTTACTTGATGTGTTTACCCAGTTGTTTGGCTATTAGGCATCTTGCTGAAAAAGGAAACAAAAAGTCTCTTTTTCAGTACTGTGGTTAGAAGTAGGTAAAACACAATTTGGGATCTTGAACTGATCATGTTACAGTCAAAATAAATGCTCCTTCAGTGCAGTGCACCTCAACTACAATATCAAAAAGGAAGCCTGACACTGCTTTGATATCGTGGCCTAAAAAGATGCTTCTCTGGCTGTATTCCTAAAAGATCTCTGATGGTTTTCGTCAGACAGCCTGTATTTCGTTAAGCCGGGGTCACACTGCTTATACATCATACAAAAAACAGTCTGCATACAGATTCCAACGCGCGTCACCGCGAGATACGTGCTCCGCATCCGCGTGCCATTGAATTCAAGAACGAACTCTGCACGCGGCATTGGAACCCCGGATTCTCGTGTTCGCAGACTGTCTTTTGTATAATGTATGAGCAGTGTGACCTTAGATTTAAATATATAAAACCCTGAGACATGCAAATGTTGTTTTTTTCCTTGTCTCGGGGTTTTATAAGTATAACCATACACCAGCTAGCCTGCTTCATTACCCTTATTGCAGTATCCCGTATAGCTCACAAATACACTTCGCTTTTAAACCTGATTAATTATCTTTGACCTGCCATGTTCAAAATAAATACAATATCACAATCGTATAATTATGCAAAAGATTCAAACTCTTGCAGACGACATACTTCAGTCATTTTGCATGCGTTCGTCGTCTGCTGCAGTCATCTCGAGACTTCTCAAAGACTGGAAGTCTTCCAGTCGCCGTGGCAAATATCTCAGACACAGCCGATTCTGGGCAAACATTTGTTGCGGTAACTTTGAAATCGAGGCTTTCTTCATCTATTCTTTTTAGACGTGTAAATTCCACGTCCGATTTTTAAGGACGGCTGTCTCGGAACGAAACTCAGTCCCATGAATGCGTCCCTAGCAATGGCCCTAGAAACGGTTTCTTTGGAGCAGTGACGCCACACTTACGGGGTCAGTTGTGGCGGGGTTAAGTCTAAAATGTGCTAATATCAGATGAAACTAGCATTATTTTGAAGAAAACTGCGCTTTGTGTGATAAAGTAAATCTTATAAGAAAAAAAAATGTCAACATTTGTCACGGAGGACGAATCGGGGTTAATGCACTACCCCATATCATTTCTGTCACTTGCGCATTCGTACACCAATCTTAATTCGAGTTTCAGCCACTGTCACGGTGTAAGATGTATATATGTGGGAACACACAACACGGCGAAAGCTGAGACGCGATAGACCAGATAAGGTACTCATGGTGCGCCCCCAATTAGCCTCAGCCTACAATGACAATTTCTATGTGAGAGCAAAAAATAAAAGAAAGTACCTATTCTCTCACCCTGCAACACCAAAAGGAATAACAGGTTTAAATCAATATTTTAATAAAGAACATGGCCTCAAGAGACCAAAGCGGATTTTATTAAGAAAGGCAATGATAAACAAAAAGGCGGAGGAATCAGTACCTCGGGTTTAGGAGCGGACATGCAAAATCTGCAGTAATTTATAAAGCAAAACATACAAAAAATAATAAAAAAAGCAATATAAAAGTATCAAGTGTAGAATTCTGTATTGCTGCCCGTCTTCGTCTTGCTCCTCGGGTGTGCACTTCTGATTCTTGACGATGGCTAATGACGAGCCATTTGTTTTACATGGAATTGCTGTAAAGTTGAAAGAAAAGATAAAATAGTAAGTACAAAATCTAGGGTTCTGGGTATTTAAACTTATTTTTTTATATTTGGTGTTTACTCATTTTGATCAATAAAGCGTTTTTTTAAAGTATGGAATGTATTTAGGTTTAGCTTTCAGTATTTATTAAGATTTTTTTTATTGTGAATGGTAATATTTAAGTTTCTTCAATTCCTTTGAAGCAACTTAACCACAAACCTTTGAGGTTAAGATATATTTTATTTTAATATTTATACCTGTAGTAAATAATTAGACCAAAACGTGTGTGCGATTTGTAATATTTTTTTAAAATATTTTATTTGTTATTCTTTAGAGAATTAGAAGGAATTAAGGAATACTTTCTAAATCTGCAGCTAAATTATTGATATCGTAAATGTTATAAAGTTAATGATTTATGAACGCGCATTTTAATTTAGTAAATAAAATATTACTTTTATATTTTTTGCTTGATCAAGTAGTATATATGTTCTATAAAAAAGTGTGATTCATGTGATGTTGTGGGGCAAACAATGTTATTAAATGAAGTTGAAAGGGTGCTTTAAAGTTGTATTTGATAATGTTAAGGGGAAATATAAATAACATGATATTTTAGATTTACTTTATGTGAAGGAATATGATTTATTCAATGTGTTCAGGCAAGGAGAGTGAATGATTCAATTGTTCTATGAATGAATTGGAATATGTTGGGCTATTGAAAAGATTACATTGAAGCATAAGTTAGTGATTGAAAATTGAAGTTGCACGCACTGACGAGTGGGGCGGGGTCACTATTATTGAAATGGAATAGTGTAAAATTGTGTTATGACCTTCCTGTCCTCCCGCCATATTATCTGAGAAATGGAAGTAGAAAGGTTAGTTGTTAGAAGATATTGTAATGTTTCTTTCTTTCGCTCTTTTTCCCTTCCTCGTCTCTTTTTTGTAACTTTAATTGCTTTTCTTCTCGTGCTCTATTATTTTAATCCTTTTCCTTCCTTTTTTTTTTGACTGAATGTGTTATTTCTTGCGTTTCAAAAAGAGGAGTTCATAAAACAAAGATTTTATATATATATATATATATATATATATATATATATATATATTATAAAATTGTCCTATTAACTAAATCAGGTCACTTATGACCACTAATCTAAGTGGGAAGTCCAGAGCCGCGGAACAATTCTGCGCTGTCTTAACGACATTGTGGGCATTCCATGGCATCTGGTGCAATATTGGGAAGCGCAGTTATTTAACACTTGTCTGGATCCTCCTAAGAGGGATCGGGTCTTAATGTACATGCATTCTGAAAAGGAGGGAAACGTTTGTATGTTCAAAAATGGGCATGCGATTACATTATTGGATTGTGGCTGTTTTGTATAGACAAGGGAAGAACGTAAAAGACGAGGACGAACAAGACGTCTGTCCTCGTCCTTCCGTCCTCGTATTTTATGTTCTTCCCTTATTTATACCTTACCCCTACCAGCACACTCTTCATTCCAAGTATGGCTGTTTTGCGGAGACATATTTTTGCAGATTGACATTCTTCTGGTGTGGACATCGTCTTGATTGAGGTAAAAAGGCCAGGGTCACAGATCTAGTCTGCGCCATCCTAACTACTTAGTAAGTCTTCCAAGGCGAATTTTTATAAGAAACAAATCTTTGAACCAGGAATGTAATTTACCATTCTACTGGTGGGGTATTGCACAATTTATATACAGCCTACAGCGGCTCCGCCATCAGGGCGGCGCAACCAAGGAAAGAAGAAGCAAACAAATAAAATAGTATCTCGTTCCCTAGGCACACGGGTGCGCCATGATGTCTATGCGTGTAGGAACTTAGGGAGAGGAAAGGGGGGATCGGTGGTCGAGCGTGTTAGCGCACACGAGCTCGGAGCACGTGTAGCGAAAGCTCGCGCTGCAGAACCCAGTATCCTGGGGTCAATCCACACCCCTGCCCGTTTCGATCTGGATGAGCATCGTACCGAATAGCGGACGTGTATCACTACAGAGTGATGCACGTTAAAGACCCCAGGCTAGCGGTTTCCTACTGGACTTAATCAAGAAACCGGTGTGCGCGAAAACACGCAACAAAATTTCCGTCATAGTCCTACATTTACGCTTAAGACGCCAGTGAAATGTGTGCGCTCCGGGGAAAAGTAGGATGGAGACATCTTTTTCCGTGGGGTCGGGTGTAAAAGGTGGTCGATTAATCGATCTAAAGAGCACGTCTTTAACTTGTGGAGATGAAAAGCCTGTCTTTTTTCTTTTTCTCGGAGCCAATACTTTTCACTGTCGTCTTAAAATGGAGACTGTGACGTCAATTTCGCTTCGTGTGCTCGTGCACACCTGCACCTTTAGCTCGAGGAAAGATCACGCGCCATTTATTTTGGACCCCAAAAATACTTGGTTCAGTATCCCTTCAAAGCCGGGGTCACACTGCTCATACATCATTCAAAAGTCACTCTGTAAACACGAGTCATCGCAGTATCCGGGGTTCAAATGCCGCGTGCCATGTCTCTCCTTGAGCTCATTGCCCTTCGCCATTCGAAGCACGGACCTCGCCCTGACTCGCGTTCAAATTTGTATATAGATCGCCTTTCGTTTGATGTATAAACAGTGTGACCCCGACTTTACTCAAACTTCAGTCGGCGCTACGAACATAGTGCTAATTCACGAGCGGAAAAACTGCAACGTTACGAAATTTGTCGACTTGATGTACATTTGTTATGATCATGCAGCACGTTGTTAAACATGTCATGCAGCCTTTGATAATCATGCCATGCAGGGTTATAACCATGCAGCCTTTGATTGCACGCTTACCTATAGTGAAAAAAATGTTTTTTATCGTGCCACGTAACGAATTTTCTTTGGATGGAAGCTATAAACTGCGAACAGTGCCCCTAACACACGAATCCTGAAAGTGAATCTCGCAGCTCCAAGAAGGCTTAGCTCGAGTTATTCTTTTTTGTCCGTAGATGCAGTGTTTCGCGCATGTCAGTTTAGGTATCTTCTTAACAACCGTGTTTTTGTTGTTGTTTTTTAACAGACAAGGAACGGGTTTTCCGCAAAAAAGTCGTGCCCCGCAAGAAAACATTCCAAAAAGCCAGCTGCCGTTTATGGCATTCTTAACAGTGTATCAGACGTTAGACAATAACGCTATTTCTTTTAATTATCTTGCCAGTGTGTTAAATGTCGCAGCAGCAAAATTAGTTATTTTTCTGGATAGCAAATGACGTTTGGTGGTGTTTTTTCTTTACTACCTTCACCGCTGAATGCCTGCTTAATACTGACGAACTATTATTTTTCAGGTGCGTTCAACAGCTGGAGAGCATGTGTGTTTTTGTTAATTTTTTTATTCGCAAATACTTCTTCGCAAACGAATAGTCGTTAACTACTTTATTTAGCAAATGACCCTCGCGTGCACCAGGGAATGCCTGTTAGCAGTAGACACCCACCGCTCTTTCGTTATTTCCCTATTCTTTCATTTTATTTCTGTAATCTTGTAGTGTAGCTGATGATACATGCGTGGACGGGTAGTATTCGATTTAATATCACAGTCATCATTCAAACAATTCTGTTTGTCAAGAGGGATCTCCGTATATAAATGACCTGAATATTCAACAACCGCTACAAGGTATCCTATACCGACCTCATCTCCTCAACTCCTTCACCGTGACAACCAATCCGCACGGATATTCAGCCAGTTAGTCTCAAGTGCCCGCTCATTCCTTCGAAAGCAAATGTACCGGGCACAGCGGAAGAAAAGAAATGTGTCTGTGAGCACCGACACCGTTCACACACACACTCACACACCTCTCATAGAGCCAGTGTGGCGATTGTTTGTTCGCATTTCTGACTAATGCCGTGAGATTGCGGAAATGTCTAGGGGCCGTTCAGAGCCACTCAAGGAACCGTCCCTATTCGTGCGCACTTTTACAAGGCAGCGTGGCGCGCGACCGTGACTTTGCAAAGCCCCCAACTTTACCGACAGAGCCCATTCCGGGAAAAGCACGAAGCCCGACCCACCTCTTGCAGTGATGCGATTGCTGCGCCAATTGCGCTAAACTGCACCAGGGGGCTGACCCTGCTACATCCTGCTACATTTCGCCAAAATATAAGTAATCTGCGCCAAGCCTGCGCCAAAGGACCAATTTAGGTCGCCTTTCAAAACCGCAACTGTATCGTCTAGTATTGCCGATAAGACATGACGGGTCGGGTGTGGGCTTTTGTGGTCAAAACAAAAATAAGAGAACACGCAAGAACAGTTCAAACTAGGCCAACAAACGCAACAAGAGTTCATGGTTCTTGAACGAAGTCCCGGTCGTAACTCAACCACTGCGGTGTCTGTGTTGCCTGAGCGACCTTCTTGGAGCTGCTGTTGGTGACGTGATTCTAGCACTAGCCATCAAAGCACTAGTCGCTGTTTGCGCTTGGTTAGAGGATTCCGATGGGTAGCGGTGTGTTGGAGTGACATCTTGATGTGTGTCGTCTTCGCTGTCGTCATCTTCGTCAAAGCGGAATGCCTCCTTGGTAGCCAGCAAGTGCTGGCGATTGCGTCGCAGCAGTTTCCCTTCCGCCGTGATGACGTTGTACGATCGGGGATGCCCAGAAGGTCTCAGGACTTGCGCTTTCGTGGTCTATGCACTTTTGTTGACTCGAACGGCATCTCCTCCCTATTGGAAAGACCAGTTTGAAAATCTAACTGGTCATACTGGTATTTAAACTGGTCAAACTGGTATTTGGACTGGTCAGACTGGTCTAACTGGAAATCAAACTGGTGGAACTGGTAGTCAGACTGGTCTAACTGGTAACCATATTGATCTAACTGGTCACCAGATTGCCTTCGAACTGGCCACCAGATTGGCCTAACTGGTCACCATATTGACCTAACTGGTCACCACACTGGCTGAACTGGCAACCAGATTGACCAAACTGGTCACCAGATTGGCCAAACTGGTCCTCAGACTGGCCGAACTGGTCCAACTGGTAACCAGATTGACCAAACTGGTCACCAGACTGGCGAAACTGGTCCAACTGGTAACCAGATTGACCAAACTGGTCACCAGATTGGCCTAACTGGTTACCTGATTGACCCCTGTTTTTCACTTTATTTGTAGGGGTGTGCGAATTGGATAGCGCAGAGGCATTCGTAACCTTCACTGTGCAAAATAAAGTCGCAACAAAAGGTTCTGTTAACAGTGTTGAAGCTATTTATTTGTCATATATGTTCCACGATCTCGCGATTGTCACAGGGCGACATGGTACTACAAACAATTAATTCATTTGCAACTAAATTCATGGCATATTAATGCCCACACGAAAGGTCAGCTTTATTTATTTAGCTAGAGAACACTTCATCAATCGAAAAAAAGTAAGAGCCAACATACTTCAATATTCTTAAAGGTTTTTTTTTAATATTTTCTTCCCAAAAATAGGTTAAACCAGTTTAAATTCTACAAAACTTGAGATAAAAACGTTAATAACTGCTGCACCATGCTTTATGTAGGTGATGGGACAAGTTTACTCGAATATAACGCGCCCTCGATTGTAACGTGCACCCTTTTCTCGAGGTCCGAAATATGAAAAAAAACGCCATGACTTCAATCGTTCCCACTTGGACTTCATAATTTTCCCGCTTTTTACCACGGCCTTTATCCACCCTGGCCTGCACCGAGAAGCCACTTCCAGGATCCAGCGCAAGTGCCCGAGGCCGAGGCAGGGGGCCTCTATTGTGATGTTGGAGAAGCGCGGGAAAATGTGGCAGTATGAGTCAGGCCCCTGAAATGCGCCGGTGCCCTGGGTGCCTTGCAAAAGGGAGAGGTGCTCACGTGCCAGGACAGGGAGCGGACGGGCCAATCAGCGCTGCCCTCGCGTCCGCTCGAAGCGCCAGTCGGCGTCAACGACAGCTCCGGCAAGTTCAACCAAAAAAAAAAAAAAAAAAAAAAAAACGGATCTGGCGCGACTGTTGGGCGCACGTTGGGCCGGTTGGATCTTTGTTGTTTGGGGCCGCTGTTCTGCTTGGGGAGGTTACAAGTTGTCTTCAAGCTGTGTTTGTATAAGATAGTTAGCAGGAGCCTTGAGTGCTGCCTCTGCCGGTGGTTCCTGTGGCTGACGACGTCCTCCACCTGAGTTCCACTCGCTCGCGGGCGAAATGGCTGCGTCCCAGAACGGCGTGTTTGGAATTCGCTCCGTCCTCATTGCGGCGCTGGCAATGGCTGCCTCTGCCTCCGCGCCAGCGAGCCATGGTAAGCAGGCTCGACCATTTGGATTCATTTTCATAATTAGATGCATGTGAAACTGAACGTTTCAGCTACCCGATTTGGAACAGCTCTGCTAGTAATACAACCGCCAGTGTGTGTGCAGCTTCAGAGATATTCTACCATAGTGGTCGCGAGTTGCGTAGCGGACGACAGACTGGGGAGGCAGGAAGGGGGGTAACAACAGGATCTTTTCGCTCCTGGGCGTTGCTTTGCGTAAAGGCTGAACCGCATCTAAAGCGCGAGACACATGCGCGAAAAAGCCATGCGATCCGACGTGCGAACCGCCGGAACGACGTCCGAGGGCGAGGGTTTTCGTCGCACCGGAGCGTCGGACGAGGCCTCCGTCCGGCGCCGGCGTGCGTCCAACTTGCCAGATATCGCCGCACGCACGGTCCGATTTTCGGAAGGCCGCAGTGGCCGCAGCCAATGAGCACGGATGGCGAAGGTCATGTTGTCAAGTGACTTTCGGACCGATCGGGCGAGGAGGCGCGACGTGGTTCGGGGAAGCGGATGTGGCGGTGCGCGGTGCGTCACGCGACGCGAGTCGTCGTTGTGAAGGAAACGGACGCCATCGAGTTTTCCCGCGCGCACAAAACGAGCTGCTGATTTCGCGCGCCAAAGCAAGCCGGCCTTCTGGGACCGATCGAGCCCGTCGAAACCCGAATATACCCCGTTTCACCTTAGGATGGACAGCAGCGGACGCTACGAGCCATTCCAATGTCATGTGAGTGTCACGTGAACTTGGGGAGAGACTCAACAATGCGCGCGGTACGTAGTCACGTGATTTGTACGCAGTGCTCGTTTCGCTGGGATGGCTCTAAGGTCCGCTGCGGTCCTTCGCGATTAAGTGATGTTGAGCAGAAAAATAGCCTCACGGAAAATCTTCACACACGCACACTTTAATAGAATGTAATAAAAAATATTACGTTTGTTTGAAAGTCGGAAAAACCAAGAACGGCGAGGGAAGTATTTATTTTTCTAGGCTAGGTGGCGTGAGCTACCGCCCGTTATAAATATGGCCATTAGCATCCATCTATTCATTTGGTAGAAGGACACCCGAAACTGGGCGGAGCTGAACGGAGCGACGCAACGACGCGTCGGAAACCATGTGTCGCGAACCGTCCTGTGCGGCGATTCGGAGCAGCCATCTTCCCGACAGTTCGCACGCCGGATCGGACAGTTTTGACGCGCATGTGTCTCGCGCTTAAGCGATTAAGCGAACGACGGTGACAGTGACGAGAATCAGCGACGGGCGACGGAGATTTCCCACGGTCGGTCGTCGCGTCGCTCGGTTTTTGGATTTCTAGAAATCGTCGCTCATGCCTTGGTCGCTTGATGCCGTCGCTTTCATGCGGTTTGTCTCGTCGCGCGAGTGACCGAGCGACAGCGAAGCGGATCGTCGTCGCTTCTCTTGTCGCTCGCCAAATCGCATACATGCGGTTTATACTTAATTGCCGCTAGACTAGCACCACATGTACGGTTGGCGCACGCTTCCATATTCCCTCTCATACTGTTTATGATAATGCATATTTTTTATTCGTGGCATTAGTTATACATACCGTTTTAGAACAGACGGGTGCGAATAAATCTGCCATGGCTCTAATTTCTTATGTTTATTCTTATTTCAGATGCCTTGAGGTAGTATGTTATCCACCACCGGGACCCCGACACTCCAGAAGATGTGGAAAATTTCGCCGACCGGCTGGGACTATAATGAATAATATCATGACAATTTTTTTAAATTGTAAATATGTTTTTATGTTTATTTTTGTGGTCTGAAGTATGTGTATTTTTTGTGAAAAAAAGTGAATTTTAACCGTTTACGACCTGTGTTGTCGATATTACCAGTTTAACTGACAATTTTTTTAAATTGTAAATATGTTTTTATGTTTATTTTTGTGGTCTGAAGTATGTGTATTTTTTGTGAAAAAAAGTGAATTTTAACCGTTTACGACCTGTGGTGTCGATATTACCAGTTTAACTGGTTTAACTGCTTGAAGTGAACCAGTATACGCAGTGGTACAGTATTACCAGTATACACATTTTCACAGTCAGACCTGTATGCACAGTTTCACAGTAAGACCAGTATGCACAGTTTGTTTGTCCAGTTCAACCAATTTAACCAGTGGCAATAAGCCACTGGTTACCAGTTCAACCACTATGACCAGTTCAACCACCATGACCAGTTCAACCACCATGACCAGTTCAACCAGTATGACCAGTTCAACCACCATGACCAGTCAACCAGTGTGACCAGTTCAACCAGTATCAAACTGGTCAAACTGGAGCAATATCCAAGTTTGAACCTGGTACCAGTTTGAACTGGTTGCCAGTTTAAACTGGTCTTTCCAATAGGGCTGGGTTGCGATGTGGAAGCGAACTCCTGGAATGGACCGTTTAGCAATGCTTGCGTACTTGGTGACCAGGCCCGACATGGGCGTCTGGCAAACGATGTTCACAGCCTTCTCCCTTGAAGTACCTCGGCAGGTGCTGGACCCGATTCTTGTGGAGTGGTCCTATAAGCAAGAAGTCCCAGCCAAAAATCTTCGTTAGTTTCGCTGGTTTTCTTTAAAATTCGTTTAACCACCAGTACTCCCTTTTCTGCTAGACCGTTCGATCATGGGAACCTTGGACTAGATGTGACGTGTTTGAAGTCGTACGTTCTGGAGAACAACACGAAGTCGTGACTTGAAAATTGTGGGCCATTGTCAGAACAGACTTCCACCGGTATGCCATACCTCGCAAAGATCGCACTTCTTGCCTTAATCACAGTCTTTGCAGAAGTGTCTCTGAGTAACTCGACCTCCGGAAACTTAGATAGAGCGGCGTATACGCATAAGTACGACTTTCCTCCATGCTCGAAGATGTCTATTCCTACGCGGTACCACGGTTGGTCTGGCACAGGACGCATCGTCAAGGGCTCTCGTGGTTGACTATATGAGTGCTTTCTGCACACAGAAACACCTCTGCACGAACGCTTCTATGTCGGAATTCATTCCGTGCCAGTACACAAGGTGTCGCGCCCTTGCTTTGCACTTATTGACGCTCATATGTCCCTGATGAATTCTTTTCAACATTTCCCGTCTCATGCTGTACGGAATTACGACTTTGCAGCCTTTCATGAGGACTCCCTAGACTTGTGAAAGCTCTCCATCAAACGATTTCCACTTACCCTCGATTGGTTTTCCAGTTTCGATGTCTTTTAGGACATTTTTTAGAAATTTGTCCAGGCTCGTTTCTGTAGCCAACTGGTTCCACGAGCATCGCTAATCAGTGAGAGAAGCAACACCTACAGCGTGTACTTCGACATCGTCGGTGTCGACGCCACCCGAGCCACTTCTGGTCGTCGCCTGTAATGGCATGTTGGCCAAGATGAGTTGCTTTCCTGGAACATATTTCATTTCACAATCGTAGCACAACAACCGTTAAAAAGAAAAAAAAAAAAAGTTGAAACTTTGGTGGCATGTCGCCGATCGCTTTCTGTGAAATAGCAATTAAAGGACGATAATCCTCCGGCCGTACACAAAGTGTGTTTAAATCTTTCACCACCAAACACAACGGCCATCGTTCCCTTTTCTGTCTACGAATAGCGCTGCTGCGTGTCTGTGAGCGTTCGCGAAGCATACGCTACCGGGTTCCACGTGCCGTCGTGGCTCTGCATCAACGCCGCACCGATCCCATTTTGCGACGCATTACATGAAACCCTTGTTGGTCTAGACGAGTCGAATATTGATAGCAGCGGCTGCTTGCCCAGACTTTCACACAACTGTTTCCATTCTGCAGCATGATTGACCGTTCATTCAAAAACAAAATCTTGTTTGATCAAGCTTCTAAGGAGTGTTGTCCTCTGAGGTAAAGAGGGTAGGAACTAGCCGAACTAATCGACAACGCCTAGCAATCTTCAAACCGCAAACTTGTCCACTGGCGCCGGTAGCTCCGTCACGCATTTGATCAGGGACGGGCAGGGCCTTATGCCTTTTTTGTCGATAACGCCTCCGACAATCTCAATTTCTTCGACGCCGATAGCGCATTTATTTGGGTTGAAAGTTAGTCCGGCGCGTTCGGCTGCTCGCAGCACTGAGGTTAGGCGTTCGTCGTGCTCTCGTCTTGACGAGCCCCACACTAGTATATCGTCGACGTATACTCGGACGCCAGGAAGAGCTTCAAAAATTTCGTTTAGAGTTTTTTTGGAAAACTTCGGAAGCACACTATATACCGAAAGGTAGTCGTAGGTAGCGGTAACGGTCAAAGGGCGTTGCGAAGGTGCAAATCCTGGATGTCTGGTCATCCAAAGGGATTTGATGGAATCATGAATTCGCATCAAGGCGCGTGAACACTCTTGCTCCTGACAGCTCGGCTCCTATATCTTCCCGCCGCGGCATGATGTAATGTTCCCTTTTTATGCATTCGTTTATTTTCCTGGGGCCGATGCTTACCCGTATCTTTCCGTCCTTCTTTCGAACAATGACAAGTGGAGTTACCCGATCTGTGGGCTCGGTGGCCTTCACACGACGCCTGCGCACTCCATGCGTTCCAGTTCCTCGCGGAGTGGTTCCTGCAGGGCTAGCGGTACGCGTCGCACCATTTGGACCACTGGTGTGGTTCCGTCCCGCAGAACCATTCGGTAGACTCGCTAAACGCAGCCGGTGCCAGTGAACAGATGGCGAAAATCTTCGACGATTCCTTCGGAGTTGATCCTCGTCACGCTTTGTACTCGAGACAGCAGTTCAAGGTGCTCGCTGGCTTGTAGCCCGAGGATGGCTTGGTGTCCCTTGTGGGAATTCCCCTTTGGGGGTCACCACTTAGAAACACAAAGAATATTCCTTGGGTCCGGATAAAGACGTGTTTATTGACTGAAATGCCAACACGCTTCGCTCTTAGACAGGAAAAGTCTGGGCGCTGGCTCAATCGCCAGTATCACCCGCTTGGCTTCCCGCGCTGCCGCATTAGACAGATTCACGGAAAGTCGGAGGCCCACAAAGAAAAACCGTGCTCCGTAGAGCCAGGGCCTCCGCCGACCAGAGCCCCTGGCACTTCTTCGCGGCCAGCTTATGTAGCCTCAGAGAATGGACGCGCCCGGGGAGGCCGCTAGCAGTCGCGTCCATTATAACTCTCAAGGATGTTCCGAAAGCGCGTTCACCCAAAATGGGCAAGAGAGAGCCGGCCCCTTCGGGGAATTCGGCCTCGTGGTTTGTTGTATCCGGGAGGCCGACGCCACTGGTGACGACGACTCCCACGGCCTGCTTGAAGCTAGGCCTAGATAGGGATATAGGGAACCCCACACACTTGAGTACTACAAAGAAGTCGAGGACAGCAGTTCGGTCGTCCAGTGCCACTTCTGCTCGCATAACACCCCCATGCTTAACCACGCCCCCGCCATAGGAACGCAATACAGCACTGCTGGGCTTCAGTGGCGGATTTGGATGCATTTTGAAATATGTTCCAAAGGCCAGTAAGTTAGCCTGTGCTCCTTTGTCGACCTTCAGCTCGGCTGAGAAGTTCTTTACTCGTGCTTGAACTATCCAGTCACGCTGGTTCATGGCGTTTCTCGACGACAGGTTCAGAACCTCGAAGTCGTTTTCGCAGTCTTGAAGCTCGCCGACCTGAGTGGACGTTCTGCAGCACTTGGCGAAATAATTCTGCTTTTCACACTTTTTGCAGGTCAGCCCGAATGCTGGGCAGCTTCGAGGTGCGTGTGTCTGTCCGCACTTGCCACAGTTGAAGAACTTAAACTCCTTTTTTTTCGTGGCTCACGCTTTTCTTGTGGACTGGATCCACTTGCTTCTGCTCCCGGGCCAAGACTTTTTTGTGTGTTTCTGATACTTCAGCCGCCTTGCAGACTTCTTGGGCTTTCTGTAAGGTCAAACTGTTGTCCCTGAGCAGCTTTTGTTGAACCTTGTCGTCATTGGTTCCGTAAACAATTTGGTCCCTTATCATGGAGTCCATTTGCGCATCAAAGTTGCAGAGTCGTGCCTGCTTCTTCAGCTCTCTCAAGAAGTGTTCAAAAGGCTCACCCGGGGCTTGTACTTTGTTCCGGAACACGTAGCGTTCTTGTACGGCGCAGTAGTCTTCAAATTTCTTGACGACAGTAGCATAGTCTGCGTTGCTCTCGTCTTCTGCGAAGTTGAACGTATTAAATATCTCGATTACTTCCTCGCCTGCAATGCTTAGGAGAAGTGCTGCTTTTGATGACTCAGGTCGAGGCTTGCCACTAGGTTCCGAAGCGGTCAGGAAGAGTTCAAACATTTGCTTGAATATCCGCCAGTGTTTGCTTATCTCCCCCGTCATGCTGAGCGGACCCGGCGGCTTCACGAAATCCATGATTCTACTGGCTCTTGTGGCGGCGTCTGTCGTTCTTCAAAGAAGTGCGTGGCTCGGCTGGGCACTTCCGACACCATGTTCTGTCTAGTATTGCCGATAAGACATGACGGAAGCAAGGCACGAGAACCTCTTCTTCTTTATTTTCCACGCGCTTATCGGTCCGCTTTATGCAGCACGCGCAAGATACGATACAGAAACTAAACTGAGTATTGTAATTGAGCAGGCGTGTGTTATCTGGCGCAAGCGGTCACCTGACACAAAGTACCGTGCATCAATTGTCCACCCGGTCTTGCATGCTTTTCCCGGCGTCTCGAGTTTCGCGCTCTCCCTTGTGGGTCTTGTCTCTCGTCTATTTTTTTATATTTTCAGCGATAGACGCGGATGTGTGCAGACGCTCCGACGCTAGCGTCCCGGGTACCAGCTATGCCGTCATGCTGTGAAACGAAACCACGTTTTTTGCACGGCAGGAGTTACTTTGTGAGCTGAAGCGACGGCTGTGGGAAAACTATATTTGGTCACTGCGTTTCAGTCGCCGTGGTCGCGCGACATCGAATGTTGCCGTCCCCACATCACTGCAGATATGGTACTTTCTAAAATAAAACTAAGTACCGCCGCATGTTAATCAACATTCCTGTTCTTGTTTAAATCATACGTTAGTACAGAAATCCATTTTTTATTCAAAGACTGCTCTGTCAAAGTATTGATTATCTAGATTCCTCTCGGTGGGCCTTCTTTCGAGAGGGACCTCGGTACGTGAAAAATCTGCCGTGAAAGAAAGTTGGTGAAGAGAAGTGAGCTAAAGCAAAGAAGGCAATGTCTGCACGCTGAACCCGCACAGCGTGCTTGTTTGTCTCGAGTTCAGTCATTGCACAAAGCGCTCCAAGAACTTTTTGAGGCTGGCTCGCAATGTCTTGCATCGATGCACTCAGGTCCTTTATTTTTTGCGTGCTTAGCTTGTATTTTGTTTGCCAGCCTGGCAGGCACGCGCTACTGGACTGTTTTTGTCGCATGCTCGAAAGTTACATTTTGTGTATAATTTTGGGGATAAGTTAGCGACGAAGCTGAGGGGCATTGTTTCGGTTTCGATCGGACAGCAGTTGTCTGCGCTCGCGCGACGAAGCATGCCCCACACCAAGCCTGCCGAAGTTCGCCTCGCGTGAATGATAACATGACTGAGTGACTGAGGCACCAGCTGGGACGGTTGCAATTCATTGTTTTATGTTTGCTTACTTTTAACGAAAATCTGGCACGTCGGGAACCAGTAAAACGGTGGCAAGGGGTTTTTCGAAATTGCTTGGCAATGCCTACAGCACTGTGCACTTGTGGGATGTCTGAGCAGTAAAATCAGGAGCAGCGAGTTCCGTCACAACACGTCGCATCAGAACACAGCACAACACAAAGTGTACTTGCATTTAAAACGAATATTTTTATTTTCCTAAGAATATATGTTCTAGAATCCACTTTTGGCGCTCCGAAGCCGCTTTTGCTGCTCCAAAACACTGTTTTGGTTGCTCCAAGGGCCCCATTTGCTTCTCCAAAACACTGTTTTGGTTCCTCCGAAACGTGCGCCGAAGCGGCTTAGGCCAATGACATCACTGCTCTTGCCTACTGGCGTAGTCTTGTTCAGATATCCTTTGCTTTTTGCTCTCTGGTACCAGGTCTTCCCAGTTAAAGTTACTGGTTGTTTTCACACCGCCGAAGTCATAAGCGCGTCACGGGATGCTGGATTTTCATCGGATGTTAGGCACACTGTAAAGCCAAAATGAGAAACTTTCAGCCGAAATCTTTTAACCCTACATCAAGAGTTAGGCGCGGTGCTCGGAATAGTCTAAGTCAAATAAAAGCTTTTTATATCGAAAGGCTGAACCTATCGAAGCTAAATCTGATATCTCGGCCCACGTGTAGATATGAGGGGCTTTGTGCCAGTGAGCGGCAGCGGTCGCTGTCGAGTAATCACATCGCCAAGTGGAGATCTGACGTCTGCTACTGACTAGGGACAGTGAACTTTTATTAGATTTGCCGAGAAAGGGCTCACCTTTTGATTCAGGTAACATATTGGGCTGATGGCTCGATTATCTTTCCCTATCCGTTGGGGCAACCTTCTAGTAAAGTTATTTTTTATGAAGCGTGATTTACAAATGCGCGGCAAAGAAATGATTGCATAGCAAATTATTTTGCAATAACAAACTTTGTTTTATTGAAACTATTTTATTGGAGACTGTCTAAAACCACTTTGTTTTCTAGTGAAAACATTGAACTCGCTACAAACGTTTATTGCTTGCTTTAGAGATATATTTTTGGCGCGGACGTTACAAGTGACAGTAAGCAGTGATAGTGTCAAGACAAAATCTTTACAAATGTATATGGGAGTGATATCCGCTTTTTGCTTAATTTTTGCCGCTAAACTTAAAACATGGGTATAGAGAGGATATAAAAGAAAGAATAGCAAACATATATCAAACTAATTTCGGAATATCCTTGCATTGCGTTAGTTATGGTTTGTCGTGTTCATATTTACGCCCTTGAACCAGGCCAATAAAATATCTTTCAGCCTGGTTAGGTGCGGTCTGATGTTTTCGGGTGTGAACACAAGGGCCTAGTGTGTCCTTGTAGGGACGCCAGAACAGCCTAGTGTGTCTTGACGTGCTCACCAAAGCAGTGTAGTGTGTCTATGTGCACTGCAAACCATGTTTTGTTGTACTTACCAAACTAGCCTGGTTTGTCCTCGTGTGTACATCAGAATAACATAATGACACTTTTGGCGAGAAAATGTAGCACGTAGCGCTCTGAGCCTTACGTACGTGAAATTTCCGTCTAAACGGATTGATTGCTGGTAATTTACTTTTTGCTGTGTTTTTTTGAGGTTTCACCTACTTGGGCAGTAACGATCCAACTGGTTCAATTATTTCTTCAAGTGAGTAGTTGCTAGTAACTAATTACTTGTTTAGGGCAAAAGTTAATTAAAAATTATTGAGATGCGCCATCCTGCCTGAGTATTTTAGCTATGGAGCTGTGAATGCTAAGTTGTCCTTTGCTGTTATTTTTATTTGCTACAAGGAAGTGTTTTATTTGTCGATGAGTACGGTAGTGGTACGATACGATCCCGGCTGGACATGACGTTGGCGAGAAGTTCAGAGTAAGAGAAATCAGTAGACGACAGGCACTCACTCATCTATTCACTTCTTCCCCCCAAAAATATCAACAGATTGCGTGTTTTTTGTTCTCGACGTACCCGAAACAGGCATCTGGCAAACTGCGTGCCGAGCCGGGCACTTTTGTCGCCTTCATGGTTACCGGGCCTGCCGGCTTCTCGACTGTCGTATCAAAATCCAACCCGGCATTAAGCCGAATCTCGTTAACCAAAAGTGTGCGATGTCTTTCTTCTGGGCTTGTGGTCTGCCGCTTTGACTGTAGTGCCGGAAGACGCTCCTCATGAATTCCTTAAAGAGAGCAATCGGGAGGTCTGTAGCAGAAAGCGAGAACGCGAGACAACTGACACTGGTGTACACACCTGTCTCGCTTTGAATCTCCCGTATTTGTCTTTTCAGTGTCCGTTCAGATATCAAAGGTATAGCCTCGTCCTTCGGGAGCCCGTCCTTTCTACTTTCACACCTCAGCAAAACTTTTTGCAGGGTGTCGGCTCTCCACCTGTTGACATGTGCATCGTGATTCATAGTAGAGAGCTGTTGTTCAGGAGCAAGATTCTCGTGTCTGCTACCTGCAAAGCAATAAAAATGTATTAAGAAATAATTTAGCAGGTGAATTAGCGCAAATCTAACATCTTTTGGCGGAAGCTGTGATATGAAGTGCACAAGCACAATCTATAGTGAATAACATTAAATTCAACAGATATTAGCGTTATATAGTTACACAATGTTCAGTATGTTGTGTTATTTTTGGAAAAAATTAGTTATATAATATTTTAAATATAGTATATATTACATCAACTTTTACTAGTGTCAACATGAACTATCGGTTCTGATAGACAATTCAGTTTCGTATGTACCTTTAAGAACTAAAAGTCAAAAGTATTACAGAACAATAAAAGCATGCAGTTTTATTACACTGCCATCAATTAAATGCTCATGCGAGTCAAACTTTCCACAAGCTTTATTTATTTTTTCTTCTGACATGCTTACCAAGAACAGCCTCCAACTCCTTTTCTAGCTTTCTTTTCCTCTGCTGTTGAAGATTCAACTTGCTCTGCAATTCTGTCACAATAGCCTGGTGCACACACTGCTGCCCATTGCACTGTTGCTCCTAAAAGAAAGTGTTCGACACAAGAAAAACATCCGGAGTAGAACACACAAGCGGCTATGATTTGAGCAGGGTGTAATAATTAAAATAGTCATGGCAATTGAGAGTGTACACCTGAGTAGACACCAAGCAGCGTATTTAGCGTCAGCTCAACATTTTCAATTATTCTCTGTCTACTCATACGGTTCAGCCTCGAACAACAAAATGCACCTTTATACGTTGTTTCACCTTATAAGTACATTATATTACGCTAGTAATACGATGACATTACATAAACTTCGAGAGTTAACTAAGATACTTTGTGTTTGTATTCTTTCCCGCTATGCATTGAAATCTCAATGCACGGCCCTTAGAACGTAAATCGGGGATAGAAACATGTCCGTCAACATAAAGGGAGCTTCGCTTTTACACCTGATAGCCCCTTGAAATTTACACGCTTCATATCTATGTAGGTGTACATTCCCCACTGCACAAGTAATTTGGTAGATAAATATCTCAAACTTTGTTTATCTTATATTTCATCGAGGAAACTCGTCTACGTAGGTATTGAAAATATAGCAGCCTATGCTAGACTTCAGTGTCGCCTAGAATTAGTCGGCTTATTTTCGGGAAACATGTACTCTGACTGATTTGAAAAGAGCAAAAAAATATTAATAGAAGAAATAAAACAGAACAGATTTCGAACACATTCTGATCTAGGGCAGTTGCTCCAGGCTCTGACTATATATGTGCTATATGCTCTAACAAAGTTATTTACGATGCACTGTTAAAGTGAAAATCTTGGACAAATTCGACGCGCAGAAAAGGTTCCAAGTTAATCCAAACCAATGTCATAATAACCTTCGCCTCTGCGGGAGTACTATACTCGGTGACAACTTTTCTTGGCAATGGAGTGGAAGGTACGTCCCGCGTCCCCTCTCCCATTTTGAGTGTACGCAGGCTGTCCTCCTCTCCCCGGAAATGGGGGAGGAGGAGAGCCTGCGTACACTCAAAATGGGAGAGGGGACGCGGGACGTACCTTCCACTCCACTGCCAAGAAAAGTTGTCGCCGAGTATAATGACACTTCTTTATACCATTTCAAGAGGTCGGCTGGTGTCCAGATACTTGAGATGTTCGCTTGTTTCGAAATAACCCCACTGCATTTTGTCTTCTGAAAACAAAAAAGGTACATCCTGCAGGTGCATTTCTCTTGGAAATGTTGAGTACATCATTTAATAATAAAAGTGAAACACAACAGGACATCGTACCACTATGACTGGAGACTTATGTTGCCTCACCAAATCAAAAAGCCGCATTGTCTCTTACCGTCCGCCATAGGCAGTTCCACGTCTTTGGCTCTGGAACTTTGGCGGTACATCCCGTGCCTCAAGCCCATATAACCTGGTAACGATAATACACTGTCGACATTCTTCCAGATAGTTTTATTACTAACTGTACCAAATGATGGGTTTTATTTTTGTTTTGTTTTACTAGAATCTAAGAGCCTACCAGAATCTCTTCAATATCCGCAAGGTATGCACCTGTTATAAAGTTATCGTTCCAGATTTTAATTGCAATGAGGTAAAAATGAAAGCCGTTTACAACTCCCTGTAACGCCGGATTAGAGCGCAGCTCCTGCAGAGGAGGATGGAAGGGTACTAAGGGATAGGCGACTCCCTGAGGTCGTGAGACCTCGGGAGGCGGGGTCACGTGGCCTCAGGGGGAGGTAGCGTGACCTCAAGGAGGTGTCACGTGACCTCAGGGAAGGGTCACGTGACCTCAGGGGGGTCACCTGACGTCAGGGGGGGTCGCGTGACCTCGGGGAGGGTCACGTGACCTGAGGGGGGTCGCGTGACCTCGGGGAGGGTCACGTGACATCAGGGGGCCACGTGACCTCAGGGGGTTCACGTGACCTCAGGGGGTAACCCTCGTGAAGGTAACTCTCGTGACCCTCGTGAGGGTACCCTTAGCAAAAAGAGGCCGTACTTGAAATATATTGAATACGAATATTCATTGTATTGATTCTGTATTATTTTGTCCCCATTCGAAATACATGCGAAAGGTATTCAAAATATATCATAAATATTAATCAGAAAAAAATTTTGGCTATACCAGAAATATAATTCATTGCCCCTCAAAATGCCATTTGTGCACTTTTTAGGGCGCAAATGGCATTTTATTTGAAGGCACTACTAAATCATCCCACAAGTAACCATCTGAAACGAACACAAACAGAAACACCATGACGCACTGAACACCTGAATGACAGTCCCGTTGACTGCTCTAGAGTCTTATATAGCCTACATATTGAAGGTGATCATTTGGCCGGTGACCAGCCCAGCACTTATTAATGTTCCAAGTATTCGATATTCTCCTCGGGAGTCTGCCAAAGGGGAAACATTATTTTGAAGTTCGTGGACAATATCTCTTACGACAAGCATTAATACAGCCAATAATAATTCGGCGCAGTCGCTAAAACAATATCCATAAAAAACGGCTCCTAGAAAACAAATTATTGCTTCTCTGCGTAGCACCACCCAGGATGAAGCGCGCGAAGCTTGTTTCTTCACTTTAAAATAGTTATTTTGCTTTTCTTTACTAGTTGACTATTTAATAAGGTCATTAACGTCGCTATATTAAAGTCACTGCTCACATCACGCACGATGGTGAACATACACATTCGGAGAACTAACATTGTGCTAACAAATTAAACGCCAAACATATCTGCTCACAGCACTTGCTGAAGCTTTCCAGTATCAGCAAGTGTTGTGGTTGTAGTTCCCGAATCCCGTTTGTGATTGGTGCGCAAGAAACTCATCAGGTATGTTCTTGATAGAAAAAAAGGAAACAATAACATAAACTGTGCTGATTTATCAGTGCAATGCTGCACAACTCAATTGACAAACTAATCAAAAGTTGTGTTTAGGCACTTCAGTGTACTCCAAATCTGCTTGAAGTGAACCTCTGATAGGCGAGCTTTTCAATACTTTGGTAGTTTACGTCAGACTACCAAAGTATTGCCCTCAAAAGATACTTAGAGCATAACGCAACAGTATTTACGATTTCCATGTATTTTAAGAGTATTCTGCACATATTTTTCATCGTTGCATTTTTATTAGGGTTGGAGTATATTTTGCATGAAATATATACATATTTTTAAAAAATCTATGTGAAAGGTATTTTGGGCCTACTAATTTAGTATTTACATATTTCAGAACGCATGAAGGGAACTTCAAATGTAGAAATAAAGGTATTTTTAAAAGATTTTCAGAAATATATTTTAGTACTAAGTAAAAAAAAAGAAGTGTATATTTTCGGTCTATTTATTGCGTACTTACAATTATGAAATGTACTTCAAATATGCTCAAATTAGAATAAAGTATATTTCAAACGTCTTAGTTTTCCCTAAGGGTAACCCTAGTAACCCTTGTGAAGGTAACCCTCGTGGCATCGTGAGGGTAACCCCCGTGACCCCCGTGACCCTCGTGAGGGTAACCCTTTTGAGGGTAACTAACTCTCGTAACCCTCGTGAGGGTTACGGGGGTTACTCTCACGAGGGTTACGAGGGTAACCCTCGTAACCCTCATGAAAGTAACCCGAGCAACCCCCGTGAGAATAACCGTCGTAACTTTCACGAGGGTTACGAGGGTTACGCGCGATTAGGTCGACGGCGACGCTGGTAAGCCGGAAACAGGCGCCTTACCGCTCATTCACACTGGAAGCGGATCCGCGTTCACAGAGCGGTTGCGAACGCGGTTGTATAAAGATCCAGTACAATTGCAAGCGCACTCGATGACATCAAGTGCGCGTGCAATGTACTGAATCTTTGTACAACCGCATTCGCAACCGCTTTACGAACGCGGATCCGCTTCCAGTGTGAATGAGCGGTAAGAGCTGCGCTCTAAGAACTGCATTTTTTCCACCTTATTATGGTCACCATCTGTTCAGATTGAAACCGGCACTTACTAGGTTTCTCGCTTTGTGCTTGGATGTTTGTCTTTGTTTTCTCAGTTGGAGCTGAGGCTTCTATTTCTGTTTTTGACGGCTGCACAGCATTCTCTTGCCCTGGCATGAGCTCAGGAGAAGTTATCCTCCGTCCTCCTGTGGTAGTTAGAAGGCTTGTGTCTGGTAGAATTAAAGAAATCACATCTTGGAGACGCAAGTTTTTATGTTTCGCAACATGCTAGCTTATACTGAAAAACTGAGGGCCGTTTCTCTTACCATTTTAATGCAGACACTATTTGTGAATTTCAGAGGAGCTTAAGGACACTGCCATTGATTCGCACTAAAATGGGAATCAGGAAACTAACATAAAAGCAACGTCTCACGTCAGAGAGCGACGGCGCGGTCAAAGAAAATGGTGTTCCGAAGCTTCGTTTAGCTTAGGGACCATTGATATCGATTTGGTACAACGGCTAAATTTCTATAGTGGATGCTTCTGGTGCGACATATTATTTTTCTTTTTATCCAGAACATACCGGTTGCTTTAGCTGGACCTCGGATTTCCGTTTTTGCTACTGGTGGTAGAACTACAGTACACTGTAAAGGCACTCCCGCAAGGAAGGTTGTCTTCTGTCCTTCCGTAGCTGGTACAATGATCGTAGTAGCTAGAAATGCGGGAACTGTATCTCGTCTTTGTTATTGAAATTACTGTTTTGCATGTTGCTAAACAATCAACCTACTACTGTGCTGATCCTGGCTTGCTTTCCTTCGGACTTTGCTTCTTGGTCTTTTTTGTGTGTCGACTGACGCTGGTATGCTAGGAACCGCATTCCACTTCAGGAGCCTGCGTCCATCCGCCCTGCTTGTCTCAAACTGGCTTTCTTCAAAGTGGTCCTCATAAAAAAAAAAAAGAGTTTAGAAGACGTAAATAACAAAAACTTCTTATCATTTAGTATTTACCAGGATATAGCAGTTTATGTTCAGATTTAGAATCCCCCTCTTTCTTACGCCGTACGCGCTTGATTCAATCGAGCTCAGTTTCTAGAGCATAGACACGTGTATACACCGTTTCACTTTAATCACGAGCGTATACGCAGAAGCTACAAGAGCAAGCCCGGGCTTTCAGTGTCTCTGCCAAGCACACGTCCTCATGCAGTGCAGGCATGGTTCAGGGAAACATATTCCAGCTCGTAGCGATCGACTTCGCTCGCACATGATGTGAAACAAACTACATCGAGTTCGAACACAAAACAGTCAAGCTTAAAGAGTGATTTAACATCAGAACACTCCACATCCAAGTCACAAAAAAGCAAAGGTTTGAGAAAGTCACCGTCACATTGAACTATTTTCCAGACTACCGGTTCAATAAAGTGTAGTACAAGTTGACGCAAGCGAGTGTGACCCGTCAAACATGCGCCCATCCAGTGAAAGCACGCCCCTATCAAAAGTTATCAAATAAACGATTCAGAAAATAGTTGTACGGTTGTTTAAATTGCGAATGCTAGACTCTAAAAGCTTGGCAGTACTGCAGTGGTGAGTGCAGCGTTTCGTATTCGTACGAGCCTACTCTGAACGGAACTATAGAGTCACCAAGCGAACAGCACTTAGCCACTTGAACTTTCCACTGCCTGTCATTGCGGGAGCTCAGTGTTTCAGAACGTTTTCAATGCGGCAGTTTTCTTTACTGTACCTTGCAGAAGGGCTTGAAGAGAACTTACCTCACATATTCTGGAGTGTGGCGTGGTTTGAAAGTTTTCGCGGTCGACGAGTTCCAACCAAGCGCGTAGTCGTTCTCTGTCTTTCTCGGCCAGCGGAAAGCGCAGGAGGCGTTTTCCGTCCCCCTCCTTTGTGAAACAACCTCCGACGGCGCAAAATGGCATCGCCTCACTCTTTTGTCCGCCTATCTACAACTAGAACTTTGCAAAACGTAGCATTTTAGCAACACGTCAGCCAACAAGCTGCTCGCACGTGCACTTAAAGTCACTGAATGTAAGTTTCGCTTCGGGGTAACAACGCTCCCGCCATCTTGTTGCTTAGAATCGCTGTCGCGACTTACGTGACACTTTATCTGAAGTCGCAGGAAACGCCTCTCTGTCCAGCGGAAATGTGAAAAACAGTCCGCGAGGAACACGACGCTATCGCCTGAACTTGCCGACGCCGTATCTCAAAGCTCAGGAAGTCGCACTATCGAGTTTTAACTATCACCATTTGCGCTCACTCTGCGCTAGGCAACAAAACGGCGGTGCCTGCGCGACATATATATAGAGGCATAGAGTATATGTGCCCGAAGCGTAGCCTATTTAGCGCCTCTATAAGTGTTCGTTATGAACTGAACAACAGAATCACAGCATCCACGAGCAGTCATCAAGTAAGCAAAGATTACGTGGCACCGATCAGCGAATGACCGCCGTGGCGACATTAAGTGGAAGAGAAAAATGTGCTGACAATCTAGCGCAGCTGCATTTGATAATTTGTGTCACGGCAGTAGCGAGGCATTTTAAAAGCATTCTCGCGATGTGCTTGGAACATGAAGCGAGAAGGTGGTCTCCAATAATGCTTCTACTTGGACTCTTTCCAATGTCGATGCCTTTGTCTCTAAGCAGCGTGGATTCTCTTCGCCCTTACGCACTAGTGAACTGAACGTCGTCTCAGTACAATTCAGTGCCTTGAAGTTTCATACCTTGGACCCATGCTTTTTGTGCGCATTTATTGAGTCAAGTTCTTAGCAGTGTTTACAGCCGGTCAGAGATGTTGCCTATTTTATCCGGGCTCAGTTCTTCGAAAGTCTTTACACAGCTGCGTTTCGGCGCTAAGTATTTAAACTCACAGTAGACGGCAACCACGCTTGCGTAGAAAAGGGTAATTCTTAGTGTGTTGCAATAAAACAATATAAAGTATTGGACGGACCACAGCAGGCATTTCAGTGGCTTCTGTAAGACGACCTACATTATAAGTGGTACAGTTTGATCAAAACTTGCAAACAACTAATTTACAAACGGTTATCTTACCTCTTTAATGTTCGGGGTGTTTCTAGAAATGAGAACATGCATAGAGCGCATATCGTAATGAACGGGCTCGTTGGGCGACCCTGATGTGCTGCGCAATATGTTCGTGCGATGGAACAATGTACTTCTCTTAAACAGGCCACAGGGATATCGTCGTAGCTAAGATACGTGGTCTGTAGAAGACCTTTCAGTCTCCAGGCTTGTCAGATTTCACCCCGCACCTGGGGAAGAGTTAGCTCTCCGCTTATCTCCTTTACGTTTCTTCCAACTCGTGAGGTCTCTTTATTCGGAATTGCTAATACACTTAAGTGCCTCTTAACTGGCAACGAAATACGCAATACAAGACACCTGCTGTTGCTGCGGATTGTCACGATCGTGATGTGCTGTTCTAGAAGTAGCCCCCCCCCCCCCCCCCCCCCCCCCCCCCGAAGACCACAGGCAAAACAGATGTTCCTGTCGTCGCAGCGTCACAACGCGTTGCTCCTGACCTTTCCTTCGGCTGGCCGGTTTCAGAACGAATTGCAGAAGAGCAGGCTTCTGTCTCAACCACCTCTACTACTGTGCTTCTAGCGTGATCGTGGTGATCGAGTGCATTACGAAGCTATGAAATCAAGAGCAAATAATCCGGTAAACAAATTTAGATGAGACATTTACCTAAGTTCAGGTACAATAAGTACGAAACAGTGGTGGGTGAATGACGGACCCTAACTAGCGAAACGCCATAAACGATATACGTATAATGTGGCATTACGGTCGTTACCATCTACCATTCTACAAAGACACACCGTTCACGTACCCGCTGTCACAGCCTCCAGAGTACCCTCTTCTCCGTCTCAAAAGCTCCTGTGTATACTGCTTTGCAAAGCACCGAGAGCAGGAATCATTTGTTTTACAAAAATATCCCCTTTCTAATGCCTCTATAAGTGGATTGAGCCTATAAATATTCTTTAGGAAATGTATTGACTCTTGTACCCACTGTCTATATTTTGGGGTCGATTGTTTTCCGTAGTCCTTTTATAGAACCTAGTGAATAGTTAGAAAAAAAGTGTGTATATATTATACAGAAAATAAGTAGATATTGTAAACGTTCGCTCTCCTTTCTGTAAACAATTGTCCATTTGGCGAAAAACAATAATTTTGAACATAAATTCTACCTTTGTCACAAAACATCCAGGGAAACATGCACTTACCACTTCGCTTCTACACGTTCCGTCATATCTCAAATACACACGCCACGAAGCACTAATTATACTGGTGATTCACAAGTGTTGACTGCTCCGCCGCCATCTACCCCTTACACTTGAAAGGCAATCATTTGAACTAGGACCACCCTTAGCAAAAAGAGGCTGCACTTGAAACATAGTTGAAATATATCGAATATGCATATTAATTTTGTATTCATTCCGTATTACTTTGTCCACATTCGAAATTTGCGCGTAAGGTATTCAAATTATAACATAAATATTATTCAGAAAACATTTTAGAATATACCAAAGACATAATTCCCTTCACCTCAAGATGCCATTTGTGTATTAAAAACCGGCCACACAAAATTTTTATGGGGGATTTTGTTAATAAATGGTGTCCCTGTGGTATTTGAAGCTACTACTACATACATCCCACAACTGCTCATTAGAAACGAACACAAACAGAACCACCATAACGCACTGAACACCTGAATCACAGTCCCGTTGACTGTTCCAGAGGCTTATATAGCCTACATATTTAAGGTAATCTTTTGGCTCCCAGTATTCGATCTTCTTCTCGGGAGTCTGTCAAAGGGAAAACAGTGTTTTGAAGTTCGTGGACAATATCTCTTACTAAAAAACATTGGCACAAGTAATAATAAATCGGCGCAGTCGCTAAAACTATATCCCCCAAAACGGCTCCTAGAAGAAATGTTGTTGCTTCTTTGCATAGCACCACTCAGGACTAAGCGAGTCAAGGCAGTTTATTTTGCTTTTCTTTATCAGTTGACTATTTATTGTGATCATTAACTCACATCATGTACAATGGTGAGTATACAGATTGAGTTAACTAACATTGTGCTAACATAACCACACCAAACATACCTGCTCACAGTACTTGCTGAAGCTTTACAGCATCAGCAAGTGTTGTGGTTGTATTTCTTGAACCCCGTTTTTGATTGGTGTGCAAGGAACTCATGAGGTGTGTTCTTGATATAAAAAATAAAACAATAACATAAACTGGGCTGATTTATTAGTGCGATGCGGCACAACTCGATTGACAAACTAATCAAATATAGTTTTTATCCCCTTCAATGTACTCCACATCTGCTTAAAGTGAAATTCTGATAGGCAAGCTTTTCAATACTTTGGTAGTTTAAGTTAAACTACCAAAGTATTGCAGTCAAAAGTTACTTAGAATATAACACAACAGTATTTCCGATTTCCAGGTATTTTGGGAGTATTCTGCACATATTTATGATCGCTGCATTTTTATTAGGGTTGGAGTATATTTTGCATGAAATAAATTAATGTATTAAGAAATCTGCGCGAAAGGTATTTTGTGCCTACGAATTAGTGTTTACATAGTTCAGAATGCATGAAGAGCACTTCATATGTAGTTTATATAAAGATATTTTAAAAAGATTTTCAGAGATATATTTTAGTACTACGTAAAAAAATGTATAGATTCGGTATATATTGTGTGTACTTGCAATATGAACTGTATTTGAAATACACGCAAATTAGAATGTGGTATATTTCAAACGTCTTAGTTTTTCCTAAGGGCCACCATCCTAATAAACTAAACAATTACAGCTATGATGGTTCTTTCTCGTCAATAGTTTATATGGTTTCTAAGAGTTGGTGCAATGCATCTCCAACTGAAAAGCATTGCAAGCGATAATTATCTGACAGTCGAAAATAGCAACCACCGCACGGATTTGTGAAGCCGCTTCTTCGCACTGCATTTAATTATTTAGTCAAGTCTAATCTATGGAAACTTTACAAAAATACACTTTTAAAACGTATGCAATGCGTTGCGACAAGCGGTCTATAAAATGTATACCTTCTACCCTTAGCAAAATCTAATATGTTTTAAATATGTCCAATGTCTTTAGAATGTGTTTAACGTGTGTATTGTACGTCGAAATACACTAAAGGTGTAGTAAAACAGTATAAACCAAACGTAATGGCCTGTATTAAAAATACATTTCTAAAATACGTTGAAAATATTGTGTCTAAAGTTATAATTTAAGTAGACGCGAAATATGTTAAAATACAAATATTTAATCCTACTATTTTAAAAATTCAAATTAAATGCATTCTCGATAATATAAAATATTTACGCTCAAATGTAATTAAAAGACGTGTTTCGAAAATACGTTTAAGAAAGGCTTAATGTACATTGGGGTGTAAAGAGCACTTTAGTAATTATAAGGTATTTCGAAAATACGCTTCTGTAAATATGAAAAGATTGCATGCAAAATAGTTATGGAACTCAAGCAGTCGGCTCCCGCGGCGCGATTTCTACGTCGCTGCTTAGTCTATACTGATATGACATGTGCCCTGACATTCGAAACAGCACTCTTGAGACTGTACGCCAGTAAAATACACGAGTCTGTAGCGCGATGGAACATCGTGACAACGCGAAAACAGTATTACTAACACCGGCAGTGGCATAAGCTGCGGCGTATATCCGGCGACGCCTGCGGCAAGAACGAGCAAATCTTCATTAGAAACACTTCAACATCCAAAACAAATATCTAATTAATTAATTGTGAGGTATGCGCCACCTTGGGGACGTCCTTTTACCTCACTATTCTCCGAATTTCACAAATCAGCAAGCTCTGTTGCTGATATTTTTTTCTTTTTTTTAATTCTGAGATGATAAAATTGTTTGAGGTTCTCCCAGTCCTCAACTCCACCATCTGTTATCATCGTGGTGTGCAGGTTGTTTATGGATTGCAGCAATATAAACTAAACTTACCAAATACAACGAATCTATATTACCTAGAAATAAGTTGCGCAGTAAACTCCGTAACTGGGTAAAAAAAAAACAAAAAAACAATATATATATATATATATATATATATATATATATATATATATATATAAGGTTGCGCTTATATCCTAAACTAGTCTATTGGCGTTGCGACCGCAAATCAAAGTTTTCGCCCATCATAGTACTGGAAGTCACGATATTTCAAGATGGCGGTGCACTTGTTAAATAGGCCTATATAGTCTACAAGCGAGATTTCATCAAAGAAACCAATTAAATTTTTGTGCTGCGTTAAGAGTTCGGTTCGGCGAATGGCAGCTTGTGCCGCATCGTGTTCAATCTTCACGGAGCCCTTCCTTCTCGTCTTTGTATTTGTATGGTTGTTCTGCAGTGCCCATTCGACATATATCTCAGATTTCATCTTTCAAGTCCGCTCTTTCTATTGTAAGTGCGCTGCAACCTTCTTCTTGACGACGATTGACCGCTCTTCTACGGGTACTCTTCCAGATTAGCTCTAGAATTAGGCAGTGCCTATCCTTTCGGCAGCCGGGAGAAAAATGTTCCCCGAAATTCTAGCGGCAGTCGCCACCCATTAGCTGTCTGAAATCAAATGACAACTGTGGCGTGAGCCTCCTTTGAACTTCCCGCTTTCATTATGCGAGACACGCACGCGCGTGCAGATGGGGCCCGTGGGTTGTGCAGGGCCACGGAGAAATAAGCGTTCTTTTTGGTTTGCCGTGGCACGGAGTAAGTCGCATTTCTTGCGGGTGCCACTGAGAACCGAGACGACAACGGCCGGTATGAAACTGACTTGCTTATTTTCCCGGCATTTCGTAGAAACCCGTTTCATAGACTTTTTTTCGTTGATACACGTTTCTTGGACACGTTTCGTCGACACTAACATGTCATCGACACGACACGGCCCATTCGTTCATGACCGTTTTGCGGCGATGGCCTACGATGGCGAATTACAAAAATGTTAAAGTGTTTTTGTACGCAACACTGCATGGTGTATCACTCTCCAAAATAAAACAAAAGTATTCTTTCCAATGTCTTCGTGATACGGTTTGAATGTACTTCATATATACCGGGTGATTTTTTTTTTTTTTTATTCTCACAGACTTTTTTAGAAAAAAGCCATGAAAGCTACACTTGTGCGGTTTGTGCGAGTGAGCTGTACGCCCGGGGAGACAATATGGCGGTACCCAATCTTTTCGATAAGTCGACTAATTAGCTAAAACTCGTTAATTAACGTTTTTAATTAGTTAAAATAGGCATATATTTTCAAGTAGAAATATGTTGAGCAATGTGGAAAACCACTAAATCAGTCATTTTCAGAAAGACTCAGAGCGCGTGAGAAGCGTAATAGTGCACTACTACGCTTCTCAGATTCTAAACTTTTTACATTTAGCGGAAAAATTTTTCCGCTAGATTTAGTGGGAAAATTTTTCCGCTAGATTTAACAGGGAAAATTTTCCGCTAGATTTACCGCGGAAATTCCCCGATCATGCACCGCGCGGTTACGCCGACGGCGACGGCGACGCCCCTTAAGCCGGAAATGGGCGCCTAAGAGCTGCGCTCTAAAAACGGTATTTATGCCTCATTTGTAATGTTTTTGCAATAGGTTGGAAGTCTTATCTCTGATTTACGTATAGAATGCAATCTGAATGCATGCTGCATGCGGCCAAACATGCGTGATTATTATGCAAGAAATACATTTGGCATTTTCTTCGCGTATATTTCTGGCTTGTTTGTTATTTGTTCACAATAAATTAAGAACTGCATTTTTTTTATGTACTTCAACTGCATTCCAAGTGCATGCTGTATGCCTACATAAATATTTAATTAGTGTAAAATAAATGCGTGTAGTAGATCCATTTAAAATATATTTTAAGTACACCTTTTTTCGCTAAGTGCTATACCCTTTATATTTAGATTTAATGTCTATAGAAAATCTATTGAAAATTGTTAATACGACGTGACTAGATAAGATGATGAAACTGTAATTAAAATGCGGATTGTATTTCTATAGGCTGGCTGAAATATTTTTTTGTAAAGGCTGTCTTCATTTATTCAGTTCAACCAACGAGAAGGGCATCGTACTTCAGTAAACACTCTTTGATCACAGCTTAACTCTACAGTGGTCTTTACACTTACCAATTCCTACCACCAACTGCTCATTGGGCAGGAACAAGTTGCATGACGTTTCGCATGCGCGTTGTACCTGCGCAGGTAACGTTTCCAGGTCAAGCCTCTGATTGTAGTGACTAACCTACCACTTATTAGGTTTCAACATAGACGCGCAAAGTGTCTATAGTGTGTAATGGTATATTCATTCCGTGACAGAATACATGTGACAACGACAACGCCTCTACGGCAATATTTGAGGTTGTCGTGAAAGTACAGGTGTATTCAGGATCTTCATACTTTTACCCAGTCTAACAGTAAAAGAGTGGAGATAACCTATTCCCGCAAACTCAAGCCTTCTTGTAAAATCCTGAGGATAGAAGCAACGAAAAGTAAAACATACCAGTATACGTTTTAAAAGTAAACGTTAAACATCAGAATCCGACCGAAAAAACATAGCATGCGTTCTATACTTTATATTCACCGCTACACCCTGCGATGAGCATATTTTCTTTTACTAAATTTTGCCTGAGTTCGGAAATGCAAAAAGGATTCTTTCTTTTCTGTTTTACATCGCATCCCCCCCTCTCCATTTATGAAATGCTCCCTCTTGGGTGTCCTTTGGGCGTTAATGAAATAAAGACAATAAATACGCGAGCGTTCACCGCACGTTTGGGAGGCTGAATTCATAAAGTACAAACCCAAAAACTCTAAAAACCTGAATTCGCAATAATACCAGCCACCCAAGCTAACCGTGTTGCCATAATTAGCGCCAGCGCTAGCCCGGAAGCAGGACTCCTTTCACACAGAAGTGTTCGACTGGAGCGTGTGGCGTCATCTTCACAACGTTCTAAGTTACGGTAAAAATGGAGCTCACTAACACTTTTTACCCTAACAACGCAGAACGGTGTAATCGTGTGACCAATATCCACTCTAAGAAAAATGATGATCTCAAGGCCGGGTCACACATCCAGCGAAGCACTAATGTAGCGTTTCTCATGTATCGTCAGCTACTTATCGTCTACCATAAGCAACAGTTTTGACAGTGCGATACAAAGCTGGTGAGCGCTCCCGTCAGCACGTGCTTAGCGCGAGGAAAGCGCAATGCTTGTAGCGCTTCGCTGCATGTGTGAACAGGCCTTCAAAGGACTAATGGCAGCATTTGATCCTCTGAACTCCCAGTTGCTCCCCGAAGAGACCGTCTGGTTCGAGCTATAGGCGCCGTCCGCAAATGCCGAGGACTAAATGCACTCGTCCGGGATTAACCGAGAGGCGCGCGAGAGCAAACGCAGCCATTAGTCCTCCGAAGACAGGGTTGATATGTCCCACGACCAACTCTATACTCTAGACCACGGTACCTGGGCTCTCCCTATGGAAGAGCCTGCTCCCGGCTGAGGGCCGAGTTTTAGCGCCGCCTAGTGACAGGCGTTTTTACTACGCGGCACAAAAGCTCGGTCCTCCTACGTCGACGGGTTCTTCTGTTATCCGTGGGTGCGAACCAGCTGTTCGTGCTTTCTGATTTCAAGAGCGTTCACGTTGTAAAATGTTTTTCTCTATGTAAAGTATACTGAGAGAGTCCAATTCGTTCATTACTTTGCTTTTTTTTTTTAGTTTGCGCAGCCAAAACCAGATGGCATTGGCTGCGCCCGCGCGCCGCCAACACCATAGATGCCAACGCAATCTAATACAGCGCGGAAAAGACGAAAAACAAAAGTACCGAGTCCCAGGCCCCGCCACGAGGCGCCGCTGAAACTCGGCCCTTCTAGGGTGCCTACATGTTTGTCTGTCTTAGGGTGAATACATTCATTGTTGCCCTGAATGTGCCAGCGCGTGACGCTCTCGCGCACTCGGTGCGTGACTTGGGCGGTAAAATGGCGTCTATACATTAGCCAAAGCTACGCGCTCGAGCTGAGTGACACCAGACTGCTCGCGCTTCAAAATGCATGAAAAAAGAATTGGGCGGAAAAATGGCTGAGATGTCACCACTCAAGCAAAAGCGCACGTGTGTATGAAGGCACTCTAGGCCCTTCGGGAGGTGCGTGCTGGAGTGTTTCCAGATGGAGTGTTCGTAATATAGAGTAGGTCGGTGATCTGTCCAAACGCTTCGACATGATGGCGGCGTCTCCAGCATCGCCAATGGCCAGCGTTAGCGACGTACTTAATGTTTCGGAACATCGGGGGAGGACTCCACACAGAATCGTAGCATCGAAAATTACAGCAAATTGTTTAAGGGTTGGAGCTGACTTCATAACGATCGCAGCCACTGTTCCAGCACGTCGTGGGAGCCAGCGCTGACTCGAACGCCGCCATTGTTGATGCACTGGCCATGTGGCTTTTGACCGTTGTCCTGGCGTCCTTCTCCTTTGCATGCTTTGGCAAGTGCTTTGAACAGGTTTATATTTTCATGTTGGTTTAAATGGGATGCAAATAGCCATAGAACGTGGTAAAAACGTTTCCAAAGACAAAAACAAATGTTTATTCTGCTTTCTTTTCTTTTAATTAACTTTGAAATGTTTTTTTTTTTTCAAAAGAGTCGCTGCGGTTGCCACGGAGTCGCACATCTGCAAAAATAGATTATATTATGCATTTAAACATACACAAGGAATTAGAACACAGATCACACACGCACAACACACATCCTTTATGTTTAAATGTCTAGGTTTAAAGTTTATGTTTAAATATATAATATATTATATATTTAAACATAGACAAGGAATTAGAACAGAGATTACACACGCACAACACACACCTCTATGTTTAAACATAGAGTAGTTGCGATAAACGATAGACGCTCAGCTGGCGCTAGTGTCTACGGGACTTCCTGTTGCAAATTTAAGCAGACAGCATGCAGTCCACATTTCTAGCCTCCCCATGTATTCCTACGGGAAAACGCGTGTGAACTATGTCTCTTCGCCGGAAAATAACATGAATAACTTTTGTCATTACGGTTGCACCAGATAGTTTGCACCTTTATTGGTATTATGAAAGTGTAATTGCTTTAGTTACAGCGTTTTTCTCTACCACTGAACGATGTTAAACTTCGCTTTATTTCAGCTCCAATTCCTCTCTTTCAAGGAAGGTATGTGAAAACGAGTGACGATTTTAAGCGAACTAACGATCGAAAAGAATGTAGAGTTTGTTCAAGGTTTACTAGAACTTTGGTGGTGCTTATATATTGCTAATATGCCCGCCTTGTCATTGGATGAAAATGACTCCGTCGTGCACCTTTACGATCCGTTAAAGAAACATTCGAACGCAAAAAATGAAGCACGTGAGCTACGAAAGGTGTCTTTTTATTATTTTCTATGTCAGGCAGTTTTTATCGGCACCTGCTCTCTGGTGCAAGATTTGGAACGTACGGGTGATGATTTGAACCCAGAACAAGCATCTTCGCACATATTCATGAGCAGAAATAATAAAGCAGTACTTATTTATTGCAAATCTGACTATATTACGTGGCTTTCAAATTATTTGATCATCTACGTGCACAAGGGGTTACTTATCCAGTGTTACTGCGCAGTTCTTGCCGTCTCTCTTCGTTTTCCACATGTTCTTCGATCGTTTGGCACGTATATCCCCCATGCTGGAAAGCGTCGACGCCGTGTTCGCGCTAGCAGTGTCCGACAGTGCACATAAATACACGTACGAAGCGGTTTTAACACCGTTTTCATACCACGAATTTCAAATAAAAATACTGTAACTGACCAATTATTTCGTCCGCGTGACTGAGAAATGTTACATTGTGCCTAGTACGTACAAATTATTAGTGATATTTGCTCTTATAATCGAGCGCAGAGAGAAAATGCACTCGCTTTTTCCCATTGAAATGCATTACCGGAAGCCAATTTCTGACTGAAATTGACTATAGACAAAGCACAGTAGCAACGTCCGCTGTACAGCAAATTCATTATTTTTTTTTCCTTCTAAATTTTTTCCTTCGTTCTATATTTTGTTTTTAATATTTTTTCTGTTCTTGCCTTTTCTCTTTTTCATATGATCCTTGTTTTTTTTTGTTTCACTGCCATTTGCATCGGAGTGAAGGAAGATGAAGATAATGCATAATACACTTGAGTTGTCAGTCAGCGCTGCGTGAGTGTTCTTCCTGTGTATGCGTGATTTTACTTTTTAGGTGTGTCTGATCTTGTGCGCTGTGAAGCATTATTCTGACTGCTTGCTGTCTGCTTCAAAATGCAACAGCACACTAGCGCCAGCTGAGCCTCTAGCGTTTATTGTAATCACTCTATATGTTTGAATGCCTATGTTTAAAATCTTTGTTTAAATGTATAATATACTAAATATTTAAACATAGACAATGAATTAGAACACAGATGACACACGCACAACAGACACGGCGACGATACGCTACCTCAATCGCCATCCCAAAGGCTACCCATGCGCCTTTGATACTGATCACGTGAAAGGATTAATCTGGTCAGTGACCAACTCAACCGTGAACGATGTTACAAATATGGGGCTGTTTTCGCACCAATATTGCTCTCCATTATTGTTGCTCTAATATAATGAATAAGGTTAGGGCACAACATTTTGTCCCAGTGGCCTAAATGCATGGACACCTATTTGACATTTGCACACGTATACGTGTGCTAATGCGAAATAAGCGCTCTTCATATGTGAATGTAATGAGCGTTGAAAATACCTCCCCCGACCATAATATATTTTGTACCAATTTTAAATTTGACGTTGACTAGCGCCACCTGGGTGTGCAAGGGCGCAACTGAGTAATGAAAAAGGTAAGGGCACAACATTAGTCCCAGCGGCCTAAATGCATAGGGGCAAAAGTTACTCCTGGGGGTTTAACTTTGAGGGACTAGCGGGATTGGGTCAAAGGTTGCTCCCCTCCACGTTAGTCCCCCAGGAGACTAATGGTGGTAACAGCTCATTTGGTCCCCGGGGGGATTAAGTCGCGCTCCCTTTTTGCTTATATCGTAGGATGGTCCCCGTTACACAGGGAGGCTTTGAATTTTATGAGGTGCGCGTTGCATTGAAGGCTGTGCTGCCTCATCTAAAGAAATAAAAATGAAAAGTATATATGCCGAGCATAGCTAATACTCAGAATATTTAGGATGCACCTGGAGTAACTAAGCTGTATTTATGACTGTCTGCTTTTCCGAGTAAGTAAAAAAATATAAAACCTTTGTTTTATGCGACCAGACCAGAGGCTCTAGACACTAAGTTTAAAGGATTTTACAAGCTTGGTTACCTATTCGCCGTCATATCGGTTTTCGCTCATGCGTTTGCGGTGTTTCTTTTTGTTCTTTTCAAATTCTTGCTTTTGGCTGTGTAGCAGGGACATAGATAACATATTTTTATTTCGTTTTTTTTCGTGATGACATATTACGAACGCCAAGTTTTTTTAATATTTAGACCGCTGTAAGTATTCTTTCAAAGTCATAATATTCATCATAGTATTTTTTTTTTTACAATTCCCCCGTCGAGTTTGTAGGCTGCGATATTTGCCCAAGTTACGTTTTCCGGGCGCTGTATAAAGCAGGGAATAGTTAATGAGATTTTCTGCAAAAATAAATTCTTAGCGAACTGCATGTTTAGTTATCGAGAAATTTGCTGTATATAACGCAAGAACTGGTTTTATGTTATCATGAACATTTAACACGAGAAAACTAATGAAAACAACTAAAGGTCGAGCCAATTGCACGAAAAACGTGATATCGTGAAAAATGACGAGGTGAAACAAATAATAACTTAGGAAACTAACACGTTTAATGGGCGAACTTGTGCAAAAAAAATAAAAAGAAAACAGAAGAAACCAGAGCGACGCGGGCGTCGAAGTCGGCGTAACAGCAGAGTCGAACGCTGGGGCGAGACTGACTGCGGATCGCCACGCGGAGCCCAAATATATGTACACGCGCATGGATTCTGAAACAATCGACCTAGAAGGTACGGCGACCAGAACATCCCTACGTCGAACAAACAACGGAGTTCTCAAATGTACCAGAACACTAAATTGCATAAATAACTAAAAGACGCGTCGCTCCCAGAA
Source organism: Ixodes scapularis (assembly GCF_016920785.2). Lineage (NCBI taxonomy): Eukaryota > Metazoa > Arthropoda > Arachnida > Ixodida > Ixodidae > Ixodes > Ixodes scapularis. The sequence goes on along the minus strand of NW_024609857.1, from coordinate 44,068,737 downwards.
ATCGAGCCCTGGCTATTCGCGTGGGAACCAAACACGATAACCATTAGGCCACGGGCGCGCTGCCTACCTGGGCAGCTGCGCGCGCGGAATTACTCCCACTTTTAAAAGGTGCATCGCCCCGATGCAACACAAAAGAAAACGAAGTAAATGAAAGGAACGGCGAACTAAGGAGTTATTTGGTAAACATATGGTCCAGAGTCCTATCGAGCATAGTACTGCTTCAGACGCACGACCTGGACGACTTCAGGTCATGGTGGGCGGCGTGATGATGTTCATGTTCCGTCGAGCATCATTGTGTAGTTCAGCTGCCCGAGGGGACGAAGTACCTTGTATGGTCCAAAGTACCGTTTCAGCAGTTCCTCACTGAGGCCGTGGCAACGGATGGGCGTCCACACCCACACCCTTTCTCCAGACTGGAAGTGGACGTCCCTGCGACAAAGGTTAAAGCGACCCGCGTCGACGCGTTGCTGGTCTTGAATCAGGAGTCGGGCGAGCTGGCAGACTTTTTTGGTCCGTTGAGCAACCACCTGGGCGTCGTCGCTCTCGTTGTCAGTTGGCTCATGGGGCAGCATCGCGTCCAGTATAGTCCTTCCAACCATGTACCAGCTGGAAATGTGTGAATCCAGTCGTCTCTGGAACCGCCGTAGTGTAGGCGAACGTGATGTAGGGCAACACCTCGTCCCACGTCTTGTGCTCTATGTTGAAGTACATAGAGATTATGGCGGCGATTGTCTTGTTGAGTCGCTCCGTCATCACGTTGGTCTGCGGGTGGTACGCAGTGGTACGACGATGGCTGGTGTGTCTGAGCCGGAGGATGTCTTTGGTCAGCTGTGCCATGAACCGCGATCTGCAATTAGAGATTCGAGAGCGCCGTGCCGGAGGACGATGGACTCGATGAAAAACTGGGCGACATCAACAGCAGTCCCCGAAGGAAGGGCTTACGTTTCTGCGTAACGCGTGAGATAATCTGTGGCGACGATTATCCTCCGGTTTCCCAGGGTCGACGGCGGAAAGGGACCAAGCAGATCCATTTCGATCTGCTGGAACGGTGCAGTTGGCGGAGGAGTTGGCTGCAGGAGACCTGCCGGCTTCGTTGGCAGTTTCTTGTGTCGCTGCCACTCGTGGCTGGATCGGGTGAATAGGTGGACGGTTTTGGGAAGATTAGACCAGTAATACTTTTCATGAATACGGGCCAGTGTCCGTCTGTAACCAAGGTCTCCGGACGTCGTGTCGTCGTGCCATGCTTGAAAGATCTCCTCTCGAAGGTCGGCCGGGATTGCCAGCAGCCACGGCGAGTAGTTGTCCCCGAGGTTCTCTTTGCAGTGTACACCTTGTCGAATGGCGAAGGTCGGCAGGGTTCGTGAGAAAATATAGGGCACGGTAATCCCGCGACCTTCCAGGTGCTCAATTAATGCGCGCATCTCAGGATTGTCTCGCTGACGTCATACCACGTCGTTGGTCCTAGGAAGCACTCTTCGTCATTGTCGTCGCTGCTGCCGGAAGGTATTTCGACAGGGGTCCTGGATAAGCAGTCGGCGTCGCTGTTTTTGTGACTTGACTTGTAGACTACAGCCCTGTTAAACTTTAGTAGTCGGAGGCTCCATCGAGCGAGGCGTCCTGAACGGTCCTTGAGGTTCGCAAGCCAGCAGAGCGAGGGATCGTCTGTGACTACGCGGAACGGGCTCCCGTACAAGTACGGACGAAACTTCGTGATTGCCCAGACCACCGCAAGGCATTCTTTCTCAGTCGTGGAGTGATTTTTCTCTGCCTTGGACAGTGTCCGACTTGCGTAGGCGATAACTCGCTCGGTCCCTTCTTGCACTTTAACCAGCACCACGCCAAGTCCGGTGCATGCATGTGAATGTCGGTTTTCGAATCCTGTTCGAAATGTCCAAGAACACGAGACGTCTGCAGTCGTCGCTTCAGCTCGTCAAATGCCTGCTGCTGCTCCTCGGCCCATTCGAACTTCTTGGCGTCCTGTGTGAGGTCTGTGAGCGGTGCGGAAATCCTTGCGAAATCCCGAACGAAGCGTCGATACTAGGCACAAACTCCAAGGAATCTCCTCACGGCCTTCTGGTCTTTCGGCGCTGGAAATGCCGCGACGGCGCAACTCTTCTTGGGGTCTCTACGGGCGCCTTCGTTAATAACCACTTGGCCTAGGAACTTCAGTTCGTCATAGGCGACCCGGCACTTTGACGCCTTGAGGGCGAGCCCAGCAGTCTGTATGGCTTGGGGAGCAGCTCTAAGTCATCACAAGTGCTCGTCGAAGTTAGCTGAAAACACTACGGCGTCGTCAAGGAAGACGAGACAGTTCTGCCACTTCAGCCCTGCCAGTATGGTGCTCATGACACGCTGGAACGTTGCTGGTGCCGTGCATAGTCCGAAGGGCATCACCTTGCTCTCGTACAGTCTTTCCGGCGTGACGAAGGCTGTCTATTCTCGGTCCCGTTCGTCGACATCGATCTGCCAGTAACCGCTCTTCAGGTCTATCGATGAGAAATATCGAGAGTGGCGCAGCCGGTTTAGAGTGTCGTCGATGCGGGGGGTGGGTAGACGTCTTTCTTCGTCACCGCGTTCAGTTGCCGGTAGTCCACGCAGAACCTAAGCGTTCCGTCCTTCTCCTTAACCAGCACGACTGGAGAGGCCCATGGACTATTTAAAGGTTGGCTTATGTCGTCTTTCAGCATCTCTTGAACACGCTCCTGGATCGCCTCCCTTTCTTTAACGGTGACTCTGCACGGCGATCGATGCACAGGGCGCCCGTCGTCCTCGGTAACGAGGCGGTGCTTGTCAACGGCAGTTTGGCGCACCTTCGACGACGTTGCACAACAGTCGCAGTATTTGGCGAGGAGGCTAATCAGCTGCCACCGTTTCGGACCCGGAAACTTAGGGTCAAGTCGAGCTGCGCTGGTGACGTACTGTCTTGCTGAGGTAGCGAGAATACGTCAGTAATCGCGGCGATTTCGGCGGCGTTTCGAAGTTCCTCGACGTGACCAACGGCTGTACCTTTCGTGAGGTGTTGCGTTTCGTTTCGGAAGTTCTTCATGAGGACCACAGTCCGCCCATACTCAAGTTCAGCTACTCATCTTGCGACTACTCCTCTTCCCAGGAGCAATTGGAGGCTTCCCTCGAAAAGAAGTTCGCCGCAGGAAGCTTCATTGATTCCGACGAGTACGAAAATACTCGACGGCTGTGGTAAGTTTACGTGGTTTGCGAGGACTCGGACCGCGGATGACGTCGCTTTGGGTTCCTCCGGTGGTGGCGCAGGTTTTTGTAGCGTCAGCTGGTTTGTTCTGAGGTGGATGACGGCGCCATACTCGCAGAAAAAGTCCGTTTTGAGGATAACGTCCCTCGCACAGTCTTGGAGAACGACAAACTTGACAGGGCACGTTTTACCGTGGATTTCGACTCAAGCAGTGCACCTCCCGACAGGCGTAATGAGGTGTCCTTCCGCAGTTCGTATCTGCGGCCCTCCCACGGCGTCGTCCCTTTTCGAAGGTGGCGAGAGAGCCTCCCACTTAAGATTGAGTAGCGTGCTCCGATGTCCACAAGTGCCGATGCGTCGTGGCCATTTATACTAACGTTCAGGTTATTGGACACCGATACAAGGGCGTCGTTGTGATGCGTAGCGTTGGAGGAGTGGGAGCGCTCCGTCGTTCTTGAAGGCTCTTTGCCCCGGTCGTCTTCGGCAACGCCGCCCCCAGGCGTTGCCGCACTTAGTCTTCCCGACGAAATAGGGGGGACAGACTGTCGCGACGAGAGCGGCGGAAGGGCGAAAGCGCTCGTCGAGGCGAAAGCGAACGGGAACCTTGGTGTGGAGTCGGCACCGGGGACAGCGGTCGTCGGAGGTACTACTTGATGTCTCTTGGTCGCTCGATGTCTCGGCTCGAAGCGTCGCAGGCCTATTTTTCGGTATGGGCACCTCCGGTAGACGTGATCGGCCTCGCCGCAATGATAACACAGCGGTCGTCGATAGGCCGTGCGCCAGACATCTATCTTCCTAGGCTCCGGTTGCTCAATGCGGACGAGCTGGGGTTTCCCTCCCCGACGTCGGAAAGTCTGCGGCTCTGGTAGGTTACGCCGAGATGGCGTCGAATACTCCCGAACAGCTGGAGCCGGTCTTTGAGCTACCGAGGCGTATAGTCAGAGAAGGCTCCTCGAGTACTGCTACGCTGGCAGGAGCCTCAGGTTGGAATGCCCGCTGTGCTTCCTCGCAGACATCTTCGGCTATCGACACCGAAGCGGGCTGGTGGAGAGCAGGCAGGAGCTTTTTGATCTCCTCCCGGACGACGTCCCGGATGATCTCGTGGATGTCCGGAGTGTTGCAGCTGTACGGCGAGAGGGCAGCGAAGACGGGAAAGCTATAGTAGAGGAAGGCCCGTGCTTGAAGGGCACTTTCGATGTTTGTTGCCTCAGTGATGAAGCCTTGGACGATGGTAGGCGGGCTCCGCACAGAGCCTCCGAAGATGTTTTTTTGACTCCCCGCATAATGACCCGGAACTTTTTCTCTTCGGGAGCGTTTAGGTTTGCGCGGTTCATGAGGCGAAGAACATCTTCGACGAAGCTTGTGACCCTCTCGTTTGGACCTTGGTGTCTTGCTTAGAGAAGTTCTTCAGCCCGCTGATGTCGATGCTGGCTAGCAAAGGTGCGTCGAAGCTCGGCCTTAAAGTCTTCCCATGACGAAATCGACGCTTCGTGGTTCTGGAACCAGGTGCGTGCCGTGCCTTCTAGAGCAAAGTAGACATCCTGAAGGCAGTGCTCCGGTGTCCATCGGTTATGGCGGGCCAGTTCGTAATGCTGTAGCCAATGCTCAACGTCCTCGTGGATCTCCCCGTGGAAATGCTTCGGGGTCCGAGGTGCGACGGGGAGGTATACGACGGCGGCGGCGGCCGGAGTCTGCGGTGACTGGTTGCCCATCGACGGCTTCGTTGACTGCTTGGTCTTGAGTGGCAAGGGTGCGAATTCCGGGGGCAGGCCTTGATTGCGGCGATTTGATCCGGTCTCGACCTGGTCTTTGTTGGGTCTTCGGGAGCTTGGGTTATGACTTGTGCTGCGGGAACTAGGAGGGGTGCGCTGCACGGACATGCGGTACCCCGCACCTCTATCAAAATGTCACGAATGACGAGGTGAAACAAAGAATAACTGCGAAACATGAAACGTTTAATGGGGCGATCTTTATGCAGATATTATGCAGATGTGTACTGTAGTATTTCTACTGTAGCTCAGACATGCTCTACTTTAAGAATGATATATGGCGTCCCTGTTCTTCTAGGCGGCCCGAAATGTTCATGCACGTGTGTGTTTGCGATTGCGTGTTCGTTTTCTTTGTTTTTCGTCTTTCTGTGCTTTTTTATTTATTCTTTTTTTTGTGCCAAGAGATATGCAAACGCTTACAACCGGGATATATTTTACCAAGAAACGCGCCGTACCCGTTTGAAACGCCGCAATAAACCTTGCACAAAAAATCTTCCGACAGCACAGGCCTTTCTTGTGCCGATGAAAAATGTTGATGCGAAATGTAAGGAAGCTGAAAACGACGACGGTGCATTATTGCGCACTACCATCTAGCGCCAGACCCTATGTGCGCCCTCGGCTCCAATAAAAATCATCCCATATTCTGTGTCACATTTTACTGGCCTCTCGACGGCAAAACGGATTATCCTAACACGCCGTGAGGTCACATCTCCACTTATGTTGTCGACACACCCGCAAGGGACACGCTGGAAACATAGTGATGGCATAATAAGACCACTAGGTAACTCTTCCAATCGTCATTGTGGGCCGGGTGGGCTGCGCTCTTTTTGAGCGCAATTTTTAAATCGGTAAAATAAACGTGAAAGTCGATGGATTAATATTTCGAAAACTGTTACATTTTCACAAGTTATTTTAATTCATCTGGCCTCTAGTAATAATTGCCGTCGGTACTGAACTTGGCACGTAACCCCTAAATTCAATATTTAAAAAAAAACGTTTATTAACCAATTTGAGGTAATTAGTTAAAAGGGCGATTATCACTTCATTTAATGTCCACCGATGTCAATTAACACATGGTTAAGACGGTACTCATCTAACTTTTACCCCTTTTTTTATCTTATGGAATTAAAATTAAACATATTGTTTACGGGTGTTTGGGAAAAAAGGGAAGTTGTTTCACTCAACGCAATAACATACTACGCACTGCAGTACGCTCAGTCACGGTGCAACAGTAAGGCAATCGGGTGGTTTCAGGTGGCAAGGTATCGAAACTTAATCCAGGGGTGGGGCGCTGCTGGCACGTAAACATGCGCACGAAATTAAAAGCGTGAGAGATAAGGCGTGCAAAAAGAAGGCGAAAGGAAAGAAGCGACGTCTCGGGCGCACGCCCTTCCTCAGACTACGGGAAAATTAAGGGAAGCCGAAAGAAAAACGCAAGGGCTGTCGCCAACAGAAAATGAAGAAAAATTAAAAAAAACAACGAAAAGGGCACCACAGCAAACGACAGCCTAAGTAAAAACCCTATAAGAGATTGACAATACCTTTAAACGCAAAAAGAAAACACGCTCTTGGTGATAGACACTATCCACCTTCATATTTTGACGGAATTCGTCCAAAGATCAGTTTTGAATTTAGAAGACGATATTAGTAACTCCTTAAACTTCTGCACCTTTTTCCAACTGCTAGGGCTACATTTCTGTAAAAATAACTAAGCGTTTCGCGACACAGGTCGTTTTTGCGTTGATAAAAACGCAGACCACTTTTCTGTAAAACACCCGGTATATTACAAAGAAGCCGCATGATAAAGTGAAGTATTGCCTGCCGCCGGGAACCACATTTTATTCCAAAAGCCGCTTGCAAGGCCCAAGCGGGCGGGAGAGGGAGAGCTTGCGTTCGTTTATCTTTGCTCGGCTAAGATGATGACTTCCGCAGTTTAATGAGCAGGAAGTTGGGGACTAAACTGGAGTTTATCTGTGGAACCACAGATCTGAACAACACTTCCCACACTCGCGGGGTAGATTGTGTGTCTTCCTTGTCCGACGTATACGGTATTGCGAGGTCTAGAAGGCGTGATACGCAGTTTCTGAGGGGATCGACTTGCGGTACTTTCGACCGCAGCCCCTTCGGTAGCTAGATGGAGAGGAGATTCCTGAGATAGCTTACCCCTGACGTTTGCTCGAGGACTGGGTGCAGGAAAATGTATCCTTCTGGAGCACTTACCCGGAGTTACCATTCTGACGCAAAGGAACACGCACCCAGATGACCTCGCTGTAGGGTTGTGGATCACCCCAGGAAAGCTTCGTATTGTGCAGTACATTGAGGAGTTGCTCTTTTTGCGCATTCGAGGCAAGCGAAGGCAGACTTCCATGGGACGTAAAGAGTGCGGGCTGCAAGATGGTGTCAAGGGATGATATTGGTCGACTTGCATGAACCAGATAAAAAGGTGAATATCACACGTTACTTCTATAGCGATATTGTAAGTGACGGACATCAAAAGAAAGTTGACGTCCGAACCTTTGTGGTTTTTAAAAATATCTACATATTACGTAGATACATTTTTTGTCGCTATCCGACTTGTACGCATCGTGAGGACGGTCGCCCGCGAGTAGTACGGACGTTGGGGTGGTGCACGAAAGCACCTGATGTCAAAAACCCCGTGTCAAATGCCCCGCAGCGAACGCCCCCGTCCACTTCGCCCCGCTTTCAAAAGCCCCAGTTTCAGAAGACCATGACGCGAACCTCCCGTGTCAGGTGGCTGGGTCCTCAATCTAACCGCGGTGTATTCTGATTTTAACTAAGAGACGGTCAATCTGTACGTGACCTTGTGTAACGTCATCGTGGCGTGCCAGAGACTCAAGTAAGGAATGACTGGATAGCAAAAACCGTTCTCAGGCGTGCGATAAACACAATCACCTCTTGTGGCGTTGGATGTGAAAGCAACCATATCAGTCACATGGGAAAATATTTGAAGTGACGCCTTTTGTCAATAGGCATTGAAGCAAAGCTTCTGTTGACTCTGAAGCACGCGTGGATTCAGAGATCTGACAAAGCGGGTTCTGTCAAAACTGTTAACGTACACCACATTGGGCTACACTTATCACAACACCAAACACCAACTCCATTCTGCTTGCGTCATTAAAAAAAAATATTCATTTAGGCAGATGGTCGAATTCTGCGTGTGTGCTTCCTTCATTACAGCGGAGTACATTGTTAGTAACGTAGATTTATGCAACTGCCCACTTGTACGTCATGGCAAGTGTCACCAGTGTTGTTTACTGACGGTTATTTGTACATACTGGTTTCTTCGAACTCCAACTCCTGCGGTATGCAACGAAATAAAGTGAACCAAACACTTGCGGCGCATAAAATAGCGACATGGCCGCGAATGATGTCACATGCTATGTATTTTTTTGTTTCTTTCACTCTAAAGAGCCTTTCTAGACCTCCAACAGATTAGGTTAAGACATGAAATAATGATGGTTGAAGCGGGAAGAGGGTGGGACAGGGACAGCGAAGACAGGTCATTTGGCACGCGGTGAATCCGAGACGGAATAATTGAACGCGTGGTTCTTGAAAAGTGGGGCTAATGAAGCGGGGCTTTTGCAGCAGGGATTCTGCACTTCGAGCAATCGTGCTACACCTGGACGTGGGTTCCTGTAGTATATGGAAGATGGCAAGCGTGAGAAATGCACCACGCCTGTCGTTGAGCAACGTTATCTCAATCAAAAGTGATAAGTGGTTTTCTCAAACTTTCAATGGGACAATGGGGCCCATTTTCGGCAACTGGCGCCATAGAACTCCATCTATATTTGAGAGCTCCGTCGGCCGACATTTTCCCATAAATATATTAAAAAAATAATTAGATTTTTTTAAATTAGTTAACGGTTGGTTTCTACATTATGGCGGGTGGTTCGGACCGCTACTGGCTCTACATTTTGGAGGAGATTGAGCGTCCTACAACATGTAGTTCATTTTTGCAATAAAAAAAAAAGTGCAACAGAGTTGAAGACGAGCATAGACAAGAAGATCAATGCACAGTTTCACTGCAAGTCCGACACTAATCGATGCTATCATCCGTTGGAGCAATCAAGCAGCGAAGAGTGCATTGTCAATGCCCCTTTATTGGTATGATATCACGGGCTAAACTAATGAGGCACAAACAAAAATCGCAGGATAGTGGCGAATTCAGCGTGCGTGGTTGATGTAGGTGGTAATATCATACACACAAATACGATGAGTGCCGTCGCGATGCACATCTGTTGCTGCCTGATGATTCACTCCATTATATCGTAGCGTGGTCGGACTTAACCTGCAGTAGACTATAAGCGTAGTTTATTTAGCGGTTCAAATGTTAACATGCTTCGAAACCAGTACAGCTCAAAAAGAGAAAAAAAGCTCAAGTTTTTTAGGTTTGGGGGGGGGGGGGGGGGGAGGATGACACAGCGCCAGTTGTCTTTAGCCAGAAGTGTGGCGTGCAATAACGACAAGCAGAAAGTAATTACGTTAGAGTCATTAAAGCCAAAAAATAAAAAGTACACAAAAACAAGGTGTGTTTGCAACCCTCACCGAACATCCGCTCATGCGGAATCCACATTTGGCTGGCGCCAGGTGTAATCGTTTCATCGAGAGTGGTATAGGCCAATAGCTGGCAGTCATATCAGCGCCGGTTCGCGCTAATTTCGGCGTCGACTCGTGAGAGACCTCGATCCCATTTCAACCCGTGAGTACATCCAGCTTGCAAGCTCAGGTATATTTAGTTAAATGAGAGGCACGAAGTCTAAGTTGCGTACCGTTTTAATGGATCTTTTGACCACTAGATGTGCGGCCCATAAAAGATTTCCCGGAAATAGAAGACGAAGTTGATGTTTATTCGACATTTCTTGGTTTCAGAACGTAAAGGAGGCAGGACGATAAGAAAAAAAATACGTATCAAATTTGTTTTGCTTTCGTTCTATTTTCTCTGTGTTCTCAGCTCCAAGAGAAAGGAGGGAATACATCGTGCCGCTTACAAGATATACAAAGCGCCCGACTCAACCTAAGCATGCATCCAAAGAGTCCCTACTACACTCTAAGGAAAAAAGGTAGTCATATGTGACTACCTTTGGTGTGTTAAAAAGTTGTCCCAAATATAACGACCCTCAGGGCAAAAATGAAAAGCCCACACGTAGTCAAAACGCATGTAGTCAAATTTGACTACCCCCTAAACCAACATGGCGGCCGGTTAGCGAGCCTCGAATTCCCCGGTAAGGCTTAGCGAAGACCGCGGTTTTTCGGCCGAGTGAGAGAGTAGAGCGCATACAGCTATTCGACGTCTTCCAAGCGCCATCAGACAGTCTAAAAATCCGTCCCCAGACACCGGTATCGTACCTATATCCTGTAATGACGGCAACGTGTGTGCCGGAATTGCCGCGGTCGCCCCCGACGGCATCTCGGTAGATTGAATATTTTTTGCCACCGGCAGAGAACGCTCACAAAAAAAAAAAAAAAAAATCGTTAGACGAGGAATATGGGTATGCACACTATTGAACACAACGTATGCTTGTCGTATACAGCAATGCATCGCTGGGCACCTTCGTCGACACCGACGTGAGGCATTCAACTGGCACCAAACTACCGCTATTTTTTTTTTCTTCTTCTAGTTTGGGCCGACCTTTACCGGCGTAGTTATCCATTCGTGCGCGTGTGTGCCTGCACTTCGCAGTTCTTCGATACAAAGGATTAGTGGCACAATTATTACGATTGTTATTGAACGGAGAGGCAAGGACGTAGGAAGGCCTGTGGACCGCAGGCGAACCAGGCCAGCTGTTTCTAAATCAGTAGCTACAGGACTGCTCAACCCTTAGCTTAATGAGTCAAGGGGCAGCTTGCGCTACCTAGGAAGTGTAGTAGTAACCGCTAGACGGTACAAAAAAAATACTCAAGCACAACTGATACTATGGAACTATACTGCACGTACAACTACTCATACGCCCCAACACAGGCACCAAGATTCCAAATACTGTTACAGGAACATACACATACATGTAAACAGTACAAGAAGGCACAAACAACTCCAACGCAACACCTCCGCGGCTCTCTACTTTAAGCACCCTACCGACCCGATTCGTATATATGCCCTACCCCATTTTTGCAAGGATTAGGCCAGTGAGTGCCACTGTTTACCAGATGAATGCAAAGAGTATTTGCAAGTATTATTGGTATACAAGTGGTCTGCGTATTTAAATTGGCAGGCTAGACACCTCTCTTAACTTAGCACTTCAAAAAGCAACATGATGTGAACGCAATCGGCGAAAGTAACACCGCACGACATGCTCCCAATCAGTTTCGGTTTAAGATTCACTCAGTTATAGCTTAATTCAGCCGTGTTGCCTCATACTCCTTCCGCGCGTGCAACACCAACAAAAGTTGCAACAATATCTGCATTCCTAAACAGTAATCGACTAAAGGTAACATAATTCTTAGTCTTGTGTTGTTTAATTCGTTATTTCTTCCCTTAAATTCAGTGCTTGAGAATAGTGAACAAAAGGTCCGGGCGAAAACGACCCGTGTGGTTCAACATTTTACTACTAAAAATTCCGAGACTGGGACGAGAAGAGACAGAAAAACACAAAGTCTCAAAGTTGAGATTTTGTGCTCGTCCGTCCCTTCTCGTCCCAGTCTCGGGGTTTTTAGTAAAATGCTTGAGAATAGGCAACTTTATTTTAGCGGGCAAACGCTGGCGGCATGCTTTCCCGTGTTGGTCGAGTGACCGATGAGTCGCTCTACTCGCTCCACTTTAAAAGCCCTAAATTAAAGTTATGTAAAAAAAGAAGTATTGTAGTACAATTACAAATAAAAATATCAAAGCCAAGATTTTTTTATGTGCTGCAATCGCAGAACATATGCCCCTCCCCTCCCCCCCCCCCCCCCCCCCCCCCCCCCCCCCCGCCAACCAAATTATTTTAAATCTTTTAGTTTTCTCTTGACAACGAAAAGTTGGCACTTTCCAAACAGGGGAAAGTTCATAAAAACAGTGTATTAAGCTTAAAACGTTAGGGCATTACAACCAAAACTATACTGTATATATATATATATATATATATATATATATATATATATATATATATATATACTATATATATATATATGTATATACAGTATATATATATATGTATATATATATATATATAAAATGGCTGTAATGGAGACAAAGTGGTCAAGGGGCAATTGTTTGTATTCTTTTATTTTTTTTAATCGTTGTTGAAATGGAAATCTTAAAAGGAGTCTTTTTTCCAGCACTGGTCTATGAAACTATAATAATTATAGTAATGATATTTTTTGAAGCCAGAAACAACCTTGCAGCCTTCTCATTGCCACCCTTGAGTATGAAACAAACCAACAAACTTACATGGAAAGAGGAAACAATTGAAGCAAAAACATTGTTATGTATGCGTTATAAACGCATTTAATAATGAAAATATGTAAAACACAAAAAGGGAAATGATTTATGCCCTGCAAGATATTGGATCATAAAACCAAAGTTTCAACAGTAGAAAAGTATGAGGGGGTACCCAAAAGTAACTGGAATGAATTTCAGGAGGCAGGGGCGTTTGTAGTACCAGCATCCACCTCCAGCAGCGCTAAGTGGCATCTTTCCCGAGTCAGTTTGCCGACCGGTGAATTTTTTCCCAAGCGATTCAAAATCATTCCTCGTTTTTTGCAATGTCTGACTGAAAGGACCTTCCACATTCATAAGCGATTTTCTTTCAAGACTTTTCATGCGGGCGAACAGAAAAAAGTCACACGGGGCGAGGTCCTGAGAATACGGGAGGTGGAGAGGCGATGTCATGCCACTTTTGCTAAACAGTTGTTGCACTGACAGGGCAGTGTGTGCTGGGGCATTGTTGTGATGAAACTATCATTCCCCTTTCCTTCACATCGAGGCAATTTTGCCTTACTCAGTTTCGCAAGTGTCGCAAAATTCCCAGGTAAAACAGCTGATAAACAGATTCACCAAGAGGAACAAACTCGGAGTGAACAATGCCCAAAATTTTCAATGTTTTCATCAGCTGAGGAGGTTGAGGTTGCCCTGAACAAGGTTGGTCGTCGATCAATGATTCACGGGCCTTAAAGCGAGAAAACCATTCATAAAGTTGAGATTTTTATTAGCTTCTTCCTTCCAAGCTCTCTGAAGCATTACAAATGTTTCCGGCACAGTTTTTCCTAATACAAAATTTCACGGCTGCATGTTGTTCCTTCATATGAGACATTGCAAAAAGAAAAAAAAAAAACGATTTTTAACCGCTTGGAAAAAAAAGTATAGCAGACAATGCCGGTCGGCAAACTCGCTCAGAAAGGTGCTGCTGCTAAGCGCTGCTAGCTGCGGAAGCTGGTACTACAAACGGCCCGCTCTTCAGAAATTCGGTCACTTTTGCAACCACCCATCTTGAAAAGAAAGTCGATCAGACCACCAAGCGAAATCGCTTTGTGGTCTGACAACACTAAAAGCATCGCCATTTTATTGTTGGCAAGCATCGTCGTTACCGAAGAGCGGTGGAGGCATCGGAGAGAGCCGTATGTGCAGTGTGCGATGACACAGCTGGCCGTGATTTCTGCCTTCCGACCGTGGAATGTGGACGAACAGTTTAAACAGCCTACCGTAGCTGTCGGATGAAACTCTAGGAGGCCTGTGCACTCTGGCAACACCCTCATTGATGCAGCGGAGCAAGTCCTACGCTTTTGCTGTGGAAGCTGACACACTGCGAGTTGTCGCCAGCGTGTGCACAGGCGTCGGCAAGTTTCGTCAGACAGTTACGATAGGTTGTTAAAACTTTCCGTCGACGTTCCATGGTTGGAAGGCGGAAAACACAGCTGCCGCGCCATCGCACACTGCCCGTACGGTTGTCCCCGATGCGGTGATGCCTCCACCGTGCTTCAGTACCAACAACGCTTGCTAACATAAAAATAGCGACGCTCTCAGTTTTGTCAGACTAACGAGCAATATCGCATAAGGTTTATGGAGATAAAACAAATTTCGTTGTAACATCAAGCAACATCGGTCAGAGTGTGTGCCCAAACAATGGCGAACTTCGATAACTGGTGCTGGAGCTGCCATACTCCGTTCACCTTTAAGCTGAAACTGCGGTGGAAGCTACGTCCTCGTTAGACCAGTCATGCTCCTCTCTTTCGCCATGTCATCACGCTCCCGCTCACACCCACGCGCAAAGTGCCGGGTCAGGCGATAAGAGTAGTGCCGGCAAATATGAGGAGGAGAACAAACACTCGCTGCTTAATTGCGTCTGGAAGCACCAGTCACGGTAACAAGAAGACGACTGATGGAGGGCAGCGTAAACTGCCGTGAATTATTATTTTAGGTAAAAAATGCCACTGCACAAATGTTAAAATACAATCATTTTGGACACCTACCTTTATGTGTCCCTCAAGTTCTTGGGGGGGGGGGGGGGGGGGGGGTTAACAAAACTGCAATTCTTAATTCAGACGAAAAACAAAGCATAGAAAATAAACCTACAAAGGAGTCCATATATACCTTCTCGCACCACGTCTCGCTCTGAAGGAGTACCTTTTCCTTTAGCACGCGAAGCAACACACGCAACATTGCGACGCCTAGTTCGCAATTGTCGCTTCACTGCAGTACGCCAATATGGGGTGAGTAGCGCACTCAACAAAGCTAGCCCACCAGAACAGACCAAAAGACTTATTGCGAAACTTCCAAATACTGTCAGCGCTCGGTGCGAGATCAAATCGAATAGTACGTTATTTGATGCAATATCGGAAGTCCTGAAAACCCACACGAGCCTACTCCAACGAACCGGCCAGGCAGCGAGGCCTGCAGCTGTTATATTTTCAGTGTTATTTAAGTGAACTTAAGTTCTGGCGCAATGTTGGCGCAAATTCCTCATATTTTGGTCAAATGTAGCAGGGTGTAGCAGGGCAAGCACTTTGACACAGTTTGGCGCAAATGGTGCAGTAATCACATCATTGGGTAATAAAAGGGAGGCTGCTGATTGGCCCGGCAGGCACGCCAGTCTCAGCTTAAAGGGGAACTCCGCCGATTTTTTGAGTCACCTAATCCAAAGGCGTAATCTGAATGCGGATGGCTTTTTGATTCTGGAATGCTGTCTCGTTCTCCAGATTCACTCTAGTTCATTAAAGAAATTGATATTTTTGTTTGCTGCCGAAACAGAAACATCGTTCTCCCTAGGTTCTCCTCAGTTTTCCCGCCATCCAAATGTGACTTCACAGGTGGACAGCGAGGCGCGCGACCGGCAATCGGGTACGCTCGCGCCCGCCTTTCTCGCGTCTAACAGCGAGAAAAACCTGGACGTTCGTGCTATTTTAAGGCACTATGTATATTTTCGCAAAGTATGACCTTGGCCTACGTGCTGGACTATAAGAAGTAAAAAAACAAAAATACCCGGGAGCCATTCGATTTTTAATAAAACCGTTTTTGCAACTCGGTTAGCTGAAGCCGCGGCTCGCTAGTTTCGTGATTTCGCTAGTAAATCCGTTATTTATTTTTTTTAATTAGAAGATGGCTGGCGAAGAAATGTCGAAGAGTCACGCAATACATTTATTGAAAAATTGTCAAAGCACCACAGAAAATGTTCGGAATCTGGATACAGATGCCTCACACGCTCGTATAACCTGAAGGAACGGGACATTTGTTTTAGATTTTCTTGAGAAAATTTACTGTTGCAGGCGCCATAACGTGTAATTACTCTTGTCGCATGAATATACTCCTTGGTGCTGTAGTAATTTAGAAAAAGATCTATAGACCATTTATGAAAAGCGCTTCTGGTCGATGCCATTTTCAGCATTTGTGCTTGTGGCGCGTACGTTGCTCGCCTTCCAAAGCGACAAACATGTGCGTGCTGGAAGCGAGACAAAACTAACACATGTCGACTGTGATGCTCGTAAAGAATAAAATGCTTAGAATCGAATAAACTTCATTCGTGTTGATCACATGGCAGGTTACTGGTCATGAAGATCGTGTTGAAATGACAATTAAAATAACTCCGCAACCATTAAGCCAAACATCAAGCTGCGATGCAATACGTATAAAATACTCACATACACTGTTCATCTTCAAATAAAGAATACTTGCTTGAAGATACAATTGTGCATAAGGTACAGAAAGACGTCTTAAAACTTTTAATTCAAAATAAGTTAACAAAAAGTTACACAATAAAATGTGTCCCCTTTTTTTTTTTTTTACTTTAGGAGTAGTATGCAACGCGTTCAAACCCCCACCCACGAGAGCACAAGGAAAGAGGGTAAATCTATATAAGGTTTTTTTTTAAATTAAGTTTTGGAGTAGCGCAGTTTCCATCAGCTGCAAGTTTGCATGCCTCCCCTCAGCGACATTATTATTTTCATTGTTTATATATAAAAAAAAAGAAGCTTTTTAGCCCTATATAAAACTTTTTCCGCAATAGACTAATCTAAAGACGTTTTCATCACTTCTGCAGCGAATATTGCATGTCAACCATTTGACAAACCAGGAAAAGGCTCTATAGTATACTAATGAAGCTCAGCACCTGCTCCATAAACCTCTGTAATAGCAGACAGGAATAACAATATATCGAAAGTCATGTCTAAATTCAGACTTGAACTTTGTTTAGACGTTTCACTTCTCGTCTTCAACATATCGGCCGCGTGATTGGAACTCCGAGAGTAACCCGAGCTAGATTCCACGTCCGAAACAAATAAAGTGTTTATAAAAAATTAAAAAAAAAAAAAAATCACTGAACCAACTGCGAATGACAAACGTGACTCTGCAAAATGCCGATTATAGTGCTAGATTGTGTACTATTTTTCTCGATATTATTAGCGCTCTTGTTTGGACGGATGTCGTAGTCGGCTTGAGTTTACGCTTGCCGCTCTTGAAGCTGTTCCAGCTGCTGAGGTATACCCAACTCACAGCACACGGCTATAAAGTATTGCGAGCAAAAGTGAAAATGTTTCACGTGGCACTAGTTCTTTAGACACACAGCTCGCGCATAAGCAACTTAACGTGGCTGGCCTCCATTGCTGCCGGCGAACGCATTTTTTTTTCTCCCACGAAAACAAGGGCAAAAAGGAAGATTTTTCTCGCACTGTTTCTACAATCTATCGCGGAGCACAGATTTCTACCCATTGCAAAGGAACCTTCAGCCTTGAAGCTGCGAAAAAAATATACTCGATCGCTGGCACCCGGATAGCCTCTTCGCGGCTGCCCGAGTCGCTCGTCCGCCTGCCCACCCGTTTCATACGCGGGCAGGGAAAAGTAGGAATTTTTCATTGTTGCCAGTAGAGAGTTGCCTCCTGGAACCCTCGCGGCCTGCGGAACTTGAAAATTCTACAACTTCACGGAAAAGTTTTTTTTTTAAATATTTTAGTTATCAGTCGAGAAAGGTTTATTGTTGCGGTCTGCAAATTTCCAGCCAATTCGAGGTCTACACTGTTAGCAAAAATAACGCGCCCAGACGTGCAAACCATTGTCCCAGAGCGGACACGCCAAAACGTGTTCGTTTTACACGCAGCCATGTGTGTTATTCGTCTACACACGTGGTGCCGTGTAAGCTTAACACGCTACACCGTGTTTGCCTTCCGCAAAACATGGTTGAGCGTGTTCCTTATGCGACATGGCGGCCAGCAGCCGAGAACAGGCGAGAGAGGAGTCCAGCGAGCCGCGCTTTTCAGCCGAGTTGAAAGCACACAGGACGCGTTTGTTCTTGTTCGATGTCGTTTATACACAGTAAGCAGTCTCCAGGTTGTCTTTTATATGATGTATAAGCACTGTGACCCCGACTTTATTTTTTTAAGTCATGAAAATTCAAGACGTTACTCTTTTTGAAGCTCTCCAGCTTTTTTTTTTTACTTATAAAATTGTGTTAGTTGAAAAACAAGTAAAAAAAAACAAAAAAAAACGCCAAGGCCAGAATTTTTGTGTCGATGATCAATGAGGAATCAATGGAAAGGGCAGGAAAGTGTGATGTTTTTTTGCTAATCACGACTTTTATTTTGATGGACGCAACACAGTACTATGTAGACAGTGGCGGATCCAAGGGGGGGGGGGGGGCGGTGGGGGTAATCGCCCCCCCCCCCAAACGCCTCGACAGGCACCCCCCCCCCCCCCCCCCCTCCGGGGTTGTTCGTCAGCTCGAAGAAAAAACGTGAGCAATCGACGCGAGAAACAAAAGATTAAAACAGCGGTGGGTGGACGCGCCTGCTGGGCGCTTCCAAAGTGGGGTTTATCTCCGTCAAGGTCACGGTGCGTCTTCCCGACAGGGACGGCGCCAGGAGTTTCGAAGTGGAGAGACAGTGGGGAGGCGCACCAAATATCAGGCACACTTCCAAACAAGGCCAGCACGTCGAGCACGGGGGGAAAATACCTTCAACATATCCAGTCCCCTTTCTCTCTCTCTCTCTCTCTATCTTTAAGGGTTGTCTGCGAAAAATTTGTGCCCTGAAAGCTCCAAAACGCAGACGTCAAGCAGCCTTCCTCAAGGATAGCGGATTATCCTTCCTCTCTAGCGGCCGCCTTTTCATCACTTTTCGTTTGATGGTTTCTTCGTGGTTCTGGGCTTGTCTTTTGGCATGTCTTTTTTGGCTTGCTTTGAGATGCTGTCGCCCACGGGCTCACTAAAGGTATCTTATTGGCACGGTGTGCTCATCGCCAAGGGAAGTGCGGAGGGGACGTACCGGGAGGATACGTTCCAGGGGGGGGGGGGGGGGGGGGGTGCATGCAGCTTGTACAACCAGTCAACTGAGAGAGGAAGCAAATGCTCTGGGTACAGTGTAGTCTGGGTCTGAGCTTCTCCTGAAGACGCTCCGAACTTCCCCACGACCTTGGCTTAAACATAAGCCCGCTTTCGTACTCGCCTCCATCCCTCACTGAGGATCAGCGCCGCAGCGCGGAATACAGTGAGAAGCCGACGAGCGCCAGAAGGGGGAGATGTTTCCTCTAATGGGCTTCATACTGCCTGCGGTACGACTTCTCTTGGCGGGAAGCTATTAAAAGAAACATAAACGGTACGAGCACTCTAAAGGCTGGAGGCTGCTTACACGGGGTCCTCGAGCCGACGCCGTAGGCATTTATTTGTATACAATGCCGTTTCAACTTAGGGTGGCGGGACATAATTTAGGAAAGGCGCCCGCTACCCCTTGTCTTCCCTTGGTGCCGTCTTTTCCAGTTAAACGCGGCTTCTGTGGATTGACGGCAGAGCTTTCGCGCGGCTTTGCAGGAGCGAATATGTGTGTGTCGAACGGACTTGGGGAAAACGAGCCCTTTCAAAGAATAGACAGTGCCTGTGCCCGTTCGAGTGAACACCGACTCCCAAATATCCATGCTGCAGTCGTGATCGGCCTTTAGCCCAGTTGAGATTCGCCGACCTTACAACCGCTCTGCCCTATCATATCTCTGCACCTGTCCTCTCGACCCTGACGAATGAGCTAACTACCCAGAAACAAGTAAGTGTTCCTTTGATACAGAAAATATCCAGACGAAGTGCAATCGAATATAATTTGGAAGGATCCATTGCTGGTTTCAGGTCTTGTCTAAGTTTAAAAGATATAGTTGCCGAACTGCAACATGCTTTCAAAAATATTCAACAATTATTTGCTTTCGTTCTCTCGAGTTGCATCCAGAACACGTGAAAACACGAGTTTGGGTTAGCAATGCCGCAAGTGCTGCACTCTGGACATTCCAAATATACGGCGAACAACCGACGCCTGGCAGCGTTCGCTTCGCTCGCTGCGTCAACAGTGTTTTGACGCCGCGAGCAGCGTCGAAGCCGCCGGGCCATTTTTGTCGCTTGTTTGCAACGTACTCGCTCCGCTGATCTAAGCCGCCCTTCCCGTTGCCGCAGCAGTTGAGCACTAGCTCCAACCAGAATGTCTGCCAAGGAAATGTCTTTAAGCTGCCCTAAATCGACTGCTCACGTAGTGTCGGTCTGAAACCCAAGTTTCAGAAAGGATAGTGTCACCACAATTTTCGAGATACTTACCTCTAGCGTGGTCGCCCGAAAGGTTTTAATTCAAAGAGTTCATCTCCGACAGGTAAACCGATACAAAAGCTCTCAGTATCTATATGAAGTTATCAGAGTTTAGTAAAAACTATAACTCCACAAAAAATATAAACACTCCCCCCCCCTCCCCCCCCCCCCCCCCCCCCCGCCGTCTTACACCGAGGAACCGCCCCCCCTAAAATGGAGGTCTGGATCCGCCCCTGTATGTAGAAGCACATGAGGAGGCTATGGTAGAAGACAAGGTTTGTCTATTGCATCATCGTTAGCCGATTCCCGACTCGCCTCAAGCGGCAAACAACCCGACGCTTGCTGAGAGTATTATGGACCACGTCACAACCACGTCTAATTCACGGGCGTCTATAACCGTGCACGCGACTGCAGGGCGCGAGATGATAACAAGCTCCCAACAGTTCATCTGCAAGCTGCATGCGACGCTATCAATATTGCACGTCTTATCAGCGTATTTAATGTCAGCTCGTTATTAGCATGCGCTCTAAACTGCGCTTTCAAATATGGCGCCATTTCAATATCTCCTATACGAAGCTTGGTTTCTTCTCCGTTTCGCGCTCTGTTTTTTCTCTGCGCTCCACAGTTGCTGCAGTAGGTAATCTGGGCTGCTCATTTGGTGGTAAAACGGTGACTGGGATGTGGGTCATGTCTAGGACATGTTCTGGAAGCAACCGATTCTGTTTGCGGCGAACCAACACGCCGTGACTAGATTTACAACAGGGTATGCACCGTTTTTCGTTAGTTTTTTTGGCAGATATGGCCTAAAAGAAGTGTTCAACCAGCTTTGTTGAATAAGAAAATAACGAAATGAAAGAGTTCGGTTAAGTGTCGATTTACTGGCGGGTGCTTTTATTTATTCGCTTTAAAGTTTAAATAACAAGTCTCCAGACAGTTTCTAGGCAAAGGTTTTGCACATGCATAAAGAGTGAAAGGTAGGGATGACTATTTTTTCAGTCGCGTTCGAATCCATTACGTAATATTAATAAAATTAATCATATTCTTTAATAGCTCAGGAGAGCCACAGCACCGCGGAATGGTGACAGCCAGTACCACAAAGGCCCGCGGTTCCGCGTCTAGTAAATGTGATATGGTCTGATATAATATACAAGATGCATGACGACATTGAAATGTAGCTTGCGGACGAAGCAAAGCAAATTAGTTAGTTTGTCTCAGTGGACGTCTGGTGTCTCAGCTGTAGAGGAGCAATTTAGCCAGTGGGATACAACCGCTAGCCTGAGGTTTTTAACGTGCACCACGCGATAGTGATACACGACCGCACGCCTGTACGATGATCATCCAGATCTAAGCGGGCAGGGGTGGGGGATTGAACCCAGAATCCCTGGGTTCTGCGGCGCGAGCTTTCACTACATGTGCTCCCAGCTGGTGTGCGCTAGCCCACTTGGCCACCGATCCCCCCGCGTGAGTAGCATTATCGGCTACTAAAACCACTAAAGCAGGCGATGTCGCAGACGGTGTAGTAGACGATGGTGATCATCCGGGTTACCTAGGGGACGCTGAGAGGCTTTACTATCGGCTGTGTTTAGAGGAAAAGTGCATGCCTTGTCTTCCATGTGGTATTGGGAAACTTGAGCTTATTACGCTCCAAAAGGGGAAGCGTACTTTTTCGTTGTGTGCAAATCGTATTTATTGAGAGTGATACACAAAAATGTACGTTTCTGTGTAGGATAGCGTACGTTACGATATGTATACTCATTTGTCCTAAAAAGGAATTAGTTGTAGGGCACGCTAAGGCCGACCCAGCTTCTTCAGGGTAAATGAAGAAAAATGGAGCGAAACTTTGAATTGTATTCACTGCTATGAAAGGAACATGCGAGAATCGTATAGATGTTTAAGGACATTATCTGGTAAAATGTTGTCTTTCAGGAAAAAAAAAAACTAAATTGTATTGCCACTGTTTTTAGAAATAGCACCCGCACAATATCCAAATTTTAATCCTACGCCGCACCAATATTTCAATTCTAAACACAGCCCAACTGCTCAGATTGCATCGCAAAACACACAGCGCTTTCGTTGGCAACAGTGGAAGCTCTGGCGTAACATCATGCAGAGGTGAGCCACGACAGCTCTAGGCTGCAATATCAGTAAAATAACTAGGTTTGGGGAAGACAAGATTTGCGGTGTTGAGGGAAGCTCAATTCTTCAAAGATGATCTTTGTACGCACCTTCAACCAAGTTAATCAAAACCGGGAATAAGTCAATGCCCACGATTTTGAGGTTACCATGCCTGATGGGACGTCACGACATGACCATACATGCCTACATACGATATTTGGCGTAAAGGTTCGAATTGTCCTTCATAATTGATATAACGAATATTGGGGCGTCTTTTAAGTAAATAGATATCTCATCTGACTATTAGCGGCGAGAAGTTATGGTGGCGCCCTCCTACGGTTCCCCCTTGTGACGTCATTACCTTGCAAACAACAAGTTCGATGATGTTTGTAAATAACATGGTGGAAGCTTGAAATCATTGCGCTCTCAAAGGAACACTGCCAACAGCGTCAAAATGCAAGTTCTTTCATTCCTCTTATTTCCGTCGATGATGTACCCTTTCCGACGTCATAAGTCAGCGTTCGGCCAATCGTGGAAGGCCGACCACAGCGACGCTTTCGGTCACGCTCGTCGCCAATATCTGCGCTCTTAAAAAAGGCTAGTAGTATTTACTAGGTAAAAGCTACTAACTGCGTGTCACCCATGTTACTAGTTATGTAGCAACTGTAGGTAGAAACGGTCAAGCTGGTAATGTTTACTAAGAGAACAAACTATGAGCTGTTAATAGCCTCAAAGTAGAACCCATGTATTTCACTACCTCTAACTAGTAACTCGCCCTACCCCCCGCCAGAAGACCGGAAACGCAACAAGTCACGTGGTTTCCGGTGAAAAAAAGGCGAGTGTGGTTATACCACTTATCGCGCGCAACAACAGGTTGTTTGCGACCATCCTTAATTGGCGCATTTCATATAGGCCCAGGGTGCTGGTGTTCTCCCCGAGCTACAAAATAGTTTCCGCAAAGATCGTCGGCTAGATGACAACTTGTTTACCCTAACCCAATGCACTGAGGTCGGTCGGTTGCCAAAACGTAATCTAATATGTTGCTTTTTGGGCGTTGCTAAAGCTTACAATAGTGTTCCTCATTCCTTGCTGATCAAGCGGCGCCAGCAACTCTACATATCAAAACACTGGGTGGAGTTAATATGATGGAAATCACGTTAATGCAACGTTCAACGGACCTTTCTGGGGTGGAGATTCGGTGGACAGTGGACTACGTCGGGGCTGCGCGTTATCCCCCGTTCTATGTTATATTCATCCGGCATGGAGGAAGCACTGGAACAAACAGGCATTAATTTTACTCTGAAACACATAAAACAAAAAGGCATGGTTGAATGGCGGCTCCACGGGCTCGCTTTCGCAAATGATCTCCTATTGATGGCCGACGACGTGTCAAACATGAAGAAACTGCTGATCGCCTGCGAAGAGGAAGCTGCTCAGCTTCGACTGCAGTTCTATGCTAACAAGTCGGCCGCGGTGCTTCTATACGGGCAGGGCGAAAGCCTTGAATTCCTCACCATCCAGAACACTACGCTCCCTGTTAGTAACCAGTACACATACCTCGGAGTGACCAAGGTGCAAATTGTAGCAAACAGCAACCAGTCGGAATTCGACTTCCGGTAATGCATTTCTATGGGAAAACGCGAGTGCATTTTCTCTCTGCTCTCAATTATAAAAACAAATATCACGAATAATTCGTGCGTACTAGGTAGATTGGAACATTTCTCAGTCAGGCAGACAAAATAATTGGTCAGTTACGTAATTTTTCCTCTAAATTCATCGCGTTAAAAATGGTGGTAAAACGGCTTCGTCCCAAGCAGCACATTACGACCGGCTCAAGCTTGAGCCAGACTGGGTAGCCAGGGAAGTTTCACTGGGCCTAGATTGTTTTGCACCATGGCGCTAGGCTGCCCCATCCTGGTATGCCAGTCTGGCGACCACCGGCAGTTGCCTGTGTAGCCATGGACTGGCTCACCACTGGAATTATGGCCTGGGCCAGGCAGGAAGCTCAGTGGTATCCCAAGCTTGGCTCTATATTGCACACACAGCATGGGCCAGGTTAGTGGCCGGGTGGTCAGCCAAGCGTGGCTGGACAATAGAAATTCACCATGCAGTTCAACCAGTTTAACTGGTCATATTGACAACACACGTCGTAAATTAATAAAATTCAATTTATTTCCACAAAAATACATACTGCAGGCTGCAAAAATAAACATAAAAACATGTACAATGCAAAAAAATTGGCATGATATTATTCATGCGTCCCAGGCGGTTGGCGAGATTCTCCACATCTTCTGGAGTGTCGGGGTCCCGGTGGTGGCTAACATAGTACCGCAAGGCATCTGAAAAAAGAATAAACATCAGTAATTAGAACCATGGCAGATTTATTTGCAGCCGCCTGTTCTAAAACGGTAAATAACTAATGACACTAATAAAAAATATGCACTATCATAAACAGTATGAGAGGGAATATGGAAGCGTGGGCCAATCGTACATGTGGTGCCAGTCTCGCGGCAATTAAGTAGAAACCGCATGTAAGAGATTTGACGAGCTACGAGACAAGCGACGACGATCCGCTTCACTGTCGTTCGGTCACTCGCGCGACGCGGGAAACCCCATGAAAGCGACGGGAGCAAGCGACCAAGGCGATGAGCGACGATTTCTAGAAATCCAAAAACCGAGCGATGCAACAAGCGACCGTGGGAAATCTCCGCCGCTCGTCGCCGACTCTCGTCGCTCGCTTAATCGCTTACATGCGGTTCAGCCTTTACGTTGCATAGCGGACGACAGACTAGGAAGGCAGGAAGGAGCAACAACAGCAGGATCCTCTACCACAGTGGTTAACCACTGGGGTAGAGGATCTCTGAAGCTGAATGTATACACTGGCGGTTGTATTACTAGCATGGCTGTTCCAAATGGGGTTGCAAAAACGTTCGGATTCACTTGACCCTGATTATGAAAATGAATACAAATGGTCGAGGCTGCTTACCTGGCTCGCTGGCGCCGATACAGAGACAGCCAGTGCCCGCGCTGCAATGAGGACGGAGCGAATTCCGAACACGCCGTTCTGGGATGCAGCCACTCCGCCCGCGAGTGAGTGGAACTCAGGCGAAGTCAGGCGGAGGACGTCATCAGCCACAGGAACCATCGGCAGAGGCAGCACTCAAGGCACCGGCAAACTATCTTATTCAAACAAAGCAACTTGCAACCTCCCCAAGCAGAACAGCAGCGCGAACAAAGACCCAAGTTCGCGTTACTAACGCCAGATCCGGTTTTCTTTCTTTCTTTTTTTGGTTTTCGGAACTTCGCCTGCCGCCGTCTCAAAAATGGCGCTTCCAGCGGACGCGAGAGCCGCGCTGATTGGCCCGCGCGCACCCTGTCATTGCACGTGAGCAGCTCTTCTCTTTCCCGCGCTGCGCGCGGGGAGACTGCATCATCCCCGGTCCCGGGGCACTGGCGCATTTCAGGCGCGTGATTCATCTGGAAGGTGCGGGATCTTTCCCGTGCTTTTCCAGGCACCCCGCCTCGGGCTCTTGCACTTGAAGCGGCTTCTCCGTGCAAGCCAGGGTAGATAAAGGCCGCGGTAAAAAGCGGGAAAATGATAAAGTTCGAGTGGGACCAATTTCGATAGTTTTATTTTCAATTTCTCCGGTACAATTCCACTACAACCAGTTCATTTCGGGTTTGGCCTGTTCATATCCAAACTGTTTTCAAAGAGTTTTTTTTTTCATTTTCAATAGGGAAAGCGTGTTTTTTTTTATGTCTCAAGCTAAAACAGACTTCTTGCACTCAAACGTCACTTTCTAGTGCGAGGGCTCTTGCCACAAAGCACCAAAAATATGTTAAAAGAACGCTCATACGAATTAAAAAAAAAAAAACGGAAAAAGTTAAACCTTAAACGTTTAACATTAAAAACGTTAAAAAAAATAGAGTAACAGTGGCTTTCAGCGGGCATTCTGGGTCCTATAAAATACGAGCTTGAGCCACGGAACGTTGCATAGCGGCAATTCCCTGACATTTCTTGGCTCACCCTATCTTCGATCTGGCAACATGCCCGAATATTGGCTGTTGCTTGTGTTGAGCGGACCAGGGAATTCCTGCGAACTACCATGGAACCCCAAAGCTTGGCAGAGGCATTGCTACCCTGGCCATCTCTGACCGAGGAAAATCAATAGACAGCCAGGATACATCAAATACTGGCAGCGGCCTGTCTACACTGGCCATCAATGACCAAGGAAATTGATTGGTCAACCAGGGAAAGCGTTCCCTGGCAGTTCCGTGGCTTTCTCGAGCAAGGAAAGACTGAAACGCCAGGCTGGCATACAGACGTAAATTGCTGGGCAGTCGTGGCCTAGCTATCACAACTAAGTGCCAACCCTGGCCCCAGCTAAACCAAGCAAGTGTGCTACCTGGGGTATTTGTATTTATGTGCACTGTCGTGCACTGCTAGCGC
The DNA here is from genome assembly GCF_016920785.2 of Ixodes scapularis. Classification (NCBI taxonomy): domain Eukaryota; kingdom Metazoa; phylum Arthropoda; class Arachnida; order Ixodida; family Ixodidae; genus Ixodes; species Ixodes scapularis. The sequence continues at coordinate 44,042,223 of NW_024609857.1, read as the reverse complement.
AAAGACGACGTCGGCGCTGTTTTAGGATGGAAGATATACGTGCCAAACGACCGAAGGTCATGTGGAACATAGGAAAACCAAGAGAGACGGCAAGTACTAAGCAGTAACACTGGATAAGTAACTCTTTGTGCATGCCGACGATCAAAATAAATTGAAAGCCATGTAATACAGTCAGATTTGCAATAAGTACGGCTTTGTTATTTTTGCCCATGAATATGTATGAAGATGCTTGTTCTGGGTTAAAATCATCACTCGCACGGTCCAAATCTTTGAAGAAAGGGAGAGGTCAGAGAGCAGGTGCCCGATAAAAACTGTTCGACATAGGAAATAAAAAAGACACCTTCCACGTCCACGTGCTTTATTTTTTACGTTCGAATATATATATATATTTTTTTTAACCGATCGTAAAGTTGCGCACGATCGGAGTAATTTTTATATAATTACAAAACGGGCATATTAGCAATATATAAGCGCCACCGGCATGCTACTGAGCCTTGAACACACTCGATATTCCTTTCGATCGTTATTTTGCTTTGAATAGTCGCTCGTTTTTACATACCGGCCATGGTACAGAGTTTTGGGCCTGAAATGTAGCGAAATTGAACATTGTTCAGTGGTAAAGAAATAGGCTGTAACTAAAGCACTTACACTTTCACAACATTAAGAAAGGTACATACTCTATGGTACAACACAAAATATAAACAGTTATTAGTATTATTTTAAAGCCCATGGGAATGCACAAGAGCACCGCAAAATTAGATTGGTTGCTGTCTGCTTCAATTAGCTCCCGGAAGTCGCATAGACACTAGCGCCGGTTGAACCTCTAGCGTACATTTCAATAACTCTATAGACAATTGCAAGCATGGCGCCACAAGTGTTGCCCCATGCGTGCAAGCGCGTGCAACGCGCGGGTGAACGTAGCTTTCGCAACCTCGTAATCGCACGGGTGTGCCTGGTCGAGCAGAGACATGGCGGCGGCTAGTCGCCCAGCTTGCAATCGTCTATAGACAATTGCAAGCATGGTGCCACAAGTGGTGCCCCATGCGTGCAAGCGCGTGCAACGCGCGGGTGAACGTAGCTTTGGCAAGCTCGTAATCGCACGGGCGTGCCTGCTCGAGCAGAGACATGGCGGCGGCCAGTCGCCCAGCTTGCAATCGTCTATACCCCAATCCGCTTGTCGTACAATGTTGCCAAGGGTCTCTTGCGAAAGAGAAACATATTTTAAAGAATATACGAATACAAATACCGAATGAACCCTTTTTTGTCTTCGGAAACGTTCATGGCACGTGCTACGTGGCTATTTTCGTCCGAGTTAAAATCGAAATGAAAATATAAACGCTCACAAAAGAATACAAACGAGAAGGAAAGTCAGAAGTTGCATGACCATTGCATCAACAATGGCTGCGCCTGGCTAGAGAAGGAACGAGTGGGACGAGCTACAGGCTCCGCTCATGCTTTCAGTTGCACCTCAAAATGTGGAAAGCGATCAGGTGGACCCAAGCCACTTCGATCGCAGCACCACCTTCGTAGAGTTTACAAGAAAGGGCTGCGTGAGACGACCGAAGCGCTTTTTTGGCGCCGCCGCTTGTGGAACGATCTTGGCGTTGGAACACAACGCGTTTTTCATAAAAACCGGCTAATCCGAACCGCTTCGCTCGTAGTGCCCGAGAGGGCGCTACGAGCGAAGTGGCTTGGGTTAGGCGGTTGTTCCCACATACGGAGGTACCTAACTAGCACTCCGGTCGCCCTCCTCGGTCCTTGTAGTACACTCTAGCCTGGCTGCGCTGGCTTCGACGACGTGCTGCAACGGAGGCTGCAATCGCTACAAGGTCAGCTCCAAGTCTTAAAGATGCCCCGCTCCCACAATATTTCATGCTACGATTTTCTGTGGATACCTCCCCCTGCGTCCCGACGCAATAGACAGCACCATCTTGTCCGCGCGTTTGAGGTAGTAAATAGCTAGTTAAAAGGTAGTAGCGGCCAGGGAAAAAGTAGTAACTGCCACGGTAGCTGATGCATTTACCAACGTTTTACTACGTATCGTCGTTTGAGGTAGTAAATTGTTAGTGAAAGGTAGTAACGCTAAGGAAAAGGTGGTAACTACTGCAGTTACTAGCTTTTTACTAGCTTTTGTTTTAAGAGTGTAGGCCTTCTCTACGTGACCAGCGCAAAAAGTTAGTAACTTCCGGATATCACAGGACAATCCCTTAAAGGTTTTGCCCTGGTCTTCAACCACGTAGTTGACGCATCCGGTTCGGGCGATTATAAAAGAGCAAGACATTACAACCTAGATCGAGTAAAATAATAAATAAGAGACCAAACCAGAAGGGTTGACAGTGGCGATAAAATCGTGAACACCTTCTTTTTTCGTGGCGTGACGAAACGATGCTTTCCCCCATATCGGAATTTGCACAATTCAAGATAGCGACGACTACACTGCCAATGTCTTATTCGCATAACCTGGTACCACCGCCCAACTGACGCACCCTCCACAAGGTGCATTGTTTCGTTGCCCCAGACACACGGTTGGTTGAAACAACCAAGGGTATGGACGAAAAGCGATAAGGGCGATTCACACACTTCTGTTGCGTCCAACGGAGTGCGTGGGTTGCTATATTAACAGCTGGTTTGGCTCCAACGAAACGAGGTAAAAACCGGTTTTGTTGGAGCCGACGCTGTTGCCATAGCAACCCTCGCACTCTGTTGTACTCAACGCTAGTGCGTGAATCGCCCTTTAGAGATTTACGCCGTGCGTGAGTTAGCTGGTTCCGAATGTTTCTTTTTACCGTGTTATAATTTCCAAAAAATCTTCGGTTGTCTGGCCATCGCTGCGTCGTCGATGGGTGCACAAATAATTTCACGAAGCATAAGGAGACACGTGTAAAGTGGGCAATGAGCACAAGAAGCTGCAGCGCGAGTGTGGCAGCAATTATATCGAGGTTTACATGTTCCCATAGGATCGCTATTTATGAATGCAGTCTCTTGCGAACGCGAACCGCGAGGGCTTTCCAACAAACTCATCTCACGTTTATGCTTGCAACTACTTTGTCTAAGGCAAGCGAACGGATTCCAACCCGAGCCCGGTGCCATTGCAACGACTAGGTTATCACTGCAACGTATGCTATTTCTCCATTGCATGTGAAGGTTGTGAAAAAGTCTACTTGCCAAGAGTCAGAATTCATCTATCAAATGCAGAGAGCTTACCTGCATAGACTACATTAAACTCCTCATACATTTTTTCGTTGTGGAAACTGAATAAAATCACCTCACCTCCTTCGCCCTCATTCTTTCTAGGAGGCAGCGCGCTGATCTCTATTATAAGGGGCTGGATAGCAGATAGCCGCTCTCCGAGCTGGGCGCAATAGACCTTTTTCAAAAGTCAGAGTCCTCTTGTGGCAGTCCAAAAAGCTCCAATATTGCCGCTCTAATGGCGGTGATTGGAGATCATGCGCGGCTAAATCAAGCACCCTAGATTTCGTGTATCGAAGGTGACGTGAAACGACCAACATCTTTTTCTTTTTCTGCTCTATGCTTTTGAAGACGTTCGATTTTGCTGGTGCGGAGAAACAGTGTAGTTCCGCCATTAGAGCGTCGGGTCTGGCTCTGCACAAGGGGGGTAGACTAACTTTCTGAAAGGATCTATTGAAGCCTTACCTTAACAAATCCCTGCTTTATTAGCTCACGAACAAACCTGTATCACACATAAATCCTCATTAACATACTCTTTAAATTCCAAAGTCCGTCACATATCGTCATAATAAACTATCTAGAAAAAAAATACTATCGCGAGCGAGCGCGTGAGTGCTCGCTCGCGATGGTTAGCGCACTTCACTGTCACGCGGAATGTCTAGGTTCGATTCCAACCAGCGGATTGTCCTTTTATTTATCCTCTCAACTTGCCGTTCGCATAAGTTCGAGAACCTTCTTGTCTGATCGAGTTCCGAATGTTCTACGCGCCGACAGTTCTACGCCGGATGTTCCAGAAACCCACGAGGGTGCGTAAGGAACTCTGCATGGCGAGCGGAGACAATTTCGCCTCAGCGTTCGATCCTGCTGTTTCGCCGCCTTCGACGCCCGCGACGCTTTGTGGTTATCTTCTTTTCCTTCTTGTTTTGGGCACAAGTTCGCCCCATTAAGCGTTTAGTTTCCTCAGTTATTCTTTGTTTCATTGCCTCTTCACTCGTAACATTTTGGTGGAGGTGCGGGATACTGCATGTCCGTGCAGCGCTCCCCTCCGAGGTCCCGCAGTGCAAGTCTGAACCCAAGCCCCCGAGGACCCTAAGAAGACCAGACCGAGTTCCGATCAAGTCGCCGCAACCTTGACCTACCCCCGACCTACCACCCAAGACGAAGCCGTCCAGGAGGACGACGATGGCCAACCAGTCGTCGCAGACCCCGGCCGCCGCCGCCGTCGTACACCTTCCCGTCGCACCCCGGACTCCGACGCCTTTTCACGGGGAGGTCCATGAAGACATCGAAGACTGGCTTTAACACTATGAACGGGTGGCCCGCCGTAACGGTTGGACAGCTGACCAGTGCTTGCAGAACATATACTTCTCGCTTGAAGGCACTGCGAGGCACTGGTTTGAAAACCACGAAGTCTCCTTCCCTACATGGGACTCCTGTGCGACCGAATTGAAGCGGACGTTCATCAACCACCATCGTCGGCAGCGAGCAGAGGACCATCTTCAGACTAGGGTGCAAGGCCCCAACGAGAGCGTGAGAAGCTTTATTGAAGATGTCCCGCGTCTGAGTGCCCAAGCCTATCCGGAAGCCGCTGAGGAGAAGCGAGTTCGCGTCCTCATGCGTGGCGTGAAGGGTGAAATTTTTGGTTCGCAATCCCCCGACGACCGTCAACACTTTTGTGAGAGAAACCACCAACATTAAGCGCGCACTGACGGCCCGAGCAAGCCACTACCACCGACTCGCCGGCGCGCTTACTGCTCTAACCGTCACAGCTTGCCCACTGGACCTGAATACCAGCGGTGCCGACAGCTTCGGGAGCGCCGTGCCGGAGGACGATGGACTCGATAAAAAAAACTTGGTGTCCCCCACAGCTGTCCCTGAAGGAAGGGCATTCGAGTCCGCGTACCGTGTAAGATAATCTGTGATAGAAAAAAAAAATACTGCGCCGACTTTACTTAACAAGGTGAACAATTTAATCAAACGTTTTGTCTCCCATGCGGGAAACATCATCAGTGAAACCTCAAGCAGAAATGAGCGAAAAAACTTCAATAGTTTAAGCAAGTCCGCTTACACATGGGGGAGGGGGCCGCGGTTGGAGTTGCAAGCCGAGGAATCACTTCGGATGACCAGGCCACTTCGGATGAGTCACTTCGGATGACCCCACCTTTGTTCACGCGACAGAGTGGACGCATTCTCAAAGTCGAAACTGTGACCCGTATTCCCAGGGGTCACTGCCATTTCGGCCGATAGTCGCATTACGGCCGATAGTATATTACGACCGAGATGGTCGGAGGGGCCGGGAGTGGCTTTAAGGCCCAATAGGGCATAACGGCCGAGAACTGCATTAAGTCCGATAATCTCTGAATGGGCTAGTGTGGCCGCTTTCTCTGGGGTCGCGTTCTGGGTGATGACTTTGGTGGCCACCAAATAAGATAGATGTCGCCACATATTTATTTTATTTGTCAGTGCACATTGTATCTCTCGGTGACGGAAAATACTGCGTTTTTGGTTTTACTGCTTCATCATTAGCGATTAATTAAACATGTAGCGCTTTGACCCTTTCGACCATATTTTCTTTTTTGCTGCGCTCCGTGTGAACATTTTTTAGCAAAGAGCGAAGGCTACGCCTTCGTGAGCCAATTAGAGAGACAGAACAAAGCACGTGACACTTTTTCAAGGCAACAATGCACTCTGACGGTGAGTTAATTTTCACGTTCTGACATTCTGATAGCCCATGTGCCTCTCATATTTCCTAGTATGTGTTTTCTTTAATGCTTCGCTGTAAAAAATATTGAAAATGCAATTTTAAAATCCACCTCACTCATCATTTTCGTGGCCGCCCGGTAGAATCAGAGACATAACTGATTTAATTAGAGTGCTGAAAATTGAAAAGACACAATAAATGCTTCACTCAACTCTTAAAAAGCCGATGATTAAAATATGGGAATGTTATACCAAAAAGGCGCCCTAAATTCATAGCATTGATATGGAAATACGTGCGTGTGTACATAATCCAAATACGCAGATGAAGGAACTGCCGATAAAACGAATAAGAAATGATAAAGCGCAAAAAGCAAATAAATAAATAAAAAATTCGGATAGGCAAGGCCGGCGTACCGACTGGTGCCGGCCGTGAAGAGTGAAAACAAACCCCAAAACCGCAGTATTTGCAGTCACCGACAGGTACACTCTTACAAATGCCCATGCGTCTACTTTCCCGTAGAATACTCTAAACGACTTATTTTTCGCGATTGAGTCAAAGCTGGAGTTTTGGAAAATTTCCGGGTTCTAATTTTCGCAACGCGGTAAGATCTGAATATAGATTCTAATGTGTTTACATTTTAACAGAATTGTTCGCGGGACCTATTTTTTCGCGAATTGTAGGCGATTGGCGAAAATTAGGTCCTCTCAAAAATTAAGTAATTCACAGTATTTGGAGCGCCAATCAGTGTAATCTGAGAAGAGACCACGGCGATTGACGAGACTACAAATATGTTAATTTTATCCGCCATGCTCAATGTGGCGCCACCTATCTTATTTGGTGGCAACTAAAGTCGTCAATCACAACGCGACCCCGGAGAAGGCGGCCACACCAGCCCCTCAGAGACTATCGGCCTTAATGCAGTCCTCGGCCGTTATGCCCTATGCGGCCTCAAAGACTCCCGGCCATTTCGCCCCTCTCGGCCTTAATGCACTCTCGGCCGTAATGCGACTACCGGCCTTAGCGAGATGCTCCCTATTCCCACAATGGTCTACGAGTTCCGTCTTCGCTCTTGTGGCATGCGTAGCCTTCGCCACGTCCCTTTTGTGTTCGTTTAGGCGAGTGCAGCGCCTTCGGCCTGTCTCTCCAATGTAGGATGCGTCACAGTCTAGACAGTTCACTTTATACACAACACCGCACTGGGACTCTGTGGGGGGGGGGGGGGGGGGGGGGGGCGTGTAATCTTTAAGTTTAGATATGAGGTCACGTAGTTTACGATGGGGTTTGAACTAATTACCTGTGCGCTGGTTCGTAATCATGTTACGATGGGGTTTGAAAGCTATGCGGACATTCAAAGGGGCGAGGGCCCTGCGAATAGACTCAGAAACACCTTTCAAATAGGGTATTGTTACTTGCCCTGTCCTAAGTCTTCCATTATATTGACTTCTTTGTCCCATCCGGTTGCGCGTGTTATCAATAAAACGTTTCGGATAATTCCGCATCATCAACAGGTCAACAATAACAGCAACCTCAGAAGCGCGCAATTGAGGATTAAAAGAAATGCGTTCGGACCAATGTAGTGGGGTTTTTACGACAGCCCTTTATGTTCGACAGAATGATGTGAGTTAAAGCTTAAGAGGTTGCCTGTATCGCAAGCTTTGCGGTACACTGTTTTATCTAAGCGACCGGTACTATTTCGGAACACATTATCATCCAGAAAAGGCAGCGCACAGTTCTGTTCAACTTCATGTGTGAATTGGATTTATGATTCAACGCTGTTTAAAGGTAAATGAAAGTCAGCAACATGGCCCTTGTTTAGAATTGCAAAGGTGTCGCCCACATAACGTTTGTAAAACCCTAACGGGTGCGCATTCTGGTCAAGGACAGTTTCCTCCACATACTCTACAACAGGATTTGAACATGACCCACACGCCGTCATCATCACTGAAACCTAGCTGAATCCATCTATACTAAACAGCGAAAGCATCCCCCCAGGCTACAAACTTTTTAGAGAGGACCGTGAAAGCAGAGGGGGTGGTGTCGCTATTTTTGTTAAAAACTGTTTGGATTGTGAACAGCTAGATGGTTCCGCTGATACAGAAAACAAGGGGTGTAAGATTAAGATTGGCAAAGTTGAATGCATATTGGGAGCTGCATATAGACCGCCTGGAATGGGAGTAGAATTTGTAAATTAAAACAACTTTTTGAATCAACTACGTGCACACTGCCGGAAAGTTATCATTGCTGGTGATTTTAAACTCGGTAGAATTGACTGGGATGGTCTAGTTTCAACATCTCATGAGACCCTATTGTCGTCTGCATTACTGGATATGATTTTTTCGCACAATCTCACTCAAGTTGTTAAAACTCCCACGAGAATACAGGGTTCGTCAAGCTCTATCCTTGATTTGTTTTTTGTCACTGACAATTTTCTCCCAACTAGCCAGGCCTGTAGGTTATTGCCCGGTACCTCTGACCACTGCATGGTTGTTCTATCTCTTAATTCCCTTCCAATCGATTTCTCACACTAAATTTGCTTGCAGTACGTACAAGGATTTCAATTGGGCGGATGACGTAGCTGTTTTGGACAAGCTACACTGGTCACATGGAACATTTAAGAGAATTGCTGACGATCCTATGGTGTCGGTTAACGACTTGTGGGTTTATATGAAAGAAGTTATTCCCAAATGTATGACAAGGTATGTACTATCGGGGAAAAATGAAATGCGAACAGAGGAGCGCGTGGCTCGCGGTACAGGCTGCGCCGCCTGGAAGTGAGCCTAGGGGCGAGGGTGCGTGGCCTACTCCGATGTGTTCACGCCCCTCGATTGGCGCTTCCCAAGCTTCAGCGGTGCGCCTCTTAGTGCGCTGAAAACTATCACCGCTATCTTTGCTGGCTCAGCGCGTGCGGTGCAAAGAAGCTCGCCGCACTCGCCGAGCAGGTAAAGATTGCGGTGACAGCTTTCAGCGCCCTGAGAGGCGCACTGCCGAAGCTGGGGGAGCGCCAATCGAGGGGCGTAAACACATCGAAGTAGGCCACGCATCCTCGCCCCTAGGTTCACTTCCAGGCGGCGCAGCCTGTACCGCGAGCCACGCGCTCCTCTGTTCGCATTTCATTTTTCCCCGATAGTACCTACTAGGACTAAAAAGAAGGCAACGCACAATCCCTGGATTCATCGAGATATTATTCACGCGAAAAGAAAAATATGGCGCTGTCGAGCGCGGATACGTCAAGTAGCCGACCCGGACGGACGCAGCAAATTAGGAACTCTAAGTCAAAATCTTGAATCACTGATTAAAGCAGCGAAAAATAAATACTACAGTATAACTATGCCAGCTTTTATAATTTCTTCTCCTCGCAAATTTTGGCGGCACCTCAAACCAGCAAAAGAGGGTGTAGGACAAATTGAGGTTGAAGGACGTACGATCCAGGATGAATACGGAATAGCAAATCGTTTTAATCACTTATTTTCAACCGGATTTTCTACGGAGGATGGGACTACACCTGTGTTCGACAACCTAGAGGATGTGCCTCCTATCCCCGATGTAAGTTTATCTCTTGATGGTATTGTCGACTTGTTGCTTAACCTAGATTGCAAATAAAGCAACCGGTTACGACAAGATCCCGAATAGGTTTCTGGGACGTTACGCTGAATCACTGTCTATGTCATTATTATTTTTAATCAATCTCTTTCAATAGGATTACTGCCTAATGTCTGGAAGATTACTAAAATCGTACCTGTTTTGGAGTCGGGTAAAGATTCATCCGTTAACTACAGGCCAATTTCGTTAACATCAACATGGGGAAAACTTTTTGAACATATAATTTTGAACCATATACATTCTTTTTTGAGACATCATAACTTGTTGAATAGCTTTCAGTATGGATTTCGCAAGGGGTTGTCTACTGTCACTCAGATTGTTGAAGTTGTGCATGATTTTTCCGAAATTTTGAACCGCAGGGGTCAAGTTGACGTCATATTTTTAGACTTTAAGGAGGCGTTCGATAATGTTAACCTTAGGAAGTTATTGATAAAATTAAAATCTATTTTAAAGGATCTCGTATTAGTCGGATGGATAGAAATGTTTTTATATGGACGGAGGCAATTCGTAGAAATTAAAGATAAGCACCCCGATATGAGTGATGTCCAATCGGGAGTCCCCCAGGGCACGGTCCTCCGGACCGCTAGTCTTTCTAATATTTATAAACGGCATAGTTAAAAACCTTGAAAAAACTGTGAGTGCGCAGGCGAGCTGGTGGATGTTGATCATAACCTAGAAAACCCGAGACTGTGGTAAAAGCAAGGAAACGGAGTCGAAGAAGAAAAAAGACAGGGGAAAAGAACGTCTCAAACTCAGCTACTGCGTTTAATTCCTTGAAGTCTTATATACCCACACTCTAACCATCGACCACCAACGTCACAAGGTCATCCTTTGTTCTCTATACAACCCTACCCACACTGGTTTTCACCTCCACCGTACACGGTGACCTCAATTCCAACTGAACGTTGAGGACCCCGAACAGAACAACCAATACAAAAAAAGAAAAAAAACCTTACCGTCCAGGATAGATTATTCGCCGATGACTGCATACTGTATACAGAAATTAAGATGCCCATGGACAAACTTAGCCTTAATAAATGTATTGCGTGCATTGGTTAATGGTGCAAAGCATGACAAATGTCGTTAAATTTTGAAAAAACCTTTGCATGACAGTTATTCACAAAACTAAACCCAGTGTCTTTGTATATTAGCTGAAAGGAAACCCGATTGAAAGGGTTAGCAAATACAAATATAAGGGTGTGACCATTTCTCACGATCTACGCTGGGGTACGCGCATAGATAATGGTGTTAAAAAAGTGAACGCCAAATTATGGTACTTAAGACGGTCCCTAAACCTGAGTTCAGTCAACACAAAACTTTTGGCATATAAAACGCTCGTCAGGCTGGTCATGGAATATGCAAGCGAAATCTGGGACCCTCACACTAAGCAAGACGCCCTTAAAATAGAAAGAGTGCAGAGGCTCGCTTTGCGCTTTATATTTTCTAAATATCGTCGACTAGATTCGCCAACGGCTTTGTACTCGAGAGCCAAACTTTCGCTACTAAAGGCTAGGCGTAAAGAGAAAATGTTAAAATGTCTTTACATGGTTCTTAATGATTCTCTAGAGATAGACAAGACAGCTTACTTAATTCCCGATGCGTCTAGAATTACACGTAACACACATAGTCGTGCCCTTCATCAGCCCTGCTGCTTCAAAGACTGTTTGAAGTATTATTTTTTCCCCTCACGATAAGCGAGTGGAACTCTCTCCCAGAACAAGCAGTATTGCGTCAATTGCTGTAATCTTTTTGTTCTTACCTTGCATTTGATGACGTGGGCAGCAATCCTTGAAATAACATGTTTATTTAGTTACTATTCCCTCTTTTTGTCGCGTCATGACCTCCAGCCAGCGTCATTCTTCCACTGTTGAATTGATTTTACATTTTTTCCCCAGTGCCGAATGAATCTTCTGTAATATATATTTTTAGGATGGGTTTGCAACGAACGCAGTTGTCAAGCTTTTGTTTTTTGGTCTTATTTTCTTTTCGTGTCCAGACCAAGTTGCTAATGTTATTTTCATTTTTTTATTTTTTCCTTCAGTGTTTCTCAAGTTTTTTGTTCATGCCCTCCCTATCATAGTCCCATGTAGGGACTGACAGTTATTTGAAATAAAAATAAATTAAACAAATTTGCTATTGTAACAGAGATTCGGCTACCCATTGGAAATCCTTCGATTTGGTGATAAAGTTGTCCACGAAACGTGAAACGCAACTGTTTAAGACAAAAACGCAGCAAAACTACAATGTATTTCACCGTTAACGATGTGCGTAAGGGGAGGCTGTCATCCCTACGTAGGCGTGTTTCGGCTATGTCAACAGCCCGAGAAGTGAGAAGATTCGTAAACAAGGACACAACATCAAATGAAACCATTATTTCGTCTTCGTCTAGGACGTGGTCCCGAACCAGGCCCACGGATTCTTGGGAATTCCGTACTGATAAACCAATTTTTCCTGTGACCGGAGTGATGAGTTAGGCCATATATTTTGCCAGATTGTACGTCGGAGTTCCAATAAATGAAACAATAGGACGCAACGGGCACTCGGGCTTGTGAAGTTTGGGAAGACCATACAATTTAGGTGTCGATCCGTCAGAAGAAAAAGACGACGGTACGTGGCATCGTCTAGGCCAGTGGTTCTCAGCCATGGATCTGTGGGGGAGCCCTTGAGGACCGTTGGCAGGGATGGGGGACCCCTTCCAGCGGGTGGGGGGGGGGGGGGGGGGTCTAGTAAGTTAGTAACGTAAGTTAACACATCTGGAGCATGAAACAGGTGCCTTTTATTGCTACGTAGCAGAAAAACATAAAACAAAGGTGCCACATCACTTCATTTTGGTCAGTTCATCAAAACGCACGTGCCAACTAAAAGAAAAAAAGAATTTTTTTTTTTTTTTTAGTTGGCACGTCACATTTGTTTACAACACGGCCGTGCAAGAGACCACCGGGGTGACACCCTTCCAACTGGTTCATGGTCGCAAAGTAACGACAATGCTGGACGCGATGTTACCCCACGAACCGGCTCTCGACGGAAGCGACGACGTCCAGGTGGTTGCTTAACGGGCAGAAGAAGTCCGCCAGCCCGCCAGACACCATATTCAAGCCCAACAACGTGTGGACACTGGCCGCTACAATCTTCGTCGCCGGGACGTCCACTTCCAGCCCAGAGACAGGGTGTGGGTGTGGACAGCGATCCGCCGTCGTGGTCTCAGCCAGAAACTCCTGAAGCGCTACTTCGGGCCCTATAAAGTGCTTCGTCAACTTGGGGATCTGAACTACGAGGTGATGCCCAACTAAACACGGTCTTCATCACGCCGCCCTCCACGACCGGAAGTCGTCCACGTCGTACGCCTCAAGCCTTACTACGATCGATATGACTATAACTTGCGTTTTGTACTACGGTCGATAGGATTGTGTTGTACAACTCCCCGCCGTTTGTTATTATCAGTGTGTCGAACCGAAAAAAATACGGGTTCGGTTACGGTTCAGGTTCAGGTAAATTTATTTTGTTCCGGTTCAGTTCCGGTTCGATTCATTCGATCCGCGAACCGGTTCGCGAACCGGTTCGGGGCGCTGAACCGGTTCACGAACATGTTCGGAAATTATAAATGACAAATTGCAACATCAAAATAAATTACAAATAAAACATCTGAAATCAGCACATACGAAACGGGATACATCGTAGTGTAAGGCTCAGGGATTTCTACCAGGAATGGTTTCTTGTGCACTCAAAGGCTACCTCACCGACGTTTACGCATTCGGACTTCATCTAATTGGGTCCGACGCAGTAGCTGTAAAATCCGCGACCTCCTTACCAACCCACTTACAAGTAGAACTCGCTAACTATCCCGCTACCTCGGCGTGTAAGCAATTGAAGGAACAGTGGGGAGAAAATACTGCTTTCTTTATTTGAACTAGCCTTCGGTAACTCAAATTAGACCCTTAAAGAAGTTTTCATTAAACAAGATACGGAATATGAAAAACACTTCACCGAACGCAACGCCAGAAGGACGTAATAGGATAAATATTGAAATAGAAGAGTTCGCTGTCTCACAAATATGTTAGCTTCTAAGTGCCTATACGAAACCGGGTGCATTATTATCAAACTCCACAGACATTTCTTTTCTCATTCCGATGGAAGCAAGCTTCAAGAACTCGCGCATTCTAGAAACGTGTTATGAAATGAGCTCACAGCAGCATTTAGGATTTACGAGATTGTAGAAAAATGAAATCCCTTGACGCGATTTTTTTTTTTTTTTTGCTCAGCTTTCCAATTTTCTTTCTTCCGTGCAAGCCGCGACCAGCGCAATACTGGTTCCTATGTCAAGATTCATGAATGCAGCGTTTGTCAAGATTCATGGATGCAGCGTTTATATTCCTAAGACTGAGTGGGGAAGAAAAATATGTAAGCGAGGTGTGTGTCAGTTGACGGCACTAAAAAAACAAATGGCATTGATAGCACATTCATTGTCAACAGCGCGTGGCCGAACCGTTTTGACATGAGCCGGTAACCGTTATTTTTTTTCCGGTTCAGTTCCGATTCGGGTTCATCGCGATAACAATATAACGGTTCGGGTTCGGGTTCAGGTTCAGTTCCGGAAAAAAATACCGGTTCGGTTCCGGTTTTCGGTTCGGTTCGGTTCGGTTCGGTTCGGTTCGGTTCGGTTCGGTTCGGTTCGGTTCGGTTCAGTTCGGTTCGGTTCGGTTCGGTTCGGTTCGGTTCGGTTCGGTTCGGTTCGGTTCGGTTCGGTTCGGTTCGGTTCGGTTCGGTTCGGTTCGGTTCGGTTCGGTTCGGTTCGGTTCGGTTCGACACCCTGGTTATTATTTTTGATTGTTTTGTTGTTTTGTTTCCCGGCACGTCGCGTCGAGACGATGCGCTTTTAAAAGGTGGAGTAATGCCACGCGCGTCGACGTGTAAGTGCGTGCGTGGCCGAATGGTTAGCGCGCTTGACTGCCACGCGGAATGTCTAGGTTCGATTCCAGCCAACGGAATGTCCTTTTATTTATTCTTTCAATTTGGCGTTCTCGTAAGTTCGAGGACATTCTCGTTTGATCAAGTTCCGCATGTTTTACGCGCTCAAAGTTCTACGCCAAATGTTCCAAAAACCGACGAGGTACATAAGGAACGCGGCGTGGCGGGCGGGGTCAGTTTCGCCTCAGCGTTCGGTCCTGCTGTTTCGCCACCTTGGACGCCCGCGACACTCAGTTGTTATCGTTTTTTTCTTTTTTTTTCTTTTTTTTTTTTGTTTTGATTACAAGTTCGCCCCACAAAGCGTTTAGTTTCCTCAGTTATTTTTTTTGTTTCGTCACTTCTTCATTCGTGACAATAGTCCGCACCAGGTGACATTTCAACGTTTAAACACGGTTCAATCCGCCTATTCTACTACGGGAAATACGATACTATGAAAACTAAGGTGACTTTGCTGTCAAAGCACGAGGAGGAGCAAGGAAGATAGTAGGGCTGGGCGATTGATCGATTAACCTACTGACTAATCGATTAATGCTTTTGTCGCGATTAAAATTTTTAACTGGTGACTGGTAATATTTTGACGAACCAAAACAAGTCAAAATTGAACACTTCCATAGCGCAGACGTGGACGAATACACCTTTACAAAGGGCAGACTTTGGTTCATATTTTAAAATAAAGAAAACTGTACGGGCGAAATGTTTGTAACTTTAGATAAGTGCAGAGGTTACACATGTCCCCGGTAATTTCAACGTCGTTCGTGAGTTTGTTTTGCGCAGCAGAGACTATAGTGAACAATGAAAGGTTGTCGTTCTTTTCAGAGAATATCAACGAACGTCTTTGCCTCACGTAGCGAAAATAATATTTTGTGAAAGGCCTCTGATACTGTTCTTAAATACACATCAAGATTAATTTATAATTCAAGTAGTACATTGCACCGTTTCTCACATATTCAAAAATATTTGATGATATTTTGCATAAAAATAAACGAGGCCGAATAATCGATTAATTTATCGATTAAAGGGTGGCGATTATTAGGGTTAAAACTTTTAATCGACGCCTAGCCCTAAAAGATAGCGTTGAGGGACAACACCATCAGTAGAGAGTTTTAGCAGATCGTTTTTTTTTTCCCCGATAATGATCCTCTCCCCTCCGGCGGCCTCCGGCATGCATCGCATCGTTATTGGGGTGAAAAAACGATCGGCTAAAACTTCCTAGTATCTCCCAACTTGGATGAATTGGTTTCCGTAATGGGTTCCATGGCAGAATATCTTGGATGTTTGTATCTATGGTTGACAGAAAGCTATAGAAAGAGAGATTGCGATACAGACAGAATAGATGAAAAACGAGCAGTAAAGTAATAATAAGATAAATTTAACTATTTGTCGTTTTGGGAGTATACAAAATATCGGAGTCGTCAGCGTTTGTTAGGGTGGTGCACTATCTTCCCGCTGAAGTACCTGAGCCAATTCTTTGTGCATCCAAAATAATTCGTCCCCCGACGGCCACAGAACGAGGCCGTGTTCTGAAATCTTCGAATTATGTATAATTAGAGGCCCTAATGGTGGTAACTGTGACTTGTTAAAAAGTAGTAGAATAATTAGTTGAAAACAAGTAGAAAAAGTAGAAAGTAGAAAAGAAGAATAATTAACAGGAGAAAGAACATAACGGATAATACTAAGGATAAAGCCAAAGGCCAGGAGAGGAAAAACGCAAAGCTAAAGCGCAGAACATGTAACGCTCAAATTGAAAGCAGTAGCGCTGCTTAATATATCATGTTTACTTGGTATTTGTGGGCAAACAATTAATTAAAATATAAAATATTAAACTTAAGCAAACGGAGAAAAATGGGAGAAACTACACTCTAAAAAAAGCCCGTGCGTCTACTTTCCCGCACAACACTCGAAGAGCCAATCACAGCAACTTGCGGAGGCAGCTCAGCGAATGATGATGCCGAAACATATGTTTAGATCAAAAAACGCAGTCTGAGTTGTGACATTAAGCAATGCAAAACGTCACGCTTGCATTGCTTAATGTCACAACTGAGACTGCGTTTTTTGGTCTAAACATATGTTTCGGTTGAATGGAAAGCGCCGAATGAACAAGGACGAAGAAGGGGGCAGAGACGAAGCGCACTCACAACTGAAGGTTTATTGAAAACAACATTGACTATTAATACCGTCTATCAGGGTGTTAGCTCAAAAAGAAAAACTCTTTATCAGTTAAGTGCAGTGACGGCGCACTAATACACAGACTCACCCCTTGCTCTCTTATGCGGAATGCCTCGTGTATTTCTCGCGCTGTTTTGTTTTCGTATCTGCCCAGAACTGTTTTTTTTTTTTCCAATTCCGGGCCACATGGGCACCTATCACAATGCACCGCTATAAAAATATGTTTCGGCATCTTCATTCGCTGAGCTGCCTCCGTAAGTTGCGGTGATTGGCTCTCCGAGTGTTGTGCAGGAAAGCAAACGCACGGGTTTTTTTTAGAGTGTATTGGGCAGAGCAGCGGAAGAGACACAAATCACCGATAAAATATGTTTCGAAGGGCTACACTAAATTCGCCCACATTCCCCCTTTTGTAATGCCCCATGAGGCCATAGCACAGCCCATCAGGCCATAGTATAGCCTTGGCCTACTCTACGCACAACGCCGTTTCGCCACAAGTGTGTCGTGAGCTCTTCTGTCCTCTTTCGGATGACGCGAGATCAGTCAGAATATAGGCAGACGCATTTCGCGCCGCCAGCACATGTTGCTTCGGCTGCGTAGCAACCGCTTTTGGCCGGGAAGGGAAGGTACGTAATTTTTCGCATCAGTTTCATCTAACCTTTCGCACCGTGAGGGGCTTGCCTACGCGCGTATTTTAATGCTCCGTGTCTTTTTTTTTTTTTTTTTGCGGGCTGTTTTTATAAATGAAACGTTATTAAGCAGGCACCCAGCATTTTATATGTTCAGGGAGCCTTCATTTTTGTAAGGAGTTTCACCTAGTAATTAATATTAACATAACGGAAGTTCACCAACTGTTACATCGGGTTCTGCTAATTAATTACAATTAAAAACTTTTTTTCAACCCAATCGATACAACATAAATTGATATCTGATTTGTAATAGAGTATTACGCAGGCTATCCAAACTTACACAACTGTAGGCATTCAGGGCCATAAAGAGCATTCGCAGTCGCCCCAGAAAATGGCCCTTAAACCCGGATTATCAGAGTAAAATTAAAAGTGATTGATTTGAACCGGCTTCGTATACTTTTTTTTTGAAGACTACCAGATAAATGTCGGAAGAAAATAGTAAAAACTACTGAGATACAATTAAAAGAAGTGATAACACTGGAATATTTTAATCGATCCCAATTTTTTTTTTCCTTTGGGCTTTCGTGTAATTTTTTTTTTATAGTTTTCGAATAGTTTTAGATCATTTATGGAAACTGTATCTTTAATTTTTTATTTTTTTTTGACAAAATCGAGCCTTTTTTTATGCCGAAAATAATTCTTATTTTATGCTTTTTGTTTTCTAACACGTTTTATGTTGTTTCTCTTTTGTCAATTACGTGTATTCGGGGTGCCTCGTTGCTCTTTACGCATTTGAGGTATTTTAAGTTTTTTTTGCCATTTTGTGTGGATTCCTAGAACCACCTATACTTTCTCCGAGGCTTCCCAGAGGTTTCGTTTAAATTTCTTGTTTGCAGCTTTATTCGTAGATATTTATAATTTCTTAGCCGCGGTCTGAATGGGTCCATCCGTGCACATTGGCGGCCCTTTCTGTACATCGACGGCCCTTTACAGAGCCTTCAGAAGAGTGAGTGGAGACAAAGACAGCTGGCTTTACGTCTACCTACCAATCACTCAGGTCACAGCACGTCGTGCTGACGTCCCCTCGCGTTCTCGTCTTCTTCCCTCTATCTCACTTTCTCGGCACACATGACTTCCGACGCACAGTGTATACACGAGCTATAGCGTTCGACTCTTTTAAAACGCATTATGAAATACCGGCAGCGGTGTACGCCTTTAAGACATGTTTGGTTTAGAGAACTCAAAATGCAAAATACAGCCAGTAGAGTTGAGGTCGGTACAAATAAGCAGCTGGCTGTGATTATGTATTGTCCGCATATAGACTTTTGTTGTTTACTCTTGTCCCCGGCCAACAGGTAGGCATATCCGGTATGGGCGACGAATAAATGATAAAACCCTTACCGCAAGCATTAAAAGAAAAAGAATAGAGAGGAAAACAAAAAAAGGGGGGGGGGGGGGGGGGGGCAAGCGAGTATAGATGACGGTTACGATTATACCTCAAATGTATTATGTAGACCGTTTCGGATGCGGGTTCAAAACCCGGCCGAGGTGCCCGCAACCTGGCGGAGGCTCATTGCGGAGGAGGCACCGTGTAATCGAGCTTTCGGTTGAACGTCGGAAGATCCTCAGGTGGTCGAAAGTAATCCCCAGCCCTCCGCTGGGGCGTGCCAGATGCCCGTCGTTGGTATGGCAAGTGAAACCCCCACATTTTATTGTAAACCATTTTGTTGTGGTAGCGCTATTTCGAATAGTGTAGCGCCAACTGGCGAGTGTCAGGTTAAGTTGCCATTCTGTGTGGTTAGAAAGTTTGGCGAAAGTGATCTTCAGTGCGCTGCTAGTGCACTGGGTGTGCTAGTTGGGCGCTCCAATGTGCTGGGTCCCTGGGTCCTGGTGTGCCCCGGATGGCGTTTTTCAACTTATTGGGAAGCTTTCTTACCCCGCAATGTGGCATCCGCCAGGGCGGCACTAAGCACGCCACCAAGTGAAATCAGAGGTACGCAAAATATTTTATCAATTAACAGCGATTGAATATCCTTTGTTCTTTTTTGTCGTTTAAGATGCCGGACCGAGAATAGTTTTTGGCTTTTCGCGTCGTCCACATCAATGGAATATAATGTGATAAGGGCGCGCAAAATTATAACATTACCGGGAACGATTAAAGCCAGCTCCCTCCTGTTCGAAGATGTTTATAAACGTTTTATTTCCGCATCCCGTGTTGACGAGTGTGTCCTCTGTTGAGAACTGAAAACAGCTAAGTCGAGATGGGCCCAATGCCGGAGCGAGTCGATCAACGATTTAACTATTCGAAATTATGCATGAGCAAGTCTCAGAAATATAAATTTAAGTTTTCTTTCCAGCTACGGTATATTCTAATCAGGGTGTCGAACCGGAACCGAACCGAACCGAAAACCGGAACCGAACCGGTATTTTTTCCGGAACTGAACCCGAACCCGAACAGTTATATTGTTATCGCGATGAACCCGAACCGGAACTGTACCGGAAAAAAAATAACGGTTACCGGCTCATGTCAAAACGGTTCGGCCACGCGCTGTTGACAATGAATGTGCCAT
Source organism: Ixodes scapularis (assembly GCF_016920785.2). Taxonomy (NCBI): domain Eukaryota; kingdom Metazoa; phylum Arthropoda; class Arachnida; order Ixodida; family Ixodidae; genus Ixodes; species Ixodes scapularis. The sequence continues at coordinate 44,022,406 of NW_024609857.1, read as the reverse complement.
CAATGCCATTTGTTTTTTTAAGTGCCGTCAACTGACACACGCCTCGCTTACATATTTTTCTTCTCCACTCAGTCTTAGGAATATAAACGCTGCATCCATGAATCTTGACAAATGCTGCATCCATGAATCTTGACATAGGAACCAGTATTGCGCTGGTCGTGGCTTGCACGGAAAAAAAAATTGGAAAACTGTGCAAAAAAAAAAATCGCGTCACGGGATTTCATTTTTCTACAATCTCGTAAATCCTAAATGCTGCTGTGTGCTCATTTCATAACGTTTCTAGCACGCGCGAGTTCTTGAAGCTTGCTTCCATCGGAATGAGAAAAGAAAAGGCTGTGGAGTTTGATAATAATGCATCCGGTTTCGTATAGGCACTTAGAAGCTAACATATCTGTGAGACAGCGAACTCTTCTATTTTAATATTTATCCTAATACGTCCTTCTGGCGTTGCGTTCGTGAAGTGTTTTTCATATTCCGTATCTTGTTTAATGAAAACTTCTTTAAGGGTCTAATTTGAGTTACCGAAGGCTAGTTCAAATAAAGAAAGCTGTATTTTCTCCCCACTGTTCCTTAAATTGCTTACACGCCGAGGTGGCGGGATAGTTAGCGAGTTCTACTCGTAAGTGGGTTTGTAAGGAGGTCGCGGATTTTACAGCTACTGCGTCGGACCCAATTAGATGAAGTCCGAATGGGTAAACGTCGGTGAGGTAACCCATGAGTGCACATAAAGAAACCATTCCTGGTAGAAATCCCTGAGCCTTACACTACGATGTATCCCGTTTCGTATGTGCTGACTTCAGATTTTTTATTTGTAATTTATTTTGATGTTGCAATTTGTCATTTATAATTTCCGAACCGGTTCGGGAACCGGTTCAGCGCTTCGAACCGGTTCGCGAACCGGTTCGCGGATCGAATTAATCGAACCGGAACTGAACCGGAACAAAATAAATTTACCTGAACCTGAACCGTAACCGAACCCGTATTTTTTTCGGTTCGACACACTGATTCTAATCTTTAAAACAAGAAGAATGCAGTCGGGTTGTGACGGTCAACATAGGTGCACGGCTCCCTGGTATCGCGCTGGACATCGCGATTCAAGAAAACCGATAGCATTAACTTTTCGACAATTTTCAGCCACACCCGGCGGCGGAAATGAGCTTTCACCTAAGTGTTGTAGATGATTAAATCGAGTCAATGACACCACTGCAAAATATCAGAATTAGGATAAATTAAGTTACGAAAAGTTACAAGCTGAAACAGCAATCACGAGAAAAATGTACACGCACATTGCGGGTGTACACCATGTTCATCGATGGTACAGCGTTAAGTTCGGTAGACGCACCATTCACAAAATGTTTCGAGCAGACTCGAGGGGATGGCGTTGGGGGAAGGTATTTTCGGTTCACAGACGCCACCCGCTGGCGTCAAAGATCTTGTTTATTCGGAAAGCGATGGAGTTTGGAGACATTGCAGCCGCAGTTGCCTTGTCGGATTCCCTGCGTGATACAGAGGTGCTCCGATAATATTCTGCACTATCTGTTGTTATTCTTGCAGCTTAGTACCGAACAATGCTGTCCCAATAACCAGGGGATTGTCCGCATTAAGTTCGCTTGTAGTAATTAAATCTGCAAGTAAAACCAAATGGAGGAAACCGCGAAGAAAACAAGCGAACTTGGAGCGACACACGAGTCAAAGGCTTCATCCGGGTCTTCCGCGCGTTCCTAAATAACCACCGAGGAGGAAGGCACCGGTAGCCCTTTCCCCTTCTCTCTCTTGCCCTCCTTCAGTAAAACGGTCCATTGGCGTGATGACAGCAAAACAATATCTTCACCCATACTGGAAGGGACAATGTTCAAGCTGGCGGCGCCATTGTGGAAAAAGTCCGTAGCCCACGGACGATACATATCTGAATGCTAATATGTTACGCCGGTGCGGGCAATAGTTTATTTGCAAATGCAAACTATACAAGGATTAGTTTTTTTTCAAGGTGATGCATAATGACACGAGGTCATGAATTGTCTGAATGTCAGGTTATGGTCAGAATTATGTCTTTACGGTACAAGCTTCCTTGTACACTGATAAACGTCGCATTTATCCAAGGTAGGCTGTAAATGTAATTTTCGTTTAACCCAAGTTTGACTCCGTGCTAACATACACCAGGTGCGGAAAACAATACGTTGTCAATTCATTTTTGTTTTAATTATTGCTCTGGTTCAATAGTTTTCTCTTTGTTTACTTTTTTTTTTCATCTCCTCGCTTTTTTTTATTATATCTATTCCGACCCACGACGCCTCTTTGTCCGAACACTTGCGAAAAGTGACACGCGATCTTAACTGTCGAGTTTTCGTAACAGCAACACACGTTTAATAGCACCCAGGATTACTCACCCGAGCGTGCAATCGTTATAAAATTTTTTTTTTTATCTTTTTCTTTTTTTGTAAAAGCGACGGTTGTTGGAACAGCTGCGGCGCCATCGCATATGCGCCGCAACTGTTCTAAGTCTAGCCAAAGCGACGCTCTGCGCCGTCATTTTAGCAGTAATTAACCTTCTGACGCGGATTTGGTTTGCAAACTTATGGAAGCAGGGACGCTGGCATGACGTCAGTGAACGCACGTGGGCTATACACCGTTTTGTTGAAAGAGGGCAAGAGTGTAGAAAGGAGAAAAAGCTATCGGCGCTTTCTCCTTGCTGGTGGGTTAGGAAGGTGCGGAAGACCTGGGGTGCCCTCATGTGCGTTTGCTCAAGGTGGAGGCATCTGACCATTTTGTCCCACACTTTTATTTTTTTGTTTTCGTTCAGAAACGCGTGAAAGAGCGTGTCCCTTGCACGCGTTTGTGGCGCTGACTCTGCTATGGCGACATTTTGTTTTCGACGATTTCTTTGTATTTTACCCATGAGCGCGTGCTGTCGGCCTCGTGTACTACAAGGGGTGGCATCACCCTAAACAGAAGGACATTGAGGCACCCTATGAAGACCCATATGAACGCCTTGAACGCGTGTGTTGCTCCAAGTTATCTTATTTTCTTTCAGAATTCCTCAATTTCTTTACTTGCAGATTCAATTAAAGCTAACGCATCCAATGACAGCAATCCCCGGTTATCGGGACACCATTATTCGGTAATAAGTTGCAGAAATAAAAACCGAAGGTGCAGAATGTTATCGGGGGATATCTGTATCACGCGCGGGATCTGACAAAGCAACTGCGTCTGCAACATCTTCATACTTGATCGCTTTCAAAATGACCAAGACCTCCGGCGGCAGTGCGTTGCGTCCGTGAACTGAAAAGTCGTTTCCGCAATTCTATCCTCTCGAGTATGCTCGGAACATTTTGTGAATGGAGCGCGCACCAAACTTAAGGTGCAACACCACCCTTGGTTAGTGTGATTCCGAGCCAACAGATGGCGCTGGGATCGCCTTCCAGAACTGTACATCAACTGTCGCTTCGATACAGTGGGGTATTTCTCTATATCTTGAAATGGACATCCCTAGTCCTTCGCTTGTTTATCTCTGCGCGAGCTTTCTATGGAACGCGCACGGCTGCGTCAGTTCTCGTGCAAGGGTGCCAGTTGCCTACGCTCCGTGCTCCCGTCGCCAGCAAATGGGGCCAGAAGAAAACGCGAAAATTGTCGTGAGCCAAGTTCCGAGATCGATGTACAACAAAACAACCGACCCGTTGAAAAATATAAAATTGCCTGTGCACCGTTAGTACCCCGCGGGCTATCGGAGGACGTATTTCAATGTCATCAGTGTTATATGACGGGCCGGCACTTTTGACGTGAATGTGTTTGGTTTTTTGTGGATGTCCGGGAAAACATGATGACGTGATAGACTTGGGTTTCCAAAATACCAGCTTGAGGAATTAAATGCCTAAAAATTCAAAACCAATTAACTTTTTTTGTGGGGGTCAGGTGCCTCATTTAGGTAGCTGGGTGTTTATTTTGATCAAAACCACGAGACTCAAAAACACGAAAAATTACACTCAGGTCTAGATATTGAGTTTGGTAAACCCAAAAAAGGACTGGTGCGGGAGTCATAATAAAAAATTCCAAGGTTAGAAATTAACTCGCAGCAATAAATCATAAGAATTAGTTTAAATACGAGTTCACTGATAAATGCAATGACTGGCCACGAAAATATCCTGGGTCTTTGGATCACTTTTGAACAAAGTTTGAGAAATTTACCCGACTAAATTTGGCGATTTAGGCGCGCAAGTAGTGGTGTGAAAAATAAAAAAGCGTTGTAATAAGTATTTGTTTATTTATTTGGTGATACTGCCAGCATTCTGTAGAACGCCCAGGCAGGAGGTGTAGAAAACAATATTCAAAAACAAGCGGAAGCATGCAAACAAACACACCACTACACTACTAGTGCTTCACTAAAAGTATCTAATGATCTCAAATTTACAACATTTTCAGGAAGCTTATTCCACTCACACGGGGTTCTAGGAAAAAAGGACGCTTTAAACGAAGTGGTTCGACACAATGGTTCGACAAGTGTTAATTGGTGTTTTCCTCTCGTAGGCCTTGTTTCGTTAAATGAAGTGTAATCACAGAGACGCAGTCGCAAATTACCTTGTATCACATTATAAAGAACCTTCAGCCCTTCTATTTGTTATCCGGGTTGCTAAATCACTCAATCCCGATCTTCGGTACAAATCTGAAACGGATGACATAAAACCATAACTGTTGTACACAAACCGCAATGCCTTTTTTTTTTTTTTTTTTGCACAGTCTCTAACATATCAATTTACAGCTTTGTATGAGGGTCCTATACAATACATGCATATTCTAGCATTGGCCTTATGATGGTTTTATAAGCAGTCAGTTTAGTTTCAAGTGAACAGAGGTTAATATTTCGTTTCAAAAACCAGAACTTCCGCATTATTTTACGAGCTATAAACCCAATATTTGCACTCCATGACAAATCAGAGGTAATTAAAACTTTGAGGTATTTATATTATTTAACAGTCTCGAGTGGTACCCCATTGTAGTGGAACCATGCATAGTGTAAGCATGCGCATGGTACGCGGATTAAGACTAAAACAGCGCTACATTTTACACTAGCGTTGAGCGTATCGAAAGTTAGGAGTGCACCAAAAGCTAAATCTTGTACACATATACTTCTCAGGCCGTAATGTATAAATGTTCATAGTACTTTATTACCATCAGATTTTGTGTACGTTTTCTCCTGATTGCTTACAAAAGAAAAAAGGAAACATTCTAACTCTGGGTAATAAAAAAACTCCACCTGCTGACAGGTTTCAATGACTGCATGTCAACGGTCGCGTGCTTATAACGAGCTTTTCCAACGTGATTTCATACAATCGCAGTTGTTCTTGGCAATCGACATTGCTTACTCACGCTAGCAGGCTAATGTGAAGTTTAGAATATTTTGTATTGATTGTGGCACACGTGGCAAGTAGCTTAGGCTTCTTTGCAATCCGCGAAATAGAATGCTCCTGGGTTACCTTGGTTTCTAATGCATGTAGCACACAAAAGATCACGAGTTGAATCGCAGTGGGAAACGAAAAAATAATGATAAACATGTGCGTAATCACGTGAAAACTAAGGGCATTGCCTGTAGCATTGCACATATGCAGAAGGTGAGCTTTGTTTCACTAAATACATTACCAGTAAAGTATTTGGTTTTATCATGCGAGCAAGTCGGAACCTACAAGCGCGAGCAGGCTGCCCTGAACTACTCTTCCAGTTAACAAACTCACCGCTCAAAGCATAGAGCTCTCTTTTGTAGCTTTTGGTGCACCCAGACCTTTAAAAACACAATTAGAATGAATTCTATTATTTATTTATTTTTATTGTGTGCGCCTATGTTTTTTTGTGTTTTTTGTCGTTTGCGTTAACGTTTCATTTTCTTAGTTATATAATATTACTCCAAGAGTCCGACAACTATAGTCTGTTTCATCATAAGTAAGAGAGGCATGACCAAAGGTGTAGATGGAAAACAAAAAGAACGCGAACACGCGAATACGCGAACACGCGAACACGCGAACGCACATTAACAATGCAGTGTACCGGCGCATTCAAGACTAGTCGTTAGTTTTTTAGAGAGCAGGAATTTCGTTGGGCGACATTGTTACCCGTTGTAGATTATAAACTTAGCCAGTGCAGTGCAACTGTTAGCTCGGGGTTTTTAACGTGCATCACGCAGTATATGTGATACACTATCGCACGACGATAGGATGCAGATGGGCGCCTGAACCCAGGGTCCTTACTAATAATAATTGGGGTTTTGTGAATATTTAGACAGCGTGTAGTTGGTCAGCCATTTCAAAGTTGCGACGAGACACTCGCTGTAGATGCAAAATTTAGCTAGGGCAGTACGACCGCTAGCCTGGGGTCTTTAACGTGCACCACGCAGTAGTGATACACGGCCTCACGCCGGTACGATGCTCATCCAGATCGAAACGGGCAGGGGTGGGGATTTAGCCCAGGATCCCTGGGTTTTGAAGCGCGAGCGGTCCCTGGTAAAGCCCCTCGATAAAGGCGTTTTCTACAAGTAGCGCGAACTATTTTTGCGGAAATGCGGGAGACACGTGCCACGAGCGGGTGCTCTGCCGCCGTTCGCTTCCAAGGACCAGTCATCTTAGTGCTGCTAATGCTGCGCCACCATTTGCCTCCAAGGGCCGCTCGAGACACGGGCCTCGAGCACTTGTACATTTGACCTTAATAGACCGATCTCACCAGCTAGTTTGAGCACGCGCTACAACCCCGCTGGAGTTCTGTGCGAGCAGAGCACGAAGTGGCATGAGCTGCCTCGTGAACTGGAGTCTGCACCCTATGAACTACAGTTATGGCGGCGTCACGCATGCGTGCAACGCTTGGTGAGATCGGTCTATTGAAAGGCCATCGCAAACACTTTGAGGGGTTCTGCAGGTTCTGCAACGAGAGCTCCGTGCTTTGAACGGAGATTGTACCACGGCCAGACTGGAAGCGCGCGCTCTCTTTCTCTTCGCGCGCTTCCAGTCCGGCCGTGCTCGTACAAGCGCATCTCTCCACGTGCTCTGATCTGCGGTGCCACAACACACTCGGCCAACGATCGGGAGGATCGGTGGCCGAGTGGGCTAGCGCACACCAGCTCGGAGCACATGGAGCTAAAGCTCGCGCTGCAGAACCCATGGATCCTGGCTTCAATCCTAACCCCTGCCCGTTTCGATATGGATGAGCATCGTACTGGTGTGCGGTCGTGTATCACTACTGCGTGGTGCACGTTAAAGACCCCAGGCTAGTGGGTGTACTGCACCGGCTAAATTGCTCATCTACAGCGAGTGACTCGTCGCAACTTTAAAGTGGCTGACCAACTACACGCTGTATAAATATACACACAACCCCAATTATTCGGCCAACGACCCCCACCGCACTTGGTTAAGCTTAGTGAGCTAAAGAAAATGAGCTACGCTTAGAGTATCGGCACTCTTTCCCCCGATATTGTTATGAGCGCAGCCATCTTGGTGGTTGGTACAAAGCACACGCAACTGCAGATCGTCATGATTCAAAAGTGTGACTTCCTAAGCATTAGTTTCGGTCTTAGGATGCTCACGCACTATTGCTTTGCTTTGTCGCGAACTCTTGAAACATTTGTGGAGGACGGAAAAGCGTTTCCTGTGATTTCAGATATAGTTTCAGATAACTGAAAACCATCATTTTGAGCACCAAGATGTGTATGAAGCGTAGCTTATTTAGTGGCACTAGTTTAGCCCGACCGTACAGGCACAGAAAGAGGGCAAACTGCTTGACCTCGCGCTATTGGCGCAGCTTCACTGGCTTCATCAGCCCGTAGCGTTAGCTGCGCTCCGAACTAGAGTAAAGCAAAGCAAATATTCAGATCTTAGAGTTTTACAAACCAAACTAACAAAAATCATCTAACAGGCCTAAAAAAAAGTGAAAGCCGTTTACCACTCCCTGTAACGCCGAATTGGAGCGCAGCTCTTGAGGAGGAGGAGGGGAGGGTACTGAGGGCCACGTGTTCTCGGGGGGGGGGGGGGGTCACGTGACCTTGGGGGTCACGTGCCCCCTCAGAGGTCACGTGACCTCGGGAGGGGGTCACGTGACTCCCCAGGTCACGTGACCCCCGGGTCACGTGACCAAAATTTTTCCGCTAGATTTAGCGGGGAAATTTTTTCCGCAAGATTTAGCGGGGAAATTTTTTCCGCTAGATTTAGCGGGGAAATTTTTTCCGCTAGATTTAGCGGGGAAATTTTTTCCGCTAGATTTAGCGGGGAAAGTTTTCCGCTAGATTTAGCGGGGAAATTTTTTCCGCTAGATTTAGCGGGGAAATTTTTTCCGCTAGATTTAGCGGGGAAATTTTTCCGCTAGATTTAGCGGGGAAATTTTTTCCGCTAGATTTAGCGGGGAAAGTTTTCCGCTAGATTTAGCGGGGAAATTTTTTCCGCTACATTTAGCGGGGAAATTTTTTCCGCTAGGATTTAGCGGGGAAAGTTTTCCGCTAGATTTAGCGGGAAAATTTTTTCCGCTAGATTTGACGGGGAAATTTTCCCGCTAGATTTAGCGGGGAAATTTTTCCGCTAGATTTAGCGGGGAAATTTTTTCCGCTAGATTTAGCGGGGAAAGTTTTCCGCTATTTAGCGGGAAAATTTTTTCCGCTAGATTTGACGGGGAAATTTTTCCGCTAGATTTAGCGGGGAAATTTTTTCCGCTAGATTTAGCGGGGAAATTTTTTCCGCTAGATTTAGCGGGGAAATTTTTTCCGCTAGATTTAGCGGGGAAATTTACCCATAATGCACCGCGCGGTTACGCCGACGGCGACGGCGACGGCGACGGCGACGCCGCTCAAGCCGGGAACGGGCCCCTAAGAGCTGCGCTCTAAAACAATATCCGGGTTTATTTTGACTGATTTGAGATCTCTTGACGTGCAACCGAAATCTCAGGTTGGCCTCCAAAAGATTGCGGGCACCTCGGCCGGTATTTCCACACGACAAATATGGATTATTGGGCCAGCTCGTTGGCTCAAAGACACCGATACTTTTTAAAGTTTTGTGTTTTGTTTCAATATAATTGAAACTTAAGAACCACCAAGGTAGTTTCTGAAACAAAATATAGTGAAACCATTCCAACAAGCATAGTTTGATTGCAAAAATAAGTTTTACAAGTGATGAAAACATTCAAATGTTTTCACATACGTGGCGGAATCCCAAATTTCGGAATCCCTTTTGGAGTCCATTTCATTGGGATCGCGTCAGGCATGTGTACCGACCTAAAGTCCCTTTATAAAATTCACGCTTTCAAGTATCGCCAACCATTGCTGTGGAAACGCGCCAAACACGTATCACGAGCGGTGCTCCGCCGCCATTCGATTCCAGGCGCGGTTTAGTTCAGTGCCGCGCTGCCATTTGCTTCCAAGGGCCACTCAAGAGACGGGCCTTGTGCACTGGCGCATTTGACGCTACTTGCAAGACACACGCAAACAGATTGAAAGGCTTTAATCGACGCACAGTAGAACGAGCGCAAAAACAGCTGTGGTGCACCCGCAGCCTCGCGCCTGTTCTCACATCTCTGGCTTGCTCACTGCGGGCATCCAGGCATCTGACTCTCTGACATCTGGCGCTCTTTCTGTCTTTCAAGTGGCTTTTCAAGCGGCACACGACGACAAATGCACATCAAGCAATTCTTGAACACGTGTGTCGTCATCTGCATTTTATATTAAGAAACTGCAATTTGCCGTAACTGAATGAGAAAGGTTAGAGGCCTAATAAAATTCTTAACGTGTAATATATCAATACTGAAGTTCTGCAAAATGTAATAAGAATGCATGCTTCGTAATGTAATGTCTCGTAATTTTGATTAGTAGACGTGAATCCGTTTTTATTGCACCAGAACATATTACCTTTTTAAGCTTTATTTTTTATTTTAAACTATACATCATCTGTACACTTCGTTGGTTACTTATTTAATTAATTTTATCCAACCGAAAGCTCACGTAAAATATCGTGGACGATGGGACATTATAACGCGAGATATATTTTGTTTTCATTATGAGAGACTGTGGTCTATTAAAAGCTGTATAATTAAATAACAGGTGGAAATAGTCGTGGTATTGAGACATTAAAGTGTTGTTAAAACAGAGTTCTTTCATTTGATATTAATTTTATAATTGTAGAATACATAGAAGAAAAGTTATAAACCGTCAAAAAAGTACCAAAACTTCGTGCATGGTGGGGTTGCACCTTAATGGTGTGCCGTCGATGAACATAAACGCTCGCAGGGTGCCTACAAGTTTTCTCGTGAGAATTGCCGTTTGAGATTGCAACTTTCCGCAACTTAATTTATCTAAGTGCTGATATTTTTGAGTGGTCACTTTGACTCGATTTTATTATCTACAACACTTAGATGAAGACTCATCTCCGCAGCTGGTTGGTGCTGGAAATTGGCGAAAAGTTAGTTGTATCAGTTTTTATCAATCGCGATCTCCTGCGCGATACCCGGGAGTCGTCAACGTCACAACGTGACTGAATTTTTCTTATGTGGCAAATAAGTACACAATGTAGCAGTAAATAAAAAGTTATATTGTTGAAACATGCTCATACCTCGATTTCGAATCGTTCAATCATAAATCGACTCGCTCCGTCAATGGACCCATCTCGACTTTGCTGTTTTCAGCTCTCGACAAATGTCACACTCTTCGACACGGGATCCTCAAATAAAACTTTTATAAACGCCTTCAAGCCGGAGGGAGCTGCCTCCGATAGTTGCCTGTAATGTACTCATTTCGCGCTTCCTTGTTCACACTATATTTCATTGCTGTGGACTACACAAAACACCAAAAATATTCTCAATGTACTGCATTTAAAACGTAAAAAAAAAACTTAAAGGGAAATTTATCTTTGTCAACTGATACATTATTTTGAACAGACGCCTATGATTTCTATTGGTGTCGCGTTCCGTGCCGCACTTCTCAGCTTCGTCACACTAAAGGATAGCATAATGCGTGGCAAGAAACGTGCTCAATCAGTTGGAAGACGTCATCCGCGGCGCACAATAACACAAGACGCCTCTCCATGTCGGATACTCAGCTCTTTGGACTCTGGAGCACCCAACTAGCAGACCCAACGCGAGAGCGGCGCCCCGAAGAGCGCTTTCGCCAACGTTTCTAACTACCAGACTTTCCGAGCCTCTAACGTAATGAATTACCGTTACAAAATATTTTCGCTGAAAAGTAACGGATTACTTTACTTGTTACGTTACAGATCACTTTCACGTTCCATTTCCCGTAAACTCATCAAGAAAACAATAGAAACAATCTCGATGTATTCAAAAATGTTCTGCAATACTGTTGTCCATTTCAAATTCTCAGGAAAAGAAAAAGACAGTGGAAGACGATGGAAAGAGGCAGAGCCTACTCGACGTTGTCTTCTTGATCCTTGTTTTTCGCCTATTTGTATAGGCCTTGCACGTTTTTCGAATGGTTATCGTGACGGGTCATACAAAGAAATCGTGTCTTATTTTCAGTTCTCCTCTTCACGACTTTTTTTTTTTTAATTTTCTAGCTTTATTTTTCTGAATTGCCTGTTCCATTTCGTGTATTATGTTATATTAAAAAAAATTAACGAGTAATTGAAGTAATCCATTATCAATAATTGTAACGAAATTACTTTACAAATTGCTGCCGGAGAAAAGTAAGGTTACAATAAAAAATTACTTGAAAAAGTAACGAATTAAAAGTAATCCGCTACCTGTGGCGGAATATTTTTTCAAGTCTGATAACCATTCAGCATGGCCGCAGAACCTGACGCTTGCTAGATGGCGCTATCAGCATTAAAAATGGCGCTACCCACAATAAAACGATCTATATACGATTGAGCTACGTCTCTCTGCAATCTCTGAATGCTAAGTTCAATGATAGCGTCCTCCTAATAACAAAGCCCTATTATCTGCCGGAAACGGGTGGTGAATTAATATGTAGCGCTGGAGGAAAATCTCATGCTAGTGTTTGAAGAACGGAAGACACGAAAGAATAAGAGTGTATTTTAAGGAAGAGTTAAGGCCGTTTCCTTACTTATTAAATGGCCGCTTGTGATGAATGTGGCTTGAATACGGATCTCATAATATTGTTTATGCGGGACTAAAGAAAGGCACTATGCAGTCATCAACATCCATCGTTCACCGTGCATGATTCTCGCTTTGCCGGATACTGTAAAACCCTTTATTTTCGCGGCCATTATTTTTTGCGAAACGGTCACAGAGCAGATAATCGCGGCCATTAAATTTCGCGAATTCCAGACGCCTGTGATGAAGCTATTAAAGGGGCCCTCCGGAGCTTTCTGCGATCGTCTGTTTATATTGTTATATTGCGTAGTAGGTGCAAGTTAATATGTATACAAAGTTTTAGATTACAAAACCGTTTATTAAGCAGATGGCAGAAGAAATATATCGGGACTATGTTCTCTTGGAAGAGAATCCCCCATTCCCTGCCGATCGCTAAAACTTGACCAATGGAAATACTGCGTCCCGCGGTGAATGCGAACGTTTTTATTGCAACACTTTTTAAGCTTGTTGTAAATTAGAGTTTCAGAAAAACGTAAACTGATTGTCGTGCGGGAAACACAGTCCGCAATTATCGCTCCAAAACCAGCGAACTATGTTTTCTCCCCGCAAGCTTGTTGCTAGGGTGTGATGCGTCGGCGCGTCGGCTCGTCTGCTTCCCGGGGCGTCTGCAGGCGTGTGTTCGCAGGACACATGTTCCTTCTTCCCGTGGATCCAGACTCCGAAGCCAGCTTTGCAATCCTTCCACGTCAACGAGTCAAACTTTTCCTTGTCATCTGTGGAATGCGACTGCGTATTGCAGTAGCAGCGCGACGGTGCGGTGCGACGAACGACGACTGCCGAGCACAAAGTCCGGGTTCCTTGACGACGGTCCGCGCGTGTTCGAGAGATTCCTCCGCGGATCGGCGGTCGGCGGCGTTGGTGACGCGCAGTGACGCCGGGATCCTTCGCTTGCTATTGGCTGACGCGTAAAGAGATGCCCCTCCCGTTTTCCGGGGTCATCTCAGAAAGGGGGGCTTGCCGGGAACTTTGATAGCAATTTTAGTAGGGAAATCCGCCGCGCATGACCGTAATTTTATGATTTTTAGAATCCTTGGGGCCTGCAGCTTGAGTTACCGCCATAAATAGACCATCGCAGAACGCTCTGGAGGGCCCCTTTAAGGACCGAAATTTTCGCGGGCGCTTAAATTTTGCGAATTTTCCGTTAGCGAAGATCGCGAAAATTAAGAGCACGCGAACATTAAGGGTTTTACAGTATGCTAAATGTACCGCCGACAGCGAGTAGAATAGTTTGCAGGTTTACGATTTTTTAATTTGTTTTACGGAAACTAAATTATGCATACCCATTTAATTGAAAAAAAAATCTAAGTGCAGAAATATATCCAAGGTGTTACTTTTAGAGTGTGACATATTTCTTTTAAAAAAGCCGTGAAAGCTACGCTTATGCGATTTGTGCAGGTGATCTATACGGCCAGGGGAACATTGTATAAGGGGCTAATTGTAATGATCAGCCGGCTAATAGAATAAATTTGTCAATTAACTTTTTATTTAGTAAAATAGGCACACGGTTTGAATTAGAAAGTTGCTAAGCATCATCGAAAACCACTATATCAACACTTTTCAGAAGGAAATAAAGCTGGGGTAGAATTTTCCGGCATCCTAAAATAGCGCTCGATTTGGACGCGTTTCTAGGTTTCGGTTTTTTATTGGAGCGCATGTTTGTACCCACGGACCACCGGCGAGCAGCACTCCTGCTCGCCGGTGGTCGCGGAGCGAAGACACCCCCTCGCCTTCCTCGCAGGATCGAGAGAATTATGGCGCACGTGTGATGCCCGTCTCAGCCACTGAGGAGCAGGACCGCGGGCGCAGAGATGCGCTCCGATAAGAAACCGAAACCTAGAAACGCGTCCAAATTGAGCCTTTTTTAGAACGCCGTGAAATGATGCCCCGACTTTGCATCCATGTAGAACGTGTTGAGTTAGTGGTTTTCGATGACGCTCAGCAAGTTTCTAATTGGAAGCATATGTCCGTTTTCACCTCTAAAAAGTTCATTAACAAATTTTAATTAATTAGCCGACTGATTGTTACGATTAGCCCCTTATACAGTGTCTCCTGGCCGCATAACTCACCTGCACAAACCGCCTAAATATAGCTTTCAGGGCTTTTTTCAAACAAATATGTTACATTTATAAAGAAACACTCTCTATATATTGAAATATAAATACAAGAAGGATACCAGATTTATCGTTATTATGTGTTCGGTGTTGCTATGACGACAGACGCAAACGGAACGTTTTGCACCTGAAAGCTTCGGTAGGCAGAATAGATTTCTGCTCCATCCTTTTTCATAAATTCTTACAAAACACTATAATGATTAATTATTTCCGATTGATGTCAATGTTTTTGTTAAGACATTGAGCTCTTCCGTGCCAAATAATCGCCCCAACGTTCACGAACCGCGGATCGTATCAATATTTTTTGCGCCGCCCACTCACGTGGCATTTGGGGAAGTCCATGTTGACGTAGAAGATGGCCGAGGAATGAAATGTAAATTCAATTTGGCATGTATGTTGGCAGACGTCACTTGTAACTTCTTGTGCAACTTCGTAAACAGTACTTAATTTAAATTACAGGTTACTCTGAACCAAAAGTAGCGTAATTACGCTTCGACTACGTTCTAATTTATCTGCAAAAGTCCCGAGATACGAACACAATATACCGTAAAATGCCGTAAAGACACCCCATCCGGAGATATCGCCCATAGTGTTTTTCTGGCTAAATCTTTGTAACATAAAAATTCAGAAACATCGCCACCCTCTCATTCCCGTTGGACGTCAAGCTATGTCCGACGGGAATCGTGTACCGACGGCGCAATCTGCGGTAGCACTACGTCCGAGAAGCGAATTCATAGCGGATCTTCGTGTTTTTGTCCACGATCTGCGCCTGCGATATCGATTCTTAGCTGTAACACGCGCGAGTTGTTCCCGCGTATATATTTCACCGTGAAATGCGATTCTGTCGCGCCCGCGATCTGCGGTGTTCCCTTAAGCCTTCCCTGCCTTTCTCTAGAATCCTCCGACCACATAGCTGCGAGCAGATTGTTGCGAGATCAAAACTGGTTTGAGCCCGCTGCGCCATTGTCACTCCGCAAGCAAGACAAGACATTCGGGGGTCAGGATGTGTCCGTGCTGCGTCTCACCATGACTTGGAAATCGGTGAAAGCTATATCTTGAATAAGACAATTGTAGCGATAACGCGTGAGCGTAAGACCGAATTACCACAATCTACATTTATGATGCGCTCATTACACTCCGTTTCCCTTTAAGTCTAACCACAGTCAACGTTTTGATCACATGGAGCCAATCACGCAGCAATCACGCACAAAAACAATAATTGGCTGCAGCTTTGTTCATTCGACCAAACCCGATGAAATGCGGTAGCTTTACAGGAACATCGTCAGTAAAAACTATTTGGAAGGGAAATTTCAAGGACGGCATGGAAGACGATGTCCTAGAGGACGACGTCTAGGCGACGTCAAGAATGAAGGACGACGTCTAGGCGACGTCAAGAACGACGTCAAGGACGACGCCTAGGACGACGTCGAGGACGACATCCTAGAGGAAGATATTAGAGACGACGTCTAGGACGACCTCTAGTACGATCTCAAAAATGACCTCTATAACGACGTCGAGGACGACGACAAGGATGTCAGTTCACGTCAGCTTCAGATGGTGGCTCTTGCGAGCTTACGTGACGTGGGCTTACGCGACCGGCGCTTAACAGCTTACGAGACCGGCGCTTGAGTACGGGCGCTTCACCCACCGGCGCTTCAGCCACATACGCTTTAGCCACCATCGCTTCAGCCGCGAGTTCTTTTGCCACATCGCCGCAGCCACAGGCTTTTTGTGACCTTGATTACGCCACCTTGAACGTGGTTGGGCTTATAAAGCTACCGCCTTAAAGAGCGAAGGACCGCGGCACATTCACTTTTGGCTTCGTTGGTCACAGCAAGCGCACAGCGGCGATGAGCTCCGCTCCTGTGGTCGGACTTAAAGTGTAACGGGGTTCTGAGGCCCTAATCTACACTGTGGGACCAAGTGGGACCAAAAAAACCGGGACATCCCTATTGGAAAACCCCAATATAAACAGCGCATTATGGATATTGGTAAACAATATCTTTTTATTGTATTGCAATATTGGAAAACATTACATTTATTTATTGTATTACAATAAGGATTTGTTATGGGATTCCAATATCCATAATACGCTGAAAATATTGGAATCCAATACCATATTGTCACGGGTGGTGACCAAAAAACAGGAAATAAAAAGGAAGAAATAAACGTTTAATGTGGCGAACTTGTGCCAAAAATAAAAGAGTACAAAAGAAAACAGCAGAGCGTCGCGGGCGTCGATGTCGGCGAAACCGCAGGATCGAGCGCAGAGGCGAGACTGACTCGACAAGGTCGCGGGCGGCCTCTTATCTAGAGTGAGTCACTGTCTCGAAGATTCGGCGGGGAAGGTTCGAGCGTAGCGCGCTCGGGGCGAGAATGAACACGCACTTTCTAGAACAACAAAAGCAGGGATAAACGATAGAACTTATGTTCGCAGCAAGAATATACGAGAACCTTCTGCAAGTCTGCGCGCGGCATTATCCCCCCCTTTAAAAGCGCATCGTCCCGATGCAGCACAAACCGAAAACAAAGCAAACAGAAATAACGGTAAAGAGTCATTTGGAACACATAAGGTCCACAGTACTATCGAGCGTAGTACGGCTTCATGCGCACGACGTGGACGACTTCTGGTCGTGGAGGGCGGCGTGATGAAGTTCGTGTTCCATCGGGCATCACCTCGTAGTTCAGATCCCCGAGTCGACGAAGCACTTTGTAGGGTCCAAAGTAGCGCTTTAGTAGTTTCTAGCTGAGACCACGGCGGCGGATCGGTGTCCACACCCACACCCGGTCTCCGGGTTGAAAGTGGACGTCCCGTCGACGAAGGTTATACCGGCGTGCGTCGACTCGCTGTTGCTCTTGAATCTTGATTCTTGCCAGTTGACGAGCTTCCTCCGCGCGTTGAGAGATCAGTTGGGCGTCGTCGTTGCCATCATCGGTTGGCACGTGAGGCAGCATGGCGTCCAGCATCGTGGTAACCGTCCGGCCGTGTACCAGTTGGAACGGCGTCATTCCTGTGGTTTCTTGTACCGCTGTGTTGTAGGCAAATGTAACGTACGGCAACACCTCGTCCCACGTCTTGTGCTCCACGTCGACGTACATGGAGACCATGTCGGCGATGGTCCTGTTCAGCCGCTCTGTTAGCCCGTTGGTCTGCGGGTGATAAGCGGTGGTTCGTCGATGGCTGGTGTGACTGAGCCGAAGTACCTCTTGAGTCAGCTGTGCCAGGAAAGACGACCCTCGATCTGTGATCAGCACTTCAGGTGCGCCGTGTCGAAGGAGAATAGACTGGACGAAGAACTTGGCGACTTCCACCGCTGTTCCCGATGGAAGGGCTTTTGTCTCGGCGTATCTTGTAAGGTAATCGGTCGCGACAATAATCCACCGGTTTCCTTGCGTCGATGTTGGAAACGGCCCAAGCAAGTCCATTCCGACCTGCTGGAAGGGCGTAGTCGGTGCGGGTATCGGCTGCAGGAGTCCTGCTGGCTTCGTCGGGGGCCTCTTACGTCGTTGGCACTCATGGCACGATCGTGTGTACAGATAGACTGTTTTCGGGAGTCTCGGCCAGTAGTACTTGTCACGAATCCGGGCGAGCGTCCTGCTGTAGCCGAGGTGTCCAGCCGTCGGGTCGTCGTGGCATGCTTGAAAGACTTCTTCTCGCAGGCTGGCCGGAACAACCAGCAGCCAGGCAGGGTTGCTCGTTCCGAAGTTCTTCTTGAAGAGTACGCCTCGACGCAGAATGAAGCTTGACAAGTCTCGGGCCAAGACTCGCGGAACTGAACTTCCTTGACCTTCGAGGTGTTCGATCACGGCGCGAAGTTCCGGGTCGTCTCGTTGAAGTGCTCCCATGTCGGCATCTGTGACTGCGCCGAGAAAACGGGCGTCATCGTCGTCGTCAGTGCTTTCGGTAGGAGATTCGACTGGGGCCCTAGACAAACAGTCGGCGTCGTTGTGCTTGCGGCCAGACTTATGCACAATTGTTACGTCGTATTCTTGCAGTCGAAGGCTCCAGCGAGCGAGGCGTCCTGACGGGTCCTTGAGGTTGGCGAGCCAACAGAGAGCGTGGTGGTCCGTGACAACGCGGAACGGGACCCCGTACAGGTACGGGCGGAACTTGGTTAACGCCCAGATGACAGCGAGACATTCCTTGTCAGTCGTTGAGTAATTTTTCTCTGTCTTGCACAGTGCCCTGCTTGCGTAAGCGATCACCCTCTCTGCTCCGTCTTGCCTCTGGACGAGTACCGCGCCGAGTCCGTCGTTGCTGGCGTCAGTGTGAACTTCCTTTTCCGCTGATGGATCGAAGTGTCCGAGGATAGGGGGTGACTGGAGTCTTTCCTTCAGGTTCATTGAACGCTTGTTCTTGCTCCTCCCCCCACTGGAAGTTCACGTCGTCCTTCGTCAGATGCGTGAGCGGTGCAGAAATTTTGGCAAAATCGTGAACGAAACGTCTGTAGTAAGCGCACAGCCCAAGAAATCTTATGACGGCTTTCTTGTCTGATGGCTTCGGAAATTTAGCAACAGCGGATGTCTTTGCAGGATCAGGGCTTACGCCCTGAGCACTCACGACATGACCCAGAAATTTGAGCTCGCCGTAAGCGAACCGACATTTTGACGGTTTTAGTGTCAATCCAGCATCCTAGATAGCCTGTAGCACGGCTCGCAAACGTCTCAGGTGCTCGTCGAAGTCGCTTGCGAACACCACGACGTCGTCGAGATAGACGAAGCAGCTTTTCCATTTCAGGCCGGAAAGAACGGTGTCCATTACGCGCTGGAACGTCGCCGGCGCCGTGCACAGTCCGAACGGCATCACCTCAAACTCGTACAGTCCGTCCGGCGTGACGAAGGCAGTCTTCTCACGATCCCGTTCGTCGACCTCGATCTGCCAGTACCCACTCTTCAGGTCCATCGACGAAAAGAATCGGGCGTGGCGCGGCCGGTCCAGGGTGTCGTCGATGCGTGGCAGCGGGTAGACGTATTTTTTTGTTACGGCGTTTAGTCCACGATAGTCCACGCAGAACCGAAGAGTCCCGTCTTTCTTTTTCACCAGGACTACCGGTGAAGCCCACGGACTGTTTGAGGGCTGGACGATGTCGTCGTCGAGCATTTCTTGGACCTGCTTCTGGATGACTTCTCTCTCTTTCACAGAGACACGATACGGTGACCGATGAGCAGGAAGTGCGTCGTCATCAGTAATAGTTCGATGTTTCGCAGCCGTCGTTTGGCGCACCTTTGACGACGTGGAGAAGCACCCACTGAACTCGGCGAGGAGGTCACTGAGTTGTCGTCGTTGTGGAGTAGGCAGGACTGAATCGATGTCAAACTGCGAATGCGGTGTTGTCTCGTGTGACACCGAAGAGATGTCTTCTGCTATTCCGGCGATTCTGGCTGAGTCCACGAGCTCCTCGGCGTGACCCACGGCGGTGCCTTTCGTAAGGTGCTGAGCCTCCTGTCGGAAGTTTGTTACGAGTGCAACTGTGCGTCCGTCTTGGAGCTCCGCGATGCCTCTTGCGACGCCGATCCCTCTTCCCAGAAGCAACTGGAGGCTTCCCTCGAGCAGAACGTCGCCGCAGAAAGGCCCGGCGATCCCGATGGGTACGAAAACACTGGACCGCGGCGGTAAGTTCACGTGATTTGCAAGGACTCGGACTGCGGATGACGTCGCTTTGGGTTCCTCCAGCGCTGGAGCAGGTTGTCGTAGCGTCAGCCGGTTTTTCCGAGGTCGATGACGGCGCCATACTCGCAAAGAAAATCCATTCCTTGAATAACGTCTCTCGAGCAGTCTTGCAGAACGACGAACTTGGCAGGGCACGTCTCACCGTGGATCTCGACGCGAGCAGTGCAAATCCCGACTGGTGTGATGAGGTGCCCTCCGGCGGTACGTATTTGTGGGCCATCCCACGGCGTCGTCACTTTCCGAAGGCGTTGGGAGAGCCTCCCACTCAGGACGGAGTAGTCTGCTCCGGTGTCGACGAGGGCCGACGCGTCATGGCCGTCGATAACGACGTGTAGGTTATTCTTCACCGTTGCAGGAGCGTCGCTTTGGTCTCTGGTGGTGTTTGAGTGGGGGCCCTCCGACGTTCGTGGAGGATCTTGGCGTCGGTCGTCTTCGGCAACTCCACCTCCAGGGGTTGCCGCGCCTAGTTTCCCCGGCGAGGAGCGAGGGGCGACAGGCTTTCACGTCGGGGTCGGTGCATCGGCGAAGCTGGACGTCGTGGTGACGGCGACCGGAACTCTCGGCGGGACGCAGGCTCGGGGGACTGGGGTCGTCGCAGATACTCGTCGAACTCCCGAGGGCGTTCACCATACCGGGGGCGCGGGTCGCTTGGGTGGAATCCGCGCAGCCCGAGTCGTCGGTATGGGCATCGGCGGTACACATGGTCAGCTTCCCCGCAGTGGTAACACAGGGGGCGTCGGTCGGCCGTCCTCCAGACGTCTGTCTTCCTAGGCGCAGGTCGCTCTGGGTGAACGTGCGCCTGATCTTCATGTCGTCGGGGGTACTGCGACGTTGGGGCGTCTCTTCGGGGCGGCGCCGGGGCTTGACGGGAAGCTTGTGGCGGTCGTCGGGCCATGGCGGCGTAGCTCAACGTCGGTTCCTCCGGTACCACCGTGGTGACGGGAACCTCTGGTTGGAGCGCCCGATGCACTTCTTCTCGAACAGCCTCGGTGATGGAAAGGGGCGGCGGACAGCTGGTGGTTGGCAGCAACCTTCACAGTTCCTCCCGGACGACCTCCCGAATAATCTCGCGGATGTCCGTACCAGGAGCGTTTCCGCCGCTAAGCAGCGCGGCTGCAGTGACGCTTGGCTGCCGCTGGTAGTAGGAAGCGCGCGCTTGGAGGGCGCGCTCGATGTTTGTCGCCTCGGTGACGAAGGCGTCGACGGTTGCCGGCGGGTTGCGGACGAGGCCTCCGAAAATGTCGTCCTTCACGCCGCGCATCAGGATACGCAGCTTCTTTTCCTCGGTGGCCTGAGGGTCGGCGCGGGAGCTCAGGCGCAGGACGTCTTCTACGAAACTGGTGACGCTCTCATTGGGGCCCTGGGTCCTGGATCGCAGCAAATCTTCGGCTCTCTCTTTTCGGTGTTGATTGGCGAACGTGCGCGTGAGCTCGTTCTTGCAAAGCTCCCATGAAGCCAAGGAAGCTTCGTGGTTTTCGAACCAGCGCCTTGCAGTTCCTTCAAGCGAGAAATAAAGGTTCTGCAGGCGCTGTTCGTCACTCCACCCGTTGTGGCGAGCCACGCGCTCGTACTGGTTGATCCAGTCTTCGACGTCCTCGTAGAGTTCACCGAAGAAGGGGGCAGCCGTCCGCGGTGCGACGGGCATGTAGACGACGGGAGAAGCGGCGGGGGCTTGCGACTGGTTGGCCATCGTCGTGTTCTTCGGCTTGGGTTTGTCCAACAGCAAACCGTACTCAGGATCCTCTTCCTTGGTGCGGCGGCTGGTCCGAGTTTCAGGTTCCGCGGTGAGTGGTCTTCTCACCGAGTCGGAAATCGGACTTGCACTGCGGGCCCTTGGAGGGGAACGTTGCACGGGCATGCGGTACCCCGCACCTCCACCAAAATGTCACGGGTGGTGACCAAAAAACAGGAAATAAAAAGGAAGAAATAAACGTTTAATGTGGGGAACTTGTGCCAAAAATAAAAGGGTACAAAAGAAAACAGCAGAGCGTCGCGGGCGTCGATGTCGGCGAAACCGCAGGATCGAGCGCAGAGGCGAGACTGACTCGACAAGGTCGCGGGCGGCCTCTTATCTAGAGTGAGTCACTGTCTCGAAGATTCGGCGGGGAAGGTTCGAGCGTAGCGCGCTCGGGGCGAGAATGAACACGCACTTTCTAGAACAACAAAAGCAGGGACAAACGATAGAACTTATGTTCGCAGCAAGAATATACGAGAACCTTCTACAAGTCGGCGCGCGGCAATATAAACCCTTATTGGATCCCCATGTGTCGTATGGGGATCCAATAAGGGTTTACGATTCCAATATACTCAGCGTATTATGGATATTGGAATCCAATATCTTATATCGGCTACCAATAAAACTATATGCGAGTTGGAATATCACGTTCAGCACGACATTTCTTTGCAACGCAGTCTCTTCTTGTGTGTATTTCTGAGTGATAAAATAAAAAGTGTTGTTGTTGTCAAATTATGAATAAAGAAGCAAAACACTGGGCTTATCCATACCAAATATATTTAACATATTCCTGAACTGGAGGATCTGGCATTTACTGCAAAAGAAAGTTAATTGTTTAGGACCCTCATTCAAAAACTTGCTGTTTGAAAACAGAATGTGAAATCTTCACCTTTTAATGAAAGCAGCACCTGCTAGCTGTAGCCATATAGAAACTGCAAAATAAAAATTTGTGATTAGTTCGCAACAAGTAGCAACCCTTCACTAAGCCGGATAGATTCAAAATTATGTCTGCGTTTGATTGTGGAAAAATAAGCTTCCATTCCACTGCCACGGATCATTCTGAGCTCCGTCAATTAAATAAACCTATCGGCTCGTCTGGCTTCACAGTTCCTGCTTTGCACCTAACTAAAGTATCTGGAATGCTCACCTTTGAGGAAAAACAAACTGGTGCTTGCTTGCTTGTAGGCCACGGAAACTGGAAGAGAAATTTGCGATTAGTTGCGTTCAAGTAGCAATTACATTCAGTAGCCCCGTAAAGTACACTAAGTCGAAAAGATTAAAACAATTACATGCGCAGGACATAGATAACCTCTTGCAACGTAACTGGGCATACGTCAATGTCGCTCGCGTGTATTACAGAAAAATAAGCTTCAATGCACGAGCCCCCAGTCGTTCCGAGCTCTGTCAATTAGAAATGCTGTACCGGTTGTCTGGCTTCAGTATTCCTGCTTCGGGAATCTGGAATTCTCACCTCTGAGGAGAAGCAAACTGGGACCTGCGGGCTCTTAAGCCTTGGAAACTGTCAGAAAGATTTGCGATTAGCTGCGTCCAAGTACCAATTTCTTTGACCAGCCACCTACAGCACACTAAGCCAGATAAAATCAAAATTACATGTGCGTGACATAATATGCCTCTTGTGACAAAACTGGGCACATGTTTTGTCGCCTACAGCAACACCGAAGCCAGACAGACAAGCGATACAACATATTTAATTGACGGAGCTCAGAACGACTGGGGACGCTTTCACTGGAGCTTGTTTTGCTACAATACACGCGTGTATTGCAGCAAAACAAGCTTCAGTGAAAGCGTCCCCAGTCGTTCTAAGTTCCGTCAATTAAATATGCCGTACCGCTTGTTTGGCTTCAGTATTGCTGCTTCAGAGGAAACTAGAAAATCTGGAATTCTCACCTTTGAACGAGAGCGAACTGGCACCTGCTGGCTTGTGGGCCGTGGAAACTGCAAGAGAGATTTTTGATTAGTTACGTACAAGTAACAATTTTTTTCGAGTAGCTTCCTACAGCACATTCAAATTACATGCACGGGACATAGATGCCTCATGCGACGGACCCCCTTCATCCTTGTTTTCCATTAACTCTGCTCACCTTCACCACCCGCCTCCAATTTCTGCGCTACTTCTTTAATCTCGATTCCCTGGGTCCCAAAGGCCATGCCATGGCTTGTGCCAGTCACAGGTCTGTCAGCTCTCCAACTGGCGCCATTGTGGCAAAGACGCCAAAGCACCTGGCGCTTGATGTGCTCTTTTAATATTTTGAGCATTGCTGAAAACAGGTGGATGGGTGTCTGGTATGCCCTTTGATTAGTTGCGGATCGTTTCGAATCAGAGGGTAGGCGCTTCTGCGATCTGAGCGCATGCTCGGTATTTAACAATAGTTGAAATTGAACTCTGCAGGAATCTTCAATCATAACAAACAGAATGTGCATGCCAAAAGGCTTAGCAATTGAAACACTCACCATCTATCTATTTTCGTTTCTTGTCCGCAAGAAGCTGTCGTATATGTAGCCTCCCTTGCTTAAGCCGCTCCTCCCTAGTGTCCCGGTTGGGTCTCGTCCTGGTGAATCGTCGGTGGAGACCTGAGGTGCAGTCAACATCAGATTAGACCTTTTGAGACAGAACCATATACTTGCTGGGAGGAAGTACACCCAAACGAATTTTAGCCATGTCATTCATAGGGAGTTTTAAAATGAAAGGCCTGACGTGAAATGAGACGTCAATACTGACGCACCCCTTTTGCGAACCTAAAATTTTGAAGGCCTTGTCCCCCTAGCTAGGGGGACAAGGCACATGAATCCGGGCATGTGGATGAAATTTTTACCCTAAGATCCTGACTCAATGCCCATCCCCGAATATTCGACCACAACACTTTTAGAAAAAGATAACTTTTTAGAAAACACCAAGTCATCGACCACCCCTACAAAAGCCTGAACCAAGCCTACTCGTACCATGGCTTGTTTGCTCCGTGCCGCCTTGAGTTAATTCGGGCTGACAATTTTTTTTTCAAATGGAACCCAGATTCTTAGTTTTGGTTTCACTTGTAGAGGCAGGTGGATACTTTTGTAAAGCTTCCTCCCTATGCACTTCTGAGTCAACATTTTTGCAATGGCCAACCCCCGGGCTGTGATTTTTGCGCTCCTTGACAAATGCTGAAACTCATATAGCAGTGATGTGATTGGCCTAAGCCGTTTTGGAGCAGAAAAAGTGGCCTTTGGAGCAGCCAAAACAGTGTTTTGGAGCAGCAAAAGTAGCTTTTAAAGCATATATTCTAATAAAAATAAAAATATTTGTTTTACATGCTGGACACGCGAAGAGAATCATGCTCGCCGAAATAAACCAATTATGGTGAAGGTCGGCCACCTGGGAGTCTTTCAAAATGTAACTGAAATGCCAATGACATGACACATTTCTTTTTGCTTTTTGTAACATTCTGCAAGACTGGAGCAAGCTTTGCTTTAGCTTAGGGTAGTAATGGATGTCCAATTTCAATGTCTCCAAAGAAATATTGCGACATCCCACAAGTGTACAGTGATGTAGGCATTGCCAAGCAATTCCGAAAAACTGCTTGCCACCGTTTTACTGGTTGCCGACGTGCCAGATTTTTGTCAAAACTAATTAAATGTAAAACAATGAATTGCAAGCGTCCCGGCTGGTGCCTTTGTTGTGCAATTATGTTCGCATCGTTGGTTCACATGCACCTGAGGGTAACTCCTGCAGGCTTGCAGGTCACGTGCTTCGTCGCGCGAGCGAAACGGCTGTTCGATCGAAACCGAAACCATGCCTCTCCGCTCTGCCGCCAACTGGTTGCCAAAAGTCTATGCAAAATGTAACTGCCCAGCATGCGACAAAAAAGAGTCCAGCGCCGCGTACTTGCAAGGCCGGCAGGTGAGGTATGAGATAAACACAGAAAAAAAGAACCTGAGCGCATTGATACAAGACATCGCGAGCCAGGGTTGCTTTGTGCAACGACTGAACTCGAGACAAACAAGCGCGCTCTGTGGGTTCAGCGTGCAGACATTCCCTTCTTTGCTTCAGCTCACTTCAACTTTTCTTCGCGACACATTTTTCACGTACCGGGGTCCCTCTCGAAAGAAAGCCCACCAAGAGAAACCTAGGTAATCAATACTTCGACACAGCAGTCTTTGAGCTAGAGAGGGATTTTGTAGCAGCGTATGTTTTAAACAAGAACATGAATGTTGATGAACATGCGGCGGTCCTTATGTTTCAGTTTAGGAAGCTCCATATCTCCAACGTCTTGCGGCCGTTGATTTCAGGAGCGAGAGCTTCAGCTCAAAAAGTAACTCCCGCCGCGCCGAAACATAGTTTCGTTTCACAGCGTCACGTCATGGCTGGTACCCAGCACGCTAGCGTCGCAGCACAAACACACACGCCGGCAACTATCGTTAAAAAAAAAAAGCGAGACGAGACTTACGCTTACGAGACATGAAAGGAGAGACGGCATGGCGGAAAAAACCATGCAAAAAACCATGGACGATTGATGCAGGGTATTTTGTGTCGGGCGGCCGTTTGTGCCGCCTAGCTCATGCATGCTCAGTTACGGTACTTAGTTTAGTTTCAGTTTTGATAGGCGACCAAAATTGGCCCTTTGGCGCAGATTACCCATATTTTGGCAAAATGTAGCAGGATGTAGCAGGGTTAGCCCCTTGGCGCAGTTTGGCGCAATTGGCGCAGCCATCAAATCACTGATATAGGCGGGCAATAGCTCGTTTTGAAAATACTTGCTCTTGGTGGCCGAGAACAAACTCGTGTTCCTGATTGGCAGCCATTTGCTGCGAAGAATACCTGCACATATCCTAAAGAACCCAATCTTAGTCTAACACAGATGCTTTGGCCAGACAGAGACGCAAAAGCCTGACACAAGACCACTATAAAGACAGGAAATAGAGTGTCTGTGAGAAATAAAACACACTACTCAGATAGGCATCAATCACTCACCTTGAAAACATTTGCCATGAGCGGCAAAGAGCAAACTTCTGGCCTTGATTGGCTGGTGCTCGCCACCAAGACCTGCATGTATAAGAAAGACCCGGTCTTAGTCAAACTTGGGTGTTTTTGCAGAAGAGACACAACAAAATACTAATGCAAGAGCAGAACACATAGGAAATGGCATCCAAGAGGAATGAAACACAAAACTCATACAGGCGGGTAATAGCTTACCTTGAAAATACTTGCTCTTGGTGGCCGAGAACAAACTTGTGTTTCTGATTGGCAGCCATTTGCTGCGAAGATTACCTGCACATATCCTAAAGAAACCAGTCTGAGTCTAACACAGATGCTTTGGCCGGACAGAGACACGAAAGTCTGATACAAACCACAGAAAACAGGAAATAGTGTCTGCGAGAGATGAAAACAGACCGAGGTGGAGAGGCTCATTCTGTTTCATCTTAGTCAAAAAGTGTAGCTCATTTTGCTAAAACAATGCATATTTGCTAAAAAATGTATAATATATATTTTGCCCCACTTAGCAGAGTTTACTGCCAAGGGTACCTGCAAACCAGAATAAGTCAGACTTAGTCAGTTTTTTTTTTCTTTTGATGAGCGACAACAGAATCCTAAACGGGTGATGAAACAAAATATAAGCCTACCAAGCCAGACTAGTTTGCCTTGATGCAAGTACAGTGCCTCGGCCGACAAATGAGTTTCTATTCTTGGTCACTTGTCATATTTGATGGGAATAGTAAAGTAAATGAAAATAAGGCTATCTTTCTTGCAGCCGACAGCTGCAAACGAAATTCATATACCTCGATAAACGACCTAAAAATAGAATTGGGTGGTGGCCAAGTGGTTTATGGTGTCAAATTTCAAATTTACAGACTGTGTAGTTCTGTTTTAAGTCCTCCTGGTGTATATTTTTATCCTTATTAATTTTATTTAATTTTTTTTTGAGGCACTAGCACATAATTTATATGCTAATTCAACTTTAGAAGCGTTTTAAGAATACTCCACGGCTTAATAGTGCTCGTAATAATTTCTCATGACGAGCGGCTTTCAATTTTTTTCTTGCTCTCGCTGCTGCTTGCTTCCTCACCCTTAAAATGCTGACAACTCGACACAAAAGTAATAAAAAAATGTGCTTCAAATGTGATGAAGATGAGCATTTCCAAGTTGTACCCCTGCTTCATGCCCTGACCATGCTACCATACCATAGCTGAGCACAGCGACGAATGGTCCCAGGTGCTGTGACCCGACCGTATATAGCCTTACGGTGTGGCATAACTCATGCAGCCCCTATGCTTGATGATGGAGCCAGTGTGCGAGGTGCGACCTGCTTGAGCTGTGCAAGCCAGAGCTTTACAGCCTGCAAAGGGTGGGAAGATGCCCCTCCCCTTGCAGAGCTTGCAATAGCCCAGCAAGAAGCTATTGCAAGCACTAGGGAGCCAGTGTGGGAATAAAAGCACTTCTGAATGTGAATTAGTGTGTAAATTATGCGTCTATACGTTAAAACTTTAAAAAAAAGTATTATTTATAAATACAAATATATATATATATATATATATATATACTGTAAACGACTAAATTTTCGCGAGGAACTAATTTTCGCGAATTTTGCGAATCACCTACAAACGCGAAAAATACGTCCCGCGAACAACTCGGGCAATATGTGAACACTCCGGAAGCTAAGCTCGGTTCGCGAAAATTAGAACCCGCGAATAATTTCAAATTTTCAGCTTTGCCCCGATTCGCAAAAATTTGAGCCCGCGAAAATGAAGTCGTTAACAGTATACTAAAAAAAGGCAAAAAGAAAAGAAACGTCTCCAGGTGGGTTTGAACCCAGAGCTCCACTGCGCTTGATTTCAGTTCCCTAAGGACCACTTCAGACGGGGCAACGTTTCTAGCAATTTTGAGGTTGCTGGCGGGTTGTTCCCTAGGTTTTCCCAGATCAGCACGAATTTCTGAGATCAGGTTCGGCTCAAAACAGACAAGCAACTCTAACAAACTGGAGAAGTTTGAAGCGGCAGCAGCCAATCAGGGACGCAATATTTTCACGTGACACCCCTGTGGTGGTGAGGATGACAGCTGAAGACTTGGTCCTGGTTTGAAATGGATCATTTTGGAAATAAACTTTTCCAGAAACATGAGTGAGTATTCTCAACGCCACTCAAAGATATAAAAACACGTTTTTAGCACGTAGTTGTGCGTCTATATAGTGCAAGAAAAATCGAAATTCATGATGATGGCAAGTCATAGCAATTCGGTGGCAGCGTGTGAACGCAGGCGGCCCGTGTTGCTGGTGTTGCGACGTTAAGTTGCTGGGGGAAATTGCCCCGTCTGAAGTGGGCCTTAGGCTCGCTTCCACTGTTCACGCTCAGCAAGCAAGCCTGCTTCAACCGTTCACACCTTAAGGCAAGCTGGACAGCTACAAGCCACCTAAATGTCTAGGTCGTGACGCGACATAACTTATTAAAGGTCTTGCTGTCACTGCCACGACCGGCCAGAGTGAAGTCGAGAAAGAATCATGTAAATCATTTCGTAGCTTTCTTGGAACGACCCCCCTCAAGGGAGAGTCGTCCCTCCGCCCTTCGTCGATTGTTGGACTGACGCAAAGCAACTAGCCGTCTTGGCCCAGCAGTTACAAATAAAAGTGCTCATTAACTCGCCTGCCAGCATTTCAGGTGCCAACCGCAATTTCCGCCGGTTTACCCGACACCCGGTGACAATCTTGTCTGCCAGTGTTCCCGGTGTCAACTGCCATTTCTGCAATCTTTCCAACACCCACTGACAAAATCCCATCTGTACTCCAGGCCTCGACAAGCGCTTACTTGCCTACCGCATCACCCCAAGCCTAAATCCTTAATCTGCAATGAGTCCTGGCTGTTTCCCCTCCTGCCACTCGTTATCCTGCCTTCCAGCGAACATGCCGTGACTCTCCTCTGCCTCTGAAGACAACTTTCTTACATCTTAAACGCGCTCCTCGTCTCTTGCCAACCACTAATCTGGGGTAACCGAGAAAGCGGGTCTGCAACCTCGTTCTTCGAGCCCTTTAGGTACTCGATTCGAAGAGACACCTGCTGAGCTCTGCCGTGAGACAAGTCGCCAAAATTCCAACATATTTGTCTCAACGGGCATCGTTAGCGTTAGTGAACAACCCGCTTAACGAATCCGTGAGACTCCCTGGGGACGACTAGAAGCAGAGGCATACCGAACGAGCCCCACGTTGGATTTTCCATTTTAATGTTGGTTTCTTTATGGAGTTCGCTTAGCTACTAATAATCACCGCCCAATTGGTATGCGCTCCGCCTGTCACCCAGGGAGTGACATACAGCAACGAGAAGACAGCGAATAAGTTGACTGTACCTCACGGTTGCCCGTCGTTCGGAGCCGGCAGTCCAGGCACGCCGACCCTTGTTGTCGCCCGTCGATCAGAGCTCACAGTCGGAGTCAGTGTACAGGCCTGCGGATCGACCTTGCCACGCCAGCGCTGCGTAGACTGGCTGTCCCGGGCTATCACTGCCCGAGTCTCGCTGTGGAATCACCCCGGGATCGTCATGGCCTAGGCTAAATGGCCAGGACTCGCCGTTTCTACCGGTCCGGACTTCAAACCTCGCTGGTGGACCGCTCCGGGGTTCGGCATGGGCCAGGCCAGGCAGCCCGGCTCCGATGTTCCTGCCCAGCTCCAGCCTCGCTCATCACGCACTGTCTCGCGCCAGCTCGTGACTTCTCCGCCGACCGCCTGTCATGACCTCTGCCTAGTCTTTCACCCTTGGCTCCCAGAAAGTTAAGGAAAGGAAATGTACCATTATGTTCAGTGAAGTTCGGTGAGAAGACCCAGGACTCGGACAAGAATGCCGTTATCCTTGGTGTGACCCTATGAGACTCTCTTGCTGCCTTTGCTGGGGTTTATCTAACTGATGTACCTGTCTGAAAAGTAGAAGAAACATATGTGCATAACACTCATTATTCACACGAAAATTTGTCAACATCCAAAATGACCCACGGAGAAAATTATGCGAGGAATTTGTCGGCCACGTTGGCCGAGTTACCCCTCGTGGCCAATGCTTCATTGCAACTTTAATTGTAGTAAACAGTCATAAGGTATATTACAAAGTGCAATTTGGTTTTGTACGAACCTACAACACACAAAACAGCACTCTAATACAATGTGTAGAGGTACCTCTAAACAAATTCCAGGGTTTCATGGAGCCTCCTTCAGATAACTGATGTTGAACATAAAATATGTGCACCAAGGAGTGAGCAAACAGTGACTTCCAATTAGTCTCAAGCACCAGCGACATGTCGACAAGGAGTGCAATGTGTAGAATGTCGTCTAGAAATGTGCATCCAAGATGAAAAGGCGAGATATAACGATATCAGAATAAGATCACACCAAAAAGGTTCCGTTACAATCTAGGCACAGTAATGAGTCAACCGACGTTCAGCCGCGATTCACTTTGCGTTCAGGTGAAACATGGCCAACAAAATATAAAAAACGCGTTTTTTTGTTTTTTTTTGTACATTATTTGCTTTGCGCCGTTGAAAGAAGCACAGTTGGGCGGCGTCACAAAGTCAATCGCTAGCGTTTTTCAAATTCGTTCATCGCCACTCATGGTCTACCCGGGAGGAGAAAAGTACGAGCTGAGAGCCGAGCCGCCGAGCGTCGATTGCGACTTTCCTAAAGAGAAGCCCCGGTAACACTTCGGCGACTCGTCAGCTTCAAAAAACGCCTCTTCGAACCAGCTTCGAACGAGCCTGACGCGCCCGCGAATCCAATGCGCCGAACGGTCGCGGCAGAAAGCACGCCGGAAGGAAGGGGGCTGGAGGCTGAATATCCGAAAGAGACGCGGCGCTGATTTCTACGTCTATTTTGCACATGAGATAACAAACTGGCAAAGCTAGCCGAGTGTGAACAATGACTGACGTTACATTGGAGCACGCGCAGTCGAAATGACGCCTGCAACAGAGCACAGCTAGAGGTTTTCAACAGGGGACACATGCGTTCAAAAAGGCCGCGATTTAAAACTTCACGTCTCCTTTCTGTCCTTCGGTGTTTACTTTGATGCGCGTACACCAAAGCACTCAATGCTGCAAGTAATAAAGTCGTGTATACGTACCTTTCGAAGCAATTGAAAGTGTGTAGGTTTCGGTCGATGCCCACGAGCACAGAGTGGGACGAACGCCAATCCCGCCGGCAGCGCGACGGCGCCGGCTGGCCGGGTCACCGGGTCAGCCGGGTCGTGCAACCGACGCCCGCCCGCTGCGCACTGCGCATGCTCGGCTTCTCGGCTCTCTCAGCTCTCTCGGCCGCTCTGCTGGCTCGGCAGCACGCCGACTCGCGGGCATCGCGGGCTCGCCGGGCTCGCTCCCTTCGAAGTTGGAACAGTTCGAACAGTTTGAAGTTCAACTGCTTCCAAAACGCGAGCTTGCGCGCGCGCGCGCGGGTTGGCGATGGAAACTATCTTCTCGAAAAACGAGGCTGTAACGTATCGTTTGATGGCGCAAATGCACGTATTTTTCACGTCGTTTTTTGTACAGTGTGTGAATCTCGCGAAACAGGCGACGAAAAGTGGTGGGTGAAATGTGCTCGCATGTCGTCGTGGATTTTGTGTACCACGTAGGATTACCCAGAAAGGTGGGTCAATATCGATAACTGTGCGCGTAAGAAGCAACTACATGCACGTGACCTGTCAAACCTATTCACCCTCATTATTTTATCGTGCGAACCGACATTGCCACGTATCGTGTTCGATTTCGGTCCCAACACCGGTAACTTCGAACATATCGTGTTTGATGTGTTTCTCGCCGTCGGTAACTTCGTATTGATATCGTATTCGGTCTGGTGGTTGTGTGTCAACACCGATGGTTTCTTGTTGTGTTGCGATGTTGTGTTGCAACATCGAATTGTATCCCGGTACGTTGGGTTTATCGTTTGGCGATCAACTTTTGTTGCATTACAACTGCAATAAACATTTGTTGGAAAACAATCACTCCAATGAGCACGTCGTTATTGGGCTTTGTCATTAAAAGGTAGGTCCCGGCGGGTGTTCCGGCTATAGTTATTCTGAATGGTTTGGTGGTTGTCTAGTTTCAAACGCGCGAGGCTGTGTGTACTGTGTGCCGTACTAACAGCTGTACATACTTGCACTGTCGATCAATGTTAATGTGTTCGCAACGCAGAACGTTTATACTATGTGTGTATCCACACCCAATATATTTCTCGCGTATTGACGTGTGGATATGCCAACGTAATTCATGTTGGTAACTTGGTATCCGCGTTCTGAGATTTATGCGCGCGATATCATATTGTATTCTCCTTTGGTCCCATGATCGACGACCAATATTTGTATATCGTGTGGCCGTACAGTATGTCCATGTGGGTCACCAATATGCACGCGATGTCGTATTCGATTGCAATAACCGTGTATTATATCGGGGTATTGTGCTCCGATATCGTGTTGTATACCAATAACCGCAAGTTATATCGGGATATTGTGCTCCAATATCCTGTTGTATACCAATAACCGCATACTATATCGGGATATTGTGCTCCGATATGAATTCCCATCGTGCTTATTGGGCTAATCGGATAACAGTACGTTTTATTGGTTCCCATCATCTTCATTGGAATACAATATTTCCAATAAGCCGACTTCATATTGGCCTTTCTCAATGGGGATCCTCCTTCTGGGATTGGTCAGCGGAGCGGTGCTGACCAATCGCAGCAGGCGGCGCGCCCCGGTACCTTGGGACCGCAATTGGTCTTACCGTGCAGATTAGAACCCCTGTTATCTGCCTGCATTTGATCAACTTTCTTGGAAGCGCAGGCTGAAACTAAGTTTATTGGGAACGCACAGTGCTGCACACTTCTCAGTGAAAATGACGAAAACGCTCACCGGATGTGAACGCGCGCGGCTGCAGCCAAAATCGACAACGAAACATGAACTTTCTCGTACCCTTGGGACAGAGTAAAGTGGCGAGCAGTTGTACTGCTAAGGTCATTGGTGGAGGGTTGGCTGTGACTCATGAAACACAATCGCCTGATCGCTGCGATAAGGAGCCATTCAATTTGGACCAAAGCTGGTTTCGCGTGTAGGCCACAAGTTTCAGACAAAACATGACGGTGTACAGAACACATGCTGAACTCTATTTCGCAGTAGGTTTGAGTGAAGCAAATGCCAAACGCTTGAGCGTGCAACCCGGGCGTGGTGCATGCCTGTATGGTCGACGACGTAATTTCAACGTATATAGGAAGGCCATTGAGAATAAAACAGCCTGCGTAATATATTCCCGCTGAGATGCTGTTAAAATATGTCTCCGTTTTGGCGCTAAACAAAAAATACAAAACAATCCCCCCCCCCAAAAAAAAAAAAATATATATATATATATATATTGTATTGCAAATATAAATATTGGATCGCCCAGCGTTTATTCTCAGCCTAGCTGTAGCGCTGGCAGTACGAACCAGATAAAATACCGGTTAGTGCTTGAGCACTAACCGTTAATTTATTAAAAAGTATGCATGATTTTCTGAAATTTTTGACGGCAAATGGAGGCTGAAAGAGCTCTGATTATATGAAGCTCTATGGCGCCGGCTGCGAAAAACGGGCAACAACGGGACCCATTTTCCCGCTGAACTTTTCAGAAAATCACATATAACTTTTTAATAAGGTAATGGTTAGTCTTGAAACTTTACCATCTGGTTTGCGCCACTAGCGATGCAGTTGGGTGGAGAATGAGCATTGGGCGACACGTAGTTTATTTTTCATATGTCAAAAAAAAAAAAAAAAATTGACCGCATCTCTACGTGGTAAATGATGTTGATTGGGGCGAAGCTCTGGTGGTGCTTGTCAGCGTAGACGCTGAGCCGCAGCATGCCGAGCTTTCGTTCGTTTTCATCCATGTCAGAAAGAGAATGTGTGGTATGGAACGTGGTTATATACGGATTTGAGCATTTGACCGCAGCGCCCTCTCGTCTATAAGCGCTGTCATAATCTAAACCACAAGCAATAATTGCAGCAAGGTCGTTTATCCTTTATCAACGATATAATAACTATCAGACGCATTCGCAAATACGCATGCTGATCATAACACCTAGTCTTCATTGCAGGCTATCAGTGCGCCTCATCGATGCGATAAATTATCGACCCTTTCCCCTCCCCAAAGACAAACAATCCTAGCAGCGTTTCTGCTATAGAAAAAAAAAACTATATGATTGTCGTCGTACGCTCACTTACAACGTTATACTCTTTCTTTTCTCGTGCAAGATAAGCGACCAGATCAACGCGAGCCCCGGCTGCGTTCAAGCACTACCGTTCATCATGAGTGCGCCCGTGGTCTCAGACATGCCAAGACGCGGAGAGCGGCAGGTCTTCCAAAAGGCCTCCTCCGAGCGCCTCCAGAACGACGACTTTTCCGGAGAAAAGAGTGCCACGAAGCGGACGTTTCCTTGGTACGGATCCTCGACGAGAGTCGAACCTGCACAGTCGTCGAAGGGTGCTCCAGAGGGATGTCTGCAGAGGCTCAAGAAGGACGCGTGGCTCTTCCCGCTGGTGTACTGCGAGTTCTGGATTTCGGCAGCCTTCTCGCTCTTCCAGCCTTTCTTTCCTGTACTCGTGAGTAAATTCTAAAACCTTTGGCCACAAAAAAGAAAAAAAGAAGCGCAGCACACACACGAAGGTGTGCGAGCATCTACACGGACACCACATAGGCGAATCAAAGCCTGTAAACAACCTCCTTTGTTTCCACGTAACATCATCATGCTCGGATGTCTCCAACTCAGCAATTATGGCCCGAAGCCGACGCCGGGAGTCCTTCGACGCATTCACGTTACTCGAGACCAAGCCGAACGCCGACGTGGGCGGACCGCAAGTTTGCCCGCTTCTTTTGCAAGGGTTGGGGTGACATCAACACGACGGCGAGCTCTGTTTGACTCTGATGGAAAGATAGGTGAGTAGTACTCAAGGCAGCTTGCATTAAGCTCTATTCAGCATCCTTCTGTCAGTGCCAACCAGACTTAGGCGTTCTGAAGTCATCGCGACCCCTGGACAAAGAAGCAGACAAACTTGCAATTCTGCATAGCACTATCGTTCAACTCAGCTTGATCTGACTGCCGTTGCTTCAAAATGCAATGCGCGCGGGTTGCGATAAACATGGTAGGTGTTGGCTATACTGCATTTGCTGATTACTGATTCCGAGTGCAGGGCAGCTGCTAAGATCCGATGCAGTCATCAGCCAGCGACAAAAAGTGCGTCGTCACGACGCTCGTCGTCTTTGTGAGTTTGCTTCCACCAGCGTAACCAATCGGGCACAAAAGAAGGAGAAAAAAGCGCAGGAGCGCGGCCCATTTGTTGTGCGTGATTTGTCTAGCTAGTGAGAGCAGAACGTACAAAAAAGACGAGCTCCCTGACGACGCGCTTTTTGACGCCGTTTGATTGGCTCCGTCGATCCGCAGCGTCGGCTGCGTTCGTACTCAGAGTGGAAACGAGTATACATGATGTAGAAGAACAAAGCGATGGTTGCTTCCGACTTTGAGCAACACCACTTAGATAAGCAAAATACCTCTTCACTGTCATCACAGTCAAATCAATCGAGGCCTGAGATTGGGCACGAGTGCTGCGTCAGTGTTCGGCCGGGGCTCGTGTTCAATCAGTGCGTCGAAGGTTGGACTCGGGCCCAATAGCCGAGTCAGCGCGATCCAAGAGTGATGATGATTCATGAAGTGAGAGGAGGTGATGCGGAGGCTTTGATTATTCTACAACTTCGTTTCAGCTTAGGTCCGAGCGCGGTCGATATTAAGAGCCGAAGGGCCAATCAAACAGGCAAAGAGGGACGACGCCATGGCGTGCCCTCTGCTGTTGATAAGACCAGCCGGTATCCGCCGTTGCCTCTCCGTGGGTGCTGCTCCGCCGGCTAGTCCTGTCAAGCGCAGAGAGCACGCCATGACGTTGCGCTTTTTGCGCGGATTGATTGGCACTTCGGCTCATAACATCGTCCGCGCTCGGACATAAGGTGAAACGAAGTATAGGTGGTGTGGCCTGTGTCTCGCGGGAATTTCGTGTGGCACTTATGTCGAGAGTTTTTTTAATTATTATCATTTATTGCTTGCCGAGTAGCATGTCTAGCGTTGCGAGCTGACTCGCCGCTTGATCAAATCATTCGATGCTTCAAAAAATACCCGTGAGGCAATTCGTATGCCATCACACAACAAAACGCTCTCATTTCGTGCAATCTCTTGTTACGCGTAAAATACTTTATCTATTCACAGTGTCTTCAGAGATGGTGACGTCTTTCTATATCAAATCGAACCGTGCCGGTCAACAGCGGCTTTTCTTATCTTATTTTTGATCCCAATCCACCCACGACATATTTGTTGAATCTGTTTTCTGCACGTTGTGCAGAAAACAAATTTGGGTAAGGTGAAGCTTATACAGATACGCAGTACCCAAAAGTAGTGCCACAGCAGACGCGTGACGCAAGAGAGTTGAGGTGGTGTTTAAGGACACGCTGCAGCGTACGTGGGGGGCGCGGTATGCAACCTTGTGATGTGATAGTCGCAGAGCAAGAGGCCGTAGACTCGTCAGACACGAAGTGGGGGCCGAAGTTTACAGAGCGCGCCCATTGGATTCTGCGGCAATGACGCCACACTTCTGTGGCTGCAGTTCAATCGGCGCTCTTCAAGGAACCTGCGGTTCAAACTTTGTTTTTGGCTAAACGCAAAGTTTGAACCGAGTTTGTCAATTTGTCCAGAAAATTGAGCCTCTATATGAGGCTTTCAGTGCTAGGTGAACAGCGTACCGTTAAAACTAATGTTTGCTCGTCGTGTTCTGTGTTTATTGTGCTCGTGAATAAACACAATTTAAGTAAAAAGTAGAAAAAGCCAAATATTTGAAATTGATTGACGGAGTGTTTGGTTCTGGTTGAGTGTTACAGGTACGCGCAAAACAAAAAAAAGGCAAAATTTCTAAGGAAATCAGTTTATATTTGATTAGACCGTATGATAGGTCCACACCCCGTCAACAGTCTCTTTGTGATGAAGCGAAGAACGGTACAGATTTTTTTTATATATACATAAATACATCAACCTAAAACAAACAAAAACTTAACGCGGCACTCAGAAGAAAAAAATTATGCACAGCTTCAATTTCTAGAACGCAAACGTTCTCAACACACGCACGAAGAAAAAAATATCTTTTTGGTGTCAAGGCGTTACTCCAAGGTATGAAAACTAAGAGTAGTTTTGCTTGTCGTTCTTCTCAAGAAGGATATTTGTAATTTAATCCCCTCTGCCCTCTGCTCCCTGTGAACGAAAAAGAAAACTAGTGCGTTTACGTTTTCGCTTTGTATGTTTTAGTCTTGTGGTACCTAAAGGAGACCCGGGGCCTGACGCTTCGAGAGTTGACGTGCGGACCGAAAAACACGTTTGGGCCGCGATAGTTCATGCGAGCGGAGACGGTAAAACAAACAAACTTCACCCCGTTTTCCAAGCAAGCTTGCTAATGAGAAACAACAGATCATCCCGAAAACGGTGTCTTCGGCAGAAGCTGCAGATCGCGAAGACTTTGGGTCTGGGTCTCATGCCGCCTGGTGGCGGGAGGGCAGGCAGTAGCCAATGAGGAGCGGCCGTCGTGACGGGAGTTGTATTCCTTTGCAACTCGAGAACAGCAGGAGAGTGAGTTCTTCACTCTTACATCATTAGCAGAACGAATGTTGGAGAGGAGGAGTGCGGACTCCAGCTTTTTCTGTGCTAACGTGGAAAGAGGGAAAGGTTCCCTCTCCTGTTCTCCTTGAGTTGACGTACTATACCTAGACCTCACCCTCCACTCTATAACGAGCAATTTCTCTCTAATTGAAAAAGGAGGTTCGCGAGGATGGGGGGCTTTCGTTCATCGTGGGACTTGAAAGGCCGTTTGACTCCCTTCGACTTCCTTATTTTCTTACAGTGCGCGTCGTCAATTAATTCACGCCAAAAAAATCGCAACGTCACAGCTTTCATCGTATTTTCTTGAGCGTATTATTTGCGGCTCATTCATAGACCTAAAGTACCTTGACACTTCTTTTACAAATAACCACAACCAATATATATGGCAAAGCACATTCCGCTGGAACGAAATGGCGGCATTCAGTTCAAACATCAACTGTGCGCCGCCATTCGCGTCTTGAAACCTGCACCGTCACGCAGTCGGCGCTTCAAAGAATGTCGCTACTTGTAGGAAGCTCTTATCTAGGGACTTTAAATAGACTCTTTCAAAAGTCCATCAAGCAACATTGGTGGTCACCATTGCTTGCTGTTTGTCAGCTGACGGTTGCTCGTCAGCTGTCAAATAGGACGTGTTTTCCTGAGCTCTTGCGAAGCTAAGTGATTTTTGGTGTTTTTAGTTTAGTTGCGGGTGTGTTTATGGGGTAGTAGAAAGCAGTTTTTAAAGTAGCGATAGGAAGGGCTTGCTTGTTGGATCTTCTTCATTGGTGGTGTTGCGCGCTAAAGGCAATTGAGGCACACTCCATTGGGGTTGATCCTCCAGGTTAAGCGCCCTGCTCTAAAGCATTTTTGCTCTTACACTGATGGTTGTGTGGGGTAGTAGAAAGCAGTTTTTAAAGTTGCGATAGGATAGTTGGGTTAAAGCAGGCTTCTTAGGTAGGTTCACGAGACCGAACCGCCTGCACGTTTGAAACTTTTGGCGGGTTAGTTGGTGGTGAGGGCAGAGGCGGACCCAGGCTTTCTTGGTTTGAGTCTTGGTGGGATATTTTTCCTGGGGTCCCGCCGTGTGTCGGTAGGCAATGGTGAATACGCGACGGAAGAAGCATGCGCAGCCTAAAGTGGAAGGAAGACCCGATGTAGAATGTGAGGAGTGTGGCCGTTGGTGCTGCATGATGGAGACGGAGTTCAAAACTGTAGCAGAAGCCGAGGAGAGCAACTTTGCCTGCCGGAGTTGCGAGAAGGTAGAACTTGGTTTTAGGAGAATAGGAAGGGAAGGGGCGGATATGGTTCAGGAGTTGAAGCGGGGGATACGGGTAGAGCGGGAGAAGCGGGTTCAACTCGAGGCGCGGGTCGGAGATTTGATTAAGAGGGCCGAAGAGGATGTGGGGGGAGATGACCAGAGGATGGGAAAGTAAGGTAGAGAGCGTGGTGGGAGAGCTGAGGCGAGAACGGGAACAGCGAGCCGAACTAGAGCGACAGGTGGAGGAGCTTAGATAGGGGGAAGAGTGGAAGGCGGAGTGGGAGGATCATAAGAAGTGTAAGGAGATGGTGCAGCAACTGACAGGAGTAGTTAATAAGGAAAAGAGGGAGGTGGCAGAGAAGACGGCGGTGGGGGCGGCAGACAAAAGGGGCCAATTAAATAGTGACGAGGTGATTGACTGTGCAGGAAAGGAGTCTGCACAGCTGTATAGTGCTGCAGTACAGCAGGGCTTGAGAAATGCAGCAGAAGTTGAGGCAGAAAAAGCGCAGATAGCTGGAGGGGGTGAAGACAGGCAGTGGGGGGTTAAGAGGGTGCTGCTGGTAGGAGACTCAAACATAACGAGGGTTAAGGAGGGGCTGCTGGATAGGGTGAAAGGGGATGGGGGGTAAACGTAGTGGCCCAGTCAAGAAAGTGCATGGTAGACGCTATGGCCAAAGCGAAGGAGGAGGTGTGAGAAAGCAGGGAGGGGAGAGAACCTAGTTGTAGTACACGCAGGACTAAACGATGTGTTAAAGGGACAGAGCCAGAACCTCGCCAGGCAGATAGAGTTGGGGTTACGTAAGCTGAGGGAGGTCTCCGAGTCTGTGCATGTGCAAATATGCACTGTTCTAGAGGTCTGGGGACAGTTTTTGCAGATGGAGAAGCGGGTGGTTGAAGCTAACTGGGTGATAGGGGGGTTGAGCCGACGATTTGAGTACGGAGTAATGGAAGTAAACAGGGTGGTGTACGAGGCTCGCTCCGACCCTTTTAGATGGTGCATCCACTACAGTGGAACCACTGGTAGCACACTAGGAGATAGGATTGGACGTCACGTCGTAGATTTTTGGGGGTCCCGGAGCCCTGAGGTCACCGGTGTAAATGAGGGCCAAAATGTAGATACAAGGGGTAGGGTTTGGGCGGGTGAGAGGAAGCTTCGCAGGGCTGGGAAAAGAAACACCTAAACATAGGGTTCATAAACATGCAGGGGAACAGGAACAGAATAAAGTGGGAGGGGATTGAAGAGCAATTACAAAGCGAAAACTTTGCAGTGTATGGATCAGCAGAAACACATCTGAGGGATATGGACGAAGCACCATAGATACCGGGATATCATTGGATGGGATGCAACCGGGCCAATGGGGAACTCAAGGGAGGGGGAATAGGGGTGTTAGTGAAGGGTCAGGAATGGGAAAGGGAACGAGAGAGCTGCAGGGAACACATGTGGGTCAAAGGCAATATTGGGGGTTTAGACAAAATCCTGGGTTTTGTGTATCTAAAACAGGGAGTGATGCAGGGGAGGAAAATGCAGAACACTTGACATGTATATCAGGAGACGTTAGGGAAATCGGCACTAAAGGGAAATAATTATCTTGGAGGACATGAATGCACATTTGGAAGACTTTGATGGACATACGGATACAACAGGAAGGATGTTAGAGGAGTTCTGCGATGCTCTTGACCTGGTATTGGTTAGCGCTCAGGTAAAATGTGATGAAAAATTAACATGGGAAAGAAAGAACTCGCACTCGACTATTGACGACTGTTTAATGTCGCGTAAGATATGCAACAGATTAGGAGGTATGGCTATAGATGAGGAAGGCACAAAACGTCTGGGGAGCAACCATAAGAGAATCAAGATCAGATTCGGCACAGTAAAACCAGAAAGAAAAAATCAAAAACAAGAGGGGAGGAATAACTTAAATAATAAACAACTAGAGGAGGTATCTAAGCGAATCGAGAGCATAGTATCCAAGCAACCGGAAAGAGAATGGACATACGAAGACTTAATCAGTGTTTTCAAAAGAGAGTTAGAGAAATATCGAATCAAACAACGAGGAAGAAAACTAAAACGCAAACTCAAAAGCTGGTGGGATAAAGAGGTTAAGACAGCAATATCGAGACTCCAAGCGGCATCTAAAGAACACAGATGGGGAAAAAAACAAAGGGGGCCACACCAGTGAAAGTAGCAGCGAAATGGGAGGAATTTCCGGAAAGTAAGCGGGAAGCATCAGGATTAATACAGGCCAAAATTGGGAGAGCAGGCGTCCAGTGGATGATAGATATAAACCAGAAGGATAGGAATGCGCCAAAATGGTTCTGGGAACACGTCAGTGCAAAAGGAAAAAAGACCGAGGGGTACCAGCAGAAACTAACCACACAGGAAGGGACAAGGGTAGAGGGGGAAGAGGCAAGAGAATGCATTAGACTACATTGAAAGCAGCATTTTCGGAGTTAGAATTAGATCAGGCCGTAAGGAATGGTAGCGTCTACACAACACAAGAGGAGGATCACACTGAAGAAGAGGAAATGACCACTGGGGAGTGGGAAAAAGCAGACGGAAAGGTTTCGGCTGGAACTGCGTCAGGTCCAGACGGCATACCAATGAGATTGATAAAAGTTCTTGGCAAAACGAGCAAATTGAAACTGAGGCAGGTGATTGACCAGATACTTATGGGAGGGGAGGTACCCAATGACTGGAAATTGAGCAGGATGAGATTATTATATAAGGGGCAAGGGAGAAAAGACAATATCAAATCATACCGACCAATCACAGTAACTTCAGTAACATACAGACTAGCTATGCAAATTGTAAAGAGAAGAATGGAAGAATGGGCAGAGAGAGAGCAAATTCTGGGGGAGCTTCAAAACGGTTTCAGGAAAGATAGAAGGCTAGATGATAATTTATTCGTAATCACTCAGTGCATAGAGATAGCATTGACAAATCAAGGGTCATTATGGGTAGCATTTTTAGACATCAGAGGGGCATATGACAATGTGAATCAGGAAAAACTCTGGAACCAACTGAAGGGATATGGACTAGAGGTTAAGTTTATAGAACGGGTTTATACGAAGAATAGGGTGGTTATAACATGGGAAGCCGAAACTACAAGACCATTTGTGGCAGAAGCTGTGCGCGGTTCTATATATATACTAATTAAAGGAATTTACAATTAAACGAAAATAACTATATTAGATCAACTCGATTACAGAAATACACATTCATTGTCCAAGTCGGCGTCGCCGCGATCTCGTCCGTTCAAGTTCCTTTGTTCGACTCCTCGCGCGTCCCGCCCTTTCCTCCTCCCGTCTTGCCCTCACCCCAGCCCCCATCGCCGCGCTCGGGCTGCTGGAGATGTCGGCTCGGGTTTCCCCTGCGCGTGCTTCGGAGGACGACAGCCGGGGTGGAAATGGCGTTCTGGAATCCGCAACACCATCAGCAATAAAAAGAGGTCTTAGACAGGGTTGCCCATTGTCTCCCTTGCTCTTTATGATATACCTCAGTGAGATGGAAAAAAGGTTAGAACAGTGAAACCTATGTTTTGACCTGACTTACATGGAGGAAGGGCAAGATGTAAATCAAATATTGCCAGGGTTAATGTATGCAGCCGACATTGTACTCGTATCAGGAATGTGTGAGACAATACAGGAACTGATTAGGATTCGCAGCAGGAAAGGGGACAATTTAGGACTAAAATTTAGTAGGGACAAGTCGGGTATAATAGTTTTCAACGACGAGAGGAGGAAACCCCTAGAGATACAGGACACATTGATAGAACACGTAGAAAAGTACAAATATCTGGGAGCATGGTTAAGTGAAGGAAGACGGTATCTAAAAGACCATGAAGATATTGTAATAAAGAAGGGGAAACGAGATTCAGCTATCATGAAACACAGGGCACTATGGAACTGTAATAGATATGAAGTCGTTAGGGCTGTATGGAAGGGAGTCATGGTGCCAAGACTGTCATTTGGGAATGCGGTATTGTGCATGAGGTCAAAAATCCAGGCAGGTTTAGAGATACTGCAAAGGAGTGTGGGTAGGTTGGCATTGGGGGCACATAGGAATACACGAAATGAGGGAGTACAAGGGGATATGGGTTGGGCATCTTTCGAGAGTAGAGAAGCGATCAGTAGAGTAAAATTTGAACAAACACTAGCTGAAATTGAGGATACACGGTGGGCAGCGAAAGTGTACAAGTATCTATGCATGAAAAGTTTAAACACTAAGTGGACAAACCGAACCCGCAAGCTGAGATTTAAATACATTCAACGAGATGGAGGCGACAGTGCATATCAGTAGAAAAGGGAGTAAAGGAAACTGAGAGAAAATTGTGGGAATAGAGAATGCAGGAGATATCAGCTTTAACAATATACAGGGTACAAAAACAAGAAATAAAGAAGGAACAGCTGTATGATTATTCAGTGGGGAGCTCTTTGCTGTTTGAAGCGAGAACGGGAGTGCTAAGAACGAAAAATGTATAGGGCTGAAGTAGAAATTCTGCGCGACGTATGAAACCGCGAAAGGGAAACTATATAGATCATGTAATTTTAAGGTGCACGGAGCTCCGTCCCACCCTCTGGTGGGGGGGGGGGGGGAGGATGACTACGGTTTTGGAGGGGCACTGGGTTTTCCGGACATGGATGGACGAATGGATGGGAAAAGAATTGCGGTAACTAAGAGGAGATTGAAAGATTGGTGGAAAAGATCTAATGAAAAAAATAAATACATAAAAATAAATACAGATAAAAATATGCAATGGAATCACTTTAAAAATAGGGAAGGGAGAAATCTGTTATAACATAATTCATACAAGTTAAAGAAAAAAAGGATTACGAAATGTTAGGCTAGGCGGCGCAAGCTGCCACCCGTTACAAAGGGTATAGTTATTACCATCCATCCATCCATCCATGCTCACGAAGCGAGTGATTGGATCCGAGTCCTTGCCGAACCCTGACGCAGCGCTCGTGTCCAATAATTGCTCAGAGGAACGTTACTATATTACCTCGGTTATGGAACTCTGTGGGGGGGGGGGGGGGGGGGGGGGCACGGCACCTCCCTTACTCACTTCAGTCCACCTCCCGTCGTTTGAAGCACCATCTAGATTTTCTTTACATAACTCCGTGTTCTATAGGGCAGA
Organism: Ixodes scapularis; assembly: GCF_016920785.2. Lineage (NCBI taxonomy): Eukaryota > Metazoa > Arthropoda > Arachnida > Ixodida > Ixodidae > Ixodes > Ixodes scapularis. Next base: position 43,977,766 of record NW_024609857.1, on the reverse strand, counting down.
CCCTGAACGCCACGTAGACGCTCTGTTTTGAAACGTATGTATTCCGTAGTATACACTGCAGCTATCATAGCAGCCGTCGGGCGCGCCGAGCGACGGGAGACGACTCGTGGTAAGGGGGGGGGGGGGGGGGGGAACTGTTCGTGAAAGGAGCGTCTTGTAGCAGTTCCCTAACTGAGCCAATCTCATAACGTTGGCTCAGAGTACGCGATCAAGCAATGGCGGATAGTCGATTGCGCACAGTTTTGCAAGGGGTCTACCGAACGCGGAAGGTACAGCTAGAGTCAACGAATGTTTTCAGAGTACGGAAACTCCCAGGTTTCGCTTCAGAACCGATTCGCGGCGCGGCCGTGGCGATACTCATAATAGCGCTGCCCTGTGCGGTCGAAGCGAAGCGCTTACACTGTAGCGATCGTTCTCGTGTGAGCTCTTCAGACCACGTTTCTGGCCTGTGGCGACACTGGTTTGCTTTTATTAAAGTTCTTTCCTTCCTTCCGAGCGGTGCGTGACTTGCTCCTCGCTGTCTCGTCTCTCTCTCACCTCGAAACACATCGAAGCCGAGTGTTAGGCTTAGCGTTCGAGGCGTAGAGTCTGAAACGCATCACCAGCGCAACCGGAGCGAGCGAACGAGCCGGCAATCTTCTTTGGCAAACCAAATTAGCGGCTTCTTAATAAAAAAGAAAAAAAAATCTAGAAACAATGAACGCACCTTTCGTTCGGTCCTAACCATTTGATGTCCAGACCCGTGCGTACCCGCCGTAGATGTGGATAGCGCAGAAACATTGTATATATCTTTTGTTGTTTTGGGCCGATCCACAAAATCGTCGACTGATAACTTCAGCCACAGGCCAGTCAGAACTGGATTCTGCTGGATTGATTTCCGGTAAGCGGACTGAATGAAATTCGGTACTCTGAGCACATTTAGTGACTCTGTAGGTACGTTGTAACAGTAGTATTTTAGTTTCTGTGTCTCTTAGCCTTTGACTTAAAGCGTTAGCGTGTCTTTTAGCCTTTGACTGCGCTCCAACTCAAGTTTAGACGAGGTATAGGAAGGCCGCTACGGTCAAAACGCAGATGCAAACGAGGAAGGCAATCAAAAGATAGTGTGCGAACGAGAAAAGAAGGGTGAAGATATCACTATCTTTCTCATTCAATGGCCTAGCCACTCTTTTTGTGACAGCCATATTTTTTTTTTTTTTTTTCTATTTTGGCACGATAAGAAATTCACTGCCGCACAACGCAACCATAGAGTTCCGGGAAAGCATCCGACCACATCGTCGTTGGTTGATTGCAAGAGAAGGTCACCTCTCGGCCTATTTACACAAATGGACCCTTTTGAAAAGTGCGCGACATTGCAAGTCCGGCATCGCCTGGGCGCGTGCTCTGAGCATGTATTGGACACGAAGGTTTGCTCCAGCGTTCGGCGTCAAATCGGCTCCGCTCGTATCAGACACGACCGTTGCGTCGGCGTTCGGCGAGGACGTGGTGAACGCCAATGTTGCTCGATGTACTTTTTCAAAGGGTCTACGGAGGCGGTTCATGCGTTATTGCCACGACGTGGCGCAGCTTTTATTTGGAAACTATAGTGCTGAAGTCCCGTTGAAAATTCGTTTCATTTATCGTTATGATTTTGTTTTCCCACTTGCTCAGAATCCAGAGGGTGCATGTTGAGCTTCGTGTTGGATGGATGTTTCTATTTGCCCGTTGCAAAAATCTACTCGTCCTTAAATATGCCTCTTTTAAAATTCCGTTTCTGTCATCTGATATCCTTAGAATATATTTCACTCTTCTTGAGATAAGTCATATCGAAATCACACGGGAAACAAAAACGAAAGCCTTTTTTTTTTAGTTTGTTGTTTAGCATAAGCCGACTGAGTGTGCAGATTTTACTTCAGAAAAAAAGATAACAGAGCAATAACAAATTTATTCCTCTGCTATTCATAAAAGTTACTAAACATAGGGCAGTCTTAAGGTACTAATAGTTACTCTCAAATTTGGAAATTGCTGAAATATTTTAGATCAACTAAATCTTCGCGGCTAAATAGTGTACGTTTTTTGCATTGTTTTGTTTTTAATCCACGAACTTAGCAGTGCGTTTTATTTTTGTGTAGTAAGACACTGATCTTTATATTGCTGGATGTACACTTTTGTGCATATGTCAGCCCTACAATTTTATCTACAAGGCTTTTTTTAATGTTTGGTACATAAAACGAGTTTTACGCGGACCTACTGCTCACAACTTAGGCGTCATGTTACGCACTGAGAGATGGCAAGTAATTCTCTTATCATAGCTTTCACTTGATCAAACACATTGATTCAAACTTGTCAGCAAAAAGTCATATAGCTGTCGCAGTTGATTCTAAAGAATTCATACCAAAAAGGTGGTACCACTCATAGCCTGTTAAGTAATATACATGATAGATCACCCCTAACACTTACAATCCGAGATACGAATGGGAATTCGAAGTCGGTCTTCGTATTATTTTCATTTTTTTTTGTGACGCAATTAAAAAATATCATTTGTTTTTGGTGGGACCTTAATTTTTTGTACGTTCGAATCAGGCCAACGCAATTTGTGTTCTTTATCAGTGTACCTGCATCGTCACTATGGTGCCCTGCAACGCGTCTCTGAGTGGTGAGTTAACAGCACCAAAAGCGTGTTCCCACGATTCCCGCCTAATGACGTCACGGAAGTGTCATTCTGTCGACGGCCTTGATCCTGGCGGTGTCCCAGCAGCGGTGGTGGATGTGGCAGGCGCCTGTTCTGTTGCAGGTCGCTCTCCAGCTTGGCAGCCCACGGAACCTAAGAATAACCACGAGTTTGGACGCCGCTATGATTGCGACACTCGCGTTCGCTCGATCTTTTTGCCAGCAATTCTGCGACCAATCGCCAGGATCGCGACATCCGACAGCACGACACTCCGGCTTTTGTGAAGTCACTTTGTGCCACTTAAGAGCCCCTATTGACGTATGGGTTGGATAGAACACTGAGCACAGCAGTCGGACGAGCATTGTCATGGCAACAAATCTTCACGTGTCAATGAGCGTTATCAGGCTATGCGGAGCGCAAGTTTTTCTGCTCTTTGCACGAGGGTCGCGACGATGTCAGAACGCCGAGCACTTATTGGTTGATTGAAGACGAAGTGGGTAGGCCTCGAGGCACCTATCATTGAGGTCCACCCACTATCCTTTCAAACAAAGGATCGTTCAGACGTCACCGCTACTCGTGTGCAAGAAGCAGACGACTTGCTCTCCTGATAGTCTCTCCTCACGATTTGTCCTTACGCGATTATATTGGCCAATAATATGATGCCCGTGACACGACACTCTCGGCGCTTCTTAAACTGTTGCTGACAATAACTTTAATTTCGTTTTGGGTGCATTGAAAAGACATTCTCTGCAATTCACTTCAAGTGCGACTGCAGTCGATGTGACCATCTGATGGAGACAATCAAAATCAAGCAGCGCCAAAAGTGCATGCAAGGTCAAGGCGCTCGTCGTCTTTGTACTTTCGCCATGAAAGGGACTCAACCAATCACGCGCGGTGAAGGTGATAATGTACTGGACCTTATTTTTCTTCTTTTTTCGCTCGATTGGTTTTAGCCGGTGATATCAGACCCTCAAAGACGACGATTGCCATGAAGATGCACTTTTGGCGCGTTTTATAATTCGGCCTATGGGATTTTTGCCTCGGCTGCGCTCCGACTTGAGGTAAAATGGAGTATAGTGCCGTAACATTGTCTACTTATCTACTGCCGTTGCAATCTGTACCCCATTATGCCACAGTGGGCAAACACGGTCCCCGTTTCTTGTGCTAGTTCGGTCTTCGGTACTCATTCTAATCAATAAATGAACAAATGTAGCGTGCGTTAGTCCCTAGCACATCTTTACTTTTATCGTGTCTCTCCGGAAAACTTACCACTGGGAAGTCGTATTGGAGAAAACTATGGTTTCGAGATGAAAGGTTGTGACTTTTTTTGTTGCGTACTTCCAGGCTTCGTCAAAAGGTCTGGACGCCTGGAAGTACGGATTTGTTTTTTCAGCGATGAAGCTTTCTATGTTCCTTGGATCTCTCTTCGGGGACAAATTTGTGAGTAATTTCACGCCCGCACTTACAGGTACAATTAATGCTTTGGCAAACCTCCTCTTGTAATTGTATACAGGTCGCTGAACTTTTGGCATCGCTCGCAGTGCAAAGCAAATGTTATTTTACACGTGTCCACCCCAAACTTTGAGGTAGTTTTTGTCCGATAATTTTTTATAGCCCAGTTAACAAAAATAAATTTGCACTGCTCCAGTACAATATATGCACAGAGTGTCTGCCAAAAGTATGGCGGTCTCGGATATTTGGCGGAGAATGCTACAGACTGCTACGCGCTTCGATATATTATCTATATTTTGCAGTCTTATATCTTTCTTTTTCTGCCCTGAAATATATGTCTTAAGGGACTGTGTTTCAACCCTCTAAAGGACCAAAAGAAACTACCTACTTATAGTTTTACGTCCTCAACGAAACTTCAAGAGTATTCTCATCTATGTGGTGGAGTCCAACGGATTCCAGACATAAGGCAAGATTTAATTTGGAAAAAAGCTTGAATATTCATAAGCTTGCGATAATGTAAAAAGCACCATTTTTTTCGAATTTAATAATATATTTGACCCTCCGCATCACCAACAGTGCACAACGTCCGCCCATCGATTCTTGAAACTAAATTATCGTCTACTTGTCTTTCGTAAAATCGTATAACTATTGAATTCTCAGATGATTGGTCCGTTTCTGTGCATTTTCGTCTGGGTCAAAGATACCAATTATCATTTGAAAAAAAATAAACTACTTAAAAAATTTAGTTATGTACCTCTTTTTTTTTGGATTTTCTTGCCACTGATACTAAAGCTTCCATTCACGTCTAAAAAGTAGAATGAAGACAAATATTGCAAATAAAAATTTAATTAGTCATCTCACTATTTTTTTAGGATATTTGAAAGGGGAATGTTCCTAGAAAAAAAACTGAAGATAGGTTCTGGTATGTCGAGCAGTCATCATACTTATAAAGTTAATTTTCGGCGACATCTCTGTCCATATATGGTCTTGAGTTTTGGAATATCACGTTGAAAAATGTTTCTCTTCTACTTCAGATGGCTGCTACGTCTCCGGTAACTTGTTATCTGTTGGGTCAAGGCGGTTTTTTTCTGTTTACTATAGCATTTGGGTGAGTATATTGCGGTCACAGGAACAATTCTGCAGTTTTCAGTTGAGATATGTTCTATAAGCAGACGCCACCACTGCAATTATTTAACAGCAGTCGACGCCTGCGCGTCTAGTGTGGTTGATGTCTTTATTTCACTAGCTTACAGTGATCATGAGTGAGACTGAAAGGAAAACGAAAAAAAGTGTATTCATGTTTTGTGTTACTAAACAACAAGTTTTCATATTTAAGAGATTTACCGAAAAAAATCCAATATCACGTTCACCACCGAAACAAAAATTCGCACCGCCATGAAACCTCACTATTTGTTTGAATGTACCTCTTAGGGTTAAAATAAGACAGCAAATCTTCATACAATAGCTCTTTTTGATCCAAAGTCAAAAGTGTTTTTAACGAATTTTGAACGCGGACACGCATTAATTTTTTTCTGGAGGCAAACACCATTTGTATTTCATAACACGTGTTGCCAAGACCGGAAACACATATGAACTTATAAGGAATAACGTATCATTCATGTCTTCGTCATTTTCAGGTGTTTGTACTGGGCACCAGGCGGTAACGTTCTCCTTGGTCTATCCATTGCGTTGGTGACTATTGGAGGCTGTACAAACACATTGTACCTCGTCAGCATGTTCGCCGTCTTCACAACGCGCTTCCGGAACAACACAGGGTATATCGTGGTAAGTGCCACTGACATACCATGGCAGTTTTGGGGGCGTGCATGGTTAGAAACGAGGTCTACCGGAGGAAGGTTAAAAAAATTCTCACAGGGTGTATATCAAGTGGATATCGCAGTGGTTGAACCTTCGGGAGAAGGTAGGCCAAGCAAAGAAGGTTGGATGTAAAAGTTTGAAACAAATACGTTCCCCGAATAAACAAACTAGCTGCGATGATTTGAACACTTTGAGTCACGGGGATGCATTGATTATCGGCAGCACACGTAGGTCGGATATCTGATATCGCGGCTTGTAGACGACGGTTGCCTTGAGGAAACTACTGAAACTACTGTGTGGACGATATATTCAGTATGAAGGCATTAGTGTACAACATTCAGCGGCGAATGGAAACGTTTAACTAGGAAGTGGCAGAGCTTGGTTTCAAGCTCAGAGCAGCACTTTAGTAACCTTTGAAGTTCTAATAGCAGCTTTATTGTAACTTGTGGACAGTACAAGCTCAAAAGTTGGTCAAAAGTCACAAGCACTGGATGCGAGAATTGTTACTTCTAACTGGTGTCATATTTGTTCCCGGAAATATGCAGAAGCCCGTACAGAGCAACGCGAGATAGGGTGTCAAGCCTTAAGCTTCTATGGGGCGCCTGGAAATTAGGACCTCCCGGGTGGCCAAAGCTCGTCCAGATTTGAGACTCGGGAGGGGACCAACAAGACCATTTATGACGAACGCATTCGGCATGTAAACACTTGTCGTGGTGCCAAGAGGTTGGTAAAGTACATTAAACTTATCATGACACATACCTGCTGAGAGACACACCTAAACCAAACTCGAGCACGAGTACGGTTTCAGCCCCGTATATAAGCACCGACGGTTACGAATAGAAGGTAGAAACACGTTGCAGTGTACTACCATTTTCAACAGGAGAATAAAAAAAAGCACAAACAACCATAAAAACATTTGTTTTTTATTTTTTTGCCTGGCAATTTACTATAGTGCCACAAGACTACCCAATCAATAGTTGGCTACAGAGTCAAGTATATTTTTAATAAAAAAAACAAAAAAACACAACTGCTCGAAGCAGAAACCGAAACATGTGCGCAGGAGGCTCGGAGTTGTGAGTCGCAGGAAGTCACGTAACTATGCTCCCCAACTTTTTTTTTTTCGTTCCTCCGTTTTATGGGCGTGTGAAGCAAACGACAACAACCAGGACGTTGCTTGAACCGTTTGTCGTGCGATTGTTTCGCACTTGTATCCCACCCCCTCGTTGTTCTGTGCTTGATGATCGATTGGCCGGTACCACGAGCTACAGTTCCGAAGTAACGGTTCCACGTCCGTGGCAACGTTGGTCCGTCGTGCGCCACCATTGCGTCGTCCAGCCCGCGGTACGTTGACATATCGAGAATGGTGTGTACATCTGCATCCTGTGATCGGTGCAAACCTTTTTTTTTTCGTTCAACGTATTTGCAGGTTTGTTGAAGCCAGAAAAAATAGGGTCATGTTTGTTTTTTATTGTTGAAATTGTGTGTGCCTTAGACCCCACGACTTTATATATAGTTGGTGTGCATCAGTTCACGGCCCGTGACAGTGAAAAAGACAGTGAGCGCGCCTGAACTCGACCAACTCTCGACGGGCGGTTTTCGGGCGGAAATAATATGAATTTCGAGCCGATAATCGTGTTCTGGTAAGTTGTGCTCTCATAGGTATTGTTGCAATAAAAAAACATCAGCATGCATAAGTACCATGTCAGTGTCCCTTTAAGGACATCCAAGCAAAGTCGATGCTACACGTGCACGTGGCACACTACAACAACTTTCACGTGGAACTTCAGATCCATGAAAGCACTTTGAAAAGTGGCATGCTTTTCGAGGCACGACCGCGACCAGTGCATGGACACTGCTCTACAAAAACGGTTTGACAAACCTGACAATCAAAGCGTGCTCCGGGCGAGCGGTGTTCACACTTAGGTGGTGGCACATAATGTCCTGGGTTGTGCAAGGCTCATGCCGACACGGACTCAAACCGCCCGCTGCACTAGCCGAGTTCTCAAAGTCCACTGTAACAACACCGCAACGGCATTAAATGAATGAGACATCGCTGTGGGTAAAGAGAAACACCACCCTGCAAGAGATTTTCGGATTGTGTCCTCGAGCGTACCAGGCAAGCCCTTTAGATTCATAATAAAGTGACAACTGAATGAGTGGTGGAGAAAGACTCCCATCAGAGGATTAAGGCACGTTACTAAGATTGATTGTGGACCCCCGTTTTATCCCGTCACATATGAGAATATGGCTACATCACAATCATCGGTATGATTAGAGCTCTGGCGATGCACATAGGGCGGAACTACAGCCATAGTTCCTGACAGGGGGAGAGAGGGAGGCTCCTCGTCAAACGGCCGGCCTTCAGCACGCTTTCGTTGCCGTTCATGGTGCTCTGGCAGCGCGTGCACGCCCGAGGCTCATAGGACGGTGAAGCGTTTTCGAAGGTACGAAGCTGGCGCGGGCCGAAGGAGTAACGAAACTGGTCTTGCCGTTCTGAAGGCCGGTTCTCACATGCAGCGAAGCGCTGATGTAGCGCTACTCACGTGTCGTCAGCTACTTATCGTCTGCCGTGAGCAACAGTTTTGACGGTGCGATACAAAGCTGGTGAACCCTGCCGTCAGCACGCGCTTAGCGCGAGGTTAGCGCTATGCTCGTAGCGCTCCGCTGCATGTGTGAACAGGCCTTTATCCTATCAGAGGCTATAGTGCTATTAGGAGCTGCGGTGTCGTAAAGATACTTAGGGCTGCAACCGTTGGGGGACGCTGATCTTTCATAAAAACCTCTAAGCTATCACTTGATACCCCTTATCCAGGTAACGAATTTGCCAGAAACATGCGCATTTCGATTTCAATGTTCGAGGACAGATTCCTGTGAAGATTTCGCACTATGTTATGCGCGTTAAATTAGTACACTGCTAAAACTGTCTTGAACGTATCCTGGGAAAAATTAATACAACCGTCTAGGTCACACCCGCTGACAAACTGCGAGGTTTTTGGCGATTGATAAATGCCTTCGGGGAAGATAATCCTCACACTGGCAAATATCTTGGAACTAAATTTAAAAAAGAGGTGTGTTGAGCAAAAATCAGTATAATATATTTTACTAGAATAGAAAGTTGGGCGAGTTTGTGAGAATCCATTTGAAAAACAGCGCGAAAGACACACGGACAAGAAGGAGAGACACAGGACGAGGCGCTGACTATCAACTATATATTTAGAAGAAATAATCCTCACACTGGCAAATATCTTGGAACTAAATTTAAAAAGAGGTGTGTTGAGCAAAAATCAGAATAATATATTTTACTAGAATAGAAAGTTGGGCGAGTTTGTGAGAATCCATTTGAAAAACAGCGCGAAAGACACACGGACAAGAAGGAGAGACACAGGACGAGGCGCTGACTATCAACTATATATTTAGAAGAAATAATCCTCACACTGGCAAATATCTTGGAACTAAATTTAAAAAAGAGGTGTGTTGAGCAAAAATCAGAATAATATATTTTACTAGAATAGAAAGTTGGGCGAGTTTGTGAGAATCCATTTGAAAAACAGCGCGAAAGACACACGGACAAGAAGGAGAGACACAGGACGAGGCGCTGACTATCAACTATATATTTAGAAGAAACACGGAGAAATTCACGCGAGGACGACTTCGTCTTTTTCCTCTTTCACCAGTCATTCACAATTTTGCACGCAACATTGTAAATCATATCAAATTAAAACACACCAGTACACTAAATCACACCAACACAGGTAATCGCCTCGCGTCTCCTTCCTCCTTTCTTCTTTCTTCGATCTTCAATCTCAATCTTCAAGTCTCTGGTCAGCCCATGTCCAAAAAAAACCATCTCACTGTCCACTAGGTTAATGGATGGTTGGCTCACGCACCCGGGTTTTCGTTTTGCTATATGGTAAGCTTCTACTACCTCCCTCGATAGCTGGTCTTTGTGTTTAAACAGCATGTTTGTGTCGCTAAATCGTGGCTGACATCCACAATCCCGGCAGTGGACAGCTATATGGAAGTACGCGTTACCCTTTAATCAACTGTGGTGCTCGCGTAGGCGAATGTTGAGGCAACGTCCCGTCTGACCTATATAAGAGTGACCGCATGAGAAAGGTATTTCATAAACGGTCCCCCGTGCACAGGACACGAACTTCATGCCATGCTTTACGCGACATCCAAAAAGTTCTGGCTTGCTTTTCCTGCCAGCAAGCTTATTAACCGCGTTTATAATCCCGCTTAGTTTGTTACGCGCTGAAAAAATTACGTTGACCCCATACCTCGAACCGACTCCCTTTAACCCGTGTGAAAGACGATGGATATAGTAGAACAATAAGTGAAGTGTTAGAGACTTTCGCGGAGGAAGGGTTACGACTGTGTTTCACCTCCGAGACTCCTAAGGAGTACAAAATCCAATTTTTAAATATCCTTGTTGACGTGAAAGAAGATCATGTATGCTGGATCGACGAAGAAATTACTAGACTATCGTTCGGCACACTCAAAACTCGTAAAAAACGGTATGGCGTATTCTTGCTTACAGTCAGCATTAACAAAAACTTGTTTTTATAAGATGAAGGAAAGCTTCTCAGCACAGATCGCAAGACTCCGAGACTCTAATTTTCCCGACTCAGTTATTACTTCAGACTGCTATAAGGTGACTCGGTACATGAAGATTGATTCCAGAAAACCTGACAAAGAAAAGGCCATGATAGACAAAAAGAACGTCGCCGTTATTCCTTATATCCATCGTCTTTCACACGGGTTAAAGGGAGTCGGTTCGAGGTACGGGGTCAACGCAATTTTTTCAGCGCGTAACAAACAAAGCGGTATTATAAACGTGGTTAATAAGCTTGCTGGCAGGAAAAGTAAGCCAGAACTTTTTGGATGTCGCGTAAAGCATGGCATGAAGTTCGTGTCCTGTGCACGGGGGACCGTTTATGAAATACCTTTCTCATGCGGTCACTCTTATATAGGTCAGACGGGACGTTGCCTCACATTCACCTACGCGAGCACCACAGCTCATTAAAAGGTAGCGCGTACTCCCATATAGCTGTTCACTGCCGGGATTGTGGATGTCAGCCACGATTTAGCGACACAAACGTTCTGTTTAAACACAAAGACCAGCTATCGAGGGAGGTAGTAGAAGCTTACCATATAGCAAAGCGAAAACCCGGGTGCGTGAGCCAACCATCCATTAACCTAGTGGACAGTGAGATGGTTTTTTTTGGACATGGGCTGACCAGAGACTTGAAGATCGAGATTGAAGATCAAAGAAAGGAGGAAGAAGACGCGAGGCGTATACCTGTCCTGGTGTGATTTAGTGTACTGGTGTGTTTTAATTTAATATGATTTACAATGTTGCGTGCAAAATGGTGAATGACCGGTGGACGAGGAAAAAGACGAAGTCGTCCTCGCGTGAATTTCTCCGTGTTTCTTCTAAATATATAGTTCATAGTCAGCACCTCATCCTGTGTCTCTTCTTCTTGTCCGTGTGTCTTTCGCGCTGTTTTTCAAACAGAACAATATAACTGAGAAACAATGTTACGCTTATCTTTTTGTTCTCAATGCATAATGGGACAATCCCCAATTATTTTATTCTTTAAATTAGTCTTAAAGGAGAATAATTTTCTACCTAGAAACAAGTGAGCTAAACTTTACTTAAGTTTGTATAATATTTATAGTTTTACATTATTAAGGCATTTTGCTAGAGTAAGAGATCGAGACGGTGCTAAATTTAAAATAGTCGAATTGTTTGGTTGACGACCTGTATAGTTTGAAAGATAAAATATTTCATAGAGTATTTCAATTTTAAATCAAGGACAGTAACTTCCGTTGAAAATATTTTTTTGGGTTCACGAGTGTCCTTATAATTTCCTTTTCATCAACTTTAAATCAGGCGTTCCTGGAGTTCCTGTGGGGATCAGGCAACATGGTGGGTTCCGCCATCGGTGGAGCACTCATTGACGTAAGTAGACAAAAATGGCCGTCCCTCGGTGTGAGATGTTAAAATAACTCCGCTTTTCATCCCTAATCCGTCTATTTGATATGTTCCCTATCGCAAACAGGTATGGGCCTTTCCCCTTCCCTTCTTCGTGCTGGGCACCATCACGATACTGCTATTTCCTGTGATTTGGAGTATGGGTTCTAAACTTAACAGCGTTGGAGGTAAGTTCTCCACGCGCACTCATTGGTCACCTCTTGTATACCGCATCGAGATGCACTCTCGACGTTAGCACTGTCTTGTTTAAGTCTGCTTAACAAACAGGACCGTTAAGCGAAATCATGCTCGGATGGATAGGGCTTCAGGACATTTGTCGTTGAAAACTAATCAAAAGGTCACCGTTCACTTGGGTTTCTAGGACACCTCGGTCTATCGCATACACGCTTGGACGTCTATAAGGGTGTAGTGATTACAACAATACCTCTGTGAAAACAACTTGTATTTTTTTTAAATATTTTCCCAACAGGAGAGGTGGCGTCCGAAGAGTGCGCAGATCTACCTCACCTCAATTACAACAAATTCTTTCGAGATCCAGAGTTTTTGGTGGCCATGATATCACTCATGCTGAGTTGGATTATGCTAGGCTTCAACGAACCCACTTTGGAACCTAGTCTCAGAGATGTAAGTATGTCTTTTAATTCCCTTAAATGTACGCTGCTATTTAGACGTATCTATTTTTTCATCGAAATCCGCATCTTGTTTTCTAAAAAGGTATCTTGCTTCAACATGCTACACATGCATCACTATAGTTAATATTTACAATGTGGTGCAGTTGCCATGTGAAAAAATAAAAGTCGTTTACAAATATCTGTAGTGCCTAATTAGAGCGCAGCTCTTGAGGTATTTTGATTCTGCCATATACCGTGCTAAGGAATTTGATATATATATATATATATATATATATACCTCTCCTCCTCTCCTCCTCGTCATAGAAATGCCACCGGCAGCCACATTTGCATATATATATATATCTATATCTATATATATATATATATATATATATATATATATATATATATATATATATATATATATATATATATATATATATATATATATATATATATATATATATCAGGGTGTCGAACCGGAACCTAACCGGTATTTTTTCCGGACCTGAACCCGAACCCGAACCGGAAAAAAAATAACGGTTTCCGGCTCATGTCAAAACGGTTCGGCCACGCGCTGTTGACAATGAATGTGCTATCAATGCCATTTCTTTTTTAAGTGTCGTCAACTGACGCACACCTCGCTTACATATTTTTCTTCTCCACTCCGTCTTAGGAATATAAACACTGCATCCATGAATCTTGACAAACGCTGCATCCATGAATCTTGACATAGGAACCAGTATTGCGCTGGTCGCGGCTTGCACGAAAAAAAAAAAAGAATTAAAAGACTGTGCAAAAAAAATAAAAAAATCGCGTCACGGGATTTTATTTTTCTACAATCTCGTAAATCCTAAATGCTGCTGTGTGCTCATTTCATAACACGTTTCTAGAACGCGCGAGTTCTTGAAGCTTGCTTCCATTGGAACCCGTATTTTTTTCGGTTCGACACACTGATATATAATATGCAAATTTGGCTGCCGGTGGCATTTCTCTGAGGAGGAGGAGAGGAGGAGAGCCCCTTCACCTCCTCCGGTTACGCCGACGCCGACGCCGCAAAACACGGGAACGAGCGCCTAAGAGCTGCGCTCTAAAAAATAATGGTTCTTTCTTAGACGATATACACTGGGTATTTGTTTTGCCAGTCAGATCTATAACACAGAATTACAATCAATTCCAGCTTCTTGAATGGCGGTTTAGAGAGCATGAATTTCGCTTCGCTTAATATGGTATTGGTGTCTGCGCACTATGTGGCCAATTTGAACTCTTCAGTATGGCTGCAAGCCTGAGATTCTTTACGAGCATGCGTCGGGATATACATGCAGTCTAACCAATCCATAAAAATCTCAAATTATCGCTTCATTGTTCTGTCGTGTGTACACCAACATGGGCAGTATACTTGAAGAGTTCTTGGTTAATTTATATTGTATGTTGAGACCAGGGAAGGATGCAAGCCATAAAAATGTATTATTTTCAATTAAGTGGTTTCTGCAGGCTGGGAAGACAATTCGTATACACTGAGTAAGTATGACTAGTTCTCGTATTCTAGCTTATGTATTACATGCAACAACAAACTCAAAACCATTGAAACATGCCGCAAATATCGTAGCGCAGATAGCCTCTTTTCAAATCAGAAGCGCTTCACCTGTTACTTTACTTTGCAGCCTTTTCTAAATATCGTATTTAATGGATCTCCGTTTAGTATCAGGGAGAGTGAATAATGTTAATTCATTCAGGAAAACACCGGGGTGCCACTCTGAAGTCACACAATTCTCTTCTTTTTTTCAGTTTAATCTGACCAGCACTGGTACTGGCGAAGTGTTCACGGCGCAGTTTGCCAGCTATGCAGTAGGAGGAATAATCGCTGGCACAATGTGCGCTTTTGATGTAAGCAACGTACGCATATTATACCAACCCCATAATGGCGGTTCAAACCGGCACGCAAAAGGTCGCCCTGAATAATGCGGAGAGTGGAACCCGTTTTTGTTCGTTTGTTTTTCACACTCGCAGCCGGAAAAACTGAATGTATACAGAATCGCCTGAACCATCTAGAGAGGCAGGCCAGCACACAGGCGACGTGCAGAAGGGGAGGCGAGTTAAGCAGGAAAGGGAAAAACGCATATTCTTCTCTAAGGGGGGGGGGGGGGAGGGAAGGAGGGAAAAAAGCACCCTTTGGGAGATTTTTTAGTGACTTTGAGGGGGAGCGTGCAACCAAAGCAACTGAATCCAAAGCTCCCCTTGTCCTTTTGTAGTGTTACCGAGATGCGATATGCGCCCCCTCACCCCACCCCGCACTGGCACCTCTTCCGCGCAAGGTTCGTGAGGAGGGCGAGGTAGGTGAACCACTTCTTCTGATCGGCTACTGCGAAGCGAAAACCCGGCGCTCTCCGGCCTCCCAAGTGGAAACCCCTTTTTTGTTTTTGTAACTTCACCTGGCCGTTTTTGCCCATAAGCGTGTATGGACGAGATGTGAAGGGACAGCGCGCCAGGACGCCGGAGACGGAAAGGTTCAGAGGGAAATGAAAATAGACAACGACGGCCGGGAGCGGGAGAAGAGACACCATTTGTGGGATTTTAAAGTTGCGAGGATACAAGGGGAGAATAAAACAAAGCAACTGCTTCTTAAGCATCCTTTTGTCCTTCGGTTGGGTTCCCAAGATGCGATTAGCACCCCCGTTCCCTCCAACCCCACCCCACCACCCTCAAGTTTGAAGTGAGGCGCCAAAACAACGAGGACACAAGGAGAGAAGCAGACAGGGCGAGGCGCACTTTCAACTGAAATATTTTAGAAAAACACAGAAACGCAAGCTATGCCCAATGTACACGTGCGCATGGGTAAGAAAAAAGATAGAACGAAGCCTAGCGCGTTTTCCTACGTGACACGTTCATCTTGAAGGAATGTATACTCCCTATCAGATAGAGATGAAGATGGGGCGCTGACACAGACATCGGTGCCACGAGATCTTATGGTGAAGGCCTCCAAGATTTCGCGAGCGATTTTTGTTGCGCCGCTTCTAACAAGAATTGTTGGAAGCGGCGCCCCATCTCAGCGCCCCATCTTTATCTCAATCTGATAGGGAGTATACTCTCCTTCAAAATGAACGTGTCACGTAGGAAAACGCGCTAGGCTTCGTTCTACCTTTTTTTCTTACCCATGCGCACGTGTACATTGGGCATAGCTCGCGTTTCTGCGTTTTTCTAAAATAAAGTTCAGTTGAAAGTGCGCCTCGTCCTGTCTGCTTCTCTCCTTGTATCCTCGTTGTCTTGGCGCCTCACTTCACGCATGTACAACCAACTAACCCAACTCGCCGTTTTAAAACACCCTCAAGTTTTGCGAGGAGGGCGGTGAGGGACAGTTCAGCGCTTTCTGAGGCCGGACAATGTTCAATATATTCAACTTTAGACCCGGAAAGCAGGACCCCGCAAATCGTCACGTTCACATGACCGTTGTCGTCACTCCTCTCCACCCGGATTTTTCCTGGATCAGTTTTCGCCCGTTTTTATGGTTGGTTTAGGCCTCCCATTTAAGGGCGGTCCAAACCAAGCTGTCTGCCGGAACCGTGGGACCCGGAGCACGTCACCGGTGACCTCACATTGAAATTACACCCCTCTCCCGGTTTTTCTTCAGGAGTCGTTTTGCAAGCTGGTTTAGACCGGGCTATACTCAGTAAAATGAGCTAAAAAAACCGGGGTCTGTGCCTCGTAAGCAGATATGTTTGTCGTTGGGCTCATTTACCGGACGGTGTTACATCATAAAATACGAGGTATAGCTCTAAGCCTGCGAAATGAGAAAACAAAATACTTAAAATCTTGTACACTGGTCCCCGGCCCGGAGAGCAGAGTCGATTCCAGACTCACGCTATCTGACCTACCCCCGCGTGACGCGCAGATGGTGATAAAAAAAAAAAAAGAAACCATAACGATGGATGGTAATGAAATCGAAGATTACCTTTCAGTAGTCAAACCCTCGTCTTAAACTAAGTGTATCCAAATTAAGGGTAAAGCCGCAAGTAAAATAAACCAGTAAACGCGGTTGAACAAACTCGCGGTCACTGCGTCCCTCGCTTGTCTTCGGTTTCATACTTCTAGAGCGTTGTCGAACAATTCGATCGTGTCACGTGGTTTATCGGCCGCGTTTCCAATACGCGCTGCAAGGAGGAAACGAGCGCGTCGATCGTCTGCAAGCGTCTCTGCCTTTCGCCTGCTTTTCTCCTCGCCTGTCGACAACGCAGCGCATGCGCACTTGCGATCAGTCGGCACGGGAGGCGTCTGCAATTAAATTGCAAACACTCCCCTTGGTTTTAGATGTACCCTCTCTACAATGTAGACAATCCACCTTCTTTCCAAGGGCTTACGACTCCAACCCTCGGCAAAAGCACGCAACGTAACTGGCTGATCGACTCCGTCGTCTATTTCAGCGTACCGCGTTTGCATTTCCAAACATTTATTGTAATTTTCCACACATTGAGATCACCCCCCAGAAAAAAAAAAAAAGCACAAAAGGTCCTAACCACTTAAAATATTGATTTCAAAGACTATAATAAGCGGGCCACTTGCAGGCACTTTACAGGATATTTCATTATCGATGCAACAGTATATATTGCATAGAACTGAATTTTATATGCCACCGCAATAACGATAGACCGGCCTGAAAAAAAGCACAGTATTGCCGCTTGGCAGAGTTTCAATCCCCAGCAATGTAAGTAGTAGTGGAAAAACGAAATGGGAAAAAAGGAAAATACCGTGTCTACGAGAAAAGGCTGGAAAAACACGCGGAACAGCTGTGAAATCCAGAGCAAAAGTTTGGCATGCTGCAAAAAACAAATTAGGGCAAACACTTCACAAAGATCCGCACATTCTACGGAACAGCCAAGCAGAAAAGGCGCACATTTTTGTTGATATATTATATCGTAGTAGTGTCGCGAAAGTCTTTTTACGAACCCAAAAACCGCATTTAGGAAGGTAAAACCAGACATGCACATGTTACCCTCAAAAGTAAGTAAATAACGTTACTCGTTACTTGCTCAGAAAGAGACTAAATACGTTACTCGTTACCAATTTCGCAAAGGTACGCGTTGCTTTACCTCAAAAGTAGCGAGTAAATTCGTTACTCGTTACTTTTCTAGAAAAAGTAACTAAAAACGTTACACGTTACCAAAAACGTTATTAGGCAGAAGTAACTCGTTGCTAGTAACGCGGTACGTACATGCCTGTGGAAAACGGGGATACTATGCGATGAACTGGCGCTTAAATTCTACATTGGTTTTCGAAAAAAAAAAATGCAATAATGAGCGTACCTAAACCATGTATTTTATACTTCACACCCCCACATTGCTATATCAGAAAAAAAGTATGTATTATTATTTTATTGAGGTATTTAGCGCACAGGGTAAAGAGAAGGGCAGGGCATGAAAAGAGCGCTACTTACAACTACGTTTACTGACAAGAAAGGAAGAGAGAAAAAAAAAAAAATAACCCGCCGCGGACTCGTGCATCTACCACAGCGCCGTGAATGATAGCGGCCAGTTCATCCAGGCTCGTGTGGGCCCTTCATTGTTTGTTCAAGAAATTCCCTGTCTTTGTTTGATAGCGGTACGGATTCAACACTAACACAGTTCGTGTCCTCACGAAGGATTTAGAAGGCCTCCAATACCTCGCGGGTCAATTTGTCTTTGTTCTTCGCCAAGATGTTGGTCTCACGGAATGATGGTCTGCACGTGCTTTTTCTGCAATGGAGAGGAAGATTTCCGCCCACTGTAGCCTTCAAGGAGTCATCATGCTCCGGGAGTCGGTCATTGAGGCATCTGCCCGTTTGGTCTATGTAGCCCTTGCCACACGGAAGAGTATCTTATATACGACGCCCGAAGCGCATGGAAGAAATTTGTTTGCATGCTTCTTGGTGCACGTGGGTTTTGTAGTACCCTCAGCATGCGTATTCACTCTAGCGCGAATTTGGCTCATTTTTTGTGGTGCTGAAAAAACTACTCTGACCCCATAGCGGCTTGCGACGTTTTCTTAAATTATCGGACATCCTGTGCAGGTGCGTATTACTAATGGCCTTCTTTTCTCTACACTCGTCTTGTTAGACTGGAAGCCTTTTGCCTTATTCACTAGAGCGTTTACCACATCAGCCAGTAGGGCTGACGAATAGCCGGCTCTTCTTAGCCTCTCTACTTGCATAGTGAAGCTGGCTGACATGGTATGAAGACAAGACTTCCTTAGTACCGAGCCCAGAGACGTTAGAGCTGTGCCCCTCTAGATGAATTCTGAGTGCGCTTTTTGAGTGCTAAATACCTCAATATGTTAGACTACCAACTAGCCCAAAAGTCAACTTTACTGTATTATTATTATTATTAATATTATTACTTATGATTGTCAGTATTATTAATTATATGATATTCTAGTATTATTCTTTATCATTTTAATTATTATTATTATTATTATTATTACATTGGTCTGATTGTGAAATATGGCTGACGTTCTTCCTACAGTCTTCAACTCCTAGCTCAGATTTGTCCTTTCTAAATCTGCAAAGTTAATCAAAACATTAATTCTTAAAACATTGTAAAACGTTCCTAATTCCCACTTATTCTGCTTTTTTGTTTTAATCCTGTAGCTGGAATTATTCTACGTAGTTCTGGGAACTTCATTCTCTGCAATGGGCTACTTACTGGTTGGGCCTGCACCATTCATGCAGCACATTCGGTAAGATTGGACAATTCCTGCCTTCATTATATTCCACATATATGCCGTCAAACATGAGCTAACACTTAAGAAAAAAAGTTAGAAAAAACATGCGCCGCGTTTGCTGGTGTTGAGTGTCAGTGTGTGGAAATTATGTCCCATAAATTGAAGAACATTCAATAGTGTCGAATTGACTCTACGCTGAAGCAGTCTATAAAATGCAAGTACAGAGCAAATGATTGATTAAAAAAAAAATGACGCGGAGCCTAGCAAAGCGGGACTAGATTTCCCTTGAAGGGTAAATCCTGTACATTTTCTCGATTCAACGGCTACGATGATTTTCAGTCAAGGAAATGTACCTAAATTACGAGGCGTCATTTTTTTTTTTTGTGTATTTTTGTAGGTATCTTTTTTGAAAGCTTTATTTCGGGGATTTACGGCGAAACCGAAACTACCGGCTCTATCATAATGGCAACCCTTGTGATCGGCTTCATGGTCATCATGGGGCGCAAAACTCGTAACGCGGTACCGCAAAATGTGCGACTGGCCTAGTACCAAGGGCAGTTCCGATCAGTCGGGTAAGATGCTACGATAAAGGGGTACGAAAACGAAATTTTAGCTCTTATTTCTTTGTTTAGGCAGAAACTATGTTGTGTCAGCACCTTAGAAACACCATTGTTCCACTCGTAAACGCACAATTAATTTTAAAACGAATAAAACAATTTCTCAATACAACCTGGTAGTTGGGGATGTCGATGTGGTTATGGCGTTGAATGCATCCCGCCCCAGTGCCACTCACGGAAGTACAGCCAAAATATATTGACAACTTGGGCTCGGACGGACGTGCATTTCACACCATCAAGGTCGCCGTTCTTAGCAGACGATATGTAGGAGCTTAACCTAGGGATGCGGGGCCTCTTTCATGCAAACTATACCAGAAGTGTCCCTAGTCTACTCAAAATACTGTATTTCAAATATATTTGGTAGTATTTTGATATCTTGCAAATACATTTTGAGTGCTACTCTATCATGATTACATTTCTCACTATCCTGTACTAGGTATCTCAAATAGATTTTGAAACCGTATAAGAAGACAAATTCGCTCGAATGATCGACGTAACTAGGTATCGTCAGACTCCAGGGCAGAGCTGAACCGATTGAAAACTTGGAGCCAAGTGACCGAACACAAAACAGGAAAGGCACGAGCAAAACGCAGCTTTCAAATGTCAAGAAAAGCTGGATGGCTCAGAGAACGCCCGCCTCTATGTGTCGTCTTGTCCACCTTATTTTTCCTAAGCTGTTTTTGAATGGAACTTTACGCTTTTAGCAGGCGAATCACTCGTGACGCCATCACGATTGCACAGTCAGACCTCGCCTTTTGTCTGGAGCTAGAGTATAGTTCTGTCGGCGGAGGATTGTGACGCCAACGCTCCGGACGATCTCAATAAATCATTTTCGGAAATCGCAGATTCAGAGGCTACCAAGATGAAAATGCGAGAACGCGTTTTTCTACGAGCGCAAGCACTCCCTCGGCCAAAGTCGCTGGACTCTGCTGGTTTTATTGAGCTGCGGTGACCTAGATTGGGCTTTACCAAAGCTCTTTGTGTGCCGATTCTGGCTTGACGTTGGCTCCGAAGTTCGATCAGAAGATTTCCTTTCATCTTCTTCCAAATGCGCGCATTGCTTCGTCCTCAAAATCCTCCAGTTTTCCACCGGGTGGAGTAATTTATAAACTATAGTCGTGACAACCTAAGTGGTCAGGGAAAGCTCCTCCCATCTCTTTCCACTTTAGAAGAGCGAACGCTTGCGAGAAGGTTGTTCCTCTCCGGCACTCGCTCTAGAGTGGAATGGTGTGGAATGAGCTTCCCCTCAACTCTTAACTTATCACCGGCTATTGTGGATTCTGATTCTGAAATCTTGACCGTCTTGCCCTCAGTGCGTGAAGAGTAGTTTGATCTGGTGCACAAGGGGGCAGGGAAAGGGGATTTAGACGCGATTTTGTGGACACTTTCTTGTATTTCCCTCTTGACCTTTCTAATAATCTTTATTTTTGACATGTTGAAGGTACAGGTGCTTCTACTAGCTTTTGACTAGGAGGACAAAGTACTCGCTCTTGTTGTTAACCAGCGACAGAGGCTGCTCTCCTGGAGTAGATGTTTTTCCTGAGCGGGCACGTGTGTCGTTCACTCCCGTACTCATCAATAAGTTTGGCTGCCTGATCAACTTCTAGATTGGCTCTTATATCCCCAGAATCGCGGCGGGGCGTATTGCGAATTTATTGCGAAATGCGTCATGAGCCGACACTGCCCTCAAACAAAAGCACGGCACGTTCCATATCTATATCACACCAGTCCCGTTTTTTTTTTTTTCTTTAATATTTCTTCACGCATTATGTGGCCTATCCCGAATTATTTCAGACTGAACTTCAATGCTTCATCTAAGGGTCATAACAAATACAGCAAAATTTGATTTTCAGAGAAGTCATCACAAATAGAGCACCTTTTTTCACTTATTTTTATATTACCTAGTTGCAAGCCTCGCGTAGTATATACGAATGTATTTTAATTACTTTTTCTAAGTACGTGTACTCTACTCAAGATAGTTCGCACTACTTGTTACTTGAATACTACTCTAAATACATTAAACAAGTGGGTATCTCGCATCTTATCTTAAATACGTTTCTTGAGTATTTGGCACAACAGTAATCCATACCGCCCCGCCTCCCCCCGCTCCCCGGATGCGATGTTAATTACGCGCTCAATTATGGCACCCAGTGAATACCTTACAATCCCAGCATGCAGATATTGCCATCGCTGGGTACGGTTATTTTGACTTCCTGGTTCGCTGGAGTTCCTACTTCTACGGTGTGAAACTAAACGATAAACCGAACGCACACGGCAGATAAAATACCGGCATAACCGCGAATGACGTTACGGGAAAACTATTGTATAGGACATAGGGCGCACAGTCCTCAGAAATTACTACTAGTCGAGATTGTCACGCGTTGGCGCCGCCAAGCGTCAATGCTCTCAACTACAGTAACCTTGGCCGTGCAGAGGCCCTTGACGCCATGAGCGCAATACGCAGTGAGCTCCTCGTTGGCCGATTTTGAAGCGAGAGGCAGAGAGCTCGCAGCTACGTCATTTCATTTCCGCACCCTTTTCCTACACATTCATAAAGTTGTCGGACAAAAAGCGAATTTGCCATGATGAACCCAGGCTCATAAAGAGCCGCCACTAATCTTCTGAGAAGAACTACAATCTCGGTGGAGTGCAATGAACGTTGTAGAAAACTTGTAGAAGTTAATGGCAAGCTTGCCTTGAGCAGGAACGGACTAAGCAATTGCCGGCAGTGATTGCAATCTCGGCACCACGACGCGCTTGAGCGAGCACGGAGTCTATAATCTTCGTCTCGATCGGTGAAGAGCAGTAAATAACTATAGCCTCTAAAACAAATCATAACAAGCATAAATCGTCCTCTCGGACAGTTCAGAAGGCAACAGAGAAACACGTCAGATGAAGTGGTAGAGGGAACGAGAAACTTCCTTGAAAACGAAAATGTCATTTGAGCATAAGGTTGCTTGACAAACAGCCAACCCGCTGAACGCCTGCAGAGAAGCTAGTGGTAGCATTTTTAATATTGGTTTTAGAGTGGATCCCGGTTTTCCATTTGTGTATATATTGGCACTGATCGTATTTAGTGTCCGTAAATCGATATCAGTCATTTACTTTGATTCGACTTTTGGCTTGAGTTTTCCTTTGATAGAAATGCGCCAGGGGAAATCCTCTGTCTGCCCCAGTTTTGGGTTAAAATCAGCACGGTACATTATCACCAGCTTGCCTGCGCACTGACTGTAATTTAAATTTAAGGCGTTCTGGGTTGCCGGGTGGAGTTCGAATGCGTATTTAACTAATTTCGTGACCATAACCGGCTTCCTTTATACATACTTATAAAATTCAAAGGTAATAAAACTATCAAACCGAAAATTACATTTTTCCAAACTATCGGCATTTTTTTTTTACCCGCATCTGCGTTAAATTATCATGTCATGAGAAGAGCAACTAATTCTCGCCAGATTAGGACTTCTGTTTAGGACAGCACTTTGCTTTCCGAGGAGCATGCATATATAGTGCCCTCGACAATCGCACGGAACCTCAATTAATGTTTTAACCGAGACTAATTTTTCCCGCCGATTTCCATCGAGCTTTGTAAAGTTTGGCTGTAACAGCCGGCTCTATCGACACCGAAACACTTACGATCAAAGGGAATCCTATGAAATGACTTCAGTCCCCCGGACAAACCTCAACTCACCCCCTTTAAAATTTTAGCCAAGTGCTTTACCGCCAGAGCTATGCAAGGTCGTCAATAGCGACAACGCAGGAGCAAGCTCCTTCGAGAGGAGCTCGAGTTAGCTCGCGCTCTTCGCAGCCTCTCCAGTCATGTAGCGCCATCTCACGGTGTGTGTCAGAAATGAAAGCGAATCGTCGGTAGGCGGTACCGTTTCAGACGCCCTTTCTTCTTTCCTGGAAGGCCTGTCGCACATTTTGCGCTTACCATCCTTGTCAGTATGATCCAATCAGCATAAATTTCCCTTAATCAGTTCGACCAATGAGAAGGAAAATGGTTTATCACTTCTCAAGTGCAATGCAGCTTCAGTGGCTAAATTACGTCCGTTTTTTTGTTACTTTCTGCTGCTGAGACAGCAAGCCAATAGACTACTTCCGAAATTCCCTGCATGTAACACTGCGTCCGTTGCATTACGTCCTTTCTGGCCATGAAGAGGAGAGGCATGGTTTCGATATCTATTGTTCCACTGACGAAGTAGTGCTCCTCAGCACAGCGTGAAAATAAGGTCAGCGCTCACTTGCATAGCACCCATTAGTCTTCGTGGGAGCCCATGTTGAAACACGAACCTCCAGCGTGCTTTGGGACCTGCCGAGACTTAACGAGGGGTAGGAGAGCTGCCGCCCGCGTCCCATACTTTTCTGGAAGCCTGGTTATGACTCCAGAGCGCGTCATGACTCTACCGGTTCACGGGTCATTTAAGAAACCTAGGATATTGAGACGATGAAACAAGCTGATCGGCCAAGTACACTTCTTCCTCTGTTTACCTGCGCACGAACTCTGATACGTCGGCTGTCCCAGATAAACGCATCCCATCATTATTTTCGTATTCGTAGGTAGCAGCTACAGTATTATACATCAAAGGAAAGTGCCATTTTTGAAAATACATGCACTGAATTTGGTCGCTACGGAATATCGTTAACTGAGCTTGGCAAATTGATACCTAAACCATGATGATTGAATTGCCCAGATTCTTTGCGCAGCGCAACACCCCTAGGATCACTGCGATTTTACGAGAGGTCTATTGGAGCTAGATACTCTCCAAAGGTATCGTAGGTTGAAATCATTAAATGAAAGAACAATGATTCGTGTTCCGAGTTAAGCGCGGGGATATTTTCCGAGGAACTTTTCAAAGATGGTGCATTTTGGAGAAGAAAAAACCTGAACGTGAATTCGCCTACTTTAATCTGCATTATTTACACAAAAACGAACGCTTCAAGCGTCTCGGGAGTCTATTGGCGTCGTAAGTACAAAACATATACATTTGTTTTAGATTTTGTCGAAGGTGTTTTTGTGCCATAACTTTTGGAATGTCAAAATGAAAATTTCGCTCTTGAGTTTTTGAGTAAATATAGATTATATGTAGAAACTATTAATTTTTCAATGCATGACTTCACGCGACAGATATTACACAAGTTCGGATTACGTATAGCTGTCGTTACGCACATGGCAAACATCCATATGTTATCGCAATAATCTGTTCGTTTGCTTTCTCCCTCGCGTGCGAGGACTTTAAGTGATTTAAGTATTAGTTTTATGTACGTTGTTTTTGTTAGCTATGCTCCTGCTTCATTTCATATGTAATCACTTGCTGACTTTTTTCTGCGTCTTGTAAAATTACGTGTATCTTTGTAACATTGTCAACTCGCTCAAATTGGTCGTGGCTATGCGTTATATTGTCGGGCATTAGGTTGAAGAATGGGGTATAAACCCTGGCCAAGTTATCCCTTCTACCATTTTCTTTTGTCTCTGGCCTCCCAATTTCTGCTGCAGTATTGTTGCTGTTAAGAAAAACACACAGAAAAACTTCATATTCTACTGTATTTTCGGTTTTATAATCCATCCCTGATTTTTTTTCTCCTTCCGTTGCTGCAGAAAACTTTGGGTGGTCTACATTTCACAGGTTCTCATGGGACTAGGGATGTCCGCTCAGTTCATTTGCGGATACTGCCGCGGGCTCAAACTGGTAGAGTAAGTTGCAGGAAGAGCGCTCACACATTTCTTACGGTCTCACATGTGATCATCTGCCTTTCTTTTTTTCAGAATTCGAGGATACCCGGATAGCATTCGCTCCAGCGGCTTTGTATCAAGTTCAGTGTTCACCTTCGCGGTTTTTGGGCAGGTTTCATTTCTGTACACCTTACCATTTTTAGTTGGGAATCGCGTATTTCTCTTCGTTGTCTTTTTTCTCTAAAGCATCTTAAGCAACCTTTCATACCGAAACACACCTGAAGAAACGCGAGTCGTATTTCTTTATGTTTATGTTTCTTGTTTTGTGAATGTTTTTTTTTTGCGCATTTATCAGCTACTTTTGCAATGGCACTTACTACAGAGCAACAATTAAATGTATGCCTCTGACTCTCTATCAACTATGCGTCTCTGAAGCTGGCGATGTCTAAATTCTCATGTGACGATGTATTTATCAGAGGCGTCTATAACTAATTATACTTCGAGCACCAATCGCCTGACTCTGTTGTCTCGACAGATCCATGGTGGCACCTCCTGTCGCTGGCTACTTGGTTGATACATTTGGCTACAGAAACGCAACGATGGCAATGTTTGGACTATTAGTGGCCTGGGTGAGATTCGATTTGATGAAGTGTTCTAACCTAAGTTGGCAATGCCTATGCTGTGTATCATTGTTGCTAAGAACGCAACGAACACATTAGGCCGTAATGGTCTAGGCTACATAAGCGCAACAGATAGCTTTTAAACAGTCGTAAATGGCAGCATCAATAATATATATTTCTCTCGTTAATGTTTATCGGAGTGATAGTATCAATGTTTTTTTCTTTTTTTTATGGCAGAAGCTAGAACAATAGAAGACCTATTGTTTTAGAAATATCTAGTGAAATTATTTAAAAAAAAACTTTAATCGCTTTTTTCATTTTCATTCAGGTTTCTTCCTAAGTAGTTTCTATCAGCATTGATGGTTTGTCCGGTATGTTTTGACTGAGATACTCTAACGAAGACAACAAGATTAAGGAAATATAAACTTATTTATTTTATCATCTGACTAGTTAGGCTGACGGGGCCTGAATAAGCATTGTCGAGTTGCAAAGGTACAACAGATGCTTTGAATCGCATTCGGCACGCTGCCGTGCATGTCTCGTTATATGCTAACCAGATCACTAATTACATTTTTTATTTTTCTTTCAGCTGCCTGTCCTGCTTGTGTTATGGTTGAAATCGATGTTTTTCGCCCACAAATCACGAAAGTTCATAATGTGACGAACGCACTTTAATGCAGAGCCTTCCTACTTTTTAAGAGTTTTGTAAGATTTAGTTAAGCCAGTCACTTAAAAGGTCAGGGCATTTTACTTCCTTTTTGTTTACTTAGTTCGCTTCACATTTTATTTTAATATTGTTGCTATGAAAACACAAATATCAAAACGGCATAAAATCTGAAATTAATATTTTGCTTTTTTTTCTCCTCCAGATAATAATGCGTTTTATTAGCTTCTAAATTACAGATATCGTATATTTTATGGGCCCCAATATTACGTCAAGCGTGCGTAGCTCTGTTTTGATTTTGCTTTTGTAAATACTTATCACTTTGTGAACTTGTGCTCTTCGCTTGTAATATTTTGCCGTGTCAGAATATTTAGACATGAGATTATGCCCTTTGTAAGGGAAGTACAACCGGAATAAATAGAGCAAAACAAAGGCACTGTCTCCAAGAGTCTTACTTAAAAGACACCATAAAGAGAAAAAAAGTGAAGGTCTAAGCCAAATCCTGAGCTGTCCGTTCCTATACTCATCTTCACGTATTGCCCGCTGCAAATCACTGGTAACTATAAAGCAGTTCCACCCGCAAGAAGTAGGCCCTTTTTGTTTTTCTTAGCCTCTTTTTATTCGTTTTGCTTAAGTCGGGCCTAGTCATTTTGCCTTGAGTTAAAAAGCGTACCTAAGCTGCACTTTTCTAAACCCCGTCTTTAGATTGCAGCGTGTTATGCTCCGTATACTCCGTGAAGTATAAAGATGTAAAAAGTAGGGATGCGTGTGATGAAAAGAAAAGAAACTGATGGGGAATAAGTTTTTTTTTTCTTCTCGAACATAATCACCGAAAAGAAAACGTGATTCAGTCTACAAACATGTGTTTGCAACGAGTGTCGAAATGGAGGTAATAATTGTGTCGAAACAAAAACTATAGCCATAATATGCTTACGTTGAAGGGGCTTCATTGAGAAAGCAGGAGGAGGAATAACAACTGCAGTCTACTAAATGCAAGGTTTTGTGAGAGAAACTGACCCTCAGTTTTTCGGCTCGCATAAACGAACTAGACATCAGAAAAAGCTCAAGATTTATGGAAAGCCCACTAAGAACCCAAGTGAAACTTTTCCCTATTTGGATTCTGGAACTAGAGATCAACTGGAATTGTTTCTGGAAATCTGAAATCCAGATTGTAAACTAAGGAAAACATTTTGAAAACTTGTACTCCATATTTAAACCAGGTAGATTTCCAGTTCGTAATCCAGATAGCGGAAACTTATACTGGGTTTTTTGGTAGGGAATGTGGCGCTAGTGGTAGTGATACAACGAGCAAGTGTGCGAACATTAGCCTATCTGTATTGAAAGATAAAACAAGAGGCGCGTAAAATTTCTGAGCTGTCGCTGTCCTAAACTTGTATTCGTAAAACAAAAAAAAAATGACAGCATGGTGTGGAGAAAGCCCGCTGCATTTATTTCTATAAAAATAATAGTTACCAAGGAAGGCAGCATAGCTATGCAGCTTGCTGGTAGCTTTTTTCATAAATATAAATTATGCAGGCACCCAGAATTCAATTTTTCGGTTTGATGAATCATAGACTCGGGTGGACGTTAGCTCACATAGGAAGTCAGTTTCCCGGTCGTATCTTTTGATACAGGTGACGTCAACTTCTCAAGCTTTCTCATTCTCTCACCACCGCTAGTGCCACATTCTCGCGGGGTTCAAGCTTTATATGCGCTATTTATGCGGACCAATGAATTGAGTTAATTTATTTCTGTCGAAGCCCTTATACTTGCTACGCCAAAAAAAAGAAAACAGCACGCCAGCGGTATAAAGTATTAAGCTCGGGCGCTTGAGGAAGTGTGCTCCTCGTTACCACGTGTTGGTTGCATTGCACTAAAACATTATCAACCCTTTTTTCGCTGTGCGGAATGGCTCGTGTGGCAGTAGAGCAAAAGAGTTTTAAAAAGGCTATATCAAACTACGTCTGGGAAATGTTGGCAATAGTAGACCTATTACTTTTAGTGATGTTTGATTTTTATTGGTGCAATGAATACATCCATTTAAAAACACCAAACTTTACATCTTCTATGACATGCTTTCCAAACAATACGGCTTCGACTGCTTCGTCAGCAGCAGTGCACAATGTTAGTGAACAAAAATATTGCTCCTATAATACACAAACAGGCATCCACTATTGCAACCGACAAGTGCATAGCTTTCAGTAAAATTACATCATGCTTGACGAACTATCGATTCATAGAAATGCAAGTAGAAGTAGCCCTACCTTAAAACCCAGTATAACTCTTCATTATATGGATTATGGAACTGAAAATCAAACTGTGATTGTTTCTGGAAACCATAAAGCCAGATTGCAGTCAAAGGAATAATTTCTGAGAACCTGAAATCCAGATTGAATCCAGATATATATTTAGTTTCATAATCCAGATAGCGAAAAGATAAACTTGGTTTTTAGGTAGTGAATACATGGCGTCTATAAGGAATAGAGCAAGTTAAACGTTTATCTATTGCCTCACCTCCCTCTATCTTCCAAAGGTACAGCTAAACCTATTACGAACAGAACAAAACCAAACTTGAAACAAACAACGATTGATAAAGTGCACATTTGCTGAAAAGATAATCTTTTCAAAAGAGAGGAACGTTCTAAAGCAGTAGGCTAATTGGGGCTACCCTGACTCCATGTTTAAGTAATTTCCTCTGTCGAATGTCACACCAAGACCCTTCAGATGAAGGTTTTAGCGCAAAAACACCCGCTTTTGCACTTTGTGTTTTCTAATACTGTTTCTACTTTGGTGTGTACAGTACCGAACCTTGACCAGTTTCGTTCGCAGGCACCGGTGGATGGTGGAACTTAAAGTAGGGGACAAGCAATTGGACGCACACAGCCCTTATTACCTCGTGAATGGTAGCATATGCTTTGCCGAATCGTCCACTTCTTTCGTTGACCACGCACTTGACAGGGTTCTGTATTCAGCGAGATTGGACAGCACTTTTCCAATATCAAGGCCTAACACCCCTGCCACTTATGTGATGTAATTCATAGCATAGCATACATCTTAACTCAAACACCTTCCTTTGCAGTTTGGGTTGAGCACATTGCGGCCGCATGCGCTGTATGACAAATGTAGTTACGTCGCTCACGTAGGATTTCTGCTGCTCTGTATTTTTTCTTTGAAATTAAGTAAAGTCTGGATGGCCATTTTAGACTTGCCTTGTGGCTTCGAAGATCTTATGAACCTCTGACAGAACAGCGGTATCTGACTCCGCCTCGGAAATAGCGCGGCCCACTGGCTCCAACACGCCGAAAGTGCATTGCACATCACGCGAAAATCGTCTTCGTCTAACACCGTTATTTTTATTCCTAAACTCACTTGAAGCTCAGTGGCAATAACGGGTTTTCGTAAAGTTTTTTTTTTGTCCTTTAAATGATCCTCCAGTGACATCAAGATGACCGGCCAGCGAGTTTCAGCTGATAACTTCGGTGTTTGATTTCCAATATAGAACCCGTCTTGCCTCTTTGCAAAGTGGGCCGCGACCACGTGATATTTATTTGCGTACAGTGGCCCAAGTTCTTGATAATATCAAGCGAGCGTCAACCTCCGGTTCGGCCAGCGCCGTGCCGCGGAGGCGTGCGACGATGCGGGAGAGATTAGGCGCGTGCGCACTAGGCTCTTTCCAGTGCGAGCGTCGTCTGCTAGGCAATTCCGATGACCGCACACAGCCCCTGTTCCGTAGCAAAGGAGCGCAGGTAACTAATGAGCATTACTGTTTATCCAACGCCCATGCACTTATTTCTTTCTCTCACTCGCTTTCTGCTTCTCTTATCTGTTGGTAGAACAAAAGTATGAAGAGCGCGCGCTGACGTGATACTTGCCTAGCGTGGCTTAAACAGTGGTGCAATGACGCGCGATTTATTTGTAGTAGACCTGAGCAATATACACCAACTCATGTTTACAAACAAACCGGAGCGCCCGGAGCGCCCCTAGCGGACGCCACCGGCGCCGCGCATGCGCGATGGGGGTGTGGGCAAGAATCTCGCCGTCGCCCATTAACAAACCATTGAAATGCGATGTTGTCGGCGTCGGTGTGAGTCCCCCTGCCCTTTTTCGCGTTCGAATTGTTGGTTCTACGTCTTCCTGGCGATGTCTATACTTCGTTTCAGCTCAGGGGCGGATCGAGACCTCCATTTTAGGCGGGGCGGTTCCTCGGTGTAAAACGGCGGGGGGGGGGGGGGGGGGGGGGGAGTGTTTATATTTTTTTGTAGAGTTATCGTTTTTACTAAACTCGTATAACATAATATAGATCTTGAGAGCTTTTGTATCGGTTTATCTGTCGGGGATGAACTCTTTGAATTAAAACCTTTCGGGTGACCACGCTAGAGGTAAGTATCTCGAAAATTGTGCTGACATGTCAGCACAATTTTCGAGATACTTCATGCTTCAGAAAGCACTATCCTTTCTGAAGCATGGGTTTCAGACCGACACTACGTGAGCAGTCGATTTAGGGCAGCTTAAAGACATTGCCTTGGCAGACATTCTGGTTGGAGCTAGTGTTCAACTGCTGCGGCAACGGGAAGAGCGGCTTAAATCAGCGGAGCGAGTACGTTGCAAACAAGCGACGAAAATGGCCCGGCGGCTTCGACGCTGCTCGCGGCGTCAAAACACTGTTGACGCAGCGAGCGAAACGAACGCTGCCATGCAAGTTCGTCGGTTGTTCGCCGTATATATAAAATGTCCAGAGCGCAGCACATGCGGCATTGCCAACCCAAACTCGTGTTTTCACGTGTTCTGGATGCAACTTGAGAGAACGAAAGCGAATAATTGTTGAATATTTTTGAAAGCATGTTGCAGTTCGGCAACTATATAACTTTTGAACTTACACAAGACCTTAAACCAGCAATGGATCCTTCCAAATTATATTCAATTGCACTTCGTCTGGATATTTTCTGTATCAAAGGAACACTTACTTGTTTCTGGGTAGTTAGCTCATTTGTCAATGTCGAGAGGACAGGTGCAGAGATATGATAGGGCAGAGCGGTTGTAAGGTCGGCGAATCTCAACTGGGGTAAAGGCCGATCACGACCGCAGCATGGATGTTTGGGAGTCGGTGTTCACTCGAACGGGCACAGGCACTGTCTATTTAATTTATGTATAGTCGCATCTTTGAAATGGCTCGTTTTCCCCAAGTCCGTTCGACACACACATATTCGCTCCTGCAAAGCCGCGCGAAAGCTCTGCCGTCAATCCACAAAAGCCGCGTTTAACTGGAAAAGACGGCGCCAAGGGGAGACAAGGGGTAGTGGGCGCCTTTCCTAAAATATGTCCCGCCACCCTAAGTTGAAA
Organism: Ixodes scapularis; assembly: GCF_016920785.2. Taxonomy (NCBI): domain Eukaryota; kingdom Metazoa; phylum Arthropoda; class Arachnida; order Ixodida; family Ixodidae; genus Ixodes; species Ixodes scapularis. The sequence goes on along the minus strand of NW_024609857.1, from coordinate 43,945,638 downwards.
CGGGATTGTATACAAATAAATGCTTACGGCGCCGGCTCGAGGACCCCGTGTAAGCAGCCTCCAGCCTTTAGAGCGCTCGTACCGTTTATCTTTCTTTTATTAGCTTCCCGTCACGAGAAGTCGTGCCGCAGGCAGTATGAAGCCCATTAGAGGAAACATCTCCCCCTTCTGGCGCTCGTCGGCTTCTTTCTGTATTCCGCGCTGCGGCGCTGATCCCCAGTGATGAATGGAGGCGAGGACGAAAGCGGGCTTATGTTTAAGGCAAGGTCGTGGGGAGGTCCGAAGCGTCTTCAGGAGAAGCTCAGACCCAGACTACACTGTACCCAGAGCATTTGCTTCCTCTCTCAGTTGAGAAGAAAAGCAATTGGTCACTTGGTTGTACAAGCTGCATCCCCCCCCCCCCTGGAACGTCTCCTCCCGGTACGTCCCCTCCGCACTTCCCTTGGCAATGAGCACACCGTGCCAATAAGATACCTTTAGTGAGCCCGTGGGCGACAGCATCTCAAAGCAAGCCAAAAAAGACATGCCAAAAGACAAGCCCAGTACCACGAAGAAACCATCAAACGAAAAGCTGCTTGGCGTATGCGTTTGGGAGCTTTCAGGGCACAAATTTTTCGCAGACAACCCCTAAAGAGAGAGAGGGAGACAAAGAGAGAGAGAGAAAGGTATCTTCCCCCCGTGCTCGACGTGCTGGCCTTGTTTGGAAGTGTGCCTCCAGTCGAAGACTCTGATATTTGGTGCGCCTCCCCACTGTCTCTCCGCTTCAAAACTCCTAGCGCCGGCCCTGTCCGGAAGACGTACCGTGACCTTGAAGGAGATGAACCCCACTTTGGAAGCGCCCAGCAGGCACGTCCACCCACCGCTGTTTTAATCTTTTGTTTCTCGCGTCGATTGCCTACGTTTTTTCTTCGAGCTGACGAAGAACCCCGGGGGGGGGGGGGGGGGGGGTTGCCTGGCGAGGCGTTTGGGGGGGGGGGCGATCGCCCCCACCGCCCCCCCCCCCTTGGATCCGCCACTGTTTGAGCTTCGGTCCGAGCGCGGCCGATGTTATGAGCCAGAGGGCCAATCAAAAAGCGCACCGTCATGGCGTGCTCTCTGCGCTTGATAGGACTAGCCGGCGGAGGGGCGCGCACAGACAGACGGCGAATAACGGTTGGTCCTATCAACTGCAGAGAGCACGTCATGACGTTATGCCTCTTTCGCTGTTTGATTGGCCCTTCGGCTCATAACATTGGCCGCGCTCGGACCGAAGCTGAAACGAAGTATAACTATGTTGAGCGGCGTCAGCGAAATTACCGAGGCTCGTTACACCGCAAAACTTCGCGTGAATAATGTGACATGTGGCGATTCATTCCGCGTGGACGCCGCAGATTGTACGCCAAAGCCTGATTCGCACGATGAGATTTCGCTCGGCATTTTCAGTCGCGACGCCGCTCGGGCTGCAAAAGTGTGAACCGTAGCTGAGATGGTCGACGACGATACTGAAAATCGCAAGCAGAATCGGACCAACTGAATTAGGCATAACAAGTCGGTGTTGGTCACTGGTAACAATGACCAACATATCCTTGTATCTTCTGTTTACATCGAGCCTGCTACAACCTTCAAATTTAAGTCTTTTGGGGCCTGCACTCACTTCTTATCGCAAGTACCGGGCCAACATTTGGTCTACGGACCGGCGTCGTCTAAGAGAGCAGACGACAAGCAGGAACGTTTGAAAGAGCAGACGACAATTTGAACAATCAGGCGGCCGTTTGAACTTGAAGACGCACTGAACGTAGACAGGTGGTCCGCACAACTTGAGTTTTCTGGCGTTCATGCTGGAACAAAACAAATAAATCTGATGACCACAAGTATCCGTGAATTCAGCCCAAAGTGCTTCCCGCCCAAGCAATCGTTGTCCGGTGGCGTCTGCTTTTTTTCTTTTCACGGCACATATCCATATTCTCGAACGAACCGAGCACGTGAAAACTGACCTTCAAACCTTTCTGGACACTTTTGGTACGGCCCCAGTCGCAGCGTTTTGACGAGAAGGCAGGTTTTTGTCTGGTTCCTCTCAAAACAACACAGGAATACACGTCTCGCATAGTGACCTCTGCCCACAGCCCCAGACCGGAAAGTGCGACCGACGCGCCACCACCGCGCCGTGACGTCACAGAGATGAGTTCGTGTATAACCCAAGCAAGCGCTGTTAAGGTCTTTGCTTAAAGGCGGTTAGCTCTGCCAGCAGATTAAGTGCAGGGGGTTGTGTGTGGGCAACGGAATATTCTAGCAGACGGCGCTCGCTCTGGAAAGAGCTTTGTGCGCACGCGCCAAATATCTCCCATATCACCGCACGCCTCCTCGGCACGGCGCTGGCCGGCCCGGCGGTCGACGCTCGCTTGATATTATTAAAAAAATTGGGCAACTGTACTTGGTGATAATGCGATTAATGCAAAGGTGCAAGCGAGCTGGACAAGAATGGCTAAAATAATCCCTGGAGAAGGGGAACAAGGGGGACAAAAAAGAAACCCAAATCTCCAGACGCAGCTACGTGACTGGTGCGCGAACGTGCACCAGTCACCTAGCTGTGTTTCGAAATTTGGGTTTGTCCTTTGTCCCACTTGTTCCCCTTTTCAGGGATTATTTTCGCCAACGTACTTGATTACAGACTTGAAATTCGTATGGACTTCTTGCAATATCACCAACTTCAACAAGTCCGGCAACAGCGAATTTTGTCATTGAGCACAGCATCCCAAAGTAGCGATACGAGGAAAGTGTCGATGCGCGATCCTTCATGCGGCCTTCATGTTGCTTGCGTTGTCTGTAACCAGGGGGAACACCTTTCTGGTTCCAAGTTTTTATATCTGTCGAAATATCTTCTGCGATGTATTTTCCAGTGCGCCATGATCCGCCGTCTCTACGGAATTCTAGGAGATGGGTTTTGGCGTGGTAACCTCAAAGTTCAAAAGGCTTTCGCCTCGTGCGTTCATCAAGCCCTCCGTGAGTATGGTGATACGAAGTGAAGAGTTGATTTCGTCTTCTACCTGTGTCATCACTCGGGCGTACTCCGCCTTCAATAGTCGCTCACCCAGCGAATGCCTGGAGCGCGGTGCGTATGCGGGCCGCAGAAGCTTGAACGCTTCTGGCCCGAATCTGTTTTTCGTGACTGAAAAAAGCTTTCCACTATAATATACCGCTCGCGCGAATGGCTCATCGAGCTTCCTTTGGTACTCCGGTGCCATTCTGCCAAGAAATGCTTGCATAAAAGTAGTCTGGTCGATAGTACTGTCCATTTCTCTTCGAGAGTTTGCGCTTTCGTTCTCCTGGCCCTGGATGTTCTGGGCAAGCAACTTCCACGAAAGGCATTTTCTTGAGGGGACACATCCTTCCAGATTCCGATCTTGCGGATTTGGCTGATACTGCAGCAGGTCGAATGTCCAGAGGGCACTTTGATTATATTTTCTGTTATAAAACTTCAAACGGGTTGCGTTTTGAATTGTGTACTTGGCACAGAAAACTTACACACAGCTGGCCTTTTACCGTTTTGTTAAGCACCGTGGTTATCAACCATGGGTGTTTCACGGACCTTTTGTGGATCGGCGGAAATTATGGAGGACCCTGTTCGTGGTGAGGGAAAAGGAAACGTATAGGTTAATTATGATAATGATTTAATAAATGAATATAACTAAGGGAATTGTGTGAAGTGCACTCCTCTTTTGAAGAGAGACACGAAAAAACTCACCCAAAAACTAGAACGTTTCTCCTTAATCTGAGAAAAGACATCTTTTCTCGCCCTGTTCGACTGATGAGGCTGGGCTTCGCGGACCCCTAGAATGCCTTCGCGGACCACAAAGGGTCCGCGGACCCCCATTGGAGAAGCGCTGGTTTAACACATCGAAGTTCGCTTAAATATTTTAACGGGGTCTCACATTGGTACGCAGAGAAAAGTTCCAACAGATCCAGAGCAAACACCGTTCCCGAGTTTCGAGACCTATAATAGCGTTGCGCACGAGGGTCCGCAAAGGTAAAGCGATCTACCGGTGGATTAGACTGTATTGTTTTTGGATTTACCCTTTAGATCTGGTTTCTTCTGCTGGAGGTTGCCCTATGAGAAGCAAATATTCCGCTAAACTTCACAAAATCGGCGTTATTGTAACATGGGGAATTTTTATGCATTGAATAATGGGATAAACAGCGCACGTCATAGCGTTGTGTTACATGTTTCAGATTGTGCGAAACCTTGTGTAGGTACCGATCCACTGCCACTCATCCTTTCCCTCTGTTGCGCTTGGAGTTTCCTCCCACTTTCACTGTTTTTACCAGGGTACTCATGACATCATCTAGCACCTACCACGGAAACCATAATGACGGGAGGCGCTCAACTGGACATTGAAACCTTCAGAAACTGAATGAAAGCATATCTTTTTTTTTGAGGCTGATCTAAGGCAGGGAAGAGCTATACCTCTCTTCACAATTTTTGGGTGCGCAGATGTGTAATGTAAGATACCCTCCTTTTATCGGGGGGAGAATGATTGGCACAGATGATTAATGTGGAGTAAGAGCTATAGGTCCACAAATTCCAGAGGTTCTTTGAATAGGAAGCTAAGCAAAAGTCGAGCGTATCTATGATTTCCTTAACCCTTTCGACTACGTCCTTTTCTTTACGGTTGTTAAGTAAAAGTAGAAAGTCATCAACGTATCTAAGCACTTTTGTCCCGGGACAAGTTAAAGTGCGAAGACTACTCTTACGAGAACGTCACTAAGAACTGGCGCCACAATAAAAACTATACACACTCCGGATATTTTTAAAAACACATACCGTTTTTCCATTATATAAAAATAAAATTGAGATACAATTTTTGGAGTTCCTGAAAACACTGTGTGGAAAAACCATTTGAGCTCCGCGAAGATATAGTTCATCATTAGACTGGGTGCAGAATTTACGGGTGCAATTAAGGTGTCATGGGAAAGTCGGTAGAATAGGCAAAGAACGTCGGTGGTGAAAACGCATTGGTTGCCAAGTTTATAAGTTTTGGAAGCTTCCAGAACATGCTTGGACTTGCGTACAATGTAGGGGTCTTGTATCTGCAAACCAGACAGGTGCTTTTGGAAATATGAAGACACTCTGCGCTGCCAGGTGCCTGTCTTGGTTACAACGGCACGGAAGATGACAGCGCTCTTGTGCGTCGTTGCACTAAAAAATACCTCAAGGTGCAACCATTCCGCCTTTTTTTTTTATTTTCCCAGCTAGCTGTTTGAACAGGCGCTCACAGATTTGCACAGCCTCACTCCGAACCTTCTTCATGACTGCTTGCACGGGGCGTGAGTTACTTTGTACTGTGGAACATGATTTTTCATTGTACAATCCCTCCGGCTTAAGCACTAATGATCCTTATTTGTCCCCCACAAAAACTCGTACTTAATTATCAATCAAAATGTTTACCAGTGGTTGTGGATCATGGACTTGTTCACTGCTTGCCCCAACAAGAGAGTCTACGCATTCCTAAACGCAACGGGGTCTGACTTCTCCACTGGCTCTGCCCGCCATCTTTCGAGCCAGGGCAAGCAGATCTGGAGAACGCAGGGACGGTTGGGTGCAAAGCATAGGCCCAAGAGCCAGTGTTTCGACAAGATCTGGTGGGATCTCGATATCTCCATAAGCAGAAAATCGGCCAACGACTGGAGTAACCATGGCCTTTTTTTCTTTTTTTTTTTAAATGTGGCCATATTTGTTACCACGAAAACACGGCAAAGTCATTCATAGAAATGATTAGGTTCTGAAACAAAATGCGCTGCCGATCAAAATTCCAACTGTTGACAAGACATGCGGCTCAAAAGCAGTCCTTAAAGAGCCGACCATGATACCAGTACACTGACATTAAAATGTCGAAAACTATTTTTGAATGTCTCATACAGGGTACGACGAAGCCACTTTATTTTAATTTTTTTTATTTTATTTTATTTATACTACCGGTCGCCCTGGGGCGGCCAAGGTAGGAGGGATACATGGATCAAGTTTTACGAAAAAAGCAAGCACAGAGTGTGGCAGCGCAGCAAAACAAACAAAAAATAAACATTTTACATATATGATCACGAACACACAAAGAGCAGAAAAATATTCGTTTGAGGGGTATCAAGGCCTGAAACCTCAAAACTCTGGTAATTCGTTTATCAATGCTAGAAACAACGTTAGACAATTTGAAGAGACAATTTGTTCGGGTAACGCATTCCAGGCATGGATATAGTACGAGGAAAATAAGAGTATTTGTAACAGTCGGTCCTGCACTTTATTCCAGTGATTGATTTACTGTGTTTATTTCTTGTGAACCTAGATGTGTTGAAGTGAAAGTAATCTAGATAATCTAAGTTGTAGTTCCCATTTATTAGATTAAAAATAAATTTCAGTCGATTGATCTTTCTACGTTTTCCTAAAAGCGGAAGGCCGGCCTGTACATAAAGCTCCGAAATCGAGGTGTTTCTGCCATACTTGTTAAATATAAATCTTAATGCCTTCTTCTGAATTCTTTCTAATTTATTAATATTACATTTTGTGTAAGGATCCCACACAACGTCGGCATACTCGAGTATAGATCTAACAAACGTTTTGTACGCCATTAGTTTCGTTTTGCTCGAGCAGTCCTTCAGTTTCCTTTTTAATGCCCATGATTTATTCATTGCTTTTCGGGAGATAAAGTCGATATGTGAGTTCCAACGCGGATCTGAAGTTATGATTAATCCTAGGTATTTGTATTCACATACGGTATTTAAAGCGGTTCCTTGAAGAGTATAATTAAAATTCAGTGGTGTTTGTTTCCTAGTTATCGTCATATGTGCACATTTTTGGTTATTTAGAGATATTTGCCAATCATCACACCATTCTGAGATAATTTCTAAACTCTTGTTTAAGACTACTTGGTCATTTGAGCATTTGACTTGCTTATAAATTATACAATCATCGGCAAATAAGCGAATTTGAACAGATCTGTCCACTGTAATGCCATTTATAAAAATTAGGAAAAGTAGGGGTGCCAGAACTGATCCCTGAGGAACTCCAGATTCTACTTTTGATGTGGATGAGCGGGAATCCTGTATTTGTACAAACTGTTTTCTGTTATTTAAATATGTAACTTAACCACGAATTCATAGATGTGATTTGCTCTGAAGCCAAGCTTCAACTTCCTAAAGTCCGTCTTGAGACGAGCAAGCGCGCTTCATAAATCCACCTTAAGTGGAACCTATCTTGAACAGATCTTGAACCTAGGTTGAAGCTAACTTGAAGTGCCTTGGCTTGCCGGTGTGATGTCGCATATGGGATCGCGGCGTTCCCAATAGTTGTTTTCTGCAATAGACTGCTTCCAAAACCGATGCGCCTCGTCGCGGCGAAACACCAGGCAGTGCACTCTGGGAACTAGTTGGCCACTCAGTTTCGGTTTCTACTGAGCAGGTTCATCTCATGCTATCACGCCGCGACCGAACGCGCTGCTTGCGTTTTCGATTATCTGACTTTTTACGAATGCACAATACACTCATTCTCGAGGGATACAAAATGAAAACCGGGGCACTTTCCTTGGTTCCCGAAACACCAGATATTGTGCGTGTGTATGCAAACGTAGTAATACGTGGCCTAGTCACCTCACCCTACGAGTGCATCTTTGAGCTCAATGTCAGTAATTTCGTTTAGTACCAGTGAACCACAGGGTGATTCAAGGAGACGCCAGGCTTTTTAAATCGACCGCGAAATTCGGTTTCTTAACCTATAACGCGCCACGACTTTGTGCAGCGTTGCCCACAGATGGTGCATTTTGTTTTTGTAAAATTTGCAAGGAGAGAATTTAATTGAGGAAAAAGTAGAGAAAGAAAAAGGCTTAGCTCCCATGGAAACGCAGCAACGCCACCGGTCTTCAAACAACCCGGCGCCGTTTCGCACGGGAGACAAGAGATGGCGCAACGAACGCCGCCAACGAACGATCATACGGCGCCGAGAGCCGGCGTCTATAGACCAGTGTCCGCGCCAATTCCAGGGCGCCGCCATGTTTATCTACGCTCGCGCCACCACGCGGAGAGAACTGGCAGGCAGGAGGGGGGGGGCTGCGTTGGCGGCGTTGCTTTGGGGAGCTCGATGCGGCAGGCTGTCCGAATGCACCGGCACATCGTGAAAGATGTCTTCACCAGAAGCCTCCGCGGCCCGTTCTTCAACAGATCAGATGTCGTGAATATTCGAGAACCCATCTCGATCGAGAAAACAAGAAAAAACCTTTCTTGTTTTAAATGTTCTCGGTGTCTGCTGACCCTTGACGTCCGCGTTTCAGTCCGGGTTCATTGCGTAGTAAATATTTCGCTGCCGCTTTCTTGTAGCTTTCAAATGCTTGATTGTCGGCTTCTTGTATACGACATTACATTCGTGGCACGTTTGAGACCGATATTCGCGATCTGCTTGCCTTTCTGCGGCCCTGCCGAGCCGAAATAAGTGGGAGGCGTTTACTTGATCGAACGCCGTTTTAGCGAATGAAAACGAGACCACGACGTTTCATCAAAAGACTAGAGAATGGGTCTAGTTCCATAGACAGCTCGGATTAGCTATCTTTTGTAATGTGCCGCCTTGTCTGCCGCCACGAAGCGGCGAAAACGAGGGCTCCGAGTGTGTTAGCACGCCCCCCCCCCTCCCCCCCCACACACACACACACACGCTGCGAGCCTCTGGGTGGTCTGGGTTCGAAACTATTAATTGCCAGTTCTAAAGGATGGTACTTACTTGAAGTGGGAGCTGGAATTCTACGAGGTACCAGGAGACACTTACTATCGGGCAATGAAGCAGGGTGCCTGTGGGGACGGAGTCTAGGAACGCTACTGATTAATATTGTGACAGGCGATCAGTTATGATAACAGACGAAACTTCGACTCGTTTGTTCAGAAGTTCGCGGTGATATTTTATTAGCCCTCGTTATAGCACACCAAGGATCTTAGGCAGCGAAATTCACATCACGCAGGCTCGTCCGTCGTAGTCAAATGAGCGCAGTCGACGGCGAAATGTAATGAGCTACTAAGCTTCACAAGGTAAATGCCCGCGAGAAAGAGTTTTGTGGCAGTCCAAAACACCGATCCAACAGACGCACGTACGTACGTTTACTCCGGACTCTATGAACCCGACGGCGCAAGATCAAAGCGATCAAAGAGCACCGCCGCCATCGCCACGCGGTTTTCTCTGCACTTCGCGCGATAACGGCACTGCAACGGAGGGCACTCACCTCGGCGTTAACAATCTGCGGAATAGATTAATTTCCCACTCTTGAAGCCATTCCAAATGATAAATGAAAATATCTCGGCGTTGTAGAACATCTGACGACACAACTGTGCCGAGCGCCTGCTCGGCGTCGTTGTTGCTCGTGCAGGCCTGCTTATTTGTAGTTGAGACGATGACTCCACATCTTTCGTGCCACTCGTGGTGCCTGCGATAACTTCGAAGGGCAGGGGAATCTTCTCACGAGGACGTTGAAGACACTCAACACCGGAGCCACCAAAGCAATCGCACAAACCGTCGCCATGTTTGCTTCTTCGTCACTCGCGGCGCGATCAACTCGTCGCGAGATGTTTTCTGGCTCGGCTAGATGGAAACCAACAGCGGCAAAGTGGCGTATGGACACACGGCTCTCACATTACGGGCACTATACTCACATACCGCGGTAAACAGGACCGATGCCGGCGAAACTGCAGTCGGCACACCGGCGAAGAAGCCTTCAACGGGAAGCGGCGGTGCAGGCCGACGCAGCCCCCCCTCCCCGTGATCGTCTGGGTTCGAGATTATTGTTCGCTTTTGCTCCTTGCGGTCGAGGCTAAAAAGAGCACTTCCGGACAAAGGTCTATAGCAGGCGATCTTTTCGACTCAAAAGCGGCGCGCGTTCCGCAGGCGGCGACAGTCGCAGAAACAAAAAGAGGCGCGGTAACAACAAGGAACTGCAGTTCCTTGTCTGCTAACTACGCCGGCTCTGGGCGCCGTATGCTCGTTCGTTAACGGCAATTGGCGTCGCGATCGCTTGCGCCATCTCTTGTCTCCCGTGCGAAACGACGCCGGGTTGTTTGAAGACCGGTGGCGACGCTGCGTTTCCATAGGAGCTAACCCTTTTTTTTTTCTTTACTTTTTCCTCAGGTAAGCTCGCTCTTTGCAAATTTTACAAAAAAAAAAAAAAGCACCATCTGTGGGCTACGCTGCAAAAAGTCGTAGTGCGATAGGTTAAAGGGACCATGAAATGATTTTAAAATCGAGTTTCATCCACCGCACGTCGTAAAAGGTGTGAAAAGAAACACAAAAACACAAAAATAGGGAGCCAAAAAAAATTATTTGCTATAGAACTTTTAAAAGAAAACTGGACTCTTTTGCGCCTTCCTTCCTTCGCCTGTTCACTACGATGCAACCGCGGAAATGGAGCACGTCAGCCAAATCCAGGTCGCCTATTGGGTAAGAGCCTACCTCACCAGCACCGCGATCGTAAACAATAAATAGCCGGCGAATGTTTCCTAAAAGTTTTGTTAAATAATATTCAGATCCACATTTTGTAGCATAATTAGAGATGTGTGGCGAAAATTGCCAAATTTGATAATGCTGAGAGCCAGGCGCCATCTATCGTGTGGTAAACGAAGCAACTACTGCGCGTGCGCAGTAGGGCAGGGCCGACAGTTACTTGGGTGGCGGCCAGGGACGAACGTTTATTTTCTTTGTTTTCCTTCCTCTCAAAACTCTGACTGACTGAACGTTTATTTTTCTACGTGTTCTTCCCGCGCGTGCCGACTTCAAGCAGCAAGAAAACAGTACTTAAAACAGACCACGACGAACAAGAACGCTGCATCCACCGACTCCGACGAAGCGTATAGGCCTAGCAGGCATTCCGACTCGGCGCTGCGTTGCTTCGTCGCAAGACCGTCTGCCTACGATCGGCTGGCGTGCTAAATAGAATATGCCCGCGCGACCCTTGTGGACCCTTCCCGTATTATAGTTTGATCACTGACCTCAATTCTAGATTAAGAGGTGAGGTCAATCTCTTCCCCTTGTTTTCCGAGGCAGTGTTGACGAACACTCGTCGAAAAGGGACTCTCGTCGATTCTATCTTCTTGTTTTGTGTGATATAGAGCTGAAATAAACGCCGTATGGATTACCTTCGTAACACGGTATGTACACTTTGTTATTGGTATGGCATTTTTATTCTGACAGACTGCACGTCACTGTCGAGCTATAACAGTTCGTGGGAGGTATACGTACAACCCCGGTCCAACCTTTCTTTGCCGAGTGTCGCGTCAGTATCGAGTTGCAATCGTAAAAGAACGGTCCCGAAGCGCTTACAAACAGCGCGAATACAAGACTTCCATCAAGCGCGCGCGTCCGCTCCGAGTGTAAACAGGTATTTACGTGGCTCTTGCTGACACTCGTAGTTCAAACGTATCTTTTTTAACGTCGGCTCGCTCCTGCATCTCCGAGGCCGCGAAAAACGCCATCTACGTCGCTTTGCAAACGACTGACACGGGCCGGCCCTTCTGCCAACAATGACAGGGTGGTTGACTTGTGGAGTCTTCACCGGAAGACTCGCTGCACTTCCCAACAGGCATACCGGCGTATGGGACTAGTCCCATGCTGTCGCTGTAGCGCAACATATCTCATTGAATTTCGCTCAGCTGCGATGTGGCGATGAGAGGCGCCGATTCAGGAAATACGTCGGTGACATCAGCGCAGTAAAACCAGTAAAACCTACCGGCGCACCCCAACTCGTTGCCGCTAACACTCCCATTCATTCTCCTACTGCCGAGAGAACTTCCGGTTCCGGAAACGGTTTACGTCAGGGCTTGTTTTGCGGTCAGTTAGAGAGAAAGAAAAAGTCGATATTTCAATAATTTTTTGTGTAGAAGTTAATAAACCGAGACCAAAACGGATGCCTGTTCGGCATTCAGTGAACATTGACGGTTTAATGTAAAAGTTATCTGTAAAAAGTAAAAAGGCCATTTCATGGTCCCTTTAAGAAACCGCATTTTGCGGTCGATTTAAAGAGCCTGGCGTCTCCTTGAATCACCCTGTACAACTGAAATTTGGTCCGCTTGAGCCCTACACGTATTTTGTTTGCCAAACGTCCGCTTCTTGTTACTTCATTGGGCGAAAAGCAATCCGCATTCTCACAGGATTTTTAAAGTTGCGCGCAGCGTTGGCGCTTAAGCCTTTAAGGAAACGCAATAAATTCGACCTCACTACTGCACAAAGGTTACTATGTCTTCCTCGTGTCACCACATATCCCACACTCAAATTTTATGCTGTTGGAAGATTAAGTTTTCGTAAACGCTGAGATAGGCTAGCTACGACGGAGGCCCTAACAAGCGTCCCCTGCTCCTTAATAAGCCTTTTTAAACGAGTTTTTCCTGACGCCCATGATCTGTGCCTGAACGGTGTGTCTGAAATTATCTCGGCATACTCATTCAGGAAGAAAGCAAACACATAACAAACATTATGGGCATTAGCAACCGTGAAATGCGGGGTTCATCCATGTCCGGTGCACTTCCGACGAACGGTGCGACATTCTTCACACAAGTGCTCGACTTTTGCTTTCTTAAAACAGTCTGTAGGTGCGAATGTGCCTATATAACTTTATGGCATACAGGATGTTGAACATTAGTGGAATGCAAGCGGGTGCGGACTTGACTTCGTGCAGTGCCACGGTGCAGCACAAATAAGACATGAGAAGTGTGTCCCAATGGAGCTTTCCAATAACGCCTCCGAGTTTTACCTCGCGTACTCAGGCGTATCAGTAAGTACAAAAAGCTATATTTCTTATATGGATGAACGAAACAAACTTCCTGATCAACAACACTAATGTAAAGGCGCGAGCTCGATGTATGCATACTTATTGGTTGCTACAGCTTGTTGTTTCGTACACAAGCAAGATCCCCGAGCTTCGCAGCGTCGAGATTCCTAGCACTGGCTCGTCCACCATACCTCGAAACGCTAACAGAAAAATTCAAGTACAAAAATCCAGTAAGCATGTCTCGGGCTTGTTCTAAAGCTTGGAGGTTTGCCCATTTAGGGTAGTTTAAAGACCACAAATGACGCTCTCGGGACCAGAAAGCATGAAATAACGGCCGTTAATGGTCCACGCTCTGTGTATGATGTTGATCTCTTGTCGACGGGTCGATAGAAACCGAAACCATGCCCCTCTCCTCCTTGGCCAATTAGTTCCCAGAGTGCAACCCGCGCCGTGTTGCATGCAGGGATTTATGGAAGTAGTCTATTGCGGCCTTGCCTTCGGGGACGGGTATTTCTCGCTCAGAGAAGCGGCCATCCCACCGTGATCAAATGCATCCCACCAGAATGCGCAACAATAGGGAGTTTTCGTAGATCGTTTTCGCCGTCCCGAAACGCTCTCCGCAACCCGCTACGATACCCGGAACTCTATAGCCAAGGCCATCGGCGCGCAGGCGCAGCAGCGGCTCCTCCGTTGCGGAGGGCTTAGCGGAAGGGGAAACGCGGTCTACGAAAACTCTCTGTTGAACAGAAACGGCGCGGCAGCTGCATGGCGCGGCCTTGGCTTGACCGCCTAATCCGAACGGCGACAACGGGTGGCTGTCGCTGAGACCCAAGTTACAGTTGCTCGTCAAGTTGCGACTTTTGGTGGCAGGGTGTTTCTAGCTGTCGACATTTTAAAACTCATATCATGCCGCGTTATCGGAAGAGCGACGCTTCTCACCGTAAAGCGCGAAACACATGTACGACGAAACCGTCCGATCCGACGTGCGGACTGCGGAATGACCTTGGTGGAGAGGGTTTTCGTAGCACCGGAGAGCGTTGAAAGCCCTAGCCTCCGACCGTCGTATTGCCTGATCGGACGGTTTCGTCGTACATGTGTTTCGCGCTAAAGCGCGAAACACATGTACGACGAAACCGTCCGATCCGACGTCCGACCGCGCAATACGACGGTCGGAGGCGAGGGTTTTCAAGGCTCTCCGATGCTACGAAAACCCTCGCCTCCGACCGTCGTATTGCGCGGTCGGACGTCGGATCGGACAGTTTCGTCGTACATGTGTTTCCCGCTTAAGACCGACCTGCAGAGTTTTTTTCAACCAGGGAAAAAGTCCTCCTCACCACCCTTCCCATTTCCTCCTCTCTTCCGTTTATCTTGACGGCGGGGGACTTCTTTTGTTGCAGCATCTTGATGGCGGATATGTCAAACTAAGCGCATAATGGGCGATTTGCGACAGGAGGCACCGGGACCCCTTTCCTCCGGCGATACCAGAGAAGCGCCCGGAACCAAACCCATTCTTCGGCAGCGTTTCAGAGCCTCTCTGCCTCGTTCCTGAATATATATTTTGCTTTGCGGTAAGCATGTTTATGTGCTCGGCTGCTTGGCTACTCCGAGTATTCCAACGAGGAAAGAAAACGTTTTCGGACAGCCGCGCCAGTTTGATTTGTAACGTAAATGGCGATAGATGTGATTTGCTTCATTTACTCACAAAAATGCGTTTTAACTTGAACTTTTCAGTCTGTACTGATTTATTTGTTTTCTACCGATGTTGATTTAATTAGTTTGGTCTTTTAGGCATTGATTTGTTTTATTTAATTTTTGTTTTGTCGCGCACAGCCAACACGTGAGAATCCTTACATTGATAATTCCTTGTCAGTGAAAAGAAAACGGACGGCCGCGTGAGTGCACGAAGTTGCTCAGTAAGCGTGCAATACTGGAGGATCGTTCTTGTTTGAATTGAGTGCAAGATTGGTTGATATTGGTAACAACCACCTCCGAGCCGCCTTTGATGTGAACCTTGCTGTGGCCCGCGCGTTACAATTCCGGTCTCGCTTTCTTTCCGTTGTGCTTGGTGGAGCATCTCGTCGTTTTGCAGGCTTCAGCCACAGGTTTCCACCTACTGTAACCCTGCTGTAAGCGTACCGAAAGTCTTAGGCCGCACTCGTGTGAAAGTATCGTTTTAGCAGTGAAGCAACTTGTGAAATAGAGCATAGATATGCTTCAACTTTCCTTCTCTTGCTATTCGCTCGCAAGCGTTTTCGCCTTCGTTGCTCGAAGGGGCGACGATTACCGAACAACTGTACTTCTTGGGACTGTCTGCCGCTCCCCAAGCAATCCCCCCCCCCCCCCCCCCAAAAAAAAAAAAAAAAAAAAAAAAAAAACATCTTTTGTCCGACCAAGGTCGCTAGAAGTTTTTGAAACAAGTTCGTTTTCGCTGTGACGCGTAACACCCCGTAATGCGGGAACAACCCTATGTTTCATTGTCCCCAACACCTTTTTTCATGTTGTCGAGCTTTCAAAGTTAGTTGGTGCAAATAATCTAGCTTTCGTTGTGTCTTGAGAACGACAGGAAGCTGCAATGGTGTCTGTCTCTCTCTTCAACTGTGATCTCTAAACGATTAAAGAAGGTTATCCCACTCGGAAAGACTAAAGTAGGAAAGCGAGCTCCCGATCCCGATGTCATTTTGAAGAGACGATCTGCTCCAGATCTCAGTAACCTCTTTCTACCTACAGCACAGCCACAGTAAAAAATATAAGACAAGGCAAACGCGTCGAACATCCGAGCACAGTGAAAAATAGCATGCTCATATTTTACACACGCCAACCAACGAGACAAAATAAACTCCTGCATGCGATTTCTTAGGGCGTCGCTTGTGAATGGGCCCAGCTGAACATGAAAAACACAGAGAAAAAATATAGCATTCGCACCGCTGGACTAGCAACATATAATGTTGCCTCTTTTTCCTTTTCTGCTACTCCTTGGTTCCGGTTTTCTTTTTTTACTCTAACTTAAATTTTTTAATTCTTTACACTTGATTTAGGTTTTCTTTTTCTTTGAAATTAATTCGGAATTTCTTTTCCTTAAACGCATTGGCTTCTCTGCTATCGGAATGTTCTCATCCCTTTTCTTCTGTCTTCTTTAAGCGGTCTTCCTCTTCTTCTACCTTTTCCTGAAACTCATGTCACTCCGCAGGAAAATCTTCTCCGAGTTGTGTAGTGCAACGGAAGGGGCACTGACACAGTCCTCGCCTTCTTCTTCGATGGCTAGGGCTTCTAGTATTTCACAGGCGAGTTGATTTTTATGTCACCCCACGATGTTTACATTGCACAACGTTGCCTCGCATTGGCATGCACGACAATTGGCTGCAAGGTGTCCTGCTGCTGTCAAGTATTTTAGAGATGTGTCTGCAAACTGGATATTAGGTTGCCAGCTAGAAACCCAGTTAGAGTTTCCTGTTCCATAAGCCACCTTAAACTGTTTTTTTTTTCGGTAGGGTTCACAAGTAATGAACCAACTTGCTCAGCTTAAGCTTATTACTTAGGGCGCCATTTGGTCGACCCCTGTCTAAAATGAGTGAGCACTGTTTCCGAAAGGATCCAGTACTCAAACATTTTCTGGGGAGAAAGATAAGCCACAGCACCACCTAGAAACAATGGGGAGTGCATAGCAAGAAGGGGAGTGCGTCGCAAGAAAGGGGAGCAGGGGAAGGATGGGAGAGGGGAAGATACGTCCTCCCACTCGCTTCTTATTATATTCTTGACTGTGAGCTTTTTTCACAAAAAATATAAATAACCTTCATGTTTTCACCATGTCTTTCTAGAAATCACAGTTTTATTCAATAAGCTGTTTATTTACATTGTAATTAAAAAAAGCTTTTAGTCGATGAACTGCCGTTGTTTTGTCCGTCTTTACCAATGTCCAGTGGTCTCCCAAGCTGTACAAAGAGGAACGTTTTTGTATACTCACTTCGCCAAGAGCAGCTATAACGCAATAAATAGAGTTATACGCCGACGTCATCGTAACCGAATTTAATATAAACAGACAGTGTACCCAAGCTTTTAGTTCGTGTCATCCACGAGGGAGTCATCCGTCACAACGTTGGCATCATCGAGGGCAGCAGCTTGCAATATTTTAACTCGGAAATGTTTCGAACGAAGCTGAAAAAAAGGCGCATGATGAACCCCAAACGAGATCGTTGCACAATACAAAATGACCTACCTGTACGTCTTTCGCACGTATTTCTTTTTCCACCCTGCCGATCTGGATGCTGGCTGTCCTCGATCAAGTAGATGGAAGTGTGACATCTTCCAACGTGCTCGTTCCAATCAAGGAGAGCTAAGCTCTGTCTTAAGTTGTACGACTTGTCTTGATAATGAATGCGCTTGTCAAGGTAGAGCAGAATGGAGTTGTTGAATGATTCGATATAAGATGTGTCCTTTGACTTCATGTAGTCTCCGGCGTTCTTGAACACGGTCGTGGTCCTCAAGAATGTGTTTAGAAGCTCCAACACAGCAGGATCTTTTATCAGCAGGGTTGTAGGAACATGTCCGTCCTCTTTGCAAGGTGACTCCACGCTGCACTTTACATGTTTTCCGCAGAAATGGTTAACGTAGTTCAATAAAGTATTTCTCAGCTTGGATGCACCTCTCTCGCACGTGGCCAGTGCATAGTACAGGTGGTTGCGAACTGCTTTACACTTGTCTGACAGTTCCGCATGCCACGTTCTGCGCTCGTTCTTCTTGGATCCAGAGGATATCGCGAGAAACCCTTTTTTAAAGTTTTTCGCAACGTGCCAGCGGTCGTTTGAATTTGATGGTCCGTTCCTTTCTCTGATTATTTTATTGACGCTAGTGTTGCGGTCATGAGCATGATCTAGGACACAAATGTTTCTCGACTCGAAGTAATCGTATAGCATCTTCGTACTGTATGCTTCGTGTTTTTGTGAAGATAATTCGTCTTTTTTGCTGACGTGTACAAGTCCTACGACTTTGTAAGATTTCTGGCCAAGCGCCACAACGTCCATGAGGTGCGAGTTTTTGCGGCAGGGATGTCGGGCGCCAGTTTCGACGTTGCCCGCTGTGGTAGAGGAATCATCTTGCTCGGTCAGCTTTGATTCTTGCTGTTGTGTATTTGACATGCTTTCAAGCTTCAGGAGCTCTACTGCCGCTTCAATTTTGGTGATCACTTTTTCCAGGGATCTTTTGGACCGTGCGAAACTTTATGTATATATGGAACAACGGCCGTCCTTTTCTTTTCTGTATTGCGTTTAGGTCGTTCACCCCATCTTATTCTCTTTAATAAATCCTCTGCCACGGCTGTAAGTAATGCACTAGGATATCCTGTTGACTTTAACCTGGCGATTTGAGCATCAAAGCTAACCTTAATCGAGGTTAGCTTTGATGCTAAGTTGAGGTTAGCTTTGATGCAGCGAGTCGTAGCTGGACACTTGGGAATCCATTGTCGCGATTGTGGCTGAATAGCACATTTTGAAAATTGTTCTGTAATAGGTAGGAGTAGAGACGCATTGACTAGAGAAATAATGGAAGCGGAAAGGATAGCACAGCTGAAGGACAAGTGTGTAAGTAGTCCTTCTATAGCGCTGTCGACCAAAGAGCTGCAATTTCTATCTAAATGATAGCGATGAGGGAAAGGGACAATTTGCAAATGTGTTTCGTATAGATATTTTTTCCGTTTCTTTATTTGTCTTCTCTTTTACTGTTCTTTTGCCTTCTCTTTAGAATTTTCCTTTGTATTTCGTGCTACTTCTTCTACTTATCACGTTCTGAAAAGTCAACCCAGACGGTGAAGAGAAAAATGAAGCAGTCGAATACACAAGAGTTGTAAGTTCAGCGCGTGTGCTTGTCTTCCTGAGTGTCTGGTGTGAGTTCGATTTTTCCTGCGCTGTCACCTTCAAGTACACTAAGTCGGAAAGATTAAACAATTACACGCGCGGGACATAGATAACCTCTTGCGACGTAACTAGGCATACGTCAATTGCGCTCGCGTGTATTACAGAAAAATAAGCTTCAATGAAGGAGCCCCCAGTCGTTCTGACCTTCGTCAATTAAAAATGCTGTACCGGTCGTCTGGCTTCAGTATTCCTGCTTCGGGAATCTGGGATTCTCACCTCTGAGGAAAAGCAAACTGGGACCTGCTGGCTCTTAGGCCTTGGAAACTGCCAGAAAGATTTGCGATTAGTTGCGTCCAAGTACCAATTTCTTTGACCAGCCACCTACAGCACACTAAGCCGGATAAAATCAAAATTACACGTGCGCGACATAATATGCCTCTTGTGACAAAACTTGGCACATGTTTTGTCGCCTACAGCAACACTGAAGCCAGACAGACAAGCGATACGGCATATTTAATTGACGGAGCTCAGAACGACTGGGGACGCTTTCACTAAAGCTTGTTTTGCTGCAATACAAGCGTGTATCGCAGCAAGCCAAGCTTCAGTGAAAGCGTCCCCAGTCGTTCTGGGCTCCGTCAATTAAATATGCCGTACCGCTTGTCTGGCTTCAGTATTGCTGCTTCAGAGCAATCTAGAAAATCTAGAATCCTCACCTTTGAACAAGAATGAACTGGCGCCTGCTGGCTTGTGGGCCGTGGAAACTGCAAGAGATTTGCGATTAGTTACGTTTAAGTAACAATTTTTTTGAGTAGCCAACTACAGCGCACTCAAAATTATATGCACGGTTCATAGATGCCTCATGCGACGAACTTCCTTCATCCTTGTTTTCTGTTAACTCTGCCGAGCTTCACCACCCGCCTCCAATTTCTGTGCTACTTTTTAAATCTCGATTCCCTGGTTCCCAAAGGCCATGCCATGGCTTGTGCCAGTCACAGGTTTGTCAGCTCTGCAACCGGCGCCATTGTGGCAAAGACGCTAAAGCATCTGGCGCTTATGTGCTCTTTTAATATTTTGAGCATGGCTCAAAACAGGTGTATGGGTGTCTGGTATGCCCTTTGCTTATTTGCGGATCGTTTCGAATCAGAGGGTAGGCGCTTCTGCGATCTGAGCGCATGCTCGGTTTTTTACAATAGTTGAAATTGAACTCTGCAGGAATTTTCAATCATAACAAACAGAATGTGCATGCCAAAAGGCATAGCAAATGAAACATCCACCGTCTATCTATTTTCGGTTCTTGTCCGCAAGAAGCTATCGTATATGTAGCCTTCCTTGCTTAAGCCACTCATCCCTAATGTCCCGGTTGGGTCTCGTCCTGATGAATTGTCGGTGGAGACCTGAGGTGCAGTCAACATCAGATTAGACCTTTTGAGACAGAACCATATACTTGCTGGAAGGAAGTACACCCAAACGAATTTTAGACATGTCATTTATAGTGAGTTTTAAAATGAGAGGCCTGATGTAAAATGAGACGTCAATACTGACGCACCAATTTTGCGAACCTAAAATTTTGAAGGCCTTGTCCCCCTCGCTAGGGGGACAAGGCACATGAATCCCGGCATGTGGATGAAATTTTTACCTTAAGATCCTGACTCAATGCCCATCCCCGAATATTTGACCACCACACTTTTAGAAAAAGATAACTTTTTAGAAAACACCGAGTCATCGACCACCCCTACAAAAGCCTGAACCAAGCCTACTCGTACCGTGGCTTGTTTGCTCCGTGCCGCCTTGAGTTAATTCGGGCTGACAATTGTTTTTTCAAATGGAACCCACATTCTTAGTTTCGGTTTCACTTGTAGAGGCAGGTGGATACTTTTGTAAAGCTTCCTCCCTATGCGCTTCCGAGTCAACATTTTTGCAATGGCCAACCCCCGGGCTGTGATTTTTGCGCTCCTTGACAAATGCTGGAACTCATATAGCAGTGATGTGATTGGCCTAAGCCGTTTTGGAGCACCTTTCGGAGCAGCCAAAACAGTGTTTTGGAGCAGCAAAAGTAGCTTTTAAAGCAGATATTCTAATAAAAATAAAAATATTTGTTTTAAATGCTGGACACGCGAAGGGAATCTTGCTCGCCGAAATAAACCAATTATGGTCAAGTTTGGCCACCTGGGAGTCTTTCAAGATGTAACTGAAATGCCAATGACATGACACATTTCTTTTTGGTTTTCGAAACATTCTGCAAAGCTGGAGCAAGCTTTGCTTTAGCTTAGGGTAGTAATGAATGTCCAATTTTAACGTCTCCAAAGAGACATTGCGACATCCCACAAGTGTACAGTGCTGTAGGCATTGCCAAGCAATTCCGAAAAACCGCTTGCCACCGTTTTACTGATTGCGGACGTGCCAGATTTTCGTCAAAAGTAATTAAATGTAAAACACTAAATTGCAAGCGCCCCGACTGGTGCCTCTGTCGTGCAATTATGCTCGCATCGTTGGTTCACATGCACGTGAAGGCAACTCCGGCAGGCTTGCAGGTGCATGTGCTTTGTCGCGCTAGCGAAACGGCTGTTTAATCGAAACCGAAAGCATGCCTCTCCGCTCCGTCCCAACTGGTTGCCAAAAATCTATGCGAAATGTAACTGCCCAGCATGCGACAAAAAAGAGTCCAGCGCCGCGTGCTTGCAAGGCCGGCAGGCGAGGTACGAGCTAAACACAGAAAAAAAGAACCTGAGCGCATTGATGCAAGACATCGCGAGCCAGGGTCGCTTTGTGCAACGACTGAACTCGAGACAAACAAGCGTTCTCTGCGGGTTCAGCGTGCGGACATTCCCTCCTTTGCTTTAGCTCACTTCAACTTTTCTTCAGAACACATTTTGCACGTATCGGGGTCCCTCTCGAAAGAAAGCCCACCAAGAGAAACCTAGGTAATCAATACTTCGACACAGCAGTCTTTGAGTTAGAGAGGGATTTTTGTAGCAGCGTATGTTTTAAACAAGAACATGAATGTAGATGAACATGCGGCGGTCCTTATGTTTCAGTTTAGGAAGCTCCATATCTGCAATGTCGTGTGGCCGTTGATTTCAGGAGCGAGAGCTTCAGCTCGAAAAGCAACTCCCGCCGCGCCAAAACATAGTTTCGTTTCACAGCGCCACGTCATGGCTGGTACCCAGCACGCTAGCGTTGCAGCACACACAAACGCCAACATCTATCGTTTAAAAAAAAAAAATCGCGAGACGAGATTATTGCTTACGAGACGACGAGAGCGTGAAAGAAGAGACGGCATGGCGGGAAAAGACCATTAAAAAAAACCATGGACGATTGATACAGGATATTTTGTGTCGGGCGGCCGTTTGTGCCGCCTAGCTCATGCATGCTCAGTTACGGTACTTAGTTTAGTTTCGGTTTTGAAAGGCGACCAAAATTGGCCCTTTGGCGCAGGCTCGGCGCAGATTACACATATTTTGACAAAATGTAGCAGGGTTAGCCCCTTGGTGCAGTTTGGCGCAATTGGCGCAGCCATCACATCACTGATATAGGCGGCCAATAGCTCGCCGTGAAAATACTTGCTCTTGGTGGCCGAGAACAAACTCGTGTTTCTGATTGGCAGCCATTTGCTGCGAAGGATACCTGCACATATCCTAAAGAACCCAGTCTTAGTCTAATACAGATGCTTTGGCCAGGCAGAGACACAAAAGCCTGACACAAGACCACTATAAAGACCGGAAATAGAGTGTCTGTGAGGAATAAAGCACACAACTCAGTTGGCATCAATCACTCACCTTGAAAACAGTTGCGATGAGCGGCAAAGAGCAAACTTCTGGCCTTGATTGGCTGGTGCTTGCCACCAAGACCTGCATGTATAAGAAAGAACCCGGTCTTAATTAAACTTGGGTGTTTTTGCAGAAGGGAGACAAAAAATACTAATGCAAGACCACTACACATAGGAAATGGCATCCAAGGGGAATGAAACACTAAACGCAGTGTGTTAGAGTTGACTGTTTTTCCCCCCCCCAGTCACCCGTTTTCTCGGGCGAGCCCCTGGGCTCGGTCCTTGGGCCACTTTTGTTTTTAATTTTTATTAACGATTTAAAGATACCCCAATGTACAAAGCCGATTTTTTGCTGACGATTGTGTTTTATTTGCTAAGGTAAACAACCCGTCTGATCAAGAAGAATTAAATTAATGTCCATCTTTGGTTCATGCATTGTGCATAAAATGGAATATGGTTCTAAACTGTAAAAAGTGTGTTCAAATGGCCTTGACGCGGAAGAGCAACCCTTTGTTTTTTTACATGTTCTATCAAATGAGTACCACTCGATACTGTTAACCAATATCAATACCTCGGAGCTTTAATTACCTTTGATTTGTCATGGAGTGCACACATTGAGTTTATAGCTCGTAAAGCAATGCGGAAGCTCTGGTTTTTAAGACGAAATATGAACCTGTGTTCACCTGAAACTAAACTGACTGCTTATAAAACCATCATAAGACCAATGCTAAAATATGCATGTATTGTATGGGACCCTCATACAAAGCTGTCAATCGATATGTTACAGACTGTGCAAAAAAAAAAAAACATTGCAGTTTGTGTACAACCATTATGGTTTTAGGTCATCAGTTTCAGATTTGTACCCAAGATCGGGATTGAGTGATTTGGCAACCCAGAGAAAAACAGGACAACTGAAGTTTCTTTATAATATGATACAGGGTAATTTGCGACTG
This sequence comes from Ixodes scapularis, assembly GCF_016920785.2. NCBI lineage: Eukaryota > Metazoa > Arthropoda > Arachnida > Ixodida > Ixodidae > Ixodes > Ixodes scapularis. Next base: position 43,922,318 of record NW_024609857.1, on the reverse strand, counting down.
CGTATCTGTGATTACACTTCATTTAACGAAACAAGGCCCATGAGAGGCAAACACCAATTAACACTTGTTGAACCATTGTGTGGAACCACTTTGTTCAAAGCATCCTTTTTTCCTAGAACCGCGTGTGAGTGGAATAGCGCTTCTTTAAAGTGTTTTGATTTGAGATCATTAGATGCTTTTATTGAAGCACTACTCTCGCACTTTGTTAATTAGCGGCGCTGTCTGCTTGTTTGTACTACTTCCGCTTGTCTTTGAATATTGTTTTTGTACACCTCCTGCCTGGGCGTTCCACAGAATGCTGGCAGTATCACCAAATAAATAAATAAATAAAATATAGGCAGCCAATAGCTCACCTTGAAAATACTTGCTCTTGGTGGCCGAGAACAAACTCGTGTTCATGATTGGCAGCCATTTGCTGCGAAGAATACCTGCACATATCCTAAAGAAACCAGTCTGAGTCTAACACAGATGCTTTGGCCGGTCAGAGACACAAAAGTCTGATACAAACCACAAAAACCAGGAAATAGTGTCTGCGAAAGATGGAAACAGACCCAGGTGGAAAGGCTCGTTCTGTTTCACCTTAGTCAAATAGTGTAGCTCATTTTGCTAAAACAATGCATATTTGCTAAAAAATGTATAATATATATTTTGCCCCATTTAGCAGAGTTTACTGCACACCAGAATAAGTCAGACTTAGTTTTTTTTTTCTTTTGATGAGTGACAACAGAATCCTAAACGGGTGATGAAACAAAATATAAGCCTACCAAGCCAGGCTAGTTTGCCTTGATGCAAGCACAGTGCCTCGGCCGACAAATGACGTTCTATTCTTGGTCACTTGCCATATTTCGTGGGAATAGTAAAGTAAATGAAAATAAGGCTATCTCTCTTGCAGCACACAGCTGCAAACGAAATTCATATACCTCGATAAACGACCTAAAAATAAAATTGGGTGGTGGCCAAGCGGTTTATGGTGTCAAATTTCAAATTTACAGACTGTGTTGTTCTGGTTGAAGTACTCCTGGTGTATATGTTTATCCTTATTAATTATACTTAAATTGTTTGTTTTTTTTATTTTTGAGGCACTAGCACATAATTTATACGCTAATTCAGCTTTAGAAGCGTTTTGAGAATACTCCACGGCTTCCTAGTGCTTGTAATAAATTCTCAATAAGAGCAGCTTTCAATTTTTTTTTCTTGCTCTCGCTGCTGCTTGCTTCCTCACCCTTAAAATGCTGACAACTCGACACAAAAGTAATAAAAAAATGTGCTTCAAATGTGATGAAGATGAGCATTTCCAAGTTGTACCCCTGCTTCATGGCCTGGCCATGCCACCATACCACAGCTGAATGCAGCGACGAATGGTCCCAGGTGCTGTGACCCGACCGTATATAGCCTTACGGTGTGGCGCGACTCACGCAGCCCCTATGCTTGATGATGGAGCCAGTGTGCGAGGTGCGACCTGCTAGAGCTGTGCAAGCCACAGCTTTACAGCCTGCAAAGGGTGGGAAGATGCCCCTCCCTTTGCAGAGCTTGCAATAGCTTAGCAAGAAGCTATTGCAAGCACTAGGGAGCCACAGTGTGTGAATAAAAGCACTTCTGAATGTGAATTAGTGTGTAAATTATGCGTCTATACGTTAAAACTTAAAAAAAAGTATTATTTATAAATATAAATATATAAATATTGTATACTAAAAAAAAGGCAAAAAGAAAAGAAACGTCTCCAGGTGGGTTTGAACCCAGAGCTCCACTGCCCTTGATTTCAGTTCCCTAAAACCCGCTTCAGATGGGGCAACTTTTCTAGCAATTTTGAGGTTGCTGGCGGGTAATTCCCTAGGTTTTCCCAGATCAGCACGAATTTCTGAGATCAGGTTCGGCTTAAAACAGACAAGCAACTCTAACAAACTGGAAAAGTTTGAAGCGGCAGCAGCCAATCAGGGACGCAATATTTTCACGTGACACCCCTGTGGTGGTGAGGATGACAGCTGAAGACTTGGTCCTGGTTTCAAATGGATCGTTTTTGGAAATAAACTTTTTCAGAAACATGAGTGAGTATTAATGCCAGTCAAAGATATAAAAACATGTTTTTTGCACGTAGTTGTGCGTCTATATAGTGCAAGAAAAATCAAATTTTATGATGATGATGGCAAGTCGTAGCAATTTGGTTGCAGCGTCTGAACGCAGGCGGCCTGTGTTGCTGATGTTGCGACGTTAAGTTGCTGGGGGAAATTGCCCCGTCTGAAGTGGGCCTTAGGCTTGCTTCCACCGTTCACGCTCAGCGAGCAAGCCCGCTTCAACCGTTCACACCTCAAGGCAAGCTGGACAGCTACAAGCCACCTAAAGGTCTACCGCCGCATCCCCGGCCAGGCCGTGACATAACCTATTAAAAGTCTTGCTGTCAGTGCCACGACCGGCCAGAGTGAAGTCGAGAAAGAATCATCTAAATCAATTCATAGCTTTCTTGGAACGACCCCCCTCAAGGGAGAGTCGTCCCTCCGCCTTTTGTCGACTGTTGGACTGACGCGAAGAAACTAGCCGTCTTGGCCCAGCAGTTACAAATCATAGTGCTCATTAACTCGCCTGCCAGCGTTCCAAGTGCCAACCGCAATTTCCGCCAGTTTACCCGACACCCGCTGACAATCTCGTCTGCCAGTGTTCCCGGTGTCAACTGCCATTTCCGCAATCTTTCCAACACCCACTGTCAAAAACCCATCTGCACTCCAGGCCTCGACAAGCGCTTACTTGCCTACCGCATCCCCCCAAGCCTAAATCCTAAATCTGCAATGAGTCCTGGCTGTTTCCCCTCCTGCCACCCGTTATCCTGCCTTCCAGCGAACATGCCGTGACTCCCCCTGCCTCTGGAGACGACTTTCTTACATCTTAACCGCGCTCCCCGTCTCCTGCCAACCACTATTCTAGGGTACTTGAGAAAGCGTGTATTCAACCTCGTTCTTCGAGCCCTTTAGGTACTCGATTCGAGGAGACACCTGCTGAGGTCTGCCGTGAGACAAGTCGCCAAAATTCCAACATATTTGTCTCAACGGGTATTGTTAGCGTTAGTGAACAACCCGCTCAACGAATCCGTATGACTCCCTGGGGACAACTAGAAGCAGAGGCATACCGAATGAGCCTCACGTTGGATGTGCCATTTTAATACTGATTTCTTTATGGAGTTCGCTTAGCTTCTAATAATCACCGCCCAATCGGTATGCGCTCCGCCCGTCACCCAGGGAGTGACATACAGCAACGAGAAGACAGCGAATAAGTTGACTGTACCTCACGGTTGCCCGTCGTTCGGAGCCGGCAGTCCAGGCACGCCGACCCTTGTTGTCGCCCGTCGATCAGAGCTCACAGTCGGAGTCAGTGTCCAGGCCTGCGGATCGTCCTTCCCATGCCAGCGCTGCGTAGGCTGGCTGTCCCGGGCTATCACTGCCCGAGTCTCGCTGCGGAACCACCCCGGGATCGTCGTGGCCTAGGCTAGATGGCCAGGACTCGCCGCTTCTACCGGTCCGGTTTGAACCTCGCTGGTGGACCGCTCCAAGCCAGGCAGCCCGGCTCCGATGTTCCTGCCCAGCTCCAGCCTCGCTCAGCACGCACTGTCTCGCGCCAGCTCGTGACTTCTTTCTCCGCCGACCGCCTGTCACGTGCCCCCTGCGTCGTCTTTCACCCTTGGCTCCCACAAAGTTAAGGAAAGGGAATGTACCATTATGCTCAGTGAAGTTCGGTGAGAAGACCCGGGACTCGAGCAGGAATGCCATTATCCTTGGTGTGACCCTACGAGACTCTCTTGCTGCTTTTGCTGGGGTTTATCTAACTGAAGTACCTGTCTGAAAAGGAGAAGAAACATATGTGCATAACACTCATTATTCACAAGAAAATTTGTCAACATCCAAAATGACCCATGGAGAAAACTATGTGAGGAATTTGTTGGCCACTTTGGCCGAGTCACCTCTCGTGGCCAATGTTTCATTGCAACTTTAATTGTAGTAAACAGTCAAAGGGTATATTACAAGGTGCAATTTGGTTTTGTGCGAACCTACAACGCACAAAACAGCACTCTAACACAGTATGTAGAGGTACCTCTAAACAAATTCCAGGGTTTCATGGAGCCTCCTTCAGATAACTGATGTTGAACATAAAATGTGTGCACCAAGGAGTGAGCAAACAGTGACTTCCAATTAGTCTCAAGCACCAGCGACATGTCGACAAGGAGTGCAATGTGTAGAATGTCCTCTAGAGGTGTGCAGCCAAGATGAAAAGGCGAGATATAACGATATCAGAATAAGATCACACCAAAAAGGTTCCGTTACAATCTAGGCACAATAATGAGTCAACCGACGTACAGCCGCGATTCACTTTGTGTTGAGGTGAAACATGGCCAACAAAATATAAAAAACGCGTTTTTTTTTTTTTTGTACATCATTTGCTCTGCGCCGTTGATAGAAGGACAGTTGGGCGGCGTCACAAAGTCACTCGCTAGCGCTTTTTCAAATTCGTTCATCGGCACTCATGGTATACCCGGGAGGAGAAAAGTACGAGCTCAGAGCCGAGCCGCCGGGCGTCGATTGCGACTTTCCTGAAGAGAAGCTCCGGTACACTTCGGCGACTCGTCAGCTTCAGACGCCTCTTCGAACGAGCCTGACACGCCCGCGAATCCAATGCGCCGAACGGGCGCTGCAGAAAGCACGCCGGAAGGAAGGGGGCTGGAGACTGAGTATCCGAAAGAGACGCGGCGCTGGTTTCTATGTCTATTTCACACATGAGATAACAAACTGTCAAAGCTAGCCGAGTGTGAACAGTGACTGACGTTACATTGGAGCACACGCAGTCGAAATGACGCCTGCAACAGAGCACAGCTAGGTGCTTTCAACAGGGGACACAGGCGTTCAAAAAGGCCTCGATTTAAAAACTTCACGTCTCCTTTCTGTCCTTCGGTGTTTACTTTGATGCGCGTACGCCAAAGCACTCAATGCTGCAAGTAATAGAGTCGTGTATACGTACCTTTCGAAGCAACTGAAAGTGTGTAGGTTTCGCTCGATGCCCACGAGTACAGAGTGCGACGAACGCCAATCACGCCGGCTGGCCAGGCTGGCCGGGTCGCGCAACACACAGTCGTTGACACAGACACAGTGGTGACAGCGGCGCAACTGACACTTGCCCAGTGTTGCCAACCTATTTTTCGAAAATACCCCATGGCAGCGTCCAGAAAACCCTACATTACACTACGAATATTTCTTATTACCCTACGTTTTACCCTACGAGGCAAATCTTTGTTCAAATAATACTGTTGCATCGATTATGATGATACAGGGTAATATTAATACAGTACGAAGCGACAGGGCACGCATGCACGCGCATACCGGCGTTATTCTAGAACACCGTGCTAGCATCTCATATGTGCGCTGTGTAGCATCAGCACAACAGTGATGTAGTGAGCGCACAGACATCCCCAACCACCATGTTTAGTCGATCTGTCGTGAAATTAAAAACTGGGCTACGCGGAACTAGCACTCACGGCGTCAGACAAGGCGGCTCATTACAAAAGGAAGCTAATCCGAACGGTATGTTAGCTTCTTTGGGTGTACCGCCTAGGGATTCGTCTAACTAAGGTACTATTTGGACAAACTAGGCTTTTACACCAAAGAAAGATAGGAAACTGGCGACACCTCCGTTTTCGCTAAAATGTCATTCGATGAAACGTCATTGTTTCGGCTTCGTTCGCTAAAACGTCGTTCGCTCAAGCGAACGCCTCTAGTCCCCGAACGCCCACGTTTCACCGAATGACACTTTAGCGATTAGTCGGACGCCGCGAAGCGGCGTTTTTGGGTGGGCCAAATGGGTTCACATTTTTGTAATGAGCAGCCGCAGACTGTCGCCGCGAAACGGCGTAAGCGCAGCGCGGCCCCCGTTATTCGCTACAACGTCGATACGCTAAAATGTCGCTGTTCGCTAAAACATCATTCGCTCAAGCGATATGGACCCGTCCTGGTAGGCTTGGGGTGGTTCCGCCCGCGGTGCCACGTGTTTTCCAGGTGTAACAAGGACCGCCAGATGTACCAGTCATCAGAAAAAAAAAAAATGGCGGGAGCATTTCCACTGGGAAGATACCTCTTCTTGCTCCAAACTTCCTAGGCGCAACTCCACCTCCTCCCACCTCTCCCACTTGCTCCAGCTCTCCAATACTCTCCAACTTAGAGAGCCTACATACTCCAACTCTGTGTGTGGTGCTCTCAGTTAGCAGATCTTGCAACTTGGATTCTTTCGTTTTGCATGATCTTGTGGTGTGGCAGAACACGAGTTGTAAAGCTATGCAAAACTTGCGCGGCAGCTTTTTTTTTTTTTTGTTATGCTCGCCGTTGAAGAAGCAACGTCTGAAAATACCCTACATTTAGCAGGGAAATGGCCGGACGGCCCTACAGCCCTACAATATACCATAAATGCCTAAAATGCCCTACAAGTAGGGTAATTACCCTACGGTTGGCAACACTGCACCCGCCCGCTGCGCGCTGCGCACTGCGCATGCTCGTCTTGGCGGCTCGCCAGCACGCCGGCGACGCCGGCATCGCGCCGGGCCAGCCGGGCTCGCTCCCTTCGAAGTTCGAACAGTTCGAAGTCCAAACTGTGGTCCAAATTGCTTGCGCGCGCGCGCGCGCGCGTGTTGGCGATGGAAATTGTCTTCTCGAGAAACGAGGCTGTAACGTATCGTTTGATGGCGCAAGTGCACGTATTTTTCACGTCGTTTTTTGGACAGTGTGTGAATCTCGCGAAACAGGCGACGAAAAGTGGTGGGTGAAATGTGCTCGCATGTCGTCGTGGATTTTGTGTACCACGTAGGATTACCCAGAAAGGTGGGTCAATATCGATAAATGTGCGCGTAAGAAGCAACTACATGCACGTGACCTGTCAAACCTATTCACCCTCATTATTTTATCGTGCGAACCGACATTGTCACGTATCGCGTTCGATTTCGGTCCCAACACCGGTAACTAGTATATCGTGTCATGATGTATTTCTCACCGTCGGTAACTGATATCGTATTCGATGTGGTGGTCGTGTCCCAACACCGATAGTGTCTTGTTGTATTGCGAGGGTGTGTTGCAACATCGAATTGTATCCCGGTACGTTGGGTTTATCGTTTGGCGATCAACTTTTGTTGCATTACAACTGCAATAAACATTTGTTGGAAAACGATCACTCCAATGAGCACGTCGTTATTGGGCTTTCTCATTAAAAGGTAGGTCGCGGCGGGTGTTCCGGCTAGTTATTCTGAATGGTTTGGTGGTTGTCTAGTTTCAAGCGCGCGAGGCTGTGTGTACTGTGTGCCGTACTAACAGCTGTACATACTTGCACTGTCGATCAATGTTAATGTGTTCGCAACGCAGAACGTTTATGTTATGTGTGTATCTACACCCAATATATTTTTCGCGTATTGCCGTGTGGATATGCCAACGTAATGCATGTCGGTAACTTGGTACCCGCGTTCTGAGATATATACACGCGATATCATATTGTATTCTCCTTTGGTCCCATGATCGACGACCAATATTTGTATATCGTGTGGCCGCACAGCATGTCCATGTCGGTCACCAATATGCACGCGATGTCGTATTCTATTCCAATAACCGTGTAGTATATCGGGGTATTGTGCTCCGATATCGTGTTGTATACCAATAACCGCAAGTTATATCGGGATATTGTGCTCCAATATCCTGTTGTATACCAATAACCGCATACTATATCGGGATATTGTGCTCCGATATGAATTCCCATCGTGCGTATTGGGTTAATCAGATAACAATAAGTTTTTATTGGTTTCCATCATCTTCATTGGAATACAATATTTCCAATAAGCCGAGTTCATATTGGCCTTTTTCAATAGGGTACGCCCTGAGGTTCCAGAAGTCGCTGCAACGCCTTTGTCATTAGACTCCCCAAGGAGACACCTTCATACGCGGCTTTTACCTGCGTCAATAAGCTATCAAAAAAAAGTCGAGTCATGTCATCTTCTTCAGAGAAAGCAAGTTCACGCTCCGTCGGAAACTAGCCCTTTCGTATACGTATGTCTTTTCTGTCCCATATCTCATACGCTTTTTGAGAAAAAGCGTTGTAGCCCTTAGCTGTCCCGTCATCTTGGACTTCTGGAACGGGCTTCCAAAGCTCTGAAATGCGCAAAACAAAGGTAGATTAATTTACACTAGCTTATAACTTGGTCGAAAGTAACAAAAGCAAACTATAATATAAGCGAACAATAATAGAAAGCTCTTTCACAGCGTTTATGTGGTGTAGTAGACTTTCCACCGAAACGTTCTGCAGATAGACTGACACACAGACATAGCTCGGTTTTACGACGCCACATCGTCAAGCCATGGCACAGTCCCACTACTTGGCTTAGAATAGAGGAGATTTAGGAGGCCATACCCTAGGCCCGCCACAAAGCAGCGGGCCCGCATTTCAATACATGCTTTGAAGTAGCATGGGAGGTTTCGATGCCATTTTTCAAATTACGATAACACGGTCTGCCAAAACTCGCCAATATTGAGTGTTCACGCTTGCTAAATTTTAATAACCGTTTCACGTGTGCAGCTCCACTGATTATCGTGTAAATGCACACCTTGTCAAAATTGTACCGATCTCTTTAGCACTACATGTTATGATAATTTAAGCCGATCCTTCCTTGCGCTCATATGCACTATTCGAAAACTGATATTCCGCTAGTTCAATGCTCGTGTGAATCGTACACATTTCTCACTTTCTTTCGGCATTTGGTGCATCCTTGAGCGTCATATATGTAAATTTTTTGCTAACCTTCAAATCGAATATACGCGTGCTCATATGCTTTACAGTTTTCGGGTTGTGTAAAGTTGTTGGCCATACTCATAAGAAAGTAAAGAACGCCTAGCGCATTTTGCCGATGCTCGTCACAGCCCTCCCCATCACAGAAAACATCAAGCTGCCACTTATATGTTCAACCCAGTTTATCTAGACAAGAAAGGTTCCTGGTTTTGGTTATCTAAGGAGGGACCGCGTGGGCCTCTTTGCCGATGGGGCTCCCGTGGAAAGCATCTTACTCTGTCTCCCGTATCGGGATGACCAATCGGGAAGGGATGTTGTTTTTCTTTTGAATCTGGAGGCTTGCGCATTCTACGGGGCTTCTTGGGTTTCAACCGGGGGGTTCCGGAGAGGCGCCGATGTGTCTGCAGGAGGATGCACGGATGAAGTTACGGAGCTGTCGTCTGTAGTCCGTTTCCAACACTGTAAAAAAGCTTTCGTCGAAAAAACGAGAAAATGCTTGGCAGCTCTATTAAGAGGGGATGCCAATTAAAATAACGTGCCCCAATATTTTGAAAATATGTGAAAAGTCGTTAATGCGACGGTACCCATTTTTTCAAAGTATAAGGATGCCCATTAAAGGAATGGTGAACCGAAATTCGGATTTCAAGAAAACCATGCAGGAGATGTAGGCGGGACGCTACAATCCCTACAACACTAGTCCTTGGGCGATATCTCGAATGGACGGCCGTATTTTTGGAAAAAGAGGTCGAGATTGAACCAGGCCGACGAGGCGCGTGACGTCAAGATACCGTGTTTTCTCCTCTCTTTGCTTCGCTGCCTCAAGGCCGCGAGACGCCGAAGACGCCAGGCCGTTCCCTCTCCTTCTCAGAGAAACATGACGTCAACATTCCTGCCAAATCCGCCTCCTTTTTTAAAAAAAATACGGTCATCCGTTCGAGATATCGCTGTATGAGTGATGTTTTGGTGTTTGTAGCATCCCGTTGCACGCTTTCGCCGCGTGTTTTGGGAAATTCAAATTTCGGTTCAGCATCCTTTAAAATTATGCACGCACATAATTTTTACGAGCGACATTGTGCTTTGGTAAAATGGGTACCGTTGCCTTTGGCGTCTTTTTTTACATATTTTCACAACATGGGGCATATTATTTTAATGGGCAACCCTTCTTAATAGAGCTGCCAAGCGTTTCTTCGTTTTTACGAATATTTGTTTTTACTTTTTTTTTAGCTGAGGCACTGAAGTAGCTAATGTTCTGTTGTCCAATATTTTTCACTTAAGTTTCTGTGCAATAATATTTTGAAATATAACTTCAGCATCCTTGATACACCTGAAAATATGAGCTATATATTATGGGGATTGCAACGCAATGAAATAGTGAATTCATGCACTTTGGAGCAGCTCTGCTCCTTTGCCTAACATGACGAGAAAATGATTGGCACAGAAACTTTAGAATAAGTGAAATAGGCTGTAGAATAGTTTGTTGTTGGGCGAGTCGGTGAACGTTTAGTTACATGGTTTTGCGCAAAAAAGACAGAGACAAGAGAGAGAAGTTACCTGGAAGTTGCGCTCGTGTTTGTTTCTCTCTCTTGTGTCCGTCTTTTTTGCGCAAAACCATGTGTCCAAGTGAAATAGGGTGCAGCGAAACAGCAGCTAGCTACAGTGTTTCTCACGGGATGCACCCTGCAGACAAAGCTGTCAGCTGCTAAAATCTATGTCAAGCCAAGAATTGTAGGTAAGTGGAGAGAAGGAAACCACCACTGCGCCGTGATTGGTTTTCTCCTGCCCACTCTCCTGCTCTCCAGCCTCCGCTCTGCTAATGTTGAAAGAGTGGAGGGCTCGGTGTTAGGGGCCTGCTCCTGCTGTTCTTGAGTTGCAACAGACCATAGCTACCTGGAGGTTTTCGAAAGTGCAGCTCAAGCTGGCCGGAACATATTAAAATATCATATTGGCAGCAAATGCTCACAGCATTAACACCCTTGAGAAAGGGTTCAGAATTGAAACAGCAGCGAAAACGCAAAATAGTTTGGTCGGTTGTTTGTAAATTATTTTGTCTGAGCGCTCGTAGCTGTTTTCTTCGAGCTCACTGTAAACAACAAAAAAAGAGTGAAATTATAGTAGTTCTTAATTATATCTAAAATTCCTTCATGGGTGCTTCTTTCGAAGTGTAGGGCTATCTCATTGCTCCCTGCACATGCAAAAGAAATATGTATGTAGTAGTAAGCTAAGCACAAGGCTTTCAAAACGATACAAAACAAGGTAGGCAAGACATATAAACAATACAGATAATCCTGCGCGATCCTCAAAGAGAGACCAGCTCACCTAGATGAAAGCAACTGGTCTGGACCATAAGGGAAGGGCACTACATTTCGCCGCCTATTGCTTTCTTCTGAGGAGACCTGCGCTTATCACAGAAATTACGGTATTAGTTGAAAACCAATTGACACTGCAGGAGAGAGGCATGAAATATCTGATATAGCAAGTAATGTCCATGACAAAAAAGACACAGACCACTTTTAAAGGAACCATAGCTCACCTCCAGTCAAACACCGTGCCTTGGGCCTCGGGCGATTAACAAAACAAAGAACTTGTCTACGCTGCATCTTGCGCTTTACTTGCAGAAAACCTGTAATTGCCAGGGAAAATGCAGATTTAGTTGAAAACCGATTGACATCTCAGAAGAGAAGAAAGATCTAACACAGCGAATAATGTCTGTGACGAGTAAGGCTGGTAAAAAACCGTAGCTCACTTTCCATGAAGCGATGTGCCTGGGCCGGTTAAAAAAAGAACAGCTTGTCCGGGCCCCAGCCTACGCTTTTGTCTGAGGAAACCCGCGCTTAACAGGAAAAATGAAGTTTTACTTGAAAACTAGTTGATATTGCAGAAGAGGAGCAAGACAAAACCTGATGCGGCAAATAATGTCTGTGACGAATAAAACATAAACCACTTGTAATGGGATCATAGCTCACCTTCAGTAAAACACCGTGCCTTGGACGATTAACAAAACAAAAAATCTTGTCCACCCTCCAGCTTGCGCTTTTTGTGCAGAAAACCTCCAATTGCCAGGGAGAATGCCGATTCAGTTGAAAGCCAATTGACATCTTAGAAAAGAAGAAAATCCAATGCAGCGAATAATGTCTGTGACAAGTAAGGCACATACACTTGCTAGGAGACCATAATAAAACAATGTGCCTGGGCCGGTTAAAAAAAAAAGTAGCATGTCTGGACCCCAGCTTACGCTTTCATCTGAGGAAACCTGCAGTTATCAGGGAAAATGCAGTTTTAGTTGATATTGCAGAAAAGGAGCAAGGCAAAATCTGATGCGGCAAATAATGTCTGTGACAAATAAAACACGGACCACTTGTAACGGAACCATAGTTCAACTTCAGTAAAACGCCGTGCCTTCGACGATTAACTAAACAAAAAATTTGTCCACGCTCAGCGCAGTCGCCAGTTGTAAATTGAGCTCCGCATGTGCGCGTCTGTTATCCATTCACTGCACAGTGAATATGATGAATATCATTGTGTTGCTCCAATCGACGTATTTGGAAACTAGTCACTACTTATATCAGATAGTTCATATAAAGGTTCAACAAGAGACTAGCTCACATTGTTCAAAGAACATCACTTCGGCCGGAAACGCAAACTGCCCCTTGTCCAACGGCAGGCTTCTGTGGTAGGTACCTGAGCATATGAGAAGCCCGATCTTAGTCTGACTTCATCCTTGCGATGGCTACGATTAACCTGGTTTTAGTGTAACACAGATGCTTTGACCGGACAGGCACACAAAGGCTTGATACAAGACCACTATAAAACAGGAAATAGAGTGTCTGTGAGGAATGAAACACACAACCCAGATAGGCATCAATCACTCACCTTAAAACACTACTTGCCATGAGCGGCCAAAAGCAAACTTCTGTCTTTGATTGGCTGGCGCTTGCTGCCAAGATTTGCATGTATCAGAAAGAACAGTCTTATGACCAATTCACACAGCAGCGTAAAGATACCTTAGCTCAGGTTCTTTAGCTGAAGGTACCAGTAGTAAACGGCGCTCTGAATCACACAATAAATAAATGGAGCACTTTGAGTTGATGTCGATTGCATTCCTGATAAGCCGCGAAAGGGGCATGTGATAAACAGTTATTCCTCGAAATCGGTTTGATGCGCAGTTTTTGATTTTCGTGTGTGAAATATCACATTTAAAACCTAAATATTATTTGTGTTTGCTTTTGTGGCACTTTATTCTTTTCTCTCTAAGTCTAAGGGCGCACCTAATTAGTCTTGCTCTAAAAAGTCCAATCCGCCTGGCCACACTGACCCTTAATCATTGGCGCTTACGAGTTTCGATTCCGAGGAGGGCGACTTTTTTCTGTTTAGCTGCTCCATTTTTTCGCAAAGTTCTCACTGAAGTAGCTAAATAGTGCTTGGCACAAACGAACCACGTCTGAGTCTCACGGTTACGCCAGTCACGCCATTGAAATCGATGGACGACGAAGATAAAAGGTCTGGGCGGGAGAGTCGGACGACTTGTCTACAACCTTGAAAAAGAGCTCACAGCGGTGCATCGCGTTCAGGTTCGTAGCATACGTTGCTTTCCACGTGCCACCGCTGCTACCTGCTAGCTGGAGTATGTGCTCCTCGTTACTGTAATATCCCATCATATTTGTGTTCACAATCATTTCATAATTTACCACTTATATATATTATTTTGTTATAATGCATTAAACAAGATATATTTCTATATCTGTGATTTTTATGTTGAGTTTGTGGGTCCGAGGCTACTCCCTGTAGCTGTAAAGGGAATTTGCCGAGCTCTGTTTAGCACAGAACCTACCTTAGCGAAAGGGACTTTTATGCGCCGTGTGATTACAATCTCCAGCTTCCTTTACTACAGGTACCTGCGCCAAAGATACCTTTACGCTGCCGTGTGAATTGGGTATTAGTTGAACTCGGGTGTTTTTGAATAAGAGAGAGAACAAAATACTAATGCGAGACCACAACATATAAGAAATGGCATCCAAGAGGAATGGAACACAAAACTTGTATAGGCGTGCCATAGCTTGCCTTGAAAATACTTTCTCTCGGTGGTTGAGAACAAACTCGTGTTCCTGATTGTCAGCTACTTGCTGCCAACAAAACCTGCCCATATCCGAAAGAACCCAGTCTTAGTTTAATACAGATGCTTTGGCCGAACAGAGACACAAAAGCCTGACACAAGACCACTATAAAGACAGAAAATAAAGTGCCTGTGAGGAATGAAGCCCATAACCCAGATAGCCATCACTCACTCGCCTTGAAAACACTTGCCATGAGCGGCAAAGAGCGAACTTCTGGCCTTGACTGGCTCTTGCTTGCCACGAAGACCTGCATGTATCAGAAAAACCCGGCTTTGTCGAACTTGAGTTTTTTTTTGCAGGAGAGACAACAAGACTAATGCAAGACGACTACACATAGGAAATGACATCCAGAAAGAATGGAACACAAAACTCATACAGGCCGGCAATAGCTGACATTGAAAATAATTGCTTTTGGTGGCTGAGAACAAACTCGTGTTCCTGATTGGTAGCTACTTACCGAAAGAACCCAGTTTTAGTGTAATACAGATCGCCTGTCTAGCGATTTCTTTTTCTTTAATTCCCTGACTTTTCCAGGTTTTCCCCCGCAGGGGGCACCTGTGAAAGCAGTTGTTTGGAGAGTGGCGTCTCCACAGACCCCGAGCCATGCGGGTTCGCCCGCCCACGTCTGACTGTGCGTGGCTTTCCCGTGTCTGGGGAAAAGGGTATCCTCGTGCTTGAGCTGAGCCTGGGGCAGGTTTGTACCCTTCGGTGCCCCCCGGACGAGGCAATACACCACTTTGGCCCCCGCTTCTCATAGACGGGAGTCTTTGTATGGCCCGGCCAGGATGATTCAGTCTAGTCGCCACTCCTACTATCCCCTCCCTTCTTTCACCTTTGTCTTCTCCTTCTTTTCACTCTTCTCATTTCTCTTCTTTCCTTTTCAACTCCTTTGGCGGCAAGGGTTAATCTTGGGTGGTGACAGATGCTCTCGTTCAGATCCACACTTGGTTATAGTTTCTGTGTAGCGCTAATATAGTAATACTTCCAGCAAAGCCATATTTGTTATGGGGTGTTACCTATTCCCTCGTTGGGCTCCGTGGTGGGCGGCGCGCCACACATTCCGAAAATCCTTTGCCTTTTTATGGCGCCCCTCTCTTCTAAACCCCGAGCAGAGCGACCCCCCAAAAGGGTTCGCCCCGCTCCGCTCCCCCTACTTTCGAAAAAGCTGATGAACCAGACAAATATCCTCGATTTCTTGTAGTTCACTCTACAAGTGACACTGTGCATTTGTCAAAATTTTCTCCCTTTGTCATTGCAAAGCATTTAGAACAAGTGGTTAGAAAATTTTATAAGGCAAAGAAGCTTGCTGAGACCTCCTTGTTGAGGTAGAAAATAAGCCACAGAGCACAGCACTCTTGAAGATGACAAGACTGGGAGACTACCCAGTTAGTGTCACCCCCCACCGTACCCTGAATACTGTTCGCGGTGTCATCTCAGAAGATGACCTTCTCGATTGCAGTGAAGACGAGATCCTCAGAGGTTTGCGCAAGAGTGCTGTCGTTGCCGTTAGACGGATAACTTTAAAACGTGATGGACAAGAAAAACCAACCAGAAAACTCATACTCCCGTTTGAACTCCATGCTCTCCCGCCCACCGTGAAGGCAGGATACTTGAGCTGCAGAGTCCGCCCTTTCATTCCAAATCCTCAGCAGTGTTTCCGTTGCCAACGTTTTGGGCATGGTTCCCGAATCTGCCGCGGCCGAGAAACGTGTGGAAAGTGCGGTGGTAGTGACCATGTAGCGGACCTCTGTGAAAATGAACCGAAATGTGTAAACTGTAGCAGAGCTCACCCTGCTTTCTTTCGCTCTCGCCCAAAATGGAAAGAGGAAGACAATATCTTGACTTTCAAAGTGAAACATAACCTGAGCTACCAAGCAGCCAAAGAACAGCTTGCATTTCAGGCAAGGCGTTCTTATGCCCAGGCAGTGTTGAGGGGACCCCCACTGTCTACGGCATCCGTGGAGACACAGACTTCCTCGGATGACCTGTCCTCTCCACAGGGGTCCCCTTCCGAACTTTCGAAGGTGACGCACACGCAGTCACCTTCATGTTCTAAGGAGGCTGTACCCTCGAAGGAGGGTACCACCCCCTCCAAGGTACCAGGGGTGCCATTAGCGGCCCTAGCTGGTCTTTCTGGCAGGGGTCGAAGGCTCCCTCCTCGTGCTTCCTGCAGCAACCAGAAGCCCAGGCAGACAGAACAACCTCCTCCGCCCAAGGGCCCAACGCTCTCGCCGGATGAAAAAATGGACGAGACCCTACCGCTCTCTGAAGACGACCAGTCTCTTCCTGAAACAGAGTCTCTACCTCTGGTCTCCTCTGAGGTTGTAGGACGACGAAGAACACTGCTAACAAAAAAACAATCCCACATGTTGAGGCACCAAAAGCCCCGTAAATTTTTGTCTTAGCCTTCTCTGGTATGTGAGTATACATATATATATCGATCTGACTTCCTTTTAGAATACCAATGTCTCATTTTCTTCAATGGATCTGTAGAGGCCTCGTTTCTAATTATGACGATGTGAGCCAGCTACTAGACGATCATGATCCCATTGAATTTTGCTTGCAGGAAACACATTTAAAATCGAGCCACACTAATATATTAAAGTACTTTCAGGCATTTCGCAAGGACTGGATACAAGCAGTTCATTCATCTGAAGGCGTTGCAGTTGTAGTGCAACGCTCAACTCCATGTAGCGAAGTGACTCTGCAGACTTCGCTGGAGGCTGTGGCAACCCGCATTTTGCTAGATCGTATAATTACAGTTTGTTCTTTATATATAGCCCCCAGTTATCAGCTAAAGATTGAAGAGCTTGAAGATCTTGTACGTCAGCTTCCATCACTTTTTTTACTTTTGGGAGACTTAATGCACACATTCCTCTGTGGGGGAGTGGCAGACGAGATCCCAGAAGGGCTCTCATTAAACGCTTCCTTCTTTCCTTGGGATTGTGCCTACTTAACACAAATGAAGCTACCTATTTTCGTTCTAGCACTCGCACTTTTACTTCTATAGAATTATCCATTTGTCATCCTTTAATATTACCATTGCTTCCATGGAAGGTCATCCAAAATCAACATGGAAGTGACCACTTTCCGCTAAATTTAGAGTTGAACCATCCTCACGTCACTCTTTCATCGCGTTCACCTCGGTGGAAGTTTGAAAAAGCTGACTGGGCACTTTTAAGCAATCATCTTTTTTATTTGTTTCATCTCTACATCAACTCTCTATTGACGAAGCAACAGACCATCTCACGAAGCACATCCTGGAGGCTGCAATAATTGCCATACCGATGACATCCACCCATCTTCCTAAAAGGCCAAAGCCGTGGTGGAATGAAGACTGCCGAGAGGCTAAAAGGAAACAAAAGAAAGCGTGGGGAATTTTTTGGCAATATCCTACACCGAGCAACCTTATTAATTTCAAAAGAATGAGGGCACAGGCAAGGTACATCCGAAGGCATGCTAAGCGGCGAAGCTTTAGACGATATGCTGCCTCTATTAATACCAGTGCATCCCTGAAAGAAATTTGGGACCGAGTGCATAAAATCGATGTTTGTTACCGGGCATTTTCTGTCCCACTTTTAAGTCGAAATGGAATATGCCTTGTGAGTTTGAAAGAGCAGGCAGACATCCTAGGGGAACACTTTGAATTTGTATCGAGTTCAGAGATTTATACTCGAAATTTCCAGCGACACAAGTTGCACGCTGAAAAAAAGACCGTGACCACCTTCGGGGCCATGAGAGAACCATATAATGCTCCATTCACGCTACACGAACTTCAGTCGGCTCTTTCATCTAAGCAGTCTGCACCTGGATCAGATGGGATTCATTATAAAATGCTTGAGCACCTTCATCCGTCCACCCTGGAACTTATTTTGTACCTTTTTAACAGAGTCTGGCTCGAGGGTCACTTTCCATCTTCTTGGAAGGTTGCTATCATCGTACCAGTGCTAAAGCCAGGCAACGATCCCTCATGTTCATCTAGCTTTAGACCCACAGCTTTAACTAGCTGTATTTCAAAGACTATGGAGCGAATGATTAATAAGAGACTTATGTTTTACTTGGAGAGAAACAACCTACTTGATAAGTACCAGTGCGGTTTCCGTTCAGCTCGGTCCACAGTCGATCATCTAGTTCGTTTTGAGACCTCTGTGCGGGAGGCATTTGTGAACAGGAGTCAATGCCTTTCTGTTTTCTTTGATTTAGAGAAGGCTTATGACACGGTTTGGTGTTTTGGCATACTGCAAGACTTGTTTAGTTTCGGTGTTCGAGGTCGCATGTTAGCTGCCATCCAAAGTTACTTGGAGCACCGTACTTTTCGTTTGAAGCTGGGGACAACACTTTCAAGAGAATTCATACAGGAAAATGAAGTCCCCCAGGGAGGCGTGCTCAGTGTCACTCTTTTCATCGCTAAGTTAAATTCAATTACTCGTGTAATACCACCTTCAGTACAATATTCTATATATGTTGACGACTTGCAGATCTCTGCCTCTTCCTGTAACTTGTCGATTTGTGAACGTCGGGTTCAACTTACGGTTATTACCTTGATCAAATGGGCTGGTACTAATGGTTTTAGAGTTTCGCCCGAAAAAAACAGCCTGTGTTTGTTTTTCTCGTCAGCGTGGAATTCGCCATGATCCATCTTTAAGAATGTATGGTACTCCGATTTCCATAAAAAGTGAACACAAATTTCTGGGTCTCATTTTTGACTGAAAACTGAAATGTCTGAAATCCCTCAACATTCTTAAAGTTTTATCGCATGTGGCATGGGGCTCGGACGGGCTGTGTCTATTACGCACAATCGCTCCGTCGTTCGTTCCCTGCTGGACTATGGTTGCATAGTGTATGAATCAGCCCCGGCATCGGCTTTGAAGATGTTGGACCCCATTCACCATCAGGGGTTGCGTTTAGCTACTGGTGCGCTCCGCACCTCCCCAGTATCTAGTCTGTACGTAGAAGCTAATGAACCATCCTTAGAGTATAGAAGGTTCGCACTGGGTTTCATGTATTCCATTAGGGTCCGCTCGGTCCCCGAGCTCCCTGCCCGAGATAACATAGAAAACATTCGGTTCCAGAGAACATTTCAAAACAAGCCCACCATAGTTCTTCCTTTTTCAATTAGGAATTGTAGTTCAGCAGAGTCTGTTGGGATGGATGGAAAGGCCCCAGTAGTCCAATACACTCCACGTATCGCCCCATGGGACTACAGCAACATTCACTGCGACTTCACACTAACAAAACATAGTAAAAGCGATGTTCCAAAGGAAGTCATGAAGCAGGAATTTTTAGAACTTCAATGTAAATATCAAGAGTATACAAGTTTCTATACGGAAGGGACAAAAGATGACTCCACTGTGGGATGCGCTATGATCGGACCATCCGTTAAGCGAGTAAGGAGAATAAACTCCAACGCCACCATACTCACAGCGGAGCTCTATGGTCTGCTATTGGCGGTCGACTACATAACCAAGAAAAGGTTTCGTCACTCAGTAGTATTCACTGACTCTGAGTTCTTTAAAAGCAGTTTTATCGCTTGAACGGGTCACAAACCCGCTTGTTTCTGAAATGCAGAGTAAGATTATTCTAGCCGCAAACAGAAACATTCGCATAACTTTATGCTGGGTGCCTAGCCATGTTGGCATCCCGGGAAATGAAGCGGCTGATTCTCCAGCACGTTCTGCTAACAAGAAACAAGTAGACTTGCGTAAAATACCTTATAAAGACTGTCACACGTCTCTAAAACGGTGCATTCGGTCAAAGTGGCAACTTCAGTGGAATACTGAAACGTTCAACAAATCACGTGCAGTAAAACCTTACATAAGTGAATGGGAGAGTGCCCGACATCGGGAGCGCTTCTACGAAGTAATTCTGTGCCGGTTACGAATTGGTCATACACGCCTCACGCATGGGCACCTTTTGAGTGGGGAGGATGCTCCAATATGTGAACACTGAATCATAACTTCAAGCGTTTTACACATCCTAATTGAATGTCACACATATGATCAATACCGTCAGAAACACTTCTCACAACTATATAGAGAACATGTCCCACCGCACCTAGCCCTGCTTTTAGGTGATGAACCACTTATTTCACAGGATTGCTTATTTAAGTTTCTCACTGATATCGGCCTTATACACCGACTGTGATTTTATTTGTCACCCCAAGCTCATGACCATACCTTTTACACTTATACAAATGCATGTCCATAGTTTTAAAAACATCACCAGCTACTATAGCTCTTTCTTCTCTCTAACCCTCTACTGTAATAGTTCGGACTCTTGGCAAATTATAACCTTAGATGCTGATGTGCCATAAACTCCCAATCAATCAATCAATCAATCAATCAATCAATTTTTCAGGTTTTCCCTGACCACTGTAGAGGCGATTAAATATATAAGGCCATTACAACACGAGGCATTGAGGATTGAGAGGATCATTTAGTACGGGCTTAATGCAATTGCACATTCCGAAATATTCGGGTTCGTCAAGTCCGGATTAAACGAGTACTTTCTAGCCGCCGACATTGTCAGTTAAGAGGCCACAGTAAAAATGATGAAAATACGACGCTCAACCACACACGTCAATGACCGAAAGACAGCAAGGCCTCCAGTTGCACACTTTCGGATACTTCGGCTTGAGGCTTGGATTGGATTGGGGTCTGCGGCTTTCCCATTTGTTTCTAAATTTAGTAGCTTCAACTGGATCTAGCCTAGTGTTGCACCCCCAATCCAATCCATTCCAATGTTATGTTTGGAGAGGATTTGTCGGCTGTTCCTTTAGCATCGGGTAGCATACCCTCTATCGGGTGAGCACTGAGCAGAGCTCGAGCTCCGCTCTAAGAAGAATTTATTGCCTATTTTTCTGCCCCGAAGTTTTCAAGCCTCTGCTCAGGACAGTCGATGGTGTTTCCGGCTCATTTTCTTTGATTGGGCTCACTTTTTGACAATATCCCAGACAATTTCCTGATTTTTCCCGGAAATTAAAATTTCCCTGACAATTCCCGATTTTACCGGTTGCTAGACACCCTGCAGATGCTTTGGCCGGACAGACACGCAAAAGCCTGACACAAGACCTCCATAAAGACAGCAAATAGTCCAAGACATGCGTGTATCAGATAGAACCCGGTCTTAGTCGAACTCGGGTGTTCTTTGCAGAAGAGACACAATAAGACTAATGCAAGACCACTGCACATAGGAAATGGCATCCAAGAGGAATGGAACAAAAATCTCATATAGGCGGAAAAAAGCTCACCTTGAAAATACTTGCTCTTGTTGGCCGAGAACAAACTCGTGTTCCTGATTGTCAGCCGCGTGCGGCGAAGCTGCACATATCCGAAAGAACCCAGTCTTAGTGTAACACAGATGCTTTGGCCGAGCAGAGACACAAATGCCTGATGCAAGACCACAGAAGGCAGGAAATAGCGTATGTGAGAGATGAAAACAGAGCCAAGTGAAGAGGCTGGTTCTCTGTTTCACCCTAGTCAAATAGTGTGGCTGATCATGATAAAACAATGCGTCTTTCCTAAAACAAATATGTATATATTGCCTCGTTTAGCAGAGTTACCTGCCAAGGATACCTGCATACCAGAAAAAGTCAGACTTAGTCACGTTTTTTGTTGTTTCTTTTGATGAGCGGCAACGGAATCCTGCACAGGTAACGAAACAAAATATAAGCCTCTCAAGGCAGGCTAGTTCGCCTTGATATAAGCACAGTGCCTCGGCCGAAGAATGAGGTTCTATTCTTAGTGCCTTGTGAGATTTGGTGGAAATAGTCAAGTAAATGAAAATAAAGCAATCCCTCTCGCAGCCGGCAGTTGAGAAAGAGATTCATATTCCTCAATAAACAACCAAGAAATAAGATCGGGGTGGTGGTTGAGTGGTTCGAGGTGTCAAATGTCGAACTTACAGACTGTTTTGTTCTGGTTTAAGTCCTCCTGATGTATGTTTTGGCCCTTATTTATAATATTTAACTTGTTTTTTTTTTTATTTTTGAGGCACAAGCAATTAATTTATACGCTAATTCACGTTTAGAAGCGTTTTAATTATACTCTGTGGCTTCTTAGCACTCGTAGTAGGTTCTCAGTGAGAGCTGTTTTAAATTATTTCTTTCTTGCTGTTAAAGCTTTCTTGCTGTTAACTCATTGCAAGTGTTAAGTTATTTTTTTCTTGCAGGCCCCGCTGCTTGCTTCTTCACCCTTAAAATGCTCATAACTCAACACAATAGTAACAAAAAATGTGTTTCAAATGTAACGAAGATCAGCATTTCCAAGTTGTACCCCTGCTTCATGCCCCGACCATGCTACCATACCGTAGCCGTAGCCGAGTGCAGTGACGAATGGTCCTAGGTACTGCGACCCGATTGTGTACGGCCTTACGGTGTGGCATGACTCATCCAGCACACATGCTTCGTGATGGAGCCAGCGAGCGAGGTGCGACCCGCTGGAGCTGTGCAGTAAGCCACAGGTTTACAGCCTGCAAAGGGCAGAAAGGTGCCCCTCCCTTTGCAGAGCTTGCTATAGCTCACCGGGAAGCTGTTGCACTAGGGAGCCACAGAGTGTGAATAAAAGAACTCCTAAATGTGAATTAGTAAGAAATTACGTGTCTATACGTTAAAACTAAAAGAAAAGTATATATATGTATCACCCCTATTGAAAATTCCATCAAGCTACGTAATTTGGGACACTGACTGCCAGTCAGCAGCCTTGGTGGAACGTGATGGACCATCAGACGTCATCTGATGGTCCATCAGATGACGTCTGACTGCCACTGCCAAGGGAATTTCATCAACAAGGGCTGCATTTATATAAGAGTAAAGCTATACGCACTCATAAATATCGCCAAATGCCTCGATAAAACAAAATGTTCGAAAAAAAAAAAAAGCGGCACCTTTGCGCATCGAACCCGCGACCACATGCGTACAAATCGGACACCTAAACCGTTATGCTACGCCACCTTTAGAGAAACTTGATTTGACTATTTGTTTTATACGAAATGCTTTGGCTGCAAATGCAGTTAAGCCGTCAGCATGTTATGCAAAGCACTCGTACATCACTCGCTGTACTTCAGTTCTACTCACCTGCCATGTAGAGTACTTTCGCGTCGTAGAACGATCCTTTTGTACGCGCATCACCGGCCCAGTAGACCTGGTACACGCTGTCGTCTTCAACTACACCGCTAAAGTTCCTTACATCGTCGGAACTCACAACAGGCTGGGTCTTGTCGAGTAGAAATTCTGCTAAAACATAATACATTGTAGAGCCCGGGCAGGATCGAGAGGTTGGAGCAAGCGGGCAAACAAAACGAGTCGAGAGCGATCGTTCATGAAAGCTCGGCGAAGCCTCTATGGGCGAAGCGAAGTGCGAAGTGTCGTGTTCGGCGCTTCGGCGGGCTTCTGATCAAGGTTGTCGGTCGGTTGCGTGTCATATCTCTAACGTCAGCGGTTTTATGGGCTCACGCCCCAAAATCGTTTTCTCGTGCATAGATTACTTTTCGTATTCATAGATTTGACGAAATAGTGGTATCCGAACGAACTTTACGTCCTTTGACCGTACGTCTGTCTGCACGTCAAAGCTTTCTGACGTACAGTCAGAGACAATCGATGTACAGTCAGAATCACCACCAAGACATCCTGATGGCATTTCGCGGCGGCCGACTGCCACCAGGAAACCATCATAAAGCCGACAAGCGGGGTCTGACTGGAGTTTGACTGTCGGTCAGAGTAACTTGTTGGCCAATCAGACATGCTTGACGTGCAGTCAGGCACAAGGCTCTGTTATACTCCGACGTAACGCGTGCGCGCGTGCGAGCGCGTCACAGCGACGTCACGTCGGCGAAAACCCGACGCTCTATAGACCTTTGTCCGGAAGTGCTCTTTTTAGCCTCGACCGCAAGGAGCAAAAGCGAACAATAATCTCGAACCCAGACGCTCACGGGGAGGGGGGGCTGCGTCGGCCTGCGCCGCCGGTTCCCGTTGAGGGCTTCTTCGCTGGTGTGCCGACTGCCGTTTCGCCGGCATCGGTCCTGTTTACCGCGGTATGTGAGTATAGTGCCCGTAATGTGAGAGTCGTGTGTCCATACGCCACTTTGCCGCTGTTGGTTTTCATCTAGCCGAGCCAGAAAACATCTCGCGACGAGTTGACCGCGCCGCGAGTGACGAAGAAGAAGCAAACATGGCGACGGTTTGTGCGATTGCTTTGGTGGCTCCGGTGTTGAGAGTCTTCAACGTCCTCGTGAGAAGGTTCCCCTGCCCTTCGAAGTTATTGCAAGCACCACGAAAGATGTGGAATCATCGTCTCAACTACAAATAAGCACGCCTTCACAAGCAACAACGGTGCCGAGCAGGCGCTCGGCACAGTTGTGTCAGGCTCACGCAGCCAGCGGCACAGTTGTGTTGGTTGTGTCGTCAGATGTTCAACAACGCCGAGGTATTTGCATTTATCATTTGGAATGGCTTCAAGAGTGGGAAATTAATCTATTTCGCGGATTGTTAACGCCGAGGCGAGTGCCCTCCGTTGCAGTGCCGTCGTCGCGCAAAGTGCAGAGAAAACCGGGTGGCGATGGCGGCGGTGCTCTTTGATCTTGCGCCGTCGGGTTCATGAAGTCCGGAGTAAACGTACGTACGTGCGTCTGCTCGATCGGTGTTTTGGACTTCCTCAAA
The DNA here is from genome assembly GCF_016920785.2 of Ixodes scapularis. NCBI lineage: Eukaryota > Metazoa > Arthropoda > Arachnida > Ixodida > Ixodidae > Ixodes > Ixodes scapularis. The sequence goes on along the minus strand of NW_024609857.1, from coordinate 43,897,763 downwards.
ACTCTTTCTCACGCGCATTTTCCTTGTGAAGCTTAGTAGCTCATTACACCTCATCGTCGACTGCGCTCATTTGACTACGACGGACGAGCCTGCGTGATGTGAATTTCACTGCCTAAGATCCTTGGTGTGCTGTAACGAGGGCTCATAAAATATCACCGCGAACTTCTGAACAAACGAGTCGAAGTTTCGTCTGCTATCATAACTGATCGCCTGTCACAATATTAATCAGTAGCGTTCCTAGACTCCGCCCCCACAGGCACCGTGCTTCGTTGCCCGATAGTAAGTGTCTCCTGGTACCTCGTAGACTTCCAGCTCCCATTTCAAGTAAGTACCATCCTTTAGAACTGGCAATTAATAGTTTCGAACCCAGACGCTCGCAGTTTGTGTGTGTGTGTGTGGGGGGGGGGGGGGGGGGGGGGGGGACGCGTGCTAACATACTCGGAGCCCTCGTTTACGCCGCTTCGCAGCGGCAGACAAGGCGCCACATTACAAAAGAAAGCTAATCCGAGCTGTCTATGTAACTAGACCCATTCGCTAGTCATTCGATGAAACGTCGTCGTCTCGTTTTCATTCGCTAAAACGGCGTTCGATCAAGTGAACGCCTCCCACTTATTTCGGCTCGGCAGAGCCGCGCTGCCGCAGAAAAGGCAAGCAGATCGCGAAAATCGGTCTCAAACGTGCCACGAATGTAATGTCGTATACAAGAAGCCAACAATCAAGCATTTGAAAGCTACAAGAAAGCGGTGGCGAAATATTTATTACGCAATGAACCCGGACTGAAACGCGGATGTCAAGGGTCAGCAGACACCGAGAACATCTAAGACAAGAAAGGTTTTCCCTTATTTTCCTTGATCGAGATGGGTTCTCGAATGTTTACGACATCTTGCCTGTTGAAGAACGGGCCGCAGAGGCTTCTGGTGAAGACATCTTTCACGATGTGTCGGTGCATTCGGACAGCCTGCCGCATCCAGCTACCCAAAGCAACGCCGCCAACGCAGCCCCCCCTCCCTGCCTGCCAGTTCTTTCCGCGTGGTGGCGCGAGCGTAGATAAACATGGCGGCGCCCTGGAATTGGCGCGGACACTGGTCTATACTCCGGCGTCGTGGCGTAACCGACGCGACCGGCGGCGTTCGACGCATCCTGACCGCCTCGACGCCAAAATGGAGCACGCGGTACTCCGCGCCGGACGCGCCGGCGACGCCGGACCAGGATGCATCACGCGCTGGCTCCCGGCAGGCGCCGCGCGGGAAGTGCGGCGAAGGCGAGCAATAGCAGACGACAGGAGCACCACTCCGTGCGGCGTCGTGTTTGAAGAATCGGACTCGGTCGTCGAGAAGCTCATCGAGGGAACTCGTCCTCACCCGTGTGTCTACGACACGAGGAAGCTTGAGTACTGTAGACCGTGCGCTTGTCAAAGATGTACCGTATGTACATTGACCGCCTACGCTTGCGGCGCAGGTGGTGCACCAGCAGTGCAAGCGTGAGTTTTCGTCGTGCAAGGTACGTCCACGCCATCGCTCGAACTTGGTGCTGAAGAAGCGCGAGCATTCTCGTCTTCTATTCGAAACGAAAAGGAACCGGAAGTGGCGCACTCTCACAGGAAACGTGCCCTCGTAGTCAGATTCTGCGCATGCGCCACGCCGGCGGCCCACCGACGCCCAGCCGCGGGAGTCGCCAGGGCCGCCGGAGTATAAAGAGGGCGAATTTGTGACGCGCGCGGCGTGACTGACGTGACGTAGCCGACTTCGGCCAGCGTTCGCCTGCGCGCGCGTTACGTCGGAGTATAACAGAGCCTACAGTTAGCGGTCCACTAGAAAACAGTGACTGCCAAACAGGGTTACATTGATGGATTTTTCCTTCGGGACAAATAGCAAAAAAAAAAGGGAGAAAAAAAAAAGTCTTTAGGTGGGTTTTCACCCAGAGCTCCACGGTCCTTAAATTCAGTTCTCTAAGGTCCTCTTCAGACGGGGCAACTTTCTCGGAAATTTTGAGGCTGCTGGCGGGTTGTTCCCCAGCTTTCCCTAGCTTGACATGAATTGCTGAAATCGCGTCCTGCTCAAAACAAGTGAGGAACCCGGAGCAATTCGAAGACGTTTGAAGCTGCAGCAAGCCAATCAGGGACGTGATAATTTCACTTCATAATTTTCACTTCATAATCTGTGCCGGTGATAATGACTACTAAAGACTTGGTTCTGGTTTGAAATTGATCCTAATTGGAAATCAACTGTTTCAGAAAGATGCATTAGTAATCTCAACGACAATAAATGTATAAAAACACGTTTATAACGCATAATTGTGTGTCTAAATAGTAGAAGAAAAATAAAAGTTAACGATGAGGGCAAATTGCAGCAGTTGGTTCCTGCGTGTGAACTCGGGCGGCCAGTGTTGCGACGTAAAGTTGCTGGGCGAAATTGTCCCGTCTGAAGCGGGCCTAAGACACCCTATTGTCTGATACAAAGACCACTTAGGAATGTTCGGGTGTTTAACAGTTGTACTACTTTTTTAACAAAAACACACAAACACACACACATACATTTCAGAGGGAAAAGTTAAAGAAAGGAAATGCACCATTAGGTTGAGTGAAGTTTGTTGGCAAGACTCTGGACAAGAGCAGGAATGCCGTTAACCTTGGGGTCACCCCGGAAGACTGTCTTGCTTCCCTTACCTGGGTTTATCTAACAGAAGTAGCTGTACGAAAATTAGAAGAAACACATGTGCATAACACTCACTATTCATGAAAAAATGTGTCAACATCCAAAACGACCCATGGGGAAAACTGTGCGCGGACTTTTTCGGCTACGTTGGCCGAGTCATTTCTCGTGGTCAATGTGTCATTGCAACCTTAATTTCAGAGAACGGTTAAAAGGCATATTACAAACTAAATGCAATTTGGTTTTCAATGAAACTACAACACACAATACGGCACTCTAATATAGTAGGTTGAGGTACCTCTGAACAATCTCCAGGGTGCCGCCTTCGGACAGCTGATGCTGAACATGAAATATGTGCACTCAAAAGTGAGCGAGCACTGACTCCCAATTTGTTTTTCTCAGGCACCAGCGACATGTCGACAAGCAGTGCAACGTGTAGAAGGTCGTCTAGAAGTGTGCAGCCTAGATAAAAAAGCAAGATGTAACGATCATCAGAATAAAATCACACCAAAGAGGCTCCGTTGTAGTGGGACAATCTACGATCTAGGAACAGTAATCGGGAGTCAACCGGCGTACAGCCGAGATTCACTATGCGTTGACTGAGGTGAAACATGCCGACGGGAAGATAGAAGAACGCGTGCCGTTTTCTTTACACCATTCACTTTGCGCAGCCGATAGCAGGGCAGTTGGGCCGCGTCACAAAAATCTGACACACTCGCTAGCGTTTCTCAACTTCGTTCGGCGCCTGTCGGCACCACAGATCAGTGGTCAGCATTCATGGTTTACCCGGGTCCTGGGAGGAAAAAGTACGAACGCAGAGCCGAGCGTCGAACGCAACTTTTGTAAAATAAAGCTCCGGTAACACTTTGGCGACTTTTGAGCTTCAAACGACGCCTCTTTGAACGATCCAATGCGTCAAACGGTTGCGGCAGCCAAGCATGCCGGAATCCAGGGGGCTGGAGGCTTAATATCCGAAAGAGACGCGGCGGCGTGGTTTTTACGTGAACCTCAGTTCGCACATGCGATAACAGATAGCGAGGCTACGCGGGTGTGAACACTGACTGAAGTTAAGTCGGAGTACACGCAGTCGAAATGACGCTTGTAACAGAGCACACCTAGAAGCTTTCGAATAACCAGCGATTTCAAAACTTGATATGTGCTTTCTGTCCTTCGATGTTTACTTTGATCTGTGTATACCAAACCATTCAACGCTGCAGGTAATAAAGTCGTGTATACGTACCTTTCGAAGCGATTCCAAGGGTGTTGGTTTCGTTTGGAGCCGACGGGCAAAGAGCACGAAGAACTGTCAACAAGGCATCAGACAGGGCGCTGCGTTAACTGCGTCCCTTCGCTCGTTGCGTCAATGCGTCGTTCGCGCTACGAGGCTGACGAGGGCCCCCGCGGGGCTCGCGTTTCACTGCGCATGCGCGGCTACGGCGCCGGTTCTCTGCACGCAGCTCGCGAGCTGGCGCGCGCGCGGCATGACGATGAAAATTTATGTTCTCGAAAAACGAGGCTGCAACGTATCGTTTGATGGCGCAAATGCACGTATTTTTCATGTCGTTTTTTTACAGTGAAGTTAACGAATGTGTATCGACGGCCTTGCGAACTACTGGACTGTGGATATAACGTGGCTTCAGCAAAACTTTGAAACGACTGGTTGATCCCCGCCTTAGAGGGAGGGGGGTCAGCGCCCTCAAAAACCCGTGACTGGAAAAAGAGAGGCCCCTTTTTGGCTTGGACATGGACTAATTTGGAGGACGGGGATTTTCCATTGTTTTGTATATACTGTGTTGTATACCTCGTAACGTCTAAATAAATGGTCTAGACGAGGTCTTCCCGCATCTGTCGAACTCTTCTGATCACCCACCAAAGCAGGCTGATCAAACGATTGTCCCCGCGAGACACTGCTGGGCAGTCATCATCTATTTACCCATGAGACGAACCTTTACTGAGGCCATGGCAAGTGTCTGCAACATCGCTTTGATCAGTTCCTGTTTAGTTACAGGGGTACACCAACCGGTACAACAGATGAAACTCCGGCCCAGCTGTTCCTGTCCAGAAGCTCGAGGCCCAGAACAAGACTGAGTCTGATCCACCCCGTCATCGAGCTACGAAAGAAAAAGGGACTTTAGCTAACTAAGGAATTCCTTGGACCAGCACCGAGGGGCCTGGGGAGAGTGGTCTGAAGGTGTCCAAGTTATGGTAAAAGGCCTAAGGGCCAGAGATTCCAAATGGCTGACGGGCACAGTAAGCAAGCGTGTGAGCCCAGCTACGTGTGTGGTTCGTGTTAGGGGGAAGAGCGGTACATTCACGCTGACAACTCACGGCTGAGTTCTTTTCAGGCTGACCTGAGGACCCCTAACCGACTATTGCCATTGTCGGACATGACCGCCGATACGGCTACAACTGACAATGAATCACCTGACTACCATGACTCGGCACAAGCAGAGAACGGAACCGCGACACCACGGGCGCCTGACCCAGACCCCAGCCTTGCCCAGTACTGTGACTGTTTGTTCCAATGCCCCACCATCAAACAACGGGGCCGCCAGACCAGAAGCTCCGCCGGCTTCTCCACTCTTGCCACGGCGCACTACACGGATAAGCGGAGCTCCGAAGCATTACAAGCCCATGAACTCCACGAACTCTCTAGAGGGGAAGGAATGTTGTGTTATTGTGTCCACATCAAGTGCAATGTGTTTGTTAACTGTGAGGTCAGTCTTTTCTATAGATAGCGCGGCTGCTATCAGTATAGGAGCAGCTCTGAGTGTGCCAACGGGCTCGTTGAATTCTTTACTTCATTGAATAAACTCGCAACCTGCGTATGACTGAGTACTTTCCACTGTTTTCCTGCTGATGCCTGTCACAGAAGAAATTTGGCGCTGGGAATGTCCGGCCTCCCAGAGACATATGACCTTCCATCTTACCGGCTTCGATGTGCGAGGCTGCATAGCAATTAAAAGAAGTAACAGTACAGGACTTTCTATCCGATCAAAATTTTAGCGCTCACCGTTTTGGCGAGAATAATGAACGGTATAGTATATCAAAATATAGAATAACGCAACTGCAAACATTGCGAGTAATTCGCAAAGGGGAGAGGGTGATAATAATTTTTAAAGCAACTAGGCTTCGAGAACAGAAGGACTGGCACTGAAATGCACAGACGGTTCAAAGACAACGAGCACGTCAGTGTCAGTGAATTTTATTGATAACAAACACATTTTGAAAATGCATCGTAGAGGAGGAAGCATGAAAGCGCTGTTAGAATGCAAACAAATAAAAAAAAAAATAAAAACGCTATTTTGATTTAATAAGGGCCGGTTGCACCAACGTCGCTTATCTTAACCCAAAGCGGCGCTTTCCTAAGCCGGCTTAGCGCCTTAAACCGAGCTTAGGTAAGCACGGGTTTAAATTCCGGTTGCACCAAGGTTAAGCCGGCTTTACAGACGCGCCCCTAGCTAAACGCTGGATTTGCGTAGGGAATCTAGGGACAAACAGAGCAAACTAGGGAACGCTCAGAGCGACGAATACGATTGGCGGAGAGGAATCACGTGATGTAAAAAAAAAAAAAAAAGAAAAGATAAACTGCCGTAGTAGTTGTCGTCGGCGTCTGCTTTTGGCTGTATTTCTTCGGTGAGTAACAAATTAAAGGTCTCCAAATTCAATCATTTTTTCGTTTAACTTGCAATAACAGAAGTCAAAGCTTCAAATAAACACGAATGCTCTTTACATCTGTGATTGTGTGTTTAATATCGGTTGATAACAGGATATTTTGACAGTGGTAGTAGTTTTCTAAAACTAAGTCTAAGCCTGAGACCGATGAAGTTCAAAACAGTGACGAACTCGCCACGACAGCTGCGAAAATGCCCGGAAATCGTCGAATAGAAGTCGTCGAGAGGTCAGGTCACGAGACCTCGCATCGACGGTACTCGTTGCTATCAGCAAGGTGACAGAACTGCACTGTACCGTCGTTGAACATCCCCTGCAGCCTCAAACGGACTTCAGTTTCACACTGTCGAGTTCAGAAAAAAAAAAAAAAAAAAACTCCCACTAGTGCATCACATCGTGCCGATAAGAACGGTCGTCTCTTCGCATCACCTGCCCCAGCCTGCCCCGATACAGCAATGACCGAATCTAGCATAGTAGTCGTTACGATTTGTCGTCGCCACGAATGAAAGATATGAAGCAAAATATTCCTAAAAAATCGCGAAAAAAAGTTACGGAGGACACAACAAGGCGCAACTTTCAACTGAATTTTATTGAAAACGTCTTCCGGTATATAGTCTCAACGATCGTCACAATGACAACAAACGACAAAAGTAAAGGGAAAACACCATCACAGAGCACAACTCGGAAACAACAGTATCTCGTTCACGGGAAACGAATGAAAGATATAAAGCAAAGTATATAAAATGCGATCACCAAAAAAGTTAGTTATGGAACGATACAGTTTTCTGAAGCCAAGATTCTACTCGCGAGATAAGGAAAATTCACTGAAGATTGTCTCAAAACTCAGAAAACGAAAGAAATTGAATTTTCGCTGTTTTATTACTTAAAAGCGCCGCAAACTAATGCAAACGGCAGAGGTGTCAACAATCAGCTGATCGCCGAGATCATGTACTGCCACTATTCAACGCGCTGATCAGATTGAAGGATACGCGCTACAAGTGTAAATAAACAAGGTGGTAAATAACAATACGTTACAGCTATGCGAAAATTAGTAAGTACATACGAATAAGCTCGTTGACAGAAGAACCAACGGGAATACAGACGTGAGCCCCACAGCTCCGTACGTTTCTCGGTTAGGGCTAACACGCCCTGAAAGTGGAGAGCCAACTTGAAAACAGGGGTCGATAAACACGTCACGCGACAATATTTTGCATCCTTGTCACAATCAAAAGTCATTTTGTCGAGACTTTCACGCTGATGTAGCCTAAAACACTTTGCACAACCAATTTCGTCCACCGCGTCGACCGCCACAAACTAGCCGCCATGTTTTTAATCCAGGATTAAGAAACAACCAGAAGCAAAGCGCCCAATGTTGGGCGCTTAAGTTAAGCGTAGTTTAGTGCTAGGTTTAGCGATAAGCGAGTTTGGTGCAACCGAACGAAACCGAAACTAAGCTTAAGTTCCCGGCTAAGCTCCGCTTTGCGCTAAGCGACGTTGGTGCAACCGGCCCTAAGTGTGATTCGCAGAGTTAGGCGCCCCTAGCGGCGGCCCTACTACCTCCCCTTCCCCCGGTCCGGAGATTGGGAACGGCCCTCACGTGACCGACTAGTTGAAACGGCTGGCGCCGGGATAGCGCCGCTCCGCGAAAGTCGGGCGTTCGAGTGGCGGCGTTAAGTTTGGGGCGCACTGTACATTGGCCCTTTTTAGGAAACGAACCTTAACAAGACAAAAGGAAAAATTAATTTTGGCAGTAGTTCATAAAGACTGAATAGGCCTTTTTTTTTTAATTATTAAGCCTGGTGCTCTGACAAACTTTATTCGTAAAATACCATCTTTTTTTTGCTTTTTATTTTGTCATTGTGGCTTCAGAATTCGGAAGTTCTTTTTTTTTTTTGGGGGGGGGGGGGGGGGATAAATTCTAATTGCCGAATCTTTTGCCGGAGAGTGTTTTTCGGAGTTTATCAGATTTATCTGAAAACACGCAATCTTACCTGTAGGTCACTAACTGTTCCCAGTGGGGGACGCGTTCCGGATATCATATCCCATTTGACAATCCCAGAACTGACTGCGTGCCGGCCGTTCCATTGTGCCTTGAGGCACCTGTAGTGCTCTTGGTGGTTTTTACTTCAAGTTGTTGTTAGTGATCATAGGGATCTCTAGTGTGCTCCGATGGTCGTGTGCCAGTGGAAGAGAGATTCCCCATCTTTCATCAATCGAACTTCATAACAATTATAGCAGCTATTACCGCTCGCTGCTTGCCTAGATAGACTTAATGAAATAATGTGAGTGCGTAGTGATTCGCCCTGTACATGGTGCAGTAGACTTACAATCTGTGTCATTTAGTTATTCTCTCAGCGGTTTACATATGACAGCCTAGACTTCTAAAGTAAATAAATATCGCTCTTACGTAACGATAGTTACACGCCAAGTTGATCGAGTCTTCTTCAAAACTGTAGAAATATCTCTAGAAACAAATAAATAATGTAAACCCATCAAGACAACATATAGCTTCGCATGGCAAAACTGTGTTCCAATCCACCAGTGTGGCCTGCCTAGTTTGAAAACGAGAAATAAAATGTGCCGTAGGACAGGTGGTTTTGAACTACGCGGCTCTGGTTTCCCCAAAGCATACTTAGACAGCCTCCAGTTTGCGACCGTCAAAAGGAAAGAGGATAATTCACAAATCCGCCGTTCTGCAGGTTTTCCAGCAAAGGCGAGATACAAATCAGTGCACACTTGAAACGGCAAAGCCGTTAAAGATCGGTGCCCGCTCTTCCGTATCGTAAAGAACCGTATCACCTTCGGCGATACGGTTCTTTTTTCTTTTATACAAAATATATATTAATCTCAAACTTGAATACTGTAAACGACTTAATTTTCGCGAGGACTTAATTTTCGTGAATATCGCGAATCGCAATTCGCAAGAATTAGGCCCCGCAAACAATTCTAGTAAAATGTAAACATATTGGAATCTATATTCAGATCCCACCGCGTCGCAAAAATCAGAACCTGCAAATTATTATAAAACATAAGCTTTTACCGAAATCCCGAAATATTGAGTCCGCAAAAAAATAAGTCGTGCAATGTATGTCTTTGATAAAATAGTTCTCATGGCCTGTTACCATTACCTCGCAAAAAAAAAACCGTGTCTATTGAGAAGCGCTTAAAAATTGCAATTTCTCCTAAAAAAATTAAAGTCGTAACTAGAAAACTGAAAAGCGCAAATAAAAAACAAAAACACGGAAGAAAAAGAGACACATACAACACGGACTGGCGCTTGATCACAATGAACGAACGAGCCCAATCCAAAGTTTTAATTTAAGTCGTATTCTGCTGAATAAACATCTGAGCTCAAATTCCTCATTAATTGCTTCGGCCGTCTTTTTTTTTTTCGTTTTTTTTTCTTGCCGTCTCTGGCTCTTTTGCGCTGTTTACACCTTTTCAACGCTTATCGCTTTTTTTTTACGTTCTCCCAGCCAGAGTTAGTTTTTCTTTTAATGGCGCTACGCTAACGGTCCACGTCCTGTTTCTTGTTTCTACGCCTGCTCTTGGCGTGGGGTGCAAGAAATATTTCTGTTCATAGTATGTTTTCCTATGGGATACCTGTTTAACGATTTCTTATTAGGCCTCCCACTATTTAGTGAAAATATTATCACAGGCCAATTTTGATTGGATGTGTTGATTCCTCGCAAAGAATGAACATACTCGTCGAACGTACAACGAGATAAAGCAAAAAGATTTTTCTTTTATTGCCTTTTCAAAGCGCTACAAAATTGTGCAACGTGTCAAGGAATTATAAATTGAATGTAACACTTCAATTTGGGTCTATACCGAAGCCCCATTAAAGTTAACATCCCCGCAATTTTAGTGTGTATTCAGGAACAAAATGATGAACTTAATTACCTAATTAATTCAGAATATATATCGATACATGTTCTTAGAATAAATTTCTAGCTATCATTCTGAAGAAAGTCGCCGTAGCACCATCTACTTTCTTCTTCATTCTGAAATAAAAGTTCGCCTAAGAGACGATGCACTCAAAAACATTATAGTACCCTTTTGCTAGTTTTGACAATTTCCAACGCGTATACATAGAACAAGTTAATGATGCGAACATTAATCTTATTTTGCTTTAAGCTACTCTATTCAAAGTTCGTTGTACTTGGTGCAACAGGACATCAGCAGTAAATTACTCCACATCGCAGTACTACACACTTTTGTGACTCTTCTGCCATTATCGCACATGGTCGCCCTCGATTCTGCTGTCTGGGTAGAACTTTATGATGCGAATTGAGTTCACACCTTCTATTTCGGGTGCTGTCATATAGGTAGTCGGTTGCGGCGAATTTCTGTAAGAAAGAAAGAAAACATGTCTAGTTGATGTTGATAAATTGCTTCATGCTGAGGTGGTTGTCAGCTTTCGCTTAGCGTGAGTGCCGCGTTCTTTGCACCCTGCGTTCTGCCGAGTTTTCTGTCAGTACATTTCAGTTTCAGGTTGCGCCTTACCTAACGAATGACTCAAAATGAGGGGCAGATCTAGTACGACCTTTTTTTTAAATTAATCGTGGACGAAATGAGATCACAAAAAGCCAGTATACTGTTCGAGACGGCATTCTAAATTAAATATTAGAAAGGTACCGATTCAATTTGCTCACCAAGAAATGTGCTAACATAACGCCCATTGAAATTATAATTCTTTGTATAGCTTTCTGGTGTTAAACTTAAAACACATCAAAGACACCTCACTTTACCATTTTACTATTATTTTTATTGTCAAAAGGCCTCAGACAAATAATTGTCAGTTAATTTCGTTCACGCGTATATGTGCTATCACAAGTAGGAGACGAGAGGAGAGTAATAAAGCCCCGAACAGGGGGGGGGGGGGGGGGGGGGGGGGGGGGTTGACGACGTCGAGATGCTTGGAAACTCTTGGTACGCCTTCCGTCGTCAAACGTTCCGCGAAGTGTATTCCCGGAATGTCCATTAAATAAAACTGGTGATAGAAAAACAATTCTATCAGTACTAATTTATGATGACAATAGAATGCAAATTTGCTACGCACAAGAAGGCAGCGCGAGAGGGTAAAGTAGAAAAAAGAAAGGACAATGGCCTGTTGTGTGTCATCTGAGGCACGACAGAATTTTATTTCGGATACACTCGTTGCATGTCCTTGTTAGAAAATCCCAGGCACAACGCATCATTCTGAACAGTGTCAGCTTTTCACAATGGTGCAACAATATATGACTGTTACATTGTTGTCAATGACAGTGATTAAGATTTCAGAAATCATATAACACAGTTATTCTCGTTGGCGATGATGATCGAACTCGGTGTGCATGCAAGAATGAAGCAAAATCTTTTTTGCAAGAACAACAGGCAGGATTCGATGGGTGAGAAAACATAGCTACCTGCTTCTAGATGTCATATCTTTGAAATAAGAACATTGTATATAAAATATGTCCCCCCCCCCCCAAAAAAAAGAGTATATATATATATATATATATTTGTGTTTGTTTTTAGCAGTTTCGTATACTGCTTCTGACGCTATCATTTACCAACCTTTCATTGAAGCCTCAGGGCTCTGTGATATGTGCTTTCCATTATGGAGCCTCACCGTCTCTATGCGAGTTTGTAAAAACCGAATACAAACATACAAACCAGGAAGCAGAAGCGAAAGCTGTTCTTGTTGAGTACCACCTGTTTTTGGAAATTGGTCGTTAGTTATTTCTCACTCTATGAAAAACCCGCGTCGGGTTCTTTTATACGATATAGGTAGCCTGTCAGAGTTTGCTGTCATAAATATATTTTATTTGCACGTTACCTATATGTAAATTGCCATACGTTCGTGATACCAGTCGAAAAAACTCCCAAAGTAAGTAACATTTTTAGTGCTAACATTTAAGAAACGTTATTTACTATTTTTAATGTAATTTGTCTAAAATATTGTGAATGCACTTATACATTTTGGCAGCCATGTTGTTGAATTTCATGAGCCAACTTATACTTTCGAATTGCGGTTGAGCCGGGCTATAGGGGCAATAGTTCTTAAATATTTGTAACGCCTCGAAAATAAAAGAAAAAAAAAAACTATAGCTGCCTCAAAATGTTTAGACGGTAGTTGAAGAGGAAATGCAGTGCAGACCTAGTTTTGCGACAAAGGAACAAGGGTGGATGAAGGCATGCGTACAGTTGAGCACCCTAAACCGGGTGGTGGCTAGCGCTACATTGCAAAATGTTTTTATTACCAAACGTTATCATCTAGAATAGGACTGTAATGCCACCCCCCGCGTCTGCTTGGATACACGCAGACCCACAATGATGTTACGGAACTGTCATACAAGTTGACCACAGCGATGCCACTTTTTTCAACAGAAGCAGCTCCGCGGCCTCTCATCTAAAAGTTTAGCATGGTCGCAATTATATTTCGATCACACGTGCCTACTCCTCAATAACCACAGTTAAAACAAGTTCGGCTACTAGCGGAGGGTTACAGTTTCCCAATTTGTGCGTTGAATTGAGGCACTTGTGTGTGCATTTAAGATAGCTTCTTCGCCCTTTTATGTATAAAAGAAACAACGTGTTTCCAGGTAATGAAGCTTTTTTTTTTTTGTTGTCAATTACATTTTGGGAAAACCACTTTGCGCAGCCTTGAGCTGTACGTAACACGTGCTTATTTCTTGACCAGAGTACGATAGCTTATCTAGGCACAACAGAGTCTTTATATCCTTCACCGCGTGGAACTTTGTCTTCTCTCTGTGCACTTTGTGTGTTTGCTTATCCGCCAACGCGCCCACATACTTTTGTTCCCCCCTCCCCGATCTCAAGCATTGATGAAGTGCGCTTGGTTGCCTTGTCACCGCGTGTCGCCTGCACGTTCTCTACGTCGCCCTCTATGCGTTGGGATGCTTCAACGAGGCGTTTCGAAACCCTTTCTCGCCGTCTAGTCGCCGACAACAGAAGACACGCAGGGCTTGACGACTTCCGATCACCTAGTTAACGCTCCATGAACAATGACACTGCGACAGCCGCTTAGAAGAATGGCTTTGAATACACCACGAAGCAAGGATCGCAAGCATATTACACTGCGCCACGAATTCTTTTATTTTTTTTTTTGGTTGGAGGGGGGGGGGGGGGGGGGGGAGAGGAGGGGCTGTAAGTGTAAATACTGCACGTACCCCGAAACACTAAACGATATTGTCTCGTCCGGAGGCGGATCACTGCGGAGCACTCGATGATAATTATAAACCGGGGTAATTAACGGTCGCCTAACGAGCAAAAAAGAGACATAAAGGGCAAGCCTGAATGCCATTTCATAGCCTAGATAGAAGTTATTGTTATTATCTATCTCGGATTTTTTGGTCACGGGATTTTCTTTTTTTGGAGGGCAATAGATCTTCAACTTTTTTAGACGTCAACGCCTCAGCATACAATAAGATAAGAATTTCAACTGAACAACAACAAGCATCACAATATTCCCCTGAAATATTTTAGATGGCACTCATAAAGTATCAATAAGAAGTAATCCAACTTTTGGAGGTGTAAATTTTCTTATTCCACGGCTCTAAAAACATTTTCTCATCAAATACGATGAGCCACATTCACAAAATTGTTTTTGCTTTCCTTACAGAAGATTTTAATGTTTCCGAGAAACTTAGTTGCCTGGGTATCCATATAATGCACATCAATCATAATTTTAATATCATATTAAAATCATATCGTATATTCCAAAGAATGTCCCAGAAAGTTGGCCATGTTTATTTCCATAGACAACACGCCGGCAGAATCCAGTTGAAAGAACCGAGGAAGGTCTAAGTCATGGCGACGCCTTTGCTGTTGAGGAAGTCAGAAACTGCGGAAAATCACGCGGAGTTCGCCGGCGTGGATCAAGGAGAGCGCGACTTGGCCTACGGCGACGAAACAACTCCAGCGAAGAAAAGATACCCATGGTATGGTCCGTCATCCCAAGCACCCAACAAAGACCAGTCTCAAGAGTCTCCAGGAAGGATTCTCCAGACTCTGAAGAAAGACGACTGGCTCTTCCCGTTGGTGTACTGCGAGTTTTGGATTGCCGGCGCGTTCTCGCTCATTCAGCCATTTTTTCCGCTCCTGGTGAGTCACCGAAAGGACCATGAGTGTGTTCATTGAATTTTGCTTGGACAATTGCACTACGCTTTACGTGTACGCAAAGTTCGGTCCAATTCAGCAAGTTGTGTCATTTTGAAAGCGCTGAAAACAAGGTTTTCTTATGCATTTGATAAAGTTCCTAAGTGTACAACGGGAATACCATGTTTCATCTTTTTCTTAGCTCGACAAGCCTGTGATGAGGTCGATATATAGCATGCTTCAATAGCTAGGCTATTTGAGAGCGAAAACAGCGTCCGTCCTTTTTACCGTTGAGACTCGTTAACTATTGCAGGAGAAAACAAATCGCTTATGTCATTGGTTAATATGAACGGAAGACAACAGTGATTGGTACTCTGGGTGTACGTTGAGGCTGTAGGCATGCAGGATACTTTCGGGTTGTGTGAACTATCACAACATTTCATATAGAGTTCTGTCAAACAGTGCGAGTTCTATGCTTTTGCAGGGGCTAACGAAAGACGGGACTCGCGAAGAAACATTTTGACGCAAAAAACAGTTCTTCTTACGAGGTGGATTTCCTGGAAATAGAATCTGTCGGTCTTATCTGAGGCAGCCTATACAAGCCAACAAGACTTCACAAGGCGAGCAAGCGCCCCAGACTAGCTCTTAGAAGGGTTTTTCCCGAGGCTCTTCAAGGAAAATAACCCATTCATATCTTTTTTGAGAAAGCCGCTCCAAACTTCCAGTAAGGACCGATTGAACAAATGCTAAGTCCCAGCTGTAGTCACGGAAGGCGTAGAAACCCCAGGGTGTGATTATTTTTTCTGCGTTCCTTTGGACTAATAGAGCAATTTTATAGGCCGCGGTGTGACACTAAGATGCTCGAAGCTGGGCACACTTTGCGTTTCTTAAGTGGCCAGTAATTAAAAAGGTTGAATTAAAAAAAAAAAAAAAAGTTTGTGCCGGCTTCCCTGATAAGCGCTCGAAAAGCCAATCACTGCGACATGGGGAGGAAGCTCGGCATTGACGAGGCTGAGAGAATATTTATACTTCGAATATGGGACACTGTTCGTGACCAATTTCTTGTCTATTTCATTCCCCGTGCAGCTACAATTTATTTTACAATCTACAGAGACATTTTAAGTTTTAAATTTTAGAACCCAAGAATCTTTTGACGGATGTCTGAGATTATCCTGCTTGGGTGAAACAGCGCTCAAGGTTTGCACACAGAAGACAGGCGCACAAAAAAAAATCACATGTACACAGCGCTGAATAACAACTCAGGTTTGTATTTCTTTTTTTTTTTATCATCACCTTCTTCTACGTCTCCTACTTCTACTTCTTGTACTTTTGTGTACGTGCAATTTTTTTTGTGTGCCTGTCTTCTGGGCGTAAATCTTGAGCGCTCTTTGACCCAAGCATGAACAACCAACTCGCTCAAGCATCCGTCCTCTCAAGTCTAAGATGAACTTATTCAAAAAAAAATTTTTAATGTTATTAATGTAAGAGAAATTAATAATTCTATATTGAATGTAACTAAACGTGTATTTTTATTCTGTATTTTTTTTTGGTGTATAAAACATGTATTTTCATTGCCTTGTTAAATGTCACCCTTATTCTCACGCCGCCAATGAGCACTGTACTCATCCCGTTATTCTTGATATTAAGCGTAGTACCTAATATTTTCAGGCGACTTCAAAAGGACTGGACGAATGGGAGACGGGACTTGTCTTCTCAGCGTTCAAACTCTCCATGTTTGTAGGATCGCTGCTTGGGAACAAAATGGTATATGCTTCAAGAACATTAAACTAAACTTTAATGCACGCTTCCAGCCTTCAACTTCTTCCCTAATGCATTTTTGCGGCTGTGTATAGAACTTGGACACCAAGTTTGTCATATCAGTGCCGGGATTAACCTAGCTTTCTTTCAAGTTCAAATTAGTTTGCTCACATCTTTGATTTTGCGTCGCGAAGTATCCGAAGTATTTTTTTTCTCATGCTCAATCTGACCGGAAAGGGTTTTTACCGCTTTGGTTTAAAGTGTATCTTTGGTATGAGGTTTGTTCATCATTACCCATGTTACTCATAACTAGAAATGTGAGTGTCTCTTACTGCCAATATAATTCGATTCTAGATGAAAGCAACTTCGCCACTAACATGCTACCTGGTAGGGCAAATTGGATTCGTGATTTTCACTGTCACATTTGGGTAAGTTTCACTGAACGCACTGTACCAAAGTGTTTTCCCAATTCAAAATGGCGATATGCCAATGTGTTTATCAGTCACTTTAATTTCTATATATTCAAAATATTGACCAAAACCTGCCCCAAAGCTTTGACGACCTGCTCTAATTATTGCCCTGAATAAGAAAGGTAGAGGCATCTTCTCCCTCCTCCTATGACGCGCACACCTTTTATCTTTATGTTTTGTGTTTTGCTTTTCTACGCCCGCGCGTTAACTGTAGCATTGCCTGGATCGGCCCAACATAGCAGATAGCGTTCCTATACTTGAGTCAGAGCGCATTGAAAAGCTAAGAGACACGCAAATACATACATACAGACTAAAAGCGCACTGTCACGGTCTACCAGCCTCAAAGTATGTGCTCAAAGAAAGACGATGAAAGCCGTGACGTTACACAATCGGCGTTATTTGATTGGCGACATGAGCTCATAGCATACACTGCTCTCTGACAGCATAGACATCCCTTCTTCATCCTTCTCTGACGCGCAAACCTTTTATCTTTATGTATTACTTCTTACACCCGCGCGTCGACGGTAGCGCCGCCTGGATCGGCCCGAGATGGCAGGCGGCATTCTTCAAAGGATGTCGCGACTTCTTTTGTATGAAGCAGCTTTAGTTCAAATGCGTTGCAAGCATTAAAACATATTAGCTAATCATATATATGGGCTGTAGCATGATATCTATACTCATTAGTTGTCATTGACTGTTTATATATCTCTTTAGTTGTAATGCAATTTTCACTACTTTTTTAATACTTGGATTTTTTTTTCTATAGAAATTCCTTAAGCTATCTTTAACATATACTATTTTTTTATAATAACATGTACTTTGTTTTGCTATTGTATTTTTATACTAGATAAGAAGAATCTGGAAAACTTAACGTTTTGCTCTCGGGGGTCGACACGTGAAAATGTTTTAATAGCTTTTGCTTCGTCACTTTCGCCCCCTGTATTTATGCTGCCGACAAATTCACAAAAATGTCCCGACTGCTGATATAACCTTCGTGAAGGAACACACAAGTTGACTGTTATTTGTGTCTTGAGTGCAACCATCTTGGCCGCTGAAAACATGCTCTCCTTTTCTTCCTTAGATGTTTGTTCTGGGCTCCTGCTGGAAATGTCTTCCTGGGACTCTCGTTTTTACTCGTCGTTCTCGGTGGCTTCTCAAACACTCTCTACCTGGTCGCCATGTTCGCGCTATTCACCACTCGGTTTCAAAAAGGCGCAGGTCTGATCATGGCAAGTGCGTTGCGCCTACCCTAACTTTGCGGTGTCGTAGGTGTTTCCCTTGTTTTAAACGTCAACCGCGCTGTGGTAGCGCGGTTGACGTCAAAAAGGCCAGGAAAATACGAGTCTTTAAGAGCTAGATGTATGTACAGTAGTGAAGAAAAAATATCCTATTTTGATCTTACGTAGCTAAACTTTTCGGCAACTGTTAGACAGTCATAATTCATTTCATTTCATTTTATTTATTATACCTTCAGGGCCCCTGGAGGGCATTGCATAAGGGGGGTAACATAAAACACAATATAAGACTTCAAGGTTTAAAATCATATCTAGGGACAAATAGGCTGAAAGAACATCTGTTATTTTACAGTGCAATATCTTCATTATACAATGATATGCTTAGTAAGTTCTGCTAAAAACGAGGCATGATCAGTAATTGTCACAATGGACTCAGGTAGCGCATTCCCATCCCGTATACACAAAAAAATGGGACAGTTTTTTAAAATGCTGGTTCTGGCAAAGGGCATTTATATCTTCTGGCAATGATCACGGTGTAGGGAGACATGACTGGCTGAAAAGAAAAATTCATGGTCAGACCAGGGCTTGTAAAACAGGTGATCTATCTACGGTGCGTCTAGTATTAAGAAGAGGTAGTGATAAAGAAGCCTTAAGGGCAGAGATGCTCGTGGGTGAGTAGTCAGCAAGAATGAATCTAGTTGCGCGGTTTTGAATTGATTCTAACATGTCGGATAGGTAAGCCTGATGGGGGTTCCAAATGGTACAAGCGTATTCCATCTTGGATCTAAAAAGGGTGCAGTATGACAGCTGTTTGATTTTCGGTGAAGCTTCACTAAGATGGCGTCTTAGAAAACCTAAAGTTTTATTAGCATTGGAAGTTATGTGTTCAATATGAGTTCTCCATGAGAGGTCAGAGCTTAAGTGCACGCCAAGGTATTTAAAAGATGAAACCTTTTCAATGGGCTGGGATGTAAGTTGATAGGTGTAATTTACTGGGTCACAGGATTTAGAAAAAAATGCACATTTATATTTATTATGTACAATGGACATAAGCCACTCGGCACACCAGGTTTCAATTAGAGATAGGTCTTCTTTTAATTTTAGGCAATCATCCTCACTGAAAGTAGCGTGATAAATAACAAGATCGTCAGCAAACAGACGAACACAGCTTCTCAGGCGATAACCGATATAATTTATATAAATAAGGAAGAGAAATGGGCCCAGTACAGTATCCTCTGGTAAGCCTGAAATAGCTGGTAAGGATTGTGAAGATGTTTCACCTAGACGTACGGATTGGTTTCTAGTCGCAAGAAAAGTTTTTATTCAATTAACCACAGTTGCATTTGTTTTTAAGTTTTGTAATTTTACTCTAAGCCTGTAATGTGGCACACAGTCGAAAGCTTTCGAAAAGTCTATAAAGAGAGCGTCTGTTTGTTTTCGTGAGTTAAAATTACTGTGAATATCGGTTACCAACTCGAAAAGCTGTGTTGTGCATGATCGATTCCTACGAAATTCATGCTGGTTAGAAAAAAAAATACATCATTGATATCAAGAAACTGCATTATGGCTGTAAAAATAATATTTTCAAGGAGCTTACTACATACACTTGGTAAAGAAATACGCCTGTTATTGCTCAGATTGTCAGATGACCCAGACTTAAAAATTGGAATGACGTCTGCATGTCTCCAGTCATTGGGAAGCATACCAGTAACAAGTGATTGGTTGAAAATTTTACCCAGGTACAGGGACGAGATGTGCTTAGTAATTATTAAAATCTTACTGTTTATCCCGTCGCGACCAGGAGCAGAGCTGACTGGAAGTTGCTCTATTAAGTTTTATATTCCTCCAGAAGAAATAGTTGCTGACCCCATTTCGCCAAGTGCGTCCCGAGAAGCTAATTGCGGCATAGGTAACGTTTCGCGAGTGAAGACGCTACTGAAATATTCATTAAATCTGTCACATTCTTCAGTTTCAGTCAGCTGCTTTCCAGTCGGATCTGAGACGATCGGACGTTTCTTTGAAGAAGGATTGATAATTTTCCAGAATCTCCGTGGATTTGAGATAAGAATGTTATACAGGTCGTTCTCAAAAAAATTACGTTTCGCCGTTCTTATTTCACGTTTACAAGTTTTAGCAAATTCACGGAAGCGAGACCACGAGGCGTCACCATTATCCTTCCTTTTTGCCAACTTGAATAGCTTCTTTGTCTTCCTTAGCATTCTCTTCGTATTAAGAGTGAACCATGGCGAACTGGGGATGGAGAATAAGTTCTTTGAATATGCAGCAGTTTGCTTTCACCGAACTTGTATTAAAGTGATGCTCAAAGTTTGGGAATGAATCCAATAACTCGGCGTTTATACTCACAGCGTTGGCTTTAGCGTAATTACGAAATGTTTTCTTTGACGTGACAGGAACGGGAATGTCAATGGATAGGTCAATGTTGAAAAGAGAGTGGTCACTAAACAAACATAACTTGTTAACATCGCTATATATTTCTACAAAAATATTTAAAAGAAATTACTATATATTTCTTGCAAAAATAGTAACAGCAGCCAAACAGAGCATCGTCGATAATGTGCTTGTTGTGACAAAATAGGACTTCGTGTAAACCCAAATTTCTAGATAGATACATAAGCTGACTAATACTGTAAAGCCATCTATTTTCGAGGCCCCTATTTTACGCGATTCGGTCAAAGAGGACACAATCGAGGCCACTAAATTTCGTGAATTTCAGACACCTGCACTGAAACTCTTAAGGACCGAAATTTTCGCGGCCCTTACACTTAGCTAATTTTTCAATAAGAAAAAATCGCTAAAGCTATTTGCTCGTGCATATTAAGGGTTTTACAGCACTTTGTAGAGAATCTATTCAGAGTGATCATAACTCGGCATCGATAAGCCATAAAGTTCAGCAAAATGTCGAAGACCATTTGATCCAAGTTCGCCCATTTTTGTTGCAGCTGGTCAAAATTCTGCTCGATGTTGCTGGCTTTATTTTCCTTCATACAACGCCCCAAATATTTCGAAAGGTGCTCGATTGAACATACGTCAGTAGACTGACACGGCCACTCCATCAAGCGCACATTTTTTTTTTTTTCTTGCGCCGATTACCCACAAGCCTGGCAAAGTGCTTGGGGTTATTTTCCTGTTCAAATATATAGCCACTGCTGAAACTCCTCCATGCTCAGGGAAGCAAGACGTCCTAAAGGATTCTCTCGGAGATTTGCTTCGTCATTACTTTAGGAGTCCTGTGAAAGGAACCAACACCACGAGCAGAAATAAATAAAATTAGTGTATATAAAGACAAAAGGGTTAACCTGGCTGTCCACCAGCAGAGAAACAACCTCATGCCACGACGTTCCACTTACAAAGCGTCACTATAGGCAGTTGATAGCGCGCATAAAATCTGTCATTGCTTAGACATCGCATGTGTTCAATTATATCACCACCAAATAGCATAAACTTAAGATTCTTCCGACCAGACAACTTTCTTCCTTTGGTCAAGAGTACACTTGAGGTGCTCTATTGCCTGTTTCAACCTGAATGTCCGGTTATTTATTCCTTTCTATTGGCTTCTGAGGTGGCCTACGTGCATTTAGTCCGGCAGCTCGCAGACGGTGTCTTACTATCCATGGAAACACCGTAAAACCAGATTTCTGAGACACATCTTTGGAAATATTCATGGCCGATAATCCGATAATTGAGGGTTCGTGCGGCTCGTCCGAACAACTTTTTTATCGACCAGGTGGGACGTCGGCCTGGGTGGTCCTGGAGGGTACCGAGTGAAGACACCTCCTCTGAACCTCTGTCTCTTGAGAATTTAAGAAATTTTGATGGTGGTACTTTGAGTTACCCAGAAAGCTGGCACTGCTTCATCCCAGAGTGGCTGTTGTGGATAATAGCCTTCTGAACATTCTCCGCAGAGTTTCGTGCGCCTCGTACTTTTCCCAATGCTTGAAAATTACGCATGTTTCAAGAAGAAATAATAAAAAAATTGTGATTCTACATATTTTCTGAAAATTCCAAAATGTAGTTGACTGGAAACAACAATAATAAAAAGAAGATAAGCACGCAAACGGCAAACAAAATAAGAATCACCGGGGATGCAACACTCACCCGTTGGTGGCGAAAAACGGGGCATTATGTCGCACCGCATAAAAAAAAAAACAGATCTTAAACATAAGTGGCTATTAAACGTGCCTCGAGCATTCTGTCTGAAAGAAAAACAAAATCAATATTTTTGTTCACTACTGTATATGCTTGTGAAATAACTTTGTCCACGCATGTAACTGCAGCGCTATGAAAGCTATGCTCGCCTTGACAATAGGGGTAAAAATAATTGACATCGAGTATAGTGCTTTGTAATTCCTGCATTAGAGGCATCCGTAATGAGGTAGAATATACAATACCGAAAATTTCATTAATCCGAGATTACGTATACTTCATGCCCCAGTTACTAGTACTACTCTTCTTTATCAAAGCAACATCACGTACAAAAATGCAACAAGCAGCATGTTTTATTATAAAACAGAAACACCAGAAAAATATTTGAAATCTACCAGACTGCACGAAAACAAAATCGTCTATTATTTCGCAAAAAAAAAAGAAAACAGCAAACAGGATCATAAACTTGATAAGAAGAACAACCTCCTCAGCTAAGGAGACTAGCATACTGGTCAATAAACTCAAAACCAACAAGAAAAGAGACGTATACTAATAAGATAGGTTTTAACCTAGTGAATTTTACGCAGGCACTTTTGGAAATCCTGTGGGGAACTGGGAACATGGTGGGTTCTCCAATCGGAGGGGCCTTGATTGATGTGAGTCTTCTTTTTCTTTTATGTAACATATTTTGTATGTTCTGTATGTTTTATGCATCACTGCATAAAATATTATGCAGTGATGTTTAGTTAATGTTTTAACAGGGATCGAATTCATCACCAACAACATGCACATTACCATTAACATCTACAACCACGCATCGCCTGCAGGGGCGATGCGTGGCTCATGCTGGATCTCGCGGGGCAATGCTGCTCTGGGGCTCGGGATGCTTCAAATAAAGAGAGGTGCCGCCCCTCTTACGATTTGACATCAAGCCGGGAGCTTCGCTACCGTAACATCACAGTTGCCGCTCCCAGTTCCAAATTTCATTTATAAGGGAGACACAGTATAACGTCCAAAAGCAACGACTTCACTGGCCCAGCCCAACACCACCTAGACAGAAGGCCTCCGCATGGTTTCCTCTTCTTCTATGAAACGTCATCACAGTCGGATCGCGCTCGGTCGGCTATTGGACCCGAGCCCGACCTTCGACGCGCTGATTGGCCACGAGCCGCAGCCGAACACTGATGCAGCGCTCGTGCCCAATCTCTCGCCTCGATCGATCTGACTATGATGACGCGTGTGGAGGCCTTCTGTCTAGGTGGTGTTGCCCAGCCCCGGAGCAGCATTGTCCTGCGAGCTCGAGTATGAGCCACGCATGGCTCATCCAGGTGATGTGCGGTTGTGGATGGTATGGTAATGCAAATGTTCATCATGATGTATTTTCGCCGTTAAAATGTGGCCACCTTCGTTCACTGAAGAAACGGTTCATGATATGACTCGTTCATAATTCCGAGACAAAAATGCACGCATTTACCCACTTCGACCACGAAAAATGTGTCTATACCGGGTATTCATAAACGGAACCAGTATTTACCAAACATAACCGTATGACTGTAGATGACCGTATGACTGTACAAGCTGTTGTTATTGGGTGTTGCATTCCTTGTGTGAATCAATATTTATGTTACGTTTTACTTTGTCTATAGTGCCTGGAGCGCCTCTCTCGACTTTTCTTGTTTAATTTGTCGATTCAGTTGCCGGCTGTGTCCTAAAAATGAAAAGACAACATAGTAAATATTAAGTGTTTACACATACCGATATTGATGTGCTTTTCAGATTGGCGACACTGGTTTACGCTAAAAATATAAAATTTAACTACTTCAGCACGACTTGCTAGCCTGCGATCGTTAAAGTCTATCACGCAGTAGTGATACATTACCGCAAGTCAGCTTGATTTTCACGCAGATCGCAAGTGGCAGGAAGAGTAATGTACAGAGGACACTTTCGTTCTACCGCGCGAGATTCCACTCCACGTGTTCCGGATTTGCGGTGCACTGAAACATTCGGCCACCGACCTCACTACACTGCAGTGCCGCGGGTTACTTCTACCCTAACAGTAACACAGCAGCAGATGTGAACACGGCACACGCCTAAACAACTAGCTTGCTATGCTCTGCGGCCGGCAAGTCGACATGAACTAAAGCTAGCTTGACTTCGGGCGCCGCGACGAAAGGGACGCCTGCGTCCACTCGGTTTTTGGAGTATAAACATCAGATTCGCGACCCCACGGCTCTGGTGATGTTTCTTGATGCTACTTCGAGAATAAGTCAAAGCATCGACGGAAAAAAAAAATTAAAATACGACGCGGTCGATGATGCTTGCGTGACACACTTTCACTCATTCACCGTTATTAAAACTTACAGCTCTGGGCTTTTCCTCTTCCGTTCTTTGTATTGGGCTTCATCACCATCGTATCTTTTCCGATGACCGTGAAACTCGGATCAAGTCTCAACAAACTCGGAAGTAAGTTTTATCGTTAAAAACCAGCAGGTTTATTAGAGGAAAGATCTAACCTACGGAAGGCCATCGTTGTGAAATAAATGTGCATTATTAATGCATGTTGACAGGAGGATCCTCCACGTCCGAAGATGATGCGAAACAATCCGGAGTGAAGTACCGTAACCTGTTTCGTGATGTGGAATTTGTCGCCTACCTGGTAGCACCCATGCTCTGCTGGATTATGCTGGGTTTCAACGAACCCACACTGGCGCCAAGCGTTGCGGAGGTGTGACTTTCCTCTCTTTGTCAAGTTAGCAGCTCTCACTGTCGAAGGCAGTGCTGTTGAAAGCGCTTGAGTATGTACACATTGGTATGATTGCTTTGGTCTCTACAATGCGGAGAAGTGTACGCCATTACTCATTTCGCGCACTCCCTTTCTGTAAGTACTCCACTGTAGGCTGCACCGCGAGCCAATTGGAACACCAATCAATTATGTTTGTTTAGTGAGTTCAATAAATAAGAAGGGCCATTAGATCCATGGTTCAGTGACTTGAATGACCGTCAATTTCGGTGGCTAGGGCGTGGGCGCTTACTTGTTGCCCCTATGTCTCTATGAGTATTCGATGCGATACAACTGGGCGATTCGAAGCTAAGGGGGGTGGACGGAAAGCTAGGTCTCTAAGCACTTTTAGAACGTGTTCAAACTGTGAGTGGAGACAAAGGAAGCTAGCTTTGAGTCTGCAGACTAATTATTCCAACCAGAGCTCGGTACTCTGCCGTCCTCGCGCGCTCTCCTCTTATCCTTTCTCTCAGTTTTTGCACCGGGAGATCCCTGACAGCCTGAAAAACGCAAAGCGTGACCTATTCTGTTCGCGCCTCTTGCCTTGTGACTTGTCCCTCAGAGTTTTCATTGACTATATGCCGCAATTTTAAAGCGATGGCGTTTTAGAGCGTATGTCACACAAACTCTGGCGTCGGTGGGACCAAGAAATTTCATAATGAAACGCGCGCAGCTACGTTTGACGTCACATTTGACGTCAAACGTTACGTCACGTCAATTTCCCGCCAAATTTAACCAAACATTTTTGCCGACAAAGTTAGTAGAAAAATTTTCCGCAAAATTTAGCGGGTCGATAGGGCAATAATGTCACAGCCACGCCTGTCGTGACGTGTCACGTCGTATGACGTCAAGTGACTCGTGACCCTACCGACTAGACCATGCACACACGCTTGTACAGCTTGGGAGCGAGTGCGCCTATATTAGGAGGTTTTGCGAACGGGGTCCGGAAGCACTAAAGTGTTCCATTCTTAAAAGACAACTAAACAGTACATATTTTTTTTCAATCGAGTTGGGAAAAGCCTGCAAAAAGAATTTTACGGGAAAAAAAAAAACGTTTCACAGCATTATTGACTGCGCGATACGCGATTTAGTCGGTAGTCATATGTGACGTCGGCATTTCGGGCGCGTAGAGCAGATATAGATCGGCTTGGCCATCACGTTGAGGTGAAGAGAGTGAATGACCATCCCGTCGAGGTGGAAGGACTGTATGACCATCCCGTGACGTCACGATCTTTGCGTGCATACTTTCAAATGAATTTCGCGCCGTCAATATTCCTATAAATTTTTTTTGTCGTAAAACTTATTTGTGTCATGCGTGTTCAAACGAAACTGATTAAAAAAAAATGCTTTTTTTTTTTCAGTGGCCCATTAAAGGCGATGTTTAAAGGTGTACTTCAGCGATTTTTTCACGGTCGCTGCTTTTCCTCAATATTGGCTCAACACATCGATAGACACGGTTGTAACAGCCTTCCAAATATTATGTGAAAAAAAAGCAATTCGCCACGCTATTTAATTTTTGAATTTCGTTCTAATCGTGTTTCTCAAGCCGTTAGCCCCTAGTGGCACCACTAATGTGTAACGACATAAATGGTACAAAGTGGGCAGTAAGCAGCGTTCCCAACTAATTACAAAACGTCTGGTGGTGGGAAAAGAATGCTTGTAAGATCATTCACTGAGAAGCACGCAAAAAACGCTCGTCGTACTCTGTATAATGCCACCTATGCGATATGAAAATCTGTACGGTTTGTGACGTCACATCATTGGAGAGCGTGCAGAAATTTAAATGTTTGTTTCGGCATCATCTTTATTTACGGTTTGCTCAATAGCTGCTATGAATTTCGAGACAGTAAATGGCATACCGTGAAGAGTAAAGTGCGGGTCTTCAGAAAATGCAATTAGTTTGGATAGCTCGAAAAATGGCCGGAGTAGCCCTTTAAGCGTCCCAAGCTTTTATTAGCTGCGGATTGAGAATAATATTCTAGGTACTGTTCATGCTCTCTATCTTTTAAGCTGGCGGCGAGGTAACTATAACACTTCATATCAGCTAAACTGGTTAAGGGAAAACCGAGTCTGATTGCATAGCAGGACAGCAAGTGTGCAGAACCTTCTCATACTGTAACATGACAACGGTTGCATACGAGACTGCATTCGGTCGCAGAGTAGACGCATTAGCGTTTATTTTACTACAAACTGAAGCCTACAGTTAGATCTTTACAGCGCGTGAAAGTCTGATCACGGTGTCATTAAAAGTGGTTACGTTACGTCGAGTGTATATGTTAAATTCACTCCCAGGGTTAGACTTTCTACGCTGCGACGGCTTCTTTAAAAAAAACGATTGGTTTCGAGAAATTATTACTGTTCAAAGTTGCGGTTCAGCTTTTGAAACGAAAACAAACGTTGACCTTCAGTGTATCACATGTGCACAAATTTTCATTAGACGTGAATATGTAGTCTGACTCTCTTCATTTTTTAGGTTAGATATTAATACTGTAAACGAGTTCATTTTTGCGATGACCATATTTTTGCGAATTTCACGAATCGGTTACGATTAGCCGAAAATAGGTCTCGCGAACAATTCCGGTAAAATGGAAACACATTGGAATCTACATTCAGATCTCACCGCGTCGTGAAAATTTAAACCCGCGAATTATTCCAAAACTTCAGCTTTGACCTAAATCTCGAAATATTGAGCCAGCAAAAATATGTCGTTTACAGTATTCCATTACCCTTCTAAGATGTGAAACACTCTTAAAAGTTAAACCTTACGTGTCTTTTTTTTTCAGTTTAACATAAGCAGCACGCAAACAGGTGAACTTTACACAGTGCAATTTGGGAGCTACACGATTGGTGGAGCCATCGCCGGGATCTTATGTTTTTTTAATGTAAGTCCTATCCCAGCAAGTAGTGTATTATTAAAGCAGACTTTTTTAACTTTATCGAATGCCGGTTTCCCTCAGTGCGGCCGGCTCACATTTCAACTCCTGTTTCCGTTACACGTCATAAATAGGTTTGGAGTATTCAAAAAAGTTGTTAAGTTAATCAGTCGTACCATGTAGCAGCGAAACATAACGGGGAAACTGCTTTTGAAAACTGTGCCACCTCTGTCGTAATAAAATTTGACTACATGGTTCTCAAATAAAACAAATGCATGTGCGCGTTTGTGAGGAGTCCAAGCTAGAGTATACTAGAATGGAGGGGCGTTGTAACCAACTAAAAGATGTTCATTAAAAAAATCGTAAAACTGCTTGTCTGAAAAAGAAAAAAAAAATATCGGCGTTCATGTTTACAATTTGTGAAGAGAATCTGTTACACTATTATTTTAATTGTGTGCCTTCAAAGGTCGATCCTTCGGTTAAACAGATGTTAAATGAAAGCATTGCGTGATTCTACTCAGGGGGAAAGCTCGTCAAGCTCGAAATCGGCCGCTGTGCACTTATTTCATTAACTTCTTAGGGACGCTTTGTGTTTGCAAACAAACACAAAATGTGACATGACTGTCTGTGTGTGTGTGTGTTGTTTTTTTCTTTGTTTTTCGTAATCCGATAACATCAAGCGCCTCAGCAAATTGACGGGGCTCGTGACAGTGCCCACGTATACTCTAATATTATTACGAATAGATGGTTAAGTGCACATTGAGGAACCTTTTTAATTGGCCGGTGGTTGGCACCGGCGAACCACTATGTGCGCGTGATTTTTTTAACAGTTATTGTGTATATTATACATAAAACATTAATTTAAGCATTTCATAATCATCTACGCCTTGCAAATGTGCACTCTAACGCTGCGTCAGGCTTGATGTCTGTGTGTCCCCAAGCAGCCGGAAAATTCTAACGCGCATTTGTTTGTTTTTCGTTTTTTTTTTTTTTTTTAATACATTACAGGGGGAAGCCCTCTACCAATTTGTGGGAAATATTTTTGCTGTGCTTGCCTTTCTCATGGTAGGGCCGGCTCCATTTCTCGAGCTGAAACGGTGCGTAAGAGGCAAAACTTCAAAGCCTATATCATATTCTATGGTATCTGGAACGCGTCTTTAGAGAGTTTTAGGCAACCGTTTTTACACATCCGGTACTCCGGACGTGTAAACGTGGTTCTTGCGGTGGCACAGCAGAAAAAATAGGCTCTCCGGTACGAACTGCGCATGCGTGAGTCTTCTGCGGTAACGCATGCGCTGTTCGTACCGGAGGGCCCACCGTACCGTATCGGACGTGCAATGGCGGTTTCCTAAAACTTTCTTCTGAGGGGTGTCTTTACGGGCGAAACCAACCCACGTATCGAAAATGGTCCTTAAGTGGACACGAATTTTGTCACAGGCGCCGGTGTGGTCGCGCTGATGTCGCGGTCCTTGTGGTTGCTTGAATACATTATGGCAGAAAAGATGAGCGGACGCAACTGTGGCTGACGTCGCGGTCTTCCAACTCATCGCAGCTTGGGTTTTCTTAGATTGCCTGCGTGCGGAGCGTACCTGCCGCAGTGCAGGCGACTGCCTCGTCTCCCTTTCCCGCTGCGCCACCGCAAGAATCTCGACAGGCAACAGCATAACGCTTTCATGACGTCGTCAGGCGGGAATCGAGGGACCACCTTTGAGAACGCTGTAGACGCACCAGTCGGAGAAGCACTCCCGGCGCCATGCTCGTGTACACCCTCAGATGTCTTCGAGAGTACACCACATTTTAATATCCTCGAAACACAAAATATTATTATTTATTTTGTGCAGTTTAACAAACAAGAGTGATCATCCGTTTTGGTAATAGGCTCTACTGAGCCAGCAGTCTCACTGACACACAGTGCCTGCCCCTTTTTGCTACACTCTCCAAGAGGCAGGCACGCCCATTGGAAGACAACAAGGTGTTTCCTGTTGTTGGCTAGACTAATGAAGGGAAGGCTAGAAATCGGTCTTTTATGTGCACCGAAGGCTTCTATACGTCATTCTACTGCTTACAGGAAGTGATAGTCCAGCGAGTCAGCGTCGCAAGGCTACTATCTCGTCATTCCAGTACACCACGTAGAAAACACGGCTATATCGAAAATGGAAGAGACAATACGTGCAGGAATGTTAAGAAACATGTCACTTGGATAAAGGTAGTGTTGTGCCTCAACAGATTTGTGTTTGGTCATCACAGGGAACTGTGGGTGGTCCACCTGTCTCAAGTTTTCACAGGTCTTGGAATGTCCGCACTTTTCATTTGTGGATACAGTCGTGCTCTGAAACTCGTGGTGTAAGTTAGAAAACCGCTCTGTAGGTGTGTCGGCTGTATGAAACTCGAATATTTTCTTCTTTTCCAGGCTTAGGGGATATCCGTACAACATTCACTCGAATGGTTTTGTTTCAAGCTCAGTGTTTACTTTTGCAGTGTTTGGGTAAGCAGTAGAGTTCGATATTATTTTTGTGTGTGTTTGGAAGGGGGTTTGAAATACACGCCCTTTCAATTTCATTTTTTTTTAACCATCACGATGCAAAAACAACGTTCAACTATACTGCGCGTTTTAAATGAGAATAGTTAAAGCTTTGATAGCTTAATACCTCGCTTGAGCAATTAGGACCACATTAGGCACTGCATTATGTGTGAAAAATTCTCGAAGACGAAATAGAAAAAAAAAAAAATCAACTTATATCCCGAACCTTTTTTTTTTTTTTTCTACGCTGGGAGTGTTTCATAATGGTGAAGGTTTTAAAAGCGGACCAAATTAGCCGGGTGATAGTTTTCTTATATAAAAGTTTTCGGTTGTACTCCTCGCGTTATGTTCCTTGACCAACAGAAGTGTTTAACGAGGGACAATGCGCATCAACGTAATAAAATTTAAAAAAAAAATTAAATCTATATTTCGTCGTTTACCCTGAGACTGGGGGGTTTTTTGAAGAGCAGAAGAAACAGAAAAAACAGACAGGTCTTCTGCTCTTCAAAAAACCCCCCAGTCTCAGGGTAAACGACGAAATGGTTGACTTCCACCAGCTAGCCTGTACTTTGACTCTTTTCTCGTAAATCTATATGTTCGCGAAACATAAACCCTTTTCTATGCGATGTTTTTTTTTTTTTTTTTTTTGCATTATTTGTAAACTTTTCCGATGTATTGTCATGAAAAGATGGTAAAATAGTAAAGGTCATAGTTTTTAACAATCATCAAACACCCATTGCAAAGCGAAAAAAAAAAAAAGCGTAGCAGCTCTTTGATGTCTTTTCTAGACATTGAACAAAACAACTTCAAAGACTTGAGTCTTAGAAAAGTGTTTGGAAACTACTCGAGTAAAAATACTTGACTTAACTTTCGTCGTTTTCGGTTTTAAGATTTGGGTGGTATCCACCACTGAAGCGTCGTCCCCCAGTCATAACGACACGATCTGAACCGTGAAATGATGCCAACAGTGATATAGGGAAGGTTTAGAGAGTACCTCCGAGTAAAAAATCTTATATGATTAATGTTTTAATACATAATATTGAATCGATTAGTGAAGGACCTCAAGAAACATCTACGTGTATATTTTTATACAGTGCCATGATCATGCCTCCTATCGCTGGGTACTTGGTCGATACTTTTGGATACAGGATTGCTTCCTTGGCCATGTTTGGACTCCTGCTTGCCTGGGTACGACGTCATCGCGCCGCAAAGATGACTGTTTTACATTCTCAGCGCTTCTTTTTTCATGCTATAATACAAACTTAATTCGGGTTAGATGGTACAGGAATAAAATTACTTTTAGAGCGCAATATTTTGCCGCCACGAGAAATTCACAAACAAGTTACGTGCTGATGCACTCAAATTCGCACCCTAATGTGTTGTAGCCCCTTAAGGAAGGGTATTAAAGTTTATTTTATGAGCCTAAGTTATTCCATAATCCGCGATGTTTCGGCTCTTGAGCCTAGCCCTTTGCAGTTTCTGAGCGTTATGTATGGGTACAAGTAAAGAACAGCAAATTAAAGATGTACATTCTTTTTTTGTTCTGTAGTCGTTGAGAGCTTAATCAAACGCAGGACATGGTGATCCCCTAGCATTTTATGATAGTTCTGCAACCAATTGTTTTGCGGTATTGGCTCATAACAACGGCACAAGGACGTAACTCGAAGCAAGGACGCTTGATTGTGTCAAGCCACGCAGTGTGTTTCTATCTGTCAATAACCAGAATAAACCGCTGCTGGATCAAGACGTTAATGTTTTGTTTTACTTTCTTCCAGCTACCGGTCACGTTTGTCTTGTGGATGAAGTCTCTGTGTTTTCCGGACCAACGCCGCCTTCTAAACGAGACCGAATGAATGATAACTTCCTATTACGACTGAACCTTTACGTATTACGACTGAACGTATAACGACTGAATCTAACTGGAGCTAAGATGGATACGTGTGTTACCAATTAAATGAGTCAATATCTTCGGTACCGTCTTCACTGACTTAAATATAGTTCCGCAAAAAAGATAGTTATTTTAGTTGTTTATTTTGGTTTAAATGACTAATTAAGGTCGTAAGAACAAAATCCTCCAAAACCTGAGATGGCTTGGCACTCAATAGGACATCACTCACTCCGGTCTAAGGCAGTAGGGGAAAAACATATTGTCAAGGCTGGGGTGAGCGAGCGAAACAAACCTTTTTATTTTAGAAGGTTTTGATAATTTATGTTTATCCATTCTCAATCTTCTCAACGAGATTGATGGTTTTTGGTGAAACTCAAGTTCCCGACGGTCGATAACGAATCCCTCCACGCGCAGCTATCGCAAAAAAAAAAATAATAATAATTCCTTCCGGCGGAAATTTCTTTCTCGCGTTCCTGAGACCGCGCTTCGCTCTTCGAAGTCGTTTGCGTCAGTTGTAGAGCGGCCTAGTTGTTCGACAGCAGGAGGTGGCGACCACTGCACTGGTGTTACAACAAAACACAGAGAATATATCGGGCCCTCAGCCCGAAAAGGTGCCTTTGTTGCCACCTCGCCGGCCACAGCCGGACGCTTAAAGTTACACTCTTACTTATCGTAAAGGAAGGTTGGACGCTCTTAAGTGGTCGCAAGTGGAGAGCAGGCTGAGCGTTGTGCCTCGTCCACCGATTAAGCGTGCTTCTTTCATCTCGAGACCGCCCCCCACGACAAACGACATCTGTGATATTCGAGGTCACTGAGGAGGCTCTGCAAGGCAGGTCAGTTCAGTGAGCGAAACTCCCCTCCAAGTACGAGAGCTAAGCACCTTTCCACATCTCTGTGGGCTTTGACTGCTTTGCTTAATTATCGGTCCGAATGTCTGGCCATCTGGTGGTATTTTTCGGCCTTTCTTCGAAGCATTGAGATCTGAACCGACTGACCACTTTGATACCTCAAACTTATTAGATATTTGAACATGTCTAGTTTCTCGTACGAAAGTACTACCGTGTACTACCAGAACGTTCGCGGTCTTCGAACTAAATCAGATATATTTTCAAATAGCGTAAATGCAAATAGCTACGACATTTATTGTCGGACAAAAACGTCGTTACACCCAAGAAATTCCTCCTCTGTGTGTTCCGGAGAAAACTATAATGGGTACATTCCAACCATAGGAACCCTGTTAAGTCCGGCAAACGTTTTTGACTGTTATAAAGATGTTTCCTTCTATGGAAAAGACCTTATTAAGGATTATTCCAGATGCGTGTAGGTTGAGGTGCTATTGAAAGATTGGACAAATTTGCTAATTAGAAACTATCACTTTCCGCTAGAATTCTGTGCGTCGCAGTGTCTTCATTGTTTCAGTTCGCTTAAGGCAAAGCTTGATCGGTGCCGGTACTGCGTTCTTTTTTGGGGAAATTTTAATCTTCCCGGTGTTCACTGGGGATCCCTGTGGGATGATAACACGAGTCACGATACGGCAGAAAGGCCCGTATCTTATTTGACTTCCTTGGCTTTACCTGCTCTTTACAAATAAACAGTTTAAAAAGTCATGCTGGTAATGTGTTTGTCTAAGGTACTAATAACCACTGTGAGATTGTAATATCGAAAATTCACGCTTCGGGGGTTTCAACGTATATTTGACATTATCCATTTGTACAAACCGAAAGGTTGCCGTTTCAGCTTAAGACCCCATACAACCAGCTGTCTTTTGACATAAAAAGGGAAATTACAGAAACGTTTACCATAATTTCACGAACATAAATTGCTCTTCGATTATAACAAACTTAGCCTCCAGCGCTTTTACAGACCTTGACAAAACATGGTATACAGCATTATATTCCGATCAAGACAAGTAAAATGCAGAAGTTTCCATGGTGCTGTTCATCTGAAATGAAGCGCAAAAATATTGAAAAATTAACAGGACGCTTAAGACTAGCCTTTAAGAGTGGAACGCGATAGCGTTATTGGGCTAAGTTCGCATCACCTACTCATTCGCCGCACAACCATACCCTGCTTTGCCTAGTCAGTGGCGTGTCTGGCTCGTAACCGAAAGGTCGTGGGTTCATATCCTGCCTTAAATTCTTCAAGCTTCTCTTTAAGGCGAAATCATTACTTTATGAAGTGAAATCATTTGAGACATGCGGCGACCTCTAGTTCGCATTACTCGTCATGTTTCTTAATCACTTTCATTCCACACGGGACGCCACGTTTCACCTGAGCGTTGTGGGTTGTTTGGAAGTCCCGCGCGAGGTCATGTAACTGTGACGTCATGAAACTATCGACCAATCAGGATTCGCGCCAGGCCACAGACGCCGGCATTTCTGCCATACCACCGAGTTCGGCTTTTCTGCGACACGAGCTCCTTCACGCGACAGCGTGAGGGAGCGCGTGTCGCAGAAAAGCGTTGGATGTTCGCATCATGTTTCACAATCACGAAGGTGCCCTCTCGGTAGCCACCGCTACTGATGTTGATAACGACACCTGTGTAAACATTTCTGCCCAAGACAACCGACACGGAAAGAGTCGGAAGATGAACGAAGTGTGGACGTCGATTCTCCCATCTCGCAACCAACCGCACTGTGCCGATTGAATAAGCGAAGCCGCACGCTAGTCGGGAGGCAGTGTTTGCTTTCCTGAGACACACTGAGTTTTGCCGGATGTGGGTAAACACATCATCACCAAAAAGCGAGGCGCCGGCTCCTGTGCCCAGCAGTGCCTTGAACGTACGACAGACGATTGGTTCGGATATAGGCGGCTTTGCTCCTTTCCCAACCGTTGAAAACCAGGGTTCTGCCTTTCTGGGCATTGGCTAACCAAGTGGTTGGCGCTGTTACAGCGAAAACAACGTTGTTTTAGTACCCTTATTGAGTTCTGTCTCAAGTTCTGACGCGCGCCGCGCCGCGCCTTTCGTCCATTGTGTATAAACGATTGTCCGCGTTTCCTCCTGTGGCATCGCTCTGTGTTCCCATCTCGTCTGTTGAACTGCGGCTCGGTCTCTGCTGCCCGCCGTTGAAAGGAGTAGGGGTGATTTCGTGTCTCCTCTTTCCGGGCGCCGCGTTCCCGTTCCACACGCAGCGCGGATCAAGCGCCGCTGTCCTTGGCGGTGGGGGACGATACGCTCGAATTGCCACAATGTCTGAACCACCGAGCCTCCAAGACCAGTTCGTTCAGTGTCTTCGAGATACGCCTCAAATGTCGGCTGCAATTGTCGAATTACTCCCTCTACACGCTCAGCATCGCTCGCTGAGGATTCTTCCAGCTCAAATCGGTCTTGAATCGCCCTCACGAACTCCAACTGCGACTCGTCTGAGTATTGGGTACGTTGCTAGAGCTCTCGCCTAATCCTGTGTTCGTACTGCGCAATGACGAATTCTTGGCGAAATGTCTTGCGGAACTGGTTGATCGACGACAGCTGACTTCCGATTAGACAGAGCCACCGGGGCCGCTTTCTCCACCGACAAAATTGGCCAGATGCGTTCAAGTATCCCGTTTTTTTACATTCCCATGGCCTGAATGTACTTTGTCAGGTCCTCGAGGAAGTGTGCCACACTCAGTCGGTTTCCGTACCCCTCAGTATGCCGGGATGGGGATTCTTACCGGTGTCCGTGACGGCGGCGGAGGCCGGGTCATTGCTTGCGGTGCTCCCCTCAAGCTCTCGATCACCCGTCTGCACTTTCTAGCAGGAGGTGATATGCGCGAAGCGTGTTTTATCTGCGCTGAGAGCCGCTTTCCGCATGTACGGCTGGCGGGCTGTTCCCTTCGTGTTGGCCCGTCGAGTGGTGTGCTGCGCTTGTAGCAACTTTGTTGTGCTGCAGCTCGTAGACGGCGTCAGTACTATGTCCTTGTGGGGAATCTATCGGCCAGTCTGAGGTAAAGAGACCGACGCCGTAAGTTGCGTTGCGCCATCGTCTATTGTTCTATCGGATCCATCTTGACTTCAAAAGTCAAAGGTAGGCTTGGCTGAGCGATGAAGGTTGGCGCACTCCAAGAAGTGCCACGATTGGATTCCGGGCATTGTGAATCAACCCCGTTGAGAGAACTCGGCTAGAGCACACTTGCTCATTGTGTCCGTGTGTGGCTGACGTAGTCACAAAGCCGTTGCGTGGCGTCGGATTTTGGGCATGTTCCTCTCCCACCGTCTATGAAATCCAAGGCAGCAAATTTGCCTGGTCCGCTGTCATTGCAAAAAGGTGAGGGCTGCATTGTTTCCAGTCGCTCGACTGGCCTCACGTTGGGGCGCCAGATGTAAGTTTCCTCGTTCGAGGGTACCACGTAGGAACACAGTAGGTCGCTTGGATGACGTGGTTATTGACTTCAATGTCAACACGTTTTCCCGAAGGCAAACAAAGTCCGAGATACCAGCGCTCCCAGGGTACTCACTCGGACTCCGCGCGCGCTGCCGCAATAGGCAGAATCATGGAACGGGGAGGATCACGACAAGGAAGCAGGGCTCCATCAAACAGAGCCTCCCCCAACGAGAGTCCCCAACCGTTCTTTTAGGCCGGCTTATGTAGCCTGCGGGAATGGACGTGTCCCGGTTTATCGAAAGTATAGGTTCGTCCCCAGGAGGGGCGGACGCGTTCACATATTAAGGTCCCAAGGGTGTGGCGGTGTCAAGTAACCCGAGAAGTACGGTCTTTCCTCGCGTCCGAGACACACCCCGACATGGCGACGCCCCACGGCCTGCCTGAAGTAGGATTAGACAGAGATACGGGGAACATCTGGTTCCCACAAACGTTTTCTTAAAAATAAATCGGATACACTTTTTGTGAAAAACTGGAGAGTTCACGGACATGGTTTGAGAAAGAGGGTTACATAGCAACTTGCACATAAAAATATTTTATTATGTACTTCGGTATCTGGAATTTCAATAACTCAAAAAAGCGCGATCTCTACCCTTAGATGTAAGAAGATTAAACTGGTTGCAAAATTGTCGCACGTGAAAACACATGCTTTAATTAAAATGGATGAACCACCCCGAGCTAAGCAATTATTGAAAAGTGATTTTCTGGCACATGCGAACAATACCCCATTAATGGTCACCTGCGAATGCGAGAGAACAATTAAGCTTTTAAATTAAAACATTTAAACTCGTAATTGGAGAAATGTTGCGATCACGGTGCGGGAGGAAAGGGGGCGGGGACGGAGGTAAGTTTAAGGAAATGAAATACGCGTATAATTTTTTTCCGTATATTTCAGCAGTCAAGCAGGTAAAGATGTCATATGCTTAGTTACGCGTATTGAAATACGGCTACGGTATCACGCCACAATTGGGGAAACGAACCTTCTGGAGTTCGTCATCGACACATCGGAGAACAGTGAGGACACAAAGGACGCTAGCTCCTTTGTGTCGTAGAGCAAAGAGCGAGCATAAACTGACGACCAATGATCCTGTTGGTACTACGTCCTCGAACATACCGATAAGATGCAGACGATATTTTTGCACTTGCCTGCTATCATAACCGTGCAAGAGTTACAGTCAAAACAACGTCTTTTGCACATCCTTAGTGTGTTCGCGTTTCTTGCTCCAGGATTCTTTCTTGGACGTCCTTATCGGCAAACTTCAACAGTTTGACTGGCTACGGGACGATAATGAGATGCCTGAAACTAGATACAATCTGTGCTTCTTGAGCTGTCAGTGGCTGTGCGGCGAGAAAGTAAGAGAGAGGAGGAGATGAGAGGGACGTCAGAACGCCGATCACCAGTTGGAAGGATTAGGGGGTAGGCCTAAAGCTAAAAGCCTTTGTCTCCACTGCATTAGTAGGACGCTTTAGTGCGATGTGTCAACTGTAAGACATTCAATGATTTGGTCATTCTCTAATTAAGCAAAACTTCAATTAATGAAAATATTATTCATTATATGCCCTTACAATAACTCTTAAATCTTATTCTTCTGTGAGAATTATATAAAGAAAGTATAACTGTGACCGCGGTGTCAAATTTCGAACATTTGGCGGTAAATGTTTTTAGGTCATTAGATTGACCACTGCTTTGCAAAGAAATATTCTGACAGATATCTTTATATTCATTCATTCATCTTTATTTATGATTCTGTAGCCAACTGTGCCCCAATAAAGAATTATACATGCAGGCTGGTGATTTTTTCAAGATGAAGCGCAAGCCTTTCAGTACAATCAATTTGTTTTATTTGACTGTTCAGACAGCGTGAAATTCGTCCACCCCAGTAGCGTGGTGCATATGTTAATGAGTCCAGACAAGCAGCTGTGCTACAATAGCATTTGTTTTGGTGCAGTAAAGCTGCTTGTCGAGAGATTTTTAACGTGTGCCAGTAGCGGTATATAACCCCCCGACGGTACGACGCTTATGCGGATCTAAACGAGCAGGGCTGGCGAATAAACCCTGGGTCTCTGTGCCTTGCAGCGCCGGCATTCGCTCTACGTGCTCCAAACTAACCCCCCCCCCCCCCCCCCCACACACACACACTTCAAGTACAAAAAAGGTTAAAATCAAGCAAATCCCAAATATGACTCGCCAAACAGTAGGATTGCTTTAATGAAATACTGAGTTTTAACCATAAAATAGCGAAATGAATACGCAAGAAAGGGACGCAAAGCTCTGACATCATTAACAAATTACAGCAATGATTTCCACGGGATTTTTCTAATGTTAGGATTTGTCGCAAGTATTAAGAATTAAGAATTTTCATTAGGAG
The DNA here is from genome assembly GCF_016920785.2 of Ixodes scapularis. NCBI lineage: Eukaryota > Metazoa > Arthropoda > Arachnida > Ixodida > Ixodidae > Ixodes > Ixodes scapularis. Next base: position 43,858,919 of record NW_024609857.1, on the reverse strand, counting down.
ATAGTTTGAGAAATATAGTTAGCACAAACTCGTCGTACTATCAGCATCTCTCCATAGCGCGCTAATGCAGGGCATCAAAGATGTTCTTTACATATTCACGTCTTAAGCAAGATCGAAATACGTATGCCGAGGAGATGGAAAGTGAAACATATGCAACTAGATATTTATATATATTCACAATACTCAGTCATTTACACTTGGATAAAAGGCTGCTTGGTATGGTAGCGCTAGTATTACAGGCTTGTCTCATTAATATAGGGATCTCAGTTCCCAAATAGTCATTCATAATGCGAAGCGTTCATAATAATGACACAAAATTGCATGCATATGCCAGTTTGTATCCGAAAATGTCTATATAAAATAAATAAAATAGAATAAATAACAAATAAGGTTTATTAAACGGGTTCATATTAACGAGGGATAAATGTAGCTATTAATATAACATTTCAGCTTTGGTCCACATCCACGAAGGCAATGCTGGTTGCGTATTTATCTGTGACAGGAGGAGTGAACATTTTTACCGTATTCAAAACCCGCATTGTTTTCCTCCGCTAAAAACAGTACGGAAGTGTGAAGAAAATTGTGAAATACATTATTCAGTCGCAATTACGCTCCTTGTGGCGAGAAACGAAGGCATTTTTTATTGAACACTCAGCTTGCACCCCACCAGCGCGGCTAACATGTTCTCGAAAAAAAAAGGTGAAACAGACACAAAAGAAGAGGAGAGCTTGTCCCTCTCTCTCGCTTTCTGCAACCCACAGACCATCTGGCGTGAAAACCATACGCCCATCTTTGTAACCAATGATAGGAGAGTGTCGCAAGCTCCTTTTTATTAATTTTTTCAGACTTTCAAAAGCACAATCTGGTGTATAGATCTCGAACAAAGAACGCATATTTGTCTCCTATCCGTAGATTTTACCGAGTTGATTCAGAGCGTCCGCGTGATTCGTTCGCTGATAGCTACGAGGACTCCATCGCTCTACTGTAGTCATCATTCTTGCCATTACAGTTGTTTCGGCACCCCGAGATTGAGAAGGGTGAGTTTTCTTCTTTTTTTTTTTTTTTTCTTACATGCTTTCTGCTAAGGGTTTATACGTGGGCTCAAATTCATGCCTTCTAGGAGAACACTAGAATGGTTCTGCGTGCACAAAACGTATGCCTGCTCAGCGTAGAACCTCGGAGGATGAGTAGGAACTTCGCGCACTTTTAGAAACTGCTGTGCGTATCTTACCAGCAATTAAGACGCCACGCGAACCATTATTTTGTTTTTAATTTCTTCAACCAACGAGAAGTGAGATCAGTATCAGGGTCCAGTAGCCATGCATTTGCAGTGGCTAATAGCGGTGAATACGTTTTTTGCTATTGGGAATGCATGCCGATTGCGGTATGATACCGGTGTTAATTCTTATTGTTAAGAACTGATCAAACAAACATTAGGGGGATTTCATATTAAACCGTGCAAGAAAACATGGTGGGTCCTCAAATAATTCTGGAAAAAATATATGTTCATGAAACATTTATGAGTAGAACAAAAATGTAAATTAGAACTACATAAACGTTTTTCTTCTTGAGCTTCGGGCTTCGAAAAGGCAGAAGGTAGGTCTTGTGATTTTTGCAGTTTTCACTACTCAAATATTTGGGACTATTGCAACGTTTAGCTTATCTTTCTCACAACAATTATAACTTTTTTACTGCTTTAATACTTTAGATAGAGGGGTTAAAGTTCACTTAAAGTGTGGTTTTTATTTTGTTTTATTAAGTAACAATTCTTAAATCTTGCATCTTTTACAATAATGGGCCACGATTGAATCGAGCTAGCCTTGGATGTACAATATTTAAGGTTCAAGAAACATATCAAATGAGAGCTTGTCTCTAAGCCTGCTTAAAATTGATAATATTGTTAATTTTCGTATAGTTTATATAAAAGAAGCAACCATGTAAACCATGTAAACCATAAGAAGAAAAAGCTAAAAGTACAAAGTGTAACGTCATTTTAAGAAAATATGTATTATTTATTTATTTTTTTTACACTTTTTTACTAAAACGTTTTCTATGTGCTCCTAAAATTGCAATAAACTTTTTGATACACATGGTTTCGTAATAGTAAGCAGTGCGTTTAAAAGAAAAGACATATATGTACCTTCGTTCTACGACGCATATCGGTCATTTCGTTTCTTAATTAAATATTCATTTTTTTTAACATTATCAAGGTTTTTGTTGGTTCTCGAGTTTACACATAGTTCGGAAAAACGTATACACCGATAGTATTTATAGTATAATATGGTAAAGGGTTCATTCGCACGTTGTTTGCTTACACTAATAAAGTCAAAACTGTCTTAAATAATATTTAAACGTGGTTTTATGAGATTAACAAAGATATATAGAACGCTTTCAAAGTTTTTCGTGAGTTAGTAGAGCACTTGTGACGAAAAAACATTTCAAAGCGTCAGCCGCCGAGCACGTCAAAAGCCTGCATGAACTTTTTTTTTTCTTCAGAAAACTTCCTTTACACAATAGCTAAGCTAGGCTTGTTGACCTTTCCCAATCTCCGTGTTTACAATTTGCAATTCTATGTTTGCGAAACCACACGTAAGTTCCAATTCTCGTAGAATGATATGAGGTGATATGAGCTAACCTAGGCTTGTTGACCTTTCTCAATCTCCGTGTTTACAATTGGCAATTATATGTTTGCGAAACCAAGCGTAAGTTCCAATTCTCGTAGAATGATATGAGGTGACACAATGAGTTCTGATAACAATGCACCGCTTTGGCGCCTGCTTTCGCTTTTCTGCAATGTCCGCGTCTTCCCTAAATTCGCCTCTTTTATCTTTTTTTTTTTTTCTTGTTGAGGTATAACTACCTTCAAAGTAGTTAGCATAGCATGTTTATTTGTAATCCATCTGTACAAAAAAAAAGGTTTTAAATTCAGTTTTTTTCCCTAGAACCTTCAAAGAGTGGATATGCGCTGCCCGATTCTTCTATTTCGTCAACATCTCCTAATGGATTTTTCGAAATTATAAATAATATTGTCGAATGTGACAGTCCTGAAAAGCCGTGATTGTACAAATACGGACCAAGTTTCTGCTTTCTTGTGAAATGTTAGTACTTTTGCTGCTTTCAGTTTTGCAACTTTTTTTTTGTGCGCTTTTAAGTGTATGAAGTGGTCTTGTGCAATCCACTGACTTGGTTAACTACTCTTTGTATAGTGGTTACTTTCATCTTTTTTTATTTTTGTATTCCCATTCCTGTAATAGCCCAATGAACTGACAGTATCAATAAATGAATGAATGAAATGAATTAATGAAAGGTTCTCGTAAGCTGCATTGGCTATTTTTCTCACACAGAAAGTGGGAACGGAATGGCAATTGATGGGCCAGCAAGCCATAGATATGCCGCCACACTTTTTAACTCTGAGTGTCGCACCCCCTTTTTAGATAGCTGACGCGATTGTTTATTTTTTACAGACAGGGTCCACTATGAACATTAGAAACAAGTACCATATGACGATTCGCGCACGTGATAGAAAGGAAGAAGCTATAGACAACATGTTATTACTAGGAGGCGCTACGAAGGCTAAAGCTAATGTGCCACCGCCTTCAAAGGTGGCAGCTTTTCCCTTTCCTTTTGCTTCGCTGGCACATTTTATGCTGTCCACATATCTGGTATCTCATCTCAGTTTGTTATACACAGTTAACCAACGCCAAGAGAGGGAGCAATTACTCTTTGCCTGGCTACAATATTAAAAGGGGGCGACCAAGAATTCAGTCTTGAAAACATTAAGAGACTTTGCCTTTGTGCTAACCCAACTAAGAAAAGCGTTTTGCTGACCTGTAAGGTATGTCCAAAAGGATGTGGTATAACCTTGGAATCGTTACCAATGAAGGACGACAAATAAATAGAAGTAGCTCTGTAGGAATCTAGCGAACTGCTAAAGAAACAAATGGGAAGTAACGCATTTTGCAATGAGCTCAAAAAATGCCTAACAAAGTACTCCTCCATTCATTCATCCTACATGATCAGCGAATTGTTTATAAACTCAGAAATGTCGCACCTCAAAGCTCGCACCATCGTATTGCATTTTAATTTTGCGAAAACATTTTAATTTTGCAAATTTCGCGAAATTCCGCGAGCTTTACAATGCTTTCATTGGAAGAACCAAATCGTGTCTATCTTCATCTGCGTTGCTACAACGGAGCGCAAAATCTACAGCTTAGGAGTTATCAGCGATGACATCGTGCACAATACATCACACACACTGTTCGCTCTGGGAACAGTTGCAGAGTGGCTGGAAAAAAAACACTCCGATATATACAAAACTTTTCCAAATCTCCGACGGGAAGGCTAGTCATCTTGTCAGCAAGGCTAGACAAGATGGCGAAGAGACGAGAGGTGGCCAAATTGATTTCTTAAGTTACGGGACACGGCAAAAGTACGTGTAATGTCATGGGAAGAGTCCTCAAGCGCCAAGCCTCCTTGCAGAACCTCAGGTCGTGAAAACTGGAAACCATTGGAAGTGCTGATAATTGTTACCCTGTAGTGGCCCCGAAAGTGCCTCTAATTGTACTTTCCAAAAGTCAAGCGGCATGCCTTGACCAATACCGTGACCAAGTAAACAAAGAGAATGTTTTTAGTCTGCTGAAAAACTTTCAATCCTGCCAATTCTGGATGAAGGCTCAACATAAAGATGGGTCTTTCAGGGTTGTGATCAAAAATTTTAAAAAACGAATCCTCGAGAGTAATGTTAACCTCACTTAAAATAACTTTTTTTTATCACCATAAATGTTAAGGTGAGCTTCTAATACTAAAAATGAAATGTATTGCTATGCATTTCCCCCTTTTATTTGTATGATTTGTTACTGCGTTAAATAAAAAGAAAGTTTTAAACGAGCCTCGCCAGTATACGTGGCCGCATGAAAGAAACAAAATTTCCTAATTGGCCCGCTATGTTTCTGAAGATAATTTATCTCGCGCCTTTATTGCCTGGAAAAGAAGTTTGTGAACTTTAGTTTTTATGCTTGTTAAATAAAATAAGATGTATCGATATGTTTATTTAAAGAAAAGTTGCGAATCTTAAGATTTTATAAGTGAACTGGACATGCGCATAAACGTTTTTTTTGTAGTTATAAATACCCGTCATGCCTAATTTTACTAAATGGTACATGATATATATTATAAATACCATGGTCACGTTACAAGTATATATATATGTATATATATATATATATTATAATGACGTAAAAGATTTGAAAACGGCCCATATCTTTTCATCTTTGAATGGAGGTAAAATACGCCTTCTTTTCATACTCAGTGCTTGCCATGACGAAACCATATATGTCAAGGAAATTTTATTGCATATATAAGAACACATAAAAAGCTTTTCATATAAACTATACAAAAAAGTACGTTCTTTTAGAGGACGTTTAATTTTGTATTTTTAGCATTTCTTCTCAAGATTACAGTATAGTTTCTTCCATATAAACTGTACCTAAGTTAACAGTATAATAATTTTTAATTTGGTATTTACCACTCTTACAGAAGTTGCAATTGTTTTCGACGCACATTTATTTAAGGCATAAGAAACATATGCCTTAAATACATGTACATCAAAAGCAATTGGTCCTGCTACGCGAGTGGCAAATCTAGCACCGTGATTTTCACGTGCTACGATTCTTGCTAAACTTCAATTCAGTGGTCTTCGATCACACACAATAAGCTTTTAATTGGAACCAATTTTCACCAATTAAAAAGTTAATTAACATATTTCAGTTCATCATACAACTTATTGTGATCATTTGCCTACTATATTTTGTCCCCTTGACCGTATGTCTCACAAGCACAGACCGCTATAGTGTAGCTATGACGTTGTTTTTTTTGTTTTTTTTTTTAAATAAATTTGTAAAGTTTAAGAGCAACACGCTGTATAGACAAATACTGCCTCATTTTCCAGGTTCTGGGTAAGAACTCGTCGCTTAATTTAATGCTTTGGTAGCACGAGGACAGGTTCACAAACGTATCTAAGCGTAAACCTCAAGCCTTCTTCTTCACTTGTGTGAAATCAAAAACGAACATGTAATTTAGGCAGACATACACGTAACGCGTTACTAGTAACGAGTTACTTCTACCAAGTAACTTTTTTCGCTAACGAGTAAAGTATTTAGTTAATTTTAAGGACAAGTAACGGATAACCGTATTTCGTTACTTTTGAGAAGTAAAGCGTACAACACCGCTTAAGCAGCCTTGTTTCAAAAATTAAACAGTGTGACAGTACAGCAACGTTTATCGCTGAACACATCAGTTGAACTCTACAAGAGAAGGTAATTCCAGATTCACCAGCTCTTTCTGAAGCAAATACTGCCGTTCCTTCGAACGCGTCAGTGGAACGACTCTTCAGCGTCGCCGGAGATGTATTCTCAAGGAAGCGGGGAAACATAACCGATGAAAACTTCGAGAGGCAGCTACTGCATGCAGTACTACTGAAAAGAAAACGATAAACCATGAAACAAAAACAGTTGTGTAGGGTCGTCAGGGTAATGTGAAAAGTAACGCGTTCGTTTTGAGAATCTGTAAAAAGTAAAGTATTTAGTTAATTTTTAGAGCTAGTAACGAGTAACGATATTTAGTTACTTTTTTGGGGTAACGTGCACATGTCTGAATTTGGGCTTTTAACGAGTACTCATACAACAAATAAAACACAGTTCTTCCCGAACATCATACTGAAAAAATTGAAGTCGCATATCTTGTTGCTGGATGTCATTGCTAAACTATCAGAGCAGCCATAAAATTGATCATGCGGGTCCAAGAGAAACTTAAGCATGGTACATATATTACAGTGAAACAAGAACATAATCGTGATTAAAGAGGTATTCACACGGGGCAGGAATCTGCCCCCTGTATTCCCCGGGTTGCGTATCACGTGGTAACAACGTCACGATGTTGCGCGGAGTCGCGCTGACGTAGACATACCATGCAGGGGGATGGGGGAGTATTTGCTCGGGCTGGTGCAAACAGTCCCGCCTTGGTGCTGTCGGTATTTTGCAATTGTAGGGATTTTGTTCGCGTGTCTGGCTATTTTGCAAAGTTCGCTTAGCCAGATACCGGCGGTGGCATCGGACCGCCTAACTTGTGGTGGCTTGCTCTGTTGCGCATATCATCCTAAGCATCGGAAGGCGTCATCGAAATCCATGAATGCCGCCGTCGAGGTGCATGCCTATAATAAGACTGTTTTTTGATTGCACGTCCTTTGCGTTGCATCCACCCATTCGAGAAGTGTATTTTAGCAGGAAACAGTTCGTCGTCTTCTGCATCTAACAGCGCTGATGCCATAATCGCGTATCGCCGTTTAATGTACGCCTTCATTTTTCTATCGTCTGCGCACACCGAACCCTCTCGTCGAAAGTGCGAGCGCTAAATCCGTCTGAATAACACTGACATTCCTCTCGCCTCCGCGTCCTTCGTGTGAATGCTGGGATCGGGAAGGAAGTGCCACTAATGCCGCCGATCACTGCCGTTACGCGCATCTTCCCCAAGAAGCATCCCTCCTCCCCAAAATGTTTTTTTAAATTTTTTGGCCAGGCGCTCTATTATGGTGTCTGGATACTACCCAATCAATATTTTGGTAGAGTCACGTATATTTTTTTTAAAAAGTCAAAATACGCAATTCCTCGAAACCGGAACCGAAACTGGACTGGTAAGGAAGCAGAATTATGGAGGAAGAGAATGTTACCGAAAGTCAGGTGGCTGTCCAACTTTTTTTTTTCTTTTATTTAAGCTATTTGCAGTTTTTTAGGAGCCAGAAGAAATGGGTATTATGTTTTTTGCCTATTTTTAGTATTGAGTGTGTGCCTTCGATGACCCATGACTTTGATTATCTTTGGTGGCTGTGCCTAAACTATAGAAAACGGCACGTAGCCACGCAGCAGAGAGTGAGCGCGACTCCAACCGGCTAGTTCTCGATCGGCGGTGTTTGGGCGGGAAGAAAACGTATTTCGAGCCGCATAATCTGTTCTGGTTAGTTGGGCTCTCATATGTCACGTACAAATAAAAACTTTGGCCACCATAAATACCCTGTCAGTGTTCCTTTAATTGGGCCCTGGAATCATATTTAAGCGTCTACTTTTTTTTTCGGTTTCCACGTCTCTTGGGTTTCTGGCAAGCCAGCGGGCACGGACAGAGTAACTAAATATCAGTGCGTCATATTTAACCGAACAACGCGGAAACCTCCTCCTCCTACGGGGGCGACCCGCGCTGCCGAAAGCGCGCGATATTTTAGGTTTTTGATCCCGGACTACTGGTCAGAGGCGCTAAAAGCTTCTTCTTAGTCGAAGTACAAAATATAGTCGCACGAACCGTTTCAATTATTTATAAACGTAGTTTTTGTTCAGTACTCCAGATCAGAAAAGGAACAAACGTAGTTAATAGATTAGTAAGGTACGTTGTTGGGCTAGTTAATAGAGTACGAAAACAAGAAATTACTCGATGACATACCCGCCACCGAGCGGTGGAAAAGGCGGCGCATACTAGAAAGGTGTAGTGGGATCAGGGACCGACGACCGGCGAGCGTAGAAAGGTCCCGAATGTACCTGGCGGCGCTGCGGTCGAGGATCCGACCGGTTCCGAGCGTTCCGAAGGCCTTCGCGAGCAGGTTGGTCGTGCGGTTTGGCCGTTTGGCGGTATGACAGCGCGAAGTGGCTTCCGTTCTGAGCTAATTTTCACCCCGCATTTGCTGTCGTTCGTGGCCAATGAAGTGTCATGTAAAATTAGTGATTAATCGCGCCGCAAATGCAATGCGGGCTGCCCTGGCAGCCCGCTTCATACAGCCTATCCAGATCATGCTCTAGGTGCGCCCTCTCGAGCCGTCAACACGGAGCGCGGCAGACGTGAGCGCTCGCTGAGCTCACTACCCCTCCTCTAGTTCACCGTCACTCAAGCAACCAAGGATGTCATGAAGGAAATTATTTTTTGCTTCTTTTTGTGATGTTAATTTGCCTATAACTTTTAAACTACAACAAAATTTGAGAAAATAAAAGTTTAATTAGGCTACTAGATTTAGTGCGCTCAGGTTCGGTGCAAATTAGAAATCTGTCAAAAAGTCCTTGCAAGCCCCTTTAAGGAGCAACTAACTCGGACTGAATAAGTTTGAGCAAACGCTGCTCTGCAGTGCTGCGAAAGGGACTCAATCATGGCGACCTCGCGCTAGAAATGCGGCACCGATGTTGCTTTAGCTCCTCTCACGTGATTCTTCGGCTGGTATGCGCCTCCAAGGACGAAACACTGACAATACGGCAGGATCCCTGTTTTTATGCTTCTCCTGGTGAAGCTGCGGGCAGTAGTGAAGTGGTATTCGCGACTTCAGGGAAATATAGGGGGCGCCCTAGTCAGGCAAAATGGCGGACGGAGGGAGGTAATTTTCGTCGTTCAGCACGCGGACCATTATAAATTTCTGGCACTGCAGCGTAAAGTCGGTGTTACATATGAAAGCAAAGCGATTTTTAGACGGTAGAAAGCTTCTTCTAGTCAGCGCGTAGGAATGATATGGCGGAAGCATAAAAACAATGATTGGAAACGATGTTTGTTTCTATGCTGCCTACGAGAACCAAGCAGCAATAGCAGACGACAGTGTCGAAACGTCCCCCTATCCTGAGCTTCTCGGCGTTGCCGCTACGCAGCGTCGGTCTCGCTGGAGTCGCCAATAGTAATCGAAAAAATGAGACTCAAGAAATTCCGCGCTACACTTTTTTCTTACTAATAATGCGTTTCCCCTATATATTATCCGGCCATACCCGTGTACCTCGTGTAACTCAATGCGTTTCACACACAAACGCGTTCGACTGTCTCTATTTCGTTTCTCTCGGTTTATTTCCTCCTGAACAATAACAAATACTAAATTCTCGCTCAGATCCCGTTTTTTTTCTTTTTTTGTTTTTTTGTTGTTGAAGCAACTGGGGACCTGCGTCGACTCCTGCTTATTACACGAGCGCGTCAAATCAACGCAACCCGGAAATCAGAGCCGACGACGGGTCCTGTAGAGCGAGCTTCCGTAGATCGCAGCAGCCGCTCCTTCAGCACCGCCAGATGTGCCGATCACGGTTGACAGCAGGCTCTAGTAGAAATAATGAGCTCCTACACGCACCGTCTCACACTAAGTGTGGCTATGGAACAAATCAGGTGGCGCCAAAAGATATCGTGATGGCGCTCGTTGCCTTTCTGCTTTTGATATCACCGGATACTACAATTACACGCGGCGAATGCGGCGGGAAACTGCGACTTCCTTTTGCCGGTGACATCAAACGCACAAAGACCGCAGGCGGCGTCACGATACACTTCTATCACTGCTTGGTCGGCTACATCGTATCGGAGCGTTGGCTGAGCCGTTGGAACGTAAAAGAGAGTAGAGTCTCGTTCAACTGGGCCTTATGACTCGAGGATGGTGAGTGTTCCTTCTGGCTGAGCGACAACGTAGCCATACTAACGCGTATTGAACGGCTTCCCATGTAACGCCTCCTTCGTCCAAAAGCTGCAGTCTACGTTAATCCAAGCAAAACCATGACGAAAACGTCGGTGATCATCGGATGGAGCTTGTGCAGTCGGGATTCGGTCGGTACTTGCAATAATCATGAAGGTAACCAAATCTGATGAGAACAAATCGGACAGCAACCTCTTAAAAGCATCGGTGTGACAGCTGACGTTTCTATTAGATCTAACTTCCGGGGGACCTGATTATATATATATATATAGAGAGAGAGAGAGAGAGAGTTTTTTTTTATTAGCGAAAAGTCGGTTGCCACTTTAAGGCCGAGGCTTTTTTTAGCCAATCTCTAACAAAATTTTACTTGTTATAAGCGTTAGCGAAGTTAAGGCTCTTAAAGAATCGGCGAGTGCCACTGTGATGTTTCCGGGAAACATCTTTGCCAATTGAGATTATGAAACCAAAGATAGGCTGCCCTCAGCACTGCAGGGGCGTAGACAGGGGAACGGAGGGGGGGTGCTTATGGGGCTTCAGCCCCCTACCCCCCCCCCCCCCCCCGAAATCCAGCCGACACTACAATATACACCTGCATTTTGACCCCCTCCCTCTCTCCGCACCCTAAGTCATGGACATCCCACCCGCTTCAGCTCAAAGCCACCTAGAGCGGAAGGCCGAGGGCCTCCGCGCGTGACGTCACGCTACTCGGCCTAGGCAAGGCCCAAGCGCGCCGCGGAGCAGCGCTCAAGGGTAGAAATTACTCAAGTTTTTCGGCACAAATGCGTGTTTATTGAGCCGCGCGCCAGATATTTCGAACAAAACGGTAGTCACTGTGCGTGCTAGAATATCCACATCATTTTTATATTGTTAACGTGTCCAGTTTTTGTTTCTTAGATTTGTTGCTTGTTTCTACCTCTTTGTCGTTGAGCTTGCGGCAAAAGTTTTTTAGAATGTCTGTAGAGCATCACAACCCATGCTTCAACACGACCTCACTCGTGTGTCCTTGTTCACACACATCGAGGTCGGAGCAATCCTTGTTCACCAGCAAGTCCAATGTGAGGACCGAGACCAGCTGGCGTTGGTTACTTATCGTCCAGCCGCTTGAATATTTCCTTCAGAACAACGTAGTTGTGTGCGACGGCAATGACTGCGGTCATTGCTGGGAACAGAAGGTCTTTTGTGTCAATGTCTTTGATGAAATGGTAGTATTCATGACTGATGGCAGCTGTGATCGTTCGGTCTCTTGTCAGGGCATTTTTGCAGTTCTCGCACTTCAGCTTCTGCACCGTCGCGTACACCGCATATTTGGCCACATAGGCTAGAACGGAGACGATGTCTTTTATTTTTTGATAAGCATCTTCTCTTACTACTATGTTATATCTAGGGCGCGGCGCGTGTCGTTGTTTTTGCATCCCTCCCATTTCTCATCTCTCTCTGTTCCAGAAGCTTTGCCAATCGGTGCGAGTGTGTTTTGCAGCCGCAGCTTGTTTTCCCCTTCACAAAGCTGTCGTATTGACACATGGTATTGGGAACCTGCCAGCCTCCGGTACCTTTCGAAGCGGTCGACTAAACAACCCGTCTGAAATTTTCAGAGTAGGACGTAGGACACGTTGAGCTCTTCGAAGCAGTATCGGCAAATTTCGAGAAGCGCGTAAGTGGACTGGTGTATTGCGGTATGAGTTTTGTCGGTCAATTTGCTGTTATTTGCATTTTTCTGCCACTCATCGAACCAGTCTGAAATGTTCTAGAGAAAATACACCTTCTCGTCGTCTGGAGCCGGGTGCACAGGTTCTTGGAACCGATCTTTCAGCCTGCTTCCTTTGCCGGGAGTCTTCATATTCACGATTTTCCACCACGTTAGTATAATCTCAATTAAAGTGGCGGTTCCCTTGAAAAATTTCAGGTTGTGTTTCTCTACCAATGGCACGAAGCGCACTGGGAAGAGAGCTGTCAGATATCTGGAGAGCAAATTTCACGTTCTGCTTCTCAATGCTCGACGTGCAAAAGGCTTTCCTTGACATTTTGTATTCATAGCGCAGCAGTTGGTCGCATTCCAAGTCGTAGGCGGCTTTGATGGTTCTGAACGACGAACACAGCATGCGCCGCTGGCCTTCCATGTCACCCTGAAGCTCGGGGAACCGAAAGCATTGATCGTCTTGCTTCAGCCAGTTATTGCGCATACACTTGATTATGTGTACCGTGTCGATCACAACAAAAACAGCGGCCTGTTGAGATCAGACGGATCTGGGTAGCAAAACTCATTTGAACGACGCGTTGTTGTACCAGGTGTTTTGTGGCTGTCCATCAACTTCTTAAAGAGAGCCATAGCCCTTCGATTCAGTGTGTTGTTATCCGTTAAGACGCACATCACCCGGTATCCGATTTTCTCGAGCCAGAGAATCACTTCTCTAAACAACTTGTGCATAAACTCTGCGGTGGCTCCGTGCACGGGTACGATGTGAGCGACTTCCTTAACTTGGCACTTGATGCTTTAAACCATAAACGCGAACGCATTATTCGCGACTTTTGTGGAATTAAGTGCGACACCCACAATGTTGCCTTCTTTATAATCGAGAAGCGGTTTGATGTGCACGTTGTCTACCATCAAGGTCACATAACGTTGGTCATCGTTCAAGTTAGAGATCCTCTTTGCCATGTAGCTGAGAAAACTTGTACCTTGCTGCTCTTGTTCAGGGTTCGTTCCAAACGAGGAGCATATCGACCGGATGGTCCTAGGGTGCGGCAGAACAATGCTACCACAGCCACCAATGTACTGGTATACATCAGTGGCGGATCCAAGGGGGGGGGGGGGGCGGTGGGGGCGATCGCCCCCCCCCCCCCCCCCCCAAACGCCTCGCCAGGCAACCCCCCCCCCCCCCCCCCCGGGGTTCTTAGTCAGCTCGAAGAAAAAACGTAAGCAATCGACGCGAGGGACAAAAGATTAAGACAGCGGTGGGTGGACGCGCCTGCTGGGCGCTTCCAAAGTGGGGTTTATCTCCGTCAAGGTCACGGTACGTCTTCCCGACAGGGACGGCGCCAGGAGTTTCGAAGTGGAGAAACAGTGGGGAAGCACACCAAATATCAGGGTCCTCGACTGCAGGCACACTTCCAAACAAGGCCAGCACGTCGAGGACGGGGGGCAAATACCTTCAACATATCTAGTCCCCTTTCTCTCTCTCTCTCTGTCTCCCTCTCTTTCTTTGGAGGCTGTCTGCGAAAAATTTGTGCCCTGAACGCTCCCAAACGCAGACGCCAAGCAGCCTTCCTCAAGGGTACGATCCCATACACAGCGGATTATCCTTCCTCTCTTGCGGCCGCCTTTTCATCACTTTTCGTTTGATGGTTTCTTCGTGGTTCTGGGCTTGTCTTTTGGCATGTCTTTTTTGGTTTGCTTTGAGATGCTGTCGCCCACGGGCTCACTAAAGGTATCTTATTGGCACGGTGTGCTCATTGCTAAGGGAAGTGCGGAGGGGACGTACTGCATCCGCGGGGGGGGGGCGGATGCAGTTTATACAACCTGGTGACCAATTGCTTTTCGTCTCAACTTAGAGAGGAAGCAAATGCTCTGGGTACAGTGTAGTCTGGGTCTGAGCTTCTCCTGAAGACGCTCCGGACTTCGCCACGACCTTGGCTTAAACATAACCCCGCTTTCGTCCTCGCCTCCATCCCTCACTAAGGATCAGCGCCGCAGCGCGGGATACAGAAAGAAGCCGACGAGCGCCAGAAGGGGGAGATGTTTCCTCTAATGGGCTTCATACTGCCGGCGGTACGACTTCTCGTGGCGGGAAGCTAATAAAAGAAAGATAAACGGTACGAGCACTCTAAAGGCTGGAGGCTGCTTACACGGGGTCCTCAAGCCGACGCCCTAGGCATTTATTTGTATACAATGCCGTTTCAACTTGGGGTGGCGGGACATATTTTAGAAAAGGCGCTACCCCTCGTCTGCCCTTGGCGTCGTCTTTACTTTTTGAGTTGAACGCGGCTTCTGTGGATTGACGGCAGAGCTTTCGCGCGGCTTTGCAGGAGCAAATATGTGTGTGTCGAACGGAACAGAGGCGGGGCTTGCTGGTTTGCAACTGCGGCTTCGAATTCCCTACCTAGAGACTTGGGGAAAACGAGCCCTTTCAAAGATGCGACTATACATAAATTAAATAGACAGTGCCTGTGCCCGTTCGAGTGAACACCGACTTTCAAACATCCAAGCTGCAGTCGTGATTGGCCTTTAGCCCAGTTGAGATTCGCCGACCGGACAACCGCTCTGCCCCATCATATCTCTGCTCCTGTCCTCTCGACCCTGACGAATGAGCTAACTACCCAGAAACAAGCAAGTGTTCCTTTCATACAGAAAATATCCAGACGAAGTGCAATTGAATATAATTTGGAAGGATCGATTGCTGGTTTAAGGTCTTGTCTAAGTTCAAAAGTTATAGTTGCCGAACTGCAACATGCTGTCAAAAATATTCGACAATTATTCGCTTTCGTTCTCTCGAGTTGCATCCAGAACACGTGAAAACACGAGTTTTGGTTGGCAACGCCGCATGTGCTGCGCTCTGGACATTCCAAATATGCGGCAAACAACCGACGAACTTGCCTGGCAGCGTTCGTTTCGCTCGCTGCGTCAACAGTGTTGACGCCGCGAGCAGGGTCGAAGCCGCCGGGCCATTTTTGTCGCTTGTTTGCAACGTACTCGCTCCAATGATTTAAGCCGCTCTTCCCGTTGCCGCAGCAGCTGAGCACTAGCTCCAACCAGAATGTCTGCCAAGGCAATGTCTTTAAGCTGCCCTAAATCGACTGCTCAGGTAGTGTCGATCTAAAACTCAAGTTTCAGAAAGGATAGTGCCACCACAATTTTCTAGATACTTACCTCTAGCGTCGTCACCCGAAAGGTTTTAATTCGAAGAGTTCATGCCCGACAGGTAAACCGATACAAAAGCTCTCAAGATCTATACTATGTTATCAGAGTTTAGTAAAAGCAATAACTCCACAAAAAAATATAAACACTCCCCCCCCCCCCCCCCCCCGCCGTTTTGCACCGAGGAACCGCCCCCCCCCCCCCCCCCCCAAAAAAAAAATGGAGGTCTGGATCCGCCCCTGGTATACATGAGGCGATATTCTGAAAAGAATACATGCAAACACCATAAAATCAACTGAAGAATGCCTTCGCTCTTTCTTGGAAGAAATCAGCTTCAGTTGCTCGACGAGCAGTTGGATGACCACTGGGTGATCTTCACTTTGCGTTACGGGCAGATTGTCAAGCAGAAAACGAATAGTGGCGAAGATATCGTTGTACGAGCTTTTAGTGCTTGAGTGCAGATCGTTGTCGGAAGTTTCGACACTCTTGAGAAGTTATACTTCCCTTTTGCTGTTGGCGATGCTTGGTATGAGGAAGTTGAAGCACAACCTTGTGACCTGAGTCTTCGCAGAATATAGAGTTTGTGTAAGTTCGGGCTTCACGACGATCGAGTATTTTCTCCTAGGGGCCTTAGTCTCAACAATCTGCACCAGGGTGACGTGTCTATTGCCCTCAATAGCTTGTCAGAATGCCAATTTCACGTCTTTCAAGTGGTCGGGCAAGTCTTTTATGCGCAGTATTCGTTCCGCTTCTTCCTTGTTGCGAAATGAATCAATCAACTCTGCAAGCCCTCTTTCCATTGCAGAAGCCTCTTGACGCAATCGCTTGCTGTCCGGGTCTTCTCTTCTCGCATGGTGTTCTGATAAATCATCTGGACAGCCAGGTAACTTTGATCGAACTGCGCCTGGGCGAGGGCGCACCCTAGAGAGCGGCGCAGCCACCGTCCTCCCGGTAACTTCGTCGACGTGAGACACCTTCCGAAGAACGTCGTCGTCGGAGAAGTGAAACTGGCACACCTATCAAAATATATACTCTTCGTACAAATAATAGCGACTTACCACTAAACGCTACACGTCGCCGTTATCGCCTATTCCCAAAACTCTTGTATTGCTATCCCGTCCAAATGGCGCTATGCCACAACGAATGCGATATATACAATTCAAAATGGAAAATCCTCACTTTCGTTCTATGGGAAACGATGAGGTTTTCTCGGGGGATGGCGTTTATCCAAGCATGCCACAGCTCTTCATCTTGAGGAAGGCCGAACACGTGCACTTTGGCCCCCGTTTTGTAATTACCGTTACACCGAGGCACACAGTGGGTGCGTTAAGTCCGTGCTCCGAGCGCAAGAGTTTGGCGCTCTTTTCACTAAACGGACATTAGTGCCACCGGAGACTGACACTCGAGCGCACTCTTCGCGCACCGAGAATTTCTCGGAGCGCGAGTGACTTCTTCGCGCTCCGTGATGTCATGTAAACAAACAACATGGCTGCGCTGCCGTTGAGGCCGTCGAGACGAAAGGCGTAGCCGGACTGCTGCCCCTTTTCAGTTGATTAGTGCTTAATCCTGCGGGTAAAACGATTTGATTTAAAAGCCAAGAAAGCAAATAGCGTTCCGAAATAGGTTTGTTCCTGCATCTCGCCTGAAAAAGAAATTCATCTATCAAACGGTAGCGTGCCGATAGCACAGCGACAGAAAAGTTGTCAAGATGAGGAAACATTCGGACCGCTCTGTCCCTTTTATAACGCTTAGCCCAGCGAATAAAGATAGTTTGATTTGAAAGCCGAAACCAGTGAGCGTTGAGGAAAAGGTTTGTTCGTGCGTCTTGCCTGAAAACGAATTGATCTATCGAACAAGCGTGCCGATAGCTCGTCGACAGAGAAGTTGCGATGAAAAGACACTCAGACCGCTGCCCTGCTTAGAATGCTTAGCCCAGCCGCAGCGATTAAAGATATTTAGATTGGAAAGCCTAAACATCATTTAGCCTTGCGTGAAAGGCTTGTTCATGCATACCGCCTAAAAACGAATTGTGCTATCGGACGACGGTGTGCCAGTATCGGCGTAGTTTCCGTTTCGCTGCGCGACGGAACCGACGGAACCAGGGAATCTCTGACAAATTTGAGGGTTTCCTGCGTCGTCGAGCAGGTTAAGGAATGCTCTCTTTAATTTAAAACGGAACAGCATGCATGGTCAATAAATAGATCGGCCAAGGTTACCTTCCGCATATCTGCACGAAGCGAGTCTTCAAACCTTTCAGGACAGGTCGCGGGCGGCCTCTTATCTAGAGTGCGTCGCTATCTCGAAGATTCGGCGAAAGCGGTTCGAGCGTCGCGTGATCGGGGCGAGAATGAACACGCACTTTCTAGAAAACAAAAGCAGGGATAAATGATAGAAGTTACGTGTGGCACATGAATAAACCGGAACTTTCTGGAGAACCGTGACCGAGCGTTGCTTTCTCAGCCTTGCTCGCGGCATTACTCCCCCCTTTAAAAGTGCATCGCCCCGATGCACTGTAAAACAAAACAAAGCAAATAAAAAAGTGAAAGCCGTTTACAACTTCCTGTAACGCCGAATTGGAGCGCAGCTCTTGAGGAGGAGGAGTGGAGGGTATATTCCTCCTCCTTCCTCGTGATCATGCCTGCTAGCCCCGGGGGGGTCACGTGACCCCCCGCTGAAGTCATGTGACCCCCTCCCCCCGAGGTCACGTGACCCCCCCCGGACCATACTAGACAATGAGGGGAGGAGGGGGAGGAGGAGGAGGACAGAGGTCCGGGGGGGTCACGTGATCTCGAGGGGACGGGATCACATGACCTTGGGCGGGTCGTCACGTGGCTTCGGCGGGGGGGAGGGGAGTCGCCCCCCGGGGTCACGTGACCTTGGCGGGGGAGGAGGGGGAGGAGGGGGAGGGGCGACGCCGACGCCGCACAGGCTGGAAACGGGTCATGTGACCCCCTCCCCCCGAGGTCACGTGACCCGCCCGGACCATACTACACAATGAGGGGAGGAGGAGGAGAAGGAGGAGGAGGAGGGGGAGGAGGAGGAGGGGAGGAGGAGGAGAGGGAGGGGCGCGGTTACGCCGACGCCGACGGCGACGCCAACGGCGACGCCGACGCCGCTCAGGCTGGAAACGGGCCCCTAAGAGCTGCGCTCTAAAAGAACGGTAAACTAAAGAGTATTTGGAATACGTAAGGTCCACTGTCCTATCGAGCGTAGTACGCCTTCATGCGCACGACGTGGACGACTTCTGGTCGTGGAGGGCGGCGTGATGAAGTCCGTGTTCCGTCGGGCATCACCTCGTAGTTCAGATCCCCGAGTCGACGAAGCACTTTGTAGGGTCCAAAGTAACGTTTCAGGAGCTTCTCGCTGAGACCGCGGCGGCGAATCGGTGTCCACACCCACACCCTGTCTCCGGGCTGGAAGTGGATGTCCCGACGACGAAGGTTGTAGCGGCCAGTGTCGACACGTTGTTGAGCCTGAATCCGAAGTCTGGCGAGCTGACGGACTTCTTCAGCCCTTTGGGCCACCACCTGGGCGTCGTCGCTTGCGTCGACAGCCGCTTCGTGGGGTAACATAGCGTCCAGCATTGTCGTTACCTTGCGCCCATGCACCAGCTGAAAGGGTGTCATTCCGGTGGTCTCTTGTACGGCCGTGTTGTAGGCAAATGTGACGTACGGCAGCACCTCGTCCCATGTCTTGTGCTCCACGTCGACGTACATAGAGATCATGTCGGCGATGGTCTTGTTGAGTCTCTCCGTTAGCCCGTTGGTCTGCGGGTGGTACGCCGTAGTGCGGTGATGGCTGGTGTGGCTGAGACGAAGGACTTCTTGCGTCAGCTGGGTCAAGAATGATGATCCACGGTCTGAGATCAGGACTTCGGGAGCGCCGTGCCGGAGGACGATGGATTCAATGAAAAACTTGGCAACTTCCACAGCAGTTCCGGAAGGAAGGGCTTTCCTTTCGGCATACCGCTTGAGATAATCTGTGGCGACGATGATCCAGCGATTTCCCGACGTCGACGGCGGAAAAGGGCCAAGTAGATCCATTCCGATCTGCTGGAAGGGTGCTGTTGGCGGAGGAATTGACTGCAAGAGTCCGGCCGGCCTCGTCGGAGGTTTCTTTCGTCGCTGGCATTCATGACATGATCGCGTGTACAGGTGGACGGTTTTGGGGAGCTTGGGCCAGTAATACTTTTCACGAATACGTGCCAGGGTCCGGCTGTAACCAAGGTGTCCGGACGTCGGGTCGTCGTGGCAGGCTTGAAAGATCTCCTCCCGAAGGTCGGTCGGGATTACCAGCAGCCATGGCGAGTTGTTGTTCCCGAAGTTCTCTTTGTAGAGTACACCTTGTCTAATGGCGAAGGTCGGCAGCGCTCGTGAAAAAACACGTGGCATGGCACTCCCGCGCCCTTCCAGGTGCTCTATTAGTGCGCGCAGCTCAGGATCGTCTCGTTGACGCCGGGCCATGTCGTCGATGTTCATTGCGCCCAGAAAACACTCGTCGTCATCGTCGTCGCTGCTGCCGGAAGGTGTTGCGACGGGAGCTCTGGACAGGCAGTCGGCGTCGCTGTGCTTGCGGCCTGACTTGTAGACGACGGTCATGTTGAACTCTTGTAGTCGGAGACTCCACCGCGCGAGGCGTCCTGACGGGTCCTTGAGGTTCGCAAGCCAGCAGAGCGAGTGGTGGTCCGTGACTACTCGGAACGTGCTCCCGTATAAGTACGGACGAAACTTCGTGATTGCCCAGACGACCGCAAGGCATTCTTTCTCAGTCGTGGAGTAATTTCTCTCCGCCTTGGTCAATGTCCGACTTGCGTAGGCGATGACTCGCTCGGTGCCTTCTTGTACTTGAGCCAAAACCGCGCCAAGCCCTGCGTTACTTGCGTCCGTGTGAATCTCGGTTTCCGCATCCTGGTCGAAATGTCCAAGAACAGGAGGAGTCTGCAGTCGTCGCTTCAGCTCGTCAAATGCCTGCTGCTGTTCATCGGCCCATTCGAACTTCTCGGCGTCCTTCGTGAGGTGTGTGAGCGGTGCGGAAATTCTTGCGCAATCTCGAACGAAGCGCCGATAGTAGGCACATAGCCCAAGGAACCTTCGGACGGCCTTCTTGTCTCTTGGCGCTGGAAATGCTGCGACGGCACGAGTCTTCTCGGGGTCTGGGCGGACACCTTCGTTACTAACCACGTGGCCGAGGAACTTCAGTTCGTCATAAGCGAACCGACACTTTGACGGCTTCAGGGTGAGTCCGGCGGTCCGTATGGCTTTAGAGAACTGCTCGGAGTCGTCGCAAGTGCTCGTCGAAGTCGCTGGAAAACACGACGACGTCGTCGAGGTAGACGAGACAGCTCTGCCACTTCAGTCCTGCCAGTACGGTGTCCATGACACGTTGGAAAGTTGCTGGCGCCGTGCACAGTCCGAAGGGCATCACTTTAAACTCGTACAGCCCATCCGGCGTGACGAAGGCTGTCTTTTCTCGGTCCCTTTCGTCGACTTCGATCTACCAGTAGCCGCTCTTCAGGTCCATCGATGAGAAATATCGAGAGTGGCGCAGCCGGTCTAGAGTGTCGTCGATGCGGGGGAGTGGGTAGACGTCTTTCTTCGTCACCGTGTTCAGCTGCCGGTAGTCTACACAGAACCTAAGCGTCCCGTCTTTCTTCTTAACCAGTACGACTGGAGAGGCCCATGGACTGCTTGAAGGTTGAATTATGTCGTCGTTCAGCATTTCTTGAACTTGCTCCTGGATCGCCTGCCTTTCTTTAACGGAGACTCTGTATGGCGATCGATGCACAGGACGCGCGTCGTCCTCGGTAACGATGCGGTGCTTCGCAACGGTGGTTTGGCGCACCTTCGACGACGTGGCAAAGCAGTCGCGGTATTCGGCGAGAAGGTTAATCAACTGTCGTCGTTTCGGGCCCGGGAGTTTAGGGTCAATGTCGAGCTGCGCTGGCGACGCACTGTCTTGCTGAGGTGGCGAGAATTCGTCAGTAATGGCGGCGACAGCGGCGGAGTTTTGGAGTTCCTCGACCTGGCCCACGGCTGCACCTTTTGTGAGGTGTTGCGCTTCATTTCGGAAGTTCGTGACGAGGACCACAGTGCGGCCATCCTGAAGTTCAGCAAATCCTCTTGCGACGCCTATTCCTCTTCCCAGAAGCAACTGGAGGCTTCCTTCGAGCAAAACTTCGCCGCAGAAATCTTCGGTGATCCCGACGGGTACGAAAACACTCGACCGCGGCGGTAAGTTCACGTGGCTGGCGAGGACTCGGACCGCAGATGACGTCGCTTTGGGTTCCTCCGGTGGTGAAACAGGCTTTCGCAGCGTCAACCGGTTTGCTCCGAGGTCGATGACGGCGCCATACTCGCAGAGGAAGTCCATTCCGAGGATAACGTCCCTCGAACAGTCTTGCAGAACGACGAACTTTACAGGGCACGTCTCACCGTGGATCTCGACGCGAGCGGTGCATCGCCCGACTGGTGTGATGAGGTGCCCACCGGCGGTTCGTATTTGAGGTCCATCCCACGGCGTCGTGACTTTTCGAAGGCGGCGGGAGAGCCCCCCACTCAAAACTGAGTAGTCTGCTCCGGTGTCCACGAGTGCTGATGCGTCGTGGCCGTCGATAACAACGTTTAGGTTGTTGGACACCGATGCAAAAGCTTCGTTGCGATGCGTGGCGTCGGGAGAGTGGGAGCGCTCCGTCGTTCTTGGAGGTTCTTTACGTCGGTCGTCTTCGGCAACTCCACCTCCAGGGGTTGCCGCGCCTAGTTTCCCCGGCGAGGAGCGAGGGGTGACAGGCTTTCACGTCGGGGTCGGTGCATCGGCGAGGCTGGACGTCGTGGTGAAGGCGATCGGAACTCTCGGCGGGACGCAGGCTCGGGGGACTGGGGTCGTCGCAGGTACTCGTCGATCTCCCGAGGGCGTTCACCAGACCGGGGGCGCGGGTCGTTTGGGTGGAATCCGCGCAGCCCGAGTCGTCGGTATGGGCATCGGCGGTACACATGGTCGGCTTCCCCGCAGTGGTAGCAGAGCGGGCGTCGGTCGGCCGTTCGCCACACGTCGGTCTTCCTCGACGAGGGTTGCTCCGGGCGGACGTTCTGGACCTGTCCTTCCTGGCGTCGAGGATACTGTGGCATCGGAGGGTCTCGTCGGGGTGGCGCCGTGGCCTGGCGGTTAGCTTGCGGCGGTCGTCGGGCCATGGCAGCATAGCTCAAAGTCGGCTCCTCTGGCGTTGTCGTGTTGATCGGAACCTCAGGTTGGAAGGCCCGGTGAACTTCCTCTCGCACGACCTCGGCGAGCGACAGGGAGGACGGGCGATCCGTAGCGGGGAGAATCTTGCGGATTTCTTCCCGGACGACTTCAC
This sequence comes from Ixodes scapularis, assembly GCF_016920785.2. Classification (NCBI taxonomy): domain Eukaryota; kingdom Metazoa; phylum Arthropoda; class Arachnida; order Ixodida; family Ixodidae; genus Ixodes; species Ixodes scapularis. Next base: position 43,836,254 of record NW_024609857.1, on the reverse strand, counting down.
GGATGATGTCCCGGATGCCTGGGTGGTCGGTACCAAGGTCGTATCCGGATGTCGCCAGAGTAGTCACGCCAGGGTGTCGCTCGTAGTGTCTGGCGCGTGCTAGTAGGGCACGCTCCATATTCGTCGCCTCCGTGACGAACCCGTCGACAGTTGTCGGGGGATTGCGAATGAGACCTCCGAATATCTCGCTTTTCACACCCCTCATCAGGTGTCGCAGCTTCTTCTCCTCTGTAGCCTGAGGATCGGCGCGGGCGCTCAGGCGAAGAACATCCTCTACGAAGCCGGTGACGCTCTCGTTGGGGCCCTGGGTTCTGGTTCGGAGTAGGTCCTCGGCTCTCTCTCGGCGGTGGTGGTTGCTGAACGTAGCCTTGAGATCGGTCTTGAACATATCCCACGACGTCAAAGAGGACTCATGATTCTCGTACCAGTGCTTGGCGGTACCCTCAAGCGAAAAATAGACGTTGTTCAGGCGCTGCTCGTCGGTCCAGCAATTGTGGCGGGCAACGCGTTCATACTGGTCAATCCAGTCTTCGACGTCTTCGTATTGCTCGCCGTGGAATGAAGCAGCCGTCCGCGGTACGACGGGCAGGTAAACGACGGCTGGAGCGGCCGGGGTCTCCGACTGGTTGGCCATCGTCGTCCTCCTTGTTTGCCTGGTCCTGGGTGGCAAGGGTCCTAACTCCGGGGGTAGGCCAAGGTTCCGGCGACTTAATCGGATCTCGGTCTGGTCTTCGTTGGGTTCTTGGGGGCTTGTGTTCAGACTTGCACTCCGGGAACTCGGAGGGGAGCGCTGCACGGGCATGCGGTTACCCCGCACCTCCACCAAAATGTCACGGGTGGTGACTAATAAACAAGAAATAAACAGGAATAAATAAACGTTTAATGTGGCGAACTTGTGCCGAAAATAAAAGGGTACAAAAGAAAGATAACAACAGAGCGTCGCGGGCGTCGAAGGCGGCGAAGCAGCACGATCAAACGCTGAGGCGAGACTGACTCGACAAGGTCGCGGGCGGCCTCTTATCTAGAGTGCGTCGCTATCTCGAAGATTCGGCGAAAGCGGTTCGAGCGTCGCGTGATCGGGGCGAGAATGAACACGCACTTTCTAGAAAACAAAAGCAGGGATAAATGATAGAAGTTACGTGTGGCACATGAATAAACGGGAACTTTCTGGAGAACCGTGACCGAGCGTTGCTTTCTCAGCCTTGCTCGCGGCAATATTATAACATTCGTGGAAACTTCATAACGTCGCCGCCTCTCTTGCTTTAGACTCTGCCGCTCTACACGGGCCTAAGTATTTATCGTCGAAATATTTTCGACTTCGAAGGAGCTCGTGTGGCCCGTCAATAGTTTCTGGCCGTGTTCCAAAACTTACTCGATCTAACTCTAGGGTAAAGGTGGTTATCGAAAACCTACCCACGGCCAGCATTCCTCTATTTTTGTTGTCACGTGACATAATCCGCCAGCGTAACCCGGATTCATTCGAGTAGGTTGGGAAAGCAGCCTCGGTGTGTCGCGCTCCTGTACGCTATGCGTCGTTTCGTTACTGCGCTCGAAGTATGAAACTCGGAGCGTCGGAGTAGGAGTGAAGGAGCGCCGACAGCGGCATTTTTTGTTCGACAAGGAATGTCAAATAAAGAATTTGAATTTGAATTTGAACTTAACGCGCTCGGTATTTCTCAGGCATGACGGAAACAGCACTTGATCATCGATCACAATACTCAGAAACCTCAAAAGTTGTGCGACATTTGAAACAAGACGAACAAAGAAAACAACCGAAACAATATTAAGCGCCTCTGAACACGCCCAAACAAGCTCCTTTTATTAGTTCTTCACCGTGAAACGATCTGGAAAGACGCCGAAGCAAGCCGGCCCCATCTGCCGAGCCGGAACGGAACTACACCGCGGCCGCACCGAAGGCCAAGTAGCTGTGACGTAGACACACGTGATCGCGGGAGCCCCCTGGCTTTCCTCCTCTTGGTGGCTTTGCTCAGCTCCCCCCCCCCCCCCTTCCCCCCCCCCCCCCCCCCCCCCCGAATAAAGTTGCTGACTACGCCACTGGCCGTTAAATTGGATTGAGGAAAGTGCCGGCGGAAGATGTGAACAGTCGACTTCGAACGCTTGACATTGCGAGCCTTAGATGCCGTTTGTCTGGCAGCAATGGGAGCATCATCCTTGTTTACTGAGACGGGCACTTGTGACTACAAGTGTTTAGTATTAAAAGCTGCCATTTGGACGTGGTTGTAGTGCTCAGTTTAGCAAGCGATGTTTACCTTAAATAAATGAGAGGATTTTGAAAGAGTTAATTGCGGCCATCTGATTAATTTGGGTAGGAAGAAGAAAACGCTCCACAGGTTTATCTTGGTAATGTATAACCAGCTAAAGCTAGCCTATTTCAAAAAAAAATCGACACGCCTCCGTGGATCATCCAACAGTTCTCCACGGTTTTGTCAAAGTCCTCGCTACATTGGTGAACTCACTCGGACTCACTCGCCACACACACGATAGTCACTCGGATTTACTGCGTGACTGAAAGAAAGCTGGAGTGAATTTTCGAATGGAGCTCCAGGTTTTCGGTATTGTCAAGATTACACATAAGTAGAAGGATATAGAAAATGGAAATAAGTATTTCCTAAGGAGAAATTCTGCCTACAACTGGACTAAAAGGCAACTGTAGTACGTCCTGAGACGGAGATGAAAGAGCGATTGACCCACGTGCTTGGCCGGCTCCGGATTTTTCTTACACAGTTTGGAATGCTCTACGCAGATCAATGCCGCAGTTTCACATTTATCTTACATTGAACGTTTCAGGTGAACGCAGTTATCGATGGTTGGTCGTCAATCCGGGGGACCCAAATGAGGTAGGCGAACTGGACATACGCGGCTACATAATATCGATTGAGTAATACGCTCATTTTATGATGTCGAGCGACCTTGTAACATAACCCCAAGCTTGTGATATAATATGCAGTGACCCTGTGGTTTGTCTCTTCGTTTTCGAAATGGCATAGAGTGACATAACATAACTGCGAGTTCGAAATATGCTATTGAGTGAGTTCATAATTATAGGTTTCCACCCTGATACCGAGAATCCCCATGCTTGCATCGCCAGTTTACTTTCCTATAAAGACATCTTTGGTATATGAAAATATAATTGTGTGTATCGGAGGAAAGGTGTGGATCGAAAGTAACCTGATTATATCTTACAGTTTTTGCCCCAACAAATGATAGTTTCATTTTTTATCTGCGTATGCTTGCGTTTACGTGCTGACGTTTTGTATGGCACGACATAGAGATCGCAATCTACCAAGTAGTAATACTAGCTGTCCTTTAGTTTGCACAGTGCTTTTCAAGATAAAGAGAGAGGGAAAAATTAAAGTAATTGTATTCCTTATAGTGTGAGATGCGTTGGTGAACTTTGTGAGTTTTATAGCTTTGTTTAGAAGCATAGTAGGCAGATGTAACATCGTTAACCTACTAGTTCACATTTACAGCAAGCCAGGAGCTATATGTCACCTCAAGTTACCTCAACTAACGAAACAGAACTGAAGAATACTTTTAAAGACGGGACCAACACGTTACCCAATATCCTGAGTCAGTGGTTCTCAACCATTGATGTTTCGCGGACCCTTTGTGGTCGGCGGAGGTAATGGAGGAGCCCCGTTCGTGGTGAGAGAACGGGAAAAATATAGCTTAATTAAAATAATGATTTATTAAATGGCTATATCTATGGGATAATGTGAAGTAGACTTCGGGCACTGACATGCACACAAAAAAAATTCTCCTGAAAATGGGATTATTTCTTGTCAGTCTGAATAAATACAACTTTTATTGACGGGCTTGACTCATGAGGCAGGGCTTCGCGGACCGCCATTGGAGAGCCACTGTCCTAAGTTATTCTATTAAGTTTTTGGCATTACAAAACCTAGCTGTGTCGGATTGAGTGTTTTAAATGTCGAATAAGATCAAATCAAAAACCAAAGGGCCAAGAACACCAAGAAACGAAAAGAATAGTCTGTGAGCCCTAATGATTAAAACGTTTCTACAAAACAATAAAACATACAAATATGACGTTTTATTCTTTCACGAAAAACATACAAGCTGGCATGAAATAATGAGGCAAGATAAGGTCTTGAGACCGGACCCTCTTTGTCAGAGCAGTCAGCGTTACATTCTGGCTCGATCGAGAAACAGAGGAGGTTTCTACGGGCGGCCAAGAAAAACACCAACTGCTGGGTAGAAATGTAGGCATAAACTAGTCCGCGGAGGAAAGCATCTGTTGGACGCCGATATTGTGTAAAGATTAAAAGAAGCAGCCGCAACAGCCCCCAAACAAAGTGAAGGGTTGAGCTGATGTAAGTTTATTATTTTGTTCAAACATGAGACGCCGTCAGACTGACTACTTTTGCTGTCTCTACTACGTTTGGTTGTTTCAAGATTTTCTCACCCAGTCTAGGTGTATTAAGAAAACCGGTCGCAGTTGGTTCGATATTCACTTTGACAGTACAGCATACGCCAATCGACATACGGCCTAAGTAGTGGAAACAAATTATGCCTTTTTGCCGCTAAGACTGCATGCCCATCGCAGAACGACACTGATTGCCTTTGCTATTGGTTTAACTGGCTGAGGGAAGTGCATCGCTGTGTTGTATTCACTTCGGGAATTCTGAGGCCTTAGAAAGAAATGGGGCAATAGGGATGCTGCATCTGGCGTCCTGGGCCTTCGATTGCAGATTCAAAGAATGAACCTTACCACCGGATGGACATACTCCTCGCATGATGGATGACTTGCCTTATGGAGTGAACAGGGTGGTTACCAATTTATCATTCGCTATGCAGCTGGCGAAGGCGCGAGGAAACAAATCTCTTTCAGCGTGAACACGTTACTTGTTCCAACCACTCTGTATGATGTGTCATAGTTTGGTCCCACGAACACTTTTCACAGCTGTGTCCAAAGCTTCCAAAAGTACGCAGCCTGAAATGTCGCTGGAAGCAGCTGTCGATGCTAGTCTGTATATTCTAGAAAACAATCTGCCAATATATTCATAAGAAAGGAAAACAGAGCAGATAAATGAGCCTAAACCAACCCAGCTGCTCTTTGATGGATTTTTGTTTTTTATGAGTATAATAAATGTAGCATGCAAGAACGGATAATCAGACTGAATGATCATGTTGCAACATAGATGGGATGGGTTAATGTTGTTTTCGTGAAAAATTCCCACTAAAGTTTACTGAGGCTCACCCATGCAACCCACGAACCACAGCAGTGATGATCGCTAATTGTGGCGTGTTGGGTGCGAGTATGCCAAGCATACTCGCACGCAACGCCATTGACCAAGAACCCTCTTAACTATGGTGTGATTGCAAAAGTAAAAGCGTGCGGTTTTTTTTTTTTTCAATTTTTACCTCGGAAAATTTGATGACGTAGTTTGGAGGTCACAATTTCCCCCAGGAACAGTATCTGAAAGCGGCTCATAGATTGGATCCGAGTGTTGCGCGAGCACTAGGTTTGGACTGGCGACAATCAATCGCTGAACAAACATTCCGGTAGTCAAGTTCATAAGCTTCAATGACGACAGTAGTCAAACCCTAACAATGACTGAAACTCAGCACGTGTCCTGTATTTTGTCAACCTCAGTGCGTGGCTGTGATAAACATTGGCGGAATATTATCGGCTCCAGATAACGTGGCCGCTTGTTCTGTCTGCGAGTTAACGGAAAAAAAACGCTGCTCGTTTTTCTTTAATTTATATTTGTTTTGATGCGACTACCAATGCACGAGGAGAAAAACTAACGTTTTTTTTGTCATAGTTAATGAACATTAGGGATTTCATCTAAGTGGTATTTACGCAAGCTACAAAAATCGTTGCACAACACCTTTAAGGAGGGACCGCTTTCGCGCCGGGCCCAATGACATCCCAACCTTTTCGGGGACCAGGTATACATCGTTGAATGCAATAAGGATATCAAAAAATGTTGACGCAACAATCCCTTCGTCCTGTCGATCGAAGGAATATCGACTAATTCTATTAAAAGACACTGCAAGGAAAAAAACATTTTTAGGAGCACAAATCAGACACGTACTTTTTAAAATTATTTTTCTACAAAAAACAATTTCACTCAATATCTACGCTGTTAGGCGAAACTTAGGGAGGGCGGTTAGGGCGAGTTTTGCCAAACGCTTCGGCGCCGAGTTCTTCAAACCGCTTTAACGAATCGCGAAACAGCAACCAATCCCAGAGCAACTCCGACGTGCTTCGAAACAAGATGGCATCTGTCACTAGTGAACCGTCCAAGGCGCCATGGCCCTAGCGTTGAAGCAGGCAAATCAACAAAGAAATGTGATGTTCACGTCCGTCACTTGAATCCGCGGCGAGAAGAATTGACCCGGAATCTTAAAGGGGCCCTCCGGAGCTTTCTGCGATCGTCTGTTTATGTTGTTATATTGCGTAGTAGGTCCAAATTAATATGTATACAAAGTTTTAGATTACAAAACCGTTTATTAAGCAGATGGCAGAAGAAATATATCGAGACTATTTTCTCTTGGAAGACAATCCCCCATTCCCTGCCCATCGCTAACACTTGACACTTTTTAAGCTTGTTGTAAATTAGAGTTTGAGAAAAACGTAAACTGATTGTGGTGCGGGAAAAAATAGTCCGCAATTATCGCTCTAAAACAAGCAAACTATGTTTTCTCCCCGCAAGCGTGTTGATAGGGGGTGATGCGTCGGTGCGTCGGCTCGTCTGCTTCCCGGGGCGTCAGCAGGCGTGCGTTTGCGGGACACGTGTTCCTTCTTCCCGTGGATCCTGACCCCGAAGCCAGCTTTGCGATCCTTCCACGTCAACAAGTCAAACGTTTCCTTGTCATCTGTGGAATGCGACTGCGTATTGCAGTGGCAGCGCGACGGTACGGTGCGACGAACGACGACTGCCGAGCACAAAGTCCGGGCAGTCCGGGCTCCTTGACGACGGTCCGCCCGTATTCGAGAGATTCCTCCGCGGGTCGGCGGTCGGCCGCGTTGGTGACGCGCAGTGACGCTGGAATCCTTCGCTTGCCATTGGCTGACGCGTAAAGAGATGCACCTCCCGTTTTCCGGGGTCATCCCAGAAAGGGGGGCGTGCCGGGGACTTTGATAGCAATTTAAATAGGGAAATCCGCCGCGCATGACCGTAATTTTATGATTTTTAGGATCCTTAGGGCCGGCAGCTTGAGTTACCGCCATGAGTAGACCATCGCAGAACACTCCGGAGGGCCCCTTTAAAGGGCTTCGCTCGGGTGATTTGGTTCGGGTAAGGGTTTGTTTATTTTTCGGAGTGTCAAAGTCGGTCGTTCTCTGCATGCCTTGTTAGTAGAAGGTCGATCCCGCCCCCGATATATCGAACTGGCAGCTTTTGTAACCACTAAGGCAGTCACGTGAACTACTGAAAGCTTTGGACACCTTGCATGACCACCATGAAGACCGTGACAGACGTCTTGAGCCCAATGGCGCAGCCAAAACACACTACGGCATAGCTGGCAGGGTACCTGCGCTAGCTCGACCTGTGATGTTTACTACTACCAAAAAGAATAAGGAGAACCTACTCAAAAAATAAAGTGTACGTAGCAGGTGATGCAGAAGTAAGCTATACGGCGTTTATTTGTGCTTAATGTCAAACAAACAGTAGATTAAATCGACGTGTGGGTAACGACAGGAGAGTCCTCCGCAAACAAAGTCACGACCGGCTAGCACCGAACACATTACCACGCACCACGGTTCACCAGTGCCACTCACAATTCCAAAAATAATAAGAGCTAACAATGGGGGGGGGCAAAAACTGGGCCTCGAACTCGTAAACAAGGCCAGCTATTCACGTGGGAAGGGTCCACTTCGCAGAAAGAGTCGGGAGCATCCTCTTCTGAATCAGCAAGGCGCGCGCGCGTACGCCTGGCTGGGCTTTGCTTGTGTACGAAGTCGAGGAAATCGCAAGCGGGTTTTTCGGGTCCATGGCTCTTTTTTTGCTGCCCGAAACTCGTAATGCGAGCGAACAGCCTGAAGAAAAATCTTCAGAGTGCAAAAATAGCTCAATTTTTGCTTTGAATCGTGGGTTAAACTGGATTTTGGATCGTAAACAGGGTTGGTGACCGCGTCTCAAGAGATATCTCGCGTAATCGGCGAGAAACCACCAACCGCGTCTCGGTGCGTCTGAACGGGCTTGCTCGTGAACAGCCTTCGCAACCGCTTCGCAAGCGTATCTCAACCGCCATTGTGAATGCGACATAACACCACCTGCTAGTCGTGCGAGCAGACGAGCGGCTGCCACCGGCTTCGTCTGCTATTTCACCGCCGTCAATCACCGTTTGCGATGCCGTGAGACGCGGAGACGAAAGTTGCGTGTCGACGTCCGTTCTCGCCTCCATCCGTCTGCTATTCATCCCTCGTCTAAAGTGGTGTCCAAAGAGGATACTACAAAAAATCGTCGGGCGACACGACTCCGACAAATCGTGAGGCGCTCCGCTTCCGGTCGTTTTTCTTGGCCTGGGGGAAACTTCCTCCCGTCAAATCTCCCCCTCGCTTCCTCGACGGCCGCCTTGCTCTGCTCATCACGTGGGTGCGGAGAGCCACTCACACGCTCTCTAGGCTGTCGGTCAATCGCCCAAGGCCTCCGCCGTTTTTCAGGTCCCGAAAACGTGAAAGAGATGGCACGAAGGTGTCATTCCCTTTCCCTGCGGGAAGCGATACGCACGCTTCGACGGAGGAATTTCTCAAGTACGCCCAAGCCGGACCCCTTCAGCCTTCCTGTCGAAGCGACGACGGTAGCGAGGTCGACGAGCCGCGGGAGTAAACCAGTGGCAGTTGGCGTGTGACGTCAAATCTGATGAGCCCCGACGTCAAAGAAAAGTGGAGGAGGCGAGGAGAAAAGTCGTGTTGTTGGCTTGCCCACAAAAATCGTCAGGCGACACGACTCTTGCAAAAATCGTTAAAATTGAAGCGCCAGGTGCATTCCTAAACGTGAAAGCTTGCCTTTCGAGGTGCAGTGACCGGAACATACCTGGACAAACTTGATGCGGGCTAAAGGCCCAATTGCCTCCAATCAAATGGCTCGCAAATTCTCACTTGAGTAGTTATCTTCTCGGGTATTGAAACCATGGTCGCAATCGCGACAATTGCCCGATTCACGGAAGAGCGGAGCCACTTTTAAGGGAACCAATATATTAATTTCGCATCAACGCACGCAAAGAATGAAAGAAAGCCAGATCGATCGAAATAGTTGATCTGGGACGCCAGGCTTAAGTCAGTCCCGGTACGAGAACAAGCATCCGCACAGCACTTCTGAAGGCGCGTACCTGCGGCAGTTGTTTGTTGCAAACTACCTCGGTTGAGGAGATCTTCCTCTAAACATATATGTGAACTCAAAACCACTCGCACTCATAAAAACTAACGAACTCAACCAGCTTCGGTCGTTCAGCACTCCGCAGACACAGGCAGTCATGCTTGTTATCGTTTGAAACCAAAATGGGTAGAAGCAATCTCAGAATACATCTGAGAACAATAATGACTCTATCTTGATTATTTGCTGCTCAAAAATAAAAAAAAAATGCTATTAAAATACTATAAGCGCACGGTGATACAAATTTATAACCAACTTTTCACACGTCAATCACCTTTCCAGCCAACGAAAGATGTAAGCACCATGTAAGCACGGGGCGGGGCTTAGCGGGGTGGGACTTCCACGTTTTGCACTTAAATTGCGTCTGGCGATGCAAATATTGCAGACTTCGTGCTTTTTTTTTTTTTTTTTTTTTTTTTTTGCGCGGAAAACGTTTTAAAAAAAGTCGTGTTCCATCTATGCCCTTTAAGCAATTTGTTTTCCCTTGCAGTTTTCTTTTAACGAAACACAAAAATGATTATTTGCCCTTACGTAAAAAGGAGAGTCTGATTATAGATCTTGGAAAAGTGTCCGATGAACCTACTCGATCAAACATATTTGTACACGACTGATTTCATTGCCCAACACGTATCAGTAATTTTTAATTGTTTAAAAATTATGCGCCTACATTGTGCTCAGCCTTGCCAATGCGCCGGGTCTTATAGTTAGGTCGGTTTTTGATTCTGAAGCTTGTGTGGAAAAAAAAATGTATGAAGAGTGCTATTTTCTTAAATGCGTATACAAATAGCGCACGCCATTCGTATTTCCCCTATCCTATCACCTGACACGAACCCCATCTGTCACTAACACATCCTGCAAGCCCACTTGCGGTCCGCAAGAGGGCTTGCAGGATGCGTAAGTGAAATAAAATAAATATAGCGACCTTTGTATCTAAGGCCCAGTAACGCATGCAATGCACTTAAAAAACCCGTAAAAAAAACAATTTTTTTAACAGTTTGGGAGAGACACGCGTGTCAAAAAAACTAATTTTACGCGAAAACAAGACAACTTTTAAAGCAGTATTGATGGCGCGAGACGCGATTTAGTCGGCAGTCACCTCCTTTCCACTTGCTTTCTCTATAGACACTTCGGGCGCGTGGGGGAGAGGTCGATCGGCTTCGCCTTCACCACCGAGATGGTCATTCCGGAATGGTCCATGACGTCATGGACTTTGCGAGCTGAATTTGAGATAAATCTCTCGCCGTCAATATTGCTATTTTTTTACGTAAAATGTATTTCTTGACACGCGTGTCCCAACCAGAGTGCTAAAAAAACATTATTTTTTGGGGTTTTTTTAAGGTGCGATCGCATAAAAAATAGTCAGAAGACATTAAATCGTCGTTTTGGAGAGTGATCGAGCACCTTTCATATTATCAAATCCCCGGCTCATTTAGCGGGAGACTAAGTACAGAGGTCACATGGCGTAATTTTTCCCGCTAAATGTAGCGAGGAAACTAAATAGGTGTATCGGTCACGGGACGTAATTTTTTTCTGCTAGATTTAGTGCGGAAATTGTGTTGAGGTGGCACGTGTCGTCAGGTAATATGACATTGATTTCCCCCCCTCACCCCCCCCCCCCCCCCCCTTCCCGTAAGTTTAGCTGCAAGACTGAAGGTGTTCACGTTCCGTGATATCAATTTCCCCGCCAAATTTATCGGGGAATGTGACATTATGTTATGGTCGCGAGGCGTCAAGCAACGTCAACTTCACCGCTAAGTTTGGCGGGGAAAATGAGTTGATGTCTATAGGTCACGTGATGTCATGTTACGTTAATTTTCCAGCCGACATTGAAGGGGAAACTTAATTGACTTAATTGGTGTCTAGATCACGTAAAGTCAGGTCATATGATATCAATTGACGTCACGTGACCTAAACAGCACTTTGGTATCCCCGCTAAATTTATCGGAAAATGCACGGAGGGGAGGATGGACATAATTTTGGGATTTCAAAGAGAAGCATTTCATGTGTTTTTTTAAGTTTTTAGTTTTTTTTAGTTTGTTCTCTTCAGGAGGAGAGAACAAACTAAGTGTGCGTCGAATGGAAGACTTACTTATGAAGCAAGTTGCACAAGATTACTTGTTTAGTTCCAAAGATGTGTGATTTCTTCACTTACACGGAGGCATACAAGTATCATCGCATCCGAGCAGGAGGTGTCATTGTTTCTCTAGGAGTAGTGACTTTCGAACAAAGGACATTTTTGGGGTAAGAACAACCTTCACTTATAGTACCTTCTCTTTCCGTGAAACTAACGCCCAAGGAACTTACCGAATGCACAAAATGAAAGGTTATCTATTAAATAAGGAAAATCTGTTTATTCGTTCTTGTCGCAGATACGCGTATAGGATGTGTCTGCAAGCCTAAATGCTGGTTCCTAGAGTTTCGTTTTCGTGTGACTCACAATGCGCAAAGAAAAACAGCTTTTTTTTAATATTTGAGATATCTGATTGAATGTTTCACAGTTCATAGTGCTTCATCTCCCTTTCGTAAATTTTGCGCTTGTTTTTATATAGCCTGCGTTTATGTTGTGGGTGCAATGCACGTGCAAGCATAAAAGATTTTGCGTTCACTTGGTGCATGCGAAAACACTTTAAAAGAGCCTAGTAAATAGGCTAATTCGCTCCTTTTAAAATGTGAGTGCAATGAACAACAAAAATAATGTGTAGCAGATGTATCTTATTCTAGAGTAACTAAAACTAGCAAAAACACAATTTTCAAAATGCTAAGAAAGGTTTCTTAAAATTTTATCTAAAATATACACTTGCTAATTAAACCTTAATAGTCTGTATCCTCGAGCTTGTGTTCGGTTGTAATAGGAAAATAAAAAGGAAAAAAAATTATTGAGCGCAAAATGTGAACCCGTTTTCAAAGTACAAGAAAAACAAAACGCTTCCGAATATTTTCATATATGCGTAAGCGGTACTCCTTCTCGGCGAGAGAAATAATTTTTGGTTTTTATTTTTGTGATAAACTGAATCTACAAAATATTTGGACGGAGAGGGGATGGCTAGGCCTACTTCTCAAAATAATTGTAATGGCAGGCGACGTCACAATTTGAAGAACCGCGCTCACCAACCATGTCTCAATGTATACAGCTCTCTGGGTCGCCGGGAGGACTTCAAATGAGAATTCGCCTAATTTCACGTCCATAATCACGCCTTATATATGACAAATGGTTTCTTATAACATTATGTAAAGGAATTAGCGACTACTCCAAAGTCTTATATTAGACGAAAAGCAGCATTTCAAGCTGCGATGGTTTAAAATTGCTTAAAAGACATGAAACCATCCTTTCGTGGAGTGAGGAACCTTTATTTCTATCGAGTTCCCCGAGGCATTGAGCGGGGAAACTAAATTGATGTATAAATCTCAGGACGTCAGGTCATGTGAAATCTAATTTTCCGCTAAATTTATCAGGAAAAGTGAATAGTTCTACTGATGTGGTGATATCAATATGTCCGCTAAATTTAGCGGGAAACTCGAACTCGTACACAAGCCATTGGACGCCAGCTAACGTGACATCAATTTCCCCGCCGACTTTGGCGGGAATATTTAATATAGATCACGTGAAGTCAGGTCACGTGGCATCAATTGAAGTCGCGTGACGTGAGCACAAATTCAGTTTCCCCGCTTAATTTAGTGGGAAATGCACGGACGGACGGACTGGCAAACGGGCACGATTTTAAGATTCTGTTAAAAAGTATTTTCTGCTTTAATATTTAAAGCAAATATTGAAAATATACTCGGACCCAAAGTGGGCCAGGACAACCCCATAGAGGGCGCAACTAGATTATCTCGTCGTAAGCAGCCGTAAAGCGGTTGCTACGCAGTTGGTCGCGTTCTAAGGCAGATGCCTGAACCAGCTTTTAGCTGCAGCAAAATAGGGTAAAAAAATGTCCTAAGTCAAACGTGACTGACACCTTGTTGGGCCCACGGACGATTTGGCCCAGTAAAAGGATAATTCGCACACTTGCGACTGCTTAAACCCTGCGCCATAAAACTCCTTGGAGTCTGTTACGACGAGACAATAGACTTGCGCCATCTATCGGGTTAGCTGTGGAACACTTGAAAATTATGTGTACTTCGTGTGTTTTCCTCACATCACTCTCTTTTTCTTGACTCGAAAAACTTTTGAGATGTTATAAGTGACAATTTATCATAGACAGTAAGCACATTTGATCTCGCTAATACCGCACAACATTCGCTCTTTAGCGAAATGCAGTTCCAGGATCACATTATAGATTGCACCGGCATGCCAATCTGTTCTCTTAGTCGAGGGGATCGCAAGAACTCCTTCCTAAACAAACACAAGAATGTGAACGAGCCTTAAGACGTCGCAACGGGACCCTGTATTGTCAGAAAAAGAAACAATCGTTACAGGAAGGAGAGCAGCGTTATTAACAGACTTGGACTCTAACAGTTTCCCACCTCGGCAGCTCCGCGGCAAAGCGCAGTCGTCTAAACACTTAGTTCAAGGGGGCTGCTTGAGGAGAAGGCGCCCTGTAACCAAAATTTCGGTTCCACATTGAAAGGCCCTAGCTGATCGAAATTAATCTCCAGTTCTCCGCTGGGATGTGTCAGATACCCTTCGTTGCAGTGTTCCTCTAATAGTTAGAAGTATGATGCCGAAAACATATTGATGTACGTCAGCGCTTGTGACATTTATGATTAGGTACACGGTAACGTCAAATTATTGACTAATCGAATGTAAAACAGCATCGTCGTCGTTTTTCGATTTCCACTTGCGCCTTGAATTTAATCAGATGATTGAAGCTACCTTTTTTTCAGTAGTTCTAATCCTTGTTTTTCGTCAAATCGACAACATTTTTCAGGCACCATTCATGGTTGGCTGCACTCGGGGATGGCAATTTTGTTTTAGATAAAAATTCACGTGCTCAACTATAGACCAAAAATACTGCGTATCCGGTGACGGCAGCAGTTTATGAACTTTCCGCGAAACGGAGATAATTGCAACTATAAAATGACAGCAGCCACATTTTTCTTTGTTTATAGTTTATATTTTATAAATAATGTAATAAGGTAGAAAAATACGAACGACAACTACGTTTTGAAGCGTCTAATTTCCTGCGATTCCTTTTTCTTTTTTGACGTCAGAGCTTTATTACAGCTGCCTCTGAAACATAATGTGATCAAATTCCCGAGAATATTTCTAACCTCCTCGTCGTTGGGGTTTTGTCTACGCAGAACGTAATTGCTGCAATAACACATTTTCATTCAATGTTTTTCTTCTTTTTTTAAGATATAATATACACTGACGCAGTTGGCGGTCACACAGTGCACAGTGAAAAGCTTATCGGAAAGTTTACGACACAGTTTTCGGAATGGTTAACTCAAGCACTTTCGTCGAAACGCAAGAGTAAAGAGTCAAAATTCAAACAACCACCTCAAAATCTTTTTTTAGTTTGTGAGCTCCAAGCATTGCTTCCTCCAAGAACAGATCAAGCAACCCTGAAAGAGCCCCGTCTGTTGCGCGACCGTCATCAGCCTCGTGTAGTCATGTAATAAGTAACTGCCATTATCTGGCAAAGTATTTTTTATCATCTTCGCCCGCTTCCACCGGCGGAAGCCAATCATGTTCTGTGGGACTTGCCCCGTCTCCTCAAGGAAGTTTTGGAATCGGCCTGAGATAACTTTCTCCAATATTTTCCCACGCAGGAGGGGAGGGAGATGGGTTTGAGATTTTCGGTGTTGAGTGGTTTGTCTGGTTCTTGAATAAGGGCCACTGATGCGTGTATTGATTCCTGGGGGATGGAACCTTGTTCCCATACATGGTTCATGTTGTAAAAGTGTGAGTCGAAGCCGGCATCCTCCAAGTTTGCCAGGGCCTTGTACGTAATGAAGCCGGCTCCTGGTGCGCTGTTCTTATTAGTCGATGTTATGGCTCCCTTGAGTTTTTGCGTGGAGGCGGGCTCATCCAGTGTGCAGTTGGGACGGCCGGTGTAGTACGGGTGTGATGTCTTAGATGTGGGTGTTTCGCATCGGTGGTAGAGTGTGGCCTGGTTGTCCATAAGCTCTTAATGGGTGCCCTTGTAGGCGTTGATAGTGCGAGTGATCCGCCTTCTGGCCTCCGATTTCCCTTTGGTGAGGTCACTCAGGTCTCAAAAAAGGTTCCACGTTTGCTTGAGGATTAGGCGGTCACTAACTCCGTCACATATCTTTAGCCAGTTTTCTTTGGGCCGGTCATTGTCATAGGCAGCAGCCCTGGCGTTAAGTTCCACGATGCGTTTCCGTAGCTTATTGTTGCGCCTTCGTCGTTTCCATCTCTTAATCAGCCTTCGGCGGGCTTCCCACAGCCGAGAAGATGGTTGGCAACGTAGGGGGTACCTACGGTATTGGTAAACTCACTGGTGTGGCTGGTGATGTCTTCTCTGAGGTGGGTTGCCCAACCACTGAAGCCTAGGTCCCATTGCGGAGTGGTAGTCCGGGCTTTTTGAAGTTGGTCCCAGCCCGTGTGACTTGCTTTGCCGATGATTGTGTTGTATTGGGTCCCTGTGGCTGCAATTCGGATGACACTGTCGTCTCATCCGAGATATCCGGCCAGGGAACCCCAGGTGATCTTGAGTTTGGATGGTTATAGCACAAAAGCAAGGTCAGGGCATGTATCCGGTGATGCGCTTGTTTCCAGTCTGGTTGGTGCTTCAGGGTTGTTGAGATGTGTGAAGACTTTGTTCATTTGAAGTCTAACAATTTCGTTGCCCCAGGGTGAAATCAAATGGTATCCCCATGTCTGTTGTGATGCGTTGAAGTCGCCTACAATGAGGCGTGTATTGTCCGGTTTGGCAGTAGCTAGTTGAATTGCTTCGGTGAATGTAACATCCAGGCCTAAAGGTGTCTTCGCCTTGGATCGACAATAACAGTTGAGAAGGAAGAGACTTCCTACCTGTCTCTTGGTCGACTTGAGGGGGACTTCGATGAGGGTCTGTTCGAGGCTTCTCTGGGCTGTGATAAGGTAGCTGCAATGTTGTTTTTGACCAGGGTACCTGTGCTCCATCCTGAGGGGTCTTCATGCAATATGAAGCCAGGTAGCTTGATCTTCCCATTGGGTTCTTGCAGCAGGATGATGTCTGGTTTTATTGTAGAGTGTTCGTAGTATTGCTGAAACTCCACTTTTTATTGGAGAAGCTTCTGCAATTTCTGCGGAGTGGCCTAAGTTGAGGGGTTAGGCTTGAATTTGGATTTGGTGTTGGATGGCTTGGAGTTTGAGTTGTTGGTACTGTGTTTGTTTGTTGAATTTACTGTTGACAATTTCGCATCTGCTTTTTGATTTCTGATAAGAGGTGAGTGCTCTGTTAGGCCTGGAGATAAAATTCAAATCGCAGAGTAAATTTATCGGTCTCATCGGTCTCCATCAAATGTCCCTGGATAGCTGGGTGAGGTATGCGCGTCAAATTTTTCGTTTTGGCGATTCATTCGTCTTGTCAGGAAAAAAAGGAAAAGGCGGGTGAGGATGGGGTTGGCGGGTCTTGCATGAGGGCTTATATGGTTGCAGTGACGATTTACATAGCCTTGGCCATGTTGGGAATTTCTTGTTGTAGAGTTTGTATCTAAGTCTTGAGCTCACTGTTTTCCTTGAGAAGTAGCTCCTCCCTGACAGAGGGGGTTGTCGTGATGCTTGAATTGGGTGAGCCAGAGGCAATCTTGGCCCAGATAACCTGCGGTTTCTGTGTCGAGCGGCTGCGGCTCCCGCTTTGTCCGCGGTTCCTGGGTGCAGATTTGTGTCTTCCTCTGTTTTCACTCCTTGGTGTTTTTTTCTGTTTTCAAAAGACAGCGAGACTTGGGGTATGGTTGTCGGGTTTCGACTTCAATGCCGACACTCCTTGCTTCCCGTAAGGAACGCTTCGCCGCATACTGCGCATCTCGTTTCAGAAGACTGGTCTGGGGGGTGAAGTTGGCCAAAGCGATCGCACATGGGAAATTCGGCAATGGGGCATAATCTGTTCTATGCTTGGTGCTTCGGCATTTGTTGCAGTAAAGTATGGGTTTCATGAACGAGTGGCAACGTAGCTTACTTGCGGCGAAAAACATATAGCTTGCTAGGCTTCTGCCGGAAAAAATCAGGAGAGCGGAGCTGAATTTACCATTCTTCGAACTTGAATAAGTGGGGCGTCCTGAGTGCATCTCATTCCCCATTAGGTAATCGGAATCGGCTTCCGGGGGATGCCATGAATAACTCCATGCACCGAGTCATTTGGGAGTTTTGTAAGCTCTGACCTCCTACACTATGTTACAGAGGTGAAGCACCGTCAGTGTGGCAAAATTGCCAGCTGCTGCATGGCTGGCAGATAATTGCAATGTTTTGATCCGGGTCGATGCGAACTTAATTTCCACGCCTTGGAAATCGCGACCGGAGCCTTATGACGGATTCATACTGGCGGCTGAGGTGCATTTGCGAAACGGTTCCGAATGCGGTTCGCGAGCGACCCCATTTTGACACACCGAGTACATCGAGACGCGGTTGGTGGATTTTCGGGGATCACACGCGAGCTTTGGAGACTTGCGTTCGGCAACACTGTTTTA
Organism: Ixodes scapularis; assembly: GCF_016920785.2. Classification (NCBI taxonomy): domain Eukaryota; kingdom Metazoa; phylum Arthropoda; class Arachnida; order Ixodida; family Ixodidae; genus Ixodes; species Ixodes scapularis. The sequence continues at coordinate 43,818,315 of NW_024609857.1, read as the reverse complement.
AAATTCAAAATTCAGTTTAATTTACGATCCAAAGACAAAAGTTAGCTCTTTTGATATTCTGAAAAATTTTTCTTCAGTCTGTTCGCACGCATTGCAAGTTTCGGGCAGAGAAAAAAAAAGAGACATGGACCCCCAAAACCCGCCTGCGATTTCCTCGACTTCGCCCAGAAGCAAAGCTCTTCCAGTCGTAGGCGCGCCTTCCTAAGTGAGAAGAGTATGGCCCCGACTTTTTCTTTTTTTTTTTAAGTGGACTCTTCCCGAATGAATAGCTGACCTTGTTTTCGGGACAGCGAGCCATCATTTTCCCTCGCACTGTTCGCTCTCAACATTTTAGGAGTCGTGAGCGGAACGGTTGGACCGTGGTGAGGAAGAATGTGTTCGGGGCTAGCCGGTCGTAGGCTTCCTTAGTGGCGGACTCTCCTCTCGTCACTCGCACGTCGATTGAGTCTACCGTTTGTTTGACATTAAGCACAAATAAACGCTGTATGAATTACCTGTGCATCGACAAGTACGTACAATTTTTTTCCTGAGTAGGTTACCTTTATTCCCTTTGGTACTAAAAAACATTACAGGTCGAGCTAGTGCAGGTACCTTGCCAGCTCCGCGGTAGTGTGTTGGCAACGAAATTTGGCTCACAACACCTCTATCGCCTTCGTGGTGGTCATCCACGGCGTCTAAAGCTTTCAGTATTCACGCGACTGCCTTAGTGGTTACAAAAGCTGCCATTTCGAGCGATCGGGGATGGGGTCCGATGTTCTATGGACACAGACTAACAAGGCAGAGAGCGACGGGCTTGGCGCCCCGAATAATGAACAAACTTTTACCCAAAACAAACCACCGGAGCGAAGCCAGTTAAGATTATCGGTCAATTTATTTCGCGGCGGATTCAAGTAACGGACGAGAACATCACGTTTCTTCGTTGATTTGTCTACTTCAATGCTAGGTTTGCAGCGCCTTGAACGCCTCACAAGTGACAAATGCTTCTTGTTTTTAAAGCCACTGACATCACGTAAGCGTTGCGTTGCTATTGGTTGCCGCTTCGCGATTCGTGAAGCGGTTGGGAAAAATCGGTCCCTAAGCGGTTGCGAATACGCGCCCCAACCGCTCGATTCCAGCCGATTTGCGGTTGAGACCGCGCAGATCCGCTTTGCGGTTGCGGATCGACTTCCAGTCTGAACGTGAATTGAATGGCAAGGGAGAGTTGAACGGGGTTAATCTCTGCAGGGTTGAGTCTCGGGCGAAAAACAACTTTGTAATCGCTGAGCGGTGGGAATGGGGGTTGTGGCTTCCTTGAGGCAGGAGATTACGTGCTCAAGGAGCCGGGGAACGAGCCGCTTGGCTGCTGGGATCAGTCTTGCTTGACGTATTGTTCCCCCGTGACGGTATACCAGTTGAGAGAGGGGCTGGTACAGTTCGTTTTGGCGTTTTGATGATCCATACTTGCTCGCGGAGTGGTTGTCGAATTCGTGGTTGCCGCCACGTTACCGTACCTTGCTCACTAACTCTCGAATTAGGGCTAGGGAGGTGGTGACGACTTCGAAACTTCAGAGACTCGTAAAATGCGAAATAATGGCCTGCGTAGTTCAAATGTTGTATCCATGTGTTCGGATAGACAAGTTCTATCGATTTGTACCAGTTTTGTGACTTTGGATGCCGTTGGTGGGTCTTAGTAGCGATACTTAGCGGAGCCGATGTGAGGCATGTCCGCATCGGTCGGCCACCTGCCGGGTATTTTCTCAATCAGAGAAAAGAGTCTTAATTTTATAACTACAGGGTTTGCACGTTCCCTTCTTCGCAGGCGCATTGATAACAAAATAAGCTATTGCTAATATAATTCGTCCCTTCCTTGAGTGCTAGAGATACACATGGAACGAGAGGGAGAGAGAGAGAGATGATGATAAATCAGCAGATACATGCTGGAGTAGTAGAGACCCCGATGTAAGGCCAAAAGAGGAATCGTAGATAAGATAAGTACGTTCTATACATGCAGGCGCTAGTGAACATTTACGAGAAAGAATGGGGCACGGGGGGGGGGGGGGGGGGGGGGGTCTTTGTCTTGGCTAGATGAGGTTAGTGCAGAACACAGTCGTTTATGCCGCGGCACACCCCAACCATAACAACCTGTACACAGGAAACGATGCAGTGTCGACAGCTCCACAGTCGAAACGTCGCTGAGCGTGTTGACACTCTAATGCTTTTGGTATCCTAGTATCTTTTTTTCAATTGTTAAGGGGTAAAAGAACGTGCCCATTGTTGATGCACATAGACGATGTGACACACGGGCCAGACGGTGCAATGTTTTTACGTAGAAAAATCTCAACTCTATTATGTTAGCTCTTTCGGAAACATATAATTGATTACTTGCAAGTTATTACAAAAAAATAGTTATTGAATTAAAGCGAAAGTTACCGCAGGAAAAAGGTGATCGACGCGTTAAAAAGTTACACTAAAATGTAATTGATTATAAGTAATCAATTACTTGTAACTCGTTACGGGCACAAGTCTGGTCATACCGAAACCTACTGCAGGCATGTTCGAAGAATACATATCTGTAAGTCAAACGTGATTAGAAAAATGCCCGAGGAGTGTTCGCAGATAATTCTGTAAAATTGTCTACACCGCACACCGTGTCTTTTGTGAGATGTCTGAGCAGGGTGACGTATTAGTCTGTGTGCTTTACTGCAGAGTATTACAGAAGCCAATGACAGCTACTACGGAGCATCGGCGAATCACGAAATCAAATATAATTATCGATATGAAGTCTGCGTTTTGCCTCTGCGGATGATTTGAAGGGATACTGAACCGAAATTTCGAGCTCACAAAACAACACTAGACGGATAGGCGGAACGCTGCAAAACCGAAAAACATCAATCATACAGCGATATCTCTAACGGATGGCCGTATTTTTGAAAAAGAAGTTCGCGATTGAACACGGCCGACGAGACCGACGAGACAGGTCACGTCACCGATTCTCAATCCCTCTCCTCCTCGCTACGTCGCGTCAAGCTGGTGAACCGAAGCTAGCAGGAGAGAAGCGAGGCCGCTTCCCCTCATTCTCATATTCTCCAGGAGAACAATGACGTCATAGGCCTCGCTTGATCGCGCCCTTCTTTTCCAAAAGTACGGCCATCCGTTTTGAGATATGGATGTATGAGTGATGTTTCGGAGTTCGTAGCGTCCCGTTCAACGCTCCTAAGCCTTATTTTGCGAAACCTACATTTCGGTTCAGTATCTCTTTAAGTACACGAAACGTCGCCCAGTTGCACAAAGAAGACGTTACCTTATAATCCAACGAACATTTTCTGCATCGTAATTCAACAAGCTCGTGTCGTTGATCGCAGTCATTAGCGCTGCGATTGCTCTGTGAAAAAGTAGACGGATGGGAACATTAAGAAAACGCGAGGATTCGTGATATCTTCATGCGATCAAAAAATCGTTCGATATCCGCCCGTCAAGCTTTGTTTTTCCTCACTCATGACTCGACGACAGCAATCAAGCAGCTCGTTATTAATATCTTTATTTATGTGAGGCCCCAAAAAACGCAATGTTGTAAGCAAACTTCGGGACACTGAGGCCTGTTTCCGTACAGCGCCCTTCAAAATTGATCACCGGTGATCGACGATTGGCAAGTCCCATTGCAAAACCTGCGATTCGTTTCTGGACAAGTTATGGCATCTGGTGGTTAGATTATACACGTTTGTTCCAGTTTCTGTGCAGTATTTTTCCCCCATTTAATGACGATTCAAAATAACAAGCGTTGGTAGAACCAACTCGGTTAGGAAACTGCGATAGGAGCCTGCTTTAAGAAAGCGGCTCCGATTCTTGCCCGAGAACTGAACGAGACGCGAGCGCAACGTCGCCATTTCTCCCCGAGGAGCCACTCCGGGACCTGCACGGCTGCACGTACCGATCCAGTCGAGTCGCGCAAGTGCCGGCAGCGCCAGAGCCGTGTATTAGGAGAGTTTGGCTATTCATTGGTTCGAATAGGCGAGCATCTTGTGGCCAGCTACGGGCCACGAAACAGCCCCTAGTGGTGGTCGTGACCTCTAAAAATGCGACTCCACTATTTTAAGGTGTTTTAGCGTCGCTAGAGTGAAAAGGTGTAACTCTTGGTGACTGAAAACTTGGCGCATGTGAGGTTTTCGTCATGTCCATATTCAACAGTAAAATAAATGAACGTGCGCTCCAAACCAAACTGCGTAATATTCCTAAACTCGACAGAAGTGTGCATGTTGATCAACTGGTGTTCGGAACGAGGCTCCCCCAACAGCGCCTTGGGCTTGGTGTAGCGTATGTTTGACCCCCTCCTACCGCTGAACAACTGCATAACCCCCCCCCCCCCCCCCGCCCCCCCCCAAACTCAACCAAAAAGAAAAAAAGAAGAATTTTAGAAGCGGCACAACTGCAAGATGTTCTACGAGGAGTGCGAAGTTGAGCACAAGAAAAATGTTTTCCGCCGTACCTGATACATTTACCTGCGTTTTACCATCCAGAAACTGCTCACCGAAAAGCATGCAGGCCACGATGGTTGAGTCTCTGTGGTAGAACTTAATGAGATATTTATCGAGAGCACTGCAATTTGTGGCATTTTTCGCTATTAAAATTTAGCATATTTTGTATATTCTGAAATTCGTTTTACCGATGTAGCTGTATTTCTTTTAAATATTTGTTGCGTTGTCCAGAATAATTTTGGTTTTAGAAATTAAATTTTGCATAATAATTTAGACTTCATATTCATATAATTAAAAAAAGTGTTTATTGCACAACAATTTGGTATACAGTGTTCGAAATTTGAAGGCACATTTGCATATAGAGGCACCCTTTAAAAATGCGCAGTTTTCCCGTGGTAACGAAAGATTTGAGATAGTGTGAGAGCTTGAACGTTAAACTAATAAAGTGAATTGAAATATTTTTGGGGACTAAACTAGGGCTCATGAAGTTTAATACAATTGTTATTACTTGGTTGCAGATGCATAAAAAATATATATTGACCTCAAATATCGTTTTATATTTGTTTTATTTCATTTACAAGGAGTGCCATTCGGAAATAACTCTCAAACGCTTTAACAACGCGGTCCCTGAACATCCGGACTGTATTCTAATTCACAATACGTTCGGTTCACCAATGATACGTCTTCCTTTCACCAGTTCAAACAACTAGATGAGCGATCAGTGCCACATTTCACAAAGGTCGTTAATATACAAAAAAAAAGGCACAACCTTTTTCTTTTTTTTTGTTACCGAAAGGGCAATTGACTGTTGCTTGGCGGCAGTGTTGTACGGAACGGCGTTCCAAGGAACGGCGTTCCTGGAACGCGTTCCTTTTAGGAGGAACGAAGGAACACCGCCGTTCCATTTCCCATCGCTGGAACTGGAACGGGAACGCGTTACATTTTTACTGGAACGGAAAGAGTAACGGCTTTCCTTTTTTTCGTGCAGTGGGGTCATTTTTATTTTATTTCTAGCAGGGAAAGTATGAAAGTACATAAACAATATCTTTACGAAGAGCAGCATCTCGTTAACTTTTTGGCTATTAATCTTATGAATTATTTTGTGTGGTCCTCGCTTGCTAACAGTTAAGGGTGCAGGAGAGCTGGTGGGCATTGATTCTTTTTTGAGTGCCCGAAACTGCGGTACAAAATGCAAAACTTTTAGTCGTAGGAAACGACAAAGAAGGTTGGTTGTTTCCAACTCAGTTACGTTCTTTGGTTGACGAATTCTTATTCACCAAGAAATCGTATTCCAACTACAGCCATTTCTGGACTTCAATAACGAGACCTACAATTACAACAAGATCACAGATTGCCAGATATCGGACTCACCCTTGTATCCCGAACATCGGTCACTTAAAAGATACAAAAAAATAACCTCTATTCCTTCTCTTGTCCCCCCCCCCCCCCTTTCAAACTGAACAGCAAATCCAACCTTCACAACGAAGCAATTGTAGCTTTCAAGACTGACTTTCCGAAAGCCCTACACTCTCCTTTACTTGCTCCTCTTGCTGACGGCAACATCGAGAAGCAACTGTTGTTAAGTTCTAACACGGGAGTCCGTTAAATTGAAACGTGTGAGGTTCTTGTAAAACGCTCGAGCAATTTTGGGTAAAAGTACGTTTGGCTCGTCTGAATTGTCCACTACAAGCATGGACATGGTTAATAGCTGAGATTTTTAACATGAATATATCAACAAATGAAGCCCTGCTTCCGCGTGTTTTCTTCTCCGGGTGTTCTTCCATCACGACATACAAACTCGTATGTTGACTACTAACGGGAGAAATAATAAAAAACCCAAAACTTTGCTTGATTTAACTAAATATGGAAATTAGCAAAAAATAGAAATGTAACGAACATGTAACGATACGTTCTATTTTTTGAACTGTAACGGGAACGAGTTCCTTTCTCACAGATGGTACTTGTAACGGGAACGCGTTCCAAAAATCAGAAGGAACGAGGAACGAGCTTTCGTTCCTTTTTTTCAGGGACGTGTAAAACACTGCTTGGCGGTCGTCGCTCGCATTGATCAAACCGATTCAAGAGAGAATAATGATTGGTGCACCCGAGTCCATTGCGGGATGGCATATATGTTGAACTCCCACAGCAGCAAACCACGAATTATGCAACTGCACCGCACAACTCTCGCAAAGGAATATTATGCAGATACAACCTGGGTCGAAGAACAAATCGAATAAATCCGACCGAACTAACTTCTTTGGCCTTGGTCAACTTCTGATGATGACGATATATGACCACGAAAGCACCGATGAATTGTCTTACTGGTACTCGTGTATTTAAAATACCTTGAACTTTGAGGTAAATAATGGGTACTTTTTCTTTTGTTATATCTCTTTTTTAGCTTTTCTCCGTTTTGCTTTTACTAGTCCCCAAACCTAAATTTTTTTTTTCCTTTTTCGGGAACTAGCAAGTCAGCTCTATACTTTGTCTCATCCTACGATCGACTAAAGGCCAAAGCCACGGGCCGCTAGGTCCAATCACGTTCCACGCTAAACTATAACATGGTTAACATTTATTAAAGGCGAACGAATAATGCTCCGAATAAGAAAAGCTGTATCATTTCCATAGCTTCGACACTGCAAAGAGACTGTACGTCGTGGCTTTCTTTGCGACGTAAAATGAATGAGTCACTCAGTGCTATTCAATTCGAACCATTGTCCGCCCATACCCGTAAGTGATCCTAGACGCAGGCACCGACACGTGCATCGAAGCGAAATACCACGCAATTTCAAAGTGGCTTGTGATTGGATCTAATGGACCTCTTGACTTTAGTCCATCCTAGGGTGAGAAGAAGTATAGTTGCAGGTTAACCTCATCGTGGGGGGTGTGTAAATAAGCTGTTATTATGTCTATACTCCCTTCGAGATTAGAAGAAAAATTTAAGGAACCTTTTTGCACAACTGATACGGTACGACGGGGCCCTCCGGCACGAAGTAGGAATCTTTTGCGGTAGCTCATGCGCAGTTCGTACCGGAGGGCCCATCGGTTCCCTAAAACTCCCTATTATGTCCGACCGCAGTCGACGCTACCATTCCACGGGTCCATCAAAGAGCACCAAAGTTGCATCGTCACGGCGCTAACCTCGTTTGTGCGGTTGTAATCCCCCCCCCCCCCCCCCCTGTGCCAATCACGCCTACTGAATACGCCGTGAATCCCGAGATTTGTCTGCGCGCGATTTAAGTAGCCGGTGATAGCGTAGATGCCCATAGAGACAACAGAGCGCCGTAACGATGCGCTCTTGATGTTGCTTTATTGTATCCCTTGGGATACGGCTGCTGTTGGACTTACACATGAACGGGAGAACAGAAACGCGTGCATCTTCAGTGCAGCTGCATCGCACAAAAAGAAAACACTAATGTTCATTTCACATGTTTTGGACAAAATCTCTTTTTCACCAGAATGTTTTGCGTGCGGATTTCCTAGTAAACGCAAAAAAAACGGCGGAGATAAAAAAAAAAAAAGGAAGAAAGAAATCTATTACGCTATGATATTTGTTACTGCTTTTTTTGTGAGGTGTAGAAAAACTGAAGGGCAGAACGCCGAGATCATGGCACCGCGTCGCACCTCGGTCGAGACTCCAGGAAACGCATTCTGGTGCAGATGAACAAAAATACATTAATAATAAACCCCACATACAAGAAAAATTATTCTTTTGCTTGTTTTTTGTCCGCATAATTGTATGGCGAGCTACTCTCGGCGCCAGGTGGTCTTCTTTACAGGCATGCGGGTACTTATTCCGGGCTCGCTATGTCTTTTTTTTTTTTTTTTTGCTTTTCTTAATGTTTGCGTTTTTTTTTTTTTTTTTTTTTAGTGGCCGTAGACAGCAAAGCGGCAGCACTATCCAGAAGACCAAACGAGGCATGGATGACAGTCTGGTGCGCGATGACCCGCCCGAGAAGAATAACAGTTATGCCAACGCCGCATTCGAACATGTGGAAGGAGGCAGCAAGATTAACGGTAGCAGCGGTCTCACAGAAAGCAACCGTCAAACCCGCAAATCCGTCGGGAAGTTGGAAAGACGAGAGCAATCGAGCGACGAGAGCGAGAGCTGCTGGACCAAGATTCGTAGAAACGCCTGGCTCCTTCCGCTGGTTTACAGTGAGTTCTGGATATCGGCGACGTTCTCTCTCATCACCGCTTTCTTTCCAATACTCGTAAGTGGAAATTTTGTTGTATCTTTCTTATTTTAATGTCTTTGTAATAGAGCATCTCTCTTTGTTGCTTCTTGGTGACAAAAAAAATAAACAGCGAGGTTCTCTCATTTGTGGTTTCTTTAAAGCTACGTGCTTGTTCGTGATATCGTGTAAAGACGAACACTGCAAAATAGGTAATTATATGACTTTAAGCTACGACGATTGCTTACGATCACAGTCACTGTGCATTTTTAAGTCGAAAGAAATCTTCAGTAATTGTACTTAGTTAGATTGCTTCACAATCTTGAAGCTTTGTTCTAGAGCACCAAAACCTTTTCCGATGTTTTGCTGTTTTCTTTTTTTGCGTGGATTTAGGTTTATCGTGTGTTCTAGTGCCTTAAGCTCTGTTGTGAGCAGGGTGGAGAATTGAAACAAAATTGTGCTGGAAACTTTGCCGCATCAGAAACTGAACGGTACTCAGCAATTTTCAGCCATTTTCGTGTACTTAGCGGCGTTCGGTGAGTAAGTTTAAGCTCAAACTGTCAATATTAAAACAATTTAACTCCATTACATTTGAAGACCACAATTGGCCACTCTGAGCACAACATCTCAGGAGCCGTAACAATCAAAATGACTAAATTAGCATTTCCTTGTTTGTGTAAAAATATGGTAGAATATAGTGTTGACACTGGAGTGAACTGAACCGCCAGGATTAATTTTTGAATTTAGTTAAAAACATCAGCATTACAATAATGAAGCGCATGCATGAAATAAAAACTTGATAGACAAACTCAAGTCAAAATATGGGAACCGTCTTCAGAATTTTGTATTTTCAACGTAAATTGTCCGGAGCAGCCAAGCGATAGTCGATGTAAAAAAAAAAAAAATATAGCACTGTGTGCTTGTTATGTAGTACATTTTTTTAGAAACATGTAAAACAAATTAAATAGAATATATATGTCTTGAGTTTATTCTTATGAATTAAAATCATCCGTGCAATCATTTTTTTACTTTATTCTGAAGCAGCACATGAAAAAAAAAAAGAAAGTGAGATGTCTTTTTTAATAAATGAGTTGTGTTTTAAGGAGCGCGTGCATCTTAAATAACTACCTTTAGAAAACTATATCACAGTATTAAGCTTTTGAGAGCAGTATGTCTTTCTAATGTTTCTTAAAAAGTTTTAAAAACAAATCTCTTACAGATCGTGTTATAGAAACCAGTGCTGTACGCAACGACGTTCAAAGGAACGACGTCCTGATTAATGCGTTCCTTTTAGAAGGGACGTAGGAATGCCGCCAATTCATTTCGCGTTTGTGGATCTGGAATGAAAACTCGTCGCGTTTTCAAGGGAACGGCAGGTGGAACGGCGTTCCCTGTTTTCAATTGTACCGAAATTTAGTAGGAATTTAGGCTTTTTATTAGCGACTACCACAAGACCGAACTTCGAGGAATGGTGAAGTGTCGGAAAGGTAGTAAAGAACAAGGAACTGGAGCAGATGTGATTATGGCGACTCGATACGTAGTTCGAAGTGGCTATTTTCACTTGCTTGTTTTTGTTTTGTCTCTAATGTCCGAATTGTTTAGGACAATATTCCGTTAAAAGACGCAAATGTAACTTTAATGCAACAACCCGTTCCATCTTAGAATGGTAAGTGGGCGTGTTCCTTTTGAACCACTGGAACAACTAACGGTAACTCGTTCCAAGGTTGAGGAGGAACGAAAAACCAGCTTTTGTTCCTTTTTTGGAAAAACGTGTACAACACAGTAAGAGTCTCGCTACTTGTTAGTTTCCGTTTTTATAGAAGCAAGATGAATATTATTTTTTGCGAACAAGGAAGGGTAACGATTCTTAGTTATTTTTTGTTCAAGTAACCTGAGCCGGCAATTAGTTACCTTTCCCTGAGCAATCCGACAGCCCCAAACTTTACCCTTAGGTGTGCCGTATTTCTGTCACGATCTATAAAATAGACGTACAAATGAGTAAATATAAGTAAAGTAAAATTACGAGGTTTTCTAGTGTTCGACCTTTTAACCGAATCCTTGTTTCATCTTCAAGCGGTAACTAGATACACTGTATTCAATACGAAGAAGAAAAGAACTTTACTTATAATAATTTAAGTGCAGTAACGTGATTCTTTCGACGCTCGGTAATGAGCAACGCACTTAGTTGCTATTGTAGTTAGTGACGAATGAGAGTTGATCACTTGTGTGTACATGTCATGCTAGGGCAGATGTATATACTCCGAAGCGAATATTAATCTCTTCAGCGAACGCGTTTTTTTCTTCAGTCGCAATCAAATCTGTTATTTTGTGTTCCAACGCTGCGATCTAGGCTTCGTCAAAACATGTGGACGCATGGAAATACGGCTTTGTCTTCTCGGCCTACAAGGTGGCTATGCTGATTGGATCTCTGGTTGCAGAAAGAATTGTGAGTATAACTCAAAAATAATTTCTTGGGATTGGTGGATCGTAGTTTCAACAAACAAATGATCTACATCAATGTTCATGACGAGTAACCAAAACTGATAAATTTACTGACAAACAACGACATAATTTCATTCAGGCGTATAGTGTTCGTGATTTATGTACTAAATAGTCTGGCAACGACATATTTACGTTTAGGAAAATAGTGTTTTTGATTCCTTCAAACCTTAGCCTCCGCTATTAATTCTTCCCCTTCATTCTTGCTTCAGCTTGAATATCACTGAATACGTAACCGCTTATAGCGGCATTTAATAAACTTCTCGTCCATGAATTTACGATTTGTGAATTTTACATTTTACATATTAGCATGAAATTATTTCTGAGAGTATTAAACCACAATATTTGCACCTTTCGCTTTTAAGGCAACCTACGTACCTGCTGTTAAAAGGGTTGTCCTTATTGTCCATTAGCATCAACGTTACTAAAACACTCAGTTGGGAAACTCCCATAGAGACAGATTTGAAAAAGTGACCCCAATCTGTCTCCGAGCACCGAGCTAATGACGAACACAACGCCACCATTTCTCCCGCAGCGGCCACTCGAGGAACTGCACGTGACTTCTATTTTGGCTTTAAGAACAGATACAACGGAAGAGGTTACAGGGGCGCTATCCCCGGCGGACGCGCCGCGTCGACATGCCGAAGTTAAAATGCACCTAGGTCTGGACGCGCTACCTGAAAGGACCGCTGAGGCATGGTTGTATAAAAACAATATTAATTGTGCCGCAAAACCTTGCAAACTAAAGATTTTAAAAACATAACGCGCCCCTCTTTTTGTACTAAACTCCAATAAATTTACAACAAAAAGAGTCTTTTCCGTTTGTTTTTACGCAAAAACAGTCTTACAAAAAGCTCAAGGTGACCACAGTACAGACAAGTGACAAAGAGTGGCGCTGTTGTCGCATTTAGCTCGGTCTCGGTGGACGCCACCGGCCCAGGTTTCGACGGCGAGTTTCCCAACTGAGTGTTTTAGTAACGTTGATTAGCATTCTTTACTATTTAGAATACAAATATTGGGAGTCTGAGGTATTATTAGAAGTTAGGATACATTTGAGATTGATGGGCTTCCAATAGATTGAATTTGCTACAAATCTGCGGTCTTAGTATAGGCGATTTATGTACAACTCCTGTGCTATCAAGATTCTCGCTTATTTGTAGAGCTTTGTGCAGTTTCAAGAGAGCCCATCTTTCCTTACACTTGAAATTCGAAGTTGAAAAAAAAAAAAAACTACCAAGTTCAGTTGACCTCAACTATAGTTGAGGTCACCTTGACGCAAGACTTCGCAAAACGCTGCGTGATGTATTACCCCAAACAATTATCTCATGTTTTCACGTGGAGATCATTCATGGTCAATATGAAGATCTGAGATAATAATTGGGAAAGACCAATACATTCAATATAATAAGAGATACAGTCGTTTATCTGATTGCAAGTGAGTTTATTCCATCCGCCTACAAAACTCAGTCAAGGTGAAAAACAATGTCTTTTTCAGGTGGCATATAAGTCGTCCTCCTACTGCTACATCCTGGGTCAGGGAGGATTTGTTTTATTCGCTTTTATATTCGGGTAAGTTCTACACTTTGTCATATGAGTTAATTTACACTTAGGTTTAAGGCATTCCACTTTAGGCTGGAGCCCATATATCAAATACCTTTATGGACTCCGAACAGCTGTCTGAGAGCAAAAATATGTTGGCAAAAGTCATATTTCTCGTTAGCGTTTCCCTGCAATTTTCACTATTTATATTGAAAAAAAAAATATTTTTAAGTAGAGGAAACTAAATTCGGATGCGCTTATGAATAATGGAGAGCAAATCTTGATTCATAATTCTAGGGGCAAAAAAAACCTAGTAGGAGGCAAGGAAAGGGGAAAACTACCACATCGTTGCAAACTTGATTCCCACGCCGCCCCCTTTACATGTACACAACGAAACCTATCCAATGTCGTCAGAACTAGGGCTGGGCAATTGAAAGATTAAACCATCGTTTAATTGAATAATGCTTCAATAGAGATTAATATTTTTAACTGGTTAATTCGCAAAATATTGACGAAACAAAAGAAAGTAAAAATAAACGCTTTCACCACGCAGACGTGGACGAGAACACCTATCTGAAAGAAAACTTTTGGTGAAGAGCCGGGGTCACACTGCTTATACATTATACAAAAGACAGTCTGCATACAAAATCGAACGCCAGTCGCCGCGAGATCAATGCATCAAATACCGGATGGCAATGAGTTCAAGGAGGAAACTTGGCATGCGGAATTCGAACCAAGGATATTGCGGTGACTGTTGTTTGCAGACTGTCTTTTGTATGATGGTATGAGCAGTGTGACTCCGGCTTGAAGTAAACTGTAGGGACAAGGTTTGTAACTCCAGGCAAGTGCAGAAGTTACATGTGTCCGAGTCACTTCAACGTTGTGCGAGTCTGGAAATGAGCGCCAAAGGAACGGGGACAGGTGAAGAAGTGGACGACAACACGGGGCGCCCCGCGTTGTCACTCACGTCTTCACCTGTCCCCATCTTTTGGGCGCTTATTTCCAGTCATGAACCAACAAGCCCAGCTAAACATTTTGCTGTGCGAGTGTCTGTTTAGAGCAGTAGAAGCAATATTACAAACTATCAAAGGAGGTTTCTCTTGCCGAAGAATACCAACAACTCCCTTTGCATCATTCAGCTGAGGTGTGAGTGTCTGCAGAATCTGAGTATGAGTCTCTTTGAACTGTCCTCAACAACACATCGAGGTCAATTCGTAATCAAAATTGTATGTTGCGCTATTTATCTCCATATGCACCAAAAAAATTTAATTTTGACTTTCTAAAATAAGCATAGTAATGAACGTGAAAGATTAATCGATTAATTATTCAAATAAAGGGTGCCGATTAATTTGGTTATAATTTTAATCGACGCCCATTCCTAGTCTGAATCGACAACCATAAACCCCACAACACGGATGGATGCAATATGCCCACCGCACTCTAAAAAAAGGGGGTGTAGGCGTTACACCCCTTGTCACATATACGACACCCCAAAACTTCAGTTGGATGTACAGCGCGCTGAGGTCGAACAGACGGCCCCAACTTTTGCGGGAGGGTTGATGACGGTGCGATATAACATATTAAACAGCTAAAGTACGTATCAAAGTATACAGGAAAAAAACGCACAGGTTTTGCAGTTGAGCCTAGAAAACCCCGATAACTTTTTTTGCAGTCAGTCACACTTACATTAATTATTTTAATGACTTGTACAACTCGGCTATCAAGCCGCTTGTGAAATTTGGTAGCGTCGGTATTACTTCAGTGTGCTGTACATCCGACTGAAGTTTTGGGGTGTCGTATATGTGACAAGGGGTGTAACGCCTACACCCCCCTTTTTTTAGAGTGCGCACTCAGGACAAGTTAACCGAAAAAGCGCACTCTTTAATCCCTTTACCGTTAAAAACTAAAAAGGTTTATGTGAGCGAAAAACTTATGAATAATTTATAATAATTACATATATCTACTGTTTGTTGGAGCAAGATAAGTATATACCTCTTATGTTGTAAGATCGGTGCCAATATTCCCTATGTAAAACTGAACTCTTTCCGGCAGGCAGCCGCAAAGAGTTCAGAGTGATAGACTCTATTTAAGTGTATCAAGTATATAGCGTTGCATTCAAAGTTTATGAACCCCTGGAGAACATAGTTTCTTTTATATTCCACCACTATTTCTATTTTGGAGGTTGTGTTAGTAAAAATAAAACCTGACATGCCACGACACTCATTCCTGAAAATTCGTACGAACACTGTTTGTGCACGTTCTCAAATAACCCTGCTTATGTACTGCAACGTGATGCACTCGAAACACCCATCATCATTTTTTTTCCTTTTTAGCCAGCTTAGCCAAAAAGGAGCTTAATTCGTATCTTGTACTATTCGTCACGTTGTATCAGAGGCAAAAATGCATAACCCATTTTACTATTCAGACCACCAAACCAGTAGAGCACGATACCAATTCTTCTCCAATGCCTAAGCAAAACCTTATAACGCTCCTTTGATCTACTTCCCTAACGTCCTGTATGCAGAATGAATTATAAACATATGCGCCAAATCAAGGCATCCTGACAACGTGCGTATAATAACATAACGCCACGCTGTCACGTAACGCTAAGGAGTTTAAGTGATGTGTCACGTGACATGATGTCACCTGCGAGAGTGTCACGTTACACGGCGACGTCACTTGACCCCACGATGTCGCACCGTGAATCATGCGACCTCACTTCACGTGACACCGCGAAACCACGTGACTTCGCGTGGCCCCACTTGCGTCACGCGGTAACATGTGACCCTTACTGGAATAAGCCAGGTGACAACGTCGCTCATAGTGGCATCAACCACGTGGCCAAGTGATCCATAGCGCGTCTCGCTAAATGTAGCATAGTGTTAGCCTACTAAAATGAGCTGAATGTTAGTTCGCTAAATTTTTATGAACGTTCACCGGCTAAATTTACATGACGACGGCACAGTACAGCTATAGCTATGCTTACGCGACGCGGATCTTCGCTTCCGTTAATCAGCCTTACGTATAAAAACCCCTAAGATAGTCCTAAATGATAAAAAGGAAATCTGAAATGATCTTAATGGGACCTGAAAAAAAAAAAAAAAAAGAAATTTCCGGCTGGTTCAGCCGACTAAACGCATGCCAATCTTTAGTGTCGCCGGTGCATCCTGAATCAGCAAAACACTGAGAGGCGTCTGAAAGCGCATAGTATATCATATGAGTTCGATAAAGTTAAAAACACAGCTTTCTTTTTTTTTTTGCGGCTATTTACGTTGCCGGATTTTCACTCCAGTGGTTTGTATTGGATCCCCGACGGCCAAATACTTCTCGGGCTCGCCCTGCTCTTCGCCCTTCTGGGAGGGTTCACCAACACGCTGTACCTCGTGAGCATGTTCGCCGTCGTCACCAGCAAGTTCGAAACTCACAGCGGTCTAATAATAGTAAGTGCCAACCCTTACCGTAACGTGTGTCACGCCTAGCTTATGAACGTTTTAGCGCGCATTTCAGTACTCCGTTTGTCTGAAAGTCATCCGGGACCGACGTGTGGCGAGAGCGAGTCTGCTAGATACCACACTACGTATTTGGCAGCTGGGAGGACATTCGTGGCAGATATTGGAGCATGAAAGAGTAAATCAGAGTTTAGTCATTATCTTAACTGCGTTGCAAGCGTTGAAATTGCAACGTTCTACCGCGGTTTGTATACAACCGAAAAAAGCAAAGCAAACAAAAAAAGTCGGAAAAGACAATAAGGTTGACTCTCGGTGACTACGATATTAATGTATTTAGAGCTCAATAAACAGAGCGTGTATTTATTTTTTCCTACCCCAAACTTTTCAAAAGTCCATCAAGCGACATTGGCGGTCGCCATTGCTTGGACGCGAAGCGCTCGATTGGATCCGAAGCCACGCCGAACGCTGACGACACCTTCGTGTCCAATAGATGATCCGAGTACGTGATCGAGCAATGGCGGCCAGGCAATGGCCACCAATGCCTGGCCGGCATTGCTGGACGTTTGAAAAGTGACTATTGTGTGTCACACATTCTTCATCCGGGCTTCTCATGGGTCGCGTCTCATCCACTTTTCGGACATTTTTTTTTAACCAGAAGCGTAAGTCATTTGCGGGCTTTCAGGCCACCTCTATAAGGGGAGCGCCGTTCATTTTGTTTGTAGTTAATGGAGTCACTGACACTTAAGAAACGCAGGACAGACCAAGTCCCAATCATCTTATTCTTGCTTGGCGGTCAATGAGGTTGTTCAGTTAGCCGATATGTGCGCCTAAGGTAAAATTATAAACATTATAAGCTATAGATGTTGGCAAGTACGGTTTTGGGGCGCCGCCATCTTACTGCTGGTCTGAGTAGATCGTCTGATACTGAAGCATTGCTGAGGCGTACATAAGGTTTCCAGACTGTCGCCTAAGCAGGCATTTTCCACCCACGGTGGCTAGACTAGCTCTCGAAGCGCGGCTGCTTCAAAACGCCTATACTAAGCAAACTTTCCCCTTTTACAACCTTCTTTGACGTGGCGCTGCTATCACGTTTACTTTCAGGCAAGCCTCGAAATTCTGTTTGGATCTGGGACCATGGCTGGCTCTGCCATAGGAGGACGCTTGATTGATGTGAGAAACTTGTTTACATCATGAGAGCTTCGCATTATTTTAACGGTCCCGGTTAACCTTTACATTTCTTTCTGTACTGTATAGTACGCTGTAAACATTTAATTTCTCGTTTCGTTTTTCTTACCACAGCTCTGGGCGTATCCCCTGCCTTTCTTCGTTTTGGGAGGCATCACATTCTTGTCTTTACCATTTATCGTCATAAATGCGTCGAAACTGAACCAAAGCGAAGGTAACTTATATTTATATATGCACACTTTCCTTGCAGTTCCGCTTTTTTTTT
Source organism: Ixodes scapularis (assembly GCF_016920785.2). NCBI lineage: Eukaryota > Metazoa > Arthropoda > Arachnida > Ixodida > Ixodidae > Ixodes > Ixodes scapularis. Next base: position 43,800,752 of record NW_024609857.1, on the reverse strand, counting down.
TTTCTTTATTTAAACCTAGGTTTTTTTTGTTAAGGCGAGTTTCGGTTTTCGAACAAACGTGCTCTTTCTCGTGGCTTTTTACTCTTGTGTCATCTAAGTTTGGGTGTTGCTCTGCATGGGGCAAATTTATCTGAAGCGTCCGGTACTGTGCTAATGAACGCAATATATGTGAGCAGCTGGGAACGAACTCACGAAAGTATTTCTTTTCTTTTCTTTTTTTTGTTGGGGTGAACATTTTTTTTTTTGCGGCCGTCGCACCCGGATGGGCAATTCGAGCGCGTCTTATTGAAAAGACGAGGCCGTGACGATAAAGCATTGTTGAATATAAAGTATGAAACAAGTGTCGATGGGCCTTTCATCGACGATATAGGACGCCGAGTTCATATCTGAAGATGACCTTATTAGTATATCAAAGATATTTACTTTGTTTCTTAACACACGGAGCTATTGCCAATGGAGAGCCTTGTAGCGTGAATCTCATTATCTTGGGAATGTGCGATCTTTGTAATAATATGCAATGGTAAATTATTACTACATATTACATAAACCATGTAAGAAACTGACCCTACAACGGAAGCGCTGTGACGTAAAAATCGGACACAGGCCCGCCAGTCTGTTCCAGAATAATTATACATCGTACGTCTTGCTATCTTTTTGTCCAGCATTTACGCATTCGAGTGCTATTGCTTCCCATCTTCGATAAAAGCTCGGCGCCTCGTAAGCTTCAACTGCGCACCTCGCAGTCAAAGCATGACGGAAGGTCACAATATGCGATGTGGGTCGGGTATTCTGAAGAGTCACCAAATGGAGTCACTCTGCCGTTCTGATCCCGTTAAGGGCTATACGCAGCTGTAAGAATAAAGGGCAATTCACACACTTGCCTTGAGTCCGACCGAAAGCAAGGGTTGCCATAGAAACAGCTGCGTTAGCTCCAACAAAACGGGGTAAAAGCTCGCTGAAGACATTTAAGACTTCTTGCGTGTAGGAATGCGAAAGCATGCCTACAAGCAGCGCATTCTTACAAGCAGCGGGTCACGTTTTCCTATCGCACACGTTGCTCTTTTTCAAATACATTGAATGAGACTCTTCGAGGACGGCTTCCTCCATCTGTTGGTCGTGACGACACTCAGACGACTGTCGTGTGGCTATTCGCTCTTTCTCGCGTGCGTAGAAACGTGGTGGCTCCAGTATGCAAATAACCCCTAACCACTTCCGGCTTTAAACACAGACAGCGGGTTTCGCAGTTTTCGCGAAGTCAAATATACACGCTATCTTCTGAAAATGACCATCTGTAGCACTGTCAGTCTTAATTCATTCCCTTTATAAAAGAACGACGAGTAAAAAATTAGGAAATATACCGGAAGTATGCGGGGGCTACCCAGTAGGTGGCACCACTGTGTTTGTTGCAAAAAAAAAAAGGGGCGAATAATCAGATGTCTACGTCGTACACGAAGACGTGTTCCGTCTTGTGTTTACATTTTACTCCGGGTAGTTTTACTCTTTCAAATTTTGGAACTCAAAATGCACCATCTACAGGAACGTGCGATCTAGTAAAGCGTAGCGCAAGACGTTAATAAAAGTAGTTGGTCACTTTGAAGGGCCTACACGCCATCGGGTCCACTCTGAAAACTGAAATTCTGCGGTTTCTAATTTTGCCTTGTTGCATGTTTTTCTTTTAATTTTTTTTTAAAGCAATGTATTGGTTGTAACTTCTAGGGCAGTCAACAAACACGGAAGTGCCAAATGTCGGAGGAGCAAGAAATTGGGCGCTTCTTCTGGATCCAGTTTTCCTGGCGCATATGGTAACACTCATGATGAGCTGGATCATACTGGGGTTCAACGAACCGACTCTGGAACCCAGTCTTGCAGAGGTAGGGCTCTTCACTACGCTCTGAGTTATAAATCAGTCGTGGTACACGCACAAAAAAGCATTGCATCTCAGATAAAACATGGCGCTAGAATCTGTTCTATTGAAGGAGCGTTGGCATCACAAATAAATATTATTTGTTGCGTACACCAAGGCTTCGCCCACTCAGAGAGGCAACCGTATTGGAAAATACTTATTACGTCATGGGCCAGTCTCTCCTCGCTGTCCCGCCTCGTAAACGCCATTCTTGCTGTGAACCCGTGCAGGGGATATTTAAGAGAGCAAATAAATACCGTTTGCAGCAGAAAAACGAGGGAGAGAGAGGTGCGCTAACTGTTATGACGTTTTAAAACTTCGCTCGACTTCATGGTGACAGGTCTTCTTTAGGGCGGATATAAGGGCTGTGTTGGCCACCCCTTTATATCCGCCCTAAAGAAGACCTGCCACCATCAAGTCGAGCGAAGTTTTAAAACTCAGGTCTCGAGACTACAGGAAGCCGTTACGACGTCTACGTCTGGGAGACACGAATGAGAATTCAACGAATATGCATTGCTTCTTTTTTTTTTTCTTTTTTGTAATACAGCTTTTGCAACACATATTATAACAACATATAACGATGATGAACGTTGTCGTCTCACAAACCTGAGTAGTCTTTACCACCATATTATAAGCTTTCAAGATTTTTCTTGTTCATTTTGAATTGATACTTTGAGAATATTCTTGTCTTAGGATATGATTCTACAATATAGTCACTTTAAGAAATGTTCTGCCTCTACTAACCCACAAACCAATTGCGAGAATCGATCAATGGCATACTTGGACGAAGCCCGGCCATTTGCGAACGAAGCTGAAAACATGTTCGCAGTTTGCTACGTTAATATTCCCAGATAAAAGTCGCACTTCGTGCTTCTTACAAGTAATGTCGTTTTTTGAAGCGTTGATTGCGTGGTGGTGCTGGATTTAGAAATCGAATGGCTGCTCAAAGCAGCAGTATGAACTGAAAGACGTCATTTTGTTCCAGCAGAATAAGCTTCGTCATGTGTGTTGGTTGTCGCTACTTGCAAAAGAAAGTATCAATGTACTTTATGCTCTGTAAAACTGGGCACGACGAAAGCAGCTTAATCATCCTGCTGAATTTCTTATAGCAAACTATATTTTTTTCAATTCAAAATATATTTTTAGCTTTGTCATTGGCCGAGCTCCCTGCGAAGTATGCAGTGATTGGCTCCCTCGAGTCCTTTGTTGGAAAGTACACGCACTTGAAGTTTTAGAGTGTAGCTTCGGTCAGTTCTGTCATGTGCTTCGTGAAAAAATTAATATTTTGACCTGGTAGTCATTGTTTTTTGGAAAGGTACAGTCGTCTTAAAGGGGTACCGGAACGATTTTAAGGTTAAAGAAATTTGCAGTTTGTAATTTTTATAATGTTTATATGGGCACAACTGACAAAAAATACGCGTCACCGTGCACCGAAGTACTACTATTCCGCTGAGTAATCAAAAAGAAAAAAACTAATTATTTGCCGATTTGCAGCCGCGTGTGGTGATTGCGGGAACTAGGATGACACGTCTCTGGACGACGCGCTGAAATCAACAAAACCCGTGCACTCCGCTACTACATTCGCCGTCAGCCCCGAGCCGAACCGTAATTTGTGACGAACGCTCGCCGCGACCTTCGACGATGCTAATCCTTGAAAAGTCGACAATCGCAGAGGAAGTGGCTGGGGTCTCTTAAGAAAAAATTCAACGGGAAACCAGGTGGTCCCTCAGAGTACGTCACTCGAAAGACGGCGTGAAAGTTTAGAGGCAATCCGACCATCGATATTTTTTCAATAAGATATAGCGCCCGCAAGAAAGTACGGTTTTCTGGTTTTCGTTCCATAGGTGACAGATATTAATTCCCGCAGTTAATTGGCCAAAGTCGGAAGCTCGTTGCACCGCCCCTTCCGCTAAATTTTTGTAAATCTAAGTCTTTACGCGGCCGAAAAAATTCGACCCAATCTCGAGATCGAACTTGCGAGTATCCTGCCGTGCTGCCTGCAACGTAGAGCTCGTCTGTCCGTGGCATGGCCTGCCCTAAGTTTCGCTTTGCGACCACCAGTAACTCTGACTAGCAGCCGACCTAGGACCCTTCTGTTCACTGCCCTGGGGCTGTTCCAAAAGTAAACAAAAAATTCTACACTTTTTATGAAATAATTACTGTATTTTGTTTTATGTAGTCTACAACGCTGTCAGTGCTACCGGCGCCAGCCCGTGGCTTGATCTTAAAGTCCTTTTTTTTGCGCGAGAGTGCTCGCGATAGAAATGTTATATACTGCATGCATGTTTGATAACCAATGAGAAAAATCTTTGCTAAAATATTTAATCTTTCTTTCTTGACATAATCGCGCAATGACCCCTTTAATTCATTCCATACTCCTCAATGCTCGCAACTGACTATGCCTTTCCTTGTATCCTTCCAGTTAGGCTATAACAGCACAACGGTCGGAAACATATTTACCGTTCAGTTTTTGTGCTACGCAATGGGAGGCGTCATCGCTGGAACATTCTGCCACTATGAGGTTGTAATGCGGCTTTTGAAATTATAGTTGTTTTCATTTATATTTGCTCTTGCATTTAATAGTACAGCAGTATAAACAAATGAATGAACCCACGTACTGGAGAGAATAATGTAGCTTTGCATTATAAGGACTCGTTAAGGCTAAACGACAATATTAGAAAACATATAGCCATTCTATAGCTGAAAATTAACTAATACATTGTCAAAATACAAAAACAATGCAAAAAACCTATTGTAAAACTACAAACGACATCCCGTCAGACAGCAGACGCGAGATTCTAAACCCTCGAAAGCACTAGAGTAAGCTGCAGCGGCAGATGATTACGCTATGCAAAATAATAAAATCTGCGAGTGAACTGTTTATGCACCCGATAGGTTATGAAAAGGGTTCTGAAGGTACACCCGTGAGCGGTATGAAGGTGAACAGCCTTCTTCTTGTTTTGACGCTCCTGCAAGTTTTGGAACATGCTCCGTTCCCGAAGAGGGCTAGAACGCAAAGTTTATACCCCAAGCCACGTACCATTTGAGACGTTGAGAGTTAATAAAGCTTTAGGGAGCTGTAAAACAGGCAAGAAACCAGGTAAGGTGTTCACCTTCATATTGCCAGCGGGCGTGCGTCTATTTGAAGCAAAATAGACTCCTAATATTTCAAACCCAGCCGTATTTTTGATATAAAGAAGTCCCACCAACTGAGTTATGAATTTTTTATCAAGACTTTGAACAGAATTCGGTTTTTGAAAAACGCGTATTTTCTTAATACAGCTACGTTGATGTAATATGTTTACTATTGTGATCCAAACCTTCCGAAGTTACACCCCAATGTGCTTGACACCGCCAACCCAATATTTCTCCAGGGTGGTATAGTTATGTTTTCAATTCATTCGTTTCATTTCAGCTTGGAGCGTACTATGCAGTTATCGGTCACGTTTTTGCGATAGTCGGGTACATTCTGGTTGGCCCGGCACCATTCATAGATATTGAGAGGTAACATTTTTTTAGCAACTCGCCTAATTGAAAGCAATAAATTGGCATGGAACTGCAAGACATTCGGGTTCATCGATTGATGATCTCCATGTTCTATTTTTTCATGTTGTCAAGGAGCTACGCAATCATCAATGTTTCTCAAGTTTTCATTGGCTTGGGGATGGCATCACAGTTTGTTTGTGGTTACTGCCAAGCACTCAGCCATGTTCTGTGAGTACCTTTCAAGTTCAAGACTACTATACTCCTTTGATCATTGTCTATAAACTATTTCGCTGGGTCACATTAGCTTTGTTTTGTTGTTAATCTTAACGCCTAACTCAGTATGAAACGTATTTCGCACAATTAGGTATTTCTGACATTTATAACATATTTCCGCGTGCGTGGCGAATTTGGCAACGCACACTGCTGAGGAGCGGAGGAACAGAATTCAAACTCCGCTCGGCCCGTTTTTTTTTTTTTTTTTTCTCAATCTTTGATCTTCTGCAAAGCTCCGGGCCATTCTCGGCTGTCATGGCAAATTCTGGTGCAGAACATCAATCCTCAACCATCCGCGTGTATACATGGAATTGTAGTGTGCTGCATTTGAAAGTCGCACTATCTTTGACGAAGAATGCTGGTACCTTTTTATTTAAGTTTGCCGGCAAAAGTGCGTCTTATTTCCAGTTCTGAATTCATAATTTGTTTTTATTTGTGACCATACTTACAGATCAAGAGGATATCCAGATAACATAAACACTCACAGTTTTGTTTCAAGCACAGTGTTCACGTTCCTTGTTTTCGGGTGAGTTATAAATTTGCCATAAGCAGTTTACTCTTTGACTTCTCTCCTTTCGTTTACTCATTTATTTATTTACTAAAGTAGCTATTCTGCGTGACGAGCCATTAGAGCATGGAGGGCACAAACACATAAATAATCGAACTGCAATGACCGGGAATTTCAACCCTTAGGAATTCGGTTAACCTCGTGTTATGTGCGTTCAGGGACACCGGACGTACTCAAGCTTCCTATTGGATGCTTTTTGTCCGGTGTTCTAGGCACATATTTCTGGTTTAAAACTTCAAGTTTAAGTTCACATATTTTCATTCAGGAGAACTTGCTAGATGTATTCGCCTGATAAGTGGACGCGGCGGTGTCTGCTTCCCAAATTCCTAAAAACTTACTCAAGAACCAAGTTGAATTCTCTGATATCTATTCTATTTTGTAATATCAGTGCAATGGTCACGGCTCCTCTTGCCGGCTACCTGTCGGAAACGCTTGGCTACAGAAATGCGACTATGACAATATTGGGATTGTTGACTGCATGGGTGAGTACCATCGTTTCACCTAAACTTACTGACGTAACAACCATGCACCTTCAGATAGACTTTAGATGGAGATCAGGCATGTGTGGAAACAAGCTTAATCTATATGTAAAATGAAACGTGTTCTTTTCTTTGCTTCAAATGGCGATATTGAAGGAACACTGAAGCGAAATTTGGAGCTCACAAAACAAGGATGGAGCGATAGGCGGGACGCTGCAAGGCCCAGAAACATAACTCATACAGCGGTATTTCTAACTGTTGGCCACATTTTTTTTTCTTAAACTGAGCGATTGAACACGCCCGACGAGGCCGACGAGATATGTCACGTGACGATCCTCATTCCCTCTCCTCTTCACTTCGTAAACTCCAGCAGGTGAACCGAAGCGATGAGAAAAGAAACAAGGGCGCTTCCTCTCATTCTCAACTGTTACAGGAGGATCGTGACGCCACACTCCTCGCTTGATCGCGCTTTTCTTTCCCAAAAATACGGCGATCTGTTTGAGATATCGATGTACGATTGATGTTTTGGAGTTCGTAGCATCCCGTTCAACGCTTCTGCGGCCTTATTTACCGAAATCCAAAATTCACCTCAACATCCTTTAAAGCATAAAATGATTTTTAATCGCACCCTCAAATAATTTTTTTTACGCAGCAAATTCTTAATTACGGTAATTATATGATTGGGGCAAGTAAACCGCAGATTTCAGACCATTACTGAGACGACTTGCAATTATTCAAAATAAAACCTGGTGCTATAGTCCCCCTCCGGGCAGAGTTTTTAGGCCAAAATTCACGAAAAAGATATTTAGGGATATAAAGAAGACACATGAAAGCCGGAATGATATACAGTGCCACTAAAGCGTGCTTACATGTTTTCCATGCGTAATTCATTATATGGCATTAGCTAATTTCTTACTCTACATAAACCATTGCGTTTGCTTTGAACAAAGAAACGAAACACATGAACGATGTACAGTCAGCACGGAATGAAACCCGAACACCGAAACGCGTGGCCATTGACACAGGCTGCTCCACCTGGAGGGCTCCAGAGAACTAATGAAAATGCGCCGGGGTGCGAGGGTGCGGGTCATACTAAGATGTGCTCGACACTCGCGCGGCGCGTCTGGGACTTCCGCGTTTCGCCGGTGGCGCGCTGTATCCCCCGTCACTCGGGGTGCTATTGTCTCGCTGCCCTGTCGCCCTGTGGACACCTGCGGCTTGCGCGCGGCGCGAGAAGGTCGGTGCTAGGAGCAGAAGGTGTCTATCGGGGGACAGTGCGGCGACACAAAAGCACAACCGGGTGACGGCGCTTACAGCGCGCCACCGGCGAATCGCGGAAGTCCCAGACGCACCGCGCAAGGTTCGAGCACATCTTATGGCGCATTCACACTGGAAGCGGCTCCGCGTTCGCGAAGCGGTCGCGGATGCGGTTCGCGAGCGACCCCGTTCAGACACACCGAGAGGCGGTTGGCGGTTTCTCGGCGATCACGCGTGATCTTTTGAGACTTGCGTTTGGCAACCCTGTTTTACAATCCACAATCCACTTTAATTCAAGATCCAAAGCCAAAGTTTTGCTATTTTGGCACTCGGAATATTTTTCTCCGGGATGTTCGCACGCATCACGAGTTCAGGCAGCGAAAAAAGAAGCATGGACCCGCCAAACTGGCCTCTGATTCTTTCGACTTCGCCCACAAGCAAAGCCCAGCTAGGCGCGCCTTGCTGACTCAGAACAGGATGCCCCCGACATTTTCTTCGAAGTGGACCCTTCCCGAACGAATAGCTGAACTTGTTTTCGGGATAGAGGGCCAGCTTTCCCCCTTCGTTGTTCGCTCTTATCATTTTCGAAGTTGTGAGCAGTGGGGTGGACCGTGGTGCGGGGCAATGTGTTCAATGCTAGCCGGTCGTGGCTTCGTTGGTGGCGGACTCTCCTCTCGTCACTCGCTCGTCAATCGAGTCTACTGTTTGTTTGACATTAAGCTCAAATAAACGCCGTATGGATTACCTCTGCATTGTCTGGTACGTACACTTTATTCCTTGAGTAGGTTCCCTTTATTTATTTTATTAGTAGTAAACGTTACAGGTCGAGCTAGCGCAGGTACCCTGCCCCCTCCGTAGTAGTGCGTTGGCTACGCAATCAAGCTTACGACGTCTCTATCGGCCTTCGTGGTGGTCATGCACGGTGTCGAAAGCTTTCAATAGTTCACGCGGCTATCCTAGTAGGTAGAAAAGCTGACATTTCGGTCGATCAGGGGCGGGTTCCGACGTTCTACAGGCAGAGATTAGCAAGGCAGCGAGCTTGGGCTGTGGCGCCCGGAATAATAAACAAACTCTTACCCGAACCAAATCACCGGTGCCAAGCCCGTTAAAATTACGAGTCGATTCTTTTCACGGCGGATTCAAGTGACGGACGTGAACATCAAGTTTCTCCGTTGATTTGTCGAAAGCTAAGACTACAGCGCTAGGACTACAGCGCCTTGGACGCCTCACCAGCGACAGGTGCCATCTTGTTTCGAAAGTCACTGACGTCACGTCAGCGTCCCGTTGTGATTGGTTGCCGCTTTGCGGTTCGTGAAAGCGGTTGGGAGAAATCGGTCCCGAAGCGGTTGGCGAAAACGCGCTCCAACCGCTCGATCCTAGCCGCTTTGCGGTTGAGAACGCGCGGATCCGCTTCGCGAACGCGGATCCGCTTCCAGTGTGAACGCGCCATTAGTAGGACCCGCACCCTCGCACCCCGGCGCATTTTCGTTAGTTCTCAGCGGCCTTCCACGCGGAGCATCCTGTGTCAATGGCCACGCGTTCCGGCGCTCGGGTTTCATTCTGTGCTGACTGTACACAATTTAAACCCAGATAGCACGCAAGTGAAATGCCTAACTTGACTTATGCTTGGCAATCTCAAGGTTGCAACTCGGACCTTATGTGGTTTTGCTCCAAGGCGTTGGTTAGTGTCAAAGAGCCTTTCTTTGGCGTTTATATGGCCATTCCCTGGCTCGCTCCACAATTGTCAAACTTCCAGACTTGAGCAAAGGTCGCCCCGCATGAACCGAAGAACCAGCAGCGAAGCCTAAATGCGCAATTCGTTGGACAGCTTTGGTCCAAAGTTGCCACGTGAAACCGGAACAACCAGAAGTAAAGCCTAACTCTAGCGCGTATCTTGTGATTTAGGCCTAAGGATGCAAGATGGCAGCCAAACAACCGGCAGTTGTTTGGCTGTCATCCCGTTTAGAACCTGTTTGGCGAGTTAGGGGTCAAGACACCTAGACTCTGATCAAAGAAGGTCAAGTTAGGCTCTATTCCTTAGCTTTTTCGGGCTTTTCGATGTCTTAAATTCCCAGTCAAAGGGAAAATTTTGGCCCAAGGAGCTCTGCCACCTGGAAACCTTCATCCATTATAGGAGCGATAATACCTATCATTCTAAAGCCAGCGGCAAAATTATAATAGATATACTAAAAAAATAAAAAGCCCGGGTGTTGTAGTGCCATATGAATACTAAACAAATATCAATTATATAACTCATCTAATAAATAAAGGGAAAAAGGTTGAACAGCAATATTTCAAATACGTGGACGCACCAACAAATATTCGGTCGTTGATATTTTATTGCACAGGCAATTGTGTATTTGAAGTTCCTGTTTTCTTTTTCCTTTTGCAGCTGCCTGTCATGATCACTCTATGGATACGTTCTATCTGTATCTCCAGGAAAAGTGGCGAGTTACAGAAGCTGTTACATTAAAAATTAGCAAATGTTCCTACCATGCCTGGATATCTCCCGATGAACTGAATTGATGCCTCATGAGATTGTTTTCATTAGAAATAAACAAATGTTAAGCTATTCGATGGCGCACATATATCGAGAGGGCTGCACAATTTTAGGCGTAGTAGGGAGTTTGGAAGAACCAGTTTTTCACATTCACTGTAGTATTATGTGCCCTCCGGTACAAACTGTGCATGGGCTACCGCAGAAGACTCGCATACGCGAAGTACGCTACCGAAGGGCCCATCCTACCGTACGATTCCTTAAAGGTGTAGGAAAAACGAAACTCCAGCGCTCATTTTTTAACTTTAATGTGTTGCATGCTGCCGCATAACCTCAAAAGCACCAGTCTTGCATTGAAAGGCACAAGCAAAGTAGTTTTAAAGCTAATTAAATGATCTTTCAATGTGCAGCTGGTGGATGCATGCGAAGCCGATTTGGAAAGTAATCTAGAAACGTTGGGGAACTTGCTACGTAGTCATGACGTAGCAAGTTCCATCGGAGCAGCGCCGCCCTTTGGAATTTCAACATTTTCCTTCTTAGCTTTCCTCCTCAACTCAGAAATCGCGCATTGAACCAAACAGTCCAAGGAGACGGAAAGAAGGAACTCCCCTCTTTCTTGGGCCCTCGTTTGTGTACCTGGACACCACAGCCATTCTCCCCCTAGAAGATTAGCCAGTAGCTCAAAACTCGGACAAAAGTTGCTTTCCCCACCCCGTTGAGCCCTAAGCTGATAGTGCTGTTGAAGCTACGTGCTCCTTGGGCCAGCCACACGCTCGATCGTCACCCCACGGGTACTTCGAACGGCTCGGTTGTAACGCGTTGACGCTATTGACACCACCACAACGCTGACAACGCCACCAACTGCAAAGCTCATAACCACGCCAGCCTCATCACGTCACGAACGCGGGAAATCTTCGATTTTTTTCTTTTTTTTTGTTTGCGCCGGATATTCCGTGACGCATCAAGCTCTCCGTTCGCTTCTCTTCGAGCGCTTGCTCGAGTGCACCCTTTAGAAAGAAAAATATAGCCAGTCGTTCAAAATACAAACGTGCGACTATCATTTACGGCTATTATCCGTCATACTTGACTCATTTCCGAACGAAATTTGAATATTTCAATTTTTGTTTCCGTACCCTTTTAAACCCTTTGCTAGTTATATCTATACCGCTGAGGGGCGATCGATGGCCGAATGGGCTTGCGCACATCTGCTTGGTGCTCGTGCAGCGAAAGCTGGCGCTGCAGAACCCAGGTATCCTGGGCTTAATTCCCACCCCTGGCAGTTTCGATGTGTATGAGCAACAGATCGGCTTGCGGTCCTGCGTCACTACTGCATGGTGCACGATAAAACAGCCCAGGCTAGCGGTTCTACTGCACTGGCTAAGTTTCTCATCTACAGCTGAGATACCAGACACCCATTGAAGTTGACTAACTTCCGGCTGTATAAAGATACACACATTATTTTATTTATACCACTGAAAACTAATATTTCAAAAGACTATTTCATTAATAGAAGAATATGTGTTGTCTAAATATTATAAACATGATGTGATCTAATAGAGGATTTTCTCAGTGTGTCATCTGATAAGTCATCTTATTGTTACAAACGATCAATTTAACTACTATCTACTTGCATATTCGCCATTTTAACATATACTTGAAGCAATTAGAATTCATAAAATCTTTTCAACACACCATTTATAATTTACGTGTGCCTTTTTTTTTTTTTTTTTTTCTTCCTCTTCTTCTTTTGTAGACAGAGGCTTAGTGTAAATAACTCAAAAAGATTGGCACCAACTTTCGAGAAATATAACGTCGACATTGTTCAAACATGGTTAGGTTGGCGTACGATTTTGGATTATATTTTTCATCTGAGGTTCTTCTAACATTGGGAAGCCGTTAAATAACTTATATTTCCCATCCCATACGGAGTGCTTTTATGGTTGAGTTCTCATTGTAACATACAGGCTCGTAGCCAGGGGGGGGGGGGGGGGGGGGACATGGGGCCGGCCCCCCCCCCCCCCCCTAAATCTTCCATGTTGCTGGGAGCTCCTCTCCCCCCTCCCCCTCGTACGGCATTTTGTCATGGGCGCACCCCCCCCCCCCCCCCCCTTTTCCGAAACAAAATCCTGGCTACGTGCCTGGTAACATATAGGCTCTAGATATCTTTATTATTGCTTATTACACAACAAATTAAATCTGTAGCACGTGTACTTCACACAAAGTTAATTGTAGCATTGAAAAATAAAACTTTTGACAATAAAAAGAAAAGATTTGCATGCATCTTGAGGCACGGTCGACGGATCACGGCCGTCACTCCCCTCCGAAATGCTTCGCGTAGATGTACCTCGAGTGTGCAGTTCACGATTAGTCTCTTCGTGATTAGTGCATATGCTCTCTGCACAGGTGCCGCATCACCTGTTTATGTGTAGGGTCCCATAACCCGATAGCATGATATGTAAATGCAAGCTACCAATACAAGCAAAAAGAACGATTAACAAGTACGTTGTGTTTATTCAAGCTGTAATAGCATTCAGATGACGGAAACGAGACTGAAAGTGATTGTGGCCGGATCAATGGAGACCAAAACTTGAAATAAGAAGGAACGTTGAAAAAATAGATGCGTCAATATTTTGTTATAGACCCGTTGCTCTCGGGCAGGGGACGCGAGCGCGTCCTCAAGACGCGACCATGTTATGCTGGCAGCACCATCCAGGCGGCGCAGTAACGTTCGATTTTGCACGTGCCACGTTCGAATGTAAGCATCTATCAGCATCTGTGTAGACGCGCGATAACAAAACGTCTAAAAACTAAAATTTAAAAAAAGAAGAAATATGCAGCTCGCGGCCTCAGAGTTCCAATAAACATTTATTTCAGCTTTATTACTTTATTGCTCTCTTTGATAACTTCCGTGAGGCGGTGTGTTTTACTTCACTTGATAGCGAAGCCGATGCTATACTCGCAAAAGAACGTCCTCCTGAACGATGCTCGCACTGCACGAGCGCTCGTGCTTGGAAGTATATACACTGAAAGCTCGGAGCTCGCTCTTCTATATTCTGTTTCACCTTATGCTGTAACGCAGACAAGGCTAAAAGCGCGAGCTCATAGCGTTGGCAGGAGTCTTAACGCACGAGAGCCTGTGCCGCCGAGATGTGCCCTAGAGCAAGGAGCTCGCGCTTCTATCCTTTCCTGCGGTACATCATTAAGTATAAAAAAAAACTGTAGTGGGGAAGTGTATTGACGCATGCTCGAAACGCGAGCCAAATATTCTATTTTGCTCGCCTGGAGCGCTGCTCAAAACTTGAGAGCTACGGGCCTATTAGACACGTTGCTTTGGGGCAGGGGGCGCGAGCGCGTCCGAAATACTTACCCAAGACGCGACCCTGTTATGCTGGCTACACCACCCAGGTGGCTCTGTAACGTTTTATTTTGCACGTGCCACGTTCGAATACGAGCATCTGTCAGCATCTGAAGATGCGCGATAACAAAAATTCTAAAATAAATAAAAATAAATGAATAAAAATTTATGCAGCTCGTGGTCACAGCGTTCCATTAAGCAATCCTTTCATCTTTGCATTCTTTCACAGCTTCCGCGAGCACGTATATTTCACTTTACGTGATAGCGAAGCCGAAGCTACTCGCAAACGCACGTACTCCTGAATGATGCTCGCACTGCAGAAGCGCGCGTGCTTGCCAGGGACGCTGAAAGCTCGCAGCTCGCATCTCTAGCCTCTGCATGCTACGCTGGCACTTGGAATGGAACGGAGTATAAAGAACTGTAGTAAGGGAACCGTATTGACGGGCATGTTCGAAACGCGAGCCAAATATTTTATTTTGCTCGCCTGGACCGCTGCTCAAAACTTGAGAGCAACGGGCCTATTGACTGTCCCCTGGGCTATATTTATATATATATCCTACATATCATACACGTCACGATAGCCGTCTTTCACCAGAAATAAAAAGACAAATTCTGACGGGGTTTCCTTTCGCAGAGAACTGGCGATTAGACGAGACCGAAAGGAACGCGTGAAAGGCCTGAAAGGCATGAAATCGACAAAAACAACGTGGAAGTGGAAGAGATACAGAAAATGAAAGAAACAGACACTACAGGACAACAGCTGTTGTTCTGTAGTGTCTGTTTCTTTTATTGTCCTCGTTTTTTAAAGTTGTAATGCCCCCCCCCCCCCCCCCCCCGCCCATGCCAAACTTTTACTAGGTCGCCCAGTGAACCTCCTTGTTACTATTGAATGTTCATTCCCCGATGACGTTTGCAGCTTTTTTGTAGCCATGATAAGAAAGGTTTACACTTGTGTTGGGCTCTGAGAACGTTTAGGAAAGGCATGTCGACATGTTGATAACACATATGTGGTGCCTTTTGTATTTAGTTTTAATTTTTTTTTTTATATTTTATCACTTGCTTTCTTGCTGTTGACTTTTTTGTTGAGCCACTTGTGAGCACACCAAACAGAATAACAAAGATCTGCATTCGATATATTGGTATTTTGTTACCTTACACATACATTTACACACGATGCTGAGGCTACAGGAATGGTGAGTATCGCATCATCCTTGAGCCTGCTCCTCTCGTACAAACCATCTTTCAAGCAATGCAGCTGGAAATGTTATGAGCAAATTACGTGGTGTGCTGCTGAAGCAAAGTTCGCCCGACATACGAGGAGCCACTTCTGCAGAAGGCTGTCATTTGTCCGAGGAAATCTGGAATATCAAATGCGGAGCTTCGATGCAAGCCATATAACTAGCGCATGGTAAAATTTGGTAATTCTTACTATTCAATGAATATGTCGCATAATATTCGATCACTACTTACGTGCGAAATGACCATCTCGAAATCTTCACTTGACGGTTTTGGCACCCCAAAGCGGCGCATAATTTAGGCATTTTCTTTTTTTTTTTGTTTCTTGGGATGTGCAACACTTTCTTGACTCGGGTTGAATCGCGCGCGGTAATAGTGGATAGCAGATTACAACCGGGCCGGCGTTTTTTGATTAATTTCTTCGTACTGGAAGTTTGCGCGTGATTAATAACGAGAAAAATTGAAAAGGTACGTGAGGCAACAGCGGGTATTACTTGAAAAATATAGGTTTTATATAACAAGCAGCCGCGACCGTGCGCTTGGAGCGTCCTGCTATCGTCGAAAATTACGAACGAGAGAACGAAACTATATTTTATTATCCATGCATAACCAGAATGAAGAAGACAAAAGTTATTTATTTTAGAGCAACAACAATCGTATTTATTTCGGAGAAACAACACTCGGTTACTGCTTTATTTTGATTATTTATAAACAGTTTGTTACTAATCCAGTACGTGTTCTTTGTTTCGTAACTCCACGCTTCGTTCTTGTCTGTTTTAATTGTTCGAGTTGGCATATATTAGCATCCTATTAATGTTTTGTCAAGCTGATTCACTCCGAGTGCTTCATAGCATTGCCTCTATGCGTAAATCCGTGCCCTATAATGGCAGTCTGCAACGTCAACACGTAATATACATGTGTAATGGGCCATTTCAGCGCAGTGTTCGACGCCATATATTCTAAATAAAAACGCTCTAACTGGCACATATTTTTCTACATCCGATTGTAAGCGTTCCAAACTTTTTATTCTGTCACCACACTAAGCAATAATTGCTCTTATAATCGAGCGCGAAGAGGAAATTCATTTGCGTTTTCCCATAGGAATGCATTACTGGAAGTCAAATTTACACTGGTTGCTGTCTGCTTCAAAATGCAACAGCACACTAGCGCCACCTCAACCACTAGCGTTTATTGTTAATACCTGCATATTATGATTATTATCAAATAAATTGATATATCTAAGGGGTACTGTGAAGCAGGTCTCTCTCATTGACATACACACGAGAAAACTAACCTGAAAATTAAAACGTTTTTTTCTCAACCTCAAAAAAAAAAAAAAAAAAAGATTAATTGTTTTAGCTTGGTCTGACTTTTCGCGGAATCCAATGGGACCGCAAACCTCCATCTGAAAAAAACAAAAAAAAAAAAAACACTGTTCTAAAAGGCCGAGATAACGATACTAGCACAGAAAGAGCGATGGAAACCCCGCCCGAAAGAGTGATGACAGCCGCCACCCCGGCCACGAGAAGCAAATCATCGCCAACTGATCTGACACCGGCCGTTTATCTCGCGATGTGCGATCAGCTCCTGGCGTTTTTTTCTTTATTGGTTTTGGTATGGTAGGTCTAGATTGCCAGAAGACAAAGCGGAGCGGAACTTAGTTGTCTGAATTCTAGGAACATCTATGGCCTCTTTTGACGACGGGCAACAAATATAGATTTGGATTATTCTAGCTAAGGCTAACGTTTCAAGCGTCAACAGGTAGTTTTATCTATGGCCCACACTCGCGCGGTGTCTGCAAAGTCGTTTGACGAAAGAGAATATGTGTGGCTGAAAACACAGCTAAGATTTCCTGACCTGTTTCTCGGGCGGTTCCTGCGACATCACAGACTTATCTCCTTATGGTGTCATGTAGAGGACTGCAAGCATTCCGAGTACAGCTTAAAAAAAACACCTAGGTTGAAGCAGGTTGAGGAAATTGGTGTCTTATTCCAGCCTCCGAGATGATTTCATGAAGAATGATTGTGAAGAATTTGCAGCCTAAAAAATACGATTCCCCTAAAGGTTCTTATGCACAATCATTAAGTTAACGATTACAAGCCACCTAGATTGCATGGTTGGTTGATTCCTCTAGCCGTGAACAATTATTTGTTTCTCGTTCAGTACCTTGCGACTCGTGGTGCAGAAGGCGCATGCCTGTGCCCCAAACTCTCTAGAGACGATTCTATCCAACGAGCCCGTGTGCTTAGGGCTCATCAATTACAAATAAAATAATATTCACGAGACACGATAGGGCAAAAGAAAGATATTTAACACTTACTTTGTTGAGCATGCGGTTACAAGTTGGCTGCAAACACTAGCCAGGCAGCGCCGGCGCACGGCCAATCTGAAAACTGCCAGCTTTATTCACATATTTATACAAAATGGCCCGCGCGACTAGTTGAAAACTTAAACAATAGATGGCGCAGCAATACCGTTTAAACTAGCTTAAACATAAAAAAAATTGAGACTGGAGAGTTCAGAAAAAATGTAATTCGTCTGGAATTGTTTCGCTATAAGTAGCGAAACAATTCCAGAGAGCTTCTTTTGGGTTTTGCGTGTATAATTTTGTTATTTTAATGTTGCGAGACTAGTCGAGTTGCTCTGTGCTTCAGAATAACCTTGAAAGCACTGAAACCTGCGCGCTCACTGAGTCATTAATGCAATTAAGCGAGTCATGTGACAGCGCTGCACAGAAGTTAAAGAACAAAAGCCCTGGGATGGGAACCATCCCAGCTCTCTCTTCCATTGCACTTGCCTTTTTTTTTTTCTCGTATGCTCCTCTAGCTGAGAAAAAATTTTCTAGCCGCTAGCGAAAAAGTTTTGAATTGTATGAGTGATATCTAGAGGGTTTTCTAGCTTTGTTTTTAGAAAAATATTCGGATTCAGATATTAAAAAGTTGAATTCTCATTAAATGTGGTTTTCCTCGAGTAAATTGTTTGTTTTTTATTATGCAGCGGAAGGTTTAGGCATACACAACCCTCTTATAGTACGAAAAAAGGCATAGGCCCAAATAAACTTGAATACATGTTCTTTTTTTGTATTTTGTTTTACCTAACAGCGAAATAAAACTGGTATCATTTGTTATATAGTAAATTCCATGTTCCATGTGCACAAAGAGTGAAACTACCTTTACTTTTGTTTTACTTCAATATACATGAATATATGAAAGGGGTTGAAAATTGTGAGCTTTTATTTGTCACAATTCTGCCTGCGAGTTTATTAACCCAAGCAGCACCAGAAAGTGAATTTCGATCGGCCGACGGTTGGCCAGTGTCTGGACAGCTTGGCCACTTTAAGTGCTTGGCCACCGGAGACATAAACAAGGCCGGCAAGGGTCCGGCCACAAACTAGCTGTTTTTAGCTTGTCCGCCGGAGACATAAACACTGCCGGCAAGCGCCTGGCCAGAAGTGCTCATTTTCAGCTTGGACGCCGGAGACATAAACATGGCCGGCAAGTGTTCGGCCAGCAATGGTGATTTTCAGCTTGGCCGCCGGGGACATAAACACGGTTGGCAAGGGTTTGGCCAGCAGTGGTGATTTTGAGCTTGGCCGCCGGGGACATAAACACGCCCGGCAAGTGTTTGGCCACAAGTGCTGATTTTCAGCTTGGCCGCCGGAGACATAAACACGGCCGGCAAGTGTTTGGCCAGTAGTGCTGATTTTCAGCTTGGCCGCCGGAAACATAAACACGGCCGGCGAGTGTTTGGCCAGCAGTGCTGATTTTCAGCTTGGCCGCCGGAGACATAAACACGACCGGCAAGTGTTTGGCCAGCAGTGCTGATTTCCACCTTGGCCGCCGGAAACATAAACACGGCCGGCGAGTGTTTGGCCAGAAGTGCTGATTCTCAGCTTGGCCGCCGTGGACATAAACATGGCCGACAAGTGTTCTGCCAAAAGTGCTGATTTTCAGTTTCGCCGCAGGGACACCCATAATCTAAACTTTCATCGCGTTGACGAAACTTTGGCACAACGACGGGCTGCGAGAGAAGCATCGCGAGCGAGTGGTTTGCTGAATATTAGTGCGTGCATCGCGCGAACACTGTTAGCGCAAGCAAACGATCACCGTTTTATTCAGTTTTTTTTTTTTTTCGTTAAACTTGAAAGGCACTGTCGTGTGATATGTTCATTTGGAACATTATACTAGAAGTGGGAAAATATTGTGCCCGTCGTTGTTCTATGAAAATAAAATACAAAAGCAGCGCCGACGTCATCTTCGCGTTAACTATATCACTCTGTCGCCGCGCGGCACTCTTAGCGCGAATGCCACATCCGCGATTTTTCGGTTACTGCTCCACATATTTACTTCCCAACTGCACTCGAAGAAAAAAAAGTTGCAGTCGGGTGCATCGGGCGCAGATGCTCCCCTTTCCTGGAAGACGCACCCACCGTTACCCAGCCAGTGTACCTGTATACCGACCATAAGCCCCCTTCTCTGCCTTAAAAACCTATAGGTGTATCAATGCACTCAGCTTAGTAAACCGCCACGCTAGCCATGCACCCCGATCAGCTTGTGCTTGAATCTGATAAGATTGGATATTTCAGACTTTGTGTTTTGGAAGAGCCTAAACAAAACCTCTCTTATATTTTGATTAAACTTAAGCTAGTCTCAGTAATGTTTTAATTAGGTGCTAGGATACTGATTTCCTGAGCCAAGGAAAGCTAACAGCTTCGGTTAAAAACGCAACGGAAACGTTCAAAATCGAGCCACACGTAAAAGAAAAAGAAAATGAACATCTCGACCTAGATGTGCAGAACAGTGGTTTTGTTGTTAACAGCGTGATTGTTGGCGGGTAGCGGGCAACGCCGTGACGCTATTGACGCTATCGTGGTGATTGACGCCAGCGATGCTGGGCCGTACTACACAGTAAAAGTTTTTACATCTTTAAGGGTGTAAAAGGGGTGTTGTAGCAACTTACACCTTCGGCTACACCTTTTTAACACCCTACAACTTGGAATACAACCTCATAATTTTACCGAAAAAGGTGCTGTTTCGCGTTACACTCTAGATTTAGTGAAGAATGTGAGAAGGGTGTAGAAGAGGGTGCTAAATAAATAATGTGAAATGGTTTTGGAAAGCTTATATATGGCTCTGTACATAATGTACAGGTAAGATTTCTGCGTGAAAGCAACAGTTGTTAGCAGTCTAGTTTTTTATAATGTCTGTTGTAATTCATGCAAATAGCTGATAATAAAGTGCCTCTTTTACAAAGGATTTTTATGTTTGCAAACAAAATTTTATATATGAGTTCATATTTCATTTTCTTACGAATCACTCCATGCTCAGAAATTGAAAAGTAGGGTGATGTGCTCTATACTAGTATTTTTTTACAAATATTTATTGATGGAAATGTGCAGTAAGAAAATCAGTTAGTCTCGAGTTTATATCTCGCAACATGAAATCAAAATATTGTGAAAATGTTTGACAAATATTCATGACATGCTGCTAGAACCTGTCTCATGACCATGTCAACCCGAGTAAAATATTCATTTGAGAATATGGTGACATGCACAAAAACTCACACACATAAAGAGGCAAATCCCATAATAAACCAGTCCGAGACATCCCATAAAAAATGGCCTATGGTCGTCAATGGGAAATTCAATGGGAGGCTATCACTCCCTGTAGCTTTGCATGGTCGGCCTTAAAAACTTATAGATACAGCTACAGCCAGCTATAGAAAAGTTTAGGGCCCTGTGTCTCAGGGCTATGTTTCAATAACAACAACAACAATAATAATAATAATAATAATAATATTAATAATAAATAAGTTAGTGTTTTAGCAGTGTCCAGGGACATCCAATCGTTCTTCTTGCGGGCGTAGTGCAATAGAACGAACAAACAGACGGTTGCGCGCTCGCAGTCGCACACATACACGCGCGCACGCACGTACACACGCATGCACACGCGCAAACCCACGCCCGCGCGCAGACGCACACGCACGCACAACCAGAAACGCACACGCGCATGCACGCGGACGCATCCACACGCGTGCGCACAAACACACACACGCACACGCAAACAATTACGACGAAGGAAACGTTGCTTGAGTTAGTTTCGGTTTCGGTTTACACAAAAAAAAGAAACAACCTAAAGTCTAAATAAAATCTAAGATTTACTCACTTTTTGTAATGTTTTACATTATTATTTTAGTGAAATTCTTATTGTTACCAATATAATTTATTTTGCTTAGTATAGTTCTAAAAATAATAACAAAAACTAAAAAGGAAAAGAGACTCTTGAAGACTGCGCAAGACCATCGCTATCGCAATCAGCTTCCGTTGGGCCATAGAGATCATATACTAAATCTAGAGGAAAAGGTCCGCCATTTTCCCATACATTCTGGCTGCCGCAAGCGGCGGACCATGCAGGCAAACCCTCTGGGTCCCAAACACGGTTACATCATCAGAGCAGTTTCGTGAACTTCAACAATCCACGAACTTACCGGTGGAAAGATACTCGCGTTCCTTTCGAAGGTTTCTTTTTGCATAGCGCGCAGATGTACGGCCTCGCGTTAACGCTAAACTAAACCATATACCCGGCTTCGCTGGTGGGGCGCGGCTGGGCGCGGTTGAGGAATACGAAACTGCGCAACCACCAGATTTCCGAGATTTCGACAGAAGGGAAGTTAATGCAGCGTAATGACTTTATTGCTTTTTATAAGCGTTAGAATAGCTCAGAATTTAGTTTACAACGTTAAATTATCACCGTTTATATTGCTGAGAGTTTACACTCTTCGCGTTTACCGCGTTTACCATGGCAACGTTGCTTTCTTTCTCTCGTGTTCTGTCGCTCTCTTTCGCGATCGTTCACTCGGGACCCAGGATGTCGGCGCACGGGATTTGACACTCCTCCTCACCCACCTTTACCCCCCTGCGTTGGGCTCCTTTGAAAGGTCGTTGAAGTTCCAGAAGCTTCGGAAATCTCCTTTTTTTTTACGTTTTAGCCGTTTTAGTGGATATTTTAAATATCTTCCTTACGAATACCGTGTTCAAGAATTACGATCGATGACTAAGAGCTGGGAGACGCTGCGTCTTGGCAACGCCCGTAAGTTCAGAACCGCCCATGCACGACTCGTGCAAACGCCGGTTAGCAACTTTCTTTTGTTTCTGCGAAGTGGGCTGCTGTTTCAAACTTTGTCGTGTACCGTGTGCTTGCTAAGCTATGCTTGATTCTAACTATGCTTCTGCCCTGTGTTATTTCGTTATTTGAAAAGAGCGTATCTTCAAAACCTGTGGCTCGCTCCGCAGTGTGAGAAAGATTCCCGCGCGGCAGAACCTTGGGCATGTTCTTTGCGCCGTTGTGCGGCGCTCGTCCGACGACGCGTGAGCGGAGCGTTCAAGTGCCGTCTGACGGCAGTTCAAGCATTCAGTCGCCGTCCCAAAGTGTTAATCACAGGTCATGCTAGTTCTGACATCTTGTCCTAACAGCCGCTCGCCACCGATTTGTTTCATAAAGCGGGAGCGAGAAAAACGTTAGAAGAGCGAGCATGCAGCATGATTTTTTGCATAAGCTAATGCCTGTGCGTAGAGACGCGCGGTCTGTTCGTCATATTTCCGAGGGTAAAAGCGCTAAAAACAACGGACAAACAACGCCCTGTCTTTGTTTCTTTTACTTGCCCGTTGTTTTTAGAGGTTTCACCCTCGGAAATTAGGTCTCTTCGCGTTTATCGAACCGGCACACTTTTTAAGTTTACGATTGTGTGATGCAAAAAATAAAAGGAGTTTAGATGTCACGTTTTTTTAGTTGTGGCGAAAGCCCTTACAAAAATCAGAGCAGCTAGAAAAAACAGAAACATGAAAAAAGGCGGAAAAAATTAAAGGGGCCCCCCGGAGCTTTCTGCGATCGTCTGTTTATGTTGTTATATTGCATAGTAGGTGCAAGTTAATATGTAAACAAAGTTTTAGATTACAAAACCGTTTATTAAGCAGATGGCAGAAGAAATATATTTTCTCTTGGAAGACGATCCCCCATTCCCTGCGCATCGCTAAAACTTGACCAATGGAAAGGCTGCATCTCGCGGTGAATGCGAACGTTATTATTGCAACACTTTTTAAGCTTGTTGTAAATCAGAGTTTGAGAAAAACGTAAATTGATTGTGGTGCGGGAAACATAGTCCGCAATTATCGCTCCAATACCAGCGAACTATGTTTTCTCCCCTCAAGCTTGTTGCTAGTGGGCGATGCGTCGGCGCGTCGGCTCGTCTGCTTCCCGGGGCGTCTGCAGGCGTGCGTTTGCGGGACACGTGTTCCTCCTTCCCGTGGATCCCGACTCCGAAGCCAGCTTTGCGATCCTTCCACGTCAACGAGTCAAACGTTTCCTTGTCATCTGTGGAATGCGACTGCGTATTGCAGTAGCAGCGCGACGGTGCGGCGCGACGAACGACGACTGCCGAGCACAAAGTCCGGGTTCCTTGACGACGGTCCGCGCGTGTTCAAGAGATTCCTCCGCGGGTCGGCGGTCGGCCGCGTTGGTGACGCGCAGTGACGCCGGAATCCTTCGCTTGCTATTGGCTGACGCGTAAAGAGATGCCCCTCCCGTTTTCCGGGGTCACCTCAGAAAGGGAGGCGTGCCGGGGACTTTGATAGCAATTGTAATAGGGAAATCCGCCGCGCATGACCGTAATTTTATGATTTTTAGGATCCTTAGGGCCTGTAGATTGAGTTACCGCCATAAATAGATCATCGCAAAACGATCCGGAGGGCCCCTTTAACTAATGTCAAACCTGAATATTTGATGGAGTTCAAAGACTACCACCGTACCAACTCGCCCGGTTATTCTTTCTGTCAAAGAATAATAGCCAATAGTAATAAACAAATAAATGCCAACTATTAATTGGTTACAAAGACGTAATTGGTACAGTGCAGCGCTACTCTACTCTTTTAATGATATCAGGTAATGTGTGAATGTATAGGGCAGTTCATAGCAACCATTTATGCCCGACCCATTATATTGAGTTTTTTCTTTATATGAAAGTTATATGAAAAAAAGTGCTCTTCCTAAATTAAGCCGCACCACTGAATGTACAATAGCGTGTAACGTTTATGTGCGTTCTCAGCAAAAGAAAAGGATGCATTAAAAAAAGGTCAATCATTTTGCTTCTTCTCTGTTAGAGTTTCTTTCACGTACACGCAAAATGTAGGTGTCTACGTCTAAAAGAGTGGAATTGACATTTCCTGCAGGGCTGGAAGGCCTGACTCAGTTTGGCTAGCAGCTTAAAACCTATGGGAACCTGGGGAACTGAACCACAAGAGTGAGAGTGACACCCGCCTTGCACTTCCTGAACGATAGCACTATAAGGAAGGGGGAGCTGCCCTAAAGTGAATGCAATAGCAGATGGGTCGTTCCAGTGAACCCCTATACAGATGATACCAAGCAGAAAATTATTAATAAATGTGTTATTAAAAACATGGAATGTGAATGGCACGGACAAGAAGGAAGAGATCAACACAGCGCTGTGTTGTGTTCATATCCTCTGTTCCCATATTCTTCATGATTTCTTTTCAGTAATTGGCTGCTATAACTAGTCCAATCATCACCACTAGTCAATAAAAGTATGCTGCTATTTATTAGTATGCATTAACACCGTGCTTGCAGTTGAATCCTACAGTCATTTATTAATAAACGAAAACGAGGGTGCAAGCTAGCTAAACAGGCTAAACACATAATTTATTAAAGACGGGTTCTCTGAAGGATGACACAAACGCAGAGAAGTATCAAACACAGCTGAGTATTAATGGGCAAAAAATGAATAGGCGACCCAAAAAAGAAAACACAGGAGAAGACATGAAGTCAGTATTTACAATTCCTCTTCTGCTTGCCACCACTTTACAAAGGGAATTCCTTCCTGGGCCTTACAGCGTTTTACTGTTCACAACCCCTGACATACCCAAGGACAGTAAACATAAAAAAGCAACCTACTAACATTTGGGTAAATGTGGTTGAACAAACAACAGGGAATGCCTTGAGCTTTCAACCTAGGAAATAAAAAATATGCACAACATCAAGATTAAAAACAAAAACAGACGGACGCATCACACCTGTTTCTAAAAAAATATAGGCCAAGAAACTTCTTCCACTCAATGGCAAAACACAGGGAAGGCACTAATAGATTTCTCGGTTTCATCATTGTTAGTGATTCTTCCAGTATACCTTTGTGGTCACTCTCTTTAGTCAACATTGTTTCATCATCATCATTCATTAAATCATCATCGCAGTTGTGTTCTTTAAAGGGGTACGGAAACAAAAATTGAAATATTCAAGTTTCGTTCGGGAGTGAACCAAGTATGAGGGATAATAACCGTAAATGATAATCGCACATTTGTATTTTGAACGACTGGCTATATTTTGCGTTCCACACGGTGCACTCGAGCAAGCGCTCGAAGAGAAGCGAACGGAGAGCGCGATGCGTCAGGGGATATCCGGCGCAAACAAAAACAGAAAGAAAAGATTCCCCGCGTTCGTGGAGTAGCAAGGCAGGCGTGGTTATCAGCTTTGCCCTTGGTGGCGCTGGCAGCGTTGTGGTGGTGTCAATAGCGTCAGCGCGTTACAACCGAGCCGTTCGAAGTACCCGTGGCGTGACGAGCGTGTGGCTGGCCCACGTGGGCTGGCCCAAGGAGCACGTAGCTTCCACAACACTGTCAGCTTAGGGCTGAACGGGGTGGGGAAAGCAACTTTTGTTCCAGTTTTAAGCGACGGGCTAATCTTCTAGAGGGAGAATGGCTGTTTCCGGTTGCACGAACGAGGGTCCGAGAATGAGGGGAGTCCTTCCTTTCCGTCTTCTTGGACCGTTTGGTACAATGCGCGATTTGTGAGTTGAGCCAGATGCGCGTAGGAAACAAGTGATAAGCGAAGCGTGGGTTGCCTGCAATCCCCTGAGACAAACAAAACATGTCACTTGATCTCCAAACAGGAAAGCTTTACATGCTTCGTTTGTGGCAGACCATGATGTTCACAATGGTTCAGCCGTGCAGTGCGATGCTTGGGGCCACTGCTTGCTCACTTAGAGTTCGAGAAAGGGGGGTGCCGTAGCACTTTCCAATTGCCCACGAAGTTATGATGTGGCTTGCAAGGAGCTCTTTTGTATTACTTCATGAAGTGAGTTGTGTTTAGTGTGACTCATTATTTCTTTATCACATGCCTCGTATGTGGTGATGTGGCAATCCCTCTAAGTGAAAAAAGTGTAAATGTGTTCAGTAAACATGATAAGCTGTAGATCATGTAATAATAATATAAGAATATGCAATACCATATATGATTTTTGTACATTTTACAAGTTCTGATATGTGTATTGGACACATTCCAATGAAATGTTCACTGGGGTCTATACTTCATTTCACCCTTCGTCCGAGCGCGGTGGACGCTACCAGCCAATCCAGCGTCGAGAGAGCGTCATGTGACCTTGTACTCCACATAACCAAAACGTCGCATGATACTCTCCCGGCGCCAGATTGGCTGGGGTGGCCCAGCATCCACTGGGCCACCCCAGCAGGTGCCCATTTCATGCCAAGCACCCTTTACCAAGGGTGTTAGCAAGCACCCTTTATGAAGGGTGCTTGCCTGGACGCCATAAGGGTGTTAGCCCAGGGACAAACTGATTTACACCGTTAAGTGTGTAAAAACTTTTACTGTGTGCTCAAGGCTTCTCTTTCCCATTAGTGCCAGTAAGCTTGTGTAAACTGAAAAATATTGTAACTGAAGAGTAGAGAGTTTTAGTAGATCGCTCCCATGACTCCGATAACGATACCCGATACTCCGCCACCGCCTCCCTTGCGCATGCATAGTATCGTTATCCGGGCTATCGGAGGTATCGGAACGATCTACTAAAACTCTCTATGGTTGTCCCTTCACCTAAAGTTACTTCTTCTTGTTTTTTTTTTACTGCTGCACTACCGAGGGATCTTAATGGTGGGACAACATACCATCCCTGAGCCCACGACGACTGGAATGGTGGTCGCAACCAGCGTCGTAAGACTTAGTACTCAAAAAGGTCCAATAAATATTGAGCAGACTTGCAGCAGCTTCGTTTGTCATTACTATGTAAAAGTTTCTGGGGTTTGAATTCTCAAACTTGACCTCCCGAAACTCTTGACAGTCTTCTGAGGAACACCCAAATTTTCTGGCAGTCTGTGATAAATTATGTATTAAGTGTATAACTACAGCCACTTTCGGCCAGTGACTGGCCGGAAGTCAATGGCTAGTGGCTGGCCAAACGTGAATGGCCAGTGGCTGGCCGAAAGTGACTGGCCAAAGCTGAATGGCCATTCGCTGGCCTAAAGTGAATGGCCAGCCACTGGACAAAGGTGAATGGCCAGTCACTGGCCTAAAGTGAATGGCCAGTCACTGGCCTAAAGTGAATGGCCAGCGACTGGCATAAAGTGAATGGCAAGTCACCAGACGAGGACGAAAACACTTCTATTGCCGAGCACTTTGGCCAAGCTTGGGCCATCGAAAATCTGGTTGGCCATAGTACACTTGCCAGCGATGGCCCATTCACAACGTGCTGCTTGGGAAGGCACTGGGGAAAGCTTACATTATTTCTCCGATAAACCTGTGATACAAACCCTATTGTAGCGTGCGCATAAAAACAAACCCATGCTGTTTTTCGTGCTCTACTTATATTTGTAACGTTAAAAGTGTAAACATTTTTTAGGTATTTTTACGAACATAAAATTATCCTATATTGAACTCAAATCGAGCAAGCAAAAATGATGGGTCCTCAGACAAATCTGGAAAAAATATATGTCGGTGGAAAATGTGTGCCTAGAACACAACTGAAAATTAGAACAAGGGAAATGTTTTTGTTCTTGAGTTTTAGCCTTAGAAAGGGCAGGAGGTAGGTCTTGCAATTTTTGCAGTTTTATTAGCGACAGATTTTTGAGTCTCGCGACGTTTACATTATATTTTTCACAACATTACCTTCTTTTATTGCTTTAATATTTTATATAGAAGGATTAACGTTAACCAGAAGTTAGTTTTTTTTAGTATATTTTATTTAAAAAATTTTTTTAAATTTTGCACTTTTGACAATAATGAGTCAAGATTGAATCGAGCTAGCTTCAGATGTACAATTATTCAAGGCATAAACATATCAAATGAATACCTGTAACTAAGCCTACTTAAAAACTATAATATTGTGCATTTAAGTGGTTTATATAAAGGAAACAACACTATAAACATGAGAATAAAAGCTAAAATTCCATAATCCAACATCATTTTAGAAGAATACGTATTTTATTTTCAGAATTTTATATTAAAACATTTTTATATGTCATTATAAATGCAATACAAAATTTGAAATCTATGGTTTCGTCATAATAAGCACTGAGTGAAAAGAAAACATATTTGTACATCCATTCTACTACTTATCTCTGTCATTTCGTTTTCCACATAAATATTAGTTATTTATGTGATATGATCACAGTTCTTATTGGTTCTCGAGTCCACGCACAGTTCGGCAAGACTTGTACATCGATAGTATTTTTAGTGTAATATGGTAAGGGGTTCTTCCGCACGTTCAGTTTGAATACTTAGTAAACCACGGAAATCGAAACTGTCTTAAACAATGTTTAAGCTTTGTCATATGAGACTAAACATATATAGGACGTTTTAAAAGCTCTTCGTGAGTTAATAGAGCCCTTGCGGGGGGAAAACATTTAAAAGCGATGGCCCGTCACGAGCACGTCAATAAATGTGCATGAATTTTTTCCTTTCTTTAAACAACTTCCTTTACACGATAGCTTATGTGGGCTTGCTGAGACGTCCCTATCTCCGTCGTTACAATTGGCACTTCTACACTGTAAAAAATCTTTCGCGAAAAAAAAAACGATAAGTTACCTGGCAGCTCTATTAATAGCAATTTTTCCTTAAAATAACGTACCATAGTTTTCTGAAAATTTGCGGAAAGAGGCATCAATTTAACGCCTTACGCTTATTTTGAATCACGAGCACATTCGTGAAAATGACGTGTATAACAGGTTTGGGTGGAAAAGATTCCATAAACAAAAACATTTGTAATTTGAATGGGTGATAGGGCCACTCCTTGTTGATGGACTTCCTGAGTGGCGGTAGGTATTGAGAGCGAGGCGTGCCTGGCATCACAAACACTTTTTAATAGCAACGGAATTCGAAAATAAAGAAAACGTTCCCAAAGCGCACAAGTAGTCGAACAAAAAGGAGAAAGAAATAAAGGAATATGACATATTTTGAGAGCGTTTCGCTCTTTGTAACTGCGACACGAAAAAACACACAAAAGATTCGAAAGCGTAACAAAAAGATTAAGAGCCAAATCAAAGGCGCTATAGAGTTTGCAGGAGAAGAGTCCAATCATGGAGTGTCCCAAGATGTCGGTGGTGGTCCTGTCCCTTGCGCCGCCGTTCCGTTGAGGAAATTCCCGAATAAAAGAGATATCCGTATACGCACCAATGGCACGTAACCTGAGACATCTGCCAACAAGAAAACTATCCCTAGAGAAAAAGTGGGGTGTTTCATGTGTTTTACTTGAAAGAAAAAGGAACACAGACCCGAACTAAGAAGTATGTAAGTCGTACATTGATTGACTCGTACCGTCATGTCGCCTCTACGGCGTTTTTCCCGCGCGCGCCTCTCACAGAGCTTTCCAGTTTTGAAAAAGGCCGTTAATTTACGGTTTTATATTTCTACCGTTTAAGCAACCGAAGACAAAAGACTCGACCGTGGCTCACGGCTCACGGCGCCTGGGTGAGAGCAAGCCGACCGGTAAAAACATTGTCTGTGGCCCTATTTAGAGAGTGTCTTCTGGCGGCGACTAGCTTTTTCAAAGAAAACTATCACCACGACTGCTGCGGCACCGACGACAGCGGCTCTCGTTCAGCGTTAAACACTTCACCGTTAGGTGCCTACGCGTCGGCTGTTTCGGCAAGCTTGCTTTGTCACTTGACTAAAGAGGCAGGGGCCGGTACATGAGGCCGGAAAATGTTAAAGACGAGGCGAGAGAGCCAGGCACAAAAAAGTTGAAATAATACAAATGCTAGATGAGCTCTTCCGCGCGATGAAAGATGAAGAACACAAGTAGAAAAACGTCTGTCCTTTGCGCCGGCACTTTGCTTCGACGAAAAATGTTTGAGTTCTTGTTTCATTTTGTCGCGTCTAATGTGGGGCCCGATTTCCGCACACTGACCAACCTACTGGTTCACAAGATATGAGCATTCTTTCGCGAATAGTGCCGGTACCTGCGTAGTTACCTTTTAGTTCCTTTTCAAAAAGCATTTACGTTATCGTTACAGCCACTTTGAAAGATGCAACTAGTTACAGTTAAAGGTTTAAAAAAAAGTAAAGAGCTGCAGTATCGCAATACAAGTATCGCGATACTACCCACGACTGCTCAGGAAGCACGTATATCATAACGTGACAAGAAGCGGTGCTAGGTTGGGAAATTTTTTTGTCCTCTCCAAATTTGTGGCGACGTAAACTACCAACAACGCTTCCTTTCAGGTTTTTAATACAATTGAAAGTATGTACTTTGTTTCCCACTAAGTGCAAGCTCAGCCGATGTTAGGACCCAATCAAGGCAATCAAGCAACCAATCACGCACAGCAACTGCGCCTTGATCGTGCACTGACTTTTTCGCCGATTGATTTAGCCGTTGATAGCGCACGCTCAACGACGACGAGCGCCGTGACGTTGCACTTTTGGTGCTGC
Source organism: Ixodes scapularis (assembly GCF_016920785.2). Taxonomy (NCBI): domain Eukaryota; kingdom Metazoa; phylum Arthropoda; class Arachnida; order Ixodida; family Ixodidae; genus Ixodes; species Ixodes scapularis. The sequence goes on along the minus strand of NW_024609857.1, from coordinate 43,769,979 downwards.
TTGATTGGCTACACCGGATTGTATAGACCAACTCAACTCACTGACGTCACGCCACTGCAATGGCGCTGCTGTCGGTACTGGGCATGCGCAGGCGCTTCACTCCTCCAGTATTTGGTTTCCGCGCACGCGCAGTGCCCTCACCTGGTGTGGGCAAAGCGAGCTTCTTTGTAAATACTCTGTTGCTGCATAGCGTTGGTTGCGATCAGGGTTAAAGCAATACAGAGCATATAAACCTTGTTTTTCTCTGGGTAAACGTACACCTCCAATAAAAATCACTATTTTTTTTCTTCTTTTCTCTTTAAATTCGCGACGTTCATGCAGCTGCATGTACCAAACTGCAATTCCCTGCGCCGTCCTGGCACGTACCGCATTTTCCGGACTACAACCTGCGGACCATTTTATACGATAATATCTAGAGAAGTATTTGTTTTAAAATTTATCATTAATTATGACGTGGCGTGACATATTTGGAGAATGACAGTGCATCCTCGTGATTATTCATTTATGGTACACGCTTTTTTGTGAACTAATAATGTCAATGTGTGATGTGCACAATATTTTTTTTTTTTAATGTGCGGTCTAGAAATCAGGATGTCAAGGGCATGATAGCGTTTTTAGACGAGGATGAAGTAGAGGCTAGACAAACACGACTGCTGACTGCAGCTGTTTAATCAACATATAAATGAGACATATATGCACGCTGCGAGCGGCAGGCCTTGCCGCCGCTCGCATGAACTGCAACTGATTTTTAAACAGGTCAATGGACGCAACACTAACACAACCTACACCAGAATTGCATAGAAACCAAGTAGGGACTATGCACTATCTAAAAATCATATAAAAAAAAATATTTTTTTTAGCCGAAATGGTTTTTGTTGTTATTTGAACCAACTGCGGAACACACTTGTCGCAAAGAACGGCATGTCTTTTGTAGTACTGCCACAACTGAGTCATGAGCAGCTGCGAAAAGCTGGCGGCATTTAGAACCCAAAACATGTGCGCTCATCCCGTTGGACGGTATACGAAACTGCGAGCGCAGACAGAAAAAGTGAACGGCTCATATGCGCGGCGAGGCTTTTTCTTTTCATCCTCTGTACGTGGGCAAAGTACATGAAACACCTTATGTGTGCTCTGACACTTGGGCAGTTATCCCGTCATTCAAAAGACCCTCCAGCTGCGCGTCGCGATTTTCGGGTATGTAAATGTTGGCCTCTTTATTGGTGCAGGAACCTTTAGGAACTGTGCAAAATTTATAATGTTAACATCTAAAACATCAACCTAAATATATAATTTGCATCTATTCACATCTCCCTCGTACTTTTTGCGTTGTTCTTGCATCATTCTGAGCCTCTCATATCTAAAATATAGTTCGAGTAAAATCCCGTCAAAAATGCGCACCTTTTAGTGCATTTGGTTATATGAGCAACGTTTTTCTTTTTTTTTTAATAATTCTGGAATTTGCGTTGTGCGCTAAAGTGTCTCCTTCAAGCGCGTCGATGTTTTAAATTTGTCCTTCGGGATTTCTTGGTGCAGGGATTTATTAGGCAAACTTAAGGTCACTAGAGTATCCGCCGTATACATGTGGCCGTGTTAAGGTTACTTTTTGTGAACCACTTTGGAAGATTTCGGGCATTGGCTTGATTGTAAAATGTAGCAACTTAACCCGGAATAGAAAGTTAAATTGATAAGGGTCAACCTTTTAATGCTACCTCCGAACCCAGGTATGAGTCTATTTTTGTTTAAATCCTTTTTTATAGAGTCCTAATCGTATAATCGTGTGATATTTTGCGCCACAGAACCACAAATATGCTTTTGAAGGCGTGAAAATATTTATGATTAAAAATGAGACCTTATTGTCGATGTCGCAAGCGATTTAGTTGGTCAAGACCGCGTGGTAACTTAAACTGATCAACACGAGGCCTGTTGTGTATTCGCAAGTTCAAACTGTTTCATGAACATCAAAGGCACATAAAATGTGGGGATAGCCCAGATGGTCGAGAAGTCAGTCGACGCATGTCTCAACCTTTGTGTGTGTGTGTGTGTGTGTGTGTGTGTGTGTGCGTGTGTGTGTGTGTGTGTGTGCGTGCGTGTGTGCGTGTGTGTGCAAACAAACACATGCAGCTAAAATCTAGACGGTGATGCAAAATATTTTAATAATTTCGTAGTGACGTCCGAGAAAAAGAGCGTGATGCAGATATCAGGCACAGTCAATAAGTTTGCTTCAAAGCGCTTCTCTATTAGAACCAAAAAGTCGACGAGAGAACCGCCGGTCATATGTTTACGTCAACATCGTCAATACAATATAGTAAGGTTGCAGGCGAGCTGGTCAATAATAATGATGTTATTATTATACTATATTAGTCATTAAGGAGCTGCACTATTCCGAAAATACTCGGTTGATGCAGGGTGTGAGAGAATTATTGGGGCTGCACTTTGTGAAATTCCAATCAGGTTCAGGTATATCGGTAGAAAGTATCTTAACGATTCTTGAGTTGTATCTGAAGTCAACGGTATGTGGAGCACGAAGGAAATACATACAAAAAGGTGTTTGTGTAGGGTCGTCAGTCCCACCAATCCTAGCGCAAGTCTACCTGAAATCTTTGGATAGTATAGTGCAGGATGAGCTGCAAGAGATGACCCCCGGTATGGCAATGGTGAGAAGATACGTAGACAACATCCTGGTATGAGCATTTACGGAAGGCCTATAGGGCCGTCTGGAACGTGTTGTAAGATCAATGGCTCCGGAATTAAAGTTTTCCGTGGAAAAACCTCAGTAAAATATTCTACAGTCCCTAGATTTACGTAGTCACGTGAATCAATGATTATGTTGGAAATACGGAAAGAAAAATTCGAAACCGGTTTTGCCAATAATTAGTTGTCCTTCGAAAACCGTAAGTCCGGGATTGGGTAAACTCCTTGGTCAGAAACTCGCGACACAACCAGTATGTCAATTATATCACTGATTCAGTAGAAAGGCTGTGGAAAAGAATGATTAGTGTAGGGTATGATCACCATTTTATCACACAGCAAATAGAATTGTTCATCAAAAGTAAAAGAAAAACGGAACAGAATTCAAAGCACCGCTCACTCTTAGCCCGTTTACTCATGTCATGCGGCACAAAAGTGCTCCTTTTGTGTTGCTTGATTCATACGTAACCAGGCTTACTCATGAGCGCGTTACTTATGCGAGGAGTAGCAAACATCCTCCTTTTCTGCCGCATGATAGTAAGGATGACCAGTGTCAAAGGTAATCAGCTTCATTAATAAGAAGTTCCACGGGTAACGGTTTCATGAGTGATGTTATGTTCGTGACCTTGAAGCCCTACACCAACGAGGTATAGTTCTCGTCGCTTTAACGGGCTTTCTGGCAGCGCATGTGCTTTGCGCTCGCTCAGAAAGAGAGCGAGCGATGAGCCTGCAGGCACACTTCAAACTATCCAGTAAAAAGCCTAGAAACACGCTTCACGTGAGTTGAACTTGTCACGCTGCTTTCTCATAATGTCTCGACTGGGTGTGCTGATCCTGCTTGTTGATTGCTGAACATCCGTACCTGTTGGAAAGATAAACAAAATAAATGACTTTCGAATGCAGGACAGAATTCTATTGTCAGCTATGACATACATGGGAACCGATGTAAGAGTATAAGCTAGAATACATGCGGGGGGCTTGGGAACATTGAGCTTAACGGAGGCAAAGGTCTGTAACGCAATGTAGATATGTTCGTTTATGGCACAGAAAAACGCAAAGTACGTGTAGTCCAGATTATCTAAATCAGTGTTCTTAATCTATATGAGCGCCTTTCATCAAGCATAGATACGCACGGAACTTATTCTAAGGCTAAGTCTGCAGTATTTTTCATCTGGACAAAAGATCATACATACCTGTTTGGAGAGTCGGTATCGCTGGCAATCTTTGATCATGGGCATCAAGCCGTGAGAAAATCAAGAATCAAGAATGCACCATGGCTCTCATGCCAGGTATGCACAATTCGAGTCAACGAAAGAAATTGGTGAAATATTTTTAAAAAAATACTCAATTTTTTTCTTGTAACCTTCAAAGTGAGAAATAACCCATACAACATTCTCGTTTTTCGTGAAGAGATTGAAAAAGTTGTCGCTGTGTGTTTATTTAAAATGCTCGCTTAGGTGGTTCGCGTAACGTTTCATTGCGCGTCTTTTTTCATGCAATTCGTGCTATGTTGTTGATGGTCTTTAGCCACAGATTTATTAACATATTTTTATGTTTAGAAAAACTATATTTTGACACCTCTGAAATTGACTGCGCATACCGTAAACCCGACAGAGTTTTAGTTCTCAGGGTACTGGACAATTTAAGAGGGTCACATGCGAAAACTATGGTTCCACTACCGGTTGGCGAAGTCACATCTTGAACCGTTCGTTTCAGTCCTTTAGCTACAGCAGTCAGAATTGTCGTTTATTAATTCTAGCTCACATGGTTATTACTGAGATGTAGAGATGCCTTTTTCAAAATGTGGACGATTCACTTTATGCGCCGTCACACATTATATATATATATCATCTCAAAAATATATCATCTCAAATATATATATATATATATATATATATATATATATATATATATATATATATATATATATATATATATATATATATATATATATATATATATATCATCTCAAATCGTGCAGGCAAAAAGGATCGAATTTTTAATTTCGCTGAAAAAAATACATGTACTGGCGTTGTTTCTAAAAACTCAGTAGCCACAAATCGCAAGTTCGTCGGATGATGGCGGCGGAAAGCAGTGTTTTTTACATCGGTCGTGGGTCGGATGTTTCGCTCGATCTCCCACCGTGGATTTTCAGTTCACATTATATAACTTTTTGCAAGCACTCTGTGAGCACATTTAAAACGCTCTAATACCATGAAATAATTTTAGGAGATTTGCTTTTCTTTGTAAAAATGTTAAAAACGCCCCCTCGGTCAATTATTGACGAACTTTGAAAATTAAATACTGGCAATCTACTCGGGTTACATCATTATTTTTTATGTCTACGGAGAGCCCCAAACACGCTCTTTATATATATTATAAGATCACTCAGCTGCATAAAGTTCGCTTTGTGGGACGCTTACGTTAATGTTATACGAAAACCAAAAAGTACCAGTTTTAAAATTGATTCTCTCAAAAAACCCATTTTTTTATTTTTTTAGTTTTTGTCAAAATGTAGATATGATAGTTGTCTACTCGAAAAATAAGTTCGAGAAAGTGCGTATTTTGTTTGTATGTTCCATATTTAAGCCTCAATATCGGAACATAGCGACCCGTGCGTTTCTATGAATTGTGAAAAAGTTTTCTTGAACTTTCGTCTGCGTTTTGTAATCAATTATAAACGTATTTCGTGGTATTGAATAGTTATTTACGTTTTGATAAAAGCAGGGAACTACGAGAAACATATTTACCAAATCAGCAGTCCTAGTAGACCTTCAATATCCAAGAGGCACAGACGTTGTATTGTTTCAATTTATACATTTTTCACTGTAAACTAGCATGACTAGTTATTAGCTGCCATATTACTAAGACTTAGAAAGTTAGCCACATCATTGATATATTATATACAATTCTTTCCGAAACCAAACGCTATAGGGTTTGTTCACCGCACATCGCACAGATCACCATGGAATATCCTTTAACTTCCGTAATACACAAACGTGATGACACAGAAACGGTCCTAAACACACGGAGAGAGTATCACGGAGAGGGGTAGGGAATAAAAATAAATAAGTAAGAATCAAATTAGCCAATTAACCCCGATCCTAACGAAAATTGCTTAAAAAATAAAAAAAAGATTCAGGTTCGAGCGGTGGCAAGGCGATAGGTGGAGAATCAGACAAAGAAGACGACGACACGTAACGCTAAAACAAAACAAAAAAAAAAAACAAAAAAAAACGCACACAAAGATTCAATAAAGACGGAAAAACTCAGCCGCACATGTCACGAACAAAAACCAACTTCTCCGGGCATTCCCTAAACGGGACACAACCGAATGCGTGCGAACACGCTCTCTGCAGCACCGTCAGGCCGCTACGCCATGACGAAATAAACTCAACAATTAAACAATGCTAACAAACAGTTAGTCATGAAACATTAAAAAAAAAAAAAAACGTTCAGCAAAATCGCACCCGAGAAACAAAGTTCAGCGGGGCGAAGAAACACACACGAAATAAAAGAAAAAGTCTTAACTGACCAACGCCGAGTCCAGTCCCACGACACTGAAGCCTGGCAGAATGACGGTGTCCAGATGATGCTCAAATCTGCTCTTCACTTTATTACGCACACCCACGACGGCTGTGCGGAACAGTGGCTGTGCGGAACAAAGTGAAGAATAGATTCGAGCAGCGATGCGCGAGAAGGTAACCGAGACGTAACATGCCTCGAGCTTCATATCGGGAGAACAGCTTTCGACGTAGTTACTGCAGTTACTCAAACTTTCTCTTTCCCCTTCCCTTTTTCAAAAGAACACATCAGCCGGCGCTAACTTTTCATCTTGGGAGTAGGCCACTCTTCACAAACGGTTATAATTGGCAAGGAGGCTGACTTCGACCCAACTAGTCTCCGGGCAGAATAAACAGAAGTATATTTACCAACACGCTCCTTTTAATGTCAGTCTCCGGGCTTTGCTGTTTCCAAAAGAGACCCTTCGGTGGTATCGGGTCTCCGCGGAGAGAGATGTTCGCCGCGTCAACGACACATTCGTACCATTTCACTCCTCGTGACACAGGGTGCGCTGCTCGGTTTACTGTCACGGGTCGTCGTATCTAGCACAACGAGCAAGAAAGGTCGTGGTCATCTGCTGGTTCCAAAAGGGCGGGACGTTCATATAGGCCAATGTAGGCCCCGAATCAATAAGACGTCTGCCGATTTCTACACATTAAACATTTACGACGCCTGCTGGCCTGTTTAGAAGAGTTGCATTCTCTTTTGAAGTCCTCCCAATGTAGCTTGCCGCCTATAATAAAATTTAAATAATCAATAAATATAACGGGGTGGAACTACTGTATTTCATTTTTATGTGGGAACGTTGAAAAAAGGAAAAAATATTTCACCGTTTGTTAAGGCGCGCAATTCGCAAGTCCATTTCGAGCCATAAGATCACGTTTTTGTACTATATTGATACTTAAATATAAAACATACAAACAATATACACACTTTCTCGACCTAATTTTCCTGTAGACAACTATCATATTTATATTTTAACAAAAAATAAGAAAAATAAAAATAGATTTTTTGAGAAAATCGATTTCAAAAATAGTATTTTTGGTTTTCGCATAATATTAAAGTAAACGTCCCGCAAAGGCTATTTTATACAGCCAAATTATATTATAATATATATAAAGAGCGTATTTCCGACTCTCCGTGGACATAAAAATATTAATGTAACCCACGTAGATCGCCAGTAATTAATTGTCAAAGTGCGTCAACAATTGACCGAGGGGGCGTTTTTGACATTTTTACAGAAAAAAAAAACACCAAAAAGCCTAAAATTATTTTATGGCATTACACGCTTTTAAGTGTGTTCACAGGGTGCTTGAAAAAAGTTCATATAATGTGGACTGAAAATCCACGGCGGGAGATCGAGCGAAACTTCCGACCCACAACGGATGTGAAAAACGCTGCTTTCCGTCGCGGCCTCTTCTAAAATTCGTAAGTCGAGAACAAAAAATCCGACGAACTTGCGGTTTGTGGCTACTGCATTCTTAGAGACGACGCCAGAACATATATTTTTTTTCAGCGAAATTAAAAATTCGACCCTTTCTGCCTGCACGATTTGAGATGAAACCACCTATATATATATATATATTTGTCAGGAAGGCCGTAGTCCGGCCTTCCTGACGAAGGCCGGACTCTGGCCGAAACGTCGAAGAATAAACCGTACGTTGTTGCTGTTTTCACCAAGGGTTTTCTTTTCTTCTCAGTTATATATATATATATATATATATATATATATATATATATATATATATATATATATACTGCAGTTTGACAGTTTACCGAAAGCTAGAAGACTGGACGGCACACTGCAGTCACATAAAAACAAAAGAACGCTAAAAGCGACTCTTCTTAATACAGGACCGGTTTGCTAGAAAGCAAGTCTCAGTTGGGACTGCAACAAAGAAAGCACTGTCAAGCGCCGGCGTACGAGCTGAGCGGGACTTAAACCGCGTCTCAAGATGCTCGCGCTCCTCACCATTTTCAGCTTCTCACTTCTCAAACACAGACTTGCGAATTGCCGGTGTTGCTGCAGCTAAATTAAATAGAGGAAAAAGAGGGGCATACGAGCCTTCACCATAAATCACTGCTTAGAAGTGAGAAGCTATCGGGCGCACCCATTCTCTCAAGCTCACTCAGCTAGGGTGACATGCTCTGTTGGAGGATGCCCGTAGATCAAGCACCACCCAGCCGGGCAGTCGGTGTATTCAAATGCATCTTCACTTGTGAGGAATGCCCCGCAGTTATCCAATACGCAGGAGCCTCGGACGGTGCCGGAGAGGTCGGTTTTCGTGAAACCTAGTCGGATTGACATTTTTGCTCTTCAGAAAAACTGCTAAATACTTTGGTAATCTGGAAAATTCAGAGCATTAAATGTGCTAACAGAAACAACGCCCCTTTTCACTCACTCACTGTGACTTTTTCAGCCCCCCCCCCCCCCCCCCCCCCCCGGTGAAACTTCTAGGGAGAGAAAAAAATCTCAGTCACGGAGTGTCCAGTTCTTATCGCCGTCCATCATTTTTCGCTCACGCGGTCCTCCTCCAAGGTTGGCACAAGACATAACATAAAAGCCGAATTTGACGGCTTCGCGACACTCCCTCGCAACCGGTATGAGTAAAGCTCCGAAAACATGAGTCACAATTGATGGGTAACGAGTTTGTTACTCATAAAGTTGCTCTTTCTCGCATCGTCGTGGTATCTGACCCATGAGGCTGCTATCAATGACAGTGCTTCCAAAAGGGATGAGAGAACAAAACATGGAAACGTTACTCATGTCCATGAGTAACGACCTCCACATGAGTAACAACATGGGTAACCAGATTTAGAGTGGTGTCACATATGTATCATGAGATTTCTCACAACCTGAAGGCATGTGCGAAAAGCTTGGAGTGGACACCGTCTTCAGTTCGCAGCGCGGCGTTGCACAATCACGGCGGTCGGCGATCGCGCGTAATTTCTTGCCGAAGGTCCAGCTTCGAGCCCCTGGAAACCTCGGAGTGGGAGTGAACGTTTCTTCTAAGTCGCTGAGCTTGTTCATTGCTCATTTCCTTCGCGTAACGTCAGCTGCTACTTTAAGGCTGTTGGGGGTTCGCATTTCAGGTTTACTTATACAGCTTTGGCTGCACGCACCGTTTGTTTCATTTATATACGAAGAAAAGCACTTTACTGTATAATAATAATAATAATAATAATAATGTTTCTTTCCCACCATAAGATGGTGGCGATCAGGGAAAAAAGCTGTCAAGTACAGCTTGACGGGTCCCTGACCGCCTACAGAAAGCAGCAACAGAGCCGGGAAAAACGATATTCAAGAGGAAAAAAAAATTGTACAATGATTGTCGCTATCACACATTTTAAAACAAATTTTAGATTTCTTTTCCCCTTTTTTACATTGAGGCAGGACAGACAGCAGAGATAAAATTATGCAAAAACTAGTCACAAAGATTACAAAGAAAGAAAGGCACTACCTTCAGCTGCTAGAGAAAGAGGATGATTTTACTTCCCTTAGGGATAACTTATCCCAATCTATACTTTTAGTCTTATACGAAATTGAGTAGATTGGGGAGAGTGTATTTAAGCATTTGTTTGCCATCGTTTGTTCTTCGTTGTAGCCACCTCCCAACATTCAGCACCTCGGGTAGGGTAATTATGAACATTTTTGGATAAATTTCGAAGATCTGTTAAAAACGTTGTGTCTTTAAGTTGCTCTACTTTAAGGCTAGTGCTAAGTCTATAATCATATAATATATGCGCGTTTACGACGCGAAATTTCTGAAATAAGCCAGCTGTGTGAAAATCATACCAGACGGCAGCTATAGCCCTCAGTGCTTTTTTTTGCAATACTTGTAACTTTTCTAGGTTTGTTAAAGTTGTTGTTCCCCAAACTAAATGGCAATAATTTAAGCGAGAATAAAATAGAGATTATATATTATTAATTTAACGCTTGTTGGTAAAATATAACAATGACGATTTAACATGCGCACAATTTGGGATAGCTTTGGAATAAGAGAGTTTATATGACTTTCCCACGACATATTTTTAGAAAACGTGACGTCTAAAAGTTTAAAACAATTCACAATCTCGATTTTGGTTGAATTCAAAACTATGTCCTTGGTAATGGTAACGATTTCATTTTTAGGACGAAAAAGCACGGCTTTGGTTTTATTTACATTTATTTGTAATGCGTTGTAATGACTCAACATGTGTAACCTAGACAGGGCCAGATTCGCCATATCCAATAACCGATCAGGATCATCTGCAGAAAACAGTATGCTTGTGTCATCAGCATAGTTTACAAATTTTGCGCTTACATTAATATTGACTATATCATTCACGTACATGTTAAAGAGGAAGGGGCCCAATATACCACCCTGTGGTACACCAGAAGGGATAGGTTTTGTAGTGGAAAAATTCCCATTGATATAAACATATTGCGCTCGTTGCTCCAGATAAGATCTTATCAGCTGTAAAGCGTGCTCTCAAACTCCATATTTATCTAATTTCGATAGTAAAGTTTTAGGATTGAAGCAGTCAAACGCCTTGGTGAAATCTATAAAGACTCCAAGAACCATATTTTTGTTTTCAAAGCTTTGTAAAATAAATTCTTTTAAAACAAGTAAGGCAGATTCTGTCGACTTGTGTTTTATAAATCCATACTGTGATGGAGTTATCAAGTTATACTTATTTGAAAATTTAGTGAAACGTGTATGAAGAACTTTTTACCTCATCATCCCCAGTTCCCGAGAAAGTACAACAATATTCGGAAAAGGGCTCTTTTTGAGCCTCTCGTGGCATGCATTGGAGTTCGGGCAGCTCTCGGAGAGATGGGCAACGAACGCGTGGCGCCACCACCCCTTGTTTATCCTTCGGCAGGATTTCGGTTTGGATCCCTTAGGGTTTAATGTGCCCTGGCAACAACCGTAGATCATGGACGGAGAAGATGACACATCCGTTGGCCACCACGAGCGAAAAGGAGGCTGCAACGGAGATATGAATGGAGCCGATGGAAGGCCGCTGAAGGAACCAGACCCTCAGCAATCGCAGCCGCTTGTTGAAGCAGCAGACTTCGCTGTTCTTCCGAATGAAAGCGACACTGGCAAATGCACACGAATCATAGAGCTTCTACAAATGGCACATGTGCAGTTTTGGGTCGCGGCTACCTACGGGCTCTTGGCTCCTTACTTTCCAGCTCTGGTGAGTAGCTCCTCTTAGGCGAGGTATTTACTATATGTTACTCTCGTATAGTTTTGTTTGCAACATAGGCGAGCTACTGGATCATTGAAAAAAAAATCAGGTCATACTCTCAGAATTTGATTGTTTTGTGGGTTTGCCCATGAATGTTTTGCTTTGATTGCATTGAATTTATTTACGACATTCTTTAATTAATAGTTGTGGTTTCATGAATATACTGCCATAAAATTCAGTTGAAGTTCGAGCAGTCAAAAGCATCCAGTCTTTCTCTTTCTTCACGATCTATGCAATCACTATCTGTTCATTCGTCGCGTTACACTTGTGTCGGACTCTTCGAACCCCAGTTGAAAATTGATAAAATTATTGAAAACTGAGCGTGTTGGTAACGTTCAATTTACACACGAACGAGTAACTGCTAGTTGAGAGATGTAGTGTTCTTTGATCCGTCCGATGTGTTGTGGGACTGCACTAAAGCCAGCGCCCAATCAGGTTCCGCCTCTACAGCCCCGAAGGAGATCACACAACGCAAGGAACGAGGGAATTACTGCCTAAGAGTTGGACGATCTGGAGACAGCGCCTTTTGTGGTCGTTCGCTGTTTCGTCCGAGCTTCCTCGAGCTCACTCCCAATGCTCTTGCTCCCTGCTGTTCTCCTCTTCTCTCTTGGCCCATGCATCCGCCCCCCCCCCCCCCCCCCCCCCCGAACCGCGATCCCCACAGAATTTATTTTTTCGGATGTAAATATAGATTCAACGCTTATTAATATTGATGCATCGCTCGCCTTGCTCGAATATGTTGATAAATTACTGCATAAAATCTGTATAATTCCCGTGCAGTAAGGCAAGGAAAGGAAGTGATTCATTTGCGATATTTGTTTTCACGTTTTTGCCACATACATAAATCGGATTCCGCCACGTATCCACCTCAGACCCCTCTGTCGTCCTCTAGCATACCTTTTTATTGTCACCTTCTACTCTAGTGCACGCCCTTATCACTATTGACGTTCGAAACGCAATCGATTATGTCGGACACGATCATTTACTAACCTCAGTTCGAGAAACAAGCTATATACACAGACTATACACATGCATCAACTTTCTCAAAAATCGCTCAGGCAGCTTTCGTATAGCTTATGAGGCGTCCCCATCAATCACGCTCACACAGTGCACCCCACAAGGGGCGGTGCTTTCCGCAACCCTATTAAATCTTGGGATGGCCCAGCTGGCCCGTCGCCCTTAACAAATGCCCCATCTGTCACACCTCTTCCACGCGGACGACTTCACCCTCTGACGCACCCACGGGTGACCTGGCAAGTGGAGTCAACTCTGCAGCAGGGACTGGACAACATAAGTGAATACCTCGCACAAGCAGGCCTTCAACCTGCTACAGACAAATCAGAACTGCTTCTCCTTGCACATACGCGGCATCATCGCTCTGTTAATCCTCACACATCTCTACAAATTTGCCAGTACCCCCCTCGCGAGGGTCTCCTTATGAAAAATTCTAGGTATACGTTTAAACGAGAGGGCACACCATATCGACGTCAGTGCAGCCATGAACACATGTCACTCGGTTACTTGCCTGATACGCAGAGTGCTCAAGAAGAATTCGAGTCTCCATTAAAAACAAGCGAGCCAACAAGTTCATGCATTAGCTCTGAATTAGATTTTCTATTCTATAGCGTACTTGATACTCACACAACAACTCGCCAAACCCCTCACCTGTCTCCTGCATACACATCGGGACCGACAAATGGCCCGCCTCTCGGGAACATTACAGGATAAATGGCCACTAGGGAAGGCAAGACTTACTCCAATTAAAGTTCCCTTACATATACCTATCCAACCCCTGCCCTACAACATTCGCTTTGTCGTTGTACCTCCCCGCGTGAACCTGGACATAGACGACTGATGCAGAAGGGCGCAAGCTAGCCATCACAACCCATCGTATCACAGACAGATCATAGTTTATGCTGATGCGTCCGTCTCCGAGAGAGGAGCCAAGCCAAGGGAACTGCGGCATACGCAATTTACACCTCAGCCCCGAAGTTCACACCAGCGGTCCATGTAGAAACCGGTCTTCCCCCCCCCCCCCCCCCGGCCCCTTGCCCCCAAACATGTCATTCCTTTATCATTAGTCCCCCTCATACATACGATACAAGATTTTGTCCAACTGCATCGCACATCAGGTTATACGATCTACACGGACACACAAGCTGCCATTTGCGCCTTGCAGCAGCGCAAAATTCCCCCAGATCTCCGAGCAGGCCTCGCGGAGGCCCTACGCACATTACATTTATTTATTTACTTATTTATTTATTTAATATACCCTCAGGGTCGAAGCATTACAGAGGGGGTGGGCAACGAAAGTACAAAAACGCTGAAAATGGTTAGTCCGGCACAGATCATGAATAGTAACTTGTTAGTGCTTCTTGATCCTCGGTCGCCGTTCGGTGGTTCCCAGGTGATGCAGGGATCGCAGGTAATAGGCTGGTCTATCAGCTATCTATCAACTCAACTATCAATCAAACCTCACTAGAAACATATATGTCACTCTCAACAACGCCTACCTCGGCCCTACCCTAACTTCAATGTGACGCAAACACGCATCCTTAGAAAGATCCAAACAAATACCCTTCGAACTCCAAAAAGGCTTTTCCACTTTCGACGCAGTTCCGATCCCTCCTGCCCTTACTGTCCATCCTTACACGCCAATCGAGAAAATTGCCTACTACAGTGCCTGGTTGTCCTATTCGCCCCATTACTCCATAACCCTCCTCCTCCCTCTTAGATTGCTTGGCTAGCGTCGGAGAAACTACTGAAGATCAAACGGCCTTGGTACACCATGTCATGGACAATCTGAAAACTTAATTTTTGTTGTTTATCCAGCTTTTTCGTTGTTTGTGCACCTTCGTTTTCTCTCTCTTTGAGTAAGAACGTGACAACGGGGCACAAGCTGTCATGTCCGCTGACTGTCCGTTGATAATCTGGAGCCACTTTCGATATCGCTTTTAGAGTGAATCGTGTCTCCCATTTCTCTAATATATTGGCAGTGATCGTGTTTAATCTTCGTAAACAGATACCAGATATTTATTTTGATTCGACTTCTGACCGGAGTTGCCAGGTGTGAATTGAAAAGTTGTTGAGCGCATTAAGAAACACCCAATTAAGGTCATTGGTACATGATACGTTTTGCGCTTCTGTTTATCAGTCTAAAAAAAGGTCCGCGAAATAAAAATGTAAAAAAGACCACGTGGCAACGCACCCGTGCGTCATGCTTACAGCGCACTCAGACGTGCTCTGAAGGAACTAATACCCTAGCTACACTTCCACTCTTAAATGTCGTTAAGTCAAAGACAGCTGAGTGAATCGCGATCGGCCGGAGGTACATGGCGGCGCCAACTGTCATGGAGCCGTTAAACGATCATTGAGTTAAACTGAGCTGACCTACCTCACTAAACTGAGGGGGGTTCGCCCCAATGGAGCTAAAGATGACTGCGTCCACCGAATCGCCACCCATGGCCAGCGCCAGCGAAGCACTTACTATTGCCGATGATTGGGGGAGGTATCTAGAAAGTTTTGTAACAGCACATATTGTCGGAAGAGGTAAGATTTGGGGCCAGAACTTCGACTAGAACGATCACGGCCCGTCGCAGAAGCCAAAGCTTGGCGAGGGTGGCCGTTGTGATGTCGGTGCCAGTAAGACTTTCATTATGTCTCTCTTGCTTGAATTCGATCGAAACGTTTCGATTAAGGGGGATTAGCGGCCTAGTGGGCTCGCACTGCTGAATCCAGGGATTCGAAACGGATCCAGGGATTCGTTTCCACCTGAATGAGCGTCGTACCTGTCTGCGGTCGTGTATCACTACCGTGTGGTGCATGTTAACGACCGCAGGCTAGCAGCCGAACTTCACTGACAAAATTACTCATCTACAGTGGCTAACATTGTCGCCATGTGCTGGCGGACTGAACTCCTGCTGTATACACAACTAACAACTAATTTCTTTGTCTTTTGATTACCGTTTCTTTACTCTAAAAAAAAGCTCATTTTATTTTGTTTTAGACGTTTATAAAAGACGAAAAGGGCGCATATAATTCAATTGCGTCACTTAAAATAAAAAGGTAATGTGACATCAGTATTGGTTTCCGTTCTGTTTTAACTGTGTCCTGTGACACGGGAAATAGCCAGACTTGTGCCCGTTCCTTGAAAATTGTAACTGATTACAGTTACAAATTACCAAGCCTCAAACGTGATGGCTTACTGTTACAAATTACTTCCGCTGAAATGGAACAAATTAATTTACTCGTTACGTTTCAAATTACTTACTTTTTCCGTACACTTAACAAGAAAACAATAGAAACAATTTTGATGTTTTCAAAAATGCTCTGCAAAACTACTTCAAGCAGCACGGATTTTGGCCAAGCAATGGCCACTGTCTGGCGATGATCTTTTGGCCAGTGGCCAGAGAGTGGCCATTCATTGGCCGATGCTTGGCCGGTGGCTGATGACTGGTGGCCATTGGCCAATGGCCAGATAAAGGCCAGTCACCGGCCAGTCTCTGGCCACTGTCTGGCCACTTGGCCAAGGACCATTGCCAGCCATTGGCCAATGACTGGCCAACTCTGTGCTGCTTGGGACTTTATATTTCCCATAAGCCCGCATTATGGTAGCCATTGAAAAATTAAATCTCGTATTTCAGAGAAAGAATGTAGGCGCACTCGGTTCCCCTGTAAGCTGACAAGGCAGCAACAGCTGCAGCTTCACCCGACATCATGCAAGCTTACGGCGACCGGAAGTGATCCCTGCAATTCTGTAGATAAAGCTAGTGGTGCGCATGCTCAGTAGCAGCCTCTACTTGCGCTAGGAAATCAAGAAGACAACGTCAACTTGGCGTAATCTTCTTGATATTTGTTTTTCGCATCTTTGTATATGCCTTGCACGTTTTCTAGTGGCTCTAGTGACCGAATATACAAAAACTTGTGTTCTCTCTTCAATTATTCACCTCTTCAAGGTGTTTTCCATTTTGTTGAATTTGCTATCTTTATGCTGCTGAATTGCCTGCTCATATTGCTCCTGTTTCTCTATTATGTTCATTGTTCTAAAGAGTAACGAGTAATTAACGTAATCCGTGACCAATAATAGTTACTAAATTACATAACAACTTATTGCCGAAAAAAAAAGAGACGTGGCCATTACAAAATTACTTTAAAAAGTAGCGAATTACAAGCAATCCGTTACTTGCAAGGGATTACCTCCAAAATCTGGAAGGAGCCAAATAGAGCCACTAAATAAGCTACGCTTTAGAGTAAGGACACTTCAGCCATTTTGGTGCTTAAAATTGTGGACACCAGTTATCTGAATCTTTGTCTAAAATCGCAAGAAACATTTTTCCGTCCTCCAGAAATGTTAGAAAAGTTCGCGACAAAGCAAAGCAGCATACCCTGAGCTCCGTAACACCTTAATTAAAACTGAGAAAGTCGTTTTTTTTTTGTTTTTTTTTGACGATTGTTTGTTGCGTCTGCTCTGCACTAAGCACCAGGATGGCGGCGCCCACTAGCAGATCGGGGAACGGAGTGTCCAAAGTCTAAGCGTACCTTATTTAGTAGCTCTAATGCTAACGACCGTTGACTTCATGACACTTGAGAGCGTTAGTGTGACTAGGTTATAATACCCCGGTCAGACGGGCTAATTGAGTGCACTTCAACACAGTGCACTTCGTCTTTAATGTAATTTGTGTAGTGTGCCACAGGGCTTCTTCCTGAAGAATACACTCGGCTTCAAGTGGGTTTGGTTCTTCTTAATCTTATTTTTCTTTATCTTGGCTTGTGATGATCGATGAGAATCATCTAATAGCGTAAGTATTGTCAATCAACGTAACAATTTCTTGAAACGTGTATTCATGAAAAAACTAAATATAGCTGACACATATAGGCCTTTACTTTAACGTTTTATGTGTCAACTAGTAGTTTATTCATCGTTATTGTCATAATTGCCGAGTGACACTAATTTATCCCATGTGGCACCTAAACACTTCAAGTGACAGTCCATTAGCTCAAGTGCACTAATTAGCCGGTCTGACAGGGGTATAGGTCTACCTTATCACTGGCGCGCTGTCTGAGACAGGGCTTTGCGGCAGCAGGTACTCGCGCTTCTATTCGGGGCCTAGACTTTCTCGAACAGAACATGTCTGACAGCGCTGCAAGCGCCTCGCACGGGCGTGTTATTACGTGGTCTTTTCTTTTCTTTTTTTTTTTACATTCCGTGGGCCTTTTTTTTTTTAAGGTTAATAAAATGGATTGCGTCAAGCATATCATGTGGCGAACATTTTGTTTGGGTGTTTCTTAATGCGCTCTACAACTTTCCCAAGCACACCTTGGCCGTGAAACGAATAGTAAACAGGTTGGTTAATTACTTATATTTATTAGATAACACGGCGCACTTAACACAATTCCTGCATTTCCCTGATACGCTTCCTAACAACATAAAGTTTGTTTCTCTCCCGCTGAGCGCTCCGTTTCACCTTAAAGTTTGATGCAAGTTATCTATGGTGCGCTGTATATATATAAAAAAGATTACTTAGCGGTGTTTGTAATTTTATATATTATCACCTTTTTGTTTCAGGCCGCTTCAAGGGAACTTGAAGCTTGGAAATACGGATTTGTATTTTCTATAGGGAAAATAACCACACTAATTGGATCACTTGTAGGCCAGCCATTCGTAAGTACTCGATCAGTCCACTGAAGTACAAATATCGTCACAGTGAAGAAAACCAAGAGCGTGACTCGCAAATGACCGGGGCACGCAACGGCGCGAGTTCAGTTGGCGGGCAGTTTTTGGTATTAAACCCACCTTGGCAGACGTCAGTTTCGGTGCTCCTTCTCTGAATAACACCGTAACAATACATGGGCGTTATTTTATCAAAATAAAATATGAACTGGAATGGTGATATAAATATATTTCTATGAAGCAAACACTTTGGACAGTTAGAGGAAAGTGAGGACATGCCATTCTAGTGCTCAAACGCCCTGCCCATAGGTCGCTGACATCACCAAAGACTGAATATTCAAGCCCAGTTTTGAAGCCATTTACGGAACAAAGCATTTACGCACAGAAATACGTTTAAAGTAAAGATGCTTGATTTACCTTCAATGGCTACCGATCCACCGACTTTGACTTTAATCTGAAGTCCAATGCAAACCTCCCGCGTATGAGTACCATGATGATATTGACTCGGATAAAAGTACTTTTTACTACATGGCAATTACTTTATTTACATTAAAAAATATGTTGCGACCGTAATATTACAAAATGTAACTTTGTATCCGACAACTGCAGTCAATAGTGCGAATGTGCCTGCTATTCTCGATATTTTTTCATACTTGTGGATGCTCTCAATTTTCCCATGCCCACCCACCTGCTTGGACCTCACGGCTGGCAGTAGGTTCAAATTAAATTAATAAAAAATAATGACGGACGTTTGCAATTCCTTGTAGTGCCGAATTAGAGCGCAGATCTTGAGGAGGAGGAGGCGACTGGACGGAGAGGAGTGTATGCTCTCCCCCTCCTCCGTACCTTCTCCTCCTCCTATTCCTCCTCCCCCTCCTCCTCCTCCCTTCATCCCCTCCCTCCCTCCTGCCTTGTGACGTCACTCGTGACCCGCGTGACATCACACATGACGTGGGGAAACGTCCCATAATGCGACGTGCGGTTACGCCGACGGCGACGGCGCTCAAGCCGGAAACGGGCGCCTGAGCTGCGCTCTAAAACGCCATGGTTAAGCACGCTCACAGATATTCATGCAGCTGCGATGCACTCAGAACACCAGTCATATTCAAACCAGTAACCTCGGGAGTCCCACAGGGTAGCGTACTAGGTCCACTACTATTTCTAGTCTACATTAATGACTTGCCATCCTGTGTCTCATCCCGAATTAGAATTTTTGCTGACGATTGTGTAATTTACCGAATAATTTCCTCTGTCAATGACCAGAAAGCTTTGCAAACTGATCTAAATGCTATTAATGCATGGTGCTCTTCCTGGCTAATGACCCTAAATTGCTCTAAAACAAAGTTTATGTCTTTTACTAATCACGTACCCCGGATTCCTACCTCCTATGTGTTAAATAATAATACTGTTGACCTCGTCTCCACTTATAAATATCTTGGAATTCATTTGCAACCTGATCTGTCATGGCACTACCATATAAAGCTCACCCTGGCGGCTGCTAACCGCTCTTTCGGATTTCTCAAGCGTAACCTTAAACAGGCTCCTCCTAACATACGCAAACTTACCTTTTCCACACTAATACGTCCAAAATTAGAATATGCATCAGCCATTTGGGATCCCGAACATGCTTACATCATAAACGACATTGAATCACTGCAAAATCGTGCCGCTCGCTTCATATTTTCAGATTATTCACGTCATTCCAGCGTCACAGCACTAAAACGCCGAGCAGAGCTACCCGAACTACTCCATCGTCGCAAACTTTCACGCCTATCTCTTTTCCATAAACTTTACCACCACGCGTCACTTCACGGTGATTTCTTCGAGCCACCTGCCGTTATTTTTCCACGCCGCGATCACCCCTACAAAGTTAAACGCATAACCTGTAAGTCATCTGCCTTTTCCCGGTCATTCATTCCACGTACCACAATCGATTGGAATAATCTACCATCGCACATTGCCTCAGAAAAAGACACCACGAAGTTTCAAGAACAAATTCAAAATACTGATGCCATCTAACTTTTGCTGTTTTACATTGTTGTTTCATCTTTTCCGGAACGTGCAGAGCAAATGTGTACTATTTTGTTTTTACCTTGACTCAGCTTTATTGCAGTGTGATGAGTGAGTGTATGTTTTTTTTTTATTCGTTTTTGAGTGTATCCTTTATTTTCTTTTTATTATTAAGTGTATTGATTGTTTTCTAGTATTCTGATATGTTGTTCAATGTGCACTAGTTCCTATTGGAACGATTTATGTACCCCCCCTATGTAATACACTCTCACGAGGGCCTTTAGGGGTAATATGAATAAAAAAAAAAAAAAAAAATATGTTCTTCCTTTAACAAGCTTCGCCATTGATATGAACGAAAGTTAAGGATGTTCGGGCCTAGGCAATAAGCCGTCCACACCTTCAGTTATTTAGATCACCATCATTGGAGTAGAGCCAGCTTGGTAACTTCAAGTGAAATCTGCAAATTACTTCAACATTAAAATTATTGCACCGACCTCTTCTCTAAATAAAACAAGCTAAGCTGGAATTTATTTGTTGAAAGGGGGGGGGGGGGGGCAGTTATTTTTAAAATGATGTTCAAAGGATTCGCAGAGAAGTGCACTTACGAGGACTTCCCAGATTGTACGGGAAAAAGCGACTTTATATGAGCCTGTTGTATACGTATAGTGCTGAGTTTTTTTATGCTCTGGAATAGACATTTATAATAAGTATTATTATATCATAGCCTGTAGGATAGATCATCTCAAAATACTTTGAAGTTACTGTAACATTGTTTTACAATGAATTATTTTGACATCTCGGCATGACTTCCTCGCAGGTTAGGTTCACGTCACCAAAAACGGTGTTCTTGTTTGGCCAAGCCGGATATTTTGCAGCCAACCTTCTTTATGGGTGAGCCGGGGATACCTGCATCACCGGGGGAATGCAGCAAACATCCGCATACTTGAGCCCGAGTAAAGACCAAATCCATTTGAATGCACCTGCAGGAGACGTGCATAACAAATGGAATAGATTATACTATATATATATCGTCACGAATGAAGCTGATGAGAAGCCGAACAGTGAACTGAAGGATAATGGTGTAGTTGGCGAACTTGTGCCAAACAAAAAAAAAGTAACGAAAGAGCGTCGAGGCAGCAGGAAAGCGGGCGGCGATTCGGCGGCCCTACGGAGCGCTATACTTCGTTTCAGCTTCGGTCCAAGCGCGGCCGATGTTATGAGCCGAAGGGCCAATCAAACACCGCAAAATGCGCAGCGTCATGGCGTGCTCTCTGCGCTTGATAAGACTAGCCGGCGGAGGAAAACGCACAGAGAGATGGCGAATACCGGCTGGTCCTATCAACTGCAAAGAGCACGCCATGGCGTTGTGCCCTTTTCGCTGTTTGATTGGCACTTCGGCTTATAACATCGGCCGCGCTCGGACCGAAGCTGAAACGAAGTATAGCGAGACTGGCTCGACAAGGTCGCTTATCTACCGTGCGTCACTATCTCGAAAGTTCGGCAAAGAAGGCTTAAGCGTCGCGCGCTCGGGGCGAGGATGAACTGGCACTTTCAAGAATAACAAAGCAGAGGGAAAGTTACGTCTGGGTCCCTAAACTCGTCAAACACAAAGTTCGAGCCGAAAGTTAGCGGAGCGCGCCGATTGGACGCCGGCGAAAAAAGCGCGAAGTCATCGCCGGGACAGTCCAATCGGTGTGCTCCGTGAACTTCGGCTCCAACTTTGTGTTTGACGAGTTTAGGGCCCCTGGAGCCCTAAACTCGTCAAACACAAAGTTGGAGCCGAAAGTTCGCGGAGCGCGCTGATTGGACGTCGGCGATAAAAACGCGAAGTCGTCGTCGTGGTTGTCCAATCAGTGCGCCCCGTCAACTTTGGCCCGAACTTTGTGTTTGACAAGTTTAGAGCCCCTGGTGTGAGAACGAACGGGAATCTCCTAGAAGACCGTGACCAAGCGTTGCTTTCTCGGCTCTGCGGGCGGCAATATATGTATATATTCTACACAAGAATGTGTTTCGTTTTTATAAATGCAATTGTTCTGTTTGTTTCAAGAGCCACCTCTTTGGCCTAAAATATGCGGAGAAACTCAAGCGAGGAATATAACAGCATAAGATGCAAAAGGAACCACTACGCGTTCTTAAGTCTAGGTATAGGTTTTCGTTAAAACAATTTGAAAAAAGTTCGCAAGCGCCCATCTTGTTTAACCCTTCATACAATTTACGAAGGTGCTCAACGCACGAAAAAAGAATTCTATAAACGCCTCCCGGAAGCCGCTGAATGACAAAACAAAAGGAGAGACTACTCTAGAAATGGAAAGAACAACACATGAATTATGCGAAGTTTCACCTACCGTGTTTTTACAGAACGACACAAGGCGTTTTTGACGCCACGGCCCATACATCACGAGAACAGTGAATTAATCTCTCCCATGTTTTAGAGACAAATTAGTGCACTTATGGTCTCTGTTTCGCTGGGCTGCTATTCACACAGAAATAACGTCGTATTTTGAATTTACAAAGGCTTAAACAAAATAAAACATGTCACCCAAAAAATATTTTCGATAACTTTGTCAAATAGATGTTTATTGAGAGGTATTTGATCAAGGTCTCGCCGGGCGTTAAGTGTCGGCGTCCATAAACGGTGAACTAGTCGGTGAAGATATCGCAGTAGGACGCTCTGACTCTGATACCTATGCAACAGTTGGCGTTTCGCCCATCTCGTCTAAGAGACTGCGTTATCGCGCCATATTTCGTGCCTTCCGACCCAAAACAACATATATACGCAACGCCCGACCGATGCTATAAAGCACTCATAAAGTGAGGAAGTGATTTGATCAAACTAATGGAACATAATGAAAAGTGCCCTAGAGTTCGTTTTGTCAAGTCAATTCTCTTACACGACACCTCTTAAACGACACCTTTTAGAATTGTTGGAAGTACCTCCGTCATATAACAGCATCGCTTCACTTGGAAACAACTTCATCCTCTGGCATCTAAAGCGTCGCTGAAGCTTTGGATGACAGAAAAAGCCACAAGGCGAAACTAAGTTTACAACCGAGGTGGCTGCCTCTCCTGGCCACGATAAGGCACACTCTTGTCGGAAACCGGGCGGCTCCCGACGTCGAGCGCGCGGCCTTAAGGCTGGATCAGGGAGAGGGAGCCAGGGGCTCCCACAATATATTGCCTTCAAGAACCCGTAAAAACTTGAAAGAGACGAAGAGACGAAAACTTCTTTCTACAAAAACACAAAATGACAGTGAGCAACGATAGGAAACACAGAGTATCAATTATATCTTTCAGACTCTCTTCCTTCGTAAAAGCGCACTCGAAGAAGTGCAAAAAAAAAAAAAAAAAAAAAGCGAAACTTTTACGCGAGGAGATAGGCGCGTCTCTCGTTTAACAAAGGAACTTGATAGGTTGACCCGAAGTGAGGGGCGAACTGACCTTGAACAGCCAAAACAAAAAAGAAAAGGATCCATACTCGGAAGTGTAAAAGCATGTATCGGAATGGGCTGTAAAAGACAGAGCGCACGACACAAGAGCGCCGACAGAGCGCCACGGCGTTAGTGCGTGCGACACAAAAGCGCCGCGACGTCAGAGCGCGTGTCATTAGAGCACCCGACCCGACCGATCCCTTGTTCGGACATCGCGTGCTTTATGTGAAATAGGCGGGGATTTACGCCACGGCATTCAGCAAAGACATTGCGAAATGAGTAGACGAAATTTTTGCGTGTGACAAATCAAGAAGTGTTACATAAAACTGACAGCAGAAAAAAAAAAAGAAAAAGATATTCGTAGCAATGATTTCCGCAGGAAAAAACATTGCAGCTGACCTAGCTTCCTTAAATCTTTGATTTTAATTGATAATGTTCAGTACCGACCGGACTAATTTTTATTTTAAATTATTTTAAAAGGTTCAAAATGAAAGAAGCAACATATCACACGCGTCCCCCTGTTCTGGGGTTTTCAAACGCAATTTTGGAAAAGGAGCTCTCAAGCCAAGTGTCATAGGCCAACCATTCATATTGTCACACATGACAATTTTACTAAACATATGTTTGTGCACACATTTGCGCGCAAAAACGCGACCTGCTAGTGCGGTCAAGGTCACCGCTTCCTATGCGCTTCTCGGAATCTGGCCGCGATAGATCGCGACGCATTGGTGCTGTGTCTCTGGAGACGTTTTTGTCGGAAAGATGTTGAGCGACGGATCCTACAATCAATCCTTTAAATTTACTACCCGCGGCACTAATCTTCGTGTAGAAGTTCGGTGTCTATTCATGCCTAAAACGTTTATGCTCGAACTTTTATTTCTGTCTTTGCTGCGGTTTTTTCTTCGATATTCATATATTTTTCAAACCTATGGTATCCGTATACTTCTGAATCAAAGCACTCTCGTTCGTTCCTTAAAGATTGGACTATTTTCTAAGAACAAACGTGGAGAAGCTATGGTTCTGAAGAATGCATAAAACTGACAAAGCGATCGACAAGAGCGATCGACAAGACTTTTTCTTTGTAGACCCTTTTGTGAGACATGCAAAACGGGCATTGCTTGAAGGTTGTTTCTATCAACAACAGAAGGTGACGTTGTCACGGTACCCGACGCGTCAAGGAATTAAGATTTCTGAAAAAAAAAAAAAAGTCTCAAATATATTTTACAGATTCGCAGGGTAGGTTTTCTTCTGTCCCAAAAGGCTGGAAAACTCTGCATCTGATCAAATTGCGTAGAGCTTTCCTTCGATTAGTTTTTTACTGCGAGTTTTTTAGCGGTGAGCTTTCTTCATTACGGCCATGTACGTCACAATAGAATATAAAATTACGTAAGGGACGTGTAAATCGCCACCTAATAGATCGTAGCCCAAATTCCGTTCAAGAAGAGACCAAACATAGCAAAAAGTAAACAATTTATAGTATATCCGAGAGGCGCATGCACCCCCGTGAAGAAATCTTAAACTCGCTGCTCCACCCAACTGCAGACCTTTCCGGTACCTATATGCCCCATCCCACTCTCCTGGCCCCTTTCCTATCCGATGTCAGTAAACAATTGGTTAGAAAGAGTCGTAACCGTTTTATTTTAATTTTTTATTAAAGGCATATTCAATCAATCAAAAATCACCAATGCTCCGATCCGATGAGTCGCACAATTTTGTTCTGTCTGTGGAGCCGTGGGTACATTACACATTTTGCGGTGTTCGCTCAAAAAGGGTGCGCTCTTGTGTCGCGCGCGCGCGCTCAACTGGTCATGCGCTCTCGTGACGTGCGCTGTAGTGTCAAGCGCGCTACTGTCGCAGCGCCCTCGTGTCGCGCGCTCTAACGTCGGCGCTCTAGTGTCGCGCGCTCTAAAGGCGCTCTCCCATCGGAATGTAATACCCCTGTCTACCCCTGTCAGACGGAAAAGTAAATGTCATTTTGATCGAATGTCATTCACCGCTCGGCGAATCAGCTAGTGATCCTGCATGGTTCTGTACGTGGCGGGCGCACGCGAAGCCAGATGTATTAAACACGCGGATTGGCCGAGCTGTAATGTCATTTTGCTTAAATGTCGTTTAACGTGCCCGCCTGACAGGAGTATGAGAATTGTGCGCCTTTGTGGAACGCAGTTTGTACCGGACGTCCCATCGTAACGTATCGGATGTGGAAAAACGGTTCCAGCCACTACCACCTAGAAGGCAAGGCCTGCGCATGACGTTTCGTTAGTAGATTCCCGACCCGCCCCAAGCGGTGAACACCCCGAAGCTTGACGAGAGTAGGGGCCGCCGTCACAACGGCTGTGTTCCAATCTTACCCAAAAGGATCCGAGTTACTCCGGCGGGTGGTGTCACGTGACAACACAGATTGAAAAACGCTCGACGCGGGTAGGTTTTAGAGCGCCAAGCATCGTTACTAGATCAACTCAGTTATGGAACTTCCCATAGACGCTGTACATTGGAGGGGGTCCGAAATCGTGTCCGATTTTTTGCAGCTAGGTGGCGCTGCCGGCGCATTATTCCTTAATTATTCCACGCGTTTTCGTCTGCTACTGCTCCGCGGCTGGTTGCGAGTCCCGACTCCTCTCGATGTTCAGCATGGTTTTTGGTTAATTTTCGCCCTTTCGTAAGTAAAAATTAATATTTGGGCACGAAAAGCCCAACAACCCATCTTGCCAGCACTGTCATACACAGTGACAGCGAGCGAGAGCAGCCGGAGCTACGACCGTTTCGAGCATGAAAACCGCTACGACCGTTTTGGCATACGCTTTGCATTATTGTAAAATGCTGCTGCCTTAGCTGTGCTGACACAATACCACCTAGAAGACAAGGCCTGCGCATGACGTTTCGTTAGTAGATCCGCGACCCGCCCCAAGCGGCAAACAACACGAAGCTTGACGAGAGTAGGAGCCGCGTCGCAACTATGTCGCGTTCACTTGCGACCGCAGCTGTGTGCGTGACTGCTGAGCGCGAGCTGATAGCGAGCTTCCAGTGCATTTGCGACGTGCACGCGAACGCTCCCTCGGCCAGGAGCGCGAGCTAGCATGCGCTCCTGGCTTTGGCACGCGCATTTCTAGCGCGCGCTCTCGTTCTGTGGTAGAACGCTTCGAAGCAGCTACTCGGGGTATAAACACCGCCCTCGAAAATGGCGTCCAGTGTCAGCGTCCAGCGTCCAACGAAGGGCTTTTCAGCTCTTTATTTATTTATTTATTTATTTATTTACATACCTCTAAAGGCTCCAAAGGAGCATTACATAGAGGGGGGTGTTGTATAAACTTTTACATAATCATACAATATTTTACAAGAAAAAATAGAAGACATCGTGTCACGCTAAACAGAACCATGAAGGGAAGACATTACATAACAAAAAAGCCACACACGCACTCATATCATTGGAGGCAGTCGACGTGCTAGAAAAAAAAGCAATAGACCCAGCGAGCGAGTAACAAACATACAGGGCAATATATGATTCATTCACCCTAAAGATTCACGCAATAACAACATAAATGTATCATGATCAGTGACCGACGCAATTTCGCTTGCCAACTCGTTCCATTCAGTCGCCGCTTGTACGAACGGGGAGTATTTGAACAGATTAGTTCTTGCAAATGGAATATGAACTTTGTAACAATGATCATGACGAGGGGAAATGCGAGCCGGTGGGTGAATGTTGTTTTGTCGGAAATCTGAGGAACTATGATAGAGTTTATGAAAATGGGATAAGCTTGCGAGGTATCTTCGCTGGTGGAGAGTCAATAAACCAAGTGAACTCTTAAGTTGACTGACGCTTATAGGTGAATACGTTTTTAGTATAAACCTGGTGGCCCTGTTTTGTAATGATTCTAAATTATTAATTAAATATTTTCGATGCGGGTTCCAAATTATAGCTGCATATTCCAACTTTGGCCTAATGAGGTTAGAGTATGCAAGTAGTTTCGTTTCTGCTGGTGCCATATATAAATGCCTTCTTAAGAAACCAAGTGACTGGTTAGCCCTTTTAAGGATATAATCTAGATGAGTGTTCCAGGAGAGGTTGGAAGTTAAGTGGACTCCTAAATATTTATATGTGGATGCTTTATCCAATTTTGAATCTATAACTTTGTAGTCGTATTGAAAAGATGAGCGACGATTGGTAAATGTCATTATTTTTGTTTTATCTATATGTATCTGCATTTGCCACGTGTCACACCATGAAAGTATGATATCCAGATCACTTTGAAGGGCCAGGCAGTCGCTTTGACTAGCTATTTGACGGTATACCACACAGTCGTCTGCAAATAGGCGAATCTTTGAAGAAATGTTGTTGGGGAGGTCATTTATATAAATTAAAAACAAAAGTGGTCCAATAACGGATCCTTGAGGGACACCAGATTTGACATGTATAGGTGGTGAGGTGATGTCATTTGCAAGTACTGATTGTTTTCCATCGTGCAAAAACTCACGAATCCATGTAATTACCTTATCATTAATTTTGAGATATTGTAGTTTTTTTATCAGACGACTGTGTGGTGCTCAATCAAAGGCCTTCGAAAAGTCTATAAAAATAGCGTCGATTTGTGAGGATGAGTGAATACAGGTATGCAAATCTGTTACCAGTTCAAACAGTTGGGTTTCACACGAAAGACCACGTTGAAAGCCGTGCTGATTGGCAAATAGCAGGTTGTTTGAGACTAAGTGTTTCATGACAGATGAATATATTATATGTTCTAAAAGTTTACAAGGAACAGAGGTCAATGAAATTGGTCTATAATTTGTTGGGCAATTCCGATTACCAGATTTATAAATCGGCACGACATTTGCTGATTTCCATTCGTTCGGAATGTGGCCAGTATTAAGCGATTGCTGGAATAAGCTGGCAAGCACGGCACCTGATGCATCCTTTGTTAGTTTAAGTAGCTTCGAGCATACACCATCAGGACCCGGGCTGGATTTTGTCGGCAAGCGGTTAATGGCACTGATAACACCATCAATATTGATTTGCACATCGTCCATTTCTGGAATGACGATTGTAGGTGTAACATGGCGGTCAGATAAAGGGAGCTCGTCGGTAAACACTTCGCCAAAAAATGTGTTAAGCTTAAAAGCGGACTCGGATGCAGAAAGCTTTACGCCACCTTCTTGGAGTAAAGGAAATGTATTTTGTTTCTTTGGGGTTTACGACATGCCAGAACTTCTTTGGATTTGTTTTTAGTATGCTAGATAAATCGTCGTTGAAAAAACTATTCTTCGTCTTTCTTATCTCATTTTTGCATAAGCGCGCACAATCTTCGTACGACTGCCAGTCACGGTCTGAATTTGAAGAACTGGCCTTTCTGAAAAGTCTCTTCTTTTTGGAGATCAAGCGTTTTACGCTTCGTGAAAAGCAGGGACAACCCTCACTCGGGTTAATGATTAACTTAGGAACAAAAGCTTCACGTATATAGATTAGTTTGTTTTTTATTGAAACCCAGTTTTCTTCAACAGAGCGTGTATGGAAGGTGTTTTCATACTGAATCAAAAAGTCTGACAGTGTTACCGCAATATCACTATAATTTGCCTTAGAGTAGTCATATATCACTTTTTTTAGGTTCACTCTCGCAGCATCCGATATCTTATAGCAGAAATAAACAATTCTATGGTCGCTAATTTCATCCAGCACGCGTACAGACATGTTTTCGGGGTGAGTGGCACAAACAAGGTCCAGTACTGCATCTCCGTGTGTGGGATCATTTACCAATTGTTTCATTGAAAATGAATCTAAGAGATTTATAAAACTTAAACACTCTTCTACCCGTGAGCAAGTATTACGTAATTGGAGGTTGGACCAATCGATCCCAGGATAATTAAAATCACCTGCCAATATAAGTGGTAAATGTGGATACTTGAAATGAATAAATTCTAGAATATCTGTTAGTCTGTTGACAAATTCACATGTTGAATCAGGTGGTCGGTAACAAATTCCAACTATAATATTCTGAAAGGATACGGTACCAATGGAAACCCAAAGGGTTTCAAGAGGAGAGTCGATTGAAATCAGAGTGCAAGATATGTCCTTTCGAACTGCGATGATTATGCCACCGCCTCGTGTGGAAATTCGGTCCTTACGGAATATGTTAAAATTGTCGCTTAAAAGTAAACTGGAATTTGAAATAGTATCGGTAAGCCACGTTTCGGTTGCAACAATAACATCTGCTGTGCATGAAATAATGCTGCTTTCGAGGTCATCCTGTTTTGGCAGAAGGCTTCTAAAGTTTGCAAGCAAAAATGAGAGAGGGCGGTGCTGATTGCAGGCGCTCACAGTTGTTCTAGGTTTGGATTTATATTTTTTGTGTCACGATTGTAGATCCCGTGGCGCGTCTGCAGTTCTCCGTTCCCTCGAGGCAGGCAAAACACCATCGGTTTCGTCGCAGTAAACGTACATCGGATTGTTGATAAAGAGCTTATCGAAAGCAAGGTTTACCCCATCCCGCGTGGTTCGGACCGATTTTGCATAATCCCAAAGTTTTTTTTCGAATTTTCCTCACTTTTGGCGAATAGTCTTCCTCTATCCAAACTCGCGGGGTGTCAGTCGACCTTAGTCGCGACGCGCCATGGAGCACATCGTGCTTGCTCTTGAAACTTAGGAACTTAACAATAATTGGTCTGTTAAAACCTTCCCTTTTGCGGCCAACACGATGCGCCCTTTCTATATCGCCGACGTTTAGCTGCAATCGGTCCGAAAAGAAGGAAAGTGCGATTCGTTCAGTCTGAGCCCACGATTCGTTTCCCTCCTCAGGAATCCCTTTAATCAGCAAGTTATTTCTTCTCATTTGGTTGTTCATGTTGTCGACGATGTCACTTAAACCACTTACGTCCTGCTGTTTCGAGGATACGTCTTCAATTTTTCTTTCAATCTCGAAGACAACATCATTTGTTTTTTTAATTTCGTTTTGTACTTCCTTAATCTTGCCAACGGAGCTTTCGAGACTTGAAACTCTGCGTGTCAAGTCACTGATTCCCAACGACAGTTCATTTAGTTTGTCAGTGGTCTCTTTTTGATGTCTCGCATTGTCAGAAATAACAGTGTTCAGCTTCTGAAGTATTAGGTCAAGCTTAGAGCTATCGCCCTCTTTAGGGCCGGGACCGGGGTTAGCTTCGATGTCACCAGAACACATGAGCAATTTGGTGATGCAGAGAGTGAGCAACAGGATACGAGCACTTGGAAAAGCCCTGCGCAATAATAAGGCACCACTTTGTAACCTCGTGGGCACTCCCTTTGGTCTCACTTTGTGTTTTGGACAAAAAGTACCGACATGGGCCCTGTAGGTAGAAATGTCGACGCCCATTGCACACAAAAATCACAGGGACAATACTTTGGGATTTGCGGCAAAAAAGAAGCGGGTAATAACAACGTGGTAGGATTTCAACTCACCTACAGCAAAGTTAAGTTCAAAATTAGCGTGCAAAGCGCTAGGCCGCAAATCCCGCTTGAGGCGATGTGAGCACTTCTTTTGAAGGATCGGTGATGCGGTGTCGCTAGTAGTCCGGATGGTTCCGATATCAGGGCACCGGGCAGTTTTCCTCGTCGATGGCAATCAGCTGTGGCGACGATCAGCCTCGAAGTGCGGGTGACTACAGCAAAGATAAGTTCAAAATTAGTGTGCAAAGCGCTAGGCCGCAAATCCCCCGCAGCAGTAAGGCCATTTCACTCATGCATTTGACGCCCCACGTGAACGTCTAACTTCATCGTATGCTATTTGCAAGAGACACTCGGCGTGAGCATCTGTTTCATTATCTGTTACACAAACCACTGAAGCAGGCGATGGAGCAGACGATGTAGCAGACGAGGTTGCTCATCCGGGCTAGCTAGAGGGCACTGAGGGGATCTACTAGTGATGACGTTTAGAGGAGGAAACGCGCAGGCCTTGTGTTCTAGGTGGTATTGGCTGACAGCGCGCAGCGTTTCGAACAACCCAAATTCGTCGGCGCCACAATCCAATGGCTACAATCAGGGCAAGTTTGACGGTGACAGCGCAGGGAAAACCAGTCTCACACCACACTCAGGAAGACAAGAACACGCGCTAGAAGTTAGCTCGTGTGCTT
This sequence comes from Ixodes scapularis, assembly GCF_016920785.2. Lineage (NCBI taxonomy): Eukaryota > Metazoa > Arthropoda > Arachnida > Ixodida > Ixodidae > Ixodes > Ixodes scapularis. Next base: position 43,738,287 of record NW_024609857.1, on the reverse strand, counting down.
GTCTACCTGAGTGTCTGGTGTGAGATTGGTTTTCCCTGCGCTGTCACCGTCAAGTATGCTTCACCAACTCGCCCAAGCATCCATCCTATCAGGGCAAGTTTGTACATTTTGCGCCGACAGCAGACGACACTTGGAATGTGGTTCAGAGTCAACAGGAACACAGATTTAATGTTTTATTGGTTAAAACAAGTATCGGAATTTATCGTATGTGACTACCAACTGCAGCAGAAACAATTTGAAAGTCGTCTGCTAGTGTCAGAAAAAGGTGCCACGAACATCCGTAGGCTCAGTAGACCAGGTGCAACGGCCATGTATGATCTCTATGGCAACGGCCACAAGCGCGCCGTCAATGATGATGATAACGAGTATTAATGCGGAGCGCGCGCCCTCTAACAGCGACCCCCCTCCGGAGCGGAGTTCCAGAACTGAGTTGGTTCTAATAACGTTGCGCCAAGGTGCAAACCCTTTACCCTGGAGTAAGATCGAGTAAATTTTAAAACACGGCTAACTACGTCGCATTCACTGGCGGCCCCAGCTGTGTCCGCGTCTACTGAGCGCGAGCAGATAGCGAGCTTCCAGTTCATTTGAAACGTGCATGCCAACACTCCCTCGGCCAGGAGCGCGAACTAGCACGCGCTCCTGGCTTCAGGACATGCATTTCTAGCGCGCGCGCTCCTTCTGCGGAAGAACGCTTCAAAGCAGCGACCTCGAGCTCTTGTGCTTGTGGCGTTGGCTGCATTCTCTGCTTAAAGTGAACGGAGTATAAACAGCGCCCTCAAAAATGGCGTCCAGTGCCAGCGCCCAGCGCCCAGCGAAGGGCTTTGCAGCCCTTCGCACAGCAGTAAGGCATTTTCACTCATGTATTTGACGCTCCACGTGAACGTTTAACTTCATCGTATGCTATAGCAAAAGACATTTGGCATGAACATCTGTTTCATTATCTGCTACACAAAGCACTGAAGCAGTCGATGGAGCAAAGGACGTCGCAGACGATGTAGCAGACGATGTTGCTCATCCGGGCTAGCTAGGGGGCACTGAGGGGATCTACTTGTGATGACGTTTAGAGGAGGAAACGCGCAGGCCTTGTGTTCTAGGTGGTATTGTTCCCACTCCCTAATAAACCACTCCTTGCCTTCCTTAAGCTGTCAGTGACAGTAAGTCATAATAATCGTCAGCCTACACGTATTCTCCCGCCTGACATATCAGATTGCTCTACTGGACAACCGGCGGCAACGACCTTCTTGGATTTGCGCTTTGCGTCGGCGCGCTGGGAGGATTTACGGAGAGCGTGTACGCAGTCATCAGCTATTCGGTGGTGTCCCTGACTTTCTACGACAATCCTGGGGTGGCTATCGTACGTATACAACTTTTTCCATCGCAAGTGTCAAATACACGAGCTAACAAAAGAACGTGCTTAACGTCATTTTGTCTTGTAACATTTGGAAGACTTCATGAACTCGCTACGTTTTCTTAGTTCCGTTGCTGGCACCTATGAAGAGTAATGTTTTACACAAAACCGATAGTCGCTTGCTATTGGCTAAAGCTGCGCTAGAGCACTGCCTTGCTTCAAGATATATAGTGACTTGAAAGGCCCCTTGTCTTACACTCTAAAAAATGTGAAGCGTCTACTCTTCCAGCAAGCACTTGCGAGATCCAATCGCTGCAATGCAGGGAAGGAGCTCGGTAAATGACGAGATTGAAAATAGGCTGAGACATAAAAAACAGTTTGCGCAATGTCACTGGCTTGAATTGGTTTTCCCAAGTGCGTTTGTCGAAAGTAGACACTCAAACTTTCTTAGGGTGTGCCCTGCTCTGTTTGTAAACGTGGCTTCGCGATACAAGTGTCGTGAATATCTACTAGCGATAACCTTGCGTTTCTCTTCCACGCACACAGGCCGCAATGCAGTTCCTTTGGGGTACTGGAGGGGCGGTAGGAGCCATCATTGGTGGGCTTTTGATTGATGTAAGCACCTGACTGTTCAATGTAATGACTGATATCTATGACTGATACCGTATTTACTCGAGTAATAGCCACACTTATTATGAACAAGGCCCATGTGTCTACTTTCCCGCAAAGCACATATTGTCACGAATGAAGGTGACGAAAAGCCGAACAGTGAACTGAAAATAAAGATTTAATGGGCGAACTTGTGCCAACCAAAAATAAATAAAGAAAGAGCGTCGAGGTAGCAGAAAAGCGGGCGGCGGTTCGGCGGCACTACAGAGCGCTAGCGAAACTGGGACTGACTCGACAAGGTCGCGGGAGCCGCTTATCTACCCTGCGTCACTATCTCGAAAGTTCGGCAAAGAAGGTTCGAGCGTCGCGCGCTCGGGGCGAGGATGAACTGGCACTTTCGAGAATAACAAAGCAGAACGAAAGTTACGTCTGCTGCGAGAATGACCGGGAATCTTCTAGAAGACCGTGACCGAGCGTTGCCTTCTCGGCTCTGCGGGTGGCATTATCCCCCCTTTAAAAGTGCATCGCCCCGATGCAAAACGAAAGGAAAACGGAAATGGCTAAAACAATTACGGCGAAACAAAACAAACATGCAGTTTCACAATCCTAACGCGCGTAGAACGGCTTGAGTCGAACTACGTGGACGACTTCGGGTCGTGGCTGGCGGCGTCCTGATGGGCGAGTTCCGTCGGGGAGCACCTCGTAGTTCAAGTCCCCAAGGCGGCGGATGACCTTGTAGGGTCCGAAGTAGCGTTTTAACAGTTTCTCGCTGAGGCCGCGGCGGCGAATGGGCGTCCACACCCATACCCTGTCTCCGGGCTGGAACTCCACGTCGCGGCGGCGGAGGTTGTAGCGGCCTGCGTCGACACGTTGCTGGTTCTTTATTCGAAGACGGGCTAGCTGTCGTACTTCTTCTGCTCGTTGGGTGACCAGCTGGGCGTCGTCGGTGCCGTCGTCCGTTGGATCGTGGGGCAGCATGGCGTCGAGCATCGTCGTCACCTTTCTGCCGTGCACCAGCTGAAAGGGTGTAACGCCGGTAGTTTCTTGAATCGCCGTGTTGTACGCAAACGTGACGTAGGGCAGCACTTCATCCCACGTCTTGTGTTCCACGTCCACGTACATAGAAATCATGTCGGCGATGGTCTTGTTTAGTCGCTCCGTCAGCCCATTGGTCTGCGGGTGGTATGCCGTGGTCCGGCGGTGGTCGGTGTGGCTCAGGCGGAGTATCTCTTGTGTCAGGTGCGCCATGAACGAGGATCCTCGGTCCGTAATCAGGACTTGGGGAGCGCCGTGTCGGAGGACGATAGACTCCACGAAGAATTTGGCTACTTCCACGGCGGTCCCCGACGGGAGTGCTTTTGTCTCGGCGTACCTGGTGAGATAATCAGTTGCCACGATTATCCACCGGTTTCCCTGCGCCGACGGTGGGAAAGGTCCGAGAAGATCCATTCCAACCTGCTGGAATGGTGCAATCGGGGGCGCGATCGGTTGCAGGAGACCTGCCGGCTTCGTCGGTGGTTTCTTGCGTCGTTGGCATTCGTGGCACGAACGGACGTAGAGGTGGACAGTCTTCGGAAGCTTGGGCCAGTAGTATTTTTCTCGGATCCGTGCAAGGGTCCTACTGTAGCCAAGGTGACCAGATGTTGGGTCGTCGTGGCAGGCTTGGAAGATCTCTTCTCGAAGACTGGCAGGAATCACCAGCAGCCACGTCGAGTTGTTGTCCCTGAAGTTTTCTTTATAGAGGATACCTCTCCGGACGGTGAATCTTGGCAGGTCACGTGAGAAGGCTCGGGGAATCGTACCCCCTCGTCCCTCCAAGTGGTCGATCAATGCACGCAACTCAGGATCGTCCCGCTGGAGCGCTGCCATGCCGTGAATGCTCACCGCGCCAAGAAAGTGGTCGTCGTCGTCGTCGTCTTTGGCACATCCGGTAGCTGACTCGACAGGGGCTCTGGACAGGGAGTCGGCGTCGCTGTGTTTTCGGCCTGACTTGTAGACCACGGTTACGTCGTACTCCTGCAGTCGTAGGCTCCATCGAGCGAGGCGTCCCGATGGGTCCTTCAGGCTCGCTAACCAACACAGCGAATGGTGGTCGGTGACCACCCGAAAAGGAGTTCCGTACAGGTATGGGCGGAATTTCGTGATGGCCCAGACGACGGCCAGACATTCCTTCTCGGTCGTTGAGTAATTGCGTTCCGCGTTCGACAGCGTCCGGCTAGCGTATGCGATCACGCGCTCCGCACCGTCTTGTCGTTGGACCAGTACCGCTCCGAGTCCTGTATTACTGGCGTCCGTGTGGACCTCCGTTTCGGCTGATTGGTCGAAGTGGCCGAGGATCGGTGGTGACTGGAGCCGTCGCTTTAGTTCGTCGAATGCCTGTTGTTGTTCTCCACCCCATTCGAAGTTCACGGCGTCTTTCGTAAGGCGCGTTAGCGGCGCAGAAAGCTTGGCGAAATCCTGAACGAATCGCCGGTAGTATGCGCAAAGTCCAAGGAATCTTCGGACGGCCTTTTTGTCGGTGGGCGGTGGAAAGGCCGCTACGGCGCGAGTTTTCTCAGGGTCAGGACTTACACCTTCGTTGCTCACAACGTGGCCCAGGAACTTCAGTTCGCCGTAGGCAAACCGGCACTTCGTCGGCTTGAGTGTGAGTCCAGCGGTCCTGATTGCCTCTAAAACGGCCCGAAGGCGTCGCAAATGCTCGTCGAAGTTAGCCGAGAATACCACGACGTCATCGAGGTAAACGAGACAGCTCTGCCACTTGAGGCCTGCCAGGACGGTGTCCATGACACGTTGGAACGTTGCCGGCGCCGTGCACAGTCCGAAGGGCATCACCTTGAACTCAAACAGTCCGTCGGGCGTGACGAAGGCAGTCTTTTCTCGGTCCCGTTCGTCGACTTCGATCTGCCAGTAGCCACTCTTAAGGTCCATCGACGAAAAGTATCGGGAGTGGCGCAGCCGGTCCAGCGTGTCGTCGATGCGGGGGAGCGGATACACATCTTTCTTCGTGACCGCGTTGAGCCGCCGGTAGTCAACGCAGAATCGAAGCGTTCCGTCTTTCTTCTTTACCAGCACAACTGGAGAGGCCCACGGGCTGCTCGAAGGCTGAATGATGTCGTCGTTGAGCATCTCCTGTACTTGTTCATGAATGGCCTCTCGTTCCTTTGGGGAGACCCGGTACGGCGGCCGATGCACAGGGAGCGCGTCCTCGTTGGTAATGATGCGGTGTTTCGCAACTGTTGTCTGGCGCACCCTCGACGTCGTCGCAAAGCAGTCGCCGAACTCGGCGAGGAGGTCTCTGAGCTGTCGTCGTTTCGTGGCGCTGAGCTTGGGGTTAACGTCAAGCTGTTGCGGCACTGTACTGGACGGCTGACATGGCGAGGGCTCTTCGGAGATCGCGGCGATTTCGGCGTCGGCCCGGAGTTCCTCGACGTGTCCTATAGTTGCACCTTTCGTTAGATGCTGCGCCTCCGGTCGAACGTTCGTCACGAGGACCACACAACGTCTATCCTGCAGCTCTGCTACGCCCCTTGCGACGCCTATTCCTCTTCCGAGAAGCAGTTGGACGTTGCCTTCCAGAAGGACTTTCCCGCTGGCAACTGCGTCGGTCACGACGGGCACAAGAACACTCGACCGTGGCGGCAGGTTCACGTGGTCCGCAAGGACTCGGACGGCGGCTGGCGAAGTTTTGGATTCCTCCGGAGGTAGCACGGGCTTTCGCAGCGTCAACCTGTTTGCTCCAAGGTCGATCACAGCACCGTACTCACAGAGGAAGTCCATGCCAAGGATGACGTCTCTCGAACAGTCTTTGAGGACGACGAACTTCACGGGGCAGGTCTCTCCGTGGATGTCCACGCGCGCAGTACACCTTCCCACTGGTGTGATGAGATGTCCACCGGCGGTTCGTATTTTCGGACCTTCCCACGGCATCATCACCTTCCGAAGGCGGCGAGAGAGCTTCCCACTTAAAACCGAATAGTCTGCTCCGGTGTCGATGAGCGCCTTCGCGTCGTGGCCGTCGATGGTAACGTCGAGGTTATTCGACACCGTCGAAGAACCGTCGTTCCTATCCGTCTCGTGGCTAGTGTGGGAGCCCTCCGACGTTTGTGGAGGATATTGGCGTCGTTCGTCATCGGCAATACCACCTCCCGGTATTGCCGCACTCAGTTTTCCCGGCGGGACACGGGAGACAGGCTCTCTCGGCGGGACCTACGATGAGGCGATGCAGGGCGTTGCGGTGATGGCGATCGGTAACCGCGGCGGGGAGACGGTCCTGGGGATGGCGAACGGCGGAGGTATTCGTCGATGTCCCTAGGTCGCTCTCCGTAACGTGGTCGCGGGTCGTCGGGGTGGAAGCCTCGTAACCCCAGCTGCCGGTACGGGCAACGGCGATAGACATGATCGGCTTCCCCGCAATGGTAACAAAGCGGGCGTCGGTCGGCCGTTCGCCACACGTCGGTTTTCCTGGGTGCTGGTTTTTCCGGGCGCACGTACTGCCGTTCTTCGCGACGTTGGGAGTACTGTGGCGCTGGAGGTTGACGTCGTGGTGGCACCGTAGCTTGGCGGGGAGCTTGCGGCGGTCGTCTGGCCATGGCGGCGTAGGTCAGCCGCGGTTCCTCAGGGGCTTGCTCGTTGACGGGAGTTTCAGGCTGCAAGGCCCGCTGTACCTCGTCGCGCACGATCTCGGTGACTGACAGCGACGCCGGACGCTCAGCAGCGGGGAGCAGCTTCCGGAGCTCCTCTCGGACGACGTCTCGGATAATGTCACGGATGTCGCGGGTACGGGCGCCGATGTCGTCATTAAGCAGTGTGGAGGCAACGACGCCGGGATGTCGTTGGTAGTAGGAGGCGCGTGCTTGGAGGGCGCGCTCCATGTTCGTAGCCTCCGTGACAAACGCTTCGACGGTGGTCGGCGGGTAGCGGACGAGGCCCCCAAAGATGTCGTCCCTCACCCCGCGCATAAGGACACGCAGCTTCTTGTCTTCGGTGGATTGTGGGTCGGCACGCGCGCTCAGTCGCAGGACGTCTTGAACGAAGCTGGTGACGCTTTCGTTGGGGCCTTGCGTCCTCGTCCGAAGGAGGTCTTCGGCTCTCTCCCTTCGGTGCTGACTGGCGAACGTCCCTCGGAGCTCTCCTTTCAGCTGGTCCCATGACGTAATCGAGGTTTCACGATTCTCGAACCACTGTCGCGCCGTTCCCTCGAGGGAAAAATAGACATTTTGAAGACGCTGTTCCGGAGTCCATTGGTTGTGCAGCGCCACCCGTTCGTATTGCTGCAACCAATCTTCGACGTCTTCGTAGATCTCGCCGTGGAAGGACGTCGGTGTACGAGGGGCGACGGGCAGGTAGACGACGGGGGCGACAGTCGGGGTCTGCGACGACTGGGGGTCCATGGTCGGCTTCGTCGACTGGTTGGTCTTCTTCGGCAGTAGACCGTATGAAACCCGTGCAAAGTACCCCGCACCTCCACCAGAAATGTCACGAATGAAGGTGACGAAAAGCCGAACAGTGAACTGAAAATAAAGATTTAATGGGCGAACTTGTGCCAACCAAAAAATAAATAAAGAAAGAGCGTCGAGGTAGCAGAAAAGCGGGCGGCGGTTCGGCGGCACTACAGAGCGCTAGCGAAACTGGGACTGACTCGACAAGGTCGCGGGAGCCGCTTATCTACCCTGCGTCACTATCTCGAAAGTTCGGCAAAGAAGGTTCGAGCGTCGCGCGCTCGGGGCGAGGATGAACTGGCACTTTCGAGAATAACAAAGCAGAACGAAAGTTACGTCTGCTGCGAGAATGACCGGGAATCTTCTAGAAGACCGTGACCGAGCGTTGCCTTCTCGGCTCTGCGGGTGTGTCTACTTTCCCGCAAAGCACATATAGAGTCAGTCATCACCTTGCGCATAAATAACATAGTGAATTACTACATCAAGAACACGAGTATTCATACAAATGCAACCTTCACAGATGGTATCTTCGCGCGAGGACGTTATCTCTGTCCTGAAAACAGCTGGAATCATGTTGTCGATACGCGGTGATTGGCAATTCGCGCGCTCCGCGGAAAAGCGAACTCTCCGGTTTTCTTCATAAACAGTGCGGCTATTGCTCGAATAAATACGGTATGATCACTTTTTTCTTCTGATATGTGTTGAATTTGTTGGTAATTTGCCTAAAACTGGTGTGCGCTAGCGGCTCATATTACTTTTATTTTTTTTAACAACACGCTCCTTCTGCACAGTTGTGGGCCTACCCGCTACCATTCTTCGTTGTGCCATCGCTCTTCATTGTACTTTTGCCTCCAATCGCCAGATCAGGCGTATTTAAAAGGCTGCGAAAAGGTGAGCTGTTATTTTCTTTTTTTCATGAACGACACTTGTTACACTAGTGTCTCGAAATCATTACAGTGAGATTGTGCGAACAGACACTAGATAGACACGAGTGCTGTGTAAGCGTCCTGCTGCGCCTCGTGTTCAGCCAATGTGTCGAAGGACGCCCAACGCCGCGCTCGAGCCCAGCCGCTCAGTAGGCGCCATCCAAGTGTGGACAGATTACGTGGAAATACTCGAGGCTGAAGTCGACGTTGATAATTGTAGGTGGTGCTAAATATGGCACAGGGACAAGGAATGGGGCAGGCGTCCTGAGCGCTTTCCCTGCCCAGCGTGCCTTTCGGAAGGCAAAGTGTTTCTGGAACCTCTTTATACATGACTTGCGTTGACGTCACATCAGCTGCCATCGCAGACAGAAAGCGGTGGGCGTTCGGAAAAAAAGAAACTTAAGATATTGTAGCAAAGAGCTGAAAGCTATACTTTATATTTTATGTTTATTCGAACAATTCTAGGATATTCTTGTCTCGTAGGAACCCCCTTACAAACTGATTGAAAAGATAGAAGCAATATCGAAGTGGTAGATTCGTTTAAGTAACTGTCATCCGGGTCGGAAGTGTTTCAAACGTAAGAACAGAACTAAATTGGTCAATATTGGGCATCCGACAAAAACAAGAAAACCGCAAGCCTGTTCCTTTTCCACGACAAAGCGGAAATCCCGATGAAAAATTTCTTGATGATTGACGCCGCACTATTTGTCTTAGAGAGTAGTAAGCCGTTCAAATATAAATGTCTATCACAATGCCACTCGTCATTTCTGTTTCTACCGAAGGAGAGTGGAACCTGTTGCCATCCTCGTAATTTCCTATGTCAATTCGCCATGCTTATTCTTCAATATTTTATGCACCCCTCTCCCTGTTACAATGACCTAAGGGGCATGGCAAGGTCAAACGTGAATGAATAAATGAACGAATTGTAGTGGCCTTGCTGCTACTCGCGCGCCTCACGCAGCATACATTTCTTTTCACCACCGAATTTGCTTCTTTTACGAAGAACAAATAAGGATGACCACCAGCAAAGCGCGAAGATATCGCGTGCAAGGCACGCATCCGTAGTGACTGGCCAACAACATGTATTGCGGGGCAAAATACATAAGCCTGCATTTCTTAAGATGTAGTTCAATCATTTTGGCTGCTGTACTTTATTTTAACAACATTGGATGCTCACCATTGTTTGTTAGGACACACTCCACTGTGTATCTACTGGCAAATACCGTTCATTCGAACTGTTTTCCCAGACGCCGACCTCTCGTGCTTGGAAGAAAGTGCCGTCTACCATCACCTTCTTGGCGACATCGTTTTCGCTGTCTGTCTGATCAACATGATACTCAACGGAAGCATTTTTGGGTTCAACGAAACCACGCTAGAACCTTACCTGCAAAATGTGAGTTCATCGTGTCTCTAGGAGTGTTTACCAAAGGCCCTTGAACTTGAATGCCAGCATAGTTCCAGGAAAGCAGCTCGGCCGTCGGCAGCGTGTTCATGACCCAATTGGCGAGTTTCTCGGTGGGATCTGCTCTGGCTGGGATCATCTGCTATTTTAAGGTAGGTAGGTATTCATAACACCACCGATACCTAAGCAAACTCATTTGCCTGCTTGTGCAACAAAAGTTATATAGTGTTTTTTTGTTTGTTTCTGTTCTCTGCATATCGATAGGTTGAAGCCACCTTCATTCCAGTTGCCCACATTTGCAATGTTTTAGCATACATTCTTCTAGGCCCGGCGCCTTTTCTACCATTTGAACCGTGAGTACTCGCGCTTAAGGGCCTGTCCAAACAGGCTACTACAAAAGTCGTCAGGGCACACGACTCCTGCAAAATCGTCAAAATTGAACCGTTCGGCAGTCGAGGGTGACATGTCTGTTTGGACACCGGCCAAGCCAAATTCACGACTTTCCTCCTCGCCTCGTCCACTTTTCTTTGACGTCGGTGCTCGTCAGACTTGACGTCACACCTGCCAATGGTGTGCCTGATGCCTGTCTTGCTCCCGCGGCTCACAAAGTCGCCAACCTTGCTACCGCCGTCACCTCGGCAGGAAGGCCAAAGATGTCCGTCCGGCTTCGGGTGGATTTGGGAGATTCCTGCGTCGAAGTACGCGTTTCGGCCGCCCCGGCTCAGTTTTTTTTTTTTTTTCGTTAAAATCCACGCTCGTAGCTCAAACAAAAAGTGCAGTGCGCAACAGTGAGACTTTTAGTTGTATGTAGAAACGTAGAACACTGAGAACTTAATATATCATTTATTTTATTAAATTCCAAATGAGCTAGGTTTGTTTGTCTATACGAGGTACGTTAGGAACAAGAGCCGCGGGAATCCGATCCAATCCACAGAACTACTGCAAGGTGACACGACCTTGGACACGACGCGCGCTCGCCTGGCTTGCCCCCTCACACTCGAGTCTTTCCTTTCCCGTTTTCGGGACTTTTAAAGCGGCGGAGGCTTTGAGCGATTGACCGGCATCCAACAGAGCGTGTGAGTGGCTCTCCGGACCCACGTGATGAGCAGAACAAGGCCGCCGTGGAGGAATTTGATTTAACTTGATTCTTCCGATATGCATTGGAAGAATCAAATTAAAAACATAAGCACAAAACTTGCACGCGGATGCTACACACTACTAAAGGCTCGGGAGTGTTTTAATTCGTCTATACTGCGCATTCTATACTTTGCATTTGTACATAGTCACTTGAATTACTGTATAGAGTTTTGGGGCGGAACATACACCACATATTTAGAGCCACTCAGTCGATTGCAGAAAAGGGCTATGAGACTCATTACTTATTCTTTATATACCGAACCAAGTGGTCCTCTATTTTGATCAGTTGGTGTGCTGCCACTAGGCCTCCTATACAACTTAAAAATAGCTGAAACAGTCTTTAAAATAATAAGAACTAACGACCCACTCCCATTACAGATATTTAAATTACCATTACGGAATACGAGAGCTGCAACAATTAATCTGTTTAATTTGCCATCTTGTCGAAATGTTTATGGAGAAAGGCTTACTGAATTCAACGGTGCCCTGGTATGGAATGATATCCCTACCAACATCAAATGTAAGCCCAATATATTGCCATCCTTAAAGAAGTATTTAATTAAATTGCGAGCCAATGAATAAGTTCAATATCATACCCTATATATTTTTTTTTCAATTAGTATGTATGTTGTTTTGTGAATACTTTGATGTGCGCGTACATTTGTTTTGTTTGCCTGCCGCATTGTAAAGGTTATTTCGTATGTTGGACCCGCGACTAGCCTCCACGGCTATGGGTCCAAGCAACGATTGTGTATTTAAAAAAAGAATAACAAAGGAATAATAAAGGAAAGAAAAAAAGAAAGAAAGAAGCGAGGGGGAGAATTTGACGGGGGGAAGTTTCCCCCCGGCAGATTTGACAGGGGGAAATTTCTCCCCGACGGCCGGAAGCGGAGCGCCGCACGATTTGCCGGAGTCGTGAATTTTGAAGTATCCTGTTTGGACAGGAATTTAGACTTTTTTTGTTTGTAATTCGTCATACGGCCCTATGTTCAACCCAGTGGTACAAAACACCTCAACTAGCTGCTTTCCATTTTAAAGAAAGGTTTTCGTTTCGCTTTCAATGGACTATTTCCATAAAGCCCTGCATGCAACACGGCACGCGTTACACTCTGGGAACTAGTTGGCCAGGGAGGAGGTTGGCATGGTTTCGGTTTCGTTCGACACGTCAACAAAAGATTATACACAGAGCATCATGTTTTCTGGTCCCGAGAGCGTCATTTAACTATCAACTAACCTAAATGGTCAGACCTCAAAGCTTTAGCGCAAGCCCGAGACGTATAACTTGTCTTAACACATGCTTGTTGTATTTGTGTACTTGAGCTTTTTGTTAGCGGTTCGAGGTATGTGGACGAGCCAGTGCTGCAAATCTCGACGCTGCGAGGCTCGGGGATCTTGCTTGTGTACCAATCAACAAGCTGTAGCAATCAATAAGTATGCATACATCGAGCCCGCGCATTTACATTAGTGTTGTTGATCAAGAAGTTTGTTTGTTTTGTGCGTCCATAGACAAAATATAACTCTTTGCAATTACTGTTTTTCTTAACACGCCTGAGTACGCGAGGTAAAACTCGGAGGCGCCATTGAAAAAGCTCAGTTTTAACACATTTCTTATCCCTTATATGTACTGACCCGCAGCACTGCACGAAGCGAAGTCCCCACCCGCTTGCACTAATATTCAGCATCGCGTATGCGCATAAAGTTATCCTGTAATCATATAGGCACATTCGCACATACAAATCGTTTTAAGCAAGCAAACGTCGAGCACTTGAGTGAAAAATGTCGCACCGTTCGTCGAAAGTGCGCCGGACGGGCATGAACCCTTTACGGTGCGCCAAACGAACAAAATTATTTAAAGGGCATTTGACGGTTGGTAATGGCCATTATATTTATTATGTGTTGGCTTTCTTCCTGGCTGTGTATGCCGAGGTAATTTCAGACACATCATTCAGGCACAGATCTTGGGCGTCAGTAAAAGCTCGTCCAACAAGGCTTAGCGAGGAGTAGGGGAGGCTTGCTATCCTCTGCCGTAGCTAGCCAATCTCAGTGTTTGCGAAAACTTAAAGGGGTCATGAAACGATTTCCCTACTTCTTCCTCCTTAGCTTTAATCCTCAACTCAAATGCGAATTGTGAAATCACGTGGTCGTGACATTCCTTCGGCACCGGTGCAATGACTCCTAGATTCCACCGTGCTTTTTATGCAGACCATAGAACTTCTCGTTCCCCAGTGACGATAAGTTCCGTCAGTGCACTCATTGGCCACGAACGCGAATCCAAATATTCGTCGACGGATTGATTGTTGACGAGCGCATATGTCCGAGTGACGCAGTTCTCGTGTCCAATGCGTGAGCTGGGCTCTGCTGACGTCAGTTTGGCACCAGTGACGCGCTTTTGGAACCGCGGATATATCATAGTGAAAAGGCGGAGAGCTTTCGAAGGCAAGAAGGCACAATATAGTCCGCTATATGTTCAAATGTTCGTATCGAAAAGCTGGCTTTTGACTTTCTAGCCTCTTTCTTTTGGCCAACTAAACGATATGCAATTAGTGAAGTCCCAATTTAAAATCATTCATCCCAACCCAAAATTCGTTTCATAGGCCCTTTAACCATCTATCAGCATAAACTTTGAGTGGGAAATATATGATGACACAAGGAAGACATCATAGTAAATTGTGCAGTAGTGAGGTCAAATTTATTGCGTTTCCTGAAAAGTTCATGCTTTAAAGCTGGACTCAACGTTGATACTCCTGTGAGGATGCGGCTTGCTTCTCGCCCAATGAAGTAACAAGAAGCCGACGTTTGGCAGACAAAATACGTGCAAGGCTCAAGGTGACCAATTTTAAGTTGTAGTTCACTGGTATACTAGACGGGATTATCGAAATTGAGCTCAAAGATGCACTCGTGGGGTGAGGTGACTAAGCCATATCTTACTAAGTTTGCATGCGCACGCACAATATCCGGTGTTTCGGGAACCAAGGAAAGTGCCCCCGTCTTCGTTTTGTATCGCTCGAGAATCAGTGAATTATACAATGTGCATTCGTAAAAAGTCAGATAATCTAAAACGCAAGCAGGGCGTTCGGTCGCGGGGTGATAGCATGAGATGAAGCTGCTCAGTCGAAACCGAAATTCAGTGGCCAATTAGTTCCCCGAGTGCACTGCTTGGTAATTCGCCGCGATGGGGCGCATCGGTTTTGGAAGAAGTCCATTGTCCAAAACACCGGAGACTGTTACTCTAGCGCAATACTCTTACAATTTCCAGGAATGGTCTCCTTTATTCACAAACCGCCCAGGCCCCAGCCGTAAAATACGCGCTTGGCTCTTTTCACTCCTAAAAATATAAGTATGCATACTCACCCGAAATTCCCTCGAAACTTCAATGGTTGGAATTTCGTAACTCACTTAATGAGCGAGAAGGTCGATCGGCATTATGTATAATAATGAGCGGCAACATAAAAATTCCCCTTGAGGCAAAGTGACCATCCTGCATAAATATATATCTACAACAGATCACTGAACGTAAATTCAAGCGGGTGCATTTTCATCTCTGGAACTGCACGACCATCGGAGCATAATACGTACCGCCCACCTCATTGTATAAAGAAATGCCAAATAGTGAATACACCGAAAGAAATCCCATCTCATTTGAGAGAAGCAGTTTTCTTTTCCTCCCGTGGCTGTGACCTTATGGTACAGATCAGAGTTTAGCTGGCTACAGATCTCCGTCTTAATACTCCTCTCAAACGAATAGCAAGTTATTGAAATAGTCAGATAGTTTAAGATTGAGTTTTTGGATCAGACTAACTTTGTATAAAAGCGATGCACTTCCTTTAGTTCGTTCGAGTAATTTAAATTTGTATCAACCACAGATGACCGCTTCGTGTTCGGAGAGTAAAATGTATGCCTCGCCACACTGTGGTGCCTGATGCGCATCTCCGACAAGTGTGTTTAGTTTTCAATACGGCCCACTAGCTGAGGTGTTTCTAAAGTGGCAACATAATGCGTCACATATGAGTCGCCGGACGGTCTATCTGGTTTAATCGATTGTGGCGACTGGTCCTAGAAACCTCAAAAACTAAAAAGGGAAGCAGGTGCTAGTGCCTCTGTTTTGTAAGAGAATGTAAAGATGGGCCAATTGGTACCTCGCATTGAAACAAAAAGCGCCAGAAAACAATGCATAAAAGAAGACAATCTCTTTTTTCGTCTCTTTTCTTTTCCCGTTCTCTGGCGCTTTTATGTTTGGTGTCTCTGTTTTCGAGGTGGCTCACTGTGGTTCTTGGAGTTTCCATCAACTTTCAGGTTGCAGAACAAGCTACAGCAGCTACATACCTTTCTTGAGTACCCAACTATTCTGTGACGATATGCAGTGATCCTGGGGGTGCTGTGACGTCACGAATTTAAAAACCGAAGGAACATAAGATGAACGTGGCAAACGCATCAGTCGGAGAGGTCTTCTAGGAATTGTGGCCAGACCAGCCCGTTTTTTTTTAACTTAATCCCAGGAACCTCTACCTCATCTACTTTTCTCAAGTCTTGGTGGGATCAGGCATGGCCTCGGTGTGCGTGCTGTCTTATTGTCACGCTCTCAACAGAGCCGTGTAAGTTCGCCATTCGCTTTGAAAAGTTGGTATTAGATAGAGGCACGAATATCATTTTGAAATACTTTGTGTCTACACATTAGATTGATAATCTTCCCATGCAGCCGCAGTTCTATTTTGATCTCGACGGACCACAGTGACATCGCGCTCTTCCGTTTGTAAGCCTGACCTTGAATAGTGATAGCACTTGCAATAGGCATCATATTGATTTTCATTTCGTAATCCAGCACGTCACACTTCATCCCCACAGTTCACTCACAGAGAAACCCGACAAATATCAAGAAATAAGGCACCAAATCTGGTGCAGAAGAAGAACAGATACACTGCAGTGTCGGTGAATATTTTGACAGCAGTCCGTCAGTATTACCAGAAAACCAAGACATTTTGACCTTCAAGAGTACACATGTAGGTCTATGTATTCCAGTAATCATTAAAACCAAGGCAGTTTCTAAAGTTACATTGAACTCAATGAAAATAACTGCCAGAATAAAACCTCCATCGTTGACCAATAAAGCGAAAATACCAAATAAAAATAACACCCTTCCCTTTTAATTATCGCGACTATTTCTTAATGTACAATTACCGGATACTTTTACACTGCATCACTGCATATTGTGAAAAACGCAAATGACTCTGCATATACAAGTCTTATTTTCTTTCTTTACCATATAGTAAAAAGGGGTACAATGAAAATATCAGAACAAACACCTTTCTGTCTTCTGCAATGTTCAGTGCCTACGTCATTGGGTAAGTGGATCACAGACATTTACATATAAAATTAGCTAATGGTAAACGCACCGCGGGTTTCAGAGACGCAAGGATGGCCGTGGCTAATTCGAGTTTCTTCCAGCTCGAGAATTACGTTCCGATTACTTTCTCCCTGTTTCCTAGGGTGGTCAGAATGCGCGAGGACATGTGCACAGCGTGACACTATTAGCACAAACAGGCGTTCGTCGGTTTCTTTTCTTTTTTATTTTATTGGATTCTAAGCGTTGTCGTCAAAGCTACTAGTCGGGTGTTAAGTGCTCATTTGGCGCTCTAGCCTAAGACGATAACATTTTATGTCCGCTAATGAAATTTCGGTGTCCAACCTGAAAATCTTCCAATGGCGTGTTTGTGCTAAATCTATTCCGCAGTGGGCAGTAGATGAAACTTTCGAGGGCTATTCGTTCGAGCTGGAAGCTGGCTCTCTAAGAAAGAAAACAAATCTTACCGACGCATTGCTGGCACAGCCAGGTAATCCTAGCCTACGTACTCCGCACCCTAAAAACTTCAGTGCGCCTTCTTTCCTGTAAAGCACTTCAGAAAGCCAATTACTGGAATCTATACGGAGGGAACTCGGTCCATCACGAGGCTTGTGTTTAAACCTCAAAAGATAGAGTCTGCGTTTTGACACTGAGCATAACGTAAGAACGTGAAATGATATCCTCGGTGTTAATTCACACTTAAGTATATGTACGTTTAGTTAAAATTAAATACGTTTAACGTAGTCCCATAGTGCAGCTAAGTGGCGCGCGACAATGCAGTAAAGTTACTACTCTCTTTTCTTTAAAGACAATGACAGCAAGACGTATTTCTATACAAAAAGATACATCATCGAATGATAAAACAAAATATAAAAACATATCCCAGGACAGTTAAGCACTTCTTATGAGTTGTGAATGCGAAAGCATGAATGTCCAATTGAACACCGCGGAGTGTTCCGCGGCGTTTTGCGGCCGCCGACGATGTAGACGCTTGAGGCGGCGCCATGTTCGTCGGCGCCTAGAGGAGCAGAATCGGCCGAGCACGCGCCACCATGTTCCTGTCACGGGGAACAAGGGGGACCGCAGCGCCATGGAGTTTATTCCTTGAAACTAGGGCGCGCGCCCGCAAGGCGAGTTTATATTCTCCGTTTTGCTGCTACAGACTACAGGCTTCGCTCCATGAGAAAGGAGACTTTAGGTGTGCGGTTTGGAGCGGCTTCAATTAGAGCTGATAACGTCGGTTCGTTCCATGCGTCAGTTAATGTTTTTGCATCATTATATCGCTGTCATCAATTTTAAACTTCTACGATGTCTTTCAGACTAAGAACCCTTTGGAATACTGTGTATTATCTCCCCAATAAGTGTAGTTATTTTTCGAACCAGTCGCTGATTGTGCTCGCAATTCCGAAATTGCTCAAATATTGTATGCGCCTTTCTTGCATCATCGAGTTCACCGAACTAATTGAGTGCTACTCCTGCTTTCGAAGCATAACGGCAGATCTTCAAGTTTTCATAATTCGCGGAGAGTATACACTGCACCGCCGTATACCCGGAACATAAAATATTTTTACATCTTTCACCAATTGAAACAAAAACCCTAAAATTAAAAAAAAAAAAGTTATGAGTGCCAATTTACCCTAAAGCCCTTGGAAGGGCCAACCCTGCAATCTATGGGAAGACATTGGCAAATGATGAGGCCTACAAATATCTTTAGAAATAAAATTTAAAAAAAGCCTTCGCTCTGGATTTGAGAATAGTGAAACACCACCGCGCAGTATGCTTTTAGGTATTAACATATTATAGACCTCCCCACGGAGCGTGACGAGGGAAATGTAACACAATAAGACCGCCTGGAAGTCGATATTGGTGTTTAAGTCATGCACGTACAGTTTACCCGCACGTATCCAGCATTGACGGTTGCAAATACTCTTTCCTCGTGAAATCTACCCAAGACCGGAACAAATCGCCACTGCCGTTCCTTCCGTAAAGGTATTTAAAAAATAAAATGTTAAATTTCTTTCTTTGCGTATAGTCAATCGATGTTTTGTAGTGTGTATAACTTCGTGTATCATACCTTTATAACCGCACGTTCTAATGTTTGTTGTTTGTCGTCCTGCAATATCTCGAAAAGAGTCGGCAGTAATTGAAATAAATAAATAGAATAAGTAAATATCGCAGAGAGATTTGCTTTTTCATGTGCTTTGCGGGAAAGACGACGCTACAGATTTCTTAGGGTGCCTGCGAGAAGGGCTGCACGCTTCCGTCAACGTGTAGCCTTTGCGGCCAGAAGGTATCATCGCCTCTGCCACTCAGACCGCATGGCTATCGCACTACGGTACCGATAACTATTCCCATCGGTGGAGCCAAATAAGAGAGGATTAATGATGGCGGCCTTTAGTTCCAGTAAGGAGCTATATACTCAGGGTATATATTTGCAACCTTTCTAACTCGCTGTCGCAATACGAAGCCGCAGTGGCGGCGGTTGCGTGAAACGTCGTCAGCTGGAATACCTTGCGGTTAGGCATTCATATTATTGAGCTGGGACAGCACAGCAGACGATCGTGGGATGTGTGAGCAATAAAAAAGAGTCAATCCAATATTAAGCTTCATGTTGCCGTCTTCCAATAGGGCAATCATAAGCCCCCCAATAAGCGGGTACGTGGTGGAAACCTTTGGCTACAGAAAAGGATCGATGTCACTCCTGGGAGTTCTGCTGGCATGGGTAAGACACGGTTTACTTTGGCTGCATGTCACTGACAGCTTAAGAAACTCAGGGTGTGTCTACTTTCAAATTTTATAGTGTCGCTCTACAGGCAGTCCGGTCGCCGCATCAGCCGAGGAGAGCGCCGAAGAACGAATTACGAAGCAAGAAGTATGCTTATAATGGACCTCGTCCTAAGTTCGTCATCTGTCGGTGACCATGGATGGCGAACATTTTCAATTGTATTCTTGAGTTAGCCTATATTTTGCGCTATAGAGGTAGCAAGGTGATATTATGTACAAACAAATCATAATAACAAGTTAGGTTGATAGCAAATAAAATTTCGATATTAATTCGACGTTTCTCCAAGAACACGTATCTCCTTCGGGGTTACGTGAAGTTAACGAGACGTCGGCTGTCCCGTTGGATTACGGCAGCATGTAGTTGCTTATGTTAGTATACAGAATAAGAATCTATAGAGCGCGAGAACGCACATTGGCCTAGAAAGAATTCTAAGTTCAAATATTTATTCTCATTAGAGCGATTAGAGCTTGCAGTATGTAGCTGGCAGTTCCTCTTGTTAATTTCTGTTACCTCGTTTTCAGACCCCAGCAACCCTGATCCCAAGATTGAAGCTTTTCGAGAATCCAAGGGAACATAATGCGGAGTTGCGTGTTCTTAGGTGGCACTCGAAGAGGTCGGTTGTCTCGCCACGTGACGCAACTCAAATATAAGGATGAAATGAAGATAATAATGCCAATTTTATTTTGACGTCCTTTTTTGTACTTACATCGCAATTCTACAGCACTCAAATATCGATATAGCCACCAGCAAGCTAAGAACGGTAGGAAGGAGCTTCAGCTTTCCCGCCCCCAACTCGAGCATCCTGCCTTCGACAACACTGCTGCGTCTCGTGCTCCGCGTGCGCGCACGCGCAGCCAAAGCACAACGGAAGGCACAGAGTGCGTGCAGAAGTCCGGCCGTTCGCAAGGCACGATCCGCCGTTCTGATTCTGTCAGTGGCTATAGAACGTCTAAATTAATTTACTTTTCGCTGATTAATAAAAGCGCAGCTGCGTGCGAATGAGGCTTAAGTTCCTTAATACCGCGCATCGTTCTTTTACGAGTAGCGCAACAAGCCAAGTATTATTGACGAAGCACATTCCGAAAGAATAGAACGCCGCTTCGAATATCATTGTGCCTCTATTCACAGCTCCAAAGGACGCCACGCCACAAAGCGCAAAGTACGTAAAGGCGAAGAGCAAGGACCTATGCTGCCTACCCAAGCGTGCCGCGAAAACTGTCGCCGCTTGGCGGCTGAATTGTGAAAGGGGAAGAAAGGGGAGGAAATGCATGCGAACAGCCCATTCTAATGATGGTCTCCTGCGAGTCGCCATATGTTTACTCTGCTGTAGATCGGTATTATGGGCGTGCGCAGCAGCTCTCTTCTCGCAAATTTTCGTACGCCAAGCATGCGTCCACGGCCCATGACTGCAGTTTCGGCAGTGGGGCTAAATTTTAAGCTTTTTTTAGAAGAATTTATGTAGGTACTTCTGGGTTCTTCCTGAAAGCCGCACCGTCGTGTCAGCCGGCGCAGGCAAGAATGTAGCCACTTATAAAATGCACAGAGCGCGTCTCTTACGTATATACCGACCGGCCGCTGAAGTTTGGTGCGGCAAGTAGCGTCTTCTAATGCGTTATTATTGCAACTCTGAGACGGCCCGCGGCAAGGCAGCCGCTGGATGAGAAGCCGAGCTTGAACCCCGTCCGAACTGCGACGCAGCTCTCGTGCCCAATCGTTCGATGGAATGGCCTACTCAAAGTGGTCTTTCTCTGCCACCTGCCGCGCTGACTAGCAGCCGTCGTATGCCCTCCCGTTCGCTGTTTGCGGCTATAGGAAATTTAGGCCAACGGTGAAGACGGGACCATATGGAGGGACCAGCAGTAAGGAATCCGCTTTTGGCAAAACGCTTAGCTAAGGTACATAGATAAAAGGCGCACTCCGGTGTTAGGAACAGAACGCCCTGCACTAAAAAAAAAGTTGAGTAAGAAACAGAAATTGTCTGGCAGTTGGCTGTAAAGCTCTGTTCTCTGACCTTTTTTAATTTTTGTTTTTTCGTTTTGTTATTTAACATACTTTTTTGTAAAATAACAAGTTCCCGCAAAAGAAACATGGCGGCTGGCAAGCGACAGAGGAGCAATAGGAGTAGGGTGAGGCCTAGCGAGCTGGACTACTTTTCACTAAATTACGATTCTCAAGTGCGTATGCCCGTTTGCTGTCTTCCGTACGCACTAAAACACTCCAAAACGCCTCTCGAAGTACCGGCACCGCACTTATTACGAGTAGGAGCGAGAATCTGAGTGAGGGATCCGCGGGTTTGTCCGCGACAGCTTTCGCACGGCCGGCTGGATTTGCTTCGCAGTCAGAAAACATTCCAAGAAGGAATCGCATAGCGACAAGTTGAATGCTGTCTTTATTTAAGAAAGTATCTGCTTGCTGTGCTTGCTGTAAGTGATCCGGCGTTTTGGTTGACAGCGACGAGGCCAGGCATCACTGATTCAAGAAGCGTCGGTTTCTATCGTTTAACGCCTCACCTGTCAGCATTCGTTATCTAGTTTCAAGTCCTTTGTAATCCGCACCGCGCTTGTGCACAGACTTCGCGCTATTCAGAGCACAAAACACCCATTCAGTTGGCCTCACAATTACCGCGATTGTTATCGAACTGAGAGGTAGAGACGTGGGAGGCCAGTGGACCGCAGACCAGCTGGACCAGCTGTTTTTAATGCAATAAATACATGAGTGCTCAACACTAACCTTATTGAATTAAGCGGCAGCTTGCGCCACCTCAGAAGTGTAGTAGTCACCGCTCGATAGTGCTAAAAAAATTATTTATTTTTTCATATTTTATGAGACAATCACTCATAGCAATTGCTCATACACACCAATTGCTCATACACACAGCACGAACACCAACCAAAACCGAACACTGTTACAGGCACATACATATCAGCAGTACAACAAGGCACAAACAGCTCCAACACAACACCTCCGCGACTCTAACCCGATTCGTATATATGCCCTACCATTTTCTGACAATGATTAGGCAAGTGAGTGCCGCTTTTTACTGGACGAATACAAAACGCATTTGCAAGTAATATTGTATACAAGTCCTCGGTGTATTTAAATTGGCAGGCTAGACACCTCGAAGGGCAACATGATATAAACGTAATCGGCGATAGTAACACCGCACGGCATGCTCCCGATTAGTTTCATTTTCAGATTCACGCAGTGATGAGCTTACTCAAGCCATGTTGCCCCATCCTTGTTTCGCGCGTGTAATAGCAGCACAAGTTACAACATTATCTGCATTCCTAGTCAGTAATCGGCTAAAGATAACATAACTCTTATTCTTGTTTTGTTCAATTTGTTATTTTCCCCTTAAATTCGGTGCTTGGGAATAGGTGACTTAAATGTAGCGGGTAAACGCTGGCGGCACGCTTTCCCGTGTTGGTCGAGGTACCGATGAGCCGCCCTACTCGCTCCACTTTAAAAGTTCCGAAATAAAATATCGAACCCTTATGTAAAAAACAAAAAAAAAAAGTATTAAGGTCAATTATATATTTTTTTAAAATATCTAGCATAGCCAATTTCTGTTTTGTTTTTATGTACTGCATTTGGAAAAGACACACTCCCCTATCAAATTATATTAAACTTTCAGTTTTCTGTTCGCAACTAGAAGGTTGGCACGCTCCAAGGACAGGGACACTTCATATATGCGGTGTATTTAGTTCAAAGCTTTGGGGCATTACAACCAGAACTATACTGCATATATATAAAGTGGCTATAATGGAGACAAAGTGTTGATGTGGCAATTGTTTTTATTATTTTAGTTTCCAAACTTGATATACTATTTCATAATGAAAATATTTTCTCTTAAACAAAAATAAACCTTTCAAAACAACCCTGTAGGTACTTTTCAAACATTGTGGAAATCTAAATCAGAAAAGGAGTCTTTTTCAAGCACTGGACTGTCAAACTATAATAAATATGGTAATATTTAGAGCAACCTTGCAGCCTCCTTCACCTTTGAATATGAAACAAGTCAATAAACTTACATGAAAACAGGGAACATTTAAAAAAAAAACATTGTTATGAATGTATTACAAACCTATTAAATAATTAAAAGATACAACGCTCGTCATTTAATATTTAAAAAATAAAATACCAGAAAATATTATAACACACTAAGGGATATTTACACCACGCAAGATACTGGGCCATAGAACCGAACCACCAAAATGTCGTGGTAGCTGATGCACAAAAATGTAGTGATTCTCTGATGGAGAGGCGACGATGTTGGTGGGTCGACGATCAGGCTGCTACTACTTGGCGGCTGGAGACATCTAGGAAGGGCCGGTAGAGCGGCCGGGTTACGCGGTGCCCTGACGATCGAGACGAGGCAGAGGTGATTGACTTTTAGGTTTAGGTTTAATGAATCATAAAGCAGAGCATCAAAACTGAAGAACACGAACGGCGAGAGACGCGCGAGTTTAGCCTCGAGCTGACGCTTATAACAGCACAAATTGCGTCCGTGACGACGCAACAATCTAGTAAAAGCCAATTACTACACAGCCACTGAACTGGAACCCGCTACTGAATGGGAAAGTTGACGGGCTACGTACGTACAGCGGGGAGATCACAACAACGACGGGTGCAGCTTACGTCAGAAATGATCCAAACGGGAAAACCAACGTTCACAAGCAGCTACCCGGCATTCATCTTGAAAAATAAGCTCCGCACCAAAATTAAGACCGAAGAAGACAGTGTGCACGTTAATCTTTGCACTAAAATTACACATACATATAGTCTTTTTCTTTAAATAAACAAACAAAACTTTAATGCGTTAAACACGTTTAGAGAGTGAAGCTTTGTGAAGTGAAGCTTTGTGAAGTGAAGAAATACCTAATTATCCAGAAGGGTAAAACAGAAAATGTCTGTCTTTTTATTAAACAGGTTAGCAGATATTTTCTGTATGACAACAGACAGAATCTGTAAAAATGCTGTAATTTCACGAACATTTTTTACAGCCCATGCCAGGTAGAATAAACTATAAAAAAAATTAAACGTTATCTTATTTCCGCGAAATGTTCTCCCACAAGCGTGTAAATTTGATATACTTGCAAAGGTTGTGCAGTTTATCGAGGTTACACTTAGGCAAAGCTTGACTGCTGGCCGACGTTGGACAGAAGAAGAATGTAAATAAAGGTCATGCCTAGAGCACTTCGGGAACTTGAGTGTGGAGTTCCGTTCTTTGAATAGGGAGGACTAGGCTACCATTGCAATATTGTTTTATTTTCACACTGCAGCTGACCTGTGACCATGTTTTTTTCTACCTCATTTACTTTATTTCTTCATGTTCCAGACGCTGATTAGGTTTGCCGTGGAGATAAGCTGAAATCACTGAAAGATAAATGGGTGTAATCGCTAACCTAGTGTTCCTCTCGGGACAAGAGGTAATCAAAATGAAGACCTTGGTTCCAATTTAAAGGAGGAGGAAATACATTTGATTGAATCGCCTGCTCATTTTAAGCTAGGCGCAATATTTATTTAATCAAAGTATCGCACCTTGTCCGCGCGACGATATGGTGAAGAGTGACTATACCCACCTTTCTAAATTATTTTATATACGTTTTGCACACGGATACAGAGGTACTCACAAGATATCAGTCGAGCCTACACAGTATGATATTGTATATTGTTAGGAAATCACACATTATTCACTCTACTTTAACAACCATAAGAAAAAATAAAGCCCTGGGAAAACCTTGTGTAATGCAATTTGGTATCTGATCTCGTCCTTTGAGGAAAATCGAGTTTTTGAGTTGTAGACAAAAAACATCTTTGGCTATCCTTGCTTTGTACAAATATAGTTGATTAAAATTGTTTAACAAATATATTATCTAGAAGACATCTGCTCACAAAAAATATGTATTTCATTGAAGTGATATCCCCATCGTTTTTGTATCCTCTGTTGACAAGCCTCAGTACAATGAAGTCTACTATTTATATTTAATATAAACTTAGTATATAAAAAAATACCGATTTTCGAGAGTGTAATCAAAGGGCCCATGAAACAAACTTTGGGCTAAGAAAAATGATTTGGAATTGGGACTTTACTAATCGCATATCGTTAAGTGGGGAAAAGGAAGAGGGTAGAAAGTCAAAAGCCAGCTTTTCGGTACGAACATTTGAAAACATAGCGAACTATTTTGTACCTTCTTTCCTTTGAAAGCTCTCGGCCTTTTCACTGTGATACATCCGGGGTTCTGAAAGCGCGTCAGCGGTGCCAACCTGACGTCAGCCGAGCCCAGCTCACGCACTGGACAAGAGAACTGCGTCACTCGGACCTATGCGCTCGTCAACAATCAATCCGTCTCCGAATATTTGGATTTGCGTACGTGACCAATGAGTGCCCTGACGGAACTTATCGTCACTGGCGAATGACAAGTTCTATGGTGTGCATAAAATGCACGGTGGAAGCTAGGAGTCATCGCACCGGTGCCGAAGGATGTCACGACGACGTGATTTCTCAACTCGCATTTGAGTTGAGGATTAAAGCTAAGGAGGAAGAACTGGGAAAATCGTTTCATGACCCCTTTAATGATTGATCATAATGAATAATTAATATTTATTCTGATAATCACATGGTTCCTTCTGAAACTCCTGGTTCTAAAACTCGTCATCTAAAGCTACTTAAAGTATAAAACTTTAAATTTCACCTAAAGTCAGGGTCCACAGTTATAAATCCGTAGAAAAGTGGACCCTGGAAGCGTTTAAACAATGCAGTAAACTACACAATATTTGCCACATGGCTGGACGTTGGACGATGTTCAATGAAGTAGATTATTATAATTACAAATTAAAAACAACTGCGGTCCCGAAACAAAACCTTAAGCATGCCCGAGATGACATTAAACATATTGCTTCTAATTGCTTAAGTTATCTTCCCGTGAAAAGCATTCTCAGTGATGTTAAAGGGTCCATGAAACGATTTTCCTACTTCTTCCTCCTTAGCTTCAATCCTCAACTCAAATGCAAATTGTGAATTCACGTCGTCGTGACATTCTTCGGCACCGGTGCGGTGACTCTTAGCTTCCATCGTGCTTTTTATGCACACGATAGAACTTCTTATTCCCCAGTGACGATAAGTTCCGTCAGGGCACTCATTGGTCACGAACGCGAAACCAAATCTTCGTCGACGGATTGATTATTGACGAGCGAATACGTCCGAGTGACGCAATTCTCGTGTCCAATGCGTGAGCTGTGCTCGACTGACGTCAGGTTGGCACCGCTCACGCGCTTTGGGAACCGCGGATGTATCATAGTGAAAAGGCGGAGAGCTTTCGAAGGAAAGGAGGTACAAAATAGTCCGCTATATTTTCAAATATTCGCACCAAAAAGCTGGCTTTTCATATTCTACCCTCTGTCTTTTGGCCGACTAAACAACGTTCGATTAGTAAAGTCCCAATTTAAAATCATTCATCCCAGCCCAAAATTCGCTTCATGGCCCGTTTAAACACCGGCGATATGTGCAACATAAACGTACGCGGCAATACATAACACACTTTTCGCAAGTAAAAACACCCTCTCCCTGATTTTCTAGTGACATTGGGAGATAATCTCATTCTAAACTTAAATGAGTTCATTATCACAAATTTTAAGATTTCTAATACCACACTGGTGACAAGTAAACCGTCTATGAATGTCCGAATTAGTAACTCTAAATATTGCGCTACAAAGACTTGGGGGACGCGCACTATAAGGAAAAACATTGGTCAGCAATTCTGAACTGCTCACCATACGCCTCTCTGGGGATGGAATGATGATATGCCAGAAAGAGGTGGTGCTGTGTAGAGCCTGCTTCTTTAAAATCGAGCAGAAAAGTCCCACAGCTGCTGTCTACCACTTAGAGTCAATGACACCTCAGAAAACGAAGGGAACGGCGCGTCCCAGTCACCTCATCATCGCCCCGCAGCGCAAGAAATTGAAACATTGGCCGATAAGGACACCGATGACCGTTTTACGAAGCAGGAAAGGGGAAAGTGATAATTAAATCCCTCTCTGAGCTCCTTCGCGCGTGCCGCCCCAAGGATGCAACTAAAACACCAGTCACTGGTCAAATCTCTTTGTCGAATGAACGAATGAGAGGAACGATTAACATCACATGTTTTAATGGCCACGAAGTCTTCAGTTGAATGCTGGCTATATATTGGGGTTTCCCGTGCCAGCATTAGTACAGTGTACCTAGGGAGTACAAATGAACAAGAAGAAAAAAGATTCACAGCGGCGCGCATTACGTAGCCTTCGACTTTTGAGAGGTATTTACTCTACCGTTGAAATGAGCAGCCGACGTGTCGTCATGCAACCTTGAGTCGGAGAAGAACTGAAAGAACGCTCCCAGTTCTTATTTTCGTTTTCCAGGCCTGGTGGTTTGCTGCGGCCGACGCCTGGGTCTTCTGGCAACGTTATGACACGTCTTCTTTTTAGAGCCCATAAAGAGAGATAGACGGCGAATTGCAGAACTTCTCGTATGGAGTTCGGTGCCGGTTTTAGCTGCACCGTACGCCTACCATTTCCGCTGCTGGAAGATTTTTCGATGGCATATCCTACAGTAGCGACCCCTCATCCTGTAAAATTTGGACAGCGACCAACTAAAACCCGGTGCTAGTTTTCGCTCTAGTGTTAAAATGATAACAGCGCAAATGGGAAAGGTTTAGTAGAAGTCAGGACAAATACTAACAAACAACTGAATATTTCCTTCTACTGGTACTTGTGATTTTGCGCAGTGTTCATTTCATTGTATGTAACCAACTAGGCTACCAGTTGGTTTTGATTCGTATTCGTGGTTAAAGCCAGCCATTTCGCGGCTCGGCTAGAGCTTCTATGGCCACGAAGCAGCACGTCATATATCTACAGCGTACAAAATAAATAATCGACCACCGTCCTTGGACGAGTTTCGATTTTGTTGAGGCGTGGCCTAAAAAACTGAAGCCGCATCGTGTCAAACAAAAAAAACAAAAAATGTGCCATTTATTTTTGTGTTATCTGATATTTTTCCACCTGACGTGTGGCAAAACAGCTGCCTCTTGCCAAAAGTAACGAAAGGAACAGCCGATCAATTTCAGACCGTAGTTCGGTATCGGCCAAAGTCACACAGTGAAGACGGCATTCACGTAAAAGTAAAGACGTCTTTTTTCTAATATGTTTCTGTGGTAAAGTACTACCGAATCGCCGGTGTGGCGATATGTTTGACACAGAGCTGACCGAGCCGGGATAATGAACGTCTTTACTCCATGATAGCGGATCCCGAACAACCCGCTCGCGCACTAGGCTCGATAAGAGCATGCGTTGTCGTCGTCGTCTGGTCTCCAGCTCCCATCATCTCTTCCCCTTTAAAAAGAAGATTGGAAGGACTGAACCTGTTTCCTATATCGAGTCGAGCACC
This sequence comes from Ixodes scapularis, assembly GCF_016920785.2. Taxonomy (NCBI): domain Eukaryota; kingdom Metazoa; phylum Arthropoda; class Arachnida; order Ixodida; family Ixodidae; genus Ixodes; species Ixodes scapularis. The sequence continues at coordinate 43,709,883 of NW_024609857.1, read as the reverse complement.
GTGGAACTGGCACAGGAGTTAAAAGCTGGCAGGAGTCAAGCTGGTCTTGTGACCGCTTTTTCCACAAGCCTCCAGTATCAAGTACTCTGTATTTGATGCAAATAAAATATCAACAACAACAACAACAAAAGGGGCTGGTTCTGGGTTGTTGAGGGACTTATAAATGGACTTGGGTTTGCGGAACTTGGATTAGTGTGATTCTGGTCCGGCAACGGGTCCAGCCCTCGTTCAGCTAGAGCTCTGTCGCAGGGAATCTCGCTCTCTGATGTTGAAGGTGTGAGTGGCGTCTATGGGTCAGACCATTCGGGAAACCCAAGTGGGTCTTCTGTGCGGCGCTGGCGAACTTGGTCAAGATGGCGGCGCACCAGGTTCGAATTGGCTTGCATCGTCACCATGCGTGAGCCTTCCGCGCTCTTGACGATTCCCGGCAGCCATTTTGGGCCCTTACCGAAGTTTTGGAAAAAGATCTTTCTGTCCAGTTTATAAAATGGCGGAGTTGGCTTACTCCCGCCCTGTGCAGTCACCCCTCACCTCTTGTCCAGAAAGCACGTGTTCAAACGTGACCGGATCTGGTATCCCAAAAGTAACTTGCCCGAAGCCACAAGTGTACGCAAATATTTGAGAAGCAATCGGCACAACTTGACGTCCAGTGTAGACTTGCTTGTCTTCTTCAAGGCATCCTTAACCGTACGGACGGCTTGTTCGGCCAAGCCGTTCGATTGTGGATGATACGGGGCCGTGCGGTAGTGCTCCATGGGGTTCCTCTTTAGGAACTGACAGAACTCTTCGCTTGTAAATGGTGTCATTATCCGTGACGACACTCCGTGGGATTCCAAAGCGGCTGAACAGCTCCCGAAGTTGTCGGATTGTGGAATCCGACGCTGCATGATTGGTAGCTGTAGCTTCAATCCACTTCGAGTATGCGTCGATGACAATCAGGATCATCTTCCCGTCGACGGGCCCGGCATAATCCAAGTATAACTTCGATCAGGGTTCACCGGTCACCGGCTAGTCAACAGGTTTCTGTGCTGCTGGCATAAAAGCCGCTGGAATACATGTCTTAGATCTCTAGGTGAGGTCTACGATAGCCGAGTCCATTGAGGGCCACCGGAAGTTTGAGCGAGAAACCGTCTTCATGGCCGACGCACCTTGGTGGGTCTTGTGAAGCAGATTGAAGACAGCTTCGCGGGCCTTTTCTGGAATGATGACTCGGTTTTCCCAGTTCAGCAAGCTGTGATGCACCGAAAGCTCGTCTTTCCTGCTCCAGAAAGGTCGAAGCCCCTCTTTCTCCGCCGACAGCTTCCGCGGCCATCCGCGCTGGACATAACTGATGACGCTAAGCAACGTCTTGTCTTCCGCGGTCATCTGTGCCATCTGTTTCGCTGACACCAAGCCGTTGTCCGGCTCCTCAAAGAAAGCAATTATTTCACGAAGCTCCTCTTGTAGTTCCTGCGGATCCACTTGAAGGGGAAATCTACTCATGGAATCGGTATTGGCTTTACTTGTCCCTGGCCGGTTCTCGATGCGATAGCTGTATCCACCCAGGATGATGGCCCACTGTAGAATTCTGGCCGCAGCCATCGTCGGCACGGCCTTGTCGTGATGAAAGAGACCTCCCAAGGGCTTCTGTAACCAGAGTGGACTCCCTACCCAACGAGTAGTCCCTAAACTTCGTGACAGCGAACACCAACCCCAAGGCTTCTCGTTCCAGTTGGGAGTAGTTCTCAGCCCTCTCAGTGTCCGAGAACGAAAACCGACCGGCTTCACTTCGCTTCCACAACGATGGGAAAGGGCGGCGCCAATTCCATATGGTGAAGCGTCACATTCAAGAAGCAAGGGTTTTGTAGGGTCATAGTGAGATAACATGTTGGCCTCACTTAGGATTGTTTTTGCTCATTGAAACGCCCCGTCTTCATCTTTTCCCCAGTGCCATTTTTCTCCCTTCTGTAACAGTGAGTACAAAGGGGACAACAATGTTGCCATGTTTTGCAGAAACAGGTTATAGTAAGTTATAAGGCCCAGGAACGAGCGGAGCTCGCTGACGTGCGTTTGTGCTCGGGCATGCTGGAGGGCCTCCAGATTCTTGCCGGTTAGATGCAGTCCTTTTGTGTCAACCCTGTGTCCGAGGTAGATAACTTCTGATTTCGGAAGAAACATTTCTCCTTGTTCAGCTTGACTCCGTTATCACGGAGCACTTGCAATACCCGACGTAGCCTTTCACCGTTGTCCTCGTTGTTTTCTGCTACCAGGACATCATCCAGGTACACTTGAACTTCAAAATTGCCTTGTAAAAAGGTCTCTATTCTCCTCTGGAAGATTGAAGGGGCAGATGCAACACCAAAAGGTTCAAAATTCGAAACATCAGATTCGAATACAAAGCATCACCCAGTATATGACTGCCTTATTTTTAATTCGACTCTGCCGGTTACTGCAACATTTGTCAGATAAACACGTAAAAGCTGGACAAATATTACACTAACATATCAAATACCACATAAGCCGATACTGGCAACTCCCGAGGAGCGCGGGCGAAAAGTGATCGCAGCGCCCTGGCGAGCTCGGAGTCTCCGCAAGCAGACGAATTCTCCCCAGCGCATTGGTTTTGCCTATCTTAGTGTGAGGTGACCAATGAAAAAAAAGTGTCCCGGGTATTCGCTCCCTTGAATGTTAAAAAATTTGTGCCACCTCATGAGTGAAGGACATTTTTTTCGCGTGAGAATGATTATGCAGCGTTCAGGGGGCAATTTTGGTGCCCTCCCGAAGAAAACACTCTGTCATAACTTATGTAACCAGGCAAAACACGAATGTACCTTCGCGCTGGTTTTTGAAAAAGGGCGGTTTACACACATTTCAGAACATAGCTACGTTTCAACTTCACTGTCTGTCTTATCAATCAATTCGTTTTCTTGTTGCAATTCCCACTTCTCATGAATGTCTTGCTTATAACCGATTGGTCAAATAGGCGAGCTGGCTAATTTCGATAAGGTCGTTTCCGGATGAAGAAGTAAGAGGCAATTTGGAAGCACGTACGTTACTGCGATGTCGGCATGCTCTGGAAGAAGTCGACTGTGCACATGCAAATCTAACACTATTAATAAAATCAATAAAAACGTCGTTGCCAAAAAAAATGACTTCTCGTGCGTTTCAAAGAAAACAAATAGGAGAGAGTCGTTGCGCAAATAAAGGCGATTTCGGTCACGTTATATACGGTGCACAAATTCCTATTATTAGTGCCGGGACGACTGACGTCGTTTGCGTCTTATACGACAACTTCCACTTTTCGAAGTTCAATTTCTTTTTATGTTTGAGGCTATGTTATGTTGGCACGGTCTCCCTTCCTCCTGCTTTTATCTATCTTTTTTCCTGTTTTCTCTTTATTCTGTTTACTTGACGTTGGAACCATTGCGTATTTTGCTTTTCCTTGTTTGGCTTAGTTTTTACTCCCATTTCTTCGCTTCGGCGCTTACTACCTCCGGTTCGTCTGCTACGCTACGTCCGGACATTTTGAGAGCCGTCTGCAACTTGATGTTGTTCTTGTTGTTGCTGTTTTTTCAACTCTCGTCTGTGATAACTTCCTATTTTCGCCTTTGGTCAAGTTTCGAATCCGAAACCTTCATATGTGATTTTGATATTTATTAAGTATATTAAAATGTATAAGCTCGTTATACATTTCTATTCAGGATTTATATCTGTACGTGGGCACATCTGCAATGGGTCATCATTTGTTAATTAACCGGCCGCTTTCGGGCATACACCAGCGCATACTTGGAGATGGCAGGCATGCCATGTGCTGCCTACCACTGCAGAAACAAGTTTCTGCGATATGATGCAAAATCCTTCTTCGCTTCCCAAAGACCGAGCAAATGTAATTCCGTTACTGCAGCATTAGAATTAAACCGGAAGAGCTACCCAAGTCTCGCTTCAAAATCGCCCCTGACACCTCAACAGGCGATTACAACAACTCCACGGAGATCGCGCAGAACTTCACGAACGTCACAGCAGATGCAAAACTGAGCATCCAGTCCTATGCAACCGGGTGGGCAGCCAGTCAGATCTGTCACCATGCTTGCCCAGTCCAACTACAGTCAGAACCACGGAACACCTCGAAAAACATTCCGTCGAAGAACAAGAAATATTCGCACGCAAAAATGACACCACCTTCCGACTTAGCTCGTCACTTAGCCGGTTACGTCAGTCATGCCTTCGACAGACGTTTCACTGATATATATATATAGGGTGGTTCAAGTCACCAGGCTCGATTTAAATGGACCGTAAAAATCGACGCCTGCACGTAGCAATCTAAATTTTTCGTCAAAGGTGTATTTCACAGGTCGGTTTTTTCTTGTAAAATTACAAAGCGTAGTTCCTTTTCTGTAAAAAATTATGCCAAGAAAGTTGCCAGGGTCAACGGCGGGCGGTGACGCAGACGACCAAGTCGAGGTGCGGGGTGCGTTTGACGCTCCTATTGATAGATGACGCTACCTCCATGTTTCGGTCAGAGCTCTGGTTTCGGTTTGCTTTCGAAGAAATATTGAAACTACCCGCGTCGACCGTGTTTTATTGACACGAACGTAATCATTTTTGTAATCTGCTTTTGGCTTGAAAATAAATGCAGACAATGATAGCAAAACTTCACATAACAAAAATAAAAGGAAACGCGGTTGCATAACGACAACGCTGACGGCGCTCTTGCTGCCGGCGGATTTCGTCTGCGTGTCGTCTGCTTCCTTTCGCGGGTCGGTTGCATCTTCGGATGCTGCCTCCGAGACCTTTTCTGTCGTGGTTGGTGAGAAAACAGCCACAATGCGTCACCTGACCGTCCAAGAGAGGGCACAGGTAGTCCTTTGGTTTACAGAAACCAGGAGTATGAGGCAAGTGAGATCGAAGTTTCGAGCCACTTTTCGTAGGCGTCCACCCAACCGTCGGACTGTCATGCGCTGGGTACACCGATTCAACACGCAGAACACTGTGCAGACCAGGCTGCGAGTACTCGAAGAGAGGTCGCCACAGCAGAACAAACGTTACGCCGTGGTTGCTACATTTGCATTGAACTCACGCCTGTTCGTGCGACAAATTGCAAGACGACTTGGTATCAGTAAAAGTTTCATCTGGAGGGCGATCCGCCAACAAATGTATCCGTTCAAGCCAGAGGTTCTGTTCGAGCTGCAGCCAGATGACTTAGAACGTCGAAAGCAATTCTGCGTGGACGAACTTGGGCGCATCTCCACAAACAGGAACCACCTTCCGTTTCTGCTTTTCACGGACGAAGCTATTTTTCATCTCGATGGGCACGTGAACAAGCAGAACACCCGCTGCTGGTCCGACACGAACCCCCACTGGATTATTGAAGAGGCTGTTCAATCACCGAAGATCGTAGTATGGTGTGGACTTTGGAGGGAAGGCGTTGTCGGTCCATTCTTTTTTGAGGGCACGGTCACCGGCGACGCCTACCTTCGCATGCTCGAACAAGACGTCTTGCCGGAGCTGGGATCTTCGCACATGCAAAGGGAGGTGTGCATCTTCCAGCAAGACGGAGCACCCCCGCATTACGCCACCACAGTGAGAGACTGGCTTGACAGAACCTTTCCAGGCAACTGGATGGGTCGAGAATCACCGACAACGCCCTGGCCCCCACGCTCCCTTGACCTGATAATTTGTGATTTTTTTTTGTTTGGGGTTTTGTGAAAGCCCAGATCTACACAGTTCGCGTGCGCACGATGCCGGAACTAAAAGAGAGCATTCTAACCGCCTTCGATGCCATCACGGACCAATCCACGCGTCAGTTCCTGCCTGCTGTGGATTGGTCATCTGCTGCCAGGGCCGTGTGCAAACTCGTCTTTAAAAGACAACACGCTTCATCGGGATCTCTCTTGGCGGCGGCGGCGGCAACGGAACAATGTACTGAATCCTCGTAAATTTGCTGGCTGAGGCAGCGAAAAAGACTCGTCGCTTTATCTAAATACAAGGATCGACCCCGACGGCGGGAGCTGCCATTTCTTCAGTGGAATACGTCCTGTCCACGCGTCAGCTCCTGCCTGCTGTGGATTGGTCATCTGCTGCCAGGGCCGTGTGCAAACTGGTTTTTAAAAGACAACACGCTTCATCGGGATCTCTCTTGGCGGCGGCGGCGGCAACGGAACAATGTACTGAATCCTCGTAAATTTGAAGGTTGGTTTTAACTTCCCCTGTTGACTTGAAATTGTGTTGCTGTTGCTTTGTCGTCGCTGCTGCCAAGTGTTTCTTGCTTTCTCGTGTCTTTTTTTCCTGTTGGTTCTTTGTTTTCTCTGAATACTACTCTTCGATATGACGAAAGATATAGCCAAGTTGTTAAGTGACTTTGAAAGAGATCTCAGGACAGAGTTACGATTAATACGTAACGATTTAAAAGAAATAACGGATATAAAGGACAGCATGAACTTTATAAATAAGGAATTGGAGACTTTCAAAGTGAAAATGACTGCACTTGTGACCGAAAATACTGTCCTGAAAAAGGAAAACACCGAAATGAGAGCAGAAATGGTTGGGCTGACCAAGGCATTAAAAGAAGCTGAAAATAGGCTAGTGAACTGCGAGCAGTACTCGCGAAACAAAAACATCGAGGTTAAAGGTATTCTAAAAGACGAAACCGCAAAGACAGAACAGTTGATAACGAAACTCGGAGATGTCATCGGTGAACCGATAACCAAAGCAGACGTCGAAGCATGTCACTGGGTGCCGACTAAAGATAGCGGCAAAAGCAACATCATTGTCCATTTCATGCACCGAAATAAGCGAGACAGTGTCCTTGATAAGGCTAAGAAAACGCGAATTTCGTGCCGCGACCTAGATCTGCAATCGGATGCTCCAGTATTTGTGAACGAGCACTTGTGCCCGTATTTGATAAAAACTGCTCGGAATGGCGGTGTCTAAGAAACGTGAACATCTTGGGCGGTTTGTGTGGGTCCGAAACGGCAAGATACTGGCGAAAAAATCGGTTGACACTCCTCTTATTTCACTATCACATGAGGATGACTTGAGGCTGACTTGTTAAACATCGTTGTTTTTCTATTTTTTTTTTTTTTTCTGTGTATGCCTTCTCATGGCAGAAGACCTTGGTGCTGTAACGCTTGATCAGTTTAATCTTTTTTTGAGTGAGGGTCACAGAACTGAGATAAGTTTTTTTCATCTAAACGTGCAATCTGCTAGGAATAATGGAGACTGCCTAATGTTGCTTTTTGATTCTTTTCGAACTTCATTTATTATTATGCTAACGGAAACATGGTATATAGATGACTGTGATTTTTTTTGTACTACCTGGATATAATCATTTTTATTTAAATCGAGATTACGGAAGAGGTGGAGGTGTCTCGTTACAAAGGAATTTTTCTGACCTTGAGGTTGTTCCGGATTACACCATCATGACCCGCGACTATGAGATACTCTGCTTCAAAAGAAAAAAATGCATTTACTCGGATTTTTATAGTCCACCAGATGAAAGTGTTTTAATCTTTTTTAACTTTTTAGAACTTTTTTGTTTTGCAAATGAGGAGAGATGTAAACTTGTTTCTTGGTGGAGACCTAAATATAAACTTACTCGAAGAATCGCGTGTCAAAAACGACTTTCTTATTCAACTTACATCAAATAACTTTTGTAATTTTATAAATTCTCCCACTCGTGTCACATCCTCATAGTCCACATTGCTTGATGCTTTTGTGACGAATCAAGAAGTAAGCTCGGTTAGTGCTGGCGTTCTGGAATATAGTTAAAGTGATCACCTACCCATATTCATGTTGATAAATAATATAACAAACCAGAAAATTGAGAGTGAGAATGAAAATAGGACTATAAGGATCTGAAGCGTAAATTCCGCCACTTTAGAAAAATTTCGAGAAACTATTTCACATACAAATTGGGACTCGGTTTTTCCGCTACATCTGCTGATGAAGCGTATAATGAATTTTTAGTTATTTTTAAGAAGATATACGAACACTCTTTTCCTTATAGGCAATTAAAACAAGCTAAAAAGAACCGCAAGCCATAGGTAACTAGAAAATGCTGAAAATCGATTAAAAAAAACAAATAAACTCTATTGTGCGTTTCTTAAAACAAGAACTCCAGAAGATCTTGCTCTTTTCAAAAAATGCAGAAATGCAGTGAATAAGGTTCTTCGCCAGTTTAAATAAACATATGTTCACAGTTTATTTAATGAGACATGTATGAAGAGAACAGATTTTGTATGGAAACAGTTAAACCAAGTGTTAAAACATGGACCCTTTGAGTCAGCTGTACTAGAAATAACCAAAGAAGGTGAAACATTACGAGGAAAAGCTCTCGCAGATGCTTTTAATACGTATCTAATAAATATTTTAAGTAGCATACCGAGTCTGTTATCAATGGCCTTTATGAAACCTAGAAATCAACACAATGCCTTTTTCTTTCCAACAGACGAACAAGAAATACTTTCCACAATGTTATCATTTAAAAACAGTAACTCCTCTGATACAGATGATTTCCAGATCAAACCAATTAAGTATGTATTAGATGTCTTGGCAGAAGTTTTAACACATATTGTGAAAGCCTCATTGTATAGTGGTGTATTTTCTACAAAAATGCAGATTGCAAAAGTTATTGTTTTGTTTAAAGGTGGAAACAAAAACGAATTTTCAAATTATAGACCAATATCAATATTACCTGTGTTTTCTAAATGCCTTGAAAAAATCATTCATAATAGATTAACAAGTTTCTGTAAAAAATTTGCAATAATTACAGACTCTCAGTTCGGTTTTCGCAAAGGCCGTTCAACGGAATTGGCATTGTTACAACAGAAGGAGCTAATTTCCAAGTCTTTCGAAAAAAATAGTTTTAGGTCTTTTTATAGATTATTCTAAAGCACTTGATCGTATCGATCATATTACTCTCATAAAGAAACTCGAATGTTATGGAGTCCGTGGTGTAACACTCGATATTATAAAATCATATCTTAATTTTCGGCGGCAATGTGTTGTAATCAATGGTCAAAATTCTACCGTTCAACCTATCAGACCCGGAGTACCATAAGGTAGCATCTTAGGTCCTCTTTTATTTAACTTGTATATAAATGATATCGTTAACATCAGTAGAACCCCCTCTTTCATCATTTATGCTGATGATGCTAGCTTATTTTTTTCAGGCACTGAAATACAGGAACTGGTGTATGAAACTAACACCACACTACAGAAGCTATATGAATGGAGTGTAGTAAACTCGTTAGAAATTAATATGAGCAAAAGCAAGGCGGTCCTTTTCCGATCTAATAATAGAAATGTTAGTTTCAATTTTAATATTGTTCTTGGCCTCTCTCAAATTGAACTCGTTCAAAAAGTGAAAACGCTTGGAGTTTATTTTAACAACCACATGTCTTGGAATGATCATATCATCAATATAGCTAAAAACCTTTCAAAAGTGCTGGGAAAATAATTGTACCAGTTTAAAAATATACGGCCTTTTCGTTTAAAATTGCTCATATATAAAGCTCTTTTTGAACCTCTTTTAAATTACTGTAGCTTGGTGTGGAGCACTACAAGCCAGTTCAACCTAAATAAATTACATATTGTTCAAAAAAAGGCTGTCCGCATTATACGATATGTGTCTTTTGACACACACACTCCTCGTCTGTTTAAAGAGCTGCATCTAACATCCATTCTTGAGTCAAATGAGTTTAATCTCCTCACACGATATAGATCCACCCTCCGATGTAATGAACCACTTTTTACTTGTATTTCACATTTAACTCCCATTTCTAAACCTTATGACGTTAGGGAAAGGGAGCGCTAGAAAATTCCGTTAAATCGCACGACCTATGGGTTTCAAATGTTAAGCTGTAATTGTCTGCTTGTCTTAAATAAAGTTGAAAAACAAAATTTGTCAAAACATTGAAAAGCTACATATAAATGAAATTCGAGAACATTTTTTTCACAAATAAAAATAAATTGTCTTTGTGAGCTGTAAATACATCCGTTTTATATATTTTTCTTTCCTGTATATATCCAGTCACTAGATGCTGTCGTTCTTCGTTTTTGTGTAAGAGGTCAAATCCTTCCTCTAGCAGCAAATATAGTATAAAGGTGTTTTCTTCTTTTTTTTTTCTTTTTTCCGATGTCGCTCTCTGCTTCTTTTCCCCTGATTGCTGTTTGTTACCGTATGCCAATTGTAAGGCTGCAGACGCCTTGTCAAGTCAAAACTGTTTTGAGTTCTTGCCTCTGCAGCCCACATCACTATTTGATGATGATGTAAATAAAATCGATTGATTGACATACGGGAGGCAGCCTTCAGAGATTATGAGTAAAGACTGCACAAGTGCCCCCAAGTTCGAGGCGGACATCTGGACTGAAGACAACAAGAACTGAAAAACACATATCTATCCAGTTTGCACATATGACCAGCGGCTTTGACAACCGCGAAAACCGTGGGCTTCTGTGGACAGGCTCTTTTCAGAGCCATTAATTGCTCTTTATCTGGAGTATGATTTGGCAGCCTCCCGTGTCTCTAAAGTGCGGACTAAATAACGTCCAAAGTGACGCATTGTGGCTGTTTTACCACTAACCGCGACAAAAAAAAGGTCTCGGAAGCAGCGTCCGAGGATGCAACCGATTAGCGAAAGAAAGCAGACGGCACGCAGGCGAAATCCGCCGGCAGCAAGAGCGCCGTTTGCGTTGTCGTTATGCAACCGCGTTTTCTTTTATTTTTGTTACTTGAAGTTCTGCTATCACTGTCTGCATTTATTTTCAAGCCAAAAACAGATTTCAAAAAAAAAAAAAAAGATTATGTTCGTGTCAATAAACCACGGTCGACGCGGGCACTTTCGATATTTCTGTGAAAGCAAACCGAAACCAGACCTCTGACCGAAACAAGGAGGCAGCGCCATCTATCAATAAAAGCGTCAAACCCACCCCGCACCTCGACTTGGTCGTCTGCGTCGCCGCCCGCCGTTGGCCCGGGCAAGCTTCCTGGCCTTATTTTTTACAGAAAGAGAACTACGCTTTGTAATTTCACAAGAAAAAACTGACCTGCGAAATACACCTTTGACGAAAAGTTTAGATTGCTACATTCAGGCGTTGATTTTTACGGTCCATTTTAGATCAAGCCTGGTGACTTGAACCATCCTATATTGCACCAAACAAAAGTTCAGCTGAAGGCGTACTTGAGGCCGCTGATCGACACTCGAAACAAAGGCGGGGTGTGAAAAGATTGCCTGGACACGTACGTCAACAAGTACTTGAATGTACTTTCGAACTGGTTCGTCAAGCGAGCAAACGAAAAACCTGCCAAAGTCACTGCGAAAGGAAATACGAAAGCAAAAAAGGTCACACACTGCTCGCACCTCCCAAATTGCAGCGTGCGACTTACGGGCAGTGAGAGCTGGACTGTTATTCCTTCCCCCTTTTTTTTGTTTTAGTTCCTTCCAAAACGTGTAACAGCAGCTAAAAAAAAAAGTTATGATTTTTTTTATTAGTTTTATCGCGTTATTTCCCCTTTGTTGTGGACTCAACGCCGACGGCGAACACCACCTGCGCAACGATCGTCGTCGTTGAGGGAGTTTCTTTGCTGGGTGATTTGTATCTTTGTGTCGTCTGCTAACTTTATTGTTTTATTCGCCGTTGTTCGCGACTGTGCCCCATTTATTTTTATTTTCGTCTGGGATGGTGACCCAATCTTTCCTGCAAAGTGCGAAAGTGATTGCATGGTCCTTTTTATCGTTACTTTTTGTTTTGTTTTTATGCTGCAACGGCTGGTGCGCTAGCTCCGGTAATAGTAGCATGTTGTTTGCGCACGTTTTGAGGATCACCTATTCAAGTAAGACATTGCGACAACTCAGCTTGTTACGGATCAGCAGTAAGTAAACCCTTACGACGTAGTTCAAGTAGCTAACCACTTTTTCCGCTTCTCAGACGCGCTTCAAACGCGTGTGATCCCCTGAGTGGCGTTTGATACCGCTAAATAAACTGCTCGATCTTTGTTTCTGCGCGCGTTGTTACATGATTGTCGTTGCTGTTGCGATGAGTAGATTCCACTTTGCAAGCGGACTGACCATATTTAATTGTTTCAGCTGTTGGGGTGACGAAACGGGACTCGCAAAGCTTGAGGACGTCGCGGAGCCTGTACCTATCCGTCGCCACGTCTGCTTCCGTAGACTCCGAGTCCTCTAGAGGCGCCACTCTCGCGTTCGACCGCGCTCCCATGGCTTTCCGGAGGAGTTTACAGTATCGGCGAAGCCATATTGTATTTGCTAACATGAATATTAAATTTTCCGAGTGAATAGTTTATATCTCCTAATTCAGCGCCTTCAGAAAAGCCACAGTAGATTAATTAGCTAAAATCAGAGCTCCATATGTAGAGAGTTTGGCCATTCGCTTGGAAGTGTAGGAGACAAATAAGGAGGCGCCACTGGCCGAAAGCAGGCTGGGCGTGTTCCAGGGCGTTTTCGGAAATTCGGATGTGGCAAATCAGAAGCCGGAAATAATACCCAGGCGGTGGTCGCGAGAAAAAAAACTTGACAAGTGCGTCGGAGTAACTCTCGGTGACTGAAAATACGGTGCACGTGATGTTTCAATCACGGTTATCCAAAACCATGGTGGAATAGTGCGACTAGCGGAACGATCGAAATAATCCCCATGCCGAGCGCCGAGGACCGGGAATCTGCTGTCCGAGCGGTCACACACTGTCCGAGCCAAACACAGTTGAGCGGCGGATTCGTTTCTTACATCTTTCTGCATGATCATGATCGAATCATCACGGGCACCCTGTTTTCAACCACGAAGGGTTACTACACTTCACTCGTACATGCTTATTAAAGCCATATACCAACATATACCTTTAATTAAAACAGTTTCTCGCTACCACCCTTAGGGGATTCTTTTACCGCCGATTTCTGAAACCTCACTCAAACTACACTGAATCTGAAGGGCCCCTCCACTTCCTCGAGGAAGGCGCGAGGGCCTGCGCTGGTTGGCCAAGAGAGCATGCCAAGCCCACTTTCTGCGTCTGGTGCAGCCCTGCCTCCCCCCGCGCCTCTCATTGACCAAACTCTCTGTATACTGGGCTTTGGCTAAAATATGTTGATTATATTTTAAAATTGATTTGATGAATAAATTCTGTTAAAATGTAGTATTGACGCTGATTCCTGTAATATGCTATACCAATTAATTATTAGATTTTATTCGTCACCGGTTCGACCGCCACCGTGAACATACAGGAGAAAGTTTTATACTTTTTTTTTTATTTTTCACGCGCCACCAGGCGGCGCTGCATGTGAGTCGGTGAAATTTATAGCATCCTCGATCATCCGTACCGGTGCACACCCGGTCCCCGAGGTGCGCCTCTTCGTCCTCAATCAAGTACACAAGTGCGCAACCGACGTCCTCGATCAATCGAGCGCACCCTCCCTGTGGGACTTTTCGCTGTCCCAACCATAGATTTATTACAATGAACGCTAGAGGCTCAGCTGGCCATAGTGTCTACGCTACTTCCGGTTGCAAAGTGAAGCAGATAGCAAGCAGTCTACTTTTGCAGTCTTCCTGTGTATTCCTATGGGAAAACGTACGTGATATGTTTTCTCTTCGCCAGGAATAGAAATAAACGTAGTTTCTTTGCTCGTAATGGGTACTATGTTGCTTTATTCACATTATAAAAGTGTATTTTATCTAGTTAATGTTTTTTTTTTTATTACTCAGCGATGTTTAAGTTAACGAAAATTTAGGGCCAGGTTTATGTTGTACAGCGTGATATGTCAATACAAGCTATCAATTCAAGCAAGAAACATGAAAGACGTTTACAAGAGCGCAGCTCCTGAGAAGGAGCAGGGGAGGGTACGGAGGGAAGAATATGCGCCTCCTCCTTCCCCGCTAAACTTAGTGAGAATATTGGCAATGTTAGACGCGCGTGACGTCACGTGTGACGGCGTACGCCAAATGACGTAACACGTCACGTGTTTCCGATAATGACGTCACACCTGGCTTCACGAAGGTAACATTTTGATGTTACTCTCGTGTCCCTCACGAGGGTGACTTTCACGGGGGTTACCCTCGCGGGGGTTACCCTCGCGACGGTTACCCTCATGAGGGTTACACTCGTGAGGGTAGCCCCCGTGAGGGTTACCCCGTGTGGGTTACCCTCCCCTCGTGAGGGTTACCCTCGTAAGCGTTACCTTTGTGACGTCACATGTGATGTCAAACGTCGCATAATGCAACACGCGGTTACGCAGACGCCGCTCAGCCCACAAACGGGCGCCTAAAAGCTGCGCTCTAAAAGAGCAATTAAAAAGTGCGTAGGGTTTATTTAAGCTGAAGGAAACGCAGTTTGTTACTAATGCATAGTTTGTTACTAATCCAGTACGTGTTCTCCGTTCCATAACTCTATGCTTCGTTCTTATTGTCTGTTTGGATTGTTTGATTTGGCATATATTAGCCTCGTTATTTTGTTTCGTCACGCTGATTCACTCTGTGTGCTTCGTAGCACTGACTGTATGCGTAAATACGTGCGCTATAATAGCAGTCTAAAACGTCAACAAGTAATATACATGTGTATTGGGCTATTTCAGCGCAGTGTTCAACGCCATGAATTTTAAAGAAAAACGCTCTGACACGTATTTTGTACATCCGATTGTAAAACGTTCCAAACTTTTTATTCTGTCACAACACTAAGCAAAATCTGGTCATATAATCGAGCGGAAAGGGAAAACGCATTTGCGTTTTCCCATAGGAATGCATTACCGAAAGTCAAATTTAGACTGTTTGCTGTCTGCTTCAAAATGCAAAAGCGCACTAGCGCCACCTGAACCTGTAGCGTTTATTGTAAAATCTCTATGGCACCAACGCGCACCGAAAAAATCGACGGTGCGCCGGGGTGCAGTCCCATGGGGCATTGCGGCCACGAGTGGGAATTGAGGAGACGGCGGGAATAGTAGACGCGCAGTCTATCAAGATGGCGACCTTGCGGCACGCGATGAATTTCTCAGCTCTTCTGGCAGCGAGGGCGACGAGCTTCTTACCATCGCCGCGATTCTACCGGTGATCGCTGCGTTGGCAAGAGACGCCCGAAAGTTATAAACTTCGCGGAAAGCGTTATGAGGCGTTTGGATAACACCTAAGGTGCGGTTATTTTCTGGCAGTCCTCTTTCTTGAACCAACAATTATGGGCGAAATATACTCTTAGAATTGTCAGCCGCTTCGTGACCCCATCGACAATCACGGCCGCAATGTTCGTTTTTGTGTGACCGCTAAATCTGCGAGTAAAAAAGTAGGAGAAATCGACAGGAGACGGGCACCGCGCGCGGACGTACGCAAGAAAAAACGAACGAAACACGAGGTGACGCATAGTGGCGGCCGCCGCGGTGCGCCGGCACGGCGCAGTTTGACCTGGATGTTGCACCAACTTCGCGCTCTATGACCTAGCAGCGCTGTGCATTTTCCGGCTTCAGGGCAGTTCCGGTGCCAGTTCATCGAAGATGTCTATGGAGACGGGAGAAATTCCGTCCCTTTGCGTTGGCGACAGGGTGGAAAATTGGTCTCTCTTCCATTCCTCAATCATCTCGTCTTTTGTTTTAGCATGTACCTTCTTTTGTGTGTGTGTGTGCGCGCGCTTTTAACAAATTAAATTCAAAAAAGAAAAAAAAAGACTGTTTCAAAGACCTGCATCATTTGGGAAGTCCATAGTCGTTCTTATACCGGCGCTTCAAAGGTGTCATCCAGCCGGACAGCAGCACACCGTTGTTGACGAAACAAAGAGTCATTGACCGAGCTGGCACGCTGCCGACCGTCAAAACGGTTGCAAACGCGGGCGACTCACCCCCACTTTTCTCCCCTCACCTATACGTTAAGAGTCAGCAACAAATGCGCCTAGCGCGCGTGCACGATTGACTCTTTTTTTTTTCTCCTTAATTTCACTTCAACGCTTAGAACATACAAACGCGCCGCGCTATCGCTTTCCCGGAGACCTGGAAGCACTCGTGATCGCCGTCAACGAGGACGTCAGATCACCTGACGTGGAGGCGTACTCAAGGCCTTCCCAAACAAACGAACAAAGAATGAAAAAAAAAAAAAAAAATGTCGGCGTCGAAGGTTGCCGGACGGCATTCGCGGAGAGAGATCTTTCAGTCCAGTCGCGGCTGTTGTCGAGGGAAGTCAGCTCCGTTTTTCTTTCGGCAGCTGGCCTTTCGTCGGCGTTCTGAAAACAGGTGCGCATACTACAAGAATAAGACTCAAAGCGGCGCCGGCACGGATCGCTCCACCGATATGAGGTAACGTGTGTATTGTTCGCTCCCGTTGTGCAGTTTGCATTGTTTGCTCCGATTGTGCGTCAGTTATCCTGCCAAACAGCATTGGCATTCTAGAAAGCTTTATTGCAGAAAACCCCTTTCGGTCCAAGTAAGCGACATGACACGTATGTACACCTTCCGATAATTTTCGCCTTCCCATCTCATACACAGAAAATACCGTGGATTCTCTCTAGTAGAGCGCGCACTGCTTGTTTTCCAGAACCGGATAAATAAGCCGCCCTCTGTTCGAACCCTAAGTTCCAGTTTAAACTGACCTCCACAACGATGCTACCAAATGAGCTTATCGCGCTGCGCGCTTCAGAATAGGAACCCGTTTTTTGGAACGTTTATAGAACTCGGTGTCGTTTCATGGCTAAACCAAAGCAACTGATATTCGCATGTCATTTAAAAGGGCAAAACGTGCGCGCGTGCCCTTTTCCGCGGCGCAGGCAGTAGACGAAAAAAAAAGATGTGATCTGAAAAGGCGGTTTGGATCAAAATTGCGTTATACGTAGCGACAATGTGCAGGCCAAACCACACCCTGATTGTCTTAGCACGCATTGCTTTTTCGTACCGAACCGTCTTTTAAGGCTTCCTCATGACCGACCGCGCGGTATGTGAAAAGGTGCAGACGATCAACTGAAAGTTTAATTTTCAAGTGGACCAGGAAATAAACACCGGAGGCAGAGAGGAAAGAACAAAACAAGACACAAAAAATACAATCCGATGTTGATCCTCTGAGCCGCGTTCAAAAAAGGGTGTTTTGTCTAACGATTCATCGCACTCTAAACTTGTGAAGCAGGCGATAACTACGTCGCGTATGCGGGCTTTTGTGTTGAAGTCATGTCACCATAGGTGTGAGGACGTTCTATTGTTACAGGTGTCTAGTCTGACATCGGCGATATACCCTATGACCTTGATTGTGGGTGTTTCTAGAAGAGTCCCTGATAAAGGTGTCTGGGGGTCGACTCAGCCCCAAGGTTAGACAAAACCCGACAACCAGACCGGTGGTGGTGCCTTATGTCAACGCCTTCTCCTATCAGGTCTAGCGAGGGCTGACAATTATAACGTGCCACTGTTTTTTTCAGCACCCCCGAAGTTGTCACGACTGTGCTCTGCTGTTAACCGAGGGAGGAGCAGTGATTTCCACTGTGTTGTTAACCACCGTACTCATTTTGTCCGAAGCGCACTGGAGGTTGTGTACCAGTCTGTCATAGGGAGGCTGCTGGTCTTACCTTGTAATCCAAGTGGCCACTTACGAATATTTAGCTTTATTGTCGACCCAACAAATTTAAAGAGTAATTCTATTAATATCACTCATGTCCTATATAGGGAAATTGATAATACCTCGATTGGGCTCGTCTGTTCTTTGGTACCGAATGTAAACTGGGAAACCGTAGTAATCGAGACAGACTCCGATAAATCATATAATGTATTTCTAGGCCTTATACAGAGGTGTTATAAACAGGAATTTCCGTGGCAAGAATATAAAAATCAAGAAAACCTTGGATTTCATGTACGATATATAAACGCTTAAGGAAACGTAATAAATTGTACGAAAACTTCATTACAACATGAGATATTGGTATACTATAATAATTCAAGAAGGTGAGAAACAAACTAAAAGCGGATATTAAAAACGCGAAAGCTCGCAGCTACAAAAATAACTTTTGTTCGATTATGATAATCCAAGGAACATATGGCAGGCTGTAAATGAACTTACAAACCCCGTGCTGCTGTCCAAAAACAACTTACAATCGAGCAGGTGACCTACTCCGGCCAATCTCTTGCAAATATATTTAACTCTCAGGTTTTAGTATCGGATTCCTCAATGTTACCTACCACGAGTATGCCTAGCTGGGAATCTTGTGTTACGTGTTAAATTTAGATAATTCAAGTTTGCTAGCACCCCCTATGCTTCGTCTCACCCTACGATGGACTGGCAAAAGCTACGGACCTCCAGATCCAATCACGAGCCACTTTGAAATTGCGTATTGCGCTTTGATGCACGTATCAGTCCTCGCGTCTCGGATCACCGATGGGGATGGGCGGACAGTGGTTCGAATCGAAATAGCACTGAGTGACTCAGCAATTTTACATTGCAAAAAAGAGGCTGTTTGCAGTGTTGAAGCTATAGAAATGTTGCAGCGTTTTTAGTTTCGGAGCATTATTCGTCCACTCCTAATCAATGCTAGCCATGTCATAGTGTAGCGTGGAACGTGATCGGACCTGGTGGCCCGTGGCTTTGGCATTTCGTCCATCGTAGGATGAGACAAAGTATAGTGAAATGTAAGTAAACATGATTATTAAATCCTTAGGGAACAGTGCCGCCTGTGGTAAAGATGGGTTGTGTTCTAAGCCAATGAAAGAAGTCTTGCTCTTTAATCTGTACACACCTTTCCCACATTTTTAACCCAATTTTAAGCACTGGTACCATTCCAGAAAAATTGAAAATAACAAAGGCTTGTGGAATTCATAATGGCGGTCCTAAGAATAACCTGAGTAACTATAGACCAATCCCAGGTACTTCCGATTTTCTCAAGAATAGTCGAACGCATTGTTTACAAACGTTTAGTGAATTCTGTGTTAAATGTGATATTATTACAAACAATCGATATGGATTTCAGAAAGGTAAATCAACGGAGAT
The DNA here is from genome assembly GCF_016920785.2 of Ixodes scapularis. Lineage (NCBI taxonomy): Eukaryota > Metazoa > Arthropoda > Arachnida > Ixodida > Ixodidae > Ixodes > Ixodes scapularis. The sequence goes on along the minus strand of NW_024609857.1, from coordinate 43,690,965 downwards.
GGCATTGCTAAGTATAAAAATAAAATGAGACAAACACTTGACTGGACCAATTTCACTTGTGGTTAGTTGCAAATCAGTTAGAACTAAATTTACATCGAAAACTAAGCATATCATTTTTAGAGCAAAAAACAAACCCATTACTGACACAAATATTATATCCTTCCAAAACTCCATAATTGAACGCTTGGAATTATAAATTTCTTGGTGTTCGTTCCCACAAAAATTTCTATTGGACTGCCCAAGCTAGTAATCGTTCTCCGAAAAGAGATTTCTAAATCCATGGGCTTACTTTTTAGGTGCCGACAATTTCTTACAAACTGGTTAAAATGACAAATCAATACATCTATGATTCACTCGATCCGCTTTATTACTGTTTATTGGTGTGGTGGAAGACCACAGGAAATAATGTTTAGCAATTACTTACATTACAAAAACGCGCGGTTCGGCTAATTGATGATTTGCCCCGGTTTCAATCGACTTCCTATAGTCTTAATAAGCATAAAATACTTACGGTAGATAACATTTTTGCCTAAAGGTGGAGGTTTCAATTTATACTACATTAACACTGACCCTGACATCTTTCATGAGACGTACCTACACGAGCAAGCAAATTACAGCCTGAGTATACAGCAGTTTCCAAAACCAAAAGGGGAACTAATTATGGTACTCAAGAATTATCCAACCAGAATACAGATATTCTAAACAAACATTAGTGCCTCTATGAAATGTCCCAAAACATCACTTCCATGTTTCATTTTAAAAAAAATCCTTAGGGGAATAATATAATGTTGGTAGTGCACATACTTTGTGGGTTATGTTATTAATCAGTGTGATTTTTTAAAATCTTATTTTTAAGCTGAAGAGTCTTTAGCTGGGGTGAAATAACTGCTTTCTTAACTTGTGCTGTGAGCTGGCTTTTTATTTTATATTTCTCTCTGAATTTGTACCCTGCTGTTCAGTGTTGTTACAGGGGTTGGGACCCAGTCAGGTGATTGTATTCGCCTTTTGTACCAACCCCCTTGACAATTGTGTCAAAAAAGGTCCCCTTCACATGTGAAAGGGTATACATTCAACAAACAGGGAGGTGCGTGAACGTGAGGGCGAGGAAGCATTCCCTTGCTCTCCGTTCCTCCCCCGCTGGTCACTTAGCGGTACATTGCAGTAGGTTAGGCTGCGTGCCTTTATTCAATGACTTGACGATCCTGGCGCGTAACAAAAATAAGACCGCCAGAGGGATTTAAGAGGCCTTTTCTTATTTTATCAAAAGGGGAAGGGTAATATGTTAGCGAACCGTCGGTGCACTTGGGGGTTGACGAAGTCGTTTTTATCAAGAATAGTGGCAAGCACGTGTGAAAGAGATATGACGTAGTAGAAGTCTCGTTATCGGGTTGTATTTTTTTGTGTGTATTGTTTGGTTCGTTCCTCTCTGCTTCCGGTGTTTATTTTCTGATTCGCTTGAAAATGGAACTTTCAATTGATAGTTCAGCGCTGTGTCCGTGAACTTCTTGTACTCGTTCTTTGTTAATGTTTTTGCGCTGTTTCCACTTTTGACTATGCACTAACGTTGTGAAAACACTGAGACAGACAAATTAGAATGTAGACAATTTCGACAGCGTTTCACGCACTTAGGTTCCTGTCACTGTTACGATCGGCGATCAGCACTTTAAGTATAATCCCAGCAGCCGGAGGTTCTTCCTTTGGGAAGCGCCATCGGCAACGGGACGCTACTCACACTTCTTCTTCCGTTGATGCTTAAGCGTTTCCGCTATTAGTGAGTTTTAGTAATACGTATAGGGGCAAACGCAAACCCCCTACGTTAGCGTTAACGTTGCGTCGACGGAACGTTACGGAGCGCGTCGAATACGCACTTTTAGTACAGCGGAAGAAGAACGCATACGTAAAGACTTGTAGCGCCATCTAGAAGTGCTCCTGTAAACTTCTTCAAGCAATCCAAGGCGGGTATTTGGTCAAACCAATCCAAAGCCCCGATTATCCTCACTTTGTTACGGAAGTGCGAGTTTCCGTGTGCCTGTTGTGTAAATATTTTGTCTACTTTTTTTTTTTTTTTTTGTACCGACTGCACGGTAAGCACTTTTTTTGGGTTCGACGACGTCGCCAACGTTCTTGGCTATCGACACCCATCTTTGTGGGTGCTCGAAAGTGTTCGTCGCGTTGACTTCTTTGAGGAGGTTGATGTCATCTTCAATGGTAAAGCGAACCCGTACAATGCGCGTAGCACTTCCGCTGGTTTGCCTCACCGCCGCCATTTTTCAAACTGGACTAGTCTCGCGCTGTCTCGTGCGCGACGAGAGCAACGAGATGGCACGCAGGGGACCGCTACGTACGTTCGTAAAAATCAATAGCGAGCGTACGTACGCAAGGCTCGCCGTAGTAGGTACGTATGGCGCGTGCGCAGTGTGGAGGACGCAACGTTAACGTTAACGTATGGGGTCTGCGTTTGCTCCTATACGTATTACTAAAACTCTCTATTGGCGAAGGGCGACGTCAGTCCCGACCTTGCGGATAACAGAGCCTAGATGTGAGCAGCACGAACCAACACCACATGGAATAATCGAAACCTGCGTACTAGAATTTTTGACGTCATAACTTAAGCGAAGACAGGCTGGAAACGAGTGCTGGTACAATGGGCCCACCGGTACGAACTGCGAATATAGGAGTCTTCTGCGGTAGAACATGCGCAGTTCGTAGCGAAGGGTCTATTGTACCGTATTGGGCATGCAAAAACGGTTCCGACGCTCGGTGTCGGAATTGGGTCGAATTGATGAGTTGGTGCCATTCAACTGAATGTGATGACGCTTCATGGAGGAAAATGAGGTCGTTCACAGGCCTTTAATATTTCAAGTGGTGTTGACAGAACTCTGTACAATCAAAATGCCTTCGACGACCTCGTATCCTGCTCAAGCTGCCAGCCTATTTCCGGGGAAGGGGGAGGGGTGTTCAGAGATAAAGGAACTGCAAAGGTGCATTATTGGACGTAGGCGTGTATTTGCGAAATTTGCGTCCTGGGGATCTGTGGAATTGTTTTGTCAAAAAAAGGAGGCAGTATTTCCGTTGCCGGAGTGCTGACTCTGGTCGTACGTCAGCGCCACCGGCTGCTCGTGTATAACTGCTCTCAAATAGGACATGTCGGTCCTTGGCCTTTCCATTTCCAGTACATAAAACAGTTTTTTTTTTTACAATTTTTTTTTTAAACGAGTTTGACTGCCTACCTAAATTAGCCATCGGCTGGTCGAAATCAGTAACGCGAGAGGTTCATGCGAAAGGCCCAAGTCACAAAAGCAGTAGCAAGAGCATGTGTTTTATTGATGTGTACTACTTAGTCAAGTCAATGTAAAGAGCATGAACTTACCGCCTTAAGTAATAATGTAATCTGTTGTACGGAAGTGCAGACAGAGGGCAGATATTCAACCCCGAGGAGGTGCTCCTTGGGGCTGAATACTTACGGTAGATAAAATAAAATAATAAAATACTTACGGTAGATAACATTTTTGCCTAAAGGTGTAGATTTTAATTTATACTACATTAACACTGACCCTGACATCTTTCATGAGACGTACCTACACAAGCAAGCAAATTACAGCCTGAGGCAACAGCAGTTTCCAAAACCAAAAGGGGAATTAATTATGGTACTCAAGAATTATTCAATTAGATTACAGATATTCTAAACAAACATTAGTGCCTGTATGAAATGTCCCAGGACATCACTTCCATGTTTCATTTTAAAAAAATCCTTAGGGGAATAATATAATGTTGGTAGTGCACATAATTTGTGGGTTATGTTATTAATCAGTGTGATTTTTTTAAAATCTTATTTGTAAGCTGAAGAGTCTTTAACTGGGGTGAAATAACTGCTTTCTTAACTTGTGCTGTGAGCTGGGTTTTTATTTTATATTTCTCTCTGAATTTGTGCCCTGCTGTTGAGTGTTGTTACAGGGGCTGGGACCCAGTCAGTACACAGAACAACAACATTTCGGCTGTATATGAGAAAATTAGCCAGTGTAATACGGCCGCTCTTTTGTGCCAAAATTTGTTTTTTGTCTGGCATTTGATGGCCGGAAAAATCCCGAAGAAACCAGGGTAGAGACAAACCTGCGCTACTTTGGCCAAAATTCTGGGTATCTGGGCCCTAAATCGCCAAACAAAGGCCTAAGTTAGGCTTCACTGGTAATAGTTTGGTTGCCAGCAGGCATCTTTGGGCCTAAATCGTCAAAAAAATGCCAGAGTTAGGCTTCACTTTTTGGGTTGTCATGTGGCACTTTTAAGCCTAAGTAACCAAACAAATACCAAATTTAGGATTCACTGCTGGTTCTTCGGTTCACACCTGGCACCATTGGCTCAGTCTGTCACCTTGACAATTGTGTGACGAGCCAGGAGGAGCCATAGAAATACCAAAGAAGCGCTTTATCTCGCTAACTAGCACCTTGGAGCGAAACCGTAATAGGCCCAACCCAGGCCGATACCAAACGTGGGCCAATTAAGCCGTTTCTCTGGCGTGCTGCCTCGGTAACGGGCATCACGCATTAGTTAAGTTAGTGAAGCAGAAGCACACCGGTACAAAGCTCGACCAGATCAAAAATGGCAATCAAAACGCGCTGTAAAACCCAGAACCACTGCGTTTTGTAAAGCGAGCTTACGCTTTACTCCACCAAATACGGTAGTCGTATAAATAACATATGTAGATTATGTTCTCTTGCTTCCTACAATTTTATAAGCAGCTGCAAACTACTGAAGATGCTTAGATTGTTTATTTCCAAGGTTACTTGTTCCCCACAGTATTGCGTTCACAAAACAGGTGAACAGGTTCAAGTTTGTTGCTTTGATGGGCCTTTTTGGCTATTGATGCACACTGAGGTGGTTTTCGCACTTCACTTGTATGGGACGTGATCTCCTCCCATTACGCGACGTTTATTGTCTCAAGCGGATGTCCATACGCATCTCGTTTTGTATTTGAAAGACGCAAACGATGACTCACGGCTTTTTTATTCTTTATCACCGGAAAAATGGAAGCCGCCCAATCCTCACTTTGCCTCTCCTGACAAAAAAAAAAGAAAAAAGACGAGTGTAACTTTGTTTTCACATTTCATTCGCAAGCAAAAGCTTACTTGGGATAATTTTGCAGTCTTGATGTTTCGTGAATCACTTAAGAGCTTTAAAAATGCGAGGTCACAAGTAGCTTTAGTGGCAGTGGCAGAGTAAAAGTCGGAGAAAGCGTTCGTGATATTGGCCCTTTGCGTATCAGCTTGCCTAGCCTTGACAGCCGTTATCTAGCCTGCTTTTTTCTATAGTTTGATTGTACTCGCGTGACAGCTGCATATCTGGGACCATATCTATAGGTACGGGCGATCGCAAATCTTGGTCCAGCGCTATCTCTGCCCTCTTTTGAATCCATGCATGTACTGTAGATATATCTTCCTGATAGAAACACAAGTATCTCCGGGCGCATTTAACGAGTGCGCAATGTATTTTTTTATGATATGATATACGAGGCGGCAGCATAGTGGATCCGAAGAGAAAGTTGCCAATCTAGACATGAAGATATCAATAAACTCCACGTTTTGCCCATGCGACGGTAGGCTCAGCAGTTCCTGAATGTCCCCAGTGCATCAAAAACTAGTATACACGCGTAATAAAAAAAATAACTTTCTGGTTAATGCGTTTGCCTGGACTCTATCATGTCTATACTAAAGCAAATGGAAAAGCAATGATTGTTGCCCTTTAAATGAACGTTTTCGGTTTATCCTTAGTGTAAGACTTGATTAAGCTGTCATGTCAGTCACTGAGCGCTTTTTTGCGTACGGCGTTTTAGGTTTCGATGAGACGGTTTCGAAACAAAAGTCTGAAACAATTTCGACTTGTATATCTCATCCCACAATTTCAGAAGTGCTAATTTCCTTGTTCGGACATACTTTGCATCTGCATTCTGTAAAATTGTTTTTCCTGGTTGATTATGCCAATCGGCAAGCTCACAGGTGCCAATGAAAAGAGTAGAAACTTAAGTGCTGCGGTTTTTTCATCATATCTGCACAAAAATATGAATTTATAAACACAAAACCTGTTGCGAGTTTTTTTTTTTTTTTTTTTTCTAAATGTATATGAATATTTGTGACATGCCAAAGAGCGCACACCATTTTTAATCTTGCTTCATGAATGAACGAGTCTGGAATGAAAAACAGTATGCAACTTCCCATCTTCTCGCAGTATGCATCAGGCGTGCGTGGCCGCGATGAATTAAACTAAACGTTATAAGTATCAAGTTGGGGTGTGTCGCTTCCTCCACATTTGCATGCATGTGTCATAGGAAAACATAATGCCCTCTTTATCGACACTCACGTGCCTCGCGTTCTTCTAAAGATTTATGTACGAGTTTTGTTTTAATTTTATAACGAGCCTTTTTATGTATTTCCATGGGATGGGACAAAATGTTTCAACTAAAAAATAACAAAACTCTTTTTTATTTAACTTTTTTGTTGTTGTGAAGTCTATATCTGTAAAGAAAAAAAAAAACACGGTTCTGCGAAAGTTCTTGACGCCCCAATTTCCAAGCCGGCTTGTCATCAACGCATATACTCAAAACTGGATGCATAAAAATATTGATACATCTACTCTCAAACCTGAAGTATTTATCCAGAGGACCGGGTTTATTTTTGGTCGGAATATAGAAATTACTCGTCAACAGGGCAGGGAAATTGTTTTCCAGTCGAAGTAATGTTACATACACTCTTACGCATAACCTTCAAGAAGTGAAATTTTCTAACTCTAAGAAATCTGCTGCGTCTACTTTCCTGCAAAACCACTTGCTAGCAGAGTGCCCAACCTAAACTTTTATCGGTTCGGTTCGGGTTCGAGCTTACGGCTTTCGGTTCAGTTCCGGTTCCGTTCCTGGTAGCATAAATAACGGTTCGAACCGCTAAATTAAGACATACACCGTGAAACGGTAAAAGGGCACATGAAACGAATATTGGGCTGGAATAAATCCATTTATATAGGGATTTTACTAATAGCATATCGTTCAGTGGGCCAAAAGAAAAAAGGTAGAAAGTCAAAAGCCTGACTTTCGGTAACATAATTTGAAAACACAGCGGACTATTTCGTACCTCCTTCCCTTTGAAAGCTCTGCCTTTTCACTGTAATGCATCCGCGGTCCCCGCAGCACGTCACCGGGCCCCCGCAGTGCGTCACCAAACCCAAACGCACGTCGCACGAAAGCTAAACAGGAAAAGTTGGAAAAGCGTCTCGTGATTCCTTTAACTCTATAGTTTTTTTTTTTCTATCGTTTGTACAATCCACTTTTATTTTCAGGTACCAAAAATATAAAATTACGTTATTTAATTTTGACCCAACAGTGGACGAAAATACACACTGAAGGGGCCGTGAAACAATATCGTGTTGGTATGTTCGTGACTCTGCAGAGGCGTACTGGTCCTAGACTGGCCCAAGTATACTCGCACAGACTGCCACTGATTCAGAAGCTTCTTTGTCGCGGTGAAAGTTCGAGGATGAAAGGGGACTATTTCAGTCTTGCCTTTGCAAAGCTTGATAACGTAATTGTGGAATCGAAACCACCCGCTTGACGGCAGTAGAGCGCGGCTCATGGACTGGACCCGCGTGAGCCCCCAATTTCGACTCGTAACATCCCATGCTCGGCAGACACACTGCGGTGATGAGAATAGCCGAACTCTTGTAATTCCTGGAGCTCCGTATAAGCGTTTAGTTCTACACTCTAATAAATGACTGCGCATTTACTTGCCTGCAAAACACTCCGGGTTGCACCGGAGTGCAAAACACTCAGGAGTGTGCAAAACACCGGGTTGCAAGGTATGCCAAAAATGACTTCATGCTCACATGATTGATCGTAAGGCAAATTCACAAAATATGCACAAGGAGGGAGATAACAATTGGTATTTTTCTACGGAATCCCTTACACAACGCTTTACTACAAAAATATATGCATAGAGGTGCGTGCATTTATATTCATAAATAAATAGCGTGAAGGGCAGACCAAGATTCTTAAAATCCTATTAGAGATAACATTTCATCAGCTTACATGAGCTCGAAAATTCACGAGTAACTGGTTCGGGCGGCTAAAGTTATAGTCGGTTTTACGTGCACTTATTTTGGGCCGTCACTTTACAACTCTAGCTGTGCTTTGTTAGTCATGCGCTCTAAAATTTCATTAGGCTCCCGTATATAATCGCGAGGCTGCTACAAACTCTGCACAACTTTAAAATTTAGACATCTATTGCAATTGTTGCGAACATTGAATTTTCCCAAAAAGCTGCACGGTTTAACGTGGCTTGCACGTCACGCCTTCACACTATATGCTGACGTTAATTGCGATTTATTCTTGCTGAAAAAATGAAACCTTGTGGGGCAAAATGCACGCTGCAGAAGGTTCGCGCTCAGTTCAAGCCATGTATTTTAGAGGCACAGATTATTATTCTTGGTGCCTCGCCGTTGGGAACGGCGCGAGCGTCTGGCACGAAGAAAACGCGCTTTCTGGCAAGGGTGTTTTTGAAAACAAAATAGTTTTGGAAACAAAGGAGTATCGACTGAACCAACTGTTACTACAATTTCTGGGGCGACGGTTTCTGGGCCGGGCCGAAGTTGCGTTGCGGAGGAACCTTTACGGCACAGTATGTTTTTTTTCTTAAATTAGGCCCCTCCCTCCCCTTTTCTTTTTTCGTTGCGCCTCCAGTGAATACTTATTATTTCTGAGGGACCGCCTCCTCCATTTGGAAAGGTGTGTATTCGACAATTATAATTGCGTTATGATTATAATGCAATTAAGTGCAAATGTAATTTGCAGATGCAAATATAATGGAATTAAATGCAAATGCAAATGTGCATTCGTAATTGTGTCACGTGTCAACAGTCACCCTCCATTACTTTTACTTTACACCCAACTGCGAAGTATAAACAGAGTACAGATGCGATCGAAATTCGGAGAAGGACTTGAGAACGACACTCCTGTGAGACCTACAGCGGCCGCCAACGTTCGTTCGGCTCAGTGTTGTACACGTTCTTCAAAAAGAGGAACGGAAGGTCGCTCTTCGTTCCTCTTGATATTTGGAACGCGTTCCCGTTGCAAGTTCCATCTACGAGAAAGGAACTCGTTCCCGTTACAGTTTAAAAAATGGAATCCCAGAGAAACTTCCCGTTACAGTTTAAAAAAGGGGCATCCCAGAGAAACAAAAGGAGACGTGGGAAGAAACGGCTTGCCTCATAAAAGAATTCGTTAATAACCACCTGGGTATAGAGACTGGGGAGATAGAACGTGCACATCGCGTCGGCCAAAAGCGCGGGGTAACTGCTCGACCGATTGTAGTGCGCTTCTTAGACTACAGGAATAGACAAAACGTGCTGAATAACGCCAGTAAACTGAAGCATTTAACTTCATTGAAGGTGTCTATCTCGGAGGACTTTACTGCTAGGGTTTGCCTCCACCGGAGCAAATTGTGGCACTTTAGTAAGCAGTTCAGAGAAAAAAACATTAAAGTGAAACTCGTGAACGACAAACTTTATGCTGATGGCAAGCAATATTCATACTGTTCCGACAGTGACGAGATTATTTTGCTTAACAACTTCCAAACCACAAATTTGGCGACTACTTGACAACCTGATAAAACATCTAGACATGAGTGTGTTGATCTCGGAGTGCTCGTGGCGAATTTTCGTAGTTTTTTACCTAAATAAGATATTTTTTTGTCAACTGTGAATGACACGGACGCAAAAATTGTTATCGGGACAGAAACGTGGCTATATCCGGAGATAAACGATGGCGAATTATTTTTTGATCAATCATTTCATCTATTTCGAAAAGACCGCACACATTCCCGTGGTGGCGGCATTCTTATCGCTATCAGCAAAATGATGGATGCTTCCCTTATATCTTTAGATAGTGAACTAGAAATTTTGTGGGTACGCTTGAGTCACCCTTCGTTGCCCATCATTGTTGGCGCCTGCTATCGCCCTCCAGGCCGAGATAGTACTTTTGTTACGAAGCTGCACGCTTGCATGGAGCAAATTTTTTCTTTATTTCCCAGTAGTACTGTTATTTTTGGCGGCGATTTTAATTACCCCGGGGTCAACTGGAAAGAGGAAGAAATAAACTCTTGGGTGGCCCATTCAGAAGTGTCCAGTTTTGTTGACTTGATGAATAGCTACGGTTTAACTCAAACTGTATTGGAACCCACAAGAAATAATTCTGTTTTGGATCTTGTTTTTACCTCGAGTGCAGAAAATGTAAAATCGGTTCGTATTCTTGAGAAAATCAGCGACCATAACACAGTCCTAGTAGAAATGTCTCTGCCAGTAATAGGTAAAAAAATAACCCCTAAAACCATAAACGTCTACAGTAGAGTTAATGAAAACGCTCTAAACGAGTCCTTTGAGCTGTTTGCTTCGGAATACGAGCTGCATTTTAGCGAAAGAACAGTCGAGCGCAACTGGGAAATGCTCAAAAATGAATTTAGGCGTATAAAGTCTGATTTTGTACCTCAGATGGTTTTAAGGACGAGTGCTGATCAACCATGGTTTACAAATATCCTTAGGAAAATAAATAACAAAAAGAAACGTCTTTATGTCAAAGCAAAAATTACAAACCTTGCGTCTGACTTCACTAAGTATAATGACTGCTGTAAAGAGTTTAAAAGTAACATCAAGAAGGCAAAGGATAAATATTACAAGCAAGACCTACTTAACTTATTAATAAACAATCCCCAAAAATTTTGGAAAAGTATATGTCCGAGAAAAGATGATTCGCTTCCTAAATTGTGCAACGAACACAATGAAGTGCTAACGAACCTTGAATCAGCTACCGTCTTTAATAACTGCTTTGCATCCGTATTTACCTTAGAACAATTACCTGTACCCAGTGATCAAATATGTAAACCAATTAACGTCTACTGTGAACCTATCACTTTTAACCCCTATGGCATTTTGAGTGCGATAGAAAGGCTCTCCCGAAGTTCAGGTCCTGGTGATGACGAAATCTGTCCTAAACTTCTCAAATTAACAAAGAACATATCCTGTCGCCTTTTGTGTCGCTTGTTCCAACAATCGCTCGACTTAACTTCCCTTCCCGCATACTGGAGATTCGGGAGAGTTTTACCCATTTTTAAGACCGGCAATAAAAACGACTCATCAAATTATAGACCCATATCACTAACTAGTGTGCCTTGCAAGATTATGGAACATGTCATCTACTCCCACATTATGAACTATATGTCAGAACATCAATTAATATGTAATAGTCAGCATGGCTTCAGGAAGGGATATTCATGCGAATCCCAACTTTTTGAGTTCGTTACTGATCTACATAACAACTTCCACTCGTCTCACCCTACTGACGCCATCTTCATTGATTTCTCAAAAGCATTCGACACGGTTCCTCACCAACGTCTCCTATATAAACTTTCAAAACTAAACATTCACCCTTCTATTATCCACTGGATCGCTCAATTCTTAAGTAACCGTAACCAGGCTGTCCACCTGGGGCAGGACAAATCACCTAGCCTTCCCGTAATATCAGGTGTTCCGCAGGGCAGCGTTTTGGGTCCGCTTTTATTTCTTATCTATATTAATGACCTTCCTCTCCATATAACATCTTCCATAAGGCTTTTCGCAGATGATTGTGTTATTTATCGTCGTATTACTAAACCTGAAGAGTCTTTAATATTGCAGCAGGATTTAAATATGTTTTCACTATGGTGTAACACATGGCAGATGAAAGTTAATGTCACCAAGAGTAAACTATTAACATTCACTGGCCAACGAACGCCTGCAATACGAAATTATACATTACAAACTCTGCCTCTCGAAAAAGTGTCCAGCTACAAATATTTAGGTGTAACATTTTCAGACGACCTAACCTGGAATACCCACATTAACACTGTAGTTTCTAGTGCTTGTAAATCTCTAGGATATATCAAACGTAACCTTCACAGTACCCCGCATTGTGTTAAACTAACAGCCTATAAATCCTTTGTGAGGGCTAAATTGGACTATGCCAACTTTATTTGGTGGCCGCATCAAGCTTACCTTATTAACAAACTTGAATCAGTTCAGAATAAAGCATCTCGCTTCATATCTCATGACTACTCACGGACATCAAGCGTAACCGCACTTAAAACAAATCTAGACCTTTGCCCACTGGCCGAAAGAACTAAACTTGCTCGTCTTGTCATGTTCCACAAAATCTACTATTCCTCTTCGTCATTCCGAAACCATTACTGCCAACCTCCATCTCACATCTCCTTACGTCGTGACCACAGCCAGAAAATAAACCCTCTATTTGCGAGAACTAATAAATTTCAAAATTCCCCGCTCTCTCTAGCCATCAATAACTGGAATTCTCTTCCTGAGGCTATTGCTCTCGAAAATAATCCAGCTAAATTCCGCGATCTTTGCAAGGCACACCTCAAAAGTGTTTTTCGTTAGTCTAAATGTTTATGTCGGTAGCTAGTCATTAGTTTTTTTTTCCTGATGCGATTTAACCCTAGCCATTTTTCGGCAAATATTACTATTTGTATTTGTTTGTGAATCTACTTTTGCTTTTGTTTGTTTTTATGTGAGTTTGTATTCTTATCCCCCCTCATGTAATGCACTTCGGTAGAAGTGCCTTTGAGGTATAATAAAATGAAAATGAAATGAAAAAAAGAACGTGTGGTTACATGTACGTTACATTTGTATTTTGCTGATTAAAATATTTAGTTAGATGAAACCAACATTTTTATTTTATTTATCCCATTAAATAGCAACATACGAACTTGAATGCTGTGATGGAAGGACGCTAGAAGAAAACAAGCGGAAGCAAGGTTTCATTTGTTGATATATTAACTTCTAAAAATTCTCAGCGTTTTGCCATAGTCACGTTTGTGGTGGACAGTTCAGACGAGCCAAATATACTGTTACTCCCATTGCACGAGCGTTTTTCAACAACCTCACACGTTTCAATCTAACAAAGTCCCGTGTTCGCACTTAACAACAGTTGCTTCTCGATGCTGCTGTCCGCAAGACGAGCAAATGGAGAAGGTAGGGCTTTTTGAAGATCAGTCTTGAAAACTACCAGTCTTTTTTCGTGAAGGTTGGACTCGTTGTTCATTTTGAAGGTGGGAGAAGAGGACATAGAAACAAGGTTAATTCCTGTGCATCTGGCCAATGCTTGGGATACAAGGGTGCGCTTAATGTATACTAACCTGTTCTTTTGGTGTAATTGGTTTCTTTGTAGAAGTTCAGTGATGGCTGCAGTCGGCGTTAAATTTCTGGGTGTATGAGGATTCTTGGAAGCAAAGAAAGTAGTTCGAGACGTCCCTTTTTCTGTCTTCTCCTTCGACCAAATATTCTGATTTCTGTGCCGCAGTCTCGGGCGCTGAAAAAAATATTCAATGTTCACTAGCTCTCCTGTACCCTACTGTTACCAAGCGAGGACCCCACAAAATAAACCCAAAGTAACAAAAAAAAACTGAACGAGATCCTCCTCTTCGTAAATATATTGTTTTTATACTTTTTTTTCTTCAAAATTCCTCTTTTCCAAATAAAATAAAAATGACCCCACCGGACAAAAAAAAATGCCGTTCCTTTTTCAGTTCCCATAAAAATGTAAAGAGTTCCCCTTCCAGTTCCACCAATTGGAAATGGAACGGCGGCGTTCCTTCGTTCCTCCTAAAAGGAACACGTTCCAGGAACGACGTTCCTTGGAACGCCGTTCCGTACAACACTGGTTCGGGTGTACCCCTAAGGCCACTAGGGTCTTTTTTTTCAGGTATTCCTCCAGTGCACACTTATAGTTTTATGTAAAGTCGCATTAATAAGTCATATTTAGTCCTTTCAATACTTCAATTCTCAAGGACAGCTTCCTGAGGCTTCAGCAACAACGAAAACATGTTGGCTGCCTCAATGATCTGCACACTTAATAATGGTCGTGCCACATTTTTTTTTTTTTTTTTTGCCTTCAGTAAATACTTTTAAGAAGTAATCTCTGACGTTGATAACTTGCAGAAACATCAATTAGTTTTCCGCTCTGCGCAAGTCATACGCAGGGTTGGCTAAGCAAGCATGGGCTGAGCTTCAGATATTGTTATAGTTGGACTATAATCATCTTTAATTGAGCACGGGCCGTTACCCGAATGTTTGCCGATGCTGATTGTCATGAACCCGAGAGTTCAACTCGAGGTCATGAAAATCGCATACGGCATGATGTCGCGTGGCTCTCAGTGCGAAGTCGCGATGTTATGTTACGTCAAAATGTCAACAACGTTAATAAATCTAGTGACGTTCTAATCCAAATCGACTTAACGCAGTGAGTCACGTGACGTCACGGGGCCACGTGACGTGACATTACATGACAGGATGTCTTGACACCATGACGTAACGTAACCACGTGACACATGGTTAATTATGGTGCCAATACGAAAGCGTCACGAAAATCCACCATTTATTACACATTGCAATTTTGTATATGACGATTTGATCACTACATAGAAATACAGGTGCCAACTTTTTATTCCGAAATCTTTATTTCGTAATACTAACCAAAAAACAAACAAAAAAATGGCTTGAACCATTTTGAACCGGTTACCGTTATATTTTTTTCCGGTTCAGTTCCGATTCAGTTTCGAGATGGCGGCGAAGACTTTAGTTCGGTTCAGTTCCGGTTCGGCTAAAAAGTAGGGGCTCCAATCCACGTTGTGAAGGGGGTTGGACAGCGAAGCTGTAGTATCACCTGCAACAATTGCCCACTGCACTATAAACCCTTTTTATGGCAAACGCCACCAGGTGGTGCTCCAGTGTTTGACGTCCCAGAGAACTTCCCATTTATAAAAATAATGGACAAAGGCCACCTTAACACCGCTGCTTGAAATGTACATGAAGCGTCTAACCACCAATTCTCCAGGTGAACGCCTAAAGAACGACCGATTCCGAGATCTGTTAAAATGTTTCGAGTATTCTTGTAAATTAGCGTGCGTCCTCCATTATGTAATATTGAACAGCCGAAGGCCCTCGTTAAATCTCAAACTTTATTGAACGTATAGCATTTATGCTTTCTAGCACTGGTGACATAAGCAAGCTCAATAGGCTTGCAAGACGGTGCGACCGGAAGTCGCTTGGGACGCAAGTCGCAGTTCCTGTTTATTAACAGCAAAAGGGTGTATTCTAAACGATTGACGAAAGAAAAGTATATGCACTGTACCAAAACTTTTTTTATATATGAAAGGCTAGTGACGTCACTTCCCACGTCGTAAGCTGCCGTCACCGCGGTAGCTTGTGCAACAGTAATCTTTACCGAACAAACGTATGCGGTGAGCGTTACCTGATTCGCATTGCTATCAGGAGCGCCTGTCATGAATTCTGTGGCTCAGATGCACGTTCTCTGTTTTTGTTCTTTAATGAGACAAATGGTGCGTGTTGTATGCATGATGTGCACTTTTCGTCTGAATCCCTAAAGCTTTTTTTTTTTGTTTTTCGTGAGGACGACTACACGAAGAAATCCCCGAAATCCGACCTGTGAGTCATATAAAGCTTCGCTGTAAAAATACGGTTCGGTTCCGGTTTTCGGTTCAGTTCGGTTACGGTTTGACACCCTGCTTGGGTGTGCCAATCGCTCTAGTATACCTACGGAGGGAGCTTAGAGAACGATGAGGCTTGCAATATAATTCCCCTTCCGCCCCCCCCCCCCCCCCCCCCCCACCCCCCTTCCCGCACAAAAAAAAAAAAAAAGCCTTTGCTATCTTTTTGAGCCTGCATCGCAAGCACGAGAAACACGCTGCTCAGTGGCACAGAGCAGATTTTTTTTTTCAGCCTTAAGCATAATTTTGTTATCGTAATTGGTCAAGTTCCCTACGTAGACTGCAGCGACTGTCTCTCCCAAAAGCTTTGTGGGAAACTTGACGCCTATAATACAAGCAAGACGCCCAAAGCGTCATGTTTGCATTGCGTAATGCCACAGCGCAGGCTTAATTTGAAGGAATAGACATATGTTCCGCCTCATCATTCGCCGAGCTGATCTCATAGATCGCAGGGATTGGCTCTTCGAGGGTTTTGCGGATAAGTGGACGCGCAGGCATTTCTTCGAGGGTAGGCTTCATAGGTTATTTTCTGCTCTATCTATATTGATTCACAGCTTCAGGGACCTTAGGCGCGACTTAATAAAACATTGGATTTTTTTTTAACGGAACTCCATAATATCGAGGGGATTCATTTTTGCATCCCCTCGATAAATATGGTTGAAGAATTGACGTAGCGTGACGCCATAGTATCACGTGTCACCACGACTTGAAATAGTGACGAATATTTTTCTGCTCTATATAGTAGGAAAATGAATAAACAATACGTCCTTCTCTCTCCCAAAGTCATTTTATATTTATTCCAAGTAAATGCAAAAGATCGCCCTTTAAACACTGCATTTCGAGTATATTAGAACTTGGGAGATAAAGGTTTTTATGTCCCCGTGTTTTACTTCGGTGGTTCGTTATCCGGCGTTCTTATTGGCTGGTGTTGTAATCTCGCTGGTTCTGCAGCACGATATATAAGATATGTATCACACACTGTGTTCTGAAGTGTTAATAAGATGTTTCGGCATCGAGACTCTATAGATTTCTTAGCCTGCCACTTACTACGGTACACTATATATCGTATATGTCCAAAACGAAATATTCAGGAGAATAACAAATGAGCCAGAACGTTTGCCCTACGAGGCTCGTTTTGCCATATTAGCGAATGCCCCGAATAACATATACGTATGCCTGTCTACGCTGGTTGTATGAAGAAATATAACAATAATTCTGTTCTGCTACATAGATGTTTCTGAACATTACGCTCGCCTGCCCTTCTTTTCGGAATTTTATGATAAACCTAATATATACACTATCAGCAGCGGTCGCCTGTATACTTCACCACCGTGCACTCAGAACAACTATCCCTGGCCTTGAATGGGTTCAACCAATGTGATCTATACCATAACCTAATGAGCACACGTTTTCAACGGCAACAAGGCATTCGCCCTCTTTTTTCCACTAAGATCGAATTGCTATTGGCTCCTGATATCAATCGCCCTTTTCATTGGTTTTACGGATTAAAGACACACCAATGATAAGCGTTCCTTATGCTTCGTGGTGCAGCATACAGCATACGTTCAGAGATGAAATTTCCTACGTAACACGGGAAATACTGATAATGGCGAACAATGCGAGGATGCCAGCAAACGACGAAGTGCGCAAGGACAAATTAGCATGTAAGACATGATGCTCATCGTCCTTGCCCACATCGCTTTTCTTTTTCTGAGCTTTGGCATTTGCTTGGAGCCTTTTATTTTTGCCGTGATTGGCTATCTCCGTGTTCTTTAGGAAGGTAAACTCGCATACTTTTTTTACAGTGTATTGTTTCTGTGGACTGCCGAGACATTTGTTTTTCATGTTTCTCTCGTAGCCCACGACAAGGGACCGCACTCTGAAAGTGTACAAATGGGAACGCTGACTCGAGATCCCGATTACGGATCCACCCACGAGTTCTTCAACAAGGACTGCCCAGGAAGTTTGGACTCTGGATACTCTGGTGGTCTTCCCATCCTCAATGAGTCCCTTGAGCGGGACGCGAACATTGACGCTCACAACGGCACCAAAGTGTCTAGCCTCAAATCATCACCTCAATGGCTGAAGGTCAAGGCTCTGGCCTGGATCATTCCTGTCGTCTACACTCACTTCTGGCTCGCAGCCGTGATCTCACTACTGGCGCCTTACTTTCCACCTCTTGTAAGTTTTAAAACCGCATATCTGTCTTGAGCGGATTCCGTATTGTGCTATGTATTACTCAAAGTTTCGCATAACGCACGTTATATCTAGATAATTTTGATAAACAAGGGCTGCACCTATTGATCTGGAGAACCCAAATGAATCTGCCATTTTCAAGCATCGCTGGTGCAAGAGGCTCTGATAAAAATGCGAAAAGCGTGCTGAAACGAACGCGGGAACTGCCCCAACCAAGGAAGCTACTCTCTTAAAAATTCCTGTGCATCTACTCACCCGTAAAACACTCGAAGAGACAATCTCTGCAATCCACAAAATGAGCTCATCTTATAATAAGGCGGAACATCTGTTTAGTCCTCTAAATTAAGTCTGGTCTGTGGCATTGCGCAACGCGAGCATAACGCTTTGTTTTGAGTAATTCCACAGCGCAGACTTCATTTTAAGGTCTAAACAAATGTTCCGCCTCATTATTCGCTGAGCTGATTTCCTGGACCGCAGAGATTGGCTTTTTGAATGTTTTGCGGGAAAGTACACGCGCAGGCGTTTTTTGGAGTGTAGATTCTGCAGGCTTCAGTGAGCTGCACCGACCAAGTTTAAACCCTCCCCCCTCCCTTCTTCAATGTCCATTTAATGCCTAGTGTGGCTTAGTCCAGGGGTTTCCCCAGGAATTGAAATTAGGGGTGTCTAAATTCTTAGGGGGGAGGGAAGTAGGGGGAGAGCGGGGCATTGATAATAGAGGAGTCGTTGCGAATTAAGGGTGCCTTTAGAAGAACAGGGGGGGGGGGGGGGGGGGGGGGGAAGGCGTGTACGGAAATCGCTGGCTTACCCTCTGCCCCTAATTTCGTTTAAAGGAGACCTGTTTCTTCTTTTTCTACTAATGGCGCATATTGTTTCTTCCTGGGAACCTTCAGACCCAGTTTTCAGCCAGGTGGCGTCATTTTGAAAATGTCTATTATACGAGCATGTCCCTTATCTTGCGTCTTGTTTACTAAAGCCCACGTGGCGAGTCTCCTTATTGCGACGACACGGCAAGCGAAGGCAAAACCTTTACAATGCTGATAAGAAAAGTGGAAAACGTTTGATGCGTTATCTCTTCAGGTTCGGAAGTTGCTTTCGCCGAACGAGCTCGAGTCACTGACAGAGTATAGACTTTTTCTGTTTCCTGTCGTTCTCAGTCACGTGAGAACGACAGGAAATTTTTGAATACTGTAAACGACTTAATTTTCGCGGGCTCAAATTTTCGCGAATCGGGCCAAAGCTGAAAATTTGAAATTATTCGCGGATTCTAATTTTTGTGAATCGAGTGTAGCTTCCGTGTCGTTCACATATTGCCCGAATTGTTCGCGGGACGTATTTTTTGCGTTTGTAGGCGATTCGCGATATTCGAGAAAGTTAGGTCCTCGCGAAAGTTTAGTCGTTTACAGTATTTGATGATATTCAAAAATATATTTGAATATAATCAAATATTTGAACCTCGAATATGCGAGAGAATATAGGTGAGGCAAAACAATAATCTGTGACAATCACGCATTTTTCGTAAACACTTTCCAGTGGCGTAGAGAAATCAATACAATGTTATACCGCATACCTTATTGGACGAGATTCAAGATGACTTCGCCCTTGTGGAAAAGGTGTATACGACATGCAAGGTGCAGCGAGCCCAGGCATCTAATTATTGCTTCGTAGCCAATGGGGTTGCGACATGAGCCGATAAGACTGCCAGAAGAGCCAAGCACGTACGAAGAGAGAAGCGTGAACATAACATGCCACACAACGCGTTACTGAAGTTGTCGTAGACTACCGATTGAAAACGAAATCGTCTGTAGCGTCTGCTTTGCCGCAAAGCAGTTGGAAGAGCAAATCGCTGCATCTAGTTCACTGAATATGGAGGCTGAAAATGTGTTTACAGCTGAAAAACAGACTCCGCGCTGTCACAATGAGCGCGACGCCTTATTCTTGAAACTTTCTGTGAGATGAAATGCCAGGCCTTTAGAATGGTTGAGTAACACGGACTTTTTAAAGGTCTTCAAGATATACAAAAAAAAACTGTTATAACCATTTTAGTCGGAGCCTATGTAAGACCTGCGAGAGAACAAGAGACTCTAAACGTCAGGCTGTTAAGAAAGCAGAAGCACCGTTGGCTCATCCATGAGCAAAACTACAACGTAAGGCAGTACAAGGAATAGTTCACCGATTGTTTTGCGAACATAATGCCTTATATTAAGATACTTACTACTGATCTGAGACTTTTACAATCAAAGGAGCCGCAGAAGTCTGAACTAAAAAGGCCTAATAGAAAAAAAGCATACGCCCACGTAAACTTAGGTTTAGCGCTAAGACGGAATACTGGAACTCAATTTCTCGGCGCCCGTAGAGGTAACAATGTACTGTTGGCTCAAGAGGTGGAAATCCGCATGTTATGAGAAAATCAGCTCGTCCCGCAGATTTCAGAGATTGGGCATTTCGTTATGTTCAAAACTAAGCATTGCAGCTGCAAACGAACCCAATGAATTCAATTAAGTAATTGTAGTTGAAACATGCGATCACAATCAAACAGTAAATTGAAAAGAGACTAAGGCGTCTTTTTTTTTGTTTGGATACAACACGGAGAACGCCGTAGAGGTTGGCTTTTTTCGAAGATGTGGGTTTTTCCTCTTTGCTACGAGTATAATTTTTTTTACTATTTGATTTGATGACTATTCCAGTATCTTCTGCTGCACATGTGAAATAACTGAACGTTCTTAGTTGCAGATGGGAAAAAAAGCAAGTAACGAGCTGCCTCGAGGAACAGCCCTCGGGAGGTCTCGTGATCGCCATCTTCTTCGACAGCTGTTGAAAATATCCAACAGCCATCAAAACAAGTCATATGACGACCTAATCGAGGTGGATCTTTGTTCCCCTGATTCGGCAGCTTGTTGAAAAGTTTCAATATATCGAAGGAGACGACAATAACGAGACCTCGTAGCTGCTCCTCGAGGCAGCATGCATTGCTATTTTTTTTTCCGATCTTTCATAGCGGGATTCCTAAACGGGCACCGTATCATTAAAGTTTCGTTTCCCGTAAGTGAGCGAGTAAGATCATCCAGGTCGTTTCCCAAAGCGGGCGCCTAAAATAAAGCTGATTTTTTTTTTTTAAATAGGTAACTTAAACCTCAATATAAAAGTACAAATTATACCTATGATTAAAGGGGTTTTGTGGCGGAAAACAAACGTTTTCTTGTCTAAAGTGCCTCCATTGCAGGTCCCCATTTCCCCTTCCTCCCAGGTTTCGCTCCCAGGATCGGCGATATTGTTAAATGTAGCAAAAAAAGAGGATGTCTAACGTATATTATTTTCTTCAGGCTTCGTCAAGAGGTGTACCGGCCTGGAAATACGGCTTTGTCTTCTCAGCAGTCAAACTTTCGATGCTGCCGGGATCCGTGATAGCAGAAAAACTGGTACTGCTCCTTTTCTAAGATAATTTACAAAAACTCTCAACTTCGTTTCGCGAAAACAAAGACCTTTGTTTTTGTGACGAACGTCAGAGCTAATCCACATAGGCGTATGTAACATCTGTCTTCGGCCCATTCTCGAGTGCAGATAAGGTAAAGCATTGTAGCTATAAATTAAATATAATTCACGGAAATGTCTATCGGAGCGTTCTTCCTGAAAGATTCCGCCTTATCACAAAATATTACAGACAGATTCTGCAGCCTTCCTACGCGCAACAAAAATAGCGATAATAAAAGTATGATTTTGTAACCTTTGTGTTGGCAGTGAAAGGTTACTTACACTTGAACCAAGATAGTAAAATGGCATGAAATGTTTTCACCTTCTTGCGTGGACATTCCTTTCCCAAAATATTGCACACAAATCAGCTAAGTTAAGCCACAGAGCGAGAAAGAGCAACGCAAACGCGGTTTTATTTCCAAACACCTTTTGAGTTATGACAAGCTTTCAGGATCATGAAATATGACCCGCTTGTACAAACATATTTTTTCTAAGGTTTTTGTTGCTGTTTTTAAGAGTCAAATATATTCGACTGTCAAATATATTCGTCTGCCAAAAGTACGACGCTTGAGTAACAATATCACGGAGAGTAACTGACCTAAAGTTAAGTCGAAGCTAAAAGTGCTGGACAAAGTTGAGCGTCGCTTAAGCTGCACCGTACATCCACTAAAATCGATCACGTAAAACACATTCCCTTAATGTACATTTGTGATTATCTGCACAATGCACACATATGGTACACATTGGTACGTATACTAAATTCAGATAAAGTAAAGAATACGCGAAAGAAACACCACCAGACACCATCATACTCTGTGGACCAACGGTACAATCCGGTAATCATGAAAAAGTGTTTGCCACCAGCGCGACGCGCATTCTGGTAGCGACCTATTTGCGCATAGCGTGAGAATGGTGACTTTAAGTAATGAGAGCGTGTGAGGGGCTTCCAGATCATCATTAAATTGCATTCGACTATAGCAGGTACTAAACTCAATATAAACGAAAACAAAATCTGACGTCGGTTTGCTTGAATGCACTCTTAAGACAATTTAGTGGTATTCAAACCAAATGAATATATACTTTTAAGTAAGCTGTGATCACTGTCCGTCTAAGAAACCAAGAAACTGACAGTCTTAGAAACCCAAGATGTAGAGAATGAGCATCTTAACAATTTTCCGTGGTCAGTGAGATTATGGTATATAAGCCGATAAGAACGGAAAAGTATAAACCGCGAAGCTATAATTTAGTGCGAATATAATAATCCGCACTTTGTGTCACTTTCGCTGTCACTTATTATTTTGATTTGGTCGTATTTATTTCCTTCAAATTTTTTCTATCTTAATTAAAATTTAAGCTTGTAGGAATTCTGTTTCAACTCTACGCCATCAAGATAGCTCATATGTTGTTTTCACGTGGTTTTCGCACGTGCCCTTATGTTACCGCGTATTTGTAACCGTATACTGTATTTCCAAGAAATGTTTCATTGTGAGATGTTTTCTTGTGGTGAAACTTAAACTAAACATAAATTTCTTGTCCAATGCATATCAGGACCATGAAGCGTGTTGGCCCGGATTAAGATTGAAAAAAGAATAAACATGTAAGGTGAATACGACGCTGCCATATCTTTCATGGTGAAGGAAGTGATTGTGTCGTCTTCGTCTCATATGTTTATACGTTCTTCAATCGTGTTTATATGCCACCTCTGTGCCTAATATGTCTAAGCTGGCACCAATATTGTATGCTTCCTTTTCAGCTAAGGTTCCACTTTTTTTCTCACTTGCAGATTGCAAATGTTTCGCCAAGAGTAGGCTATCTTGGGGGCCAGGCATCGGTCTCCTTGTTTAGCATTCTTTTTGGGTAAGAATTTATGAATGCTTTGTAACGCAAACAAAAGTTTGGAAAAAATAGTGCGTTTAAGGGAACTAATAGAAATGTAGCGAAATATCAGTCAAGTAAGTTGAAGAACTAGCTTTTTCTTGTAACAGGAGGGTGACTTGATTAGAGCATCAGATATTTGATAATTGTTCCAAACTCTTGCCTCATCGGCCAAAGGGAGATATACAAATAGTGTTTATCCATAGAAAAAAGAACGGCGACACCCATTGAACAGTCAGTACCGGCCACAACATTCATTTTTAAAGGAAAATCATGAAATGTTTTTTTTTATTATTTCTGCAGGACATTGTACTGGGTACAAGATGGCAATACACTCTTGGCTCTGGCAATTACGTGCATAGCATTTGGTGGCTGCATGTACACAACGTACAGTATCTGTCTCTACAGCCTCCTGAGCAATAGGTTTCATGAAGATGGAGGCATCTTAATCGTAAGTGTTTGAGAACAAAGTTCCTAGGCTTCGGTTTTCTGGATACTCCATTAAAAGTCATAAAAGCTAGTAATTTACAATTAGATTAAGTGTTTCAATTGCGTACCACAAGCATAGTAATGTGCTTATGTGAAAGAGTTTAAGAACTTTGAAAAGGTCAGTTTTATTAAGCCGGACAGCGACTCGTGAACGTAACTAGTATAACAACAATTACCCTTGCAAAACACTGCTATCTCAGTTAATTTAGTTGATATCAATGGGTTCACACGTATCAGACTGTTTCCAACTCTCGCAGTAATTTTGAGGTTGTTTGTTCGTCGGACAGGACTATATGCCTTCAGGACGTCTTTAACCAAATGCACCTCTCAACATCCGCAAACATGCAACGCTGGCAATGGCTATTAGATCGGTGCCTACACCTCTTTAAAGGTTGCTTAAATAACAGTTGTTTTTCTTTTGTTTCAACTACCTTACATATATGTGTATTTCGAAAGGTTAATATGTCAAATAAAATTTAGAGTGGCAATAAAACCATTCCATTCTTTTTTTTTCTTTTTTTTAGGGAATCATGGAGTGCCTCTGGGGATTAGGCACTCTTGTTGGATCAATTATAGGTGGAGCCCTCATAGACGTAAGTGTATGTCTCCCCAGTCATTCAAACCTCAGCTGGAACTATATCAGTTGATCCAAGCACCACCTTATCTTTGCAGCTCTGGGCATATCCACTTCCTTTTTTTGTCATGGGAACCTTACTTATTTTCTCCTTTCCTGCAATGGCTGTTATTGATCCAAAGAGCACAAAACAAAAAGGTGAATATTAGCCGCAGCTTATTTTTAATAATTGTTTAGTTTAAATGATATCTTGTAAAAATTTCACACTGGCATTTACAGTAGTATAAATGAAAATGTCGAATAACGCTCTCAAATGTGCTAGAATATAAAGACGTCAAATTTCAAACATTCGTTCCAGTTACTCCAGTTGTTGTGATACGGGCACGGGAGGCAGACGGCCCTGGAGGGAAAAAGTACTACAAGCTTTTACTCGACCCCATGTTTCTAGTCAACTTATTTAGCGTGATGCTCAGCTGGGCGATAACAAGCTTCAACGAACCAACACTGGAACCTTACCTACGCCAGGTAGAACAATACAAATTCTCATGTGTCCTTCAAACGTCTGTACTGCACCAGGCGATGCCAATATCTTTAAAAAAATAGTATTGATTAAACAACAAGACGTAATATTTCTGCTTGCGTCTTTCAAGTTCAGTTTTACAAGCACGCAAGTCGGAAGCGTATTCACGGTCCAATTCATCGGCTACTCCGTTGGTGCAGTCCTCGGAGGCGTCGTGTCCAAGTACCGGGCAAGTAGCATCTATACGTATTTTCTCATCTTATATTCGCGCTCAGAAGCTCCCTTATGTGTACTGTATCTTGATGCAGTCCAAAGCCCAAACATTGGTTCTCCCTTAATTAGATCGTGAACGTTGGAAATGGTAGGTGTCAGGCTAAAATAGTAGCGCAGTATCAACGGCAAGATTGCGTTCACTCCTCTAACCACGGCACCTCAATGCAATTCGAGCATGATAGGTATCGCTAGTTTTTGTGGTCGAACTCATAAGGAAGAATTATAATCGCGATTCTGAGTGCATAGTTTTGCGGTATACACGTATACATATAAGGATTTATAAAAAGTGTACAACGTTCACTTTGCATACATCATTTCTAAACTCAAATAAAGTGAAGCACCCTAATCCTTTTGGTGCATCGAAAAACGATTTACCAGCCTGGACGATCGTGGTTTGAATTTAGCAGGGATAGTGTTCCTGTCAAAGTTGGGCCTACATTAACAGTTTTTGCATTGCCTTCTTGTTAGGAAGTTTCGTTCGAGCAGTCAAGAAGGAATTTCGTCGCATAATCTCAG
Source organism: Ixodes scapularis (assembly GCF_016920785.2). NCBI lineage: Eukaryota > Metazoa > Arthropoda > Arachnida > Ixodida > Ixodidae > Ixodes > Ixodes scapularis. Next base: position 43,665,467 of record NW_024609857.1, on the reverse strand, counting down.
TGAAGGCGTGTTTCTTGGCTAACCTATCCGTTTATGTGTTTTCAATTTAGTTAACTTACTTGTATTGCTTTCTTTGCGTCCTTTTGGTCTATTAAGCTTTCGCCGCGAGTACAGTTATTTGTTGTTGTGGATCTGCCTTTTCTTCGTCTGCGTAAAGTGAGCTGCTCATTTCCCATCGTGCAATATCGCGTACCATATGCGCCGAAACAGTCCTTCGTGCTTCTTTGGCGCACCTGCTAGGTTTTGAGAGAGCTGTGGTCCGAACTTCGTATGGAATGCGAAGTTGAGGTCCCATATTTTGAACCATTTGAAAAATTTAGAGATTATAAAGATCGTGAGGACTGATGATAGAAAAAAAAAGGACCAAATCACGAGTTTCAGCTCCTATTGTCGGTGGAGGTAGAACGGTCACCTCCTCGCCCAGTTTTCTAGCTTAACTTTTAGAATGCTTTGTAGGTCATAATACATCTATGCCTAGGCCTCTGGAAGTGTTATGCTACAACGACAGGCTGATGCTATTTATTTTTTTAAACAATACGATAACATTTTGAGCAATATGCACTGTGATGCTCACTCAAGTAGCTAGAATAATAAATAAAAGTGGCCAGTATAGTAGTTCAAGTAGCCGTTTTCTGTAGTTTAACAGGCATCTGTTATACTTAAAGTCGCCGAATTGGTACTGTTATGATCTTGTAAACGAGGTGTGAATTGTCGAAAAGCACACGACAGTGATTGAAGAGGAACTTGACTTAATACCAAAAAGGACAGCTTACGCGTCCTTGCTGGACGATGTGATAAGAAATGCCCAGTGTAACTCATGTGATCAAACTCTTAATGAATGTATACAAGTGTCTGCAGACTGCGTGATATCATTAATCTACTTTTTGTATGGTTTTAGCGGAGTGGCTTCATTTTATTTTACTGGTGTTAATTGTTTAATTGAATTTCTTTTAATGAGGTTTTTGAAACATCAATGAGGTGATTATATTTTTTGCGTTTGCATGCAAAAGCCAGGCTTAACAATCACATAATTTGAGTTCTACGTGGTAACCAAACAAGTAGGCTTCAGGAATGGTTGAAAACGTAGCTTTACAAAGTCAGGAATACAAAGCACATATATCTTAACAAGAATAAAAGCAAACGTGCTACAATGTGCGCTAATTTGTGTTCTCGTTATTCGTTTCCAGATGGAGACATTTTTCACATTTTTTAGTCTGCTGCTCTCAACCCTGGGCTTTCTCATAATGGGACCGGCGCCATTTCTTCCTATTCGGCCGTACGTAGGGGGTTATATTTGCTTTTTAGACGGTTAAAAAATAAAAATGTGCGAATGCCTGTTCGAACCAAATAGCGCAATGTCATCCCCAGCTTTAACGCTGTTAAGAAAACTGATTGCATGGATTTCCCTTTCCCTGTTAATGTTATGAATGACGCAGCGCTATTCGATTCAAACTGGTATTCGCAGACCCCTACTAAAAACACCGATTGCAGTGTTGTTTTACGTTGGTATATTCGGTTGGGCTAGATGTATAAACTACTAGACGCAGTATAGTTTGTGCTGGCAAACGATTGATTTTGTTGTTTTTGCTTTTGGCGACTAAAGCACTGTTCTAAGATCAACCAACTACCTCAGTATATACGTCCAGTCAATGTCCCAGCTGCAACCTAATATATATATATATATATATATATATATAAAACTGAGAAGAAAAAAACCCTTAGTGAAAGACAGCAACAACGGACGATTTAATCTTCAACGTTTCGGCCGGAGTCCGGCCTTCGTCAGGAAGACGAAGGCCGGACTCCGGTCGAAACGTCGAGGATTAAATCGTCCGTTGTTGCTGTTTTTCACTAAGGGTTTTTTTCTTCTCAGTTTTATACCCACGCCTTCGGCCTCCCGCCACCATGCCCGTTATATATATATATATATATATATCTGGAGCATTTCGTTCTGCGAACCACTCCGGAGGGTCAATCACTGCAATCTACTTAGAGGTATAGGCCAATGACGAGGCTAATAGTACATTTAGGCCTAAAGAAACCTGTCTGCATTGTTACATTGACCATGGTGAAGCGTCTTGCTCAGTGTGACAGCGCACTACGCAGACCCTTTTTTCGTTTCGGTCTAAACGTATTATGAGCTTCGTAATTCTCCGAGATCTCCGTAGGCCTCAGCGATTGGCTCTTCCAAGTGTTACGCAGGAAAGTAGACGCGCCAGGTTCCTTAGGTTGTGGGAACTTTAATATTTGGATATCGTCCCTTAAAAACCATGGAGCGTCAACTTCCCCACGAAGCACTTGAGAGAGATCCAATCGCTGCAGAACTACGGACGGAGAGCGCAGCGAACGACGAGGCCTATTATATTATACGCGGCCAGACCTAGAAAAAATGTTTGCGCCATAAAATTGTGCTTGGCGTTAGCGCGCGAAAAAAGACGCAAACTGTGACCGCACTGAATTTTTTTTTTTTTTAATGTCCAAACATAAGTCTTGTTCTAAAGCCGAGCTTGGCAATGTGTCCCGTGTAATCGCTGCCATTTCCTTTTTTCTATAAATTTACTTTGGCAGCGACCTTACATTTCAGACATAAGACAATGCAGAGCCGCTTTACTGTAAATTATTACAGCCACTGACGAGAGCTTAAGAAATGAAGAGGGTGGCGAGTCCCGCCAACCAGCTTTTCATCGCTCCGCAGCCAATGAGAGAACGCTATTAGTCGATAAGGACGTCAAAAAAACAATCACGAAGTGAGGTGCATGAACGTAAGAAGTCAGGCCCTTTGTTCGTTAAGTTCTCAGGGACTATAGAACTGAAACTAATGCAGCAATTACCGCAAGCTTTCCATTGCACTAAAGGCCGTGTGTTTAGGTGTTTTTTTTTTCTTCATTTTATTTATGTCATGTATCGATTAAGTTCTGGCATAGAACAGTTTATGTCCCCTCCCTTCAATTCGATTGTTTTCGTAAATAACGACAAAAAAAAAACTTGTGCTAAGAGGAGACAGTTTACATTCATGATTGTCTCTAGTAACATTAGGCTTTGTTTCAATTTATTGACAACAACCCCAAGCAACTCAAAATATCTACGGACCGACTCGTATGTCTAAATCTTTTTGTGGTTACTACGAGAAAAGTTTGACAAACCACGAAATAAGAAAATTACTATTAAAAGTCACGCTTTAAATTGTTTTTCGATCAGTATTTTGTTTTATCTAAATGACTTACTTTGCTTAGTAAGCCTTCCATCAAGCTAGTCAATTAACTACGTACATGGGCGTACCAACCGGGGAGGCGAGGGGGGGGGGGGGGCCCAGTTTTCAGAGAGTGAGGGAAAAAAGCAAAGCATGTGCCCCCCCCCCCTCTGAAACAGCCGCCACTGGGCAGGGCATACAGTGGCCGCTGGCGACCGAGGGATACCAAGGGCACCGCCCCCCGGCCCGGGGGGGGGGGGGGGGGGGGGGGGGTTTGGTTTGCCCCCCGACTCAAAAACAAGTCGGTATGCCACTGACTACTTATTTACTCGAGTAATAGCCGCACTATTTATGATCAAGGCCCTTGTGTCTACTTTCCCACAGAACACATATAAAGCCAATCATTGCGTTGCGCATAAATGACATAGCGAATAACATGATCGCGAATACGATTCTCCATACAAATTCAATCTTCACAGATGGTATCTTCGCACGAAGACGTTATCTCTGTCCTGTAAACAGCTGGAGCCATGCAGTCGATCGCGGTGATTGGCAATCTGCGTGCACCGCGGAGAAGCGAACCCTCAAGATTTCTTCGTAAACAGTGCGGCTATTACTCGAGTAAATACGGTAATATGTAAGTGAGGCACTTAAATTGCTTAGTTTAGTAAGTGTCGCTTTTATCCGAAAATGTGTTGTATGTTTACAAGCGTTTTGCACTAACCAGTGTTCCCAAAAGCAGTCGCAGGTGGTAAAATGTATGCATTCGGAATCTCTGGCGTTTATACTGTATAGGATGCGTTGCGAGCTCAATCACTGCTATCTTTTTAGTCAGTGGGACCACGATCGGTATTACACCTTCATTGCCATGTGCTCTCAGTTGCAAAAGTTATGGACCTGGACCCTTTATGCAGCTGAGGCTGCGTGACAATTAGAGGAATGATGTCGACCTTCTTCGTCATTGATCGAACTGAGTAAACGAAACTCGATGTTTGGTGTTTCGAGTGTACCCTGGAACGGTACACACTTCGGGAATTCTGAGAAAGTGTTTTGGTACCCTGTTTTCAGCTGCTCTGAGCTAACACATTTATTTCCATTTTCTTCCAGTAATCTCGTCTTCATTTACTTGGCCCAAATATTTATGGGGATCGGCATGTCTCTCATGTTCATTTGCCCCTACATGCACGCACTGCGAGACGTCGTGTGAGTCTCTAATATATCCGATCCAAGCCTTTTTCTATTTCTGCTAACATAATGACGACTTGCACACACTTTTTTTCACTGGACATGCGTTCGTCGCCTTTTAGACATAACGAAATATGTGACAAATGCAAAATCCTAAACCAGCATCTGTAACTTGACAAAACAAGTTTTTGATTAGTTTAACAGGCTGTTTGAAGAACTCTTTCGTTGGTAAGGGCCTACATACAAGGAGCTGTGCATTGTTTTAGGATGCCTTTACATTTTACGAACCCATCCTCCTGACTTGACCTCAGGCGGCTGGCATTCTATGTCAAGTAATTATATAGATAACTATAATTTTCCTTGAAATACTATTATAATTTTTATTATTATTATTACTATTATTTTTTTTATTATATTATTATTATTATTATTATTATTATTTATTATTATTATTATTATTATTATTGGCGTTGAGGAGAAGATATCATCGGTGTGCGATTCGTGTCTGTACGTGTGTGTACGTGACAATGTGAGCATTTTTATTATGCTTGCTGCTACTGCTGGGTCTAGCCCCACAAGCCCTTAAAGGACACATGCAAAGGAAAAAAAACATTTTTTTAAACGGCTTAGATGGAAAAAGGACGCCATAAAACGATTTTACAACGAAGAAAAAAATATTTTAGAGCTATATTTACGGCGCAAAACGAATTTGTAGTGGACGCCCGCGGGCACCGCGGAAAAGTGGTCCGTCTTTATCACGTGACTGGTCCTTATTTATCACGTGGTGCTTGCGTTCTTTCGGAAGCTTCCTATGGCCTCTAAAAGTAACTTATTCATCTTTGTTTGAAGTATAACAAAAAAAACTAAGATGAATAACTTTTAGAGCCCAAAGGAAACTCCTGAAAAAGCGCAAGCAGACATGATAGACCTGTGCGCCGGTCAGACGACGGCGGCGGCACCCCGAAGCAGACGAACTTGTGCGGCGGCGGCGACGGCGGCGTGGAGAAACGCGTTGAAGCGGCGTTCGCACAACGCTGAGCGTGCGGCGGCGACGCAGCGCGGCGGCGCGCGGGCCTACCACGTGACCAGCGGCGGCTCCCGCGAGCGCCAACTACAAATTCGTATAGCGCCGTAAATATAGCTCTAAAAAATTTTTTTCTTCGTTGTAAAATCGTTTTATGACATCCTTTTTCAATCTAAGCTGTCTAAAAAAAATGTTTTTTTCCTTTGCATGGACCTTTGACAAGACCTGGGACTTCATCCTGACTCTAAGAATTAGTCATTAAAGAATATTATTATTATTATTATTTTTATTATTATTATTATTATTATTATTACCGGGATGTAAGCTCTATCAATACGCGGACGACACTGTAATTATGACCCGACACATCAACTATGCCAATTCCATCAGCCAGTTGCAATCTCAAGCAATAGCAATTATGGACTGGTTAAAAAAAACCTTCTTGATATTAATGTTAAAAAGACAAAACTAGTATGCTTCTATAATCCACTCCAAACAGTCACTCTCAACATTCCATTAGTTCTACACTCTTCTTTCTGCCATCAATGCAACTGCATTCCGGTTGAGTATACAGATAGCGTGAAGTATCTAGGCATATATTTTGATAGTGGTCTGAAATGGAATGTTCATTTTACATACACCTGTAAGAAATTGAGAAGCATTAGTTTCCTTGTATATAATACAAAATATTTTTTTCCCGTATCTATTCGAAGAATGATTGCGCATTCGCTTGCATATAGCGTCCTTCGCTACTCCATCACCGTTTTCGGCCATTCTTCTGACTATTGGAAAACCAAAGTGGACTGCATCCTGAAAGCTATCCTGAAAAGTATCTCTTATAAACTTAAAATACCTGACAACGCTAATCTTTTCGATTATTTGCAACTACCCAACTTCCAAACCCTTTATGTTCATTCAGTGGTATTGCGGCACTTTTGGAATTCTGATTTCAAAATCGTATGTCGAAAATCACGTGATCTTCGACATACGCACCCTTTTCACATACCTCCTTCCCGCACTCGTTATGGCGAAGGTACGCGTGCGTTTTATGTGCCATGTATTTTTTCTCACTTACCACCTGAACTTCTAAACCAAACATCCCTGAACAAAGTTAAAAAGATGCTTAGAGGTATTTCGATTTAATAGCGAACTATTGGTTTCGTTTTAGTAGCGAACTATTGTAGACTCATTTTGCTTAGTAATGTGTGCCACTATTAAGCGCCTGCCTTTCTGGATCATTAATGAATATTCTGCTGTTTGTAGGACATTTTAACAGAAGACACCTTCCGTGAATTATTTTTTTTTTCCGCATATTTTCCAGTCTTGTGGTATTTCATTTTGCTTTGACATTGCTATTGATTTCCGTTTTAGTCTGTGCGTAATATCTTTTCGCGTAAAATCTTCAAGTTATAACTAGAGTGACTAACTTCATGGAATTATGTATACAGTTCTCTTTTTTGTCTGTTTTATATGATTGTATTTTCCGTAACTACCCATGCTACATATCGTTTTTTTTTTATTGGAGGATGGCGTCGCACAAGCTGTTGGCTTTGATGCATCCGCAATACCAAACTTTTCGTCGCTGGTAGCAATAAACAATTATTATTAATATTATTATTATTATTATTATTATTATACGATGTGTTTTGTATTGGTGTGTTCAGTGTATGCGTAATTTAGTGTATGTAAGTTCCGGTGTGCCAGCACCAACTCTGCACGGTTGTCCCTGGGCACCCAATACAATTAATTCTTGATTCTTGATTGGTTACTCAAACAAATTTTATTAAAAGGGTTCTTTAATCACTTGTCACTGCCATTCCTTTTCATTTTTTTAGAGAAATACCAATCTAAACTGCGTAAATTTCCGCGATTCACCTTGAATTCAAAAATATTATTTTTGTCTTTTGAGTGCATCTGATAAAGGAAGGAATTGCGTAATACTATTATAGTCGCACCCTACCGTGGCAAAATGGCGTCCGCATCTTTTTCCTCCGAGTCCATTCACACATTAAAGCAGAATTCCGATCTTTATCCCATATGTGGAACTTGTTGAGAGAAGACCACGGATGGTGTTGCGGGGGCATTGCAGTGCAGTATACATGTCGTAACTTCTGATAGCCTAGGGAAATTATGGTTTCAGTAAACTTTATTTCCGTGGCACACCTTGAATAATTTTGAAGACCGGATTAGACCGAGTTCTTGTTCGCCCTTGTGCCTCCTATCGGAGGAAAAGGTGTGCACGTGGCCATGTACTATGACAATTCTCTAAAATAATTATTCTTACTTTTGTTATGGTCCTGATAGCGTGAAACATGTACTCATAAATATGTTTCAAACAATGAAACGAGACAATAGCGTCCCCAAATTTTAGTTGCTAAATGTCTACATCTATTATAATACATTCCACTTTCAGAAGACCCGGTATTATGCGCGTTAATCACGTTTTTTCCCTCTAAACGCAAGTTACAAGATTTATTATGACACAAATGGAACCACCTAGCTCTAGAAGCTAATAGCTATATACCCAATTCCGTCTGCACGTTCCCCTTTCAGGCCTCCCCTCAGAGAGTGCAGAGTGGACATCTCGGGCAAAAATAAACATATGTGAATGGCTAACACTACTGCAATTTCCGTACGCGTTTTTTTTTTTTCTCTATTCTGCAGTGAAAGAGTTGGCTATCCCGATACCCTCAAGACAAACGGCGTCGTATCAAGCGCAACTTACCAATTCATGATCTCCGGGTAAAACGCGATTCCTATATTGTGATTTTCATTCGAGTCATTGCACGCGCGAAAGATTATAGCTGCTTTGTTCCATGAACTTCCAGAGCCGTGATTACATCACCACTTGCCGGATACCTGGTAGAAAAGTACGGGTACAGGCAGGGATCAATGCTCATGTTCTGGCTCCTAGCTTTCTGGGTGAGTTTCGTGCATTAATTATAATAATTTACGCACCTAAGTAGCATGCGCAGACCGAGCCTGGCAGAATGCATGGTGAGACTAAACCTGAGATTCGGCTGGAAATAAATCGACGAGGTCAGAAAGGAGGCTTCAATAATTACACCGAAAACTTGTCCATTGGGTTACGTTTTATTTCTTTGATAAAACTGCTTGAACATAATTTACAACTGCGTCCCTTAATCACAACGCTGTTGAGGCGAAACGAACCACTCAAGTCTCTTGCGTTGTTAGTATCTGCATTTTAGAAACCTTCGAAAATTTCTCGGAGAATTTGTCCTTCCCTTACCAATCATTTATCTTCTTTTGATAGTTTTAGCCAAAAAGACAAGCGAGTGCTATCCCTAATAAACGGTTACCCAGTCACAGTGGGAGAATGACTTTCATCCCTGTTGCTACTGAAAGTCACAGGGATGAGATTAAAGGGTTGATTCCGTTCGCCTTGATCGTTAGTTGGACTGACTGAAAGAAGACCAACAACGTACGTACTGAGTGCAGTGTGGATTAGGTTTTATGAAAGGGATTCACCGAGCGTGCAACCGCTCCCCCAATAAGTAAAAACTCTCGCAGTGGAATATATGCATAAATCAATTAGGGGCGTTTTTTCCATCTTTGTTTTCTTTATTATATGTGTTGTATATCTTTCTTTTTATTTTCAGACCGTGGTAACCTTCCTGGTGTGGCTTCAATCGGAATTCGTTTTATTCCGAAGAAAACGGGAAGAAGATCAGCAGCTTCTTGTTAATGACACCCAGCATTCGTACTCGCCATCTCTTCTTTCGGCACCAAGTGTTTCCTGATACTAAGGCACTCGATGAGCCGCAAAACCGGAACGTCCTTTTTTTTCAATCTAGTCTTACAATAACGTGATTATCAACGTTCCATTGTGTATATGCATCTTTGTGCTACTGCCCCTGGCACTAGGAGCGCCGACGCTTCAAGACGCTGCGTCCATTCGCGAAAGTCAAACCGCGTTCTCAAATGACTTTAATGTTCGCATGATGACGTCTTAGAACTGGCCAGCTGTGTTGCCTGCCATGATTCCGGTGTTGGCACAGCAGCAGAGCTGGACATGGCAGACGCCTGTTCTGCATGAGGTCACTCTCCAGCTTGACAGTCCATGGATGGCTCTTCAGTCAGGAGTTGGGACGTTGTGACGACAGCGACACTCATATTTGCTCGTAGCGTTTTGCCGGAACTTCTATGACCAACTTCAAGGATCGCGAAATCCGACAACATGACATGCCGGGTCGCGTGACGTAATTGGTTGCCGTTTGGAGGCTACTTCGGACGTATGGGCACTATAAAGCGCTAAACAGACCAATCGAAGACGCCTTCCGGGCACCGTAGCCAATCGTCGGCTGTCACTCTTAAAGCTTCCAGGAGGTTGCTTGTAAACCAGCGCACTACTTACGAACAAGCCCGAGATTTCCCACAGCACTGCGCCTGCGCAGAAACGCGATACGCATGAGGTTAAGCGCCCCCGTATGGACCATGCCGACAGCAGCGCCACCGCAGCGGAGTAACGTCAGTGTCGTTTGCTTGTACATAAACAATGAGAAGGCAGCGACCGACTTTTTGCGAGCTCATCACGCGCATACTTACAGCTTCCAGTGCTCGCTTTATGCATTTTCTGACTAAAAAACATCAGTGCAACGTTAAATTAAGCATAGCAACATCGTGTTTATAATACGAATACGAAACAGCAGTGACAGAGCTGCGTTGTCAGATCGGGTGACCGCTAAGCTTAAAATGCGGTGCAGACGCAGCAATCGCAACGGCGTACCTAAAAAAAAAAAAAAAAAAAAAAAAAAAAAAAAAAAACAGCAGGAGTGATGTTTGTGTCACTTTTAGACAGAGTATAAAAGACAGTAATCATTATCGCCCAAATAAAATATATAAAAATGTGTGTACAGTATCAACGAATGTCCTTTGTTTCGTACTATACGCTACTGAGTAATAACACCCATCGGTGTTTTGGTCGGTTTCTCTTCATGCATTCAAAATTAGGACTGAATTGATCGTATGCTCACAAGTCCCTGAGATTATGCTGAGTCAAACTAGACTCGCAACACCAATTGTTGGTCTTCCCGTAATCAAGTTAGGTGAGTGAAAAAAGCCATCGAATGATAATTAAATCGGATGCAACCTTCATGACAAAAAGCACTCGCTACCTTTGTAAGATGCATTGGTTCAACTTCTCGGCTGGAGCGGAGACACGGACTCTCCTTGAGGAAGATGAACATCCCGCCGTATCTGACAGCTTAATAAACACGGAGCCTGGCTTTTTGCGTACAGAAATATTTTTCCGTGATTCGTTTTTTGGCATACTTAACGGTTCATGGCGCAACCTCATTTGCTCTGGGACAAAAATAAAATTATCCGGACTCGCTACGCCCTGTGTTTCTTAAGCTACCAGTGATAATATGAACATACATGCAACACAATTACCACCTACTCGGTCACCGAGATTCTAAGACACTTTGAATGTGATACTGATCGCCCTGTCTATCCGATTAAAGGAAAACAGTAGTTTGGTTATTGCCATTAAATCGCGAAGCGCGATTCGAGTAAGAGTTTCGTAGAGTGCATAGCCTTATGGCACGATTTTCAAGTTGTTCGAGCCCATCCACCGATGTGTCGTTTTTGACCCTGAGATTTTGCTGCTCCGGACATATTAGCTTATTTCGCCGCGACTGTGTAACTTTTGATTTGACTTTGAGATTTGACGCGTCTATTTGGCAGTAGGCTTTTCTCGTACGTGCAAGTTAGAGGGACGTAGAGTGTGCAGTGGAACTGTAACTGGAACTTTTTATCTGGAAGGGGACAAACTATCTAATGTTGACCCACCGACGGCAATAAAGTTATTTATTACATCCTGATTCCCCGATTCGGCATTATTTATTTTATATCCACTTCGTGAACACCTTCGCATATCCTCTGGAAGCCTACAAAACACAGAGCGTGATTGATGATGTGCACGTCTCGCGATTTGTTCTTCGGTGTTCTTATCGGATAACGCCCCCATCGCATTGGCTGCGGAAAAGGGGAGGGGGGATAATAAGATGGTTTGAACTAACAACGCCCTGACTTGCTTAGGCTGCACTCTAAAAATGTCTGTGCGTCTACTTTCACGCACAACACTCGGAGAGCCAATCAGCGCAACTCACGGAGGCAGCTCAGCGAATGACGATGCCGAAACATATGTTTAGACCAAAAAACGCAGACTGAGTTGTGACATTAAGCAATGCGAAACGTCACGCTTGCATTGCTTAATGTCACAACTCAGACTGCGTTTTTTGGTCTAAACATATGTTTCGGCATTGTCATTCGCTGAGCTGCCTCCGTAAGTTAGGCTGATTGGCTCTCCGAGTGTTGTGCGTGGAAGTAGACACATATACTTTCTTTGCAGTGTGTCAGTGACTGCATTGGGCTCATAGCCTTGACATGCTAACGTAAATCGCAAGTTTCTTTTTTCTGTTTTTTTTTTTGTGGTGGGAGGGTGGTGTTTTGTGGGGAATTTCAGCTCAATCACGCACATAACTAAACTCTTATACCTTTAGTTTTTTCGCATATTGAACCATAAGTAAGCGGAGTATCATTTTTCTCTGTGCCCTGTTTGCAAAATGCACCAGTTATAGCGGGAACATTGCTAAACTGCAGCGTCGACGCAAGGGTGCGAATCTCATTTTTGCGATTTATGTCATACAGGCCCGCGTTTTTCGAAACACCCGGTATATACAGTCCAGGAGTTGTGTGGAGATGACAAAAGCCGTCACCATTACGCCTACGATGAGGATCGAACTGTCGTTCGGACGACGGCCATAATACGTGCACAAAGGCGCAAAACCAGCGCGCGCACAAGGAATCGTACCGTTGCGCAAACGCGCACTGTGAAAATGCAGCGATCGCTAATTTACATGAAGAATGACGTTGGCCAGGGTCGCTCAGCTCAGCACTAAGCAAGTATCCTTGCGCGTTCTTTGCGTTTGACTATATATAGTGCTATAGTGTGCCTAAATGTGAGAGCGTTTCGAACTGCTGCATCGGGGTTACGGAATTTACAGGCCACGTTGGCCCGCAATAGATCCGGCTATTAGACAGTCCATCACAGATGTTAAACACACTTCAATTTGATTATCTTGACTTATGTCGAAAACACCTGAGACTCAAGTTGTTATACTTGTTTTACCATGGATATCTGAAGGTTAACATTTCCCCCTACCTAGCACCTGTTTTACATCGTGACACGCGATTCAATCACGGTACATTACTGGAGCCATACCGCAATAACATTTTCAAGAACTAATTTTTTTCGAAAACGATAACTGATTGGAACGGACTGCCCAAAAGATATCGTTGAGAGCTCATCGCCGGATGACTTTCTTGAAAAGCTACGAGCTCAAGAAGCCTTACGGTTTTATTTAATTTTTATTTTTTGTTGCTATTTTTAGTGCTAGAGTGTTGTTTTGTTGTATTGCAGTTTTCCCTTTTTTATTGTGTCTTGTACGTATGTATTATATGTTCACCCCTGCCGGGGCCATAGCGGGGCCTGCAGTGTTGTTAAATAAGTAAAAATAAAATAAAAATAAATAAAATACGAGCTGCGAGAAGGAGGCCGGAGCGTCCAGCTTCTGCGAGCGTCTCTTGCCTTGGCTCAGCTTCTTCGACCGCCATCCTTCTCTCCACAGGACAAAGCACGCATGCGCACGAGCACCCAATCTGCGTGGGAGGCGTCCGCCATTAAACTGCAAATGCTCTTCTTGCTTCGAGTTGCCCCCTCTCTCAAACCTAGGCTCCTTAAGTTCGACAGACGCGGCCGTCCGAAGCCAATCCACCCTTTTGAAAAGCCAGCTCCGTTTCCCACGTGAGTCAGGGTATGAACGCTTGCTCTGACTCACGCGCTTGGGGTCGCGTCATCCGCTCGTTCGCGTCAGCTGTTCTCTTCGTGTCCCGTCTTTGTTCGGAGTTTTATGAAAAAGAGCGCCGGATGCAGGGAGCACACAGCCGTGTTTCTGGTTCGAAGTTTTTTTTTTGCCGGGATCTATGTAGGCGATTTTTCTCTCCTTTCGCCTTACGTCCGCATGCGTTTCTATGTGCATAAAGTGGTGTTTTCCTGATCGCCCGAGTTCTCTCGCATCGTGATTGGCTTCAACAAATAAAAGTGGTCGGGAACGTAAAGGAGTACTCCATTTTTATACATACTGGTCTTTATTCCGACTTCAAACTAGCCCGAGCTCAAGATATAGGCTCGTCGTTGAGCAAGATGGTCCCGACAGACGCCGCCGAGAGGGCTTCAAAGGAACAAAATAGAGTGAGCTTGAGTTTACGCGTCCCAAATAAATATGTCCCGGATTGTACTTCTTGAGTTCCGTCATAGGCTGAGCGGTTTGCTTGCTTCTGCATTTTAAAACGCAAAGGACGACGCTAACAAAGAAACGATAACGTGCCTGCGAATAAGGAAAATAGTGGAAGACTAGACCGGCACGGCCGCAGACGGTTGTTTGACGCTGAATTCCGTAGCTGTTTTTTTTTTAGCACGCTTCGTGCTCGGTATTTTGTCTGGAAGGAACGACAGGAGCAAGAATCCTATATACAATGTTAAAGAGAGAAGAAAAAAGTTGTACTCACTACAACAAAATGAATAAAAAATTGCTATGTATCGCAGGACGCTTATCGACCTCCTTGAAGTGTGTACAGGGCATTTTTGATACGGGGCGTGAGGTAGCTATTTTTACTAGTGGCGTCATTCAACTTCCTGTAATCGACGCAGAAATGTACAGCTCCGTTCTTCTTTCACATTAGAACTACTGGAGACGACCAGGAACTCACAGAAGGACGGATCACGTTTTGTTCTTGCATATCATTTACCATGGTGTCTATTATGTGTCTCTCCATGGATGAAGACCGATCAGGGCGATGCCGTGTGGGAAGCGAATCCCCGGTGTCAACCTCGTGCTACACAATGTGCGTTTTTCCGATGAGTCCTGTTTTGCAGTCAAAGCGCTGTGATACTGATGTAAGAAAGATAGGAGTCTACCATCCCAATTAAGAGACCGTCGTCAATCGAGCATTCAAATGAATTAGAGTTAACGAGCGTCGAAAAAGAACAGAGCGTTATGGTCCGTTAAAAAAGTTGCGGTAGCAAGAAACATTCCCTCGGGAATGATGGTGTGGATCTCTGTTGAATTATAGGCAAATACCTCTAGACATGTCGAGTCAAGTCTGGCGATAGAGCACTCAACACCTCATCGCAACTCGTAGGCTCGTATTGCAAATGCTGCCCGGTGCGGCCCATAGATCACGTGACCCTGATCGAGCAGATGGGAACTCTCTGTCATACATGCCCTCTATCACCGAGCCCGCTGGTCTACGCCAAACCTGCGCCTTTGGCGCTTCGGCAAAGCAGGGTTCTTTTCCGCTGGGCGGACGCAGGGGATGTCAACGCCTTGACGCACGCAGTAACTATCCGATTCGCCGATCGGAAACTCGACGAGAGATTAAAGCAAAGTGCAGCCGTTGACAGAAAGTCGGCCCGTAACGATCCACCATTACGAGCCGGCCGGTAGCCCAGCGGAGAGTCCCTTGTTTTGCTCAGCACCGAATAGCTCCTCCATTAAAATTTCAAACACGCTCGTCAAAGGCTTTCGTCGGCAACAGGTCGAAATGCAGCGACTGCACCCAGGGGCGTCTCTCTACATTAACACTAATTACCGAAAAAAAAAGAGAAAAGTTTGTAAATTGCGTATCTGCGCGCACGGTATCGCATTTAAAGATACTCTGCGAGTTGCCAAGAAAGCTCTTTGAGCCTTTAGGCACATAATGAGGTTAACGTAAAACATTAAAATTGCAAGCTTCGTAGTATTCTCAAAATTTGACGTCTAATCTCAAATGAGTTCCTATTGTGAAACGGATGTCATTACACGCCTATGCTGTTGTTAATTTGTTCTGACTCATTAGAAAGAAATAAAACTAGAAATTCAATATTCGTTTTCATAAGGGTATGATGAACAATAAGGGTAGGATAAATGAACAAAATGTTGCCCGAACCTGTGCGTATAAAACAGTTTCGCTGACGTTTGACAAAGCCGAATCCCACCAGATTTCTTTTCTTGTCTCACATACAGTGTCATGATTATTTCGCTAACGGCAGTTGCCACCAGACGTTAATGTAACAAGATGCCTCCGTAATCGGGTACACGGCTCGTGCATTTCTATGCATATTTGTCATAAATTTCCGTCACGGTATCTAACTCATCAAAAGCTAAGTAGCGAACAATAATTTGTTAGTTCTTAGTCGTACACTTTAAATGTATTAACGAGTATCTTTCTGGACTACTAAAAAGTGTGCTCGAGAACACTTACCGAGGTATATTATAAGTGAACGTTATTAGTACGATTTGAGTACTGTTGCATTATTATCTGGCTACAGTTTAAGTGAATGTGCTAGTTTCAAATTTATGAGTATACATCCAGTATAGCACCCTTTCTACTGCATATATAGATATGTACAGATTCAGTATGCTCTCTCGTTAAATAAATTCACTGTCCGTGTTGTATATTAAACATGATTTCCACATAAGGATAAACATGTGAAAAGGTCGCCATAAAAGGAACTACGTATATCCATATATAGCAATAATTGGCACCATATACGGATATATCTGTTTACCATACCTAGACATATATGGCGCCCCCTTGCCATATATACCTCTATTCGCTCCTTTACCTGGCAATATACTGTCTGATATATTTTTCTTATATGAATATATATATAGCCGTAAATGAAAGATATGTGGCCTATATATAACATGTTTATAAGGGTTTATTTGTATCGTAATCTATCATTAGTTCGCAATTACTGCAGTCGATTAGAGCATCTGTCGAGGAAAGAAAATCCCATTCAAGAGTCATGCAATGACTGCAATCAAGAAGTACAAGACATTCAATGCGATGGTCTCGGCCTTGAATTTCTACGCGTGCGCTACATATGGCCAAGGGATGAATGATAGCTCTAGACGCGTTTCTTGAGCGAGTACCGTTATAAGGAGTTATAACCTTGTTTATAGTGCGACGAATACCTTGTCCGATGACCGAAACGGAGCGCCATTGTCGATGAGAGCACCTATAAGGTAAACATTCCCTTTTAGCCTCGATCAAATTCCGTGTAGCTGGAGGAGGTGTCGCAGTTGTGCCTCCGGAAAATGCGCTTACCAGTTTCCCCTCGGCCGCCTCGGATCGCCGGAACGAGCGGGAATCCTCGGAGATGAGGAGCGTCCTCGCGAAGATAGTGACTACGACGAGGCAGCAGTGAAGAGTGACGGACGAAATAGGGGTCAGAATGCGATGGAGGGACCTGGAGCCTCGTTGGCCTTCGAAAGGGACACGCTCTGCCCAACGTTGGACTGTACGCTGCTCTTCGCTGCATCAGGTCATCCCGGCAGCGACAAAAATTGCGAACGATGCGGCCAGATATG
This sequence comes from Ixodes scapularis, assembly GCF_016920785.2. Classification (NCBI taxonomy): domain Eukaryota; kingdom Metazoa; phylum Arthropoda; class Arachnida; order Ixodida; family Ixodidae; genus Ixodes; species Ixodes scapularis. Next base: position 43,648,630 of record NW_024609857.1, on the reverse strand, counting down.
CCACAATAGTAGAACACAGGAGACTGGACAGCAGGCCGGTGGAAGACACTACATTGTGGAAAAACGGGCACTGAACGGGCGTGGCTATAGGCCTTTCCTCTCGCAGGCGTTAGGGAAAACGGCGTAACACAATAGGGAGTTTTAGAATAGCACACGCTAAAGCTTTGCGTACCCAAAAAATAGCGTCGTCGTCACTGCGCATGCTCCGAAAGCAAACCAGGTTTTGCGCTTTGCGTGCGCAATTTTAGCGTGCGCTATTTCTCGGAAATAGCGTGCGTACGCAATGAGTTTTTGCGCTTCTTCAAGGAGGATTCGTGATGAGAAGTTGGCTAAAGCCAAGACGAGCAGAGTTAAAAAAATGGCGGCTTCCAGGATTATGTCGGCGGTTGCTTGGCGGTGTCGTAAGTGCGACGTGGGCGGCATCCTCGCGACTGCGATTTTAAATACGGGACGACATTGTTCTCGGTTTGGCAACGATCACCGGCCACTTGATACTTGCGACGCGCGAACATTTCTCGGCGAAGGTACGATGTGCAGAGGTCAGTACTCGAGACTTCTCTTGCCGAGGCGACGCAAGCGGACACGACCGATGAACCGCTCGCGACGCGTTATCATGTTTAAACATATCTAAAATAGTACGTTGAACCTAAAAACTTGTTTTTTCTAAAGTTACAGCGTTTCGTGTGTGAAATAAAAATTGGGACTGTATCTTAGTAACGTCGCAAGCGCCAGCTGCTTGGGCTTTTGCGTCGCGACGGAGAAACGCTATTCTAAAACTCTCTTGCGTCACGTGCGCTAATACAAGCGTTAAGCTTAGCGCTAGCGTGCGCTAAAATTCCGTACGTTATTCTAAAACCCCCTAATCTCAGCGTACGTTGGCCGAGAAGTCTCTACTACGCGAATTGCTGCGACGACTTTTTGGGGCGTGGCTATAGGCCTTTCATTCTGCAGGCGTTGGGGAGGGCAGCGTGACACAACCTCAGCGTTAGTTGACGGAGAAGGTTGGACTACGCGCATTGCTGCGACGATTTCTTCGCGGATGATATCCTGTAAGCCTGGTGGTTTGATGTTCCCAAGTTAGGTTCGAGCCGAACAGAGGGCCAGTTCCTCGTGTACTATTTCGCGTATAATTTGGCGCATGTTGTTAACACCAGCAGATGCCATCAATGTTGCCACGGTAGTAATGTCGGAAGCTTCTGGTTGCAATGCACGTTCAACCCGGCGCGTTTCGTCTTCCTGGGGCCTCAGACATTCCTCTGAGAAGCGGGCTACTGTTTCTTGTTAAACAACAACAGGTATTCTGGAGGCTTCTTCGTTGATGCCTTTGAGCAGGTGTTGAAGCTTGTCGCATTCCGTCTTGTCTTTGTTATTCAGGGTCCACAGATGGAGGATATTATCGATGTATGAAGTGTATGTCTCACCTGTCTGCTGGATTTGAAGTGGTAATTTTCTTTCCGTAACGTGCTCTGGGCTTGTTGGTTTACCAGAAACTTTCAAGGCGCGGTTCTTGAATGTTGGCCACGAGTGAACTTCGTTTCGTGGTTAATGAACCAAGTTCGCACGACGTCCGTTAAGTAGAAAACGACGTTAGCCAGTGTTATGGTGTCGTCCCACCGGTTGTGGCGGCTCGCCCTTTCGAACGACTCGATTCAGTCGTTTACGTCGTCTTCTCTTTCGCCAGCGAAAACGTTGGGTTTACATTGACGGGACGTAACGGTCGATGACGATGGACCGCTGCAGGTCTGGCTCGATGTTGAGACCATTCTGGGCCTTGGCTTGCGAAATGAAGGAGATGGTGGCGCGGAAGTCGTGATGAGAGGACGGCTTCGTAGTTCCAGGGTGATCAGGAAGGTCAATAGATCGGGGGTTGACTGCTAAGCTGTACGCCGCACCTCCACCATATATAAAGAAAACAATGTCGTGCTGCCGGGCGTGATGTTTACTGTCCCAGGCCCAGAGCTCAACTGCCCTGGTCTTGGAGCACGCACTCCCCGCTGGGCAGTTCACGCAGCAATAACGATAATGATGATGAAGATGGCGCCGTCCCCAGAAACGCCCTTACAAAATATCAAACAAATTACCATTAAACTAACATACAAGCAGGTTAATTTCCTCACAAAATAAAAAAAAAATAGTATCGCCCCGCAAGAATGCGAACATTTTTTTTTTACTGGTGCAGTAAAAAAATGTTCGCATCCTTGTGGGGCGATACTAATTTTGTTGTGTCGAAAGTAAGTCAGATAAACCAAGCCCAGAAGGCCTGTAAAAAAAGTAACGGCGTCCCTTCTTCTGGTGCTTTGAAACTTCTCACGCACGGTAAAGATACCAACAAAGAATAGACAAGGAGGACACCGAATGACACTGGTATCAAGCTATCTTAAAAAGCGCAATTTTCTTAGTACCCGTGCCTACCGAGGTCTGCGGATGCAGTTTATATCCCATTGCAAACCTATCCGCCGAGAAAGTGAGGGAGAGAAGACGAGTGCGCAAGGAGACGTCAGACCGCCGAGCTCTGAATGGAATGATTAGTGGGTAGACGTAAAGCTAGCTGCATTTGTCTCTTCGAAGGCGCTCGACCTCGAACGTGGAACGCTGAACGCCTGCGTTTATCAATCGAACGCCTTCGAAGTGAGCAGAGACGAAGGCAGTTAGCTTTACATCCCACGAATCATTCCAACAAGAGCTTGGCGTTCTGACGCCCCCACGAGCTCTCGTCTCATCCTCCGCTCATTTTCTCGTCGCATGACATATTTTAAGCCAGAGTTAGAGTGTCACAATAAAAAAAGTATCTTGAGCGTCTGCTTTCCCTCGAAGCAGCGAGGGATCCAGTCGCTGCAACCTTCGGAGAGAGCTCTGCGGAGAACGATGCCAAAAATATGGCTAGACCTCGATAAACATTCTGCGCATCGGCACTGGGCATGATGTTTTAATATGCTCAATGCCACAGCGCAGATAGAAAAACATAATTGTGTGGTATTTTAATATATCGAACAATTCGCCATATGGATAACTGTGTTCTATTATGCAACCGACACGTTCACTCCAGTCTCGTCCTTCCAGACTTCCAGGCGAGCCACACCATGTCTAGCGTCGCCGCGTTCTCCATCTGTACCGCTTTCTTTTAGGTTTTTTTTATTTATTTTTTTAAGTTTTCGACACTAGCAAAACCCTGTTGAAGCGTCTCGAAGTCCTCTCCCCTAGCTTTCCTTTTTTTTGGTCATTCTTTTATTACCATTTGCGTTGAGTTGTTTGGCCACCGGAGAATTCGATGCAAGTGTTTGGCAGCCGGTCAATTCCCTTTGACCGTGGCACGCTTCACATTTCAAGGCTAAACCGCAGTTAGCTTTAGTAAATATGCAAGTGAGCAATATTGGATAGAGCTGAATTTTAAATGTGCGATTCAGCAACGTAGGAGAGGATTTCCAACCTCTCCTACATGCACCGTTTCGCCATCACCACCACCATTTCCACCTTAATTCCTTTATTAAAGCTGAGAAAATGAGATTGAAGGATGTCCCGAAAAGGCGAAATTAGATAAAAGCAAAAACAAGCTTTTTTATTTTTTTTATTTTTTTTTGTCATTGTAGTCAAAAATTGTGAAATGGAAGAGCTAAAAAAGCTGCAGGTTTCGAGTCTCACTGGCCTATGAAAGAACGCCAAGCAGCCACAAAAACATATCTTGTAAAATATTATCGTACTGCACTTTAAGTAACGTGTTCAACGATTCATTTACTGATTAATGGAATGCTTTCATGAATAACATGCTGCCTCAGTACTTAGGCGCAATGAAAGTTTCTTCTAATTATGTTTGTAGATATGTATCGCCGCGTTTCAAATTCCTATTAATACTCCCAATGCTTCCTAAAGTACAAAATAATCTTTAAACAAATATTTACAACTTTCTTCTTGTTTTTCGCTGTTATTTGTGTGACAGTTCACCGATTGTTAAATGCATTGATTGCTAGATGTGGCTCGAGCGTTCTGAGTGAACATTTACGCTAAGGTGAAAAGTGGTAGGCATGAGTTTCAACGGCGCGTTGTTGCTGGTGGTAACACGGCGAAAGTGTTAAGGCACGTGGATAATTCTTGATGTAAGGCTTTAGAATACTGCAACAGTTATAATGAATATATATATATATATATATATATATATATATATATATATATATATATATATATATATATATATATATATGTGTGTGTGTGTTGTTGTTGCAATTATGAGGCCTTCTGCGACTGCAGCTTTTATATATACAAGTGGAGCGCAGCTTGCCCGGGAAGCCACGCCAAGCGCAGACATCACAGCAATGTGAACGCCACGATTTGTGCGTTCTTTAGTTATTTTTATCTTTTTTTACAGACGTAATAGCACCGGTACCTAGGTTACCATGGCAGCGCTGCGCAAAAGTGCAAGCGGGCTAGGACTCGCCGCACAACAGGAGGGTGAGCAGTATAGAGAAAGAGAAAGTTTCAAAGCCGTGGTCTTTGCAGGTGAGTCCGATTGAGGACCGTGATTTTCCGGATCTTTTCGTGTATTTGAGCACTGAATGTGCTATATGGCTGGCTCTTATAGCAGTGCGCTGTAACACACTTCCTTTAACAAAGAATGATTGGACACAAACGCTGTGTCAGCTCGTTCGCTTTGGACTCATAACTGATTGAGAACGCATCCTACCCAGACACATGAAGCAGCGCTCGTTTACAATTGGTGTCCCACTGAGCTGACTTCCAGTACGTGACATGGAAAATCTAGTACTCCAGATTTGTTCACAGAAAAATGCTGAGCGAGAGCGCGCGCCGCTGCGGTAGAAAAGTGTGCAAGAGGCGAGGGTAAAATGAACAAGCACGTGTTTCGGAGGAAACAGGGAGACGCAAAATAGCGCGATAAAAGCTGAGGTGTGTGACCGCAAGAGACGCGAACTTCGCCTACTACCGCTGCTGGTCCGTTAATATTGGCAGGGCTTTCTTTCAGAGACGCTACGCACGACGATGTTCCCTCCGTCGAGGCACCATGTTCGCACCAACTTCATCCCATGCTACATTAGCGCAAAGTCACACATAACGCATCCTGTGTCCCCACTGCCTTTGAAACGACAGCGAGTGAAAGGGATTATATTTTTCTAATCAGGATAAAATACCCACCACCTTTGTTTGCTTCGCACAAAAATCGTACAAACGATTATAAATTGAAAGAGCCACAGTTTTTTCTTTCTTTTCAAGACGTTGTTACGTTTTAATCTATAGACGTTCGCCTTATCATGGTACCTGAGATAAAACTGATTTTCAGGAAGGAGTTACTGTGACAGCTCCGTGCTGGCGAGCCGATCCACGTCCACCTCACTCCAGCGAAAACATAACATCGATTCAAAAGGACATGACAGGACAAGATGAAGACACCGAACGCTCTGTGGGGTCCATAGAAGGGTCATGGGAAGCCCGGCCGGGGCACGTCGTCAACGACACGGAAGTGGTCTTGAAGCCCTCAATTTCTGCGAAATTTCAGCGGGCGGTTTGGTGCGTTCCTTACTTATATCAACTCATCTGGATGTCGGCCCTGGTTTGTCTGATGGCTCCGTTTTTCCCGTCGCTTGTGAGTGAATTATTTTCAACTTATTTCATTGCGAGATAAAGCGGTTCATATCAACTACCAGTAATTAGCGCGATTATGAGACAGAGGCTGGCAGTGGAAAACCGGCTGATTCTTTTCTTCCGCGTGCTATTATTAAGGAGAAAGCCTTATATGTCTCATTGCTCAGTCGACCTTCAAATTCCTTGAGTGAAAACACGTCGGCGACATGAAAAGTGGCAAATAGTTTACGTGAACAGTCAGGCGATTTAGAGGCAATGAAATTCAGAAGGATGACAAAGCGAATTAAGAAAAATCAAAGTAAATTCGTAGACGTCGTCCATAAGGCGTCGTTCTCGACGTTGTTCTAAACGTCATCTTAGAAGTCGTCCTAGACGTCGTTTTTGAAGCCATCCCAGACGTCGTCCTCAAGGCGTCCTTCTCGACGTCGTCCTAAACGTCGTCCTTGACTGGCTTTTGCATCCCTACCAGCAGTCAGCCTTAAGTGTACTCCTGTAAATGTTTTTGACAGAAGGTCAAAAGTTAAATCGCGTGACGTATCTACGGTTTAAGAGGCTGCTAGGCAGCGTTTCTGTTTTCTGTTTTACTACTTTGGAGCTTAAAGTCGCCTTTAGTGTTGAACGTTGATGCGAACTCCGGCATCCTGGACACTGCGATCGATGTATGAAAATAGAAGCATGTTTCGGAATCGCTCCTTAATCAAATGTACCTCGACGTAAATATAGCGCTAAAATCTTCTTTTATCGCAGAAAGTTTATTTTAGAATATTGTCACGAATGAAGGTAACAAGAGGATTAACATTGAAGATCGTTCAAGACGTGATAACCTCATTATTCATGGTCTTCCCGATGTTGCGTCAGAAACATGGGCGGAAAGTGAAACAAAAGTTCTCGAGCTTATTTCCCGTTCCCTTCAGCTCCAGGTTACCCCAGATTGCATTGAGCGCGCACATCGAATCGGCTCCTTCAATCCTACCAGATGTCGCCCGCTAGTTATAAAGTTTTCTTCCTTTAAGGTCAAGGACAAGGTACTTTTCTCGCGACTAAAATTAAAAGGAAGCACGACGTATATCACCGAAGATTTTTCTCCAGCTACTCGAATTGCCAGAAAAAAACTAATTGAATTTGGTAAAGCTACGAATTGCATATATCAGCTGCGGTATAACAAGCTGCATGTCAACAAAAAGTGCTACATGTACAACGCGACTACTGATAATGTTTTTGAGTTCGGTTCCGCCCCCGATGTGCGCGCGAGAGATAACACAGAGATTGTTCCAACTAACCTAACATCTGCATCATCATAACGAGTTGCGAGGGGTGAGGGTCGTACTGATAAAAACAAACATTTGTCAGTACTTTTTTGTAATATAAGGAGTGTGTTGCGTCATAGGGATGACTTGTGCTCTGCTATAGACTCATCCAGTGCTGATATTGTGGTTTTAACCGAAACGTGGCTTTCCTCTTCTGTTAAAAATTCCGAAATATTTTGTTGTGAAAAAAGTTTCAAGGTTTATCGTTGCGATAGAGGTGAAAGGACTGGTGGCGGTGTGTTAATCGCAATTGCAAGTCATATTGAATCGTTTTGCGTGCGCCTGAATAGCGAATTGGAAATAACATGGGTTTGTTTGCATTTGAATAACCAGAAACTTATTTTGGGTGTATGCTATCGCCCGCCATCTAACAATCATTCCTTCGTTACCAGTCTTCATGACGCAATAAACTCATTAATAATACGCTTTCCTTCCGTTCCGATCATTCTTTTAGGTGACTTCAACTACCCAAATATAGTCTGGACTGGCTTGCATGCTTACAGTCACCCATTTTCATCAGACGCGACTGACTTCATAAACATGTGTAGCGATTTCAGCTTCAGTCAATTGATGACTCTTCCTACTAGAATTACCCATACAACAGCCAACATATTGGATCTAATTTTAACAACGTCATCTTCTTTAATATCTTCAATTAGCACCATGCAGGGCATAAGTGATCATTCATTAATACATTTTGTCATCGATGTTCCTGTTAGAAATGCTCCAAAGATTCAGAAAAAAATACGCGACTATGCTAAAGGTAACTTCGAGGCCATTAACAGTGAACTTTCTTTTTTTCTTGATGATTACTTGCCGCTCTTTTCGGAACGCTCAATTCAGGAAAATTGGGATTTATTTAAAACGCAGGTTGTGCATCTTACTAATACATATATACCTTTGCGCAATATTTCCGTTAACCCGCAATCACCATGGTTTAACACCACATTAAAAAGGCTTTCTAACAAGAAAAAACAAAAATTTCGAGCAGCTAAATTTTCAAATGTTGATTCTAAATGGTCTGCATACCATATTGCAGCCAATAATTATAAAAGTGCTATTGAAAATGCGAAGGCTACTTATTTTAATGTAACTCTACCATCACTTTTAACAAGCAACCCAAAGCAGTTTTGGAATGTAATTAATCGAAATGAAAAATCGTCAATATCATTGTTTAGTTCCTCTGGAAATGCTGTGCCTTTTAGTGAGTGTGCCCTTGTTTTGAACTCCGCCTTTGTGGCTTCATTTTCAGACGTTAACGTGTCATCTTTACCTCCATTTCAACATACTGGATTTGTTCCTATGTACCCGGTCGCTATTGATGCTTGTGGAATTGTTAATGTAATCGATAATTTAAAAATATCGTGTTCCGCGGGAGTAGATGATATTAATTCAAAATTCCTAAAAAGTACCAAAGAATATTCTTCAATAATACTTTCTAAACTATTTAATCAGTCTCTTAATTGTGGGTATTTGCCGGACGACTGGAAGGTGGGAAAGGTGGTGCCGATACACAAAACGGGTGATCAACATTCTCCTTCTAATTACCGTCCCATATCGCTAACAAGCATCCCATGCAAAATTCTTGAGCACGTCATTTTTTCACATTTAGTAAACTTTTTGGAGTCTAATAACTTCTTTTCTCCCGCCCAACACGGTTTTCGTAAGTCATTTTCGTGTGAAACCCAGCTACTAACCTTCACTAACGACCTTCACCTTATTCTTGATCGAAGTTCCCAAGCTGACTGCATATTCCTCGATTTCGCTAAAGCATTTGATAAGGTATCACATAGTCTACTACTTCATAAGCTAAGCAAACTCAGCATTGATTCCGCTACACTATCTTGGATTCACGCCTTCCTAACTAACCGGTCTCAGTTTGTATTTGCGAATGACACGTCTTCTCCTTCAGCTTCTGTGACGTCCGGAGTGCCGCAGGGGTCTGTACTGGGTCCTCTTCTTTTCCTTATATATGTCAATGACTTACCCTCCTGTGTTTCATCTTCGATTAGCTTGTTTGCTGACGACTGTGTTATATATCGTGAAGTGACTAACAAATCCGATGTTTCTTCTCTTCAGTGTGACCTTGACCGTGTATCTGAATGGTGTGACTTATGGCATATGCAGCTTAACACTAACAAATGTAAGGTAATAAGGGTTTCTCGGCTTCAGAGTGATGTCTCTTGTTATTACCTAAACCACACTCCTTTACAACAAGTAACAACCTACAAATATTTGGGGGTTCATATTTCATCCAATCTGTCCTGGGAAACTCATATTCAATACGTAACAAGTAACGCCAATCGTATGCTGGGTTTCATAAAACGAAATTTTTCAGCAGCTCCCTTATCACTTAAACTACTTCTTTACAAAACACTTGTTCGCACCAAACTAGAATATGCCTCTTCAATTTGGGACCCCGGTACTGACGTATTAACATCTGCAGTTGAAGCAATTCAAAATAGATCCGCCCGATTCATACTTACTAATTATCACCGCACTGCCAGCGTAACATCCATGAAATCAAGTTTGAACCTGCCTAATCTTGCATCGCGTAGAGAAGTTTTTCGTTTGTGCCTGTTTCACAAAATCTACTACCACAATCATACTTTGCGTGACAAGTTATTAGCACCTCCTTTTTACATATCACAGCGTCTTGATCACCGACACAAGATGGGCGTACCTTCATGTAACACTACTACTTTTCACAATTCATTCATACCCCGAACTACAGTGTTGTGGAACCACCTTCCAGCGTCTGTGGTATCAATATCTGACAGCGTTGCTTTCAAAAATTGCCTTAACAATGTTCACATTTCAGCGTTTCACTAATATGTACATATTGTTTTACATTCATAGGTTGTTATTCCTTGTATGTTGTTGAATTCTATTGATGTAACCCGCTCCCCTCTGTAATGCCTTCGGGCCTTGAGGGAACTTTTAAATAAATAAATAAATAAACAGTGAACTGAAAATAAAGGATTCATCGGTGAACTTGTTTCAAACAAAATAAAGAACGAGCGTCGGGACAGCAGAAAAGCGAGCGGCGATTTGGCGCCGTAACAGCAAGTGAGAGCGAGACTGACTTGGACAAGGTCGCGTGCAGCTCCTTATCTAGTGTGCGTCGCCATCGCAAAAATTCAACCCAGAAGGTTAGAGCATAGAGCGTTCGAGGTGAGTAGGAATAGGCACTTTCGAGAAAAAGGAACTCGGACAAAATGATTTAAGTTACGCCCCGAGTAGGAATAAACTCGAATCCCGTAGAGTTCCGTGACCCTGCGCTGCATGCTCGGTAATGCGCGCGGCAATATACTGGTCCTATCCGAGCAATTAAAAACGGTGCCGAGACCTTTCGGTAAAAGTGGGGGGATATGTATAAGCAGCAAACAAGTCCTAGTTTTATAACCAACACATACAGTGGTTAAGACAAGGCGCGTAAATAAAAGCATATTTCAGTTCCATGACGAAACGTGAAGCGTTTATTATGGCCTCTATACTTTTCCTCGCCGTATGATGTTTACGTTCGAAGCTACGGCAATCAGGTACAATTACAATGAAGGTGGACGTCACGGAGTAGCAAACGCACGTCAAAACAATATATCACGTGTTTTCTTACTGGCTCGTAATTTGACCATGGAGGCCCGTAGCATTATTTTCAGTGCATCACAAGGTGAGAGAAAGCGTACCTAGTCTACCTGAAAAGCCGAGTTTAATGGTTCATTACAACCGCGATCCCGATTGTATTTATGTAGGCATCATTGAAACATATAGATAACATAACTTAACAAAAGTATATGAGCTGTTCTTACGATATTTTTTTTACTTTTGTGACTGCTTCATTGAACGCATAAGTTAAAGGACACATGCAAAGGAAAAAAACATTTTTTTTTGACAGCTTAGATGGAAAAAGGATGTCATAAAATGATTTTACAACGAAGAAAAAATTTTTTAGAGCTATATTTACGGCGCTATACGAATTTGTAGTTGGCGCTCGCGGGAGCCGCCGCTGGTCACGTGGTAGGCCCGCGCGCCGCCGCGCTGCGTCGCCGCCGCACGCTGAGCGTTGTGCGAACGCCGCTTCAACGCGTTTCTCCACGCCGCCGTCGCCCCCGCCGCACAAGTTCGTCTGCTTCGGGGCGCCGCCGCCGTCGTCTGACCGGCGCACAGGTCTATCACGTCTGCTTGCGCTTTTTCAGGAGTTTCCTTTGGGCTCTAAAAGTTACTTATTCGTCTTGGTTTTTTGTTATACTCGAAAAAAAGATGAATAAGTTACTTTTAGAGGCCATAGGAAGCTTCCGAAAGAGCGCAAGCACCACGTGATAAATAAAGACCAGTCACGTGATAAATACGGACCACTTTTCCGCGGTGCCCGCGGGCGCCAACTACAAATTCGTTTTGCGCCGTAAATATAGCTCTAAAATTTTTTTTTCTTCGTTGTAAAATCGTTTTATGGCGTCCTTTTTCCATCTAAGCCGTTTAAAAAAAATGTTTTTTTCCTTTGCATGTGTCCTTTAAGGCATAACGGTTACGACATTTTAAATGTCCAGTCGTTAAAAGATACATTTCGTTAAGATTTGACGCGTTTCCACTGACTATTTTAGACCAGAGGTGTGCAAATAGGGATTCGAATCCAGCAGCAGCAGCAGCAGCAGCAGCAGCAGCAGCAGCACCAACACTGCTGGTTTTCGTGTGTTCTTTTTTTTTTTTTTTGCCCTGTGAAATTTCTGAATGACGCAGCGGTATTTGATTTAAATCATTATTCGCACCATCACTAATTGAAACTTCGCTTTAGAGTAGTCAGACTAATTTTTTTTTAGAACCTCTTCAACGTCCTATCGAATGACTTTGTGGGTTCTGATTATATGAGGCTCTGTGGCCTCCTCCAAGCGTTCATTTGCTCAACTAAGTACAATAAAAAAAGTTTTTTTGTTTTTTTTTACGTAAATTAGGTTCCGAGTGTCTGCTACAGATATAACAAAATAGATTTCTTGTGATCTTCAGTCTTGGACTTCCGTCCTACCTTTATGGTCATTCCAGTATCTGCGCCCTTGTTGACGCCATGACTATGTTAGCACTGTAGACGCGTTCGCCAATGAAATTGGCTAGCCGTCTACGACATGATTCAGCAGCAAGAATGAAAAGACGCTCTGAAAGCAGACACCCGAATATTTTTGTCCGTTTTCGCTTGCATGATCATGTATCTCTAACGGCTTTACGGATTATTATTTTCTCTGGTATTTTCGGGTAGGGGCCTGAAACAAAAACACTATATTGACAACTTTGGGGGACAATTGTAACATAATCTTTACAATGTTGTGAATATAAGAGAGGAAAAACCTTCGGAGCCTCTTTAGACGCACGAAGAAAGACACACCCTCTTAGCCAGTTATTAATCCGTTGGACAGCTCAAAACAAAAGGACACCACAAAAAAAGAACAAAAAAACAAAGAGGCAAACTTTTTACGGGATCAAATATATATGTTTTGGCCCGAAATGACAGCGAATTTCTGCTTCGAAATAATTTGGACCTGCAACAATTTAAGCGAAGTTTCCAAACGCCTGAGCTTTAAAAGCAAAAATCGTGACTAGCTAAGACGATGCAAAAACTTGACGAGAAACATCTGGCGAACCTTGAGTCTGGCAGCCGAAGTGTCGGAAACAGACTTCGCAAACAACATAGGCTGCCATCCCGAGGATAAAAAAAAAACGTTTTCTTTCCTCGCACAAGTTTGTGAATATTTTTTTAAACAATTCTCAGTAAGCCGTACCTTGGATTTCAGGCCACTTCAAGAGGCGTCAAAATCTGGGAGTACGGCATGGTGTTGTCGGCCTTCAAGCTAGCCATTCTACCGGGAAGTTTGCTTGGTGAAAAATTTGTACGCACAGAGAGAGCTTTGCATTCAACGTTTCTCGCTTAGGCGAATGCAGTGATTGTGGTCTTTTGCAGATTACAGGAACGTCACCCAGAGCGGCGTATGTGACTTCTGTGACAAGCATGAGCGTGTTCTGCCTCTTATTTGGGTGAGAAACCGAGTGAGACAACCCTTATGTACATCGTTTTCTTAGTATACTTTCCCATTAAGATTTCGTTTTTAAGCTATATGGGGGGAATTTGATCTCATCGAATTTGTGTCTTCATTCACATGCAAGCTGCGGCCGTAAGGACAAACACAGTTGGCGCGCCTTGGAAAATTCGAATTTCAAAAGTACATGCCTGAAATTCGCCACGCGAAAACAGTTTCGCAAGAAATTGTGTATCTATTTTTAAGGCTTAATTCTGAGGTGAAATATTAAAACTAAAGCAAAATAGGAGGCCGTGTATTTACTATGTCTTATACCAACCCACTAGCCGTCTGGACACACTGGCTTATAAGCTCGCTCCCGGGTTACTTGCTGAATGCAAAAACGCTAAACACCAATGGCAGGGGCTGGCGATGAGCGAGATAATCGCCATAATTAATACTTTTCACCAAAAATATGAACAATGACCACTTGGGAGCAAGCTCACAAACCACTGTGCAGACAACGAACATCGGTATGGGGCATAAAAACTGCACAGCCGCCATTTTTGAAGCCATAAGTTTAAGAAGCTCGTTGTGCAGAAAATCCGGTATCGGCGTCGGTGTCGGCGTTGGTGTCGATGTCGCCGTTGGTGGGCCGGAATATTCCTGATTGGTCCATAAACAATTTATTTGCCTCAAGGGAAAAAAAGGAATATTGGGTGGAGCGGGATTGAACCCACGACATTTCGGTTGCGAGCCCGACTTGAGCTCTGAAAAAATAGACATAAATCTTCTTGAGAAACTGCGTTCGTGTTACCAATTTTAGGTATTTACATTTGGAATTTCAGTTTTGCAAGGCAAGCTAAATATGTTAGTTTTTGTGGCCGCATTCTGTATCCCTTCTAGACCTCTTGTTTAGAGTACCATCAATACATCGACTTGAACATCTTCGTCGATTACACTTAAACGACTGTATAATGCCTGCATTATTTTATCTTTCCCATATGCTGTCTCTGACAATAATTTCTTTAAATATGACTCTTTGACTAAATATCGACTAAACGATATTGTAGAGAGGCACGTAGCCAGGGGGAGGGGGGGGGGCATGCCCCCCCCCCCTCTTTGAAATCTTTAATTTTGCTGGGGTCCTCCTCTCCACCCTCCCCTTCATACAGCATTTTGTCATGGGCGGGCCCCTCCGAATCAACATTTTGTCTACGTGCCTGATTTTAGAATTATATCACTGGAATACATTTTATTCTTGAACCCTACTCTCTATGTATTGCTTCTGAAGTTTACTATACTCATTATAACTTCTCGTTTCCTGAACGTGTTTGTTAAACTTACAAGCTATGTTCGCGTTGAGTCCAACATGTATCTAGTTTTATGTTTTAATTAGATCACTGTTCAATCTAGCTATGCCTCCAAAACATTTTAAATGTTTTAGATCGTTGTACTGGGTGAATTCTGCCAAACTCTTTCTGGGACTCGCCATACTCATTTCCGCTTTTGGTGGAGGAATGAAGGCAATTTTCGTCACAACTAGTCGAACGATTCTTACCTCCACGAGCCACAAAAACCGAAGCCTTTTTGTTGTAAGTTGATTTCTATATGTACCTTACGAATACTGTTCAATGTCTGAAGGCCCCGCTCTGAAAGAAAAAAAACTATGAATTTATTTCTCAGTAGTACACGGAGACAGCTAATCGCGGTGAACAAAACAAGAACCCTAACGATTGACAATGATTATAATACGATTAGATTTGAAAACATGTGATGTTGTTCGGCATAATGTTTCCCATGCTCGTTGTTCTCTGCGCACATGTTTTTATTTTCATATATTTTCAAATTCTGAGCTTTATGATTTCATGGTATCATATACTATTACTCACTGTAATTCGCTTTCTCCGCGTTTTGCCGGATAGTGAAGTCCCAGAAATTTATTTTAGCAGATAGCTTTCGCCACTGACACCTTAGAAAACTCAGCGTGTGACTTAGTATGGTCACCCTTGCTGCTTTTTGACACGTTCTTCGGCATTCTTATCGGCTAATGACAGACTCTCACTGGCTGCGAAGTGGCAATTATCGATGATCGGGACTCGTTACGCCCTTTGCTTCTTAAGATATCAGTGACTATACGGAGAGCAAGTGTTTCAAAAACGCATATTTAGCGCATCGGAAAGTAAGCATGGTCACTCCAATCAAAGGGCAAATATAGGGCGTCTGAATTACCGAGGCTGCATCTAAAACGGGCCATAAAAATTGTCGCCTGCACGTAGCAATCTAAACTTTTTGTTAAAGTTGGAATTTAACAACTTGGTTTTACCTTAAAATATTACAAAGCGTAGCTTCCTTTCTGAAGAAAATAGGGCCAAATAACTTGCTAGGGTCAACGGCGGACGGCGACGCAGACGACCGAGTTGAGTGGTGGGGCGCGTTTAGCGCACGTATTGATAGATGGCGTCGGGATCAGAGTAGGAAGGTGTAGCCGACCAGCGAAAGAAAGCAGAAGGTGCGTAAACGAAACCCGTCGGCAGCAAGAGCGCCGTCGTTATGCACCAGCGTTTTCTTTTATTTTCTGTTACTTCCAATTTTGCTATCATTGTCCTGATTTCTTTCCTAAACAAACTTGTACATTGCAAGAGAATTATGTTCATTTTAATAGACCACGGTCGTCTGCGTCGCTGTCTGCCATTGACCCTGGAAAGCTTTTTGGACCTATTTTTTACAGAAAGGGAGCTACGCTTTGCAATTTTACAGGGTAAAGCCCACCTGCGAAATTTACCTTCGGCGAAAATTTTATCATGCTACGTGCAGGTGCCGATTATTACGATCTATTTTAGGTTCAGCCTCAGTATTTCAGACACCCTTTAGAAAGCGCCTAGAGAACGCTCGACGACGAGGCAGTCAAGCGCGCGCCGTCATTGGTTGAGGTCGGGGGAAAGAAAAGTACGTGGGCGCATGTGGAGGTTAAACAAGCGCACGAGGTACGCGAAGAGCACACGAACTTGCGCGCAGTACAGCATATTAAAAACACCGGTGTGCTTTCGCATATATTTCTAGTTTGCCGATTCACAACACCGGTTTCGTTTCCGGGACAATACGGCTGAGAAAGATGCCGAAGCTTCGAAGCTCTACCGCACCTAGCTCAAAGGCAGAACACTTTTTTTTTTTTTTTTTCATAAAATGTTTAACTAAAAAATAACATTCGTTTTCTTTTACTTTTTTTTTTTGCAGGAGACGATATTCGCATTTGTATATTCGCAGGCTTTGCATGGTATTTATTTTCTTCAACATTTGCCCAAAATGAGCTATATATTTTAAGATCAACCAGTAGATGCGAATATTGTTAGAAGGTGCCATCATTTCTCAACCCCTAGCGCTACGTTCAAGGGGAAGCTCAGTTTTCTGAGGTTTTAAATGTACCTCTGCAAAACAAAAACAAAACAAAAGTAGTTCGCTTTTTCTTTTTTGTTTTTTACGGACGTTTTGTGTATTTATGTGTATTTGGAGATATGCTATTCAGGCAAATCCTGCTTCCCTCACTTTTTTTTAAGCATTAGATGTTTTTTTACGGAACCCCCAATTGCAATATTTTGAATGTCCGTCCGTCCATCCGTGCTTTTTCTGTTAAATTTAGCGGGAAACTAAATTTGTGTTTAGGGAATACGACGTAAATTGATGTCACTTGAGCCGACATCCCGTGATCTATACACAGATTAAGTTTCCCCGCTAAATTTAGCAGAAAAATTCATGTCGCGTTACCGGCCGAAACGTTACCAATACTCAAATTCAGTTTAATTCAGTGTATATGCTATTTTTTGCGGGTAAAGTGACGTCACATTTCCTGACGTTCAAGTGATCTATATATATATCTATATATATACATATATATATATTCAGTTTCCCCGCTATATTCAGCGCGAAAATTGATGTCACGTCACATAACCCATGTGCCGACTAAGTTTCCCGGCTAAATTTAGCGTCTCCACTCAAAGTATTGGGGAATTCGACTAAAATAAAGAAACGGCGCTTTAATGTCCCCGAAATGGTGCTTTAATGTCTTCTAAATAATTCTAAACGATCACTCCTAAAATACTGCATTTCATCCATTGTGAGACTTTGTAAATACCGGTCGCTGCAATTTTTTTTTAATTTTTGTCCAGAAGACACACGATACAAATGGTTGCGTAGGACAGACGTCGGCATTTTAGGTCGCCCTCACTCACCCTCACCCCCACAGCCACACTCACCTAAGCCCCTCGCTCACCCTCACCCTCACAGCTACACTCACCTTCAGCCCCTCACTCACCCTCATTCTCACATTCACACTCACCCTCAGCCACTCACCCTCACTCAACCTCACGGCCTTCACGCCCCTCACTCATTATTTGCTGTCATCATCATGAAATTTTATTTTTCTTGCACTATTTAGACACACAATTACGCGCTATAAACGTGTTTTTGTGCATTTAAATATCGTTGAGAATACTAATGCATCTTTCTGAAACAGTGTATTTCCAAAAAAAAAAAATTTTTAAACCAGAACCAAGTCCTTTGTTGTCATCATCACCGGCACGAGGTATCACGTGAAAATATCGCGTCCCTGATTGGATACAGCCGCTTCAGACGTCTTCGAATTGCTCCGAGTTGCTCGTTTGTTTCGAGCCGGACCCGATCTCAGCAATTCGTGTCCGCCTAGAAAAAGCTAGGGAACAACTCACCAGCAACACCAAAATTGCTGAAAAAGTTGCTCCGTCTGAAGAGGACCTCACGCACTCACCGCCCTCACGCCCCTCACGCATTCATGGCCCTCACGTCACTCACACACTCACCGCCCTCACGGCCCTCACACGCTCACGCACTCATGACCCTCACACCCCTCACGCACTCACCGCCCTCACGGCCCTCATACCCTCACGCACTCATGGCCCTCACGCTCCACACGCATTCATGGCCCTCACGTCACTCACACACTCACCGCCCTCACGGCCCTCACACGCTCACGCACTCATGACCCTCACACCCCTCACGCACTCACCGCCCTCACGGCCCTCATACCCTCACGCACTCACCGCCCTCACGCCCCTCACGCATTCATGGCCCTCACGTCACTCACACACTCACCGCCCTCACGGCCCTCACACCCGCACGCACTCGTGACCCTCACGCACTCACCGCCCTCACGGCCCTCATACCTTCACGCACTCATGGCCCTCACGCCACTCACCGTCCTCACGCCACTCACCGCCCTCACGCCCCTCACGCACTCATGGCTCTCACACCCCACACGCCCCTCACGCACTCACCGCCCTCACGGCCCTCACTCATCCTCACACTCACGAATTTTACTGATTCAGAAACTCACTCACCCTCACCTCAGCTGTGAAGGTGAGGGTGAGTGAGGGTGAGTGAGGGCCCTCATGAGTGAGGTTTGCCGAGGTATGGCGTAGGATTAAGCCTTTGTTGCATACTTCAAAAACATCCTTGCAAATCATAAAATTTTGCGTTTTTGCAACCATTGGTATTGAGTTGAGACCGAGGATTTCTTTTTCTTAACTTTCAGGAATTTGGTTTATTAATTACAGAACATCCACTACAGTGGACAGCATGCACTGGGGGAACAAGATCCCTTTCGTCAAATGACCATAACTTTGGGTTTTCTTTTTGAACTCGACGTCTTTATCTTGGTGGCGAAAAAAATCTGTAGTTAAATTCTTTTGAATTTTTGTTGAAAATTTTCTGGAGTTGTATTGAATTTCTTTTTAAACTTTTTTTTAATGTTTTTTAGACTTTGTTTTGACAACTCATTTAACTCCTAGTTAAAATTGGCCACTTAAAGTTCTTAGAATTCCTTCTTACATACATTCTTTAGAATTCCTTCTTACATAAATTTTGTTGAATTCCCTTTGACGGAACCGCAGATTAACGTTAAAAAAAACACTCAATCTTCTAGATATATTTTTGACTTTCGTTAGGAAATTGTCCTTTTTGGCACATACACATCCCACAAATAAGGAATGTAAACAAGCACAAACAACGTTAAGCACTCAACACCAGAAACACAGTCCTGTTGACAGCACCAGAGCCTTATATAGCCTACATATTGAAGATAATCATTTGGCCGGTGACCACCTCAGCACTTACTAAGTTTCCAAGTCTCCGGTCTCCTTCTCGAAAGTCTGTCAAAGGGAAAACAGTGTTTCGAAGTTCGTAGACTCTATCTCTTACTAAAAAGCATTGGTACAACTAATAATAATTTCGCGTAGTCGCTAAAACAACATCCACAAAAACGGCTCATAGAACGAATGTTATCGCTTCTCTGCATAGCACCAATCAGGACGAAGCCAGTCAAGGCGGTCGCTCCAGTTTAA
Organism: Ixodes scapularis; assembly: GCF_016920785.2. Taxonomy (NCBI): domain Eukaryota; kingdom Metazoa; phylum Arthropoda; class Arachnida; order Ixodida; family Ixodidae; genus Ixodes; species Ixodes scapularis. Next base: position 43,629,358 of record NW_024609857.1, on the reverse strand, counting down.
AATAGTTATTTTGCTCTTCCTTGAATAGGGTCAATCATGCCATGATAGTCATTTACAAAGTGAGAACGGCTGGGCATGTTTGTCGAACGCCTGGCCTCCAGCACGCGCCCCATGCCTTCCGTCGTGCATTGACTGCGCAGTCGAGCTCGAGGGGCGCGAGACGTCGAAGAGTTGTCAAGGATAGAAGGCTCGCGCTGGAGGCAGTAGAACGGAAGCTCCTCCCTACGGTTCTCAACTTGTCAGAGACTATTGAGAAACTTAGTGACTTTTGACATTTAGTCAAGATGTATTATGTTCAATAAAAAGTCAGCAGAAAGTCTGTAGCTTTTCTTTTGACACTGGCTACAGAAAGTCAACTGAATAATTTGAACACGAAGTAAACAGAACGTCTGTGGTATTTCTGATAACACTTTCAACAGGAAGTCAACAGAAAAAGATCCAACGTAGAGTTAATAGAAAGTCAATAGCTTTTCTTTTGACTCAGGCAGAAGAAAATCATAAAACAAGTTTCAGCACAGAATCAACAAACTTTCTGTTGACTATGTCAACAGGAAGTCAGTCAAAAGAAAGTAATCAGAGTGAACAAGAAATCAACACATTTCAATAAAAAGTAAAAAAAAAAAAACATCCGTCATATCGGACCCCGCACACGACCGCAGACCAAATAAAATAATAAAAAAATGTCTCTTTTTATAAAATAATATAAATAAATAATGTCAATAAGCTTTCTTTTTATTTTCTAGAAAATAACCTACAAAAACACGATAAATAAGTCTACAAAACAAAATCTATTGTTTTTCCTTTTGAATTTTTTTTAGAAAATAACCTACGGAAAAACGTCTTTACAAGTTCTTTTTAATTTTTTTATAAATAAGTCTACAAAAAATTCGATATTTTTTCTTTTGAAAGTTTTTTGACAATAGTCGAAACAGAGTGCGTTTATAAAGAAATTCAGTAGGATCGCGGAAAGTCAATAAGAAGTCCAAAGAAATTAACAAGAATGTTGAGACCCGTTCTTGTAAGGGCAGGTTTATATGTAGCGATCATCTTCATCACTGTCATCACTTTGGCTGGCATCCGCTGGCATCTTCTGAGCTATTATCACACCTGCCTTGATCATTATCCTTTACGGCATAATTGATGTCATCAACTCGCTCTCTAAAGATCATCACCACTTCTTGACGGCAGACCGTCTTTAAGTAGGACATTGATTTCTGAGTCAGATAGTGGAATATCCAATAAAGCGTCGATGTCTGTTCCCCTCAAGGGCAATTTAGTAGCAGAGTGTTTGCCCATAAAAAAAATAATATAGTATTTATTTTTTGGAATATGTAGAATTATGGCACCTTATTCATTCCAACAGAAACTTGGACCATTCCAGTGTATTTACAGCGCTGCTGACCAAAAAGAAAAACAATTTGTGCGTAGCACACAGCCCCATAATACTGCTGTTCATGGTGTCCACAAGAGTGGACAAGCCACAAATAGATAAATTACTGATCAATGGAGACTTATTTAACAGTCATATTTATATAGATTACACCTCAAGACTTCCTCGAAGGCATGGAAATGTTTAACAGAGGAGTAATAAGCTTTTGCAACAGTTTACGACGCTTTTGCTAGGATGCGCGTGCCTTACCAGGAATTTGTGGAAGTAGCCGCCTTGGCCGCTGAATATATCAACACCAGTGGAATGGTGGCGCCATGTATGAGTATCGAAAACACATACGTCCACTGAAGTGGACATCATCCGTACAGGTATTATACGGCCTGGCATTTTATTTAAAAATTAAATAACTTTGTCCACTGGACACTATGCAACAAAGGGTTTTCAAACCGGTCTGTTTTTGCACTGACACTTTCCTTTCAAATTTCTTAGGGCTTGCTCGAAGCGGCGTCAGGATTAGGAAACATTTGCGGTCAGCTCGCTGGCGGTGTCGTCACTGATGTAGGTCTAACAAAATAACGATATTCGTTTTTTTTTTTTTTGGCCAAGACACATCTTTACGTAAACTTGATATCTTTGCTTTCACAGTTGTGGAAATTACCAACGTCCTACTACGCGTGCGGTATAGGTCTCCTCTTAGCACTGCCATTTATAACGGAACCGCATGAAGTCACTGAACGGAACAATGTCGAATCCCCTGCCTCATCTATTGACAGCAGCGACCAAGGGCGTCACGAAGGTAATAAGGGTAGCCTAATATTTTTCGTTTCGTTTTACGTAAAAGTTACTACTTACATGTGAGTTGGGATTATCACTCATAAAGGGGGGTTCTACCAATGACAAAAAAAAAAAATTCAAATTAACATGTCGCGGAGCTGCTGCCAGAGGCACTTAATTGAAGATTGAGTACTGACTCGTTCGTGTTAAAGGTCAGCCAATTAAAAACAAAATAAATAAACGGTGTGTGTTTTAAACGCGTCTCGTTTTATCTGTGCTGCGTGCGACTTGCGAGGGTGCTAAATTAAAATAAAATAAACAGCTTGTCAGTTATTGAGTGTCAGCGATACATAGAACGAAAAACAGTTATAATACGGTGGTCCCGTAAGTCAACCCGGTCTTTAAGTGTTTCAATCCTAGACTTAAAATGGTTAAACAGTATGAGGTAAGTCTGCCTTGATGTGCCCACACTGGTTCACAGGAGATTTACGTTAACCTAGAATACCTATAAAATTTCCATGTAAAATAAATCTCAGAAACGTTTAGTCTGCACAAAAGGCGGAAATCAAAGAATATGAAGCCAAGACTTACACGCCATTTCGTTGCGTGCTTCAGGCCTCACTACTGCGTATCAAAATGATCAAGGCATTTTTTGCGCCTGACATCCCATTGAACCACCCCAAACTACATAATACTAAACTATGACTGACAGCGATCCTTTACAGCAGGGTAGGGGGTATATAAATGCTTGGTTAAAGATTGCTGGGTCATTGGGAATTAAAAAAAAATAGCCTGGACGAAGGAAGCTTCACGCACAACGCTGACATGCGTTTAACTTATTTAAGTGGTTAAAGTTTGAAGCGTCAGGTAATTTATTGTCATAAATATCACTACTTAAAGTTTAAAACTGTGATACAAACATGTGTCATTTTTTTATTTTATAAACTCCATGCCAAATTCAGAAAACGACTCTTCGCTTCCCAACATCGGAGACAGCATCAATTATTACAAGCTTCTGATTGACCCCATGTTTCTCGTGAACATGGCAAATATTTCACTGGTTTGGGTCATCGACAGCTACAACGACACCACTCTAGAACCCTATCTTTCTCAGGTACTGAATGTTATGTATATATTAAATCCTAAACACACCGGTAACGCAAAAAAGTTATATTCAAAATATCGCAAATTTTCTTCTTGCGAACGAAGCTTTTGAAAAGGTCAATTGGTAACTTATATTTTAGATAAAAAAAACTTACCAAGAAACTGTATTTTAGTAGAACTTTTTCTGCCACTTTGATGCTTTCCAAAAGTTTTCTTGCAAAATATTCCTACCAGCTTTGACAGCTTTCCTGTTCGTTCAAAAACTTCACTCTTGTTCAAAACGGTATATCTATTTCTTTCAGTTCAATTCAACGAATGAAAACGTAGGAGCCGTATTTACCTGTAATTCAGGTGGGTATTCTCTAGCGTCCTTGCTTGCAGGATTCTTGGCATCACACGAGGTAAGCCCACTTCTAATTTTAAGCAATTACTTTTTTCTTAATAATTATGTCCACACTGCTAGTGCTTCGTTGCCATTAAACATATTTAAGAAAAAGTAAAAATAAATATATCTCATAAAAAGAAGACGTCGTTCATTGTCCAGGTAGTTTTACTGCCTAAATATTCCAGAAGAAAAAAAATTTGGAGCGCAAGGGAACGCTTGACTTTCGCTCAATTATAAAAAAACAAAAACACGGAAACCTCTAAATGAAATATTAAATTTACTTTGGCACATAATTGTGCTGGTTCGTTAATGTATTAAATTTGACATTGTTGCTCCCAATTCTAAGCGAATGTTTCACCCTGCAATTAAACGTCAGCGTGAGATTCATTCCCTGTTTTACGATGAAATGTTGTAAGAGTCTCGTTTGATACACAAATCGTACTGACGTCCAACAATCTAACGCCCGTTACGACCACAATCTTCAAAGTTTCTTAAGTGAACAATCTTTAACGCCAATGGTATTGAGGTCGTAGTATACCGGCAGTGATCAAGTGGCCGTCGCCGACGCCGCAGGTTAAACGATTTTGTTTTTCCATTCTACTGACCATTGAAGCAGAGATGTAAAAGATGACGTTTCCCCTGCCTGTCGACACTCGGTTATTTAAACTCATTCCCTTCCCTTTATCATACAGGGACTGTAGTTCGACTTTTAAAATTGTCTCAGAATGTCCGGTATTTAATAAGCTGAATTAAGTTAAGTTGCTGATCAAATTTCAGCCTTTTTCATACACATGACAGACATTACGGCATATCAGCAGCAAACGAATGGGGACTCAAATCTGCATAGGCGGATGATTTCTTCCCATACTTCCCATGAGGTAAACTAGGGGAATATAAGCAAAATTTTGTGTATAAAATCAACTGTGTTGCAAACATGTATTCAATTAAGTTAGTTTTCTTTTATTGGGCGCAAAAACAGATGGAGACAACAACCATATTTGCGGGCTATATCCTGAGTGCCCTGGCATTCTTGCTCGTAGGGCCTGCACCGTTTCTGCCATTCCAACCGTAGGTGTCCAAGCAAAATGCGTAATATTTGATTATATTAAACACTTACAAATTTTATTTAAATCATAAACCACAATGGTACTTCGATAAATAAAAGCGAAGAAATACTAATGCAATATTTAGAATGCTAGTACTTTATCATTATTTGAAAACTTTTTTTTAATATTTAGTGCTCTGTCGGAATGACCACTTTAGCAGTCGCATATTCAATATAGTATATAACCGACTCTGTGGTGTCCGCAAAAGCGACTTTTATCGGTTTTTAAACGATAAATTAAAGTAATCTTTGAGATAGGCAGGCACAGGTTATTTTGTTGTGTAAATGTATTTAATACTAGGGGTTTGTGGATTATCCTGGTGGTACTAACAACTTAAGCACTTGTTAAATAAACGGCAGAATGTATCTTGCCACTAGCATCACCTTTTCTCCTTTCTTGAACGTCTACTACGTAATTATGGGCATGACGCAATGAAACTCGATACACGCCAACTTCTACAAATTCGCTTATCTAACCGCTCATCCTCCTTTGATAAAAATATTACATAAAGTGTGGTCTGAATTTTAAACTTCAAAGCAGAATATTCCAGATTGCAAGTACTTGATATAAAGTAATAACGAGGATAAAGGAATAATAACGTATTACTCTTCTCTTTTGGCCGGCCAAAACAACAAATTAATTACAACTCACAGCAACAGATTATTGACAAGAATACACAGGGTATTTACATGAAACACTGCGATATATTTATGCAAAAAGGCGCGCCGTTTTGTGTTCACCAGAGTAAAGTTGTCTCCTAAGATTCAATCTGACATACATTTTCGGCGCTTGGTCTTGCCCCTTCTTTTTTCCTTTCTGTTCTTTCTTTTTTGCGCTGTTTTCACCGTGGACCCTAAAAATACTTGCCCAAACATAAATTCTAGTAAGGTAAATTGCCCATTGTGGTAGAGGAGCCTGTACGACGGAAGCTTTATTAAATAGTACACGTGTGAGGACAACCTATCGTAGGTAGCGCCTTACCTACTTTCTATTCTAAGATAACGGTTCTAAATGTTTCATCGCTAGACTACTGTGATGCATAGTTCCACGAGGCCCCATAAGCGTATAGTTCTCCGGCCAACAAAAATAAGTGTATGTAAAAAATACATGCAATCAGAACTTTTATTAATAATAAACTTTCTCTTCCTCACACTGCTTATGAAAACACAATGAAAAAATTAAAAAAGTTTACAACTTCCAGTAACGCCAATTTAGAGCGCAGTTTTTGAGGAGGAGGAGGAGAGGGTACTGATGGGAGCGTATGACCCTCTTCTTCATCCGTACCCTCCCCTCCTCCCCTCCCCCTTTCAAGCGTGAAATGCGCGTCGTCACGCGCCGTTTCAGCACGGTGCACTTTGGGACGTTACCCATAATACACCGCGCGTTTACGCCGACGCCAACTCCGACGGTGACGCCGCTCAAGCCGAAAACGGGCACCTAAGAGCTGTGCTCTAAAAAAAAAAAAAGAGTAATAATGTTAAAGTAAAACTTGAATCTTCCGCATAGGGTAAGATTACAGCTTTGTTTTATATATTTTAGAAGCGTGGCACTTATCAGCGCTGGACAGTTGCTGATGGGAAGCGGCATGGCATTTATATTTGTCGGATTCTTCACACTCTCACTCAAAGATGTCATGCAAGTATCGTTCCTATACGGTTTACAGGCTAAAACCGTGTTAATCTCTTCTTTCTGTTTAATTTGACCGCTCCTTGCTACATCGTGCTAGAAAAAGAACCTGTGCCGGCGTCCTCTCAAACGTTTACACGGTTTTTCTCTTTTACAGAGAGAGGGCAGGCTACCCAGACAATGACAGGACCAAAGTATTTGTCTACAGTTTCGTCAGCGTATTTTTGCTCATAGGGTAAAGTAGTTTTCACTAACTTTCAGAACCGAAACCTGGAGAATTACACAGGATGTTTTACCAAACACCGGTGTCGGGTCAAGCATCTTTGTGTGAAAACTACGCATCGCTGTAGAATATAATTGTTACCGGTTTAGTGACTGCAAAGGGCCTAATTATCTACACTGCTCGGCACAGCACTACACGACATCAGCGTTTGTTCCTTTCACTTTTGTTTTCGTATTTTATTCATCTAGAGTATTGGCGAGCTTAATATTTAACCAGATAAATGGGGTGCCCGGAGCGGGTACTTTTCCATACACGGGTTGATTATAGCATTTCAATTCCACGAAAATAAAATTTAAAAACACGGCGATTGCTTGCATGATCACGCTAGCCGTGTCTGTACGTAGTCTGTACTCTGTACACAGTGTTCAGGGTAATTAGGTTACTAATTAGTTTATAACAATTACCTTTTTAGTTAGTACAAAGCATACTTTCAATTGCGAACTTGCTTGGCATCATGAGAAATAACTAAATAAGTCAATTTGAGAACAGTTTGGAGAACGGGCTTCACTTTTGGGGGTCTTGAGAATGCATCCGACTTCGACGCTCCCGCTCGGTTTTTGGTATGTTTCTTTGTTTCTTACCACCCACATTTTCGCCCCGTGATCTTCGCGCATATTGCACGAACGGTAATTCGCGCTTCCCCAGGCTTTCTACGCGCTCCAAATATTGCGATGATGTTCAGAAAATCTCTAATTATATGTATTTTTTAATTTCGCTGAAAAAAAAAGTTATTTGTGCAAAACAAAGTAAAATCATAATCCAAACCGTGATGTTTTCTACTAGCGTGAACACTCGGCAATAACAAACCCGGCGCCATTTTTTCCCCTTTTCCGACGATTAGTTTTTACAAGGAAATGTTTGACCAACGTTCCATTAAACACTAAGCATGTCTGAATTGTTGACAAACGCATCCGAATACACGTACTGTATTTGACAAAAATGTACCATATTTTTATGGAAAAAAAACCATTAAGTTATAAAAATAATGTTTGATGTATACAAAGATTACGAAGTTCGCTATGAGACAAAATTAACATTATAAATTTTCGAGAAATTCGTTCTTTTTCATGTCTGCATGATATATTGGGTGAATTAATAGCAGTTAATGTACCTTGCTATGGTAGTATGAACTTAATACCTGTTTTTGGATAATTCACAGTGGCACAATAACACCTCCCATTGCTGGATACCTTGTGACAGCTTACGGCTACCGAAATGGATCTACGTTCATGTTCGCACTCCTTTCGCTTTGGGTAAGATTTTTTTCCATCTGATATAACCATTTGGAGATTAAGTTCAAAATTGCAGGCGCTGCTCAACTTGTTTCAGTCCTGTTTGAGTCCTTGTCAGTTCTTTGTATAATGACGGGTGACATCACCTGTTTAATATATATATATATATTAATATTGCAATATGTACCGTTAGTGCTGCGGCATTTTAGCTTGCTCTGTTGGGGAACCAAAGATGAATTAGAAACGTATGGGGTATCTTTTCGCGCTGCCAAAGCGCCGCGTCTTATTAATACTCCGCAATATTGTATTAATGCTGCGGCAAATGCTTTCTATTAGCTAATCTTGTTCAAGGAACGAAATTGGACAGTTGGATATTACAGCCCAGGGAATGTAGAAAGCACAGCAAGAACGCAATTTAAGTAGAAAATATACCTCAAAAACACACGCTGATATTTGTTTTCATAGAGCAAGCACAGAACTAATCACTGAAATACATACAGGGAGCTTGAAAAATCATGAGCTCGGAGTCACCATTGGGATTAAAACTTAAATCATATGTGACACAGAGCATGATGTTATCATGTCATGCTTCCTGGTAAAGCCGAAATTTTACTTTCCAGGGAGACGTTCGTTTTCGGTGCCATTATTAAAAAAAAATTGTTTATTGCACATTCCAGTAACTAATTTCAAGTAGTGTGTGGGAATACGGACGCACGCACGTTTTGAGCTTCTGCAGAACAGTAAGCTGCGATCGCAGGATAATATTTGGAAACATGCTGTTGTGCGTTTTATTCCCACGACGACGCTTTGTTTACGTCTGCTCTATTTGAAACCTACATAACGCTCAGGGCGAAATGGTTTATCAAATTAATTACTTTATTTTCAGACTCTTGTTCAAGCGGTTCTTCTGATCAGTTGTGCAATCCTCGCATCAAAAGCAGCAATCGGAAACGACCCTGAAAACGAACGGTTGTTAGCCGGGTATAATGAAATTCCCGGGGTGATCCAAAATACGGCAACGTCCGCCATCGAGTCACCGACATATTTATCAATTTCTGAATAAAACAAATAAACTAAGGGCGCTCTGCGTGTACATTGCAGATATGAATACGAAAAGGCATACAAGTTATTAACAATGAAGACACACGCTGAAGATTCGCTCTAAAACCTGTTCACATCATGCCTTGAACTAGCAAATGAAAGCTCATCTTTTCGCGCATCTTTTGTTTCCTACGATTAGACCTAGAGAAATTGCGTCGCGTGAATGACGGCCCTTGTCATATGTGACAGGTGCCCAGTTGTAACGTGAACTGCATACGTGACTAGAAGTTACACATGAAAAGAAAATAAATCGACCGTGTTTGGCGTGGACACTGAACGCGGACTCTTCCTTACTCCCAAATAAACCATTATCCCTGAGTAATGGTAATCATTTCTGAGAGCCGAAATCATATCTAAAAACATTTGAATTCATATCCAGATTAACTAAAGACCTCAAGCTTAACATCCATAACTTGTTCATGACCGTATTCCGGTGACTGAGACTTGAGTTTTGAGATGTTTGTCTGTTTGTTTCTTTGGTTTTTCTTCAGTCTCGGCTATTCTATTATGAAGCTACACCAGAGAACCTGATTTATTAATTTAGTTTAAATTACAGATATTGAACTTTCTCGAACTCCTTCCCTGTTCAGGTTAGTGCTTGTTAGAAGCTGCAGTGCAGATCCTCCAACCGATTTAGCGGAATCTTTGTGGGGATTCTTGTGATCTCCCTTCCCCAATGGCTGCGATAACTGCCGCGGCTTGGAACGCTCGGACTCATTCGCCGTGAGCTCCGACCTGTTCGTGAAGCGCAGAATCCTGTCTTGGACGGCCCTCCTATCACTCTTTCCCGGGGGGACCGCTTTCCGTTCCCCCACTCGGATGTGGAGCACTGCTGACAGGCGAAGAGTTTTCGTCTCTTGTTTTCCCGCTTTCGGGAGGGGGACTCGTCCGGTGACCGCGAAAGAGATAGGACGTGTATCGGCGCTTTCTCCGATGCTTCCCCGATCTTGGCTCTCCAGAACCCCGTGTGTGGCAGGTATGGACCTTTTCTTACCTTGCCGACGCGGGGGGCATTTTGGATAAGAACATTGTAGTATGCTCTTGGACTCTGTTCTTACTCTGGTACGTGTGCCCTCTCTTCCGCTATATTCGAGAGAGTGAGACAAAGTAGTCAATCATTGGCACCGAAAGAGGAAAATTATCGAACCGACCCGCGGTAATGTAGCCCTAAACGACGTCGAGATTGCCGCGGGGATGTGGGTACCGCGCTACTAGGTTTGGCGCCTCTTTGAGAACGCCGACGCTGTTGAGATAACCCTTTGGCTACTCTATAGGTACCTCTGTTGGTAGCTAATAGCCAATCCCACATTTTTTATTATTTTCTAAATTTACTTTTGCATACTAGACTTCTTTAAGATAGAGCCCATATGATGCAAAAATATATCGCGCTGAGTCCTTTTTTTTACGCATCTAGCCTTTTACCTTCTAAAAGTTGGTCCACTGGAACCCGGATTTATTGCCGCTTTAACGTTGCGACAGTACATGGGCTAGGATATATGTTCATGTTTCGTGCAAAGAATGTACGCTTTCGAACATGTCAAGAATGATCACGACAGATCTTGAAATATTCTAGCCATATTGAAGTAAAAAGGTTGCAAGCAGTCTCTAGATGGTTCTTTCTGGAAACCAGGGCACCATATGTGTACGCCGTCTTCGTTCAAGTTTATTCCAACAGTCACCCCTCGTCACTTGTCATTTCACGTCTCCCATATGTCGTAGAGATCGTACAAAAATGAACACAAAATTCTGCGACGTGTTTATTTCTTTTTTAATGTATTTAAGCGCTTCGGTTTTTCACAAAGCAATCATGCTGTAACACATTTCGGTGCGTAGCGGACCACGCTTGTACGTTCCCTACATCTGTTTGGTCACAGAGGTCGCGTGTCGTCTATGGTAATCTCATAGCCAACAGCTGTAAACGGTGCAGGTCCTGGTAAAAGCAGCATAATAATTACTTTAAATTCACAAGCAAGTGCATACAGTGACGTCTTGTTAATAAGGACTTCTCCGTCACCTCCCACTCCTTTGCCCCTGCCCCCCCCCCTCCCCTCCCACTGAGTTGTCCATAATGTAAGTGATATCTCGTTAATTTGGACATCTCCGATCACCCTCAAGTTGTGCATAACGTGATTTAATAACGAGAAAAATTATTGTAGGTGCATAGGTGTACTATGTAGCATAAATTTCTATAGAACTACGTGGGGGTGGCACTAAAGTCACAGGATCCTGGAAAAGTAGCGCCATTGTCTTCCCTGCCTGCTAGCTGGACACAAACAGATTCAGTCTACTAAATCCTCGCAAGGTCATAGGCTGATCGGTGTCCGTTGCCATGGCAGTTGCCATTTAGGCTCCTTAGTATCTTCGAAGAAGGGATGCAGGCTCACCTTCAACGATGCGGCAGCTGCCAAAAAACACCCTGACCGGTCGGGACGGGAAGTGGTCGAGGCCTTCTTCACACTGAGAAGCGACAACAATGTGAGCCACAAATCCCTTAATTTGAGCAGAAAGGAGGAAGGGTTTCTCGAGAACGAGATAGGGAGCGTCGGGGGGGGGGGGGGGGGGGGGGGAGGAGAGATGAGCGTGGCCTTGAGCCGGCAGTGGCGCTGTCAAGATCAAGCGTGCTATGCACACCGGAAGAGAGAATAAAGTTGTTGATATTTGAACGCTGTCCCTGTCTGACGTGTTTTTCTGTGTCCCTTGTCTCTTTTTGCGTTCGCATACCAAGATGTTTAACCAACACGCTCTCTTAATTCTATTTAGAGAAGGTTGTTCTAAATAAGTCGCACCAAGATCGCCATGGAGCATCATCGTACTGAAGGCGTTCCTAGCCATTATACTCTTCTTTGGCACTGTGTATGCATTCAACTTATCAATCACTCATATCTTTACAGATTTCTTACACTGGCATTGTTCTTCTTGCGTATAGGAAGAAAAGAAAATTATCTTTAAACTCACTGCATGTGGTGCGTATAGGAAGTATTCACTGGCGGCCATAGCTGTGTGGGCGACTGCTGAGTGCGTGCTGATGGCGAGCTTCCACAGTTCTTTTGAAACGTGCATTCCGCACCCTCAAGATTGCCGGTCTTAGCAGCCTATAATTGTGGGCTCGTTCTGAGCGTGCGCTCTAGACAGCACCCACAAATATGGCGCCCAGTGAATGCTCCTTATAGGAAGATGCAGACTTGTAGGTAATCCGTTACAAGTAACGAAATTACTTGTAATCCCTTACTTTTATCAGTAATTTAGTAACGGAATAATTACATATTTTCTAGAGTAATTTTAATGTAATACCGTTACATTTTTTACGTAACTGATTCCTTGTAATCCGTTACCTTTTTTTTTAGGAGCGACCCCCCCCCCCCCCTTCCCGTTCTAAAGGAAGGGTTGTTTTTTTTTGTTTTTCGGTAAAGTCGAGCGCAGTGACACTCAGGCGCAAAGGGAGGCTTGGCACCCTTGAGTTCCGCAAAGCCTTTTTTGTTTGCGACACCAAGCCCCTGAATCTATTTTTTGTAGACCGTAACAACAATGTAAAAAAAAGAAAACAATTAAACATTTCTACAAAAAAAAAACACGAAAAGAAGGGGGAGGGGGCGGCAAGTTATATCCGGTTTTTTTAGTCCTTTTTTTTTTGTGATCGAAAACGGGGAGAGAAGGACGCGAAGTGATTGTGTACCTCTTCGAAAAGCTCCAGACGGTAACTGCACAGACAAGATGTTCTTCTCGTTTATAATGACTACAACTATTTTCATTATGTCACAACACCAGACAACGCTCCGTATACCCTAAAATCCACGGAAAGAGCTGTGATACTAGGGAGTTTTCGTAGACTATGTTTCCCCCTCCACTAAGCCCGCCGCGACCAAGAAGTTCCTACTGCGCCTGCGCGCCGATAGCCTTAACTGTAGAGTTCCGGGTATCGTAGCGGGTTGCGGAGGAGGTTGCGGGACGGCGAAAACGATCTACGAAAACTCCCTAAGATGTGAAGGTGCTATTGCCAGAAGCATCCTCGTTCGTTGCCCCCCCCCCCCCCCCCCCCCCTGCACATTTATCATCTTCTCGAAAACAAGATGTCTTTTTTTTTTCTGTTTCTTTCACCTTTTTTTACCCGGTTTTAAAAGCTGCTTACTTTTTTTGTAGTCCAAAAATCTAGAGTTTGCCCGCTTTATTTGTGAATTCCAGCTAGGTTATCTGCGTCTCAGTCACCATTTTTGTGAGTCACCTTTTTGAGAGCACTTCGACAATGGTAATAGTCTTCCTTTCTTCCTCTTCCTGTTTTCTCCCCAGCAGGACGCATCTTATATAAAGCAGATATTTTTACAAATAAACACAATAGTGGCTGACGTAGACTTGATATCCTGGGCTTGAGGAGAGAGTGAAACTCGAGAGTGGGGCCATAGCGCGGCTCATTTAGTACTCTGCCCTTCGCTGCCCGTGGCATCAGCGGACGTCTATCTGGAGAACACCGGAGTAAACTGCAGTCGATTCGTGCTCCGTTCGTTTTTGGGCGGCACCAAGAAAGGTGCACACGGCAAACGTGCGTTTACATTGCATTTTTTTAACCGACCTTCTAATTAATTGTTGTTATGAGTGTCCCTTTTTTCGATTACTTATGTTTATTTACTGAAAACTTTTTTATTCACCAACGTCTCAACCGAGGCTCGACCTGTTCAGAACCAAAGGAAGAAGAATATCGAGCTAAAGCTTACTTACAATTTAATTATCACCTTACTGTTACAGCTATGTTTTGCTATTGTCTGGCAATATATGCCGGTATAGTAAGATGGACATAAATCAATTCTTATTCTAGTTTTGGCTATATGTATGATGACTTCTACAGCTTTGCGATTTCGAAAATGGAGAATTTTAGTCGATCGGTCCGATGACTCCATTAACGATACCCGATACTCCGCCGCCGCCTGTGCGCAAATGGAACCGGTTGCAACAATAAGAACTTGAATAACCCCCTTCCCTTTGTTTCTTAATTGAAGGCAATATTGTTGAAAGTAACGCCACCAAAGTAACGGATAACGCTTTGGGGTAACGGTCACTTACTTTCGTGGAAGGGTAATTGTAATTGTAATAAATTACAATTTAGCCTTGAGTAATTGTAAATGTAATTCCTTACTAGTTTTTAGTAAAGTGTACAAGTCTGGGAAGATGTACGCTTGTTTCGCCGGTGTGAGGATAGCAAAACCTCGGCATACAAGAAACATCTCCATACACCTATTTTTGCCGACTTCCGGTTGTGTCTCATCCGAGCACCCTGTTGCCTAAATGATTTCCGGTTTCGGAATGAACGTGTTCTTGTTTATAAGATTTTTCTCTTGTGTCAGAGTGCTTTCGGTGTTGCTGTGCGTAGGGGAATTCCACCTAAACGCCTTTCAATGTGCTTACCGATGCACCATCAGATCGTGAGAAGTTGTGAACCAAACCCCGAAAGTAATTTTGTTTTCTTTCCCGCGTGATGAACATCGTCGTCGTGCCCGTGGAACGTGGACGGCTATGCGAGCCTGTTTTATTGACAGAACGCAGCCGTTACAACGAAACGTAAAGTGCGAAATGAATTATCATTTCATCGACGAAATGGGACGCGGAGTCTGGCTGGCCAAGAAATTTTCATATGCACATCAAAGGTATTATTTATTTATTTATTCATTTGAAAATACTGTCAGCCCTCTCTTCAGGGCTATTACAGGGAGAGTATCCATCGTTGTGATGACACATAAAAAAAACAAAAAACGCAAGCATATGAAATTGTCAATCTAGCAGACACTGCTGTTCGAACAAGCAGGGACAACAATGCACAACCTTGGCCCTCTAAACAAATAAACAAATTGAACAAATTAACCCACATAATTATTACAAATTGCACACTTAAAGGACATCACTTTAAGCTCTCATTATGTTAACAGCTTTGCACTGGAATCTTCAAAGGAGGACACAGTTTCCAAATTTACATCATTGGGCAAGGAATTCCAAGCCTCAATAGTTTTTACAAAGGAAGACTCTCTAAAGGTATCTATTCGGCTTTTATAAGTTTGACATGTTTTTGTATGATTCAATCTACTTGATCGTTTTGAGCTGGATGGGAGAACGTACTTATTCGGGCTTAAATTTAGTTTGTCGTTGATCATTAAATAAAGCAATTTCAGACGTGCGACTTCTCGCCTTATATGCAGAGGTTCTATAGTACTAGCTCTGAGCATTTCCGTTGGGGATGCTGTCTGTCTGTAGTTAGAGTGAATAAAGCGCGCAGCTTGTCGCTGGACCTTTTCTAGCCTATCAATGTCTTTTTTTGTATAAGGATCCCAGACGACACTACCACATTCCAAGATGGGCCTAACGTATGTTTTATAAGCAACCGTCTTGATCTCTATAGTTGTATGTTTTAACTTGTGTCTCAAAAACAAAGCTTTTTATATGCCGATGTGCAGACGGTGTCAATATGCTTGGTCCAAGTTAGGTCTTTGGAAAACGAGACACCAAGGTACTTAAAGTGCTCTACATTGCTCAATTCTATGTCTCCAATGCAGTATTTAAATGGCAAAACGCTTCGTTTCTTAGTGATATGGCAATACACGGACTTTGTGTAGTTTATTTTCATATCCCATTTGTCACACCATTCTTTAATGCGTTTACGATATTCATTTAGGGAAGTTTGTCGATCGGAGTAATTAACAGCTGAGTAAATATTACAGTCATCGGCGAAGAGCTTTATATGAATGTCTGATGGAGTGCCATGTACTATGTCATTTATATATATTAAGAACAGCAACGGCCCCAAGACAGAACCTTGGGGCACGCCCGAGTAAACTGGAAGAAGGTTTGAGGCGTGGCCGTTAATTTCTACATACTGGGCTTCTATTAGTTAGATATGACTCTATTCATCCGGTAATCGTGTAGTGAATTCCGATTGTTTTAAGCTTTAATATTAGTTTCCTGTGAGGCACGCGATCAAAAGCTTTAGAAAAGTCTATACAAACAACATCAACCTGTTGTTTAACATTAAGTGTGGAAGCTATGTCATAGGTTACCTCAAACAGCTGTGTTATTGTCGAAAGTCCAGACCGGAACCCATGCTGATCGGAATAAAGCAACTTGTTAGTTTCAAGGCGATGAAATATGTGTTTTGCTATTATACGCTCCATGACTTTACATGCTACAGCTGTTAAAAATTGGCCTGTACCCAAGCAGCACAAGAAAGTGAATTTCGATCGGCCGACGGTTGGCCAGTGTCTGGACAGCTTGGCCACTTTAAGTGCTTGGCCACCGGAGACATAAACAAGGCCGGCAAGAGTCCGGCCACAAACTAGTTGTTTTTAGCTTGTCCGCCGGAGACATAAACACTGCCGGCAAGCGCCTGGCCAGAAGTGCTGATTTTCAGCCTGGCCGCCGGAGACATAAACACGGCCGGCAAGTGTTTGGCCAGCAGTGCTGATTTTCAACGCGGCCGCCGGGAACATAAACACGGCTGGCAAGTGTTTGGCCAGAAGTGCTGATTTTCAGTTTGGCCGCCGGAGACATAAACACGGCCGGCAAGTGTTTGGCCAGTAGTGCTGATTTTCAGCTTGGCCGCCGGAAACATAAACATGGCCGGCGAGTGTTTGGCCAGCAGTGCTGATTTTCAGCTTGGCTACCGGAGACATAAACACGGCCGGCAAGTGTTTGGCCAGCACTGCTGATTTTCAGCTTGGCCGCCGGAAATATAAACACGGCCGGCGAGTGTTTGGCCAGAAGTACTGATTTTCAACTTGGCCGCCGGGGACATGAACACGGCCAGCAAGTGTTTGGCCAAAAGGGCTGATTTTCAGTTTCGCCGCAGGGACACCCATAATCTAAACTTTCATCGCATTGACGAAACTTTGGCATAACGACGGGCAGCGAGAGAAGCATCATGAGCGAGTGGTTGGCTGGATATTAGTGCGCGCATCGCGCGAACACTGTTAGCGCAAGCAAACGACCACCGTTTTATTTAGTTTTTTTTTCGTTAGACTAGCACTGTCGTGTGATATGTTCATTTGGAACATTGCCAGAAGTGGAAAGATATTGTGCCTGTCGTTGTTCTATGAAAATAAAATACGAAAACAGCGCCCACGTCATTTTCGCGCTAACAATACCGCTGTGTCGCTGCGCGGCACAGCGGTATTGGGCGCGGCACAGCGGTATCGGGCGCGCATGCTCCCCTTTCCTGGAAGACGCGCCCTCCGTTACCCAGCCAGTGTATACTTGTACACCGACCATAAGCCCCCTTCTCTACCTTAAAAACCTATAGGTGTATCAATGCACTCAGCTTAGTAAACTGCCACGCTAGCCACGCTTCCCGATCAGCTTGTGCTTGAATCGGATAAGATTGGATATTTCAGGCTTTGTGTTTTGGAAGAGCCTAAACAAGACGTCTCTCATTGATTAAACTTAAGCTAGTCTCAGTAATGTTTTATATAGGTGCTAGGATACTGATTTCCTGAGCCAACGAAAGCCAACAGCTTCGGTTAAAACCGCGACGGAAACGTTCAAAATTGAACCACACGTAAAAGAAAAAAGAAAATGAACATCTCGACCTAGATGTGCAGAACGCTGGTTTTGTTGTTAACAACGTGGTTGTTGGCGGGTGGTGGGCAACGCCCTGACGCTATTGACGCTATCGTGGTGATTGGCGCCAGTGATGCTCGGCCGTACTACACAGTAAATTTTTTTACACCTTTAAGGGTGTAAAAGGGGTGTGGTAGCAACTTACATCCTCGGCTACACCCTTTTAACACCCTAAAAACTAGGAATACAACCTCATAATTTTAACGAAAAGGGTGCTGTTTCGTGTTACACCCTACATTTAGTGAAGAATGTGAGAAGGGTGTAGAAGAGGGTGCTAAATAAATAATGTGAAATGGTTTTGCAAAGCTTATATATGGCTCTATCCATAATGTACAGGTAAGATTTCTGCTTGAAAAGCAACAGTTGTTAGCAGTCTAGTTTTTTATAATGTCAGTTGTAATTCATGCAAATAGCTGATAATAAAGTGCCTCTTTTGCGTACATTTTTTATCTTTGCAATCAAAATTTTATATATCAGTTCATATTTCATTTTCTTACAAATCACTCCATGCTCAGAAATTGCAAAGTAGGGTGAAATGCTCTATACTAGCATTTTTTACAAATATTTATTGATGGAAGTGTACAGTAAAAAAATCAGTTAGTCTCGAGTTTATATCTGGCAACATGAAATCAAAATATAGTGAAAATGTGCGACAAATATTCATGACATGCTGCTACAACCTGTCACATGACCATGTCAACCTGAGTAAAATATTCATTTGAGAATATGGTGACATGCAAAAAACTCACGCACATAAAGAGGCAAATCCCATAATAAATCAGTCCGAGACATCCCATACAAAAATGGTCTATGGTCGTCTATGGGAAATTCAATGGCAGGCTATCACCCCCTGTAGCTTTGCATGGTCGGCCTTAGAAATTTATAGATACAGCTACAGCCAGCTATAGAAAAGTTTAGGGCCCTGTGTCTAAAGACTCAGGGCTATGTTTCAATAACAACAACAACAACAACAATAATAATAATAAAAATAATCAAGAATCAAGAATCAAGAATAATTTTTATTAGGTGTCCAGGAACGACCACGCGGTCTTGGTGCTGGCACACCGAAACTTACACACTACAAAAAAGTAGGAAAAAAACATAAAAAACTCAAAACATTGAGTAAATGATATGATACGTATAACGCATGCTGACACAAAGATACGATATACACAACAAGGAAAGAACGGAACACAGGGTCCGAACGCAGAGTAGGAAGACTACCACAACAACGAATATACCTTCTTAAAATAATATATAATAACATCACAATCACCGACAGGTTCAGAGAGACCCATACAAGAATCTGAGAGATCTGACAAATTCAGTCACACAAAAAATATCAAGATCACTTCCAATGCCATTATATGCCCGACACATACGAAACATCGGGTCCAAGATATTTAACGTTCGAGGAGAGTAAAAAGACGTTGTCAAACGGGTCGCTGTCCGAGGAACTCGCAAAGATATCTGTGAAAGCAGTTCTGAACAGTCGGCCATACCATGAAGGACTTTGAAAAGGAAAACCAGATCTGCCTTTTCTCGACGGTGATATAAGCTGTTCATTTGTAGGACGTCCAATACATTGTTACCCTTTGATAGAGATGTTTCATCTCGCAGATATCGATATCGATAAATAGATAAAAATTTGTTTTGCACTCGCTCCAGCCTTAGGAGGATAGTCTTACAACTGCCATTCCATACAGGAGATGCATATTCGAGTTGAGACCTTGTCAAAGAGCGGTACAGGGTTACAAACGTTGTGGGGTTTTTAAATACTCTAGTCGTTCGACAAACGATACCGAGCGCGCGCAAGGCGCAGGTACTTATACGAGCCACATGGCTATCAAATCTCAAGGAGGAGTCAAAAAGCACTCCCAAGTCCCGCACTTCACTAGAACGGCACAATACGTCTGAGCGAACACTGTAAGGGAAACACGTCGTTTGCGTTTTGCGACTATAGGACATGACCTTGGTTTTCGAGCTGTTTAGTAGGAGACCGTTCAGTGAACACCATTTGCTAAATGAGTTTATGTCCTCTTGTAGAAACTTGCAATCTGAGATAGTTCTAATCTCCTTAAATATCTTAATATCATCAGCATATTGCAAAAAAGACGAGTTTACAATCTGCCTACACACATCGTTCACAAAAATAGAAAAAAGAAGCGGGCCCAGAACTGATCCCTGAGGTACCCCAGACGTGGCCGTGTACGTAAAAGAATACGCGCCGTTCGCACGAGCAACACATGTTCTATTAGACAAATAATTCTGAAACCAGTTGTGTAGCTTTCCACAGACACCAATACCACAAAGTTTTGATAAAAGAATGTCATGGTCAACCACATCAAACGCCTTACTCAGATCAAAGTAGACCACGTCGAGCTGGCCTCTTTGGCACACAACTTTGGATGCAATGGACATAAATGAAATCAAATTTGTTGTTGTCGAGCGTCCTGCTACAAATCCGTGTTGGTTGGAACTTAATACATTTTTTAAACGAAAGGACAATGTTTTGTGGACCACCATTTCGAAAAGCTTCGAAAATGTACACAGCAGAGACACTGGCCTGTAGTTTGATGCAGTGGTACGACTTCCAGACTTGTAGACTGGGACTACGACTGACTTCCTCCACATATCAGGGAACACTCCTGCTCTTAAGGAGTTGTTGAAAGTATCATAAAGGATGGGCGTAAAAATTTCGTGAAATGCTTTTACAAGTGTTGCTGGAATACCATCGTGACCTGTGGACATGGTAGGCCTCAGTTTTTTTATGCATTCCTGAATCATTCCCTCATCCACAGGCAGGGAGGAAATGGATTCGTTCACGCTAGGGGATGGCGGCTGTTGGTACCCACTCCTATTGTGTTTATATACAGAACTGAAATGACGCGCGAATATATCGCATACACTGGATGTGGTCACATTCTCCTCATTAAGTATAATATCAGGATGTATCAATTTTCCTCCTCGAGAACGAACATGTCGGTAGAGTTTTCTTGGGTTTCTCCTCAATTCGGACTCCACTGACTCCACATATATCTTATGATCAATCCTCTGATGTTGCTTACATAGGCGTCTATAATGAACGAACTCAGCCTCCCACCTGAGACTGCCAGTCTTTTTAAATTTGCGATGAGAGAAGCTTTTTTCTTCAGCAACTTTTTTAAATACGGAGAAAACCACGAGGGAAATTTTGAATTGGTATGCTTCTTTAGAGGAATGTAATGATCCATTCCCTCCTGCACCGCCGTGGTGAATTGAAGAACCTGGTAATTGACGTCAGATGATTGCAGGATAGGGGACCAGTCGAACGTAGAAAAGTGGTTATATAATCCCACATAGTCACCAGCAGCGAAGTTATGCAGTTTGTCTAGGTAAGTGAGACTAGCAGCCGGTATACGGCTGACAGGTACATTCAAGGTTATAGCCACCTCAAGTGCAGGGTGATATTTGTCTGTCGGTACTAAAGGAAATTCACTCTTTGTTACAGAAACGTTATCAATGTTTGAGAAACAAAGGTCAAGCATAGCGCCTTTACTATTTTTAACCCTGCTGAACTGATTCAGGGCCATGAAAGAGGCAAAGTCAACAAGATGACCGGCCTTCTTTGCACCGTAATAATTACTTGAAACAGCACTGTGAGTTTCCCAGCACACACCTGGTACATTAAAATCGCCAATTACTAATAGTTTGCATTCACCCAGTTTGTCTGCTATATCCTCAATTCCAAGGAGACAATCATTAAACTCCTCGGGTTCAATGTATGGAGGAAAATAAAAAGTACCTATCAGAACGCGTTCTCGATTATCACACTCCAGCTCTACCCACACAGATTCCGAATAAGTCTCTAAATCGGCGCGCCTGGTGCACTTCAAAGACCCATCGATTGCCATCAAGACACCGCCTCCCGTTTTCTTTCCGCGAGATAAATCACGGTCACTGCGATGCACAAGGAAATCCGACGAAAAATACTCCCCAGACAGTATTTCTGGGCATAACCAGGTTTCCGTTATACAAAATATAGAAAAGTCAGTACATATAGCATTAGAAAAGAAGTCACTGGCCTTAGTACGAAGGCCGCGAACGTTTTGATAGTAAATGTGCGTGCTAGTCATTTCCAGGCAAGATGGTTGGGGATCACTCTATATGTTCATTCTCATCATGCACGCGGCTTCCCGTCAGCCGACCCTGAAATTCCCTGAAGAGGCAGCCCTCCGGCCAGATGTTCGGGTCAAACAATGCCTCAATGTCGTCGTCCACAGCAGCGACGTGGAATGAAGAGTACCCACCATAGCGTGTCTTCAGCTTTGTGCATCGAAGCTCCTTTGGGCCAAGGAATCGTCCGAGATGTTCTCTGACGTCCGCCGAAGAACAGTTGGCGTCCAGACGTGTCACGAAGACAGCTCTGGAATGTCGCACAGACACCGATACGGCGGTAATTCCTCCATTCTTAGAACTTCCCTTAAAGAATGGCCGCTGGGGAATGGAGCCGGGGGAACGAAGTCCAGGGACCTTTCTCGCACTGTATTCCGGTAAGCCAGGCTGAGCCGCTGAGCGGCCACGGGCCAGTGGACCGGTCTCTCCCCTATCTCCTCCCTCGTCTCGGTTGCTGTGAGCAGCTGAGCCACCGGCCCCCTCGGCCCCCTCTGCCCGCGTCGCCGAAGCGGCAACGGAGGGAACGCCCGTCAGCAACTCCGTCGTCGTCTCGCGGAAGGCTCTGCCGCTCAAGGTTAACCGGCTCTGGTCACGTTGATGCTCGGGGGGCGAACGAGGAGTCACGGCGCACGCCTCGCTGAAGGAAACAGGTTCTTCAGACACCGTCGAGGTCGATTTCCCCTTGGGGAATGGGGCGGCTCCCCCTCCTCCCAGCACGGAAGCATTCAGATCATGGCGGCCCGCCACGGCAGCGGAAGGCGGGGGTACCCCGACGTAGCTCGGGCGATGCCGGAGGTCTCGTAGCTCCGTCTGGATGTTGCGCAACATGACCGAGTGAATTTCGGAGCTCCTCGTCAGCTCGCTGCGAAGGCGAGCATTCTCCTCCCTCACAGCCGTCATCTGGTCCGTCAGGAAAGAGATGCCGTTCAAGGCGTCGGCCAGCAGGTCTCGGAGAACAGCCACCGAAGTCGCGGCGACCTCGCCGAGCCGGTCCGGGCAGGGTGAGTCCTGCTCGTCGTCAGGCCTAGCTCCGTCCGAGCTAGGACTATGCGTGTGCTCGACGGTGATGCAGTCGTTGCATATAAATGGGCTTACCCCAGTCATCATTCGTCCAACCTCGCTGTCTGGAAGCATGACACACTTCTTGTGCCAGCGTTTTCCGCACTCTTTACATCGGAGATACTTTTGTTTGCCGTAAAAAGGCTGAGAGCACCCGTAATAATAATACTAATAATATGTTAGTGTTTTAACAGTGTCCAGGGACATCCAATTGTTCTTCTTGCGGGCGCAGTGCAATAGAACGCACAAACAGACTCTTGCGCGCTCGCAGTCGCACTCATATACGCGCGCACGCACGTACACACGCATGCACACGCGCAAACCCACGCCCGCGCGCAGACGCACACGCACGCTCAACCAGAGACGCACACACGCATGCACGCGGACGCATCCACACGCGCGCGCACAAGCACGCACGCGCCATACACGCACACACACGCAAACAATTACGACGAAGGAAACGTTGCTTAAGTTAGTTTCGGTTTCGGTTTACACAAAAAAGAAACAACCTAAAGTATAAACAAAACCTAAGATTTACTCAATTTTTGTAATGTTTTACATTATTATTCTAAGGACATTTTTATTGTTACTAATATAATAATAATTCGCTTAGCATCGTTCTAAAAAAATAGCAATAAATAAAAATGAAAAGAAACTCTTGAAGACTGCGCAAGGCAATCGCTATTGCAATCAGCTTCCGTTGGGCTCGGTTGAATGGTCGTTGAATTTAAGAGGTTTCGGAAATCTCCTTTTTTTTACGTTTTAACCGTTTTAGTGGATATTTTAGATATCTTCCTCACGAATACCGTGTTCAAGAATAGCAATCGACGATTGAGAGCTGGGAGACGCTGCGTCTTGCCAACGCCCGTAAGTTCAGAACCGCCCATGCACGACTCGTGCAAACGCCGGTAAGCAACTTTCTTTTGTTTCTGCGAAGTGGGCTGCTGTTTCAAACTTTGTCGTGTACCGTGTGCTTGCTAAGCTATGCTTGATTCTAACTATGCATCTGCCCTGTGTTATTTCGTTATTTGAAAAGAGCGTAACCTCTTCAAAACCTGTGGCTCGCTCCGCAGTGTGAGAAAGATTCCCGTGCGGCGGAACCGTGGGCATGTTCTGGGCGCCGTCGTGCGGCGCTCGTCCGACGACGCTTGTGCGGAGCGTTCAGGTGCCGTCTGACGGCAGTTCAAGCATTCAGTCGCCGTCCCAAAGTGTTAATCACAGGTCATGCTAGTTCTGACGTCTTGTCCTAACAGCCGCTCGCCACCGATTTGTTTCATAAAGTGGGAGCAAGAAAAACGTTACAAGAGCGAGCATGCAGCATGATTTTTTGCATAAGCTAATGCCTGTGACGTAGAGACGCGCGGTCTCTTCGTCATATTTTCGAGGGTAAAAGCGCTGAAAACAACAGACAAACAACGCCCTGTGTTGTTCGTTTCTTTTACTTGTCCGTTGTTTTTAGAGCTTTTACCCTCGGAAATTAGGTCTCTTCGCGTTTACCGAACTGGCACACTTTTTACGTTTACGATTGTGTGATGCAAAAAATAAAAGGAGTTTAGATGTCACGTTTTTTAGTAGTGGCGAAAGCCCTTACAAAAATCAGAGCAGCTAGAAAAAGCAAAAACATGAAAAAAAGGCGGAAAAAATTAACTAACGTCAAACCTGAATATTTGATGGAGTTCTAAGACTACCACCGTACCAACTCGCCCGGTTATTGTTCCTGTCAAAGAATAATAGCCAATAGTAATAAACAAATAAATGCCAACTATTAATCGGTTACGAAGTCGTAATTAGTGCAGTGCAGCCATATGCTACTCTACTCTTTTGATGATATCAGGTAATGTGTAAACGTATAGGGCAGTTCATAGCAACCATTTATGCCCGACCTATTATATTGAGTTTTTTCTTTATATAAAAGTTATGTGAAAAAAAGTGCTCTTCCTAAATTAAGCCGCACCACTGTATGTACAATAGCGTGTAACGTTTATGTATGTTCTCAGCAAAAGAAAAGGATGCATTAAAAAAAGGCCAATCATTTTGTTTCCTCTCTGTTAGAGCTTCTTTCACGTACATGCAAAATATGGGTGTCTACGTCTAAAAGGGTGGAATTGACATTTCCAGCAGGGCTGGAGAGCCTGACTCAGTTTGGCTAGCAGCTTGAAACACATGGGAACCTGGGGAACTGAACCACAAGAGTGAGAGTGACACCCGCCTTGCACTTCCTGAACGATGGCACCATGAGGAGGGGGGAGCTGCCCTAAAGTGAACGCAATAGCAGGTGGGTCGTTCCAGTAAACCCAAATGCAGATGATACCAAGCAGAAAAATATTAATAAATGTGTTATTAAAAAAATGGAATGTGAATGGCACCGACAAGAAGGAGGAGATCAACACAGCGCTGTGTTGTGTTCATATCCTCCGTTCCCATATTCTTCATGATTTCTTTTCAATAATTGGCTACTAACTAGTCCAATCATCAGCACTAGTCAATAATAGTATGCTGCTATTTATTAGTATGAATCAACACCGTGCTTGCAGTTGAATCCTAGTCATTTATTAATAAACAAAAACGAGGGTGTAAGCTAGCTAAACAGGCTAAACACATAATTTATTAAATACAGATTCTCTGAAGGATGGCACAAACGCAGAGAAGTATCAAACACAGCTGAATATTAATGGGCAAAAAATGAATAGGCGACCCAAAAAAGAAAACGTAGGGGAAGACATGAAGTCAGTCTTTACAATTTCTCTTCTGCTTGCCACCACTTTACAAAGGAAATTCCTTCCTGGGCCTTACAGCGTTTTACTGTTCACAACCCCTGACATACCCAAGGACAGCAAACATAAAAAAGCAACCTACTAACATTTGGGTAAATGTGATTGAACAAACAACAGGGAATGCCTTGAGCTTTCAACCTAGGAAATAAAAAATATGCACAACATCAAGATTTAAAAAAACAGACGGACGCATCACACCTGTTTCGAACAAAAATATAGGCCAAGAAACTTCTTCCACTCGATGGCAAAACACAGGGAAAACACTAATAGATTTCTAGGTTTGATCATTGTTAGTGATTCTTTCAGTATACACTTGTGGTCACTCTCTTTCGTCAAAATTATTTCATCATCATCATTCATTCATTCATCATCACAGTTGTGTTCTTTAAAGGGGTACGGAAACAAAAATCTAAATATTCAAATTTCGTTCGGAAGTTAGTCAAGCATGACGGATAATAACCGTAAATGATAATCGCACGTTTGTATTTTGAACGACTGGCTATATTTTTCGTTCCAAACGGTGCACTCGAGCAAGCGCTCGAAGAGAAGCGAACGGAGAGCGCGATGCGTCATGGGATATCCGGCGCAAACAAAAACAGAAAGAAAAGATTTTCCGCGTTCGTGGAGTAGCAAGGCAGGCGTGGTTATGAGCTTTACCCTTGGTGGCGTTGCAAGCGTTGTGGTGGTGTCAATAGCATCAGCGCGTTACAACCGAGCCGTTCGAAGTACGTGTGGCGTTACAAGCGTGTGGCTGGCACACGTGGGTTGGCCCAAGGAGCACGTAGCTTCCTCGGCACTGTCAGCTTAGAGCTGAATGGGTTGGGGAAAGCAACTTTTGTTCGAGTTTTGAGCAACGGGCTAATCTTCTAGGGGGAGAATGGCTGTTTCCGGTTGCACGAACGAAGGTCCGAGAATGAGGGGAATGTTTCTTTTCCGTCTTCTTGGACCGTCTGGTACAATGCGCGATTTGTGAGTTGAGCCAGAAGGAAAGCTAAGAAAGAAAATGTTGAAATTCCAAAGAGCGGCGCTGCTCCGAAGGAATCTGCTACGTCACGACTACGTAGCAAGTTCCTCAGTGTTGCTAGATTACCTCCCAAATAGGCTCCGCATGCATCCACCGGGTGCACATTGAGAGATTGTTTATTTAGCTTTAAAATTAGTTTTCTTGTGCCTTTCAACGGAAGACTGGTCATTTTGAGGTTAGGGTGCAACATGCAACACATTCAAGCTAGGAAATGAGCGCTGAAATTTCGTTTCCCTACCCCTTTAAGGCCACACAATTATTACATTAGATCACGTGTTTTGACACAGCTGAATACATATCCTTATTTTTCTGCAACATTTATACTAAGTTCAATCGGTCCTTAACGCATGGTTTTGTCGCGTGAAGTGTTCTATGAGTCGAACGAGAATTTCTAGCGGTCCTTGGGACATGTCGTGCTGTAGACTTATGTATTACTGGCTTTTCTTAGTTAATTGTGGGATATGGCAAGCGGTATTGAATTTATTGCTGCACCAAGCGAGTAGACTCACCGTCAAAGACCGCAAGCCGCTATCTTCAAGCCGCGCAGAGTGTTCTATGAGGTGAGCAATCATGTTTGGCAGTCATTGGTACATGCAGTGCTGGGGGTTTATGTAAAACTGGCCTTGTCCGTTTGACCCAGTTTTACTTCAGAAAGAAGTGGACCTCTATAGTGCGATGGTGCTCGGCTGCATGCACATGCACCCGGTATTTATTATATTTATATATACATAAATACAAAGCTTTCTAT
The DNA here is from genome assembly GCF_016920785.2 of Ixodes scapularis. Classification (NCBI taxonomy): domain Eukaryota; kingdom Metazoa; phylum Arthropoda; class Arachnida; order Ixodida; family Ixodidae; genus Ixodes; species Ixodes scapularis. The sequence continues at coordinate 43,602,008 of NW_024609857.1, read as the reverse complement.
TTTGATTCAAACAAAGTAAAAAACAAAAAAAAGAAAACGGCGTGAGTGTTACTTGGATGTTGACTTCAATGTGTGTTTGTGGGGCTCAGAGGACATTACATAAGGGGAAAACCCTTAGCAGTATGTTACTCAAAATTAATTAACCAACATTTTTAATAATGGTTTTATGGGGTATGTTTCAATTCTAGTTTCAAAGGCAGTGAATATTAAAGACTAACACAATTGACACAATTTGCGAATGGCAACAAGTTTCGAAATATTCAGTGATAAAAATCTGCCTTTTCGTCGCCCAATTCCAAAATCTTGCGCTCAGAAGGCCTCAGGATGTCGTGCGGACCTGGTTGCTTCGAACGCACCTTCACTATCCTGGAAGTATGACGCCGATGCTTCCGCCAAGGACACACTGTCGAGATAGTGACGACGTACCTGGTATGACTGGGGACTCTTCTGCCCATTATTAACGGCACGAAAACTTGAGCTCAAGCTGAGCACGGTTTTGGCATCCGACATTAAAAACGCAAAAGTTGGACAATGAATACCTTCAAGCCGCTTGGCTTTTTGTGAATGGTTTAAATAGGGATAGCCTTTAATATTGACTGGCTTTTAACACTGCAGTTGTAACATGGTCCATAAAGCCATGAATTGCAAAGCTAACAGATTTTGGTCAATTAGTCAACGTACTGTGACAGTTATCCCCTTTACTAATGTCCGCCGAGTCCCACGAACACGCAGTGAAGACATCGACAGAACTCTCACGGCCTTTTTTTTTTAAATTTTGTTAGCTTTCAAATAGAATGCTGTGCAGAGTGTATACACGTAAAACGACTTGTAGAATGTAATCATGCACATAATTGTTACAAAACTTTGCTTTTCACATAATTAAGTATTGCATTTGTCTATGCAACCTTCTAAACATAAGCAAAGCATCCAGTTTGGTACTCAAAGTGTATTCTATTCGGCAATAAATCAACGGATTACTACTTGGTTCGCCTTTGGCTTCATTGTGAAAATAATAGGCATGTGCGAATCATGAATTTTGGCTTAAAATGGATAATAATTTGAGCTTATTAACTTTTCAGTTGAATGTCACATAGTTTCTGCACCTCTCTCCAAGCCCGTGAATTCTGGGTCCGTTTACATAAAGTCATCCAGCAGCCGCAGGTTACCTTTTGGGCCACCGAGATTACTCTTCTCTTGACGCAGACAGCTCATTGTAGATTTTGTCAGAACACTTTTGTCTGTCACGGATTCGAGGGGTGCATTGAGGTGCAGACGCAACAATGTATCATAGATAGCTGTAGAAATATATTATCACGAGCACCTTTTAATGTGTAATCACCCCCTCCACCGTTGAAAACCGCAGCCGTCAACATCGACACGCTGCATGCTGGATTTTTGCTGCACCGGTTGGTGTTTGGACGGGGGAGTTCATATGGCCGGCGACTGTACTTAAAATGTAGCTCTTGAAAATTGATTTCTACAGTTACATGCGAAACATTTTTATGTTGGCTGTTTTCTGTAACCTTTACCTTTGGGTTTTTCAGTGTAGAGGAGGAGGCAAAAAAAAAAATTAATATTGTCCAAGGGACAAATATTAGCATGTACCGTTATGGTCAGTCGGCAGCTCTCTACGGGTCATAAATGCAGGGTGGCGAGGTGAGAAGGGCGCGTCTGTGGCAAACATAGATTGTAGCACCTAAGCTCCCCGCCTTCTGTCGGTGTTTGTCCCTTTTTTTCGCAACTTGACTTCCCTTGGCTATGTTCGCTGATACCGAAAAGAACCCACCATCGCACCCAATGAACGCTGGCGACCGATGACACCGCCTGACAAAACGTGTCTGCCCAAACGTCCCTGCTTTTTGCCTTCTTCTTTTAGACATATTGTTTCTCATCTGTGCATTTGTTGGTGGCCTCTTACCCATACAATAACCGCAAATGTACACAGGAAGACTGCTGTCAGCAGAAAGAAAACCGGCCGCTGTAGAAGTTAAAAGTGAGAGCAAAGCAAAAAATCACTCATTGCCAAAATGAACCAGTGATGCGTCGGATTTTTCAGTGGCTTTTTTTTTATCTCCAAACCTGTCAGCTCATTTCTAACAATAAATGTAACAAGATACATAAGTCTAGCAGCGTATCATAATACATCGCAAAAGTATTTTGCTGCTGAAACACAAATAGGTTTCGGAAATGCATTTCGGTACAGAAATAGAGATACTCACAAGTGCCCCTAAGATTACATCGCAATGCTTGCATGTTGTGATGTTGCCCCGATTGTAATTCTTCATTCGTTTTACATTGCTGCAGATGCCGGTTACTTGTTCCAACATAAGCACTGTATGCCTGTGTGGAGGCTGATGCTCATGGCCTTAACTGCAGTGAACAATAGCAGTTGACAAGAGCAAACATGTTTTGGCCTTCTACATTAAAATATGTTTTGCTTTATCCTTTTACCTAACGCAGGACGAGAACACCCCACCGGCACCATGTGTCCTCTACAACAAGCAAGAGCTGGACGATGCAGACTTTCTTCACCTTCTTGAGGATCGTGAGCGCTTGTTCTCCGTTTTTAATGCAGAAGAGGGGCTGTGCATGTTGTTGGCAGCATATTGGCTTTTCAGCATCCAGTACGAATGCAAGGCCTCCAACACACTGGTTGCTCTGGAGAGGATTTTCCTTGGCTTGAGCGACACCAATCCAAGGACAGTCGTAATTAAATTTTTGAACAAAGTTTGCAGAAAGGTATGTGGTTGAAGAGATGTTTTGTGAGCCGTTTTAAAAGTGTATAATCCACTTTTCTCGCCAGTATTATCAGGTTGATTTTTATTTTGCTTCCAGAACAAATGATAGAAGGTTTTCTGGAGGCATGTTTTCTTTTTATTTATTTAAATGTTGGGCACTTTCTGTGATAACTAATGCTGACCTCCTGTAGACGAGGTACTTAGAATTTAGCTGTACGAGTTCATTATCCATAGTCGTCTTCCAGAACTTTATAATTTTCTTTGTACGTGAGCAAGAGGATAGCGTCTTCTATGAAACGTTTGCTTTTTGCCCTAGAGTGCAAGTTCATTCTGTAATATTTTTCATTACATGTTTGCAGATAGCATTCTTTATTTCATGGAATGGCGTACATTGTATTTTCCATTTCTCAAGGTTCAATAAATTTTCAATTTAACACATTCTAATTGATGTCATAATGAAATACTGCTGTGGTTCAGTCAAGGGCTAAACCAACCCCCTCTACCCTGCTTCCAATTAGTAAACATATGCGCGTAGGAGACAAGTGATAAGCGAAGTGTGTTGCCTGCAATCCTCTGAGACGAACAAAACATGTCACTTGATCTCCAAGCAGGAAAGCTTTACATGCTTCGTTTGTGGCAGACCATGATGTTCACAATGGTTCAGCCGTGCAGTGCGATGCTTGGGGCCACTGCTTGCTCACTTAGAGTTCGAGAAAGGGGGTGCCGTAACACTTCCCAAGTGCCCACGGGGTTATGATGTGGCTTGCAAGGAGCTCTTTTGTATTACTTTTTCATGAAGTGAGTTGTGTTTAGTGTGACTCATTATTTCTTTATCATGTGGTGATGTGGCAATCCCTCTAAGTGAAAAAAGTTTAAATGTGTTCAGTAAACATGATAAGCTATAAATCATATAAGAATAATATAAGAATATGCAACACCATATATGGTTTTCGTACAATTTACAAGTCTTGACATGTGTATTGGACACATTCCAATGAAATGTTCACTGGGGTCTATACTTCATTTCACCCTTCGTCCGAGCGCGGCGGACGCTACCAGCCAATCCAGCGTCGAGAGAGCGTCATGTGACCTTGAACTCCACGTAACCAAAACGTCGCATGATACTCTCCCGGCGCCAGATTGGCTGGGGTGGCCCAGCATCCACTGGGCCACCCCAGCAGGTGCCCATTTCATGCCAAGCACCCTTCACCAAGGGTGTCAGCAAGCACCCTTTGTGAAGGGTGCTTGCCTGAACGCCATAAGGGTGTTAGCCCAGGGACAAAGTGATTTACACCCTTAAGTGTGTAAAAACCTTTACTGTGTACTCAAGGCTTCTCTTTCCCATTAGTGCCAGTAAGCGTGTGTAAAGTGAAAAATATTGTAACTGAACAGTAGAGAGTTTTAGTAGATCGCTCCCATGACTCCGATAACGATACCCGATACTCCGCCACCGCCTCCCTTGCACCTGTATGGTATCGTTATCGGGACTATCGGAGGCATCGGAACGATCTAATAAAACTCTCTATTGTTGCACTGTCCCTTCACCTAAAGTTACTTCTTTTTATTTTTTTTTACTGCTGCACTACCGGGGGATCTTAAGGTGGGACAACATACCATCCCTGAACCTACGACGACTGGAATGGTGGTCGCAACCAGCGTCGTAAGACTTAGTACTCAAAAAGTCCAATACATATTGAGCAGCCTTGCAGCAGCTTCGCGTGTCATTACTATGTAAGAGTTTCTGGGGTTGAGTTATAAAACATGACCTCCTGAAACTCTTGACAGTCTTCTGAGGAACACTGAGGCAGTCTGTGATAAATTATGTATTAAGTGTATAACTACAGCCACTTTCGGCTAGTGACTGGCCGGAAGTCAGTGGCCAGTGGCTGGCCGAAAGTGACTGGCCAAAGGTGAATGGCAAGTCACTGGCCTAAAGTGAATGGCTAGTCACTGGCCTAATGTGAATGGCCAGTCACTGGCCAAAGGTGAATGGCCAGCCACTGGACAAGGGTGAATGGCCAGTCACTGGCCTAAAGTGAATGGCCAGCGACTGGCATAAAGTGAATGGCAAGTCACCAGACGAGGACGAAAACACTTCTATTGCCGAGCACTTTGGCCAAGCTTGGGCCATCGAAAATCTGGTTGGCCATAGTACACTTGCCAGCGATAGCCCATTCACAACGTGCTGCTTGGGTAGTTGCCGATGGCCAGTCTATCGCCCGTTTTAAAGATCGGGACAACACGTGCACACCGCCAATCAGAGGGAAGCTGGGATGACTGTAAGGAACTTACAAATAAACAATGTAAATGAAACAAAATCCATTCGGCATACCTCTTGAAAAAAGTAGTCGGTATCTTATCTGGACCACATGCTCTCTTTGTGTCGAGGTCTAACAGTTTTGACAGAATTCCTTCTTTTGTTGTTGTCAGTTGCGGCATGGGGGGGGGGGGGGGGGTACGGTATCACTTATTCGATCTATCCCTGGCCCTGTTTCTCTATCACCGACATTCTGTCCTGCCTTTGTTTTAGTCATGTTTTACAAGTTACCCTGTGGTGTCTCGCGTGTAAATACTGACTGAAGAAACAGGTTAAAACTATTTGCAAGAACGGTGGTATCTGTTACTACCTTTCCGTCCAGGGTGATTCGTTCAATATTTTCTTTTTTGGGGTTCAGGTATCGCCAGAATTTTGGGGGGTAGTTACTTAGGAAGTTATGAACAGCTACTGAAAGGTAATTATGTTTTGACTGTTTTACCATTTCTTTAAGTTGTTGGCTTAGCTGCCGTATGCTAACACTTAAATTCTTCTTTTTTCTACATCTTTTCAATTTTCGTTTAATGTGTATTATGTTTCTTGTGATCCAAGGATTATTTCTCCTCGGCTTTTTCACTCTATTGGGTACGTATTTATCGATGCAAGGAGAAACTGTGTCCTTGAAGTAATTCCATGCACGCTGAACATCACCACAATACACAATAACTCGAAGGAGTTGAATGATATTTCCAAATGATCAAGAATGCTTGTGTCGTCGGCCCCTTCATAGTCCTTGTACGTAAACTTGCTTGGTACTGAAGTCGTAGATTTTTTTGTCACAATTTATAAAAAAACAAAACCATCTTATGATTAGATATGCCATCAGCCACAAACACTTTATATTCACTAATATTATCACTTACAAAGCTAAGTCCAACACTGATTGACTAGTGTCAGTTACTCGAGTGAATTCTTTTACTATTTGGGTAATGCTGTGGCTGAAGGCAATCTCGAGCATCTTTTCGCCATTCACTTTGTCCACACTTCTAGCTTGCAAAAGTTCCCAATTAACAGAAGGCAAATTAAAATCACCCGCCAAAAGTACTCTCGTGTTGTCATTAACGTATTTATGGAGTATCAGATCGAGATCTTCTTGAAAATTAACGGGGCTGTTCGGGGTACGATATGCCGCAACAACAAGAAAAGATAAGTCACAATACTTTATTTTACAAAAAAACCCCTCATCCAAACAATGTTCTAAGACAATACAATGTAAATCACTCTTAACAGCAGTAGCGACACCTCCTCCCCAAGAGCCCCTATCCTTTCTTATTAATTTGTAATTAGGTGAGATGACACAGTCGCTCGTTACGTCGGGAGTAAGCCATGTTTCTGTTATAATGAGTATATGTGGTGCGTGACAGAGAAATACGCTTTCTAGGTCAGTGACTTTGTTTAATATACTTCGTGCGTTTAAATTGATTACTCAGAGTTCGACCGGTGCGTATTCTTGCTTTTTTTTTTTTTTTTGTCACTTACCCCGTTCACCGCGGTTTCTTACAACTACGCCTTGATCCTGCTTCGGGTCCCATTCATATGTCTGATTATTGATTTTAAGTTTATCGTGGACTAGAAACACGTCATCCCCATCCACCCTGTTCGTTGAGGCGCTGTTCCATAGCTTTTTTCTTTTTTCTCTGGTTTCCTTGGCATAATCGCTGCTGACGCTGATAGTCGTTCCTTTCAACTTTTTGCAGTTCTTCAACACGGACAGCTTTTCGTTGAAGTTAAACAGCTTCGTGATAACTGGCCGGCATGATTCGTTTCGTTTGTATCCTAATCTGTGGATCCGCTCGAGAGACATGACTTGAACACCAAGCTTAACGTCAAACAATTCTTTTATCACCTTCTGTTTCAAATCATCTTCGCTCTCTTTATCTTCTTCTGGCAGTCCGTATATTATCAGGTTGTTTCTACGGCATCGATTTTTGAAGTCAATCAGTCGATCGTTCTGATGTTTAATCGTTTCTTCTAAACTTTGAATCTTCTTGTTAATTGTTATCACGTTTCCATTCAATCCTTGTACTGTTTTCATTGTGTTTTCAAGTGTATTGATTTTATTGTTAATCTCCTTTATGCTATTCTCGAGACGTGACTGGTTAGCTTTCATATTCTCTTGGTCTGATCTAATTTCCTTAATGTCCTCGGCAATGCCACTTTGATTAGACAATATCTGACGAAGCATTTCTTCGACATTTTCGTCAGGCCCAGGGTTTTCCTCTACGTCTCCTGAGAGTAACAGTCGCAATTTACAGCCCAACGTTACAACGTACCAATAATAATACAGCATTTCACGAAACTTTTGAGGGCTCGGCAGGACTAACAAAAAACTACAATCGCTACGGAACTCATGTAGGTTCGTTGTATAACTAACCTGCGTGATGAACAAGGTGAATTTGAGCATCTTGCTCGCTGCGTGGACGCCGAGCCCTCTCAGATCGTGCAGGTCCCGTTGATGGTTAAATAGCCCAGCCGCTGATGACGTCGATGTGGGCGAAATGGTCGGTAGCCAATCTTGGCTGCCGAGTAGGATGGGAGCCGTGTCAGCTGCGTCATGTCGTGGCACGTAGAACTGCCTTGCGGTTTCAGACTGGCAGAAGAGCCACGGCAGCATCTACGTGATGAACAAGGTGAATTTGAGGATCTTGCTCGCTGCGTGGACGCCGAGCCCTCTCCTTCTTCAGCGTATGAGGTTATCAAGTAATGACGGCTTTGTAGTTTTTTTAAATTTTTAATTGGGTCTATTAATGCGGGAATATGTGCGCTTTATAATCCCAGGCATTTGTAACTTTCAACAAAAATATACTATACGAAAGTAACTAATTGTGCAACGCCCACGCAATACGTAGTGGCCGGAAAGGAGAGTGCAACTGGCCAGTGTTCCGCAAGAATCCAAACATCCTACGTCTTGCTAACTTTCTGTTTTGCAGTTACGTGACAGAACTCCCACGCTCGATCTGTTTCTCGGCTGGCACATCTAGAAAAAATAATTGGGGTGTGTGTATGTTTATACAGCCTAACACTTAGTATGCCTCAACGGGCGACTTGTCTCCCAGCTGTAGATGAGAATTTTAGCCAGTGGAGTACAACCCCTAGCGTGGTGTCTTCAACGTGCACACGACCGCACGCCGGTACCATGTTCATCCAGATCGAAACGGGCAGGGGTGGGGATTGATGGCACACCTAGATTCACACAGCAGGGTGCCTGAAGTTTGAGTGCGCCCGTTGACGTTACGTCGAGACACTACAGAGACATCCGTGCTTCATATGTCTCGTTCTATAGTAATCACCAAATTCGTTACCTCGTAGCCGTGCTTTATGTACCAAGCTCGAGTAAAGGTCCACTGACGTATACGTAGTAGCGGTTACAACTGCGCGTCACCGGGACGTCCTTGCTGCGTGGCAAATATATCGAGGAGCAGCCTTGCGTGCGATATACGATGCACGGATGTGCCTGTAAGTTCCTATCGTAACTATTGCAGGAGAAACTGTATGAATGGGTGTTCCCTTGCGGTCGTATGGACGTAGTTCCTCACAGCGTGATAACTCGTCTCGAGTCAGGACACTTACGGGTACAAACGTCGCTGTTCATTCAACACTCCTGAATTCGTTGGGTAGAACGTTTCAAGCGGGCCGATGAACGTGGACACGTCAATGTTTGCTCGCAACGAGCTTTACTAATCATAAATAAACTTGAATAATACGCGCTCATCACTGCGGGAGACCCATATATGAAAACGCAGACAACACCCGGCAACCGCAAACGGATATGGCAACAGGAATCCGCCATCTTGTTTGTTGTTGTCTACCTTGTAAATGGGTGTTTAAAGCTGCCCATCACGAATTTAGACTGGCTTCCCAAGGACAGAGAGATTGACGAACTTTCTGTATTTCATGAGCGAAGATGGCGACCATACGGGGAGCTTTTCGCTACTTTCCCAGGATCCTGTGACTTTAGGTGACACATAAAATGACAGGGGGGTTAAGGCTTCGTCGAGTCGCGCGAGAGAGTCCCGTGAACTGACCGTGCCGCAGATTATGCGAGCTCGGCCTCTTACCTGAGCGATGAGCGAATATTGTGGTATAGCGGCTGCCAGAGAGGCGTCTATCGCCGTTTCAATAAGACAGGAGTGCGTCGCGTTGAAGCGAGCAAAAGAGCAAGGCAGCAGAAGAAAAGACTCGCGTGCGCCGTGCGCGCTTCTGGGCGATGTTATTCCTGTGACGTCACTTCCGCGACCACGCTTTTGTAAGATCAACCTCCTAGCTTTGCAGACCCTACCAAGCGCGGAGAAAGAGGTAGTTCTACGTCAAAAATGCACGCATTCACCGAGTTTGTCTACGACAACATTGTCTATATGGTGGGGAGCATACCCCTGAGAGCGCTCGTAGGGGAAAGGAACAGGACGACCCAGCTTTGGTAAATGGTTTACTTCGACTTCTTCCTCTTCTCTATATCTGCCCCCATGCCGAGGAAGGGTCGTTTTAACCTTAATTTTAAACATATATATTTAAACGACTAGAGTCGTTGACTGAGCTGGCACCGATCGTATGTATAGCCACGGAGAAAGCGCCGCGACAGTTCCTTCTCTCGCCTCAAAGCTCTCACAGGAGGCGTGGACGACGACGTGATATCACGGGACGTGAAGGCCGCCTCGGTGTGCTGTTGCGTACCCGGAGAGCCTACATGTACGTCGACCAGCGTCGACCGGTTTTCCGTCCGCTCGCGGCGGCCGTTATGGAGAGAAGTCGTTTTGGGTTTTTCGCGGACTGCACGCTGTTCGGCGCAGCTCCTACAAACAGCCGTATATTCTGACAATGATTCCAAAAAGAGCGCCAAGACACATCTCTCCGGTGTGAGGTGAGGTGACACGCTTATCGTGCATTCTTTGCTGATTTGTGACGCGTGTTTGCATCACAAAAAAAAAGACGGGTGTCGTAAAAGAAGGCGGGGAATACCAAAATGGCTCTCTCAGAGCAGAGAGGCGTAGCTTACTCCGGTTGTGGCAGATTGGGGGATGTGGAGTGGCTGGAGGGTAGAGGGGGCAAAAAGGGGTTACAAACACACTCACATACGCAAAAGACGTCGCCGGCACGACCGTACCCTTTGATATTGCTGGCATTAAAGGTGTACTCCACCGATTTTTTGAGCTACCTCAACTAACGATATTTTCTGACTCCCCGACCTTTAGCCTTTCCGGTATGCTATTTAGCATCGCGAAATTCATAATAGGTATTGTGAAATCGGGAAATGAAAATGGAGCAAAAACCAATATTCAAATATTCGCGCACTTTTCAGTGCCGTGACGTCAGTGGCAGGCAGGCTTGCCAGTCGAGCGAGTAGTCAAAAATAAATATGCCAATCATTTCTTCCGCGCTGGAGCGCGGATACGGGAGCGAGCTTCCAAAGCACTCATTTGACATCAAGAAACTGCTTCAAATCCGTTGGGAACAACTTCTGTAGTCCAAAAAGTTAACCCCTGCCTTCCACTGACGACACTTTGTTGTTGTTGCCAGTAGAGACTTTCAGTTTGAAAAACATGGTGAAGACCAAAACTGTAAATTCAATAACTTCGCGAAAAAACAATATTTTGACCTAATATTTGGGATAATATTTTAGTAATGTTTGTTGGTTAGTTTAGCGAAATTTCAAGCAAATCGGAGACAATGAAAAAACCGGTGGAGTACCCGTTAATGCATTTGTTCCTTCAATCGCTCATCCATTGATGATTGCGTGCGTGCATGCAATCATCCACAGTGTTGAACTGTAGTGGTAATGGGAATATAGTTATGATCATAATGCAATTAAATGCAAAGGTGCAAGCGAGCTGGACAAGAATGACGAAAATAATCCCTGGAGAAGGGGAACAAGAGGGACAAAGGACAAACACCAATCTCCAAACACAGCTAGGTGACTGGTTCGCGACCGAAAAATTCCGCCTGGTCCGGGTATCGAACCCGGGACCTCTCCATATAGGGAATATAGAAAAGTAATTTTCTAGAGAAGGAAAGGGAATTAAACAATAGGCCTCCTGCGCTGAAGCTTTGAACAAACTGCAGCGCCCTCATTTTGGGTAGTACAAGTTCACCTGATTGACCCTCGCACTACTTATGGCCCGTCAGTTGAGTATTTTTTTAATTCTGCGTGGTGCTGAAGAACAAAAAAAAAAAAAAAAAAAAACCTTTGGACGCCAGAAATCGGCCAGACTCAACGCCGCAAGATAATCAAAGTGCCGAATTCATGATACCACCGCTAGGGTACGCGTCTCTTCTCTCTGGGTGGTGACGTCAGGACACCTGTGTCGCGACGCTTTCATTGTTCTTTCTTTTTCATGTCTACTTTGGAACGCGTGAATGGGAATCTCTTGGCTCACGCTCTTAGAGCGTTTGATTTTTTGTTGTTTCTTTCTATTTGCATCATGATCACCGCACCAGAGCAGGCACGCTTCGGCATGCGTGACAGTTTGAGACGTTAAAGTTTGTACTACCCAAAACAAGTCATAACAAGTCTCTTTTCGCAGCACCCCCTGGCCAACGCAGGAGGCCCATAGACCTTTCGCTAAATTACCCAAACATAAAAAAAGAATTTTGGGAACGTAGTTACACGCGCTGATCATGCTCGCCTTCCCCATAGAAAAGGATACGAAGTAAATAACCAAAAAAAAAGCGCCCGTGGAACGCACGTGCAAAGTGCCAATTATTTTAGATTTTATGTTTTAGAACAGTTAGCGCTGAAGACGCCAGCATGCGCTGCGCGTCCACCTACGTTCTTGGTATTATTTTTGATGCTTGCGTAATTCGGCAAGTGGGCTCATTTTTGTCTTCTGCGCATAAGAAAGGAAGTAGCGGTGACGTCAGAACGCCGAGCCCTGATTGGCTGATCGCGACCCCCTATCTGAGCGTTGTCTGCTCCTTTGCAATGTCGTCTGCTCGCAACGTCGTCTGCGTCTGTCTTACCTTTCCTGCGACTTTCGGAAGTGCAGGTCTTTACGAGCGAGCTCGACTTCGCCTTTCAGGAATGGCAAATGAAATAACTCGAGCGGTACGTTGTTTTTGTCTAACAACTAGCAGACGCGCATCAATGAGGGAAGTCAAAGGACTCACTGGCGAGGTGTCCCGAAGCGCCGAGGTTTATTTGCTAAGAACCGAGAGGTGACCGTGTTAGTGTCCGCAAGTTCCCTCCCCAATAATTTTTCCCTCTTTTCGTGTGCGGCGAGATCCTTCACTCTTTAACGGCGTCGGCGGGTTGGCGCAGTTAACGTCGTCTGCTTTAAGTCAGTTAGTCAAAGCGATGGCTGCTTTACCTTTCTTGCGTCTGTCGGAGATTCACCCCTATTTCACCGGCGAGAGTCACCGTTGCCTCGGGAAACAAGGAGATAACAAGAGGAAGAAATTGACCTCTTAATCTAAAATTGAGGTCAGCGATCAAAGTATAACACGGGAAGGGTTCACAGGGGTCGCGCGGGCATATTCCATTTAGTACGCCAGCCGTTCGTGGGCAGACGGTCGCTGAGTCGCGGAGTGCCTGCTAGGCCTAACTTCTGATCTCGCTTGGTCACGTTCAGTGGAATCGTGGCCGTTCGAGCATTTCCCGGCTGTTTGTGGATCCAGCGTTCTTGTTCGTCGTGGTCTGTTTCAAGTACTTTTTTTCTTGCTGCTTGAAGTCGGGACGCGTGAGAAGCACACGTAGAAAAATAAACGTCCGTGGGTCGTCGCGACCGAGACACTGTCGGCCATGCTGATTTTATCGTAAGAAGTGCGTAAGACAGCTTCGGAGCTGTCGTAGGATTTCGTCGTAACCTGCGCAAAACTTACGAAAATTTCGTTTCGTGAATACGAATTTGTTCTTAAGTTTTGTCTTACGCACATTTCTGGCGTAAGATCGTTTCGTGAATCTGGCCTCTGCACTTCCGAAAGTCGCAGGAAAGGTACGGCAGACGCAGACGACGCTGCGAGCAGACGACGTTGCAAAAGAGCAGACGACGCTCAGATAGGGGGTCGCGATCAGCCAATCAGGGCTCGGCGTTCTGACGTCACCGCTACCCCCTGCGCAAGAAGCAGACGAACTTGCCCTTCGCATTGAGTGCGTGGAAAGAGCCAAAGGCGCTTACGTTAACGAGAGACCCTTTCAGTGCAATGACACGACACTGAAGACATGGGGTGGCTGCTCCAGTGTGGTTCGTGATTCAGTATGGCTGGGGAAACTCTTGGTTGCCGGATATCTGGTCATGGTTTCTAGACTGTCGGCAGGTTCAAAATAATGCCATACTCTCCCAGTATCGACGGGTCTGGTCGCCGCGTCCAGCAGAGCCGTATATATAGAGTGTTTGGCCATTCATTGGGAAGTACAGGAGGCGAATGAGGAGGCACCATTGGCCGAAAGCCGGCTAGGCACTTTCCAAAGCGTCTTCACAAATTCGAATGTGGCCAACCAGAAGACGTGAATAATACCCTGGCGGGTATTATTCTTCGCGGGAAACAAAATAATAAGTGCGTCGGAGTAACCCTCGGTGACTGAAAACAAGGTGCAGGTGATGCTTCCATCAGAGTCGTGCAAAATCACGGTGGAAGATATATATATAAATATAAAAGATATAAAAAGCTTGCGCGACTAGCAGCAAGATCGACGTAATTCGTAAGCCAGGCGCCGAGGGCCGAGAATTTGTCGTACGACCGGTCAGACTCTTTCCGATCAAAACCGAGTTCGAGCGGCCCATTCGTTTTTTAAAAGTTTTTGCATGAGCATAATCGAAATATCACGTGTATCATATTTTCAACCATGAGCAGTTACTATAATTAACTCTTACGCACGTATTAAAACTGTTTCTCGCTATCACCGCTAGCTAATTATTTTCGGCTTCTGGTTGGCCAAGAGAGCATATCAGCCCTCTATCTGCGTCTCGTGCGCGCTCTGGCTCTACCCGCCCCTCGCATTGACAAAACTCTGCCTATATACGGCTCTGGCTTCCTATAGATACATCTATGGAAGCCTGTATACGTGTTGGGGAATCATCGATAAAATCTGACTGCACGCGCTCAGTGGAAAAATACAAAGTTATACAGGAGCCGAAGAGTGGCCAGGAGCTCGCAGAAACGCCAAGCTAAAACTGCGTAATGCGAAGACTTCATGCCGGGTGACCCCTTTCACCCATTCTTGAGCAAAACATAAACGACAACACCTCTTCTAGACTAGTCTGATGTCATTATCTTAAGCAAAATCCACATAAGGCACCTGTAATCTTCCCGGTTTTCCTAACCAAAAATCTCTGCGGTCAACACAAAAAAAGTGACGAAAACCTTTGGGTACAGGTTCGCTCTTTGTGCGGTATAACTTGTTCTTATGGGATTACAAAAAGCTCTCCGATGTGAAATGAAGTATGTAAAATTTCATTCCATCACTGGCTCAACAGCACGAAACAATAAAGCATCATTCACACCTGTGACTCAAAAAAAGGAGGCTACTTCACACTTTCCACTCGTAGCAGTCGCCCGAGGTCTAGCAGCGATAGCAACATGCAACAACCGACGAGCGACAACCCATGTCCATATAGCTCGCGACCGCCAACAGCGCTAAGTCGTGTCTCCAAAGGCAAACCTCTCGGGAGCCGCCGTCGATTCCGTTCTCTCCGCGTTAGTAAGGGTTCGCATTTTGATGCTTTCTCGTTTCTTTTTTTGTTTTTTTTTTGCACAGTTACGCATCTGTTGCTATAGCCGTAAGAGGAAAACTCGTAGTATTGAACTGGGTCTTTCGGAACAATACAATAAAATCACAATCGCTACATCGACGTGCGATCACTCGAACATCCGTGATATGTTGCGTACACTCCGCAACACTGTTAGCGCAAACAAGCCGTCGCAGGTTTTCTCTGTTCTCTCAGTATCTAGGACTGTCATCAAAACTACTATAGCGGTGGAAAGTGCTCATTTGGGGTACTAGACTAAGCTGTAAGTTGGGATGCCCGCAAGTGAGCTTTCGAAGTAAAATGCAAAAAGGCACAAAAGTCGTGTTCGCACTATAGCTTTGTCGCGAAGTGCACCTGTAAAGCCAAAAGTGGAACAAATTTCGTGCCAGGCTGAGTTCTTTTCGGAAATTCATTGAAATCGGTGCGCTAATAAATATTTTAAAAACTGGGCAGTTATCTTTTTAATTGCATTGATCCAAGCCACCGCGGAGACCTTCATGGCCGCTACCGCGAACCGGGGCGATCGGTGGACATGTTGGCTGTATCTCCCGCAGAAATGCGGCAATGACGAATGTAAACGAACTTGACACGCCAGACGTCACCTCTGAGGTGCCGCTGATTGCCTCAGCCATTCCGCAAGTGAGTGACCAATTCAAAAAATAGGTGTGAGAGCCACACTCCGAAGAGGTCGCAGTTGCAACCGTCACTCGGTGGCATCAAAGTTCTCACGCGACCGCTGCGACTCGCAAGTATGAACGCGCCTTAAGTGGGATAACAGTCGATCACAGGTTAAGAGTTCTGGAGAAGTTCCACCCACCTCCTTCTCCCTTAGCAAGTGAAAAACGATGGGAGAAGCTTTCCTTGAACTCTTAACTCTCACCGACTATATTGTCTCCTTTTTCGGCTGCCTGTTCGACCTGCAAATTTTCCAACAAGTTGACAGGTCCCGACACCGGAATGTGTGGGGAAATTTCGATACTGGTTTTGGCCTTTTATTTATTTGCCGTTTTTATCAATCGCTTGCATTTTTTTTAAAGAAATTGTGGCTTAGAGATGTGGGCCATGGCAGGTGCAGAATGTAGAGGTACTTCATAGCGTGCCGGAAACAATAAAGCCCCGGTATCAAAAAAAGAAATGTGGTGTTATACTTTGACAGTTTAAGAAGCGCAGGGCCTGACCTTATGTTCACGTCGTGTGTTTATGTGCGACTATGTTCACGTATTTAGCTTTAGGATTCATTCTTCGGTGTTCTATCGGCTGATATCACAACGCAGACCAGTCCCGCACCGTGTGCATTAAGCTGTCAGCGACGATAGAACACCCTATAGCATCTGGGTTTGTTCCAAACTCCGAGTTAAACTGGTCTGAAACGGTTGCTAAGAACACTAACTTTGTATTTCGTTAAGATAGGGCCGAAGACGAGGAACAATCCTCGCAGTCTGGTGCTCTTGTGAAGTCTCCCTGTACAGTCTCCCTGGGGATCTTCCGCTGCATTATCTTAAACCTTCGCGCGTAGGGTTACTTCGCGGTGGCGCGAACTCTTGAAATCGCTAGGCAGTACGTCAACCAGACCAGAGATCAGTATCTACGGTGCGATTATTTTTGCGAGTATGGGTAGAAGAGTCGCGCCACCCCGTGCCAAGCCGCAGACATCGACAGCAATCTTATTCACAGGCTGCGTTCTACAAGCATGCGTCATCGTTCGTACCTCTACCTCTATAGCATGCAGT
The DNA here is from genome assembly GCF_016920785.2 of Ixodes scapularis. Lineage (NCBI taxonomy): Eukaryota > Metazoa > Arthropoda > Arachnida > Ixodida > Ixodidae > Ixodes > Ixodes scapularis. Next base: position 43,585,546 of record NW_024609857.1, on the reverse strand, counting down.
ACGCACGCCAAACCAGAAGACAAGGCCGCCGACGAAATCATCATTAGAGTGCTCCTGTTCTACTCCGAGCGGGAAACGCACCAGTGCGCAGCTTCGGAATGACGCATAGCAACGTTACATTAGACACAAAACAACGACAACAAAAAATGAGCCCCCCTGAGCAACCGCCAATGTGAGTATATAGTTAGCGAAACAGGTGCTGAGCTGGCAACGCGCAATCCTCCTTGAAAACGAACACGGCTTGATGTTGTGTCGTCATATGCTGCGCTTGGGCACGGTTGCGGAAAAATATTGCGAGTTAGATATTCGAGAGGAAACATAATCGGTGAGTAGCACTCTGAAAAGGGTCATTCGTATAATTATACTGATACCACCGGTCCTTCATAAATAGTTATGCTTATCCATAACAAGAAGCCATGAGTACGCGCATCAATAACAGCACAGTGTGTTATGCTAACAAGGTCGGTTTTCCTCAACATATTACGTATCATAAATGTCGGTGACTTATACTTAAAAAAAAAAAAAGATTGTGAGTTTATTTTTTTGCAGAACAATAGAACGATCCCTGTGAATGACCAAGCTCAAAATAGGCTTAGGTCTGAGCAATACGATATGTACAAGGACCATGAGCAAGTGAAACATCGTACTGATTATTCCAGCGCACATAGCATTTTTAATATCGTTTATAAGATTTGTTATTCGTTAGGATATTTCTATTGTTCGCGGTGGTTTGGTTGTCTTCCTGTTCTTCAGGAAAATAAACTCGCAGTCCTTTTTTTACTTTTTTCTTCTTTTTATTTTGACACTGTGAAAGGACGACGGTTAAAAGAATAGGTCTTAGAACAATTCCTGATTACCAGCTGGAGATCTGTTGATAGTTTAGAAAGCGAAGCTTTAGAAATCGCGAACAGATGTAAATTTCTCAACATATGTAGGTAAAAAGAAACGTTTATTTAATGTATTCTTGCATAATCAGGCAACCTTTCCGCACGAACCACGGTTCCACTGAATCAAGAAATGGTCCAGAGAGAGGGCTCTTAAATGTGTCGTATGAATGCTTAGAAATAGGGAAATAAGCTTGTCTTGAAGTGGCGCCGGGTGGCTCCCCTGCGGACGGATCATTTTTCCAGTGCGGTACGCTTGGCATAGTCGCTGACAGTATGAGTAACGCAGGGTGTGGCTTGTTACCTTCATGCTTGTTGCTCCGCGATTGGTTCTTCAGCTTTCTGGTAGGCAAATGTCACCCTTTATTGGCTGCGGAGTGGTAATACGAGGCACGGGATTTGCCACGTCCTGAGTTTCCTAAACTGTCAGTAAATATAATGCCGAACGTTTTCTTTTATCTTTTTCAACAGAAGAGTCCTTTGGCACAAAAGCTCAGCCCTGCCTAAAATGACTAAATTCGCCACCGTTTTCTTTTTTTTTTTTTTTTTAGGAGATACTATGTCAACCCCTCTCCTGCCGAAGGTGTCCGATGGGTCACGGTCGAGATTCAACTATGGGTCGGCAGAGTTTTCACATCATCGGGAGAACAACTCAGTTCCCGAACACTCCGAAGATAGGCCGCAGAACAGTCCGGAAGAGGCGGAAAAGTCTCCCAAGCGATCGTCTGTCTGCGAGAAGCTAAGGGGCTCAGTCTGGGGCCTGCCTTACGTCTATCAGACATTTTGGGTCGCAGCGATCACCTCTCTACTTGCCCCTTTTTTTCCAGCTCTCGTAAGTGTACACAAAGCGAGGTCGAAATTCTAACTTCATAAATTCACGGGAAGTGCAGCGCGTCCCAAAAAAATGTTTACGCACCAAAATGGCCCGTAAACTTCAGCGACTGGCGTATCAAGCTGTAACTTTTTTCAAAGCCGACTGCTAGTCGCCCAATTAACAAACTAGAACTACAATTATCTACTCCAAATAGAACTATTATGATAATTCAAGAACTAATTTTCCACTGGAGGAGCGGCCGCTGTTGGAAGGAGTTCGAACAACGGCCATGTTTGCCCAGCTTATTCAGAGATGGGGACCCATGTCGGCAAGCCACGGAGTGGGCGCAGGGTGACAAACCTCGCACAGAACTCTCTTTCAAGCGCGCATTTCAGTTCGTTTTTCGGATATCCACGAAAATGCAAGCTGATAATTCAGTTATTAGCTCGCGTTCTCAGAACGGCGAGCGTCGAAGCAAAAGATTGTGATAAATAAAGAAGCTGAATGATTTTTACAGATCACTTACCCTTATTATCACTTGCTTTCTACATCTGCTTTTGCTGTTTGATTTGTCTCATGAGAGAGAGAGAATAAACTTTTTAACTTTTTTTTACGTATTTTCGCCGGCTTTGGTGACTGCAAGCGCCCGCCCTGATGCCTGCGCTCACCTGCACTTGTGTGAGCAGCGGTGGCGCCATCTTTGAATAAGCTGGGCCAGCATAGCCGTCGTTCGGTCTCCCTCCGACAGCTGCCGCTTCACCATTGAAAATTCAGTTTTTGATTTATTATTTTGGTAATCTTGGGAGTAGAGGAGTTGAAAATTGTATATGTTAATTCAACCAGAAAAAGGCATATCTGAGAAAAGGTAAGGAGTGGTACTTCAATTTTTATGATTTTTATGGGCCATTTTGCTTTGTAAATGTTTTGGGGGACAGGCTGTATATGCGGTGGCCATCATTGAAAAAAAATATTATAATATTTCTTTAAACATAACACTTTGAATTTGAAACAAATCTTCGGAGTATAATGTTATGGATCGGCCAGCGTACGTCAGGGGGCACGAGTGTGACCCGATTTTTGAAAAAAAGCTAATTAAGTGAAAGTCGCTCTTTTTTTTTCATTTACACCGTTTAACGTGGTACATAAAATCATAGATTTGTACAAGTTCGGCCCCTGTTATTCCGATATTTGCAGCTAAGTAACGTCCACCTCGCGGTACTCACTTAAATCAACATCTTGAAACCAAGCCACATAAGACAGATCCAATGCCCGCACCGAAGAAAGCCAGCAGCCGGTTCGTGAAAGGACGGCGAGTAGTCCGAGTCACCTAATGGACCTTTTCCACATACCGACGGCACCAGGCGGTGAATGCACGAACTAAAAATCGAGGAGGTGACCTACCTGTGATACCATCCGATGATGGGAGCTACGCTACCAGTTTCTTCGCTCTCTGAGCTGCGGCGCGTGCCCAACTTAGCTTTACAGAGGGGCATCCGTGGCGTCCTCGTAAACGTCGCGTTTTTCTTACCGTCCACTTTCTTTTTTTGTGTAACACAATTATATATATGTTGCAATTACGTGTTCTACTCGCTGATCCACAGCCTCCTTCCGAATTTCCTCGATTTTTCGTGCCGACTTCCGCCGCTTCGCGTCGGGCGCTCGCGCGTGAGCAGAACGCTTCTTGAAAAAGGTCCATTGCCGCGAGGGCGCGTCTTGCTCCGCTATCAATTTGGACTGGTTGCTTACGGCGGGTTTATTCTCTGTTTACTTTCGGTAGGACGACCTATAACATATAGCCTTAAATCTCTACCGACTAATGCTAAGCAGTGTTTCCATTGTAAAAGGTAACTGCAAATGCCTATTTTGATGACGGATAACAAATCTTTGAATGAAATGTGGCACCAAGGATCAATAATCAAAATATTATTTTTATAAAAATAAGCAATTATAGCCACCGGCACATAAAAAGAAAACCTGGAGCGGATCTTACTACATCCAGATTTCTTGCATCGTAATTTGTTCTTCTGCCGCATCTTCATTGGTTGCAGAGAGATAATAAAGTACTCGAGACCCACCGCGCTCTGCGTTTTTTTACACTGTCAGGGACTATGCAGAGCCCAAGTTCGTCTGCTTCTTGCGCAGGGGTTGTGGTGACGTCAGAACGCCGAGCTCTGATTGGCTCCGATTCAAAAGATAGTGGGTAGACCTGAAGGCAGCTAGCATTGGGGTCTACCCACTATCCTTCCAACCAGAGCCAATGGGAGCTCGGCGTACTGACGTCATCGCAACCCCTGTGCAAGAACCAGACAAGCTTGCGCTCCGCATTGCTTGCTATCTATCGCGTTACACTCGTTCCTTGACGTCTCGCACAGTCATCTACATCAACAAGAAGCAAAAATTTACTTATATTGAGTGCTCTTTTTATAGCGTATCAAATTACATCTTTGAAATCACTTCCTTTTTTTTAGAACAGGTGGGGATTTCTGACTTCAATCCCCTGTTTACATGGCCTTGTTTAGTATTTCTGTCCCTGAAACAAGTACATACTAAACACGAATCGTGTTGCGCTGGCCGTGAGTGTTTAGCGCAGCGGCAGAACACTACCGACTGGCGAAGCGAAGCCTAAGTGATAAGTTAATCAGGGTTTAATACCGAGTGAATTATATTTATCTGTCCAAAAATTATTTTGTTGACAGGCGGCCTTAAGAGGAAACAACACTTGGTTGTTCGGTACCACGTTGTCGGTATTCAATGCCTTGATGCTGCCAGGGAGCTTTCTGGCCGAAATTCTGGTATGTCGTTTTTTTGTATTCTCTAATAACGAAATATTTGCTCGTAGCGGGTAAGCATTCTCGTCATGTCACGAGGCACGAAAGACACTAAATAGAGTCGTTGTCACACGCCGTAGGCTCTCAGCCGTGCGTTCTTTTAACATCATCTATATTTGCAGAGCTCAAAGTTGCAGAGTAATCAAAAGAAGAAAAAAACTTTATTACCTAAATTTATATTATTGTGGTTCTCATTTAGATACAGCTCATAGTTTCTGAAATATTATGGGACGAACGAGCGGCGATGCGTGATCGGCCTGATAGTTGAAGACACGGAAGTCCAGTAGAAAGAGTGATGGAGCAGACGTTAGTATTATGATGCTGCAGCGCGTCTCCGACTGGTGTGTTTACCGCATCCAGAAAAGTAGTCCCTCGATTTCCGCTTGATGACGTCATACAAGTTTCGTGCATTCGCCGACCTCGATCCTGGCGGTGTTATAGCAGCGGTGATGAATGTAGCAGACGCCTGCTTTGCTGAAACTTGCTCTACTGCCGCGGAGAGTTGACGGAAACAAAGCAGACGCGGGAGAGAACGCCGCGACGACAGCGACACTTGCTTCCACTCGCCCTTTTTGCCAGCATTTCAGCGATCAACACCAGGATCGCGACACCCGACAGCATGACACGACGCGTCTCCCGAGAGACATTTTGTTGCCACATCGGGAGCCCTTGCAATGAACAAACGGGAAAAGCGGTAAACACACCAATCGAAGAAGCGTCCCAGCTGCGGTACAAAGTATCTTCACTTCTCTATATAACAAATCTCGTACCGCTGACGTCTTTTTTTTTTTCAACGTCACTGCTGGGATTACGCTTATTATAATTTGTCTCATCCAACGATGAACTAAAGGCCAAAGCCACGGTCCGCCAGGTCCACTCACGTTCCACGCTATACAATGACACGCTTAACATTGATTAGGGGTGGACGAATAATGCTCGAATTCAAAAATGCTGCATCATTTCTATAGCTTCGACGCTGCAAAGAGCCTATATGTCGTGGCTTTCTTTGCAATGTAAAATTGTTGAGCCACTCAGTGCTCTTCGATTCGAACCCCTGTCCACCCGTCCCCTCATCAGTGATCCGAGACGCGGGCACCGATACGTGCATCGATGCGAAATACCACACAATTTTAAAGTGGCCAGTGATTGTAACTGGCGGTTCGTAGCTTTTGCCTTTAGTCGATCGTAGGGCGAGACGAGGTATAGCAAAAATGAGAGCATCGTGAAATTGAAGACACATATCTAAAGGTTATCGGGCACATAATTCAAGATCGCAGTGCATCACACAAACATGTATCCAAACGCACGTGTGGGACGTGAACCCTCCAATGTCGCCAGAATGGTTTTAATTAGGTACAGCGAATCCCGCCTTAAATAAAAATTCATCCTTGTGAAAGTCTTTCTTCCACCCTTCTCTAACTTAAGTACTCAAAACATTGCGCCGAAAGGCATCCGAGATCTAGAGACGCTCTGTATTACGCCATCTGTGGCTCCACACTCTAGATGTACGCCTTAAGCTTCGATGTGCGACGGATACTTTTGATTAAAGGTTATGAATGATTTCCGCTTCTTCGGTTTGTTTATATTGATTCGCGTAGAATGTGAGTAAGAAATATATAATGCGCAGAATTAATTCTAGACATATATTGCCAGAAAGCACAAACACGTGCATCAAAACAATGTTGTTGTTCTTCTTTTTATCTACCATGCTTACGCTATGTCATTGTGTTCCAGGTAACCAAAAAATCACTCAAGTTTGCCTATATGATAGCAGTAACAGGTCTTACAATCTACGCTCTTCTTTGTGGGTGAGTTTAGACGCAAGACACTATGAGATATCTACTCACCACATTCATTTAATCATGGCTGCTGCAGAGGCATGTTAAGGTGCAGCCTATTAGCCTTGTTTTGGGGGAGCAGACGATTCACTGTCCTGCCTACCTTGTAATAAAGTGACCGAATATAGTAGATTATATTTCGTAAATTCATCAGCCAGTGAAATGTTATATGGAGGGTGTCTCACTAGAGGCAGAAGAATTAAAAAACGCCGCTTGAAATAAAGAAACATCCTTCGTGGTAACGTAGATGTCCGCGACGGACGTCAAGTAGAGAGTGGAAAGTGAAGTTTCGCTAATAAACAATCTAAAATCCACCCTAACAATTTTAAATGTTAGGAGGGATCAGGGTGTAAGATAAACAGGTGGGGAAACGGCCCATAGAAGTCTACCGCAGCGCCGTGACCGGATTGTGTACTCGTCTGCTTGCGGGTACCCCCGACTTGCGACAGATGGCGCTGCGGTGAGAGGAAAAAAACAGAAACAAATCGGAATCGGATTTGCATAGAATTCTTTGGGAGAGTGCGCAAAACAAACCGAGAGCACGACAGTCTTCCATTGAAAATCCACGAGAAATTATCTCCGTCAGTTTAGCCGGTCGCCCACCTAGAGTGAGAGCTCGCGGTGCTCCACATAGATGGCGCCACAGAAAAAGAGAAACCCGAGGGGGACACAATCCGGTCGCTCATTTGGCTCTCGTTTCCCCACCTGTCTATCTTACACCCTGGGGGGGATTTTCTCTGTCAGATCGGGTTGCGATGACGCCCCGCTCTCGCTGTGAAGGCTGACGTCGCTAACGGGTTGGTCTTCCGCCGCTGCTTTGCAGGTAGTATTATTACCCCAGTATATTCACGACTTAAATTGACAAAACGTGGATCAGAGTTTATTTATATAATTTCTACAAACAGCCATGATATACCTTGACCATAGGTATATAAGAATGTATACCTTGACTAGCGCGCTCTAATACGCTAGCCATGGTATACATTTTGATATACCTATGGTCAAGGTATATCATCGCAGTTCGTAGAACTTATATAACTGAATTCTGATCCACGTCTTGAAAAATTAAGTCGTGAAGAAACTGGTGTAATAATGGCACATGCAAAGCAGCGGCGGAAGACCAACCCGGTAGCGACGTCAGTCTTCACAGCGAGAGCGGGGGCATCATCGCAACCCGATCTGACAGAGGTGCGTCACTAATGGTCCTGTGATCGCAAAGAGGCACGCCCCGCTCTGCTCTTTCCTCCAGCGCGGAGATTTTTCGCTCTTCTCTTTCTTTTGTTTCGGTATGGCGGACTATCTAGACAGTCGATATTCGCCAGAGAATAGCGCGGAGCAGAATTTACTTTTCTTAAACCCAACAACGTGTACTCTGAATGTCTAGAACTGCAACGCACTGCTTGTGTATGGTTTGCTGCATATTTCCGAAGTGCTAGATGCGGCATCCTATTACTACTCAGAGGTGATGTCGAAACAAACCCTGGTCCCACGACCAAGACGCAAGAAGAACTACTTAATAAGTATTTTTGTTTTCGTTCTTTTTAATATCATCCAAACTCTGCAGGCAGGCAAAAGAGATATCCTTCGAGAAGTTTCATGAATTAACAGTAAATCAGCGCGACACTGAGACATTGGTGAATAATCTGGCAACACACGTTAATCATTTGGAAAAAGAACTTCCAACTATGAAAACGGTAGCCGTCACCAAAAGTCTGGTATCGGATCCACAGATAGCGTCCGCTGCAATTGAGATATCGGAGCTCAGAGCGCGCGGTGACGACGCGGAGAGCAGAGAGTGCGGGTCTAGTCTCCTCTTTTTTCGGCTTTCGCGATGCCGAGATAGAAAATTCGGCGCAATCGGAAAACGCTGGCGAATACGTGTGTCTTGAGATATTATGAATTCAACTCTTAGAGTCACCCATCGAAAGGGCACACCACCTTGGTATGTAAAATCATCAAAAGAATCTCCCAATAGTCGCGAGATTGTTTTCCTATAAAGCTGAGGAGTCTGTGCTTTCGATAGCCTACAAGATCAAGGAATGCATGTTTTTGTTAGAGAAGACTGCATTCCGTCGGTGCGTTTTGCTCAGCAGAGACTTCTACTGTTTACAAAACCTCAACTTAATTAAAGCTTTGACAGACTACTTATTAGCAAAAAAATGTTACACATACTCGCCTAGCAAAGACTCGGCTAGCGAATTTAACTCTCATGGGCCCGATCCGAAGTCACTGGGTCTTAACACAGGAACCTCAAACCACGCACCAGCTGTTCAGCTTAATACTTAAAATATTAATAACGCCGGAATTTCCAACCAAGCTTCAAATACCTCATAACGTTCAGAGAATAGTGTTAGGACCAATATAGTACCAGGTCTGAATAATTTTTTTTTTTATTTTTACTAATATTAGAAGCGTAATGCCTAAGCGCACTGTCGTTCATTGCGGACTCCTCTAGTGCGGACATTGTAAGTCTTAAAGAGACCTGGTTGTCGAGTAAAATACATTGTAGAAAAATTTAACCCTATCAGAAACATTTTAATCTATACCATCATGACAGGAAGGAAAGGAACGGTGGCGGTGTGTTGATTGCAGTAGCAGATAATACACATTCCTTTCACATCAACATCGCTCCTGAATTTGAAGTACCATGGGTCGGTCTTCACTTAAAAAAAAAAAAAAAAAAAAAAAAACTACATTTAGGGGCGTGTTACCGTCCTCCCGCTGCAAGTGCAACTTTTATCTCAAAGATTCATGATGCGATAAACACTGTCATCGTTTGATTTGCTAGTGCACCACTAATTTTGTTACTTGATTTAATCTAGCCTTTCATAGACTGAATTGATGTGCCTACTTTGCTCGCCATTTTTCTTCAGAGTGCAGCGAATTGGTTAAAATATGTTTCGTTTTCAATTTGTGGCAAATGGTAACGCAACCTCCGCGTATTACCATATCTACCTCCTTTCTGGCGGACCATATATTAAGATCATCCGCCGAACTTATCTCTTCATTTACGCAAATGCCTGACCTTAGTGACCATTTTCTATTTCATTTTTATTAAATATTCCTAAATGCTATAAGTCAAAGGAAACTAAAAAAAGTAATGGTTATGCGAGGGCTGACTTTGATGTTAGCAATAGTAATCTGAACCTCTTTCTCGATGACTACATGCAATGCCTTGAGGAGCGTTCAGTGGAAAATAACGGGTGCTTATTTACAGAATAGGTAGCATCAAGTATAACTGCTCATGTGCCCTTTCACACCGTATCATCATCACCTGAATCACTATGGTATATCGTAACATTGAGAAGATTGGCAAATAAAAAGAAACGAATATATAATGCTGTTAAGCTCTAAAGCAACGAACAGCGCTGGGCAGGGCATCATCTTGCTCCTGGGGCATATAAAAAAAGCAGCTGATGATACGAAAGTCACTTCTTTTTATGTTGGGTTGCCATCAATGTTAATAAATAATTTCTGTCAATTTTAGAAACTTATTAAACCTACTTCATGTTACGATGTAAAGGTCAAGGACAATGACGGAGTAGATGTGCCGGGTAATCGGTTCCCTTTTGTACTCAATGATCTGCTCGTTCGATTTTTTTGAATACTCGTTACATCTTCCTGTCCGATGCTTCAAGTCTGGGAAGTTCCCAAATGCATTTTGTTATTATAGACTGTGAAGGTATAGTCTAAATTATTGAAAGCATTAAAAAAATCAATTGCAGCAGGGATAGGTAAAATTAGTGTCAAGTTTATTTTTTTAATATACAAAAGTGTATTTCAGCATTATATTATCTAAAATATTCACCCAATCACTCAAACAAAAGGTATTACCATGCAGTGTTGTACGGAACGGCGTCCCTGGAACGTGTTCCTTTTAGGAGGAACGAAGGAACGCCGCCGTTCTATTTTGCATCGGCGGAACTGGAACGGGAACGCGTTACATTTTTACTGGAACGGAAAAAGGAACGGCGTTCCTTTTTTTTTTGTCCAGTGGGGTAATTTGTATTTTATTTCTAAGAGAGAAATTCTAAAATATAAAAACAATATCATTACAAAGTGCAGGATCTCGCTACCTTTTTGGTTACTTATCCTATGGTTTATTTTGTGTTGTCCTCACTTGGTAACAGTCGGGTGAAGGACAGCTAGTAGACATTTGTATATTTTTTCAATGCCCGAGCCTGCGGTATAAAAAGTAAAACTTGTAGTCGAAGGAAAAAACACAAAGTGAGGGAAACCTGAAACTATGCTATTTTCTTTCTTTCCACGAATAATCATACATCCAGAAATATAAGGCCGACTACAGCCATCACTGAACTTTCCCAAAAAGACCTACAGTTACAACAAAAGTGCAGGTTACCTGACATCAAACGCATCCTTGCATCCCGAATATTGGTCACTAAAAATAAACACAAAAATTAATTTTTGTTTCTTTTCCTCTCGTCCTCCACCTTTAAACTGAACAAAGAATCCAACCTTGACGAAGGACTTGTAGTTTTCAAGACTGACCTTCCAAAAGCCCTACTCTCTTCATCACTTGCTCGTCTTACAGACAGCAACATCGAGAAGCAACAGTTGTTATGTTCGAACAAGGGTATTTATTAGATTAAAACGTATAAGGTTGTTGTAAAACGCTCGTTCAATGCGAAGTAACAGTACATTTGGCTCGTCTGAACCGCCCACCTATGGTTGAAAGCTGAGATTTGTAAAGGTAAATATATCAATTAATGAAACCCTGTTTCCGCTTGTCTTCTTCTTCTGGTGTCCTTCCATCACTGCATTCAAATTCGTATGTTGCCATTTGATGGGAGAGATAAAAAAAGAAGACGCTGCTTGATCTAACAAAATATGGTAATCAGTAGAATACAAATGTAACATAAATCAAACTATACGTTTCATATTTTTTAATTGTAACAGGAACGAGTTCCTTTTCCACATATGGAACTTTTAACGGGAACGCGTTCCGAAAATCGCAAGGAACGAGGAACGAGGAACGAGCCTTCGTTCCTTTTTTGAGGAACGTGTACAACAATGCTACCAAGAGACTGGAAAATGGGAAAGGTGACTTCCCTGCACAAAGCTGGCAATAAACATAATCCTTCAACTTTTCGTCCCATCTCTTTAACGAGTTTTCTGTGCGAACGTCCTGAGCACGTGATTTCTTATAATATTGTTAATAGTTTGGACTCAAATATATATATATATATATATATATATATATTTTTTTTTTTTTTTTTTTAATTCAGCCCGGCATGTTATCCGAAGGTTTTATTTTTGCGAAACTCGACTTCTAACATTTCCTCATGACCTTCATGTCACACTCGACCAAGGTTCTAGGACTGACTACATACTCGTTGACTTCTCAAAAGCGTTCGAAAAGGTTTCTCACGTTTTTCCTTTACATAAGCTCCATTACCTAAACATTGGTATTAATGTAGTCGGTTGGATAAAATCGCTTCTAACAAACTAATGTCAGTTTGTACATGTGAACGGAACCAGCTCTTCATCCTCTCGTGTTAACTCCGGTGTCTCACAACGTTCCGCTCTTGGTTTACTGCGATTTCTCATATATAATCACGACATACCTATGCGTATATCTTCCTCTATTAGCTTGTATGCTGACGACTGTGTTATTTATTTTAAAACATCTTTAACGATTAACATCTCTGCCCTTCAAACTGATATTAGTAAAGTAACCCACTGGTGCACAGAATGGCTTATGGAACTTAATATTCCTAAATGTAGGTCTATTAGAGTGTCTCGTCAAAATAACGTTTGCCCTCCTTACTACATTAAACATTCTTCCCTCCCTTCTGTTTCCTCCTATAAATACCTCGGTGTTCATATTTTCAATGACTTTTCCTAGAATCACCGTGTTGAATATGCCACAAACAATGCTAATCGCTTAATTGGTTATCCTATAAGAAAGGTTTTAGTCACTCCTGATTATTTAAAGCCAATTATGTATAAAATTCTATTCCGTACTAAACTTGAATATACAACCTCTATCTGGGACCTTGGAATCACCCTTGCGTCTGCTTTTGAATCAATTAAAAATCTTTCTGCTTGTTTTATCCTTTCAAACTATCACCGCTCAACCATGTGTCACTCCAATTAAAGAATATTTTATTGTCTAGCTTCTCTTCTCGCAGAAGAAATATATCATTTATGTTTATTTCACAAGACTTATCACTAAACCCGGCACTCGGTTGAACGCTATTTTTAGAGTCATCTTTCATATCATCATCCATAGATCACCAACAAAAAATGGTCATCTGCCATTGTAGCACCTCTATTTCCAAGGCTTCGTTTATTCCAAAGACACCCATTGATTGGAACCGCCTTTCCACATCAACTGTTACAACAACTGACGGCGCTGATTTTAAAAGCGCAATTACAATTTTTATTAATAGTGTACCTTAATGATGTTTGTAATTTTTGTATTTACGTGTTCCTTGCCTTCTTTAAGTATATTGATGTATGCTTTCCTTGTTAGCGTTATATTCTTGTATTTTTCAATAACTAACCTACTCCTCTCTGTACTGCCCTCGGCTCCTGGGAGTAAAAAATAATGAAATTAAATCAAACGTCTATGTAATAATCTGATGACGGGAAAAAATTCTAATTTGAATGAGGCACTCAAGGTCAATTGTTGATAACTTGACTAGTAGTTCTAAGCAATTATTTCGGAAATGATCACGTTATACTCTCTACTTGATGCCTACCACGGTCCATAAATGCGCTAGTAAGCAATATTCACGCGTCTGTACATTTCTGCAAAGCACCGGGCCTTTCGTATGCCCTGAATACATTTATTCAAAGCGCACACACTTTTCGCGTGTCCTGAATTCCGTACGATATTTGGTTGACTTTTCACCCATGTATTCCAGCCTCGACGTGTGGTATGCTAATTACGTCCTGCACAGAGGGAGCTTGTCTATAAAATCATTTTTTTTACGCGCTTCGTCGTACATTGAAGATACTCCATAAAGTATGCATTTGATTGTATTCTGCAATTATCTTCTTCAATATATTTTGGTTTGCTAGGGCTATGTATTGGATCGACGAAGAGAATAGTTTTGTAGGAGTCGCCATCTTCAACGCAGCCTTTGGCGGAACAGCCATGGCAATCTTCCTTGTCTCAATCATCACTGTCTTTACCTCAGACAGCAACGGAGGACTCTGGATGGTGAGCCCGTCAATGTTGATAATAAACCTCGCGTAATACCATAGTTCATAGATTACCTGGTCTATAAATAGTTTGGTCACGCAGTAGCCAAGATTTCTCTATGAAAACATTTAAGCACCCGAGGTGCGCTGCTAACTTTGTGAGTTAAGAGATTGGATCACTTTGAGGACCTAACGGATAGACGTAGCTTCGGAGAGGCCGCCGGGGAGAAAGTTGCTGGATGAGTTTGCTCTTTCACAAGATAACAAGGACGGGTCAAAATGATGGACGCTTTAAAACGCCAACTATACTTGCACACTAGGGGTCATATTTGTTTTCCGAATAATTGAAACACCACGTAGGAAGTGATACACCTGCTTTATAAATATTATCAAAAATGTTCATCAAGATTGTTTGCAACTTGCTCGTTTATTTTTACTTTTTTTGTACTCCTATTTGCATCAGCGCCGCTTTTGGTGATAAACGTTATTAGGGAGCAGACTTGCACACTTTACTCAAAAAAGTAATCTATTACAGTTTCAATTACTTTATCTGAAAAATATTCAATTAGATGACTTTATTACTCGAGACGAAAAGTAATTGGCATTACTTAAAAAAGCAACCGTTACTTTTGCTATTATTTCATATTTTCGAAGCGACAAAGCTTTCTGTAGGTTTGAAAACAGGTCCTCTCGTGCAGTCTATTATAGACTTCGAATCATCTAATTACTACCTACTTTTGTTATTAATCTATAAATTTTGGTAAACCAGATCCCTGTTGAAAGTTTGGTAGTAGGATTCCGTGGTCGAAATCTTGTATGAGCAAAGCACGCTGTTAGAAGATGTAGGGAAAAAAGGTAACGGTTACAAGTAGCTTTCGTACTTCCAAAACTAATCAGATTACTGCTGTTATTACTTCCTAATAAATGAATTAAAATGATTACAAAATTACCCCAAAAGTAATTGATTACACTTAATTTGATTACTTGTAGTAAGTACCGTTAAAATCTGCTATGGCGTCAACCGACGAAGTTTCCACATCTGCACCTAGTTTTTTTAAGGACTGTAGTGATACGAAAAGCGCCCTCTACAGACTCTGCTTGCGCCGAAAGAAATTCTGGATACTGACTGCATAACGCCGACTGAAGTCACCACACAGCTGTAGGCTCACAGAATCGACAGCCCCCTCCCCCATTGCCCGACGCCACAAAGGCAGTCATTCGTCCGTTCACGTCACATGACTTTTGTTTACGGCTGCCAGCGGCTCGTGGTGGCCGCCATTTTGCTTCTTAGAGCCGCACTGGCATTGTCTAGAACGATTATAGTTATGAAAGGCGACCGTTGAACAGTAGATATAATCTTCGGTGATATTTTTTTTTTCTCTTTTGGAAGTTGAGTTAGCAAGCAGGATAACGGAACGCAGTTATTTCATATTTCGTCAGGTACTTTAGCGAAAGCTAGCATCAACTAGAAACATCTATCGCACGCATAATTATGATTGAAGAGTCAGTAGTCTAAAGCACAGATTATTTAGTGGTGCTAGTTCCAACGATCAACGCAGATGAAAGAGCGAAAGCAGTGGATCTTTTGAGTATCACGTAGTAAATGCTGCAGTAACAAGGAGAAGCTTAGAGGAAATTACATGCTTCGTTGCGGGCTTCACGACTGCCCTTTCGGGATTTTTGCAACTAATATATTGGTCGCAAGGTTCCATGGCCATTCCGGCATCATTTAATTCCTCCTGTTCTGATAGAACTACCCCATCCCGAAAATGGGCAAGCGTTTATAGAAGCGATTGCTCCAGTTGACAAGGTTTCAAAATCCATCCTCAATGGGTTACAATTATTTGACCTGGTTCCTCTATAGCTTCTACTTGAATGTGTGGCAGTCATGAAGGGTATGCAGTGGCGGTAGTCTGGTTTTTTTTTTATTAACTACAAGATTTTATTGAAAAAGAGTTCTTGCGACAGTCGGACGTGCTGTCAGAAAACACAGTCAACATTGCTCATACAGAGTGCACTGAATACGCTGAGTAAATGGGTAAAGACATATCGCGCTCGAGCTGTCCTAATTATTTTAAATTTCCATTCTCAATAACTTTCTTCCTCGCACTGGTGAAAAGACAAACTTCAGTCATATCACCGTAGATCTAATCATCAGCAAATAGAGTCGTTTTTGCGATTGTATTTGCTTAACGTGTTTCGACGATGTGCGAATATCTTCTTAGGGCATAAAAGAGAATGTCTCGGGTATTGGAGGTCTGCTTGGCCAAGTCGGCGGGGGATTCTTTATTGATGTAAGTAATAAAATAATAAAAACGTTTTCATAAGTATTCATTTTAGTAAAAATGTCTGGCTATACCTCAAACATTCTGACACCATTCCTTGCTTTCACAGCACTGGAAATACCCAACGCCGTTCTTCGCGTTCGCCATTGCTCTTGTATTAGTCATTCCATTCATCACAGTGCCTCACCCAGAATCATTGGAAAAAAGGGAGGAGTCCCGAGGCAGAGTTGACGAAATTAAGGAAGAGTTCAATCAAGGTAAGATAATCACTCTTCCACTGTTTACATTCATTTACAATAGCATATTGAGAATCTTGAAAACGTATAAATTGAGCCTGCCCATTCATTCAGGCATCATGCGTTTCTACAAGATCATTAACCAATATACCGCCCTATTGCATATGAATTTTATTGCAAACAATCGATTGACTTGTATGCATTTAAGGACCTGTAGAATACAAATGTGGATCACTACAATCTTTTTTGGACCCTAGCGTTTAAGCATTGTGAGCACAGAAATGCATGGCTTGCGGTTTACTTCAGAACGATTACTTCTTCGTTTAATCATGCTGCCGTCGCTTTCATGTTTTCCTTCTTTTTTTGCCTTAAGTAGCTTTTAGTAGAGCTATAAGAATGTTAAATTCAGGTCAGATGGTATTGTTAAGACTTTAAGCTCCTACTCGCGGATTCTAGGAAAACATTTTAATATGAGAGAGCTAGTGTCATCAGTGCAGAATGTATCTGTATATTTTGTTTTGTTTAGCAGGAGACATCGGGTCAAACGACACGCATTCCCATCTTCACCTGAGTCAGCCTAAAAATTGTTACAAATTGCTCTTGGACCCCATGTTCCTCGTGAACATCGGACATATTCTAATGTCCTCGTGTGTCACCGCCTACAATGACACCACCCTGCAGCCTTACCTTGTTCAAGTACGAAAACTAATTTGGCGCATGTGATATTAATAATCTAAAATGGTCTAAAGAGTTTGTTCATGTGAAAGACACTCATTTTTCATGCACCAATTTTCTCCAACCTGTTTCACGATTCAGTTCAACTTATCCAATACCGAAGTTGGTGCCGTGTTTACTGTCAAGTCCTGTGGACTGTCATTTGGGCCACTCATTGCCGGAATGCTCACAGTTTATAAGGTAACTGTCTTCTACGTTAACAAGTTTGTGAAGTCGCTAAAAAAAATATTTTGAATATCCATACCCCTAAGAGCATAAACAGTTAAGGTGGAGATGCTTGACAACGAACGTTCGTTCTGCTTCTCGGGTAACGTGCGCTAGCACTACTTTTAATAAATGTCGTTACCCAAAACCTCGGGAAGATCTTTAAAATGAAATCTCAAACATTGCTGGGGGAGCCCGTCACCCATTCTTAACTCCACTCACTGGTCTTAAATAAGAAAAGTGCTTTTGTATATAATTATGTTTATTTATACAAAAATATAAAGCACATAGTACACCGGACAAAGGAAATCTGCAAATTAGATTTCACAGGTTTAGTCATTGTGAGGTTGGCCTTTCATTATGTCGATAATTTCACGTTGTAGATGATAAATGTACTCGGTAAGTGCGACTGCTGCCTAGCTGTTCACACAGAAAATAAAGAGTATATTCTTACACGCCTTGTCACATTTAATACATCCTGAAATCACTTCGACGTACAACGCACTGGCGCTGAACCCACGGTATTAACTTTCGCGAGTGGCTTAATAACCGAGTTATAAGACTTATTAAAATTGCTGATGTACGTCTGACTGAATAAAAAAAACTAATCGGGCTTTCTTTGTTTTACTGCAAAACCTCACGGTTTTCTGTATTTATTTTTTGTAGTGTTTGCTAGGTACATTAGCTGTGTAATATGCAGTATCGCACCGTCATCAAGCCTCTCGTAAAAGTTGGGGCCGTTATGTCGACGTCACTGCTCTGTTCGTCGAACTAAAGTTTTGGCGTGTATTGTATGTGACAAGTAGTAATAAACGACCACATGCCGGTACGATGCTTATCAAAATCGACATAAAGCTAACATAAAGGTTAGACTCTCAGGCCTCTATAGCCGATGAAACTACACGGCTGGAAACGTATTCTACTCTGCTGGTGTGCTTGAGGCGTATGTCAGGGTCCTAGGAAGAGAACGACGATGTGCGTCCTGATGGCATTTGGACTAGTTACAGCCTCTGGCGTAAACACCATGGTCACTCATTTACAAACTTCGATTTGTAACAGTAATAAACTTTTTTTTTATCGGTTGAGCTGATCCGGCGTACTGTGAAAGCGAGAATCTCGTAAAACGTACAACTGCATATTTCTTTATAAGGGATTTTGTTCTTCATTTGCAGATGGAAAAGATTTATATTTTGTTTGGCAATGGGCTAATTGTCATAGCTTTACTTATTGTAGGTCCTGCTCCATTTCTGCCATTCCAACCGTAAGTGCAATTAACAAAAAAAAAAACGTCACACTCATTGTTATCTTTAGCGGACGTATGTGGTCGGCTGTCTAGATGCAGCTTGACTTACGAAACAGACCTCATCTCACACTATGTAATAGACCCTTTGCCAAAGTCCGCGCCGTCTAGTGGCCACTGGCTGCGCCTAATATCTGGGTCCATTGTTTTCCAAGGACAGCGTTATTTTTTTTTTCATAAAGAGTGTCCAAAAATTTTAAAAAAGCTATTCTTCTACGATGCTCTAGAGTTCGTATATTGTTGGTTTCCATCTACAAGGAAGGCGATTTAGTATTTTAAAATTTTCATGAAGCTCAGAACACGTCTTTGAAGTCATTCCAATGTTTTAGAACTAGATTTTGTATGAGGGTGCCAAGTCATACTAACATATTCTAGTTTAGGTCTAACCAGTGAATTGTAAGCCACAGGCAATAGGATTCGAATCCAATCTCATATATGCTTCTTGCCCAAAAAATTGCGACCACTAATGCTGCCTAATGAACAGCTAAAAGGGTCTATTCTCGGAGTCATCTTGACATGGGTAAACTTAGAAACATTTGTAACTCAATACGATTTCCTTTAATATCCAGTCAATTCTCTCAAATCTGCGTCATTTCCTATGTTAGTCTGGCTCTTGAATGTAAAGGAGGCAGTATGTTTTATGGATTTTTTTTTCTTTTTTTTTCAGAAACCTCACCCTCATCTACATTGGTCAGCTGCTGATAGGGTTTGGGTGTTCTGCTCTGAACGTCTGCTCTATTACACATGCGCTTAGATATGTCAAGTAAGCCTCGCTATCCAATTTCCTTTGGGAGGGCGTAACAAAATCGACCTATATTTCTGTTAAAAAAAAAATCTTAGCCGTCTCTCACAGATAAAACTCGCCAAAAAGCACGAAATGCTTTCATCGAAGAGGTTTCAGTCATTAAAGATGCCGCTGGCTACGCCGCTATAGACGGAACAACCCTATAAATAAACTTCGCAACTGTAGGCAACTCTTCGGCCGCAGTGCGTTTTTTTTTTATAGACATTTTTGAAACGCTTTTTTTTAACGCCGAGTTTTTGAGGTGATTACAGTAAGAAAGTCATTTTATGTTTTCAAATCAGCGGTTCTCAATATACTCAAAGGTATATGACGTGCAGATGCACGTCAGATACCTTAAGCACGGAAGGGCTCAAAATGCGAAGTTGTTTTCCTTACAACCCCCCCCCCCCCCCCCCCCACCCCCACCCCGTATATCTCTCTTATCCCCAGAGCAGTCGGTGAGCCTATCTCTGCAATCAATGGAAAGTGCTCGGTGGAGTTCGAGGACAATAAGAAAGAACAAAAAAAAAAAAATGTTTCGAGCTACGAAAAAAAAATGAAATTGTGTTAAAACACTGAGCCTAAAACGGGAATCGCGCTGCTCATACGTCATACAAGACGCAGCAGACACTGTCTGGGGCCTGTCCGCAAAGAATTCTATCATCATGTCTGCAGCCAACCCCGTGCCTTCTCTGTGATGCACGAGCAGTCTGACTCCGACTTAACGCGTCCTTAACATAGGGCTCACAGACCCACCTCAGAGTTCCCCTTAAGTCTAATCGTTTTTATTTATTTTTTTTAATATTTTATGGCCTCATCTTCTTCGGAGCTCCGTTCCTTAAATGTCAGTGACAGACTCTTTCGATGGCTCTGTGGAAAAATAAAAAAGAAAGGGGCAATTTTAGAAGTGCAAGAACCTCCTGTTTCCGTCGCGATGTAAAGTGTGGTTTGCCAGAGGCCCCTGTACAGATGATTGTGTAGTATATTTCTTGTAATAAGAGTCTATTTAGGCAACGCGGTAGGAGCTAAGAATTTTAATTGTGCACTGGAAACAATATGACAATTAATTAACTTCAAAATTCACGTTGTTTGAAATTGACTTTTTACTCGTGCTGGCTGGCAGCGCGAGCAATATTTATTTTGTTTGAAATTTATATGTTACATGTGCCCGTTGGCGACATGATGAGCCTGCCTTCTTTTTTCGCGAGTAAAAATACGCATTATTTCAGTAATGGCCATCCTGGAAAAAGGGGATTTACGTAAAACAATTTCTTGGATATATACAGGAAACATGGCGACTCCTCTCTTCGTGACCGTTTAACGGCATCCTGTTACCTCACAGCGTGCCAACCAAGCACAAACAATATTACTGCTGTGGCTCGATAATTTTGTTTCTCCATCTCTGAATTTCTTTTTTTTTCTTTTTTTTTTTTGTAATAGCTTCAGAATTTAAAAGATTTAAACCCCGATTGCCTGTGAACTCTGCTATGCTAACAAGGAGGCCTGGACCAACTCTGTTTGTCTAGGCCTCCTCTGTGTCTAAGTATCTGGTGGTCGAAAGGGTGAGACGGGGGTGATGGTATGTCGCGCGATCCTAACGCGTTGGGATTTGAGGCACGTTCGAGCCCAGCCACGGACATCCAGATTCATACTGGGCCAGAAGAAACGAGCGGTGATCATGCAGTTTCTGGGCTGCTCGGATACCGGGATGGCTCTTGTTATGTAGGGGGTCGAACAAGGCACGACAAAACGCTGGTGGCACGAATATTCGACACACTCCAGTCGACATCTCGCAGGTCACTGTTACCGTTGAGAGAAGTAGGGGAACGTCGGCGAGCTTTAGTTATCCAGGAGAGATACGAAAGGAGTGCAGTTCGGGATCATCTCCTAGAGCAGTTGAACTTGCTGGAGCCTCCATGTCGACTGTCTGTTGTGGCGATGAAATAGTACCGACGTGGGATAGCGGGTTAGCAACTGTGTTGTTCTTGCCGCTGTCATAAGGGAGATCGACGGTAAACTCCGATATGAAGCAATGGCGCCTGATCTGATGCTCGGTGTAGTCACTGTGGTTTCAATGAAAGGCGAATGTCAAGGGCTTATGATTGGTGAGAACAGGGAAGTCCCAGCCCTTAAGGAAGTGACGAAAGTTCTTGATTAACATAAGCACTGCCAGAAGTTCGCACGCAAAAGTATTCTATTTTTGATCCGGTTGCTTAAGTTGTAAAAAAATGATTCCGAGGGGCTGCCAGCCAGAGATTTTTTGCCAAAAACCTGCACCAACAGCGACACTCGATGCATCGGTGACAGGTCGTACCTCTGCGTCTGGAACAGGTAGAATCAGCATCGCCACGTCAGCAAACGCCTTCTTCGCTAAAAATAAAACCCAAAAAAAAAACAGACGTTCAATATTTGTTCTACTCAAGAGATGCAAATGGTTGTTTGTCGGTGGTAAGCAGATCAGTCTGGTGGCTTGATCAGTTCAGCACATCTCGGTTTGAAACGACAAGAGAAATTGTTTGTCCTATGTCCCTCTTGTTCCCCTTCTCCAGGGTTTACTTTCGTCATTCTTGTCCAGCTCGCTTGCACCTTTGCATTTAATTGCATTATAATTAGAAATTCCTACTTTACATAAATGATATTACAGCAATTCTGAGATCTTCCGAGCTTATCATGTACACAAATAATAGGAATGTTTTTTGTTTTTTTTGCGTCTTTTAAACCATTGCTAGAATTGACGACTAATCTTGCTGACCTAGCCGCATGACTAAAAAAAGTAATTAAACACTAGAAAACAAAGTATATAATATTCGTCCCAATAAACTAAAGCAATATTACAACACACTTGTGCATTTCAAAAATGTAATTATAGAACGACTGAGAGTGCAGAAATTCCTGAGTGTCTGGTTTAACCAGGAGCTCAACTGGAACTCATGTTAAAATGCTAAGCTCAAAGCTCTCTTAGGCAGAAGATGGGAAATTTTATACCAACATTGATAAAAAATACATATATTATTATCTTTTTAATTCTAAACTATTGTATATTAGAGTGGGCAACGACATCTTCCATGAACTACAACACGTCGCAGAAAACAATGCTGTGCTTATTTGAAAGCTACAAGGGTAAAACACAGAGCCTCCTCAATTATCAGCCATTTCGTCGTTTACCCTGAGACTGGGTTTTTTTTAGAAGAGCAGAAGTAACCGAAAAAACAGACAGGTCTCAAACTCAGCTACAAGTTTATTTCAACAACCTCCTCTTATATAGTTCGTTCTCGTCGTCATCAACCAATCACATACGACTTGTCCTCTGCACCGTGACTTTACAGGTTCCACTCTATTACAAAAGAAGCGGACACTCACCACGTTTCCAAGTGAAAAGGTTCTAGCAGAAGATATGCCTCACAAAGACTTCAAGCAACTCTTTTGTATCCTCACAATAAACAGGACAACAGCCCACAACGACATCCTACTCAAAACCGGTCACCTCCAAAATTATAGAAAACAGACAATACCCTCCAATACACACCACAGACAATACACACCACACAATACACACAACAGACAAACCACACGCAAAAGGAACCTCATACACCACGCCTACGCTACACGGCACCGACTTTTCCCTATGCGCCTTCTGACAGCCCCTCTGAACCGTTTCAAAAGGTGTCAATCTATCTAACCTCAAATTCGTGCTGAATACGAGAATACGACATCCACGCCATATTTTTCTGCACATGCTCTAAGGAAAAGTCGGCGCCGTGTAGCGTTGGCGTGGTGTATGAGGTTCCTTTGGCGTGTGGTTTTAAGTACGTAGGCCAAACCTCTCGGTGTTTGAACGATCGTTTAACAGAACACAAAAAGAATGTTAAAAATAATGCAGCAAATTCGGAGTTGGCTAAGCATCTGGAGGAGTGTCGAAACTGCACAACGGATTGGTCTGGAACGGATGTAGTTGTTAAGGAAAGCAACGATGTTAAAAGGGTGGTGATAGAAACAATTAGGATTAGATCGTTGAGAAATTGTATTAGTCAACCTTCCATGCAAATAGGGAACCGCTGCAAGCAATTTTTACAGTTTTAAGTGTTTTTTATTTTTTTTTTAGTCATTCTGAAAGGCTTCTTTGGTGTGTATTGTCTGTGGTGAGTATTGGAGGGTATTGTCTGCTTTCTATAATTTTGGAGGTGACCGGTCTTGAGTAGGATGTTGTTGTGGGCTGTTGTCCTGTTTATTCTGAGGACACAAAAGAGTTGCTTGAAATCTTTGTAAGGCATATCTTCTGCGAGAACATTTTCACTTGGAAACGTGGGGAGTGTCCGCTTCTTTTGTGATAGAGTGGAACCTGTAAAGTCACGGTGCAGATGACAAGTCGTATGTGATTGGTTGATGACGACGAGAACGAACTATATAAGAGGAGGTTGTTGAAATAAACTTGTAGCTGAGTTTGAGACCTGTCTGTTTTTTCTGTTACTTCTGCTCTTCTAAAAAAAAACCAGTCTCAGGGTAAACGACGAAATGGTTGACTTCCACCAAGTAGCCTGTGCTTTGACTCTTTTCTCAATTATCAGCTTTTTAAAACAAACGTTCATATTGAAGACTAATTAGATTTATGATTACGAGTTACTACAACTTATTCACAGCAAAATACTTTACGATAGAAATACATGCACAGTAACATGCAGGTACATGTCGCGTTGGGCCCCGGCTCGTGCCAACGACGCTAGACAGTGTCACGCTCAGAAGACCAACCAAAAAGCCTCCCCTTTTATTCGTCTTTCTTCCATATATCCACCTAGGCGCCCGACCACAGGCCGCGACCTTTCTCGAACATCGCGTCGTTAGTGGATCCGATCAGGCTTTGAACTCTAAGCGGCGCATCCGCCCATTGGCTGGCACGAAACGCAGTGAGACTGGAGGCGGCCGCGGCAGGTCGGTAACACGAAACACCGTGACGCCGCTTTTCCCTATCTTTTTTTTTTTTCGTCTTTTGATACACAACGACAGCAAAGTGTGTTGCCATGCACTCGCGTCGCTCAATTACAGGACAAAAGAAAGTGACAGGACATTCTACAATCGACAACGCCTAGTTTCTACAACCGAAAAAGCGCAAATATTAGACGAAGGACGAGTAAGAGGAATGTACACGACAAGCGCTAAAGTCAAAAGTCCAATTTGGGGGTTTTACGTGCCCAACCTACGACGGGCGTCTGGCACGCCCCAGCGGAGGACTGGGGATTAATTTGGACCACCTGGGGATCTTTTGACGTGCAACAGAAAGCTCGGTTACACGGCGCCTTCTCCGCAATAAGCCTCCGCCATATTGCGGGCACCTCGGTCGGGGTTCGAACCCGCCACCTGGCGATCCGTAGGCAGGCGCTCTCGCCTCGGAGCCACCGAGGCGGCTACGACAAGCGTTGACTTACCACTGAACTTTTATTAGGAAGAAACATGAAAACCTCGAACGAGGGTTTCATGTTTCTTCCTAATAAACATTCAGTTGTTAGTCAGCTCTTGTCATGTACATTCCTCTCAAGGTCAGCCATAGAATTAAAAAGTGCCTAGCAAACACCAGGTTGCAGTGTTGTCTTCCTCTCCTAGGAAGCTGGAAAAGTTGTGGGGCAGAATTGACCGGGGGGGGGGGGGGGGGGGGGGTTGTGAAAAGAAACATATTGTCACGGGTGGTGACCAAAAGAAAACAGGAAATAAACAAGAAGAAATAAACGTTTAATGTGGCGTTGTGCCACATTAAACTTGTGCCAAAAGTAAAAGAGTACAAAAGATAATAATAGAGCGTCGCGGGCGAAGTCGGCGTGGCAGCAGAGTCGAACGCTGGGGCGAGACTGACTGCTGATCAGCACGCGGAGTCCCTTATGTACGCGCGTTGGGTTCTGGAACAAGCGGCCTAGATTGTTCGGCGACTGGAACATTCAGAACTCGATCTGACGAGAATGTTCTCGAACTCCCGAGAACGCAATGAAAGAACAAATAAAAGAGCATTCCACTGAGTGGAATCGAACCCAGACTTTCTGCACGACAGTCAAGCACGGTAACCACTCGGCCACGCGCGCGGTGGCTCGCTGACGAGCGTGGCATTACTCCCCCCTTTAAAAAGGCATCGTCTCGATGCCACGTAAAAGGCAAAAAAACAGAGCGAAACAAACAAAAAAATGGGAACATACGGAGGCTCGCAAAACACAATCCTATCAAACGGTGCACAAGATCACAGTTCGCAGTCTTATCGCGCGTAGTACGGCTTGAGGCGCACGACGTGGACGACTTCCGGTCGTGGAGCGCGGCGTGATGAAGTTCGTGTTCCGTCGGGCATCACCTCGTAGTTCAGATCCCCGAGTCGACGAAGTACTTTGTAGGGTCCGAAGTAGCGCTTTAGGAGTTTCTCACTGAGACCACGGCGGCGGATCGGTGTCCACACCCACACCCTGTCTCCGGGCTGGAAGTGGGCGTCCCGACGACGAAGGTTGTAGCGGCCAGTGTCGACACGTTGTTGGGCTTGAATACGGTGTCTGGCGAGCTGGCGGACTTCTTCTGCCCGTTGGGCAACCACCTGGGCGTCGTCGCTTCCGTCGAGAGCCGGTTCGTGGGGTAACATCGTGTCCAGCATTGTCGTTACTTTACGACCATGAACCAGTTGGAAGGGTGTCACCCCGGTGGTCTCTTGCACGGCCGTGTTGTAGGCAAATGTGATGTACGGCAACACCTCGTCCCATGTATTGTGCTCCACGTCGACGTACATGGAGATCATGTCGGCGATGGTCTTGTTGAGTCTCTCCGTCAGCCCGTTGGTCTGCGGGTGGTACGCCGTTGTGCGCCGATGGCTGGTGTGGCTGAGACGAAGAATTTCTTGCGTCAGCTGGGCCATGAACGACGATCCACGGTCAGAGATCAAAACTTCGGGAGCGCCGTGCCGGAGGACGATGGATTCGATAAAGAACTTGGCGACTTCCACAGCAGTCCCTACAGGAAGGGCTTTCGTTTCGGCATACCGTGTGAGATAATCTGTGGCGACAATAATCCATCTGTTTCCTTGCGTCGATGGTGGAAAAGGACCAAGTAGATCCATTCCGATCTGCTGGAACGGTACGGTCGGGGGAGCGATCGGATGCAGGAGACCTGCCGGCTTCGTCGGCGGTTTCTTGCGTCGCTGGCACTCGTGGCAGGACCGTGTGTAGAAGTGAACGGTCTTCGGCAGCTTGGGCCAGTAATACCTTTCACGAATTCGAGCCAGCGTACGGCTGTAACCAAGGTGTCCGGACGTCGGGTCGTCGTGACAGGCTTGGAAGATCTCCGCTCTAAGGTCGGTGGGGATTACCAGCAGCCATGGTGTGCTGTTGTCTCCGAAGTTCTCCTTGTAAAGTACACCTTGTCGGAGGACGAAAGTCGGCAGGGCTCTCGAGAAGACACGGGGGACAGTACCCCCTCGTCCTTCGAGGTGCTCGATTAGCGCGCGCAACTCAGGATCGTCTCTTTGACGTCGTGACATGTCATCGGTGTTCACTGCACCTAGGAAGCACTCGTCGTCTTCGTCGTTGCTGCTGCCGGAAGGTGTTTCGATGGGGGCTCTGGACAGGCAGTCGGCGTCGCTGTACTTGCGGCCTGACTTGTAGACCACAGTCATGTTGAACTCTTGTAGTCGTAGACTCCATCGAGCGAGGCGTCCTGACGGGTCCTTGAGGTTCGCAAGCCAGCAGAGCGAGTGGTGGTCCGTGACTACACGGAACGGGCTCCCGTACAAATACGGACGAAACTTCGTGATTGCCCAGACGACAGCAAGGCATTCTTTCTCAGTCGTGGAGTAATTTTTCTCCGCCTTGGACAGTGTCCGACTTGCGTAGGCGATAACTCGCTCGGTGCCGTCTTGCACTTGAACCAGTACCGCGCCAAGTCCAGCGTTACTTGCGTCCGTGTGAATTTCGGTGTCCGCATCTTGATCGAAATGTCCTAGAACAGGAGGAGTCTGCAGTCGTCGCTTCAGCTCGTCGAATGCCTGCTGCAGCTTCTCGGCCCATTCGAACTTCTCGGCGTCCTTTGTGAGGTTTGTGAGTGGTGCGGAAATCCTTGCAAACTCCCGGATGAAGCGCCGATAGTAGGCACATAGTCCAAGAAACCTTCGCACGGCCTTCTTGTCTGTCGGTACTGGAAATGCTGCGACGGCGCGAGTCTTCTCTGGGTCGGGGCGAACGCCTTCGTTACTAACCACGTAACCTAGAAACTTCAGTTCGTCATAAGAAAACCGACACTTTGACGGCTTCAGGGTGAGTCCGGCGGTCCGTATGGCTTGGAGAACTGCTCGGAGTCGTCGCAAGTGCTCGTCGAAGTCGCTGGAAAACACTACGACGTCATCGAGGTAGACGAGACAGCTCTGCCACTTCAGTCCTGCCAGTACGGTGTCCATGACACGCTGGAAAGTTGCTGGAGCCGTGCACAGTCCGAAGGGCATCACCTTGAACTCGTACAGCCCATCTGGCGTGACGAAAGCTGTTTTCTCTCGGTCCCGTTCGTCGACTTCGACCTGCCAGTAGCCGCTCTTCAGGTCCATGGATGAAAAGTATCGGGAGTGGCGCAGCCGGTCTAACGTGTCGTCGATGCGGGGGAGTGGATAGACGTCTTTCTTCGTCACTGCGTTCAGCTGCCGGTAGTCCACGCAGAACCTAAGCGTTCCGTCCTTCTTCTTAACCAGTACAACTGGAGAGGCCCACGGACTGCTTGAAGGTTGGATTATGTCGTCGTTCAGCATCTCTTGAACTTGCTCCTGGATCACCTCCCTTTCTTTAATGGAGACTCTGTACGGCGATCGATGCACAGGGCGCGCGTCGTCCTTGGTAAACATGCGGTGTTTCGCGATGGCGGTTTGGCGCACCTTCGACGACGTCGCAAAGCAGTCACGGTATTCGGCGAGGAGGTTGAGCAGCAGACGTCGTTTAGGGTCCGCAAGCTTAGGGTCAATGTCGAGCTGTGCTGGCGACGTACTGTCTTGCAGGGGCGGCGAGGATTCGTCAGTAATCGCGGTGATTTCGGCGGGGTTTCGGAGTTCCTCGACGTGGCCCACGGCTGCACCTTTCGTGAGGTGTTGCGTTTCGTTTCGGAAGTTCGTCACGAGGGCTACAGTCCGCCCATCCTGAAGTTCAGCTACTCCCCTTGCGACGCCTATTCCTCTTCCCAGGAGCAATTGGAGGCTTCCCTCGAGAAGAACTTCGCCACAGGAAGCTTCATCGATCCCGACAAGTACGAAAACGCTCGACCGCGGTGGTAGGTTTACGTGGTTTGCGAGGACTCGGACCGTGGGTGACGACGCTTGGGGCTCCTCCGCTGGTGGAGCAGGTTTTCGTAGCGTCAGCCGGTTTGTTCCGAGGTCGATGACGGCGCCATACTCGCAGAGAAAGTCCATTCCCAGGATAACGTCCCTCGAACAGTCTTGCAAAACGACGAACTTGACAGGGCACGTTTCACCGTGGATCTCGACGCGAGCAGTGCATCTCCCGACTGGCGTGATGAGATGTCCTCCGGCGGTTCGTATTTGGGGCCATCCCACGGCGTCATGACTTTTCGAAGGCGGCGGGAGAGCCTCCCACTCAAGACTGAGTAGTCTGCTCCGGTGTCCACGAGTGCAGATGCGTCGTGGCCGTCGATGACGACGTTTAGGTTATTGGACACCACTGCAGCGGCGTCGTTTTGGTCTCTGGTAGCGTTCGAGTGGGGGCCCCCCGACGTTCGTGGAGGATCTTGGCGTCGGTCGTCTTCGGCAACTCCACCTCCAGGGGTTGCCGCGCCTAGTTTCCCCGGCGAGGAGCGAGGGGGGACAGGCTTTCACGTCGTGGTCGGTGTATCGGCGAAGCTGGACGTCGCGGTGACGGCGACCGGAACTCTCGGCGTGACGCAGGCTCGGGGGACTGGGGTCGTCGCAGGTACTCGTCGATCTCCCGAGGGCGTTCACCATACCGGGGGCGCGGGTCGCTTGGGTGGAATCCGCGCAGCCCGAGTCGTCGGTATGGGCATCGGCGGTACACATGGTCAGCTTCCCCGCAGTGGTAACACAGCGGGCGTCGGTCGGCCGTCCTCCAGACGTCTGTCTTCCTCGGCGCAGGTCGCTCTGGGGGAACGTGCGCCTGATCTTCCTGCCGTCGGGGGTACTGCGGCGTTGGGGCGTCTCTTCGGGGTGGCGCCGTGGCTTGGCGGGAAGCTTGCGGCGGTCGTCGGGCCATGGCGGCGTAGCTCAACGTCGGTTCCTCCGGTGCCACCCTGGTGACGGGAACCTCTGGTTGGAGCGCGCGATGCACTTCTTCTCGGACAGCCTCGGCGATGGAAATGGTTGGC
Source organism: Ixodes scapularis (assembly GCF_016920785.2). Lineage (NCBI taxonomy): Eukaryota > Metazoa > Arthropoda > Arachnida > Ixodida > Ixodidae > Ixodes > Ixodes scapularis. The sequence goes on along the minus strand of NW_024609857.1, from coordinate 43,556,142 downwards.
GGACGGCTGGTGGTTGGCAGCAACCTTCGCAGTTCTTCCCGGACAACCTCCCGGATAATTTCGCGGATGTCCGTACCAGGCACGTTTTCACCGCTAAGCAGCGCGGTTGCAGTGACGCTTGGCTGCCGCTGGTAGTGGGAAGCGCGCGCTTGGAGGGCGCGCTCGATGTTTGTCGCCTCGCTGACGAAGGCGTCGACGGTTGCCGGCGGGTTGCGGACGAGGCCTCCGAAGATGTCGTCCTTCACGCCCCGCATCAAAATGCGCAGCTTCTTTCCCTCAGTGGCCTGAGGATCGGCGCGGGAGCTCAGGCGGAGCACGTCTTCCACAAAGCTCGTGACGCTTTCATTGGGGCCCTGGGTCCTGGTTCGCAGTAGGTCCTCGGCTCTCTCTCGGCGGTGGTGGTTGACGAACGTAGCCTTCAGGTCGGTCTTGAAGATGTCCCACGACGTCAAAGAGGACTCATGGTTCTCGTACCAGTGCTTGGCGGTTTCCTCAAGCGAGAAGTAAACGTTGTGCAGGCGTTGCTCGTCGGTCCAGCCATTGTGGCGGGCAACGCGTTCATACTGGTCAATCCAGTCTTCGACGTCTTCGTAGAGCTCACCGTGGAAGGGGGCAGCCGTCCGCGGTGCGACGGGCATGTAGACGACCGGAGAAGCGGCGGGGGCTTGCGACTGGTTGGCCATCGTCGTCTTCTCCGGCTTGGGCTTGTCCAGGAGCAAACCGTACTCAGGATCCTCTCCCTTGGTGCGGCGGCTGGTCCGAATTTCAGGTTCTGCGGTGAGTGGTCTTCTCACCGAGCCGGGAATCGGACTTGCACTGCGGTCCCTTGGAGGAGAACGCTGCACAGGCATGCGGTACCCCGCACCTCCACCAAAATGTCACGGGTGGTGACCAAACGAAAACAGGAAATAAACAAGAAGAAATAAACGTTTAATGTGGCGAACTTGTGCCAAAAATAAAAGAGTACAAAAGATAATAATAGAGCGTCGCGGGCGTCGAAGACGGCGTGGCAGCAGAGTCGAACGCTGGGGCGAGACTGACTGCAGATCAGCACGCGGAGTCCCTTATGTACGCGCGTTGGGTTCTGGAACAATCGGCCTAGATTGTTCGGCGACTGGAACATTCAGAACTCGATCTGACGAGAATGTTCTCGAACTCCCGAGAACGCAATGAAAGAACAAATAAAAGAGCATTCCACTGAGTGGAATCGAACCCAGACTTTCTGCACGACAGTCAAGCACGGTAACCACTCGGCCACGCGCGCGGTGGCTCGCTGACGAGCGTGGCAATATACAGCAATTTGTGAACTCTGAAGTCGGCGTAGTATATCACATCCCCTTGTCGTGTGGAAACGTGTATATCGGGCAGTCAGGCAGATGCATTAATGATAGATTAAGGGAGTATTATCTGGCTATGAGATCTTCTCCCTTCGGCTACTTGGCGGTACACTGTGCCAGGTGCGGGTGTGCGCCACTCTTTATTCACATTGGCAGTGTGACGCGGCACACTAAACAAAGAACGAGGGTGATTACGGAGGCTTTTGTCACGTCACAGTGCGAGGAGGGCATGTGTGTCAGTTCGCCGTCCATGGGCTTGTTTGGCAGCGACATTGCTTGCATGTGTCGTTGCGAAGCAAGATTTTAATCGCAATGATATTATTGGCGGTCTTTTGTGTTTTGGTGGTTGAGAGGTTTTGATGATTTTTCCTAATAAAAATTAAGTTGTTAGTCAGCGCTTGTCGTGTACATTCCTCTCACTTGTCCTTCGTCTAATATTTGCGCTTTTTTTTTTTTTGGTTTTCATGCATCACCAACTGCCTATGTTACAACTCTTATGCATAGTTTCTGAAGGTTAACAAGCAACCCCACAGCGGTGCGATTTTTGAACCTCGCGTCCCGAACGTGTCAGATGAGCCGGAAGTGAACCACAGGGTAATGAGCTATGTGACTTGTTACTTTCATCACAATTGCTACCCTGCTCGTCTTACAACCCAGAGAAACTAGTACTCGTGTTAGGCGACTGAACGCCGCCGGGAATGTCGTAACTGCCCTCATTTGGTATGAGGTACGCGAGAAATTGGTTTCGTTCTAATTCCAATCCCGAGTGCATTCTAAGAACATAAGACCTCGGTCGATTGGCAGGTCGTAGGACTGTGGCTGCTTCTTTGCTGTCTTTCACCCACACTTGGTCACCTGACTGCAGTGGAGGTAGCCCCCTAGCCGCTTGACGGCGATCGAAATTCTGTTTTTGTTTTGCTTTTGCAGCACGCTCTTCTTGGCTAACAAGGTTCTTGTTCACAATCTTAGGCTCCAGTTTGGTGGGCTGCAGCGGAATCGTAGTCCGCAGCTGTCGGCCCATAAGCAATTTGGCCGGACTTTTCCTAGGGGTCCCCGGCTGTCCCCGTATCCTAACAAAGCGAGGTAGACGTCACTAGACTTTTTTTATGAGGCTCGTTATGGCTTGAACCATCCTCTCTACTTCCCCGTTAACGTGCGGGTACCTCGGGCTCGACGTGACTTGCTGGAATCGGTACTCTCGCGCAAAACACCGGAATTCTGAGGACACAAATTGCGTTCCATGTTCCGATAAAACTACTTCGGGTATTCCATGCCGTGCAAAAACACTTTTCAAGTGGGTGATTACAATGCAACTGGTAATTCTTCTCAGATATACTTTTAGACAAACGCAAGACGACGTCCGCAAACTCGAACAAATTATGGCACGCAAGCAAACAAAAACAGACACTAAGATATTTAATGACACAAAGACCATGTTGAATTTAATACCACGTTTAGTAAATTAAAAAAAAAAAAAAAACTTACGTCACTTATGTTGGGCAGTTTATAACTTTTTTTTATTTCTATAGAATTAATTTTCCTTGCACTTTTCTCACTTACATAAAGTGCATCACCGATATAAGTTCATTGTGATTCTTTATTTGGTTTGTAATAATGCTATGTATGACCTTGTTTGCAAGATTAATTGTGTGCTGCCTGTAAGTGTTGCATTGGGGACAGAGACCTTTGTCAGGCTTTACGACTTTAGTCTTTGTCTCTCTTTCGGTTGGAACCAGAGACAAAAAAAGCTCCATTCAATTCAATCCAAATAGATTAATCCCATGAACTCAAGCATTTTCTTTAGAAACGTCGGCTGTGGGAAGTCTGGTATGGCTGTAACCTTTCTGTCCAATGGCTTGATAACTTGCGGGGTTACGAGATGACCCAGGATTTGAATGGTTGTCACGCGAAGTACGCCTTTTGGGGGTTTATGATCAACCCGTATTGGTTTAGTCGAGTGAAAAGAGCGCGAAGGTACTCCTTGTGCTCGACCTGTGTCGACCAAGAGATCGTCGAGGTAAGCAAAGAGAAAGTCTAAACCTCGATTGACTTCACTGATGGTACATTGAAATAAAAGGGCGACATTTCGAAAACCGAATGGCCTCCTCACGTACTCAAAGAGGTCTTTAGACTGACGGCAATGTCCACCCTAATCTGGTGGTGTGTCTTGACTAAGTTGATTTTAGAGAATATCTGGCATCCCGCCAGATTCGTGGTGAAGTCATGTTCGTGAGGAAGGGGTATCAGTTCGATTGTGTGTTGGTGATCAGGGCACGACAATCGCCGCACGGTCTACAATCGCCGGGGTCTTTCTTGTGAGCCATATGAAGTGAAGACAGCCAGTCCCTCGAAGTTGGTCGAACAATGCCAAGTTCGAGCATGTGCTCGAACTCGCGACGAGCAATAGCTAGGCGTCCTCCGGGCAGCCGACGTAGACGAGCAAAGACAAGCGGGGCCGAGGTAATAATGTGATGAGTGAGGGTGATTCCCTAGTGTGTGGCCTTATAATGCTCGAAAAATTCGCAAGATGTCTTTCATAAGCAGATGAAGGCGAAAGCGCCCGTAGTTCAGTCGCCGTGGTTATGGCGAGCACGCCGTTCACAGAGGGGCGTTGTCTGTGAGTCGGTGAGGCCCAGTGAATGGATGTGGACGGCGATTTACTACAAACTGAGTAACTCAGCTCCCACAACAGCCTGTTTGATGCTGGCGACAATCTACAACCACCGGAAAGTGCGACCCAGTTTCAGGTTGATCGTAAAGGACCGCTCACCATAGGTTACAATGGTCGCATTTTTCATCGCCTGGAGTTAAAAGGTTGCATCGTTGGTCCAAAAGAGAGCCAGGTAGAACGCTGATCTCAGCTCCTGTGTCGAGAAGCAAGCGATGGCCGGCTACCTTGTCGACGACGTAGAACAGGCGGCTCTCCTGTCGACCGGTGACACTTGCTCTCTTCAGTGCCCGGTATTCTCATTTCCCGCCCCAGAGCAGGGTTGGCTCCACTTACGGGCATTGCTGCCGAAGGTACGGTAGTACCAACATTCACGCGAGGGGGAGTCGACCTGACCAAACTGGGAGGCGGAAGGCTCAGCGTGACGTGAAGGGGAACGCGAGTGCTGCGGTTGGCGGCGTCGTGGCGAAGGTCCAAGGGCAGAAATCTAACGCCTCAATGTGTCAGTATAGTCTAAGAGCCGAGCGAGTCTTGAGTCATCCGTTGTACCTCATAACTGACCGGTGACTGCGCCGATGCTATGCTACCACGAATAATCAGCGCCTCGGTTAGCCAGTTCTGCAATCTTGTTTGGCGTCATGTCTTTTACGGCTGAAGCACCAATACCACGTTCTGGGAAAAACGCTTGAGAAACCACTCGCGCAGGAGGTGGTTGTTCGGGTCCTGCTCTTGATCGGCCAGCAGCTGACGCATTTTGAGGAGCAATTGGGAGGGACGTCTATTGCCAAGGTACTCCGATGTGAGATACTGCTGCAGTCTGCTGCTCTAGGACTCGGACTTGCGTTCGAGGATGGCTGCCTTCAGATGATCGAACGGGTTGACCAGGTGTAACGTAGTGAGGGGGTCGGCCAGTTTCTCGGCTACGTCGGCAGGCATGGAGGAGACGGCGTGAAGGTATTCCGTCTCCTGACTGGTGATATGTCGGACACGGAACTGGGCCTCGACTTGCATCAGCTATACCTGAGGGCTTTTGGTCAAAAATTATGGAAGCCGGATGTTTTGGACCGTCGCCGCGACGTGGTGTCGCTGTGAGGAACGTTGGATTGGCCGGTATTAGTCATTATTCATTCAAGATGGTAGGAACGAGTTCGATACCTGGTCACCAATGTAGGAGCTGGAGACAAATACTACCAGCTCAGACGAGCGGCAGGATTCGAACTGATTTGTATTTTCTCGCGCCCATGAACTATTGCTCCTTTCTTGTCGTTAGTTAGCGGACTGCACTGGCCATGAGAACCACTACAAAGGTTTGACGTGTGCATGAAAACATTGTGTACAATAAAGTAGGTGGGAAGTTCGAGCAGACGTTATTCGTCCTAGTCCGTCTTTATTCGCAATCTCAGATAAATTATGAACGTCTTACATCGCTTTTTCTGCGTTTTACTTTATATTTCTTATATTTAAAAAAAAGCTTTAATATTCCTCCTCTCTTGCGACCCTCGCCCGCAGTCTACAGATGATCCTAAAGCGAGCTCATCGACGCCAAAATTGAGTAGAGCCAGGGTCTGTGTAGTACTCAGTCAATCCATTGCATACTAGGATATCGCACAAGACCACGAAATGCGCTTAGTTTTAATTTGCAATACTACATTTCGAATAAATTTGTTTTATCACTTGCTTTTCAGGGACGAGGCTGGGTACCCAAATGATCTGAAAACGACCAGCTTCATCTCTAGTTCTGCTTGCCGGTGTATGCTTCTTGGGTAAACTAATCCTTCTTATATTTTTTTTATTGCACTTTCGCACGACTAAAGAACGCTATAAGTTGCATGTTTTTTGTATGCTGGACATTGATGCAATTGTTGGTGGCTGTTTAACCATTATACCAGCTTGGTGGCATATTGTGACAAACAAGAGTAGCAGCCGAATGTAAAACTGAAAATGTATGTCTAATGAGGCGAAATTGGTCCAACAAACTTACCTAGAAATGTACCAGTATCTTGTGTCGGCCACGGAAGGGCAAGTATACCAAAGCAGTGAGCTGCCGCTGCTTTTATACACGTTGTTGCTCTTGTACCAGTAGCTGCTCTTATACCATTGGCTCAACCAGAAATTTCTATAGGGGGTGTTTTACTTTTCTGGTAGGGCTAAAATGAAAAAGAAAGAGTAGAAAATGCTTAAAACTCAATTTGGTCTTTTTGTTATACCCACAACTTTCAACTTTGTTGTTTCCCTCCAGTGGACAGGGGGAGGAAGAAAACAAGCAGGCTACTGTTGTTTGACTAAGTTTCTCCTCCGCACCTGCAACAAAGAAATAAAAAAATCCCGTACAGGAGACTGTATGCCTTTGACTGCTATCAAAACGCTTTACGATGTGACTGACACAACAAACTCCGAACATCGAAATATTATATCTAGTTTATATCATGAAGCGACGTAAAAGGTGCTGGTCCAACTTCAGGAAAATCACATTAGGAAAGGAACAGTGCCGGGCCCGAGCCAGGGCAGAACAGCTTGGTTTCAAGGCGCCTTTTTATTGCCGCGAGGGTAATAAGGGGGTCGTGACACCTGTTGAGACGGAAGGGAAATGTCAAGGAATGAGCTCACTGAAGAATTTATTTAGTCGGAGCTTTCAACGGTTATCAAAAAATGAAAGGAGTTTACAAATCCCTGTAACGCGAAATTAGAGCGCAGCTCTTGAGGAGAAGAAGAGTGTATGGAGGGGAGGATTCGCCACTCCTCCTCCTCCGTATCCTTTCCTCCTCCGCACCCTCTCCTCCTCCATACTCTCTCCTCCTCCCTTCATATACCTTCTCCTCTCCCCTCAAAAAAATTTAAAAAAGGAACAGTCTTTTGGAAGGATGTATGGCAAAAGGAGTGACATCGGGAATGATAAAGATTATAAACCGGCTTACCCTTCCTTTCATAGCCGTATTTTGGCTGTGCGAATCCGGGCTCTTCGGGAAACCCGTAGGGTATCAACTTCCATGTTCTGCCGGTGTGCGCGAGAAGGAGAAATAACAAATATTTATCGTACGGGCGGAAGAGTGTTCAGCTACGCCCATGCGCGGTACGTTTAAGAATGTTTTAACCCAGACCACTAGATTACAGTCAAGAATGGGCCAAAACTACCAAAAATAATTCAAGTTAAAAAAAAAAATTCGTGCCGACCGGAGTTTAAAACTCGTTTTTCCGCATGGCAGCCGCATGCGTTGCCAACTCCGCCACGTGCGCAGTATTATTATTATTATTTATATAAACCAGGTTCACCGTTTTAGCCGCAATCGATGTTGCTTATTCTTTGTGTATCTCAATCGTGATGTACATACCTTTTTTTTCTTTTCAGCGGTATGCTTATGCCTCCCATTGCTGCCTATATTGTCACGGCCTGCGGGTACAGAAAAGGGTCCATGTTCATGCTGGGTACACTGTCATTGTTTGTAAGTTTCTTTCATATCAATGCAATTACCGTGTTGTTAGGTAAAAATATCCCGATGAATGAACGTAGTTCGTATCGTAACAGATTATCATATCCATTCAGGTGTTGTTTTAGAACTGGTTAAAGTTTGGTGAGCTTGGCCTCGCGTTACAGCAGTTGTTTTATGGATGATTATTTTTGCATGCCTCAGTTCTTTTTGTCTTCCCCGAACACTGAGGCGACAAAAGAATGAAACTCTAGATGACGCTTTTGTCCTGCCTCGTCCATCAATTAACATAAAACAATTACTGCGATATTGACATCGATGCCGGTCACATCTGACTCACTGTATCTGCCGGGATCAAACAACGTTCAAACTCCATTCGTGACGGTGTTTTTTGTTTACCCGGTACAGTACTGAGTTGACAGGGGAGGTGAGCGGTTTAGGAAATGTGGGGACCTTCATCAACATTCCCTTCGTAATCTTGATTTCTTTCTCTTCATCATTATCCTCATCCCCATCTTCCTAATTATCACATATTCTAACCTCCTCGAGCACTTGTCTCTTCTTGGATGCGGTCGCTCAATAAATTCGTCCCTGGATCTCTCTATCTCACCCTCAAAATATCTACAGGTCATGACACATTTTAATTAGATATATGTATCGTCAAAGACCTCGGTTAAGTGTACTATACAAAAATAAAGTATGCATTGATTATACAACCAAAAAGTAAAATAAACCCATTTCAATAGTAAGATCCATCTAGTGACAGCCCCGAAAGCCTCAATATTGCCTCACGGATGTTGGTGATAAGTAAACACGACCAGCTAAATTAAGCGCACTTGATCAACTTCCCAAATTAAAGATGACATACAAGGGCCTAAATGTTAGAATCCGCTCTCCTTTTTGTGCTTCATGCTTTTGAAGATGTTCGCTTTTGTGGACAAGCTTTATAATGCCACCATTAAAGAGGTACTGAATTGAAACTAAGAATACACCCCTCACGTCCAGAAATAAGTTAAATATGATCAACTCCATCTGCTAAGGAAAATCGCACGGTTGTATTTTATACGGACGGCTAAATATTTCGTTCTACATGTTTGATTCTGGCGAGCGCTTCAAAATCAGCCATCGAAGAGTGCAGAGCGCTTCGGGATATCCGTCGTCCCCGTGACTTGCCCGCGATGTCATCGGCCTTCCTATCGCCAAGCGCTTCGTAGCTGTGAGCGTTGAAACTTGGTGGCGTGACACTTTGCTACCTCACTTCGTCAGAGTGCTTCAGGGCTGTAACATATCATTGGGAAATTACGGAGCTGGCGGAGCCGTGCGCGCTATGACAACACGTAGTGCGTCGTCTGCTGCGCCACTTTGCCGACATGGTCACATCGGCAACTTCTATTTCGGGCGCGAGGTCGCTGCTCTTTAAACGAGACAACATCGTCACCAGGCGACTAAAGTACGTATGTTATCTTGCACTAAGCGACATGCTGGTAGATTTTGTACCTCACGTTATCTAGGGCTGGGGCTGGATCATGTGTGGCATTGGAAAGACAAGGCAATCGCTGCTTCGCTGATTTACCACCGACTGATCAAAACGACCCGACTCGGTGAGCGCGCCAGCTTCACGGATAAATAAATATTTCTTTGACGGCGCCATACGAATCGGCATCCTTCGTTTATTAAAGCGAGCAGGGAAGCAGGCCGACTCCGGCGACGCAGCACGGAGGTGGCATAACCCGAATATTTCACACAGCGTATCGCATCAATAGTGGTATGACTGCAGCATTGTCATGACACCGCGAAGAACTGCGTACACCGCGAAGATTCTACGACATTCCTTGTCGCATGGGCACGCATTAAACGAACGAAAGGAGATATCAGCGTAGAGGAAGCGTGTGCTAGTCTTGACGGGACGCGATTTTCTAAGCGAAGGCACAGATCAGAGAGTACACGACCTGTAGAATTCTCACGTCGTCACGCAAAAGAACTACCACGTAAAAACGCTTTCACCACCACGATTTTGCAACACCACTTGTATAAATGGCGAGCACTAAACGAATAAAGAGAAGCGATCGGCACCGCTTTCGTCGGTTTTGTCTAACGAGGCTTACGCGATCGTCCAGGCGGGGGGGGGGGGGGGGGCACTTAGCACCTCGATAACCAATAAGTTGAACGGCGAGACGGTTGCTGAATTCTCACATCGTTCCAAAGAGACTACCATGCCCGAAAGCGGATACCGGCACAGCTCTGCGACGTAAACCCGGGTCACTAGGAGAGGTCGGTACCTTCCGGCGAGAGCGACGTCAAAAGCAGCGTGCGCCACTCAGCCCCTGATGTCAGTGACATCAAAGAATGAATAAAATCGATTGGCTGGCGGAGTGAATTCAAGGTGGTTAACTGCGCCTTGACGTTCTTCACCAAACCTTTGGTATTACGTTCTGGCCTAGGTAATCTGTACTACTGAGCGTACCTCCCATATAGTGGCGCTGCCGTCGGAGACCGATGCCTCCACGACATTCCATTCAAGCTTCATAACCAACAACCAACTGGATTCTGGTTATCGTATAATACAGTTTAAAATATATATCCTCGCGCTTTCGGACAAAATAATAAAGGTTCTGAGGTTGTACTGCAACTTACGCCATGTTTACGCGAAGAAATGAGCTCGAGAATTTGTTTCTTGTACCCTCTTAAAGCGTCGGGTTCGGCTCTGCGGAAGGTAGCTAGACTGACTTTTGTAAAAGAGAGTCTATCCTAAGCAACTCAAATAGCGACGGAGATATCTCATTTTTACGATATTTTTTTCTTTCTTGCAGACGTTAATTACTGTGGGCTCCTGGCTCACCGCTGCACTTTGTGCGTCAAACGCAAGATTCGAGCGAGACTCCGAGCGTCAAGCACTGTGGCGAGGCAGTTCGGAGAATGCCGGCGGTCCGCAAAATCCTCAGTTACCTACCACACTCTCGCGGACCGATTCAAGCGTCAATCACGCTCCAGCATAATTTATTGATTTTACATGCACATGAAAGCTTTTGTATCGGCATACGAATAATTATGGCGAGTCACTGGCAGTCTAAGAAACGCCGGGCGTATCTTATTATATTCATGCATCTTGGTGCGTTGACTGAGGAGTTTTAAATGGATGTTCGCGACTCGCCACGTTCCGCATTTCTTCAGTTGTCAGTGAGTCGAATTATTCCAAATATGGACAAATAGAACACTATAAAAAAGGTGTTTCTGTGAATTAGAGACAAATTCTCAATGCGGAGGACAAATCGTCTGCTTATGGCGCAGGATTTCCGGTGACGTCAGAAAGGCGCCGAGCTCTGATTGGCTTTGATTGAAACGTTAGTGGGCATCTAGGTTCAGGCCTCTAGCACCTCTGTGCTCGATGCCTTAAGAACTACGCATTATTTTTTTTAATTAGCCAATGGGAGCTCGCCGTTTTGACATCATCGCAACCCCTGTGCGAGAAGCAGACGAACTTTCGCTCTGCATATCGTCTTTAACTCGCGTATCGTGCTACAAGCAAACCCCATTTTTTATCCATAGAATGACCTTAAAATAATCTACGGAAATGAAGACAAAAGCACGGCACTCTGGTGGAATTCATGTTTGAAGTTGCGTGGACTAGTTATTTTCTGTCCTTTTTGGTTTTAATAAAGTGACTGAAAGATTTTATTAAATGCATGGGTTCATATAATTTGAGATTCCCAACGAAACAACAAGGTAGGAATGCTATTTTATGGCCACAATATTCCTGACCTCACTGCAGTTTGATTCCCTATACCTCAATGTTAATTGCTTCTTTTTTTTTATTTGTGGAGATATTAAGTCTAGTCTTTGGTGGATTTTCTGTGTGAGAGACAATATGTATCTTAGTAGGTTTTGCTGTTGCAATATTGAAAATAACAGATCTATATCGATTGCAACAATCTCATTTTCTCTTCGCAACGTTCTGATCTCTTCATTTTTTATAGGCATTTATGACATATTAATGTACTTTAACTCATGAATTGCACTTTCGCTATGCCCCGACGATTTTTCCGTGCAAGGCACAAGAGACCGAGGGAAACCTTTAAAGACACAGCTAGCAATGTAAGCAAATGGGCGGTTACCAAAAGCTATCTTTGGCACTGCAGCATACTAAATCATAGAACACACATTTCCGATACAGTTTTCATTTTTCCTGGGGGGAGAGAGAGAGAGGGGGAAAGGAAAGATAATGAATTTGAGGCTTTCGATTATGAGCCCTGATGTAGAACGAGCCGTCAAATCGGCGTCTTAGCCCAGCGATCTCATAGTTTCGTACAAGCTGCGATTTATTGATAAATTCTATAGCTGGTGTAATTCCATCGTGTTTTTCTGTTAGAGTAAAAATGAAAGCCGCTTGGTTTGGTGCTTGCATCGAGAGATAGTGCAACATATCGCAATCGAAAAAAAAAAAAAGTTTCCATGGACGGTGGCGGTAGATAAGACTGAAGACATCTGTGGTGTAATCTAACTTCCCCCACCACGAAAGATTGGCATCTAGTCCCTAACACTATGGACATATTTAGGTGAAGGTAGAGCGTTCGGTGATGCGTAGTTTAGCGAAGAGAAAAAAAAACGCGTCTTTCCCCCGAATACCCGGTACCTCAATTTTAGTGTTAATCTGATCTGAATGCATACATATGCACGCGTGCATAAGTTAATATCTTTCTATCTTTACTTTTCTGCGTCACCACGTATATACGTTTTGGTTTCCGGCAAAGCAACGTTTACTATGATTTATATTTAAATTGGCCTGACAGTAAATTACTCTCGTCTAAATGTTAACCCGTCACCGCGTTTTGAGGAATATGTTCCAGTAAACAAAATTATATTTAACTGTTAGCTCATAGCCCCGTTCACCCTTCATTCAAGAGGTCAGGCATTTTTATCTAGCTTATGAGCTGCCTCGAATGTTATAACTCAACCAGCTGTTGATTGTCGTGGTCTCTCCCGATTTACAGTTCAACGAACTCGCTTTGCTGGATCGTCTATGATACACTTTTTTAAACGTCATGTGGCTTCTACAGTTGTTCTCGGCAATGCCGTCAATGTACTCATAATATCCAATCATGTTACGCTTGTTGCTGTTAAAAGCCATTACTGCGTGAATATAGCCAGTTTTCTGATACTGAAAAAACCTTTAAGGAGACTCAGACTTGCACGTACGCTCTTAAAAGCCCCTGCCTGTAAATGTCCCCACAATACACTCTAAATACACGATAACGGTGTTCGGTGTCAGACTGCAATGGTCCTGCATTTTCAGTGGTAAGACGGTTTTCCCTTTTTTGCCACAGAGGCCGGGCGGCTATTCTAACATGGCACGAATCGCCCTCCTCGTTGATAGACCGGATTAAACCAAGGACAACGATTGGCGTTCTAAGTGCACAGTGACGTAGTATACTCAAAATAAATTTCAAGAGCGTAGTATTCACTATCATACAAAAATATAGTTTGACCACTGACGGCTTGAGAAAGGCACAGCGTGGCGACCTCCGGCGGCATTCGCCGATATAAACGCCGCAGAGCGTATCATGACCCAAGAGTTACGGACATTTTGAGCAACATCCGGTGTTTCTTAACCCATGAGCAACATTACTAGTACAACTCAGCTAGGGAACTTACCCTCGAAACCCGGACCGCTGGCGTCCACGGAGACCAAACTAGGCACGATTACAGATCCGCCCTTTAGTGGCAAGTCAAAACATGAAAGTTGCTTCATACTACTGCGGGATGGCGCTACTGCGGGATGGCGCACCCGGCCCTTGGGAGACTCGATTAGACCGGTTCGTCCGGCCGTGAAGTTCGCGGAGTGGCCACTGCAGGAGGAACGGGCGGTGTTGCGGTCGCGTCTAGTTCGATTCTCGAGTGCGTATCGGAGCCACTTTTTTCAAAGCAAGTTTCTCAACTGAGTTATTCTAGTAACGTTGGCTGTGAGTGACTAGAGACAGTACAACTGCTATCAGCAGTTCAGATTTGCTTTCTCTCTTACATCGCTGATTTTTTTTATAATTTATTTTGTTTGACCTCATTCATTCGATTTCATACACTTACTTTTCTTGTGCACAGTGAATTCTCCCATGTTAACCAATATCGCCAAACTTAGAGAGTGTCTGCTTGTAAGTGAATCCGAAATGAAGAAATAAATGTTTGTGGTCTAGGGACATCGCGAATCGGCCTAGTTTAGACTTCTACTGAAATTACACTATTACACACATGGACGAAATTGACAAAAGGCCTCCATGGTGCATGGTTTGAATGCGTGGCAAACGCGAATTGAAAAAGTAAAAAGAGTAAGATCATTTGTAAAAATTAATTCCGACTTAGTGCTCGACATTTGCACATACGTATAGGCGATGGGTGAGCAGCGAAGTAGTGCTGACGATGCGATTCGTATGTGTTAGTCGTGCCTGTACACTAATCGCTTTAAGCGTTGGTTGTAAGCGTGCTTCTCGAATTAGGTACCAGGTAGCCATTAGCATGAGCGAGCAATGTCCAGTTGTTTTTTTATATTCTTCTGTGGAGAGGGGAAGGCAGTCATCAACGCTAAGTGCTTCCGATGAGAAGTTAGCGTATTAAGAGATACTTCACAATCAAGACAAGTTGAAGATTGCATATGCCAACGACAATGGAAACAAAAAATGTGAATTTACAATTACTTCGAATTACTTTTTTGTCGGGTAGCACTCGCAGTAACATCACTTGTGGAGATGTGCCTCATTGGAAGTTAGTCAAATGACAGGCTATCCTGTTTTGTCGTCGAAAAAAAAAAAAATACGTGCGTTCGGCAGAAAAAAAAATTAAAGACATCCAGCATCAAAAGAAAACTTCTAAACTTTACGTTTTAGAACAGATTATAAGCGAAATCCAAGATATTATCTTGGAATGACATAACCCTAGGTTAGACGCTTGTACTTTACACTCCCAACGTCGAAACAGAACTTTAGGACCTAACTTTAGGACCGTTACAAACATGAAGACGACGGAGTATATGCTATATTACCGTACGACAAGTCCATTGTGATGGAAGGGCCTGCATTGAATCTAATTGACTTTTTAAATCACGTCATCTGTCCGCTGATATTGACCACAAATATTTCATACGATATTATCAACTCTGTTTCGTAAAGTCCAAAATATACTGGGTAAAATAACCAGTATATTTAAGAAAAAAAACCGTGACAGTTACACTAATGCCGTTTGCACTGGTGAATCTATGGCCAGGGGGACATACTTTAGGGGGTAATGGTAACAATTAGGCGCGTGATTAACTCAAATTTGTTAATCAACTTTTTAATTATTGCAAATAAACAAATGGTTCTAATTAGACACTTGGGGAGCGTCATCGAAAACCGTTATATCAGGCAGTATTAGAAAGCAGGAGCCAGGCTGCCCTTGCGATACCGTGGCCGCGCGATTTTTCTGTCTCTTACCAACCGCGTTTTCCGACCCCAGCCTTGTGCCTGTTGCCCGAGTGGTAATTTTAGCTCACTTCTGTGCTTCCCACCCGCTCAAAGATTTTCGAAAAAGTGGCTCATTTAGTTGTTTTGGATGAAGCCGAGCAAGTCTTTAATTGAAACCATGTCATCATCATAATTTATTTTCCTTGAGGGCCCAAGGGCATTATACAAGAAAAAGAACACTTAAAAAACGACAAATATTTAATAACAAAAACATGCTGTAACCTAGTTATAGGGTAAAAAGATATAGGATAATGACGGCAGTGAATTTATTAGTGTCACCTATGAAAACAATTGTTTATCTTCACTAATTGAAAAAGGTTAATTAACAAAGTTTAGTAAATTATTCAACTTATCATGACGATTCGCCCCACCAATTTGTTCATTTTGCCGCATACCTCACCTGCAAAAACCATTAGTGTATTCTTTACGAATTTTTGTTTTAATCTGTTAAGCTTAAAAGGGAACAACCCTGACGATTGTTTTGATAAGCAATTCGTAATAAATATTTTTAGCAGCGAGCTGATTTACCTTGCAACTCTTGACTTAATTTTTGGTAGTCTAATTTTTAATCTAACTTAAAAGGTGAAATTGGTGAATCGGTGAAATTGGGGGAAGGGTGAAACGGCGCTCAACCAACACGGACAGAAAAGGGTGTAGAAAGTACGAGCGTTGAACTTCAGTTAAACATTTATTGAAACTACGGTACGTCTCACGAAGAAACCAACCACGCCCTAATCACGTAAACACGTGCAATTATGGAGTGGTTGCTTTCTTTGTTTCACGTAGTTTCAATAATTTGTTAGCCGACGTTCAGCGCCCGTCCTCTCTACTCCTCTCTTTGTCCTTATTTATTACGCGCTGTTTCAACAATTGTTACGAATGAACCAACTTGGCTAAATCGCTACTTTAGTTCATCACAGGATAATACAAATTTTACAATACTCAAAATTGGAAATAAGGAAACAACAGCAAGGTTTAATTGTACACTGTAGAATGTCCTACAGCAGATTCGCATTTTTTTTTATGCCAGTTCTTTGTTTAAATCCTCAGCGAGCGTAAAGGGCACACCGGCATGTGTTCAGTCTTCACATTAGAAAACAAAAAGCAGCCAGAAACTTCTCATGTAATCAATTATTAAAATGACAGCTGCAGTATTTGTTGACTCATTCATCCACTGGGAGCATAGTGTCGCAGTTGAGTCACACAGAAATTTTTGTTATTTGGTTGACGACAACTGCAGTGGATCCAAACCGCTATCCGGTTCCGAAAACGCTTAGCTCACTGAGGGCATAAAAATACCTTAAAGTTATGTTCGTTCTCAGATTTGTGCCCGAAACACAGCAAAGATGCCTTTACATATGCATTGTGCCAGCTTTCCCTGAAGTTCTATAACATTCACAGCGAACTAGCACAGAGCACCTAGTATACCCTTCCTGAAAACACGACTTTTTTTGCAATATACGTGACAAATTTAACGTGACTGGCAGGTTTTTTTTTTTTTTTTTTTTTTCTCTGTTTTTAATCATAAGTAGATAATCGAGTATTTTAAGACATTTTAATGTGTTATAAGATCGCTTAAAATCTTTACTTAGAGATTGAAATCACTACTCTTTCCACATTTTGCTGATCCACGCCCCGAGAGTCGCGGCATACACTAAACAAAATAAAAAATACGGCACGTGTGCTCTAGAGCACTGTAGGAAACAAAAACGTGAACCCCCTGACATTAACTAGGACGTGACGGCACTCACAATCATCGGCGCACATTTCCAGTTGTTTTTTATCCAAATGCTTTTGACTGTAGAGCCTTGTGCAGAGAAAAACGAGAGAACGGCCGGATTCTGAAAACTAATCGATGCCTAGGTGGAGACTGTTTGTTTTTGTTGTTTTTTTATCTTGCCTCACGTGCTCGTGAGAACAACCTTAATAACTGTTGTGCGCGTGCGAATTCGTTCACTCGAACGTTTACACTCCGATAGAACAAAGCATAAATCGAATGCTCAAGAATGTCTATCTAAGTGTACGTCTTTAGAGGCCTTTTTATCCCGAGATAAATGTACGGGGGAGCTTGTACTGATCTGACCAATTTACAGATAAGATCTTCCAGTGGCAGTCAATAGAATTCCTGCTTCCGCCTTACGTCACTGGGTTTATGTCTGGACAAAGCGGCACGTGCGTTTTATTATCTAGATTAAAAAAAGCAGATACAGGGTAGTCACAATGTTCATTATCACCCACACAAACGTACATGATATTCATTGCTCTTAATTACCAGCCTTGGGATCATCACTGGAAACGTTCTAGCTTTATTTGATCTGAATCCTGTAATCTGTAAGATAGCATTCCTGCCGAGTTTATCTACGATCAAAAGACGTATTTAAAAATTACTTTTCTCACTACACTCTAAGAGTCTCCTGCGTGTATGCTGCTACCATATGTACTCTGAACGGAAAGTATTTGTCGTATTTCATTAAGTTCACTCAATAGGGAGTTTAGTAGATTGTTTTGATGACCCGAGTGACGATACCCGATACCCCACTGACGTCTTTGCGGATGCATCGTGTTGTTATTGGGATTGTTATTAGAGAGATCAAAACGATCTAGTAAAACTCTCTAATGAGAAGGGTGAACGGTATTGTACGTCAAAAGTGGCAAAAGTATCAAAATGGTTACTACATAGTTTTTCACTGAAACTCTTGACCGTAGTGGATTATGATGCCTATCATCCGGCTCAGTTTTCGAGCCCCTAAAAAGGAGACGAACGATTGGCGTCTTGCATGGCGCCACACCTTGAGCTTCTAGTGCGTGACTACACCTAGTGCAATTCTCGGTAACAGCTATTGCACCGAAAGCGCCACGTTAGAAGCAGCGTTCCACAAAGCTTTGCCTGAAAGTCATTTGTAACAATTGAGACGTGCAATATACGCCAAGAGTTTTCTTTAATGCGTTATAAAATAGAATTAATGATACAAGTATATCCTGAAATTGTGTATGCCCGTGTAGATTATTTTCCTCGAAAACATAGATTTCACGAAAAATTAGTTTGTCTTTATTTTACATAATATGCAGACCTTAGTTTTTGCTAGCAAATCAAAAATAAAAGCACGCTTTTGAAGACATAGCTTACTCTTCGACTAGTTATATCAACACAAAACGCTTACAGAAGTCGAGCTAGGAATTGCAATGAATCGATCAGAACGGAGGATATTAAGTATTGTATACCACAAGGCGTAGGTTGCTAAAAACAAACGACAACCTCGAGTAACAAAATCACAGCCCCGTTTCAAATTTGTACATGCAGTATTTACGTCAACGACCCTTGAATCCTGGTGTATATAATACTTTCTTCCGTCGATACATAACCGATTGAATAGAGACAGTACGAACTTATTTAACACATTCCTTCTTTCAAAACGTACTCATTGCATAATATGCACTTTATCTGTGGGTGGCGTACATGTTTCGTACTAGGAACGAATTTACCCACCGTTTAATTCAGTGATTCGAGGGAAAGATTGCGTGGATGAAGACTTCAGAACAAACTCACCTGAACCTGATAATTGCGTATTTTCTTGTGTACCGAGAAACAGTAGCTAAATGCTTCATTATCCAGGTCACTTCAAGAGGCATCGAAGCGTGGGAGTACAGTCCTATCTTCTCAGCATTAACCGTCTCCTCCTTGCCAGGATCGGTGTTGGCTGGAGTATTGGTACGCATCGTTGAGAAACCACCAATTAGGTTGCATATTAGAATCACATGCATTGACCCTCCCAAAGTCAGTTGCACCAGCGTGAAAGCTAGTTCGAAGCTTTATGTCAATGGTCACGTTTTCGCAATAAGAAAGCCAGTGCCTATGTATCCATTCTGCCGTTCAAATGGCCATGATGCATGATACCGATCGCCCTTCTTGGTGACTCAATCAACACAAAAAAACATTGATTGGTGTTTTAGTACATCGCGGCACAGTGAACGCTTAAAGATTTACTAAGACTGCAACACCATTAGTAATCCCGTATTTCGCGATATCGCTGAGTACTCTGAGAGCCAATCACAGAACTCGACAAAGGAAGCACGGTCAATGGCAAGGAAGAAATAATGCTTATTGCGATGTGACACCGAGCATAAAATAATAATGTGAGACACCCTGCTCATTGCCATACTGCAGACCGTTTTCAGGAGTAAACTGATTTTCAGAGAAGACAATTCCCGTACTGTCTTTGTAGATCGGTGTTTTTGGATTTATGAGGGCTTTTGGGTACAGGGAAAGCGCTGACATTATGTAATCGTGAGATGATCGGTGCTTTACCGAAATGCCCACAAATATATAGGACGTTCGCATGGAAAAACGCCTCACCGAGAAAGGGACTGTAAAATCTCTTCGATATTGATCAGGCGTCCATCCCCTAAGGACAATATAACTTTTGTAAGATCTCCAAATTACCAAATAGCATGACACAAGTGTAGTTACAGGCGCTACACGTGCGGACGTCTGCAGCAGTATTTGTTCGAATTCAGAACTTCACAACAAATAACAACCGCGCTTTGTACGGGCGTTCGTCAACTTCTGGTCATCATTTCGAGTCCTTCACAAAAATAAGGCGAACGCGTGCAGCACATGTATGCATGTTCCTAAAATGACCCTTGGTGCTTGAGTACTTTATCAAAATGCTCGTTGCTCGGTTTTGTAAGACATTGAAGCATCATTCAGTGCACAATGAAATAAAGAACAGAACCCTAACAAGGTTTTTTTATGCAAAAACTTTTCGGAAACATTTCCTCCCTCAAAAGTTCACACTTTTCTCATCAAATGAAGATAAAGAAAGAAACATTATAGAGTTGCAAATAACATCAAATATCGGTGCTACGAAGTTCTTGGACTTCCTTGAGTGTGCCACGTTCAGCAATATATTAATCAATATTTATGAAATTCCTTATTTCAGGTAAAAAGCGTAGCACCCACAGCCAGTTATTTTGTTGGTAACATTGGCATAGCTGTTTTTTGTTGCCTCTTTGGGTGAGTTCAGGCTACACAATTGTCAGCTAGCCCATCACTTTTACACAAGCAAAACACTGGAGTCTATTTTCAGTATTTTTTCAAAATTTACTATGATGTCTTTCGTGCTCTATATATTCTTTAATTTTAGTGTCTTTCAAGCAGCGTCCCCTGAAACGACTAATAAGGTAACCAACCCATTGAAACAATACAAGGTTTACGTATACATTATGTTTGGAACATCATATCTGCAAGAAGCACATATGTTACTCAGTTGGTCTCCGTCTACGCAACATATATAACACAAATCAAGGTTGACAGTCAGTCTCTTACCTAAACCATTGTCGAATCACAGGCAGGTGAATGAACCCTTACAGGTTGAAAGGTAGTACGAGATGCGATATATATTTCGAATCACTTATTCATTCGTTATGTTGTCTTCGCTTGAGAAGTAACGACGAAAACCTCCTCGAAATTCGGTATATTTCCCACTGATCGAAATGATTTGAACACTTTATCTTCCGCAAATGTTTAGCAACGTAGGATGCCTGCTGTGTTTTATCGTGTCCGTAAAAATGGCATTGTATTGTCACTGACAGCTTAGGAAGAAACGCAAGGCGTAGCCTATTATTTTCACTCTTTTTCGCAGAGTGCTTTGTTAAACGGCGCTCGCATAGGTATGCATTGAAACTCTGGGTTTCCGTTTTCGTTAATGCCTTGAATTTTGAATATCTCATCAAGAGATAGCCATAAAGACGACGGACACTCCATGACCGAACACTCGACCAGTCAGAGAAAAAGTGGTGGTTACGGATCATCGCTCGCTCATCGGTTCTCACTTTCGCACCAATATTCGTACAGGCTATAGAGGAGGGGAGGGCATAGAGAGGGAGAGAATGGGTGGCCATCGGTCTCGCAAAATAATTGAGCATGACACCACTTTTACGCGTTCTCTCTCTGTCAGCACTTCTTAGATGGTCTAACCCCTCCCCTCCCCCCCCCCCCCCCCCCCCCGTTATGTTGACAGTTGGCTGCAAAGTGAGGGGTGGACTCGACCACCATGCCCAGACAAGTAAACCAAAAGACCTATCGTCCGTACCCTCCAAGACGATGCTCTTAGTCTCGCGCCAGGCACTCTCCAGCCGAGCCTCCAGAGCGTGCTAGAATCAGTGTTGCGGAGTTGCCACTCCGGAGTTGGAATGATTCCGGAATCATTCCACATTTTCGCGACCCCGGAATGGAATGGGAATGGAATGGCGGCAACGTTGAGGGGAATGGAATGGGAATGGAATTAGGTGCCTTTCACCCGGAATGGAATGGGAATGGAATGGGCCTGGTTCTTTATATATTTTTTATTCATTTTTTTTTTTTTTTTTTACGTTTAGTTATACCGAGTTAGTCAGCGAGTCAGCTGTTCAGAAATAAAATGAGCGGCAAACTGCAAACCCGCGTGGAGCCCTAATAAACGCATACGCAAAAAAAAAAAAAAAAGAAAAAGAAATCCAATACATAAAACAAGCGTCAAAGCAAAGAACAAAGGTGGGAGGGAAGGGGGGCGGCGGTGGCGCCTTTCACCAGTGAAGTTCAACACAAATCCCAATGCGTCAGCGCCTGTTGCACGGCTCAAGGGTACGTCATCCGTCGACGTGAACCTGACCCGCTGCTCTGGTGATCCGATACCCAGGAAGAAGGCCAAATGTGGCCTCGCTGTGCCAACCCAGACTTCGAACTAATGAGACTGGTCTCGAGCGCGCTGTTTCTCGGAGAGCTCGCACCTGTGCCGGCAATATCAGGTCGCAATCCACAGGTCTCTGTTTGGATGATGCTAGCCGAAACTTGAGGACGGCCATTCATGCGTTGGAGGCGGAAGGTCGGCAGGTAGGACCACTGTGGTTAGGACCGTCACAACAGGGATGCCACCGTATCGATTTTTCAATCGTAACAGAAGATAAGACATGTGCTCCAGGATGCTTCAGGTGGTCCACCCTATTCTCGAAAATTCCATGGTCTTTAACGGTCACCTACAACGAAAGTACGTATTCATACAGCAGTGTGAGTAAAGTTTCATGTTCAAGGAAACACCTACAGATACAAGAATACTAGCTCATTCCGCCGTGACGTCATGTGATCAGTGTTGACAGGGGTGCCCTTATTGGACAGGGGCATGGTGACATTTTGATGGAAATTATGTAGAGGTCGAAGTCTTTTCGCATTACTGGTCAGACAGACAAGATGCCAGGGAAGGGACCGCGGTCAATCCTTTATGGGACGTTTTTTGAACCCATTGAAGACTCCTCTTCGTCCGGAACCACTATACTCGCGGTCAACTTTCTGTGGCAATCCGAAGAGAGGAGGAAAGCGCGTGTACGGCGGTTGGTGCGCACTCTCCCCTAGAATTGACGGCATTGCCACAGAAAGCTGACCGCGAGTATACCTTTAAGGCGAAGCGCCAAGCCTGCGGGAAAATAATTTTGGGATAAAGAAAAAAAAAAAAAACAACTTCCACTTCAAACTTAAAGCCTAATCTCAGTTGGCGTCTCAAAGAAATTTGAAAAATGTATTCATTATCAGTATTTATATTTCTGCCCTCCCCAAAATGTATTCCTGTATTTAATTTTCCAAAGCTTTTTGACTCTTTTCAAAATGTATTTCCGATACGTATCGCGATACATTTTTACAGATATATTTGAGTATCAATATTTTAGCTACTATTTTTATCTACCCCAGTATTTGTATTTTCAAATACATTTTTTTTCTGCCCAACCCTGCAATGCAATGCAGCTGTCAAGTGCCAATTTTAACGTTTAGGAATTAGAGGAATGGAATGGAACGATTCAGCCATTCCAGGAGTGGGAATGGGCCCAGTGTCCCCATTCCTAGGAGTTGAAAGGAATTGAATTATCGCAAACTCTAATTCCCCGGAATGGAATTGGAATGGAATGGGGGTGCCCATTCCGCAACACTGGCTAGAATACAGTAGCGTACATCAAAGACAAAGAGAATTCGACACCTTCGCGCGAGGCTACATCGTCTATTACGCGAGTTGTGAACCCCTGGATCGAGGGGGTACGGCCCACGTTTGATGTCTGTGCAGGGGGCTAGGGACGTTGAAGAAGTTCAAAAAGGATGAAACGGTGTAAAATACAAAAAAAATAAACACAAAAAGCTTTCTCCAGCTCGGGAGAAGAAGAAAAACACGATGGAAGGCGACGTAGAGCCTACTCTGCGTTGACTTATTTGATCTATTTTTTTTTCGTAAATGGCCGGCCATACATAAAATCGTGTTTTAACTCGAAAGCATTAACTTTCTTATGGAGCGAGCCGACGTCATCAGCTTTGAAACCATGCAAAACGGCACCTTAATGAAACTACGCGCAAAGCTAGCAAACGGCACCTTTTACACTTCGGTCCCATTGGCTGGCGCGCGTCGACGAGGCTCCCATTGGCCGCTGCGCGTCACACTGTGTCGTGTCATCCTGACTGTGTCAGCCGTATGCAGCTCTGAGGTTCCACGGGTGGCCAAAGTGTGGCGCCACATGAAGCTTCCGTACGTCTATCCATAAATATTCGTACATCCATTCATTCGTTCCAACCCAGACGTGGTTCTCAGTCTTACCGCCGCAGTTTTGAGCGTCATGTCGCATAAGTTATCTTCGCCACCATATAATATCAGTCTGCGCGCTTTCAGCCAATCATGGGCGTTCAGGCAGAGATCCGTTATCGACCGTTATTTTTGTTTGATCTTTCGAAGCGCGTGCGGGCGAGTCGGGCGAGTGGCGTGCGGCGTGCGCGAAACGCTCGTAACCGAAACCTTCGGCAGTGGTGGTCTGCGCGTTAGATGGTTCTTTCAGCTTTCAGTTCGGCGGGATTGCTGCTGTCTATGGATATTACTGTGCAGCAAAGTGGTGCCAGCATACGACGAAATCCTCTGACTACAGTTTTTTTTTTTTTTTTTCGTTTTGCGACTGACGACAGGTGAGACTACAAACTTCGTACGCGCGATACTGAAAGAAGTGAACGCGTTAAGTTATGCGCGCTATTTTTCTTCTTTTCCGCTTACTTTTTCAAATAGAGCCAGTAAATGGATCTGCTATGCTAATTGCCCAGAGTTCAAGTTGCTGCCGTTGAGCAAACTCCGCGAACGTCGTCTCTGCGGCGAACGGCTTGTTTGCTTCTTGCTCAAGGTGTGAGTTTTTTTTATTGGCTTTGTGCAACTTGGTGCATATATTCGTTACTTAAAATCCTGTCAATACTTCCCTGCATATTGTCCTTTTAAGGTTGCTCATACATTGTATAAAAAAGAATTCGAATGCTGCGCACTGGAGTTTTAGTATGCTTTTTCGTGTGATGACTGGTACGGCATTATGGGGTATAAAAGCAATTTATAATTTCTTGTAAACGTTTTATTGAATGTCATGGGTAAGAGCTTAAATAAATGAGATGTGCTATTTGTGAAAACTGCTTGTTTAAGACGTATGTAGTAATAAAGTAAATATGTAAATGCTAATTGAAAGATGGCGAGATGCCAGTGAACGCAATTATTTCTATATGATGTCACATGTTACATGTTTGTATATCTATGCCCTTGATCTCGCCATAAAGCTGACTTATTCATTGTTTATGTATTCCTGTAAACTTTCTCTCAATTCTGTAAATAGCTAGGCATTTTTAGAACGTGAAATGACTTCAAATAAAATTCGTCTTATTCAATCTTCCGGTTTTATGACGTTTCCTTGGCGAGGTTGTGTGCAGTGTACGCGTGCTTGTTGTTAGGCATCGATAAAAAAAACGCAAACACAGATGTCCGTATCAAGCGACGTCCGTGTTTACAGTGTGAAAAAGCGATGCTTTAACACAGACGCACGAGCGCGCGCCGCACGCCAAATCTCAACACGCATCACCACCCATCATCGTACATGCACGCGCGATAAACACACGCCGAAGAATGGATAGTTGGGCCAGTTGGTGGAAATTCATCGTAGGAAACAGCGCGAAAAACAAACGAGGACGAAGAAAAAACACACGGGACGAGCGCTCGTCCCGTGTGTTTCGTCTTCGTCCTCGTCTGATTTTCGCGCTATTTCCTACGGTAAAACACACGCATACATAAAAAAGAAAAAAAAGAACGGTCGGAAAAAAAGAAAAAAAAAAGACAGGAGGGAAGGGGAGAGGATAAGGAGAAGAGTAAGCACGTTGATGATAATGATAGCTGTTCGCTTTAGTGGCGTGGCGCCATCTGCAAGTACTTTACAACCCAGACCTAGTTCGCGAGACTGACGCAGCGCCTAGCCGCGCTAGTTTCGCCGTACCATGGTGGAAGCTACGGCTGCACCCGGCTGACTGTGTTATCACACTCTTGTGTTATCACTGATCACCGCGTTCGCTCGCCTCTTACCGGATGTACGGTGCGTGGCAATTTATACGGCGCATGGAATAAACCAAGGGGTTCGTTCTGCTGGAAACTACGTTGATGTCTGTTTCTTCCTCGCGCCCAACGAGGTAGAGGGGCTTAGAGCGATAAACCGGGGTTCCGGTCTGCACTCGAAAGTGACCCCCATAAGGAGGCTGCCATTGTACGCAAATTTGACCACACGTCACATGACCAAACCAAATACGTGACGTCACAGAAAAGATGGCAGCGCCCATGCAGCGGCTGGCCCCAGCTGGGCCGGAGCTTGTCGGATGCTTTGTTGGTTGTCGTTCGTCTCGGCGAGTTGATTTCAGACGCGGAAGCCGTCATATGAGGCCGGTCGAAAGCGCGTTCAGAGTTCAGCGTGGTGTTTGACGTAGGTATAACGTGAAAATACGGAGAAACGGTGTGCATTTCGCTGGTGACCGACCGGGATATTGCCACGGAAGAGACAATCTGACCTACGTTGCTCGGACCTCGGATTGATTCGGATACCACTAGGATATAATTTAAGGCGACGTTTCTGTGCTCTCGTTGACCATCGGAATCTTCGAGGTTTGCAGTGAAGCGTGTGCAATATATTTGGATACACAGTTTAGCGACGGAAATTGCGTGAGTAGTGCTTGGCGGTGTGTAATCGCGGTGCAGCTTCGATCAAATGACCGAGGGCTCACTTCGGTTGTGCGGCGCACCGGAAGGCTGCCTTGAAGCTGGTAGTTCCCGTGCCGTGCTGAATGATGCTGTGCTGCTTACAAATTGTTCCGGCGTAGAAGTGCACTTTCACGGAGCACAGGTGTGCGGCGCACCGAAGAGCTGCCTTCAAGCTGGTAGTTCCTGTGCCATGCTTTAGGTGATGCTGTGCTGCTTCCGAAATTGTTCCGGCGTAGACGTGCACTTTCACGGAGCACAGGTGTTGCAGTTGGTATTGATCCCGCTGGTCTGCCGCACGTTTCGTCAACACAAACGTTTCATCCACACTCGTTACGCGAATTGCAAGCTGTCCGGACATTTCACCGAGCGTGTTACGTACCCAGCTCACGCCGCTTTGTGGCAACAGTCTGCAGTGGCTCATTACCAGAAAAGTGGTCCCACATCCATTTCAGTTCAGTTCGTCCACGGCAGTCGCCAAACCCCGAAGGAGAGGATTTATTCGGACAGAATGCCACTAAAGCAATGCAGCTTCTTCAGTGGTCAGGATAGATTCTCTTCTGCTAGTTTCGTTATAATGTCACGGATCCTTGTTCCAGTCCTATCTTCTATCAATATTCACTATTCTGGGACACTGCAGGTCATGCTCAGCTGTAATCGTATGTTCAGGTAAAGGTGCTGGGCACTTTACCCGTAGCCCTTCACTCTGTGTGAACCCGGCGGCTCTTCAGCCGAGTTACCCGATAATGGGACACGGCTGGCGGACTATTCTGCGTCTTATACCCCTGTCGAGCCGTAGGCAAAGTCCTGACCCGAGCCTGGCAGAACAACCGCAAGACGACCGAGTACCACAAGGAGTAACCTCGGAAATGCACCACGAAGCACCTGAAATCCGAGCCAGTTGCTGCTACCAGGAAAAACCACCGGAATTCGGTCTCCTGTCAGAAAATCCGAAGCTGACTAAGCCAACAATGACAAACCTGTAGCAGCAAACCGTGTCCCCTCCCACCATTGTTTGCATGCCCGTCGCAAATCACACTCCGACGCTTTTTCACGCAAGCTGTATGAACACGTCAAGGACTGGATTGAACAATATGACAGTGCCGCCCGCCACATTGGGTGGACAGACAACCAGCTCCTGCAGAACCTATACTTCTCGTGGAAGCAACTGCCGGCGCTGGTCTGAGAA
The DNA here is from genome assembly GCF_016920785.2 of Ixodes scapularis. Taxonomy (NCBI): domain Eukaryota; kingdom Metazoa; phylum Arthropoda; class Arachnida; order Ixodida; family Ixodidae; genus Ixodes; species Ixodes scapularis. The sequence continues at coordinate 43,528,985 of NW_024609857.1, read as the reverse complement.
CCATGGACCCTCCTTAACGTCATGGGAAGTTTGCAAGATCAAGCTGAAGCGCGCATCCGTCAGCCAACATCAACGAAAGAGAGCCGCATTCTTGATTCTGTCCAGGACACTGCCCCAATGAGAGCGCCACCGCACTCGTGGAGGATGTTTTGCGCTTGATCGAGCGCCCACGCCCACGCCGACCTTGATGCTACAGAAGACAAGAACCTAAGAATCCCATGCGCCTCACGTGAGGGACAACACCTTTGGCAGCCTTGTCCGCAACCCCCCAACAACAGTCGAAGTGTTCATATCACTGAGGCTTCCAACATAGAATGTGCACTGCATGCCCGAGCCTGCCACTATGAACAACTTCCCGGCGTCTCGACACTCGAGTTGTCCAGCTACTACTTCGACGCCAGCCTCCCAGGCATCCACGACATCACCCACGACGTTGTCTGTGAGGAGATCAGGAAGCTACTTCCTGCCATCAGTTGCCCGGCTTTTTTTTGATTGCCGAGATTGTTTCGGAACAAGTTTACAGGTATTTCAACCGAGACTTCTGCGAGCGAAGCGGCATCTGACAAACCAAGGGCAACTTACACCACAATGGCACGACGACCGCCACCGGCTGCCCCTTAGTATTCAATGCCAATTCAATGAGACACTCTAACGCCGAAGCATTCCCGACATCGTGTGTAGGACTGTGCTCAACAAAGTACACCGAGGAAAACGTAGGTGATGCGAATGTGCGACCGAAAACCACTTTGCTACCACTGCATGAAGCCGACCATGTCTACCAAAGCAGCCCGTACCAATGAATTGGTCGGCGAGGGTTCGTGCCAAACGACCCTGAATTACGTCTCGAGGAGCGACCACGGGAGATTAAGGATTACCTTCGGCGACCTTTGTCCCTGATGCCGAAGGTGCTGAATCGAAGATTCTGAATCCCTGATTACCCCAAAGCTCCTCATGTCCATCACCTCAACAAGAGGTAAGCACGACAAAGCAGGTGAGCGGCGATGCAGTGACAGTGGATTTGGTGTCGGTTGTCGTCCAAGGACAATACCTAAAAATTTGCTGACACCAATTTTCTGTGTCCACTCCACGAAGCACACAATTTCGAACTTAGAGGGAGAATGCCCCTGAGTGACTTGAAGGAATAGAATGGTTGGTTGCTCTCAAAAGTGAACTGCAAGCATCACCAGACTTGGATAGCAAACAAAAATTGTTGCCAGCTTTCAAGTCAACGGTACAGCAAAAGGCACAGCCACGTAAGCAATACATGCCCGAGCTTGCTACATTAATGCCGAAAACTACCAGGAAAAATTTCGGATTAGAAGCCAGCCCTGCAGCTTCAGTGCACATGACGTATGATTACAAGACAGCATCAGTCGGTCAAAGTTGCCACTCGACCAAACTGAACACCGACGTGCCAGGAGCGTCATCCGACAACAAGGTCCGCAGGTACTACGACTGAACGCCTGACACGAGACTGTCGCAGAAAGAACTCGTTATGGAACCATTTACTAAGAATCAATAATTATGTAATCAAGTGGAAATAAACATATTTGATACACTAACCAGATAAACATATTTCCGCTTGCCTTCATGCATTGAGAGTCTACACACCAAGAATTGTGTCCATTGCACGCTCTGGACCTTACGAGGACACTCGCTTCTCTGACCCTTCAATATTAATTAAGGGGTCATACCGGACTGGCAGACTTCTTGCAAGGGGCTGCACTCGTTCAACCTTTCCTGAACATGTGGTGCATCCGAAAACCAACTCCAGTGATGTGAAAATGTTATTTATTAATTTATTCCTTCCAGGGGCCTTCGTAGGCATTGCAGAGAGAATACTTAAAACTACACACATGATAATAGCATTAAAGCACACTGCTGTAACTTGCTAATTGGAGAAACAAACACACCTCTGAGCATACAGTTTAATAGTATGTGTTGATGCATTGTTATATAGCATGACACTTCCTATATGTATGACACAATAGACCCTTTGCAGAACCTTATCAAGCAACACAACCGTCACCATTTTTTTCGGTGCAAAGCACACGAATGGGCCCCAGTTCACGTCGAACGCCAATGCAGCATTCGAGCCCAATAGGTGCTGAGCCGAATTCACAGGGATGGCGGACATAACATTCTTGTCGAACAAATACCCAAAGTATGAAAGCCTGGGGTAATTACAGTAGTAGCTACTGTAATTTGTTTCATCAGAATTTGGCAGACGGCAAAGGCTACGGTCTCGGTGAGTCAATACACACATTGGAGAGAGGCACATGACAGCACATCACCAGAGTGCTCGTCTGCACAGATTTGTCACACACCTTCACTCCGTCTCTCTGATTGGCTCGAGGGGGCTGTGGTGGTTGGCCTTTTCCAAGTTACAGTGATGCGATGTATAGACAGCCCACACTTTTAAAAAGAGTCTATTGAAGAGACCGAAAGGAATGGTAGTCAACATTTTTCAACAAGACTGCTCTCCAGGCAAGGGATGAACACAAATATGAATCATCTTATCCAGGTAATTAGAACAATTAAATATTTGACCGACTAATACAATGCACTCTTGATGGAAAAGAGTAGAGCTGCAATAAATCCTACAAAACAGAAAAAATGCGCAGGTAATCTATGCATGCAACAAAACAGTTGTTCTTATAGCAAGTCGAATAGCTTTGAAGCAGGTGCCTGCAACGATTTATTCTTCCCCATACTCAATAAAACGCCAACCTCGTAGCTGAAAATAAGGGTGCACTTCGCACTCACACACACAAAAAAAAAAAAAGGAAGAAAAGCGATCGAATGTAGAATCGTGAATTAGCACAATCGCAGGAGCTTCCTCGCTAAAAGTTGCTAAGGTTGTTCGGTGACGGAGGGCTGAAACAACTTCCCTTAGGCCCTAACGCGACGTATACATTTCGCGTAGATTCTCAGATATTTCAACGTTCAAACAAAGGTAAGAGAATGCGAAAATTTCATGTTAAAAGCACTCAGTTCTATCGATCCTCGGACACATCCCGGAATCCAAGCACCGGTACGGCGATGCAGAGCTGATGCTGTCTCACAGGCGTTAATATCCAGATGATCCAGAGCGATCTTGCGCAAAAACGTTATAAAGTCTCATTCCTTCATATTTTCACATTATACCTGCGTCAGCGAGCACGAAGAAGCCCGAAGTCGTCGGAAAGCAGCTGCACATCACGGCTACCGCGCGCCGAACAAACCCGCATCCGCCAGCTCTGGGCGCTGCCATCTTACCTGTGACGTCACGGCTCTTGGGAGGTCACGTGACGAGTGGTCACATTTGCGTAAAATATGGCGGCAACCGGGGGGGTGCCACTTCCGAACTTCCGGTTTATCACTCTAAGCCCCTCTACCTCGTTGCTCGCGCCGCAAGGCACATGACAGTTTGAACGATCGCTCACCGGATGGCGCTGCGTGTCCGCGAGGCAGCGGCTACCGTTCCAAGCCCAAAGTCAGTGCGTTGTACGCCATAGATTAAAAAATGGAGCGAAGAACGGCGTGCGAGCCTTCGCATTCACAACTCACAAGAAGTGCTTAGGTGTACCTCGAGCATTTCTTTTTCGGCTATTCTTCCCTTTCTGATGTTTTCTATTTTGTTGAAGTTGCTCTCTTTAGGCTGCTAAATGTTCTGCTCGCATTCCTCGAGTTGCTGTATTACGCTCATGTTTTTAAAAAGTAACGAGTAATTAAAGTAATCTATTACCAATATCTTGAACTGAAATTACATTACAAATCACTTCCGAAAAAAAGTAACGGGGCAATTATAAAATTACTTGGAAAAGTAAAGGATTACAAATAATCCGGTACTTGTAAGGGATTTCTTCCCAAGTCTGATTCGCACCATAGTACAGCTTCGCTGGTCTTCCCCCTTCACCAGAGAGGAAAGGCTGAAAGTATTTTGCATTCCGGTTTTTTCCGGTTTTTATCCGGCCCGCTTCGTCCCCAATTTGCGGCGATTCAGCCTGCTGCAGTGAAAGTTCGCCGGCCCCTGATACAGAGAAAAAGCACGCTGCCCGTACACCTAATTCACTGTCAAAAAATTCGATATTTGCGTGAATCTTTTTTTTTTTTTTTTTTGTTTTTGCGAGGGAGCGCATCTGGTTGGTGGTCGCCCCTTCCCCCCGCGGGGTGAGCGGGAGAGCTGGGGCCATCGGCTGGAGCTTTTTCGCGGTAGAAGGGTATGCACTTGGGCTAGTTGGTGATCCATATTTTTGAGGGTGAAAGCTCTAAAAACAACGGACAAGTAAAAGAAACGAACAACACAGAGCGCTGTTTCGCGGCCCCCGCTAATTAGGAACCGTGAGAGAGGTCCTCTTTCGAGGAGGGTGCGGCAATGTGTTTTGTCCTCGACTCGGGAGGTTTCTTTTTGGTTTGTGTCTGTGTGTCGTGTCAAGTAAATAGATGGAAAGTGAGGACCTCAGCTTGGTTTCGAGCCGAGTGAAGACAGCGTATTCGGAGACTGGACAGGGGGTGGACGCTACGCAAAAGTCGGGAGCGACAGCGGATGCGGCGAAAGGCGGAACGCGAGAAGAGCTCGGAGCGACTGTGCAGGCGCCCAAGTGTGTGTGCTCGTTAATGAGTGTGGTGCTGAGGAGCATCGCATGGAGCATCCAAGCACAGACAGACTTCCCCGTTTCGACCGGCGTCGTAACGGGCCCGCGTCACCCACACCACTCACTAGACCCCCAACCCTTACCCCATTACCGAGCTTTGGGAGAGAGCCTTGGCCAGCTCCCACCCCGACGATCAGCTACGACTGGTCGCGAGGGCCCAAGACGCGGCCCGAGCTCAAGGCATCCTGGACTAAGGACGCCTCCCGAAGCTTCTTTTGCTCAATAAAGATGTTTATTCTCTCTCTCCGGACCCAGGTTCGCTTCACTCACCCTCGTAAAATTGTATACCATTAACAGCTATTATATTGGGTTATACCTTTATTTTTTGTTTGTTTCTATGTCCAGTGTGGACGCCTTTTAAGCCTTTGCGGTGCGAGTTTTTTTTTTTTTTTTTTTATGTGTGAGTAGCGCCTGCGCGCTAAGGAGAGCAGTTTTTTTGTTTTTTTTTTAATTGGATTGTGTGTAAAAGCGCCACGCGCGAGAAGGGCAAGAGTTAGTTTGTGTTTGTTATTTTTATGCGTTGCAGTTTTGAGCGTGAGTCAAAGTAAATCGTTCGTTATTTTAACGCAACACCTCTGTCTCGTTCCTTGCCCCTCACCTATCGTCCGGTCAGCGGTCCTGAAAAAAATATAAATTTTGTTTGCATGGGGATAATTTGAATCTTTCATTTTTCCGAACCTGTGACACTCACACACAAGGGACTTTGTATCCACGTCATTCTATCAGTGCACCATTATTGTGTAGCTGGCACGTAGCCAGGGGGAAGGCCCATGGGGTCCGCCCCCCCCCCCCCCCCCCCCCGAAATCTTCCATTTTGCTGGGACGTACCTCCTCTCCCCCCCTCCCCCTTATACAGCATTTTGTCATGGGTAGGCCCCCCCGAAATAAAATCCTGGCTACGTGCCTGTTGTGTAAGAATGTTATTTGGCGACTGTTGAAATTACGCTCGATTACTTGCCCACCTTTATAAAAAAAAAAAGAAAAAAAAAAGCTTCTTGCCTTCAGACATATCTATCTTTATATTTTGTCATACCCGTATATTAAAAGACTTCGGTTAAGCTAAATGACTGATTCTTTTTTATTTGAAAAAAACACACATACACACACATAATTTGCCGCAAACCACCTCGTTCTGCAAAAGAAAACTATTTAGGGCTTAAAATCGTAATACTCATAATTCAGCCTGTCTTTTCGCGCAGTCAGTAACAATGACGAAGAAAAAATTCGGAACCTATTCTCAATAACACCGTATGAAAACCCTTGACCCCGTTCGTCTCCGCAGCATTAGAGAGTTTTAGCAGATCGTTTTTTGGCCCTGATAACGATACCTCCTCTCCGCTCCGGCAGCCTTGGGCATGCATCGTATCGTTATCGGGTGTCGTTATCGGGGCGAAAAAACGATTTGCTAAGACCCTCTATTGTCTATATAGCGGGGTCCGCCTTAACAAGATTTCAATGTAAATACAAACGTTCCCCCAGGTGCCGAATGATCTTCGATTGAAACGGCCAGAGACGCTGACTGAGCGGGCACCGACGGAGGAAGCGCGCGTTAGTTCCTTCTCTCGCCTCAAAGCTCTCACAGCTGGGGCAACATTGCTGGGGTCGACGGCGCCGTCATATCACGCGAGCGACGTGAAGGGCGACTCGGGACTCGGGGCGCCGTTACGCACCCGGTGAAAAAGTCCCTCACGGTGATGTCAACCGTAGGGATTTTTCCCTATCTCGTAGGGACGTTTGCTGTTCTAGTGCGCTTTGTGGGGACGTAGGGACGGCGCGGGGACGGTGTCTAGGGACCTTTTGTTAGAACGACTGTGTGCCTTTTTACTGCCACGTTTACTGCCGCTAAAGCTTTGAAAAGTTCTGCGTCACCGTGCGGCAACAATAGCCTTCGCCCTCTTGGCTTGCTAGCCAATCCCCGACGCATCTTGCGTGTTCTTCGGCGCCAGGAGACCATTGCGGCCTGGTGTTCCATATTTATTCCGACTGGTGTTTTTACCGCGTCCAAAAAATGGTCCCTCGATTTTCGCCTGGCGACGTAATGGTAGTGACACACTGTCGCCGGTCGCGATCCTGGCGATGTGCTAGCATCGGTGGCTGGTGTGGCAGACGCCGGTTCCGCTGCAGGTCGCTCTCCAGTTAAACAATCCACAGAAGCTTCGGCAGTCAATTGAGACGCCGTGACGACAGCTCCACGCAAAAAAATGGTTTCAAGAAGTATGGCTGCAGTAAGCGAGAGATCCGTTTCGAGCCGCAGAACTTGTCATGCGAAGAATGCGCACATCTAACTTATTTTCACGCGTTCTATTACTGTTTTTATTTAACAACCTTTTCTTGGACATCTTATATTCGTCTGCTTGAAAGCTGCGGCGCATTCTTCGCGTAATTTTTCTTTTCCTCTGCGTAGGGACAAGGGCGGGGACGTTTCGTGCCTGATGTAGAGACATGTAGGGAATAGTAAGGATGAATGTAGGGATTTTCGCGAAAAATACTTGGCATCAGAGCCGCGAACGTGGATGTCGACGAGCGTCGACCGGTTTCCCGTGCGTTTGCGGCGGCCGTTGTGGAGGGAAGTCGTCTGGTTTTTCGCGGACTGCAGTGCACGGTCTTTGTCGCAGCTCCTAGAAACAGCCGTGTATTCCGAGAATGATGCCAAAAAGAGCGCCAAGATACATCGCTACAATCTGAGGTGAGGTGAAACGCTTATCGGTGCATTCTTGGCAAATCTGTGACGTGTTTACATCGCAGAGAAAACGAGGGGTGTCGTAAAAGAAGACGCAAAAATGGCTCTCTCAGAGGCATAGCTTATTTCGGCTGTGGCAGACTGGGGGGAGGGGAGTGGAAGTTGGGTAGAGGGGGCAAGAAGGGGTTACGAACACACTCCCATACGTAAGAAGACATCCTCGCAGACTCTCACACCCACGGGCCCCCGTCTATCTGCCTAGCCATGCGAGCCACCCAGAGTGCCTCAAGTTCCGCTAATAAAGATTACGATTATTATTACCGGTTGATAATGCTGGAGTTGATGCATTCGTTCCTGCAATCGCGCGCTTGCATGCATACCTGCATACACGCATGACAACATCTATAAGCCTAAAAACTGAGGATAAAGGAAAGACGAGAGGGCGGGGCGACGTCAGAACGCCGAGCGCTTTTGGATCGACGTGTGTGGTAGAAACAATGGCAGCTAGCTTTAGGTCTACCCCCAATCAATCGAACCAGAGCTCGGCGTCCTGACGTCCTCACGCGCTCCCGTTTCCTCTTCTCTCTCAGTTTCTCGGCGCGTACATGTGTAAAAATCGCGGCTGTCAACGCAAGCAAGCGATCGTCATTCTTTCTTTGTTTTTTCTCTTGAAATGGAAAGGCGGTTACCACATCCATTGGGTAGAGTTCTGATAACAAAAGGTTCATTGAAGGCACTAACGTAAGTGGCAACCTTGATGATCGTTCATTTCCTTTCTGATGTAAAATGCTTTCAAGAGCCGATGTGTTCGAGCGAGCAGGGTCGGGCAACATAGACGCATTCATAAAGAGGTGCATACATGCATTCATAGATGCAGTCGGGGCAGAATAAGAGTTGAGTTGATGCTTTGCATCCAGTGCGCGCTTTCTACCTTTGATAACTCTTCGTCGCACGCGCAACAAACGCTCGACGGATGGCAACGAGCGCGTGCAGGAGGCAGTCTTTCCCCTGCATTCTTAACCTTTCACACACTATAGATATATATATGGGTGGTTTCATCTCAAATCGTGCAGGCAAAAAGGGTCGAATTTTTAATTTCTATGAAAAAAATATATGTTATGGCGCCGTTTTTAAAAACGCAGTCGCCGCAGACCGCAAGTTCGTCGGATTTTTTGTTCGCGACTTATGAATTTTTAAAGAGGCCGCGGCGAAAAGCAGTGTTTTTCACACCCGTCGTGGGTCGGATGTTTCGCTTGATCTCCCGCCGTGGATTTTCAGTCCACATTATATTATCTTTTTTAAAGCACTCTGTGGACACATTTAAAAGGCTCCAATACCATAAAATAATTTTAGGCGTTTTGCTTTTTTTCTGTAAAAATGTCAAAAACGCCCCCTTGGTCAATTGTTGACGAACTTTGACAATTAATTACTGGCGATCTACTTGGGTTACATCAATACTTTTTATGTCCACGGAGAGCCCAAAACACGTTCTTTATATGTATTATAAAATAACTTGGCTGTATAAAATATTCTTTGCGGTACGTTTACGTTAATGTTATGTGAAAACCAAAAAGTACCATTTTTGAAATTGATTTTCTCAAAAAACCCATTTTTTATTTTTTTTATTTTTTGTTAAAATGTAGATGTGATAGTTTTCTATGCGAAAATCAAGTCTAGAAAGTGTATATATTGTTTGTATGTTTTATATTTAAGCATCAATATCGTACAAAAACATGTTTTTACGGCACGAAATGGACTTACGAATCGCGCGTCTTCACAAGCTTGGAAATAGTTTTTTTATTTTTTTCAACGTTCCCACATAAAAATGAAATACAGTATTTCCACCCTGTTATATTTATTTCTTATTTAAATTTTATTATAGGCGGCAAGCTACATTGGGAGGAGTTCCAAAAAGAGAAAGCAACACTTCTTAACAGACCAGCAGGTGTCGTAAATTTTTAACGTGTAGGAATCGGCAGACGTCGTATTGATTCGGGGCCCTCATTGGCCTGCATGAACGTCCCGCCCTTTCGGAGCCAGCAGATGACCACGACCTTTCGCGCTCGTTGTGTTAGATGGGACGGCCCGTGACAGTAAAGCGAGCAGCGCACCCTGTGTCACGAGGAGTAAAATGGTACGATTGTGTCGTTGACGCGGCGAACAGTGACAGCCACCCAGGAGGAGTCAGTCAGACTATTGCACAAGGGAAAACAAAGGAATCGTTGCCTGCAAGGATGAGGACACCATGGCCTTACAATATCGACGGTCAACAACTGTTCTGCCAGCCAAAACAACGCCGCGTGCGCGCTAAAACCGGCGGCGCGGGACAGAAATCCCACAGACGCACCCACGAAGATGGGCCGGTTTCGTTAGGGATGTGGGGAAATTTGAAACCAGCCATCCGTGCATGCGTGAAACGATACCGCCTGTTTGCCCCAGCTTCGAGCGCCCTATCCTTACCTTGAAACGGTCGTGCTGTCTCTCTCTCTCCGGGGAGATCCGATAGCACCGAAGGGTTATCTATTAAACTTGAGGAAGAAAACGAGAAGGGGCTGTTTAAGTTTAATTATCCCCACCAACCCGCTCATTCTGTCCTTATAAAGGGCTATCTCTTTTGGAAACAGCAAAGCCCGGAGACTGACATTAAAACGAGCGTGTTGGTAAATATACTTGTGTTTGTATTTTGCCCGGAGACTAGTTGGGTCGAAGTCAGCCTCCTTGTCAACTATAACCGTTTGTGAAGAGTGGGCTTCTCCCGAGATGAAAAGTCAGCGCCGGCTGATGTGCTCTTTTGAAAAAGGGATGGGGAAAGAGAAAGTTTGAGTAACTGCAGAAACTACCTCGAAAGCTCCTCTCCCGATATGAAGCTTCAGGCATAGTCTCGGTTACCTTCTCGCGCATCGCCTGCTCGAATCTATTCTTCACTTTCTTTCGCACAGCCACTGTTCCTCACAGCCGTCGTGGATGTGCGTAACAGAGGGAAAAACAGATTCGAGCATCATCTGGACGCCGTCCTCCTGCCAGAGTTCAGTGTCGTGGGACCGACTCGTGTGTGTTTCTTCGCCCCGCTGAACTTAGTTTCTCGGGTGCGTTTTTGAACGTTTTTTTTTTTTTTCAATGTTTTCTTACTAACTGTTTGTTAGCACTGTTCAGTTGTTGGGTTTATTTTGTCATGGCGTAGCGGCCTAGGCGATGATGTAGAGAGCGTGTTCGCACGCATTTGGTTGCGTCCCATTTAGGGAATGCCCGGAGGAGTTGGTTTATCTTCTTGCCATGTGCGGCTGAGTTTTCCCGTCTTTATTAAATTATTGATTTTTTGTTTGTTTTACCTTTACGTGCCGTCGACTTCTTTGTCTGACTCTCCACCAGGCATGGACCTATCGTCTTGCCACCACTCCAACCTAAATACTTTATTTTTTTAACGCAATTTTCGTTAAGATCGCAGTTGGGCAATTTAATTCCTATTTATTTATTTTTATTTCCTACCCCTCTCCATGACACACTCTCTGTGTGTTTCGGAACGTTTCTGTGTCACCACTTTTGTGTATTACGGAAGTGAAAGGACATTCCCTGGTGACCTGTGCGATGTGCGGTGAACAAACCCCCAGTGTTTGGTTTCGGAAAGAATTGTATATAACATATCGACGGATGTGGTGACTTTCTTTGTCTCAGTAATATGACAGCTATTAGCTAGTCGTGCTGGTTTACTGTGAAAGATTTATAAATCGAAACAATACAACGTCTGTGCCTTTTGGTTATTCAAAGTCTACAAGGCCTGCTGATTTGGTTAGATATGTATCTCGTGGTTCCCGCTCTTATCAAAACATACATAAATATTCAATACCACAAAATTCTTTTATAATTGATTACAAAATGCAGAAGAAAATTCAAGAAAACTTTTTCACAATTCATAGAGACGGATGGGTCGGAATGTCTGACTTGGGTCTTGCAAAACAAAGACGTTTTTTTCCGATATTGAGGCCTAAATATAAAACATACAAACAAAATATACACTTTCTAGACTTGATTTTCGCGTAGAAAACTATCACATCTACATTTTAACAAAAAATAAAAAAAATAAAAAATGGGTTTTTTGAGAAAATCAATTTCAAAAATGGTACTTTTTGGTTTTCACATAACATTAACGTAAACGTACCGCAAAGAATATTTTATACAGCCAAGTTATTTTATAATACATATAAAGAACGTGTTTTGGGCTCTCCGTGGACATAAAAAGTATTGATGTAACCCAAGTAGATCGCCAGTAATTAATTGTCAAAGTTCGTCAACAATTGACCAAGGGGGCGTTTTTGACATTTTTACAGAAAAAAAGCAAAACGCCTAAAATTATTTTATGGTATTGGAGCCTTTTAAATGTGTCCACAGAGTGCTTTAAAAAAGATAATATAATGTGGACTGAAAATCCACGGCGGGAGATCAAGCGAAACACCCGACCCACGACGGGTGTGAAAAACACTGCTTTTCGCCGCGGCCTCTTTAAAAATTCATAAGTCGCGAACAAAAAATCCGACGAACTTGCGGTCTGCGGCGACTGCGTTTTTAAAAACGGCGCCATAACATATATTTTTTTCATCGAAATTAAAAATTCGACCCTTTTTGCCTGCACGATTTGAGATGAAACCACCCATATATATATATAAGGAGCGGGCGACACGTAAAGTGGACGCGCCGCTCTGTCTTCGCACCTAGAGCCGTTTGCACCTGCTTGGTCGCGCCAGCAACACCGGTATCGGCATGACGCCGTGTGGAGGTGCGCCGCCCGCAGCGCGCACTTTGTAATGCAATGAATGTGTTCGTCTTGGCCGCGTCTTCACGCAACCGCGTGTTTCTCCATCTCCGCCCGGAGTAAAGGTTTCCTACCCTGATATTCCAAAACCTACCCGCTTCCACCGTTGCTTCGCATATGTTTTCATGTGGTTTGACCCGCATGACTGCCAAGAGCTGCGGGCTCAATTCTAAAAGCGTCAACGACGGTAGCACGCCGCCATGTTTTTAGTGTGTCCATAATGCTGAAAATGCGCTTCCGCGAGATTCTTGTGGCTTTGACGGTCAAGCAACGACTACCGCATGACATTCACCAGTGCCAGTCATTAATATAGCCTATACGAGAAATGGCTTAACTCTTATTTTGTATCAAATTGTTCTTCGCTCACCCTGTGATCAAGTAAGGCTATTAGAAATTAGATAATCGCGGCTGTTTTCGCTAGCCCATAGAGAGGATCTGCGTTTTTCCCTTCTTTCTCTAATGCAGTGGTTCTCAAACATAGATTCGTCGGGGACTCGCCCAAGTGATGAATGACGTACCCCATGCCAGCGGGGAAAAAGGGTGGGGGGGTGTATAAGATAACACAACTAATTGCAACGTGAAGAGGGTATTCTTTACTGTTATAGGCAGCGAAAGTAAAAAGCACCAAGTCAAATAATGAACGATTGGAGATATTGTAACGGCTTTACCTTTTATGAAGGAAAATAGCTTGTGCCACTTGGTCAAGGTAAACAAAAACAATACTTTTTCCGGAAAAAGCAAAATGGGGAGGGGGGGCGAACCCATTTGAGTACGACTGCTCTACAGTTTAAAAGAGGTTAATACCGACTGTACCGCCGAATGTTTTTTTTATCGGGGTGCTTAGGTAAGTCGGTATTGACCAGAAACTATACATTGTCCGCTGCTACACACGATGTCCAAGTAAAATGCTACAGATAATAGGAGCCGCGTACCATGGCTTCGCTCTCTTGTCGCAAGCAGAGCCATTTATGCTGAGAGAGTTGGGTCGACGGGTGGAGCTTGTGAACCGCTAAACCTATCACTAAGACGTACCAACCTCGCAAAAACACAGGATCGAAGTCCGTTTTCGTTTTGCCACTCCCCTCTGAGCGAGTCCGCTTAAGTCCGCGGAAACGCCGGTTCGCCATTGCGTGGTCACATTACTCTGAGCATCTGTTGGACACGAGAGCTGCGTCAGTGTTCGGTGGAAATCCGGATCCAATCACGCGCTTTTTGTCCAAGCAACGGCGACGGCCCATGCTGCGTGAAGTTTCTCCTTCTTTTTTTAAGGTGTATTGTTATTGATCCCTAATACCAAAACTTACAAATAAGCTTTTTTTCAAACAGACATGCCTTGGCAAGAAAACGTTAGGCAATTAGTGCGCGGATTCGCGGTTTCTGCAACTTTCCGCTTTGTTCACCTGCTGGTGTGGTGGGAATCTAGAATAGAAAAGTAATTTTTGAGACAAGAGGAGAGTATGAAAAAAGTTAATATTTTGGAAATCGGTCCAGGTAAGTAAATTTGAGCCCATTGATTGTGTGGGATGAGCCAATGTCGTTTACGTTAACGAAAGACCCTTTTCAGTGCGATGGCATGACACTGCAGACATAAGTGGCTAACCCAGCGGAGTCATCTGCTAAGGCAGTATGGCGGGTAAAACATTTGATTGCCAGATCTCTAGTCGCGGTTGCTAGACTGTCGACATGTTCATAAAAATTCCAAAGTCTCCCCGTCTCTAGTCGCTCTAGTCGCAAACTTCCGATACTTGCATCTAGGAAAACCACTATACATGTTGCACAATTATCAATCAAATCTGACTGCACGAGCTCGTATAAAAAACACAGATATACAGGAGCCGTACAGTCCCCACAAGCCCGGAGTAACGCCACGCTAAAACGGCTTAAAGCGAAGAGCTCTCGAGGGACGTGTTTTCACACATTGCGCCGCAAAAAGAGACACAAAATTATCATTTACAAAATAATTAGATATCACCATTCTAAGCAAAGTTCTTATGACGTCACCTGTAGTTCTTGCCGGTTTTTTAAACTGAAAGTCTCCACAGGCGGCACAGAAAAAGTGATGAAAAACATTGGGTGCAGGGTCACTCTTTGGGCTGTATAGCTTGTTTGCAGCAGATGGCAAGAAGTTCAATGGTGTGAAATTAAGGTTGTAGAAGTTCACTCCATCACTGCCTCAAGAGCACGATACAAAAAAGGCTCATTCAAACTTGCGACTTGAAACAAAATAGCTACTTCACACTTATCACTTGCAGCAGTCGCCCGAGGACTAGCGATATGAGAGCAGCGACCAGGGTTGCAAAGTACCTGGGTTCAAGTAACTGGAACTCGGTATCTAGGTGCTTTGTTGTACCTGAGGTACAAACCTAGGTTCTTTCATTTCTCGGTATCGGCATCTGTATCTTAGGTACACTTTCCAGTAACTTATAACTAAGTGAAGTTACTTTTTACAGGTACTTTTCTATTCACTCGTCAGAAGAGCAGAAACTATAAATCTTGAAGTATTTTCTCACTACAATGTTCCGTGATTAACGTCGAATTGGGTACGACCTGGGAGGCATGGACTTGATCGAACGACGTTATAGCCAACGAAGCCAAGCCCATGATGTTTCATCAAGCGACACTTTATTGAATGGCAATGTTCATTTGATCAAACGGTGGATTTGCGATTACGTTCAAGTGACACCAATTCACTGAATCACTTCGGAACTCCGTTTAGCAAAAATAGTGACCTGCTTCCTTCATCTCAGCCCGAAATCGACTTCATTTCGTGTTTGAAGCTCCTCTGACATCTGTCCAAGGGTGGAGATAACTCTAAAGTTGTCTGCAGTTTCTGTTGCTGGTATCTTGTCCTGGTGGTGGCTCTCTTCTGCCAAACATACAATATAATTGAAAATAAGTTATAATTACAATCGTAAAGCAATTTAACATCGCGTATAAAATACAATTTCCATTCAATAAATTAGACCAAAATTTTGCAGCTATCAAGACTGAAAAAATTCCGAAAGAAAAAAAAAAACTTACTTTTCTCCCGACTAACAAAAGAAAAAAAGCGAGGAAGCGTAAAGCCTTTCGCTTGTCGTCGCGAAGTTTAGGTGCACATGCACTCGACACATGCGTTTCTTTATGCGGCCGACGTCTTCTGGGCCCGTCGACGTTTGGTCGGCATATGCTGCCCTTGGGTGAATGTTGCGGAAAATATTGCGAGTTAAATATTCGTGAGTAAACACAATCAATGAGTATCACTCTGAAACTGGTCATTCGTACAGTAATGCTAATACCACTGTTCCCTTAGAAATATAAATATTTATTCATTACACGAATCCACGAGCACGCGTATCAGTAACAGCACAGTGTATTATAGATAACAACGCCGGTTTTACTAAGCATATTACGTATCATGAATGTCGGTGACTTAATCCAGCTCTGTACGCGCACTCTCAGAAAAGACTGTGAGTTTGCTATTCTGCAGACCAGTGAAAGAGCCAATCACGGTAAACAATAGAAGGATCCCAGCTCAGAATATGATTTGGTCGGAGCAACGGAACTTTTAGAGTGGCAATGAGCAATTAAAACTTCATGCACATTGTCCCAGCGCACAGAGCATTTCAAATATCTAATCGTATTATAAGATTTGTTATTTGCTGGGATCCTTCGATTGTTTGTCATTATTGTCTGTCTTGCAGTTCTGCAAAAAGTAAACTGAATCCTTTTTTTTTAGAGCGTGAAACGAAAAAGACGATTAGAAAAAAAAGTCGGAACAATTCCTCATTACCAGGTGTAGAGCCGTTGAAGTTTGGAAAGCGAAGCTTTAGAAATATATATGACTTCGGACAAATTAGTCCTCGACACATGTGAGTAACAAGAAAGGTTTATGTCAGGGGTGGCCAAGCTGCGGCTCGCGATCCGCATGCGGCTCTTCGCGTGTTAAAGTGCGGCTCGCGGCTCCCTCCCCAAACCACCCCCTCCCCTGCCTTCCTTCCGGTCATACGAGCACTTTTCCAAAGAGAGAAATGGAACGCGTTTTAAATCGAAAGACAGGTTTAGGTTTGGCAGTCTTGTGCTACTGATACCTTACATAGAGTCGGACTGCTTTTGACTCTGATAGACTATGGTAGTTCGGGTTTCTTTTATTGCTCTGGAGAAAAGTTTGCCCCCCCGCCCCATTACTCGCGGCTCTTGGAATTTTCGTGCTTTTGTTCGCGGCCCTTAGGCCGGGTCAGCCTGGCCACCCCTGGTTTATGTCATGGGTTTTTTGCATAATCATGCAATCTTTCCTCGCGAACCAAGATTATACTGACTCAAGGAACGGGCCAGAGAGAGGCTTTAAGGGGGCGGGCAATGATTTTTTTACTCTGCGCAAAATCCGCTTAGAATGAATCCCTGACGTTAATGACCTATGAAACACTCGTTCGTCTTTCACAACACGCAATAAACGTAGCCGAAAAAAAATTAATAAGAACTATCAGCGTTCATTCCCTCATCTCGCAGCCAGAACAAGCGGCTACGTGATGGGGAGCCGATTATATGCCTCCAATGTTGATCACAGCCACGCGCTGGGGCTTGGAAAAGCACGGGACACGCGCTAAGCTCCAGGAGCTATCGGACACGGGCCGCTAGCCGAATGCTTGTCGAGCTATAGATTATAACGAGCCCAATTTGAGTGCGCGCGCAATACTCGGGTTCAATCTATCAGCCGCATACAAATATCGTGACTATGCCGACACAGCGACCCCCACGCAACGTCATCAATTTTCTTGCGAAGGAGAGATTGAAAGAAAACGTTCGCTTTCCTCCTTAAAATTACATCGCGACAAGGTAATTTCTTGGTATGTTGCGTGCGAGTATGTTTGGGCCGCACTAGTAAAATTCGAAATCGTTTAAAGTGAAAAAAAAAATTCAATTTTGTATTGTTGCGTTTCCCCTTGAAATGTGTTGTATGTACGTTTAGAAATGGGGAAATAATTTTGTCTTGAAGTGGCGTTGGGTGACTCCCCACTGTAGACGGGCAATTTCGGTGCGGTACGCTTGGCATACTGACTGAATTCTTGAGTAACGCAAGGTGTGACTTATTGTAACGGACTTCATTCTTCTTTGCTTCGTAATTGGCTCTTCGGCTTTCTTCTTTTGGTAAATGCGACCTTCTCATTGGCTGCGGAGTGATAATAAGGGGCTCGGAACTAGACACGTTCTGAGTTTCTTAAATTCCCAGTGAATATAAATCAACACTTGCTTTTATCCTTCTCAACAGAAGAGTCATCTTGTCACAAATACTCAGCCTGGCCTAAAAGTTCTACATTGGCCACCTTTTTCTTCTTTTTTTAGGAGATACCATGTCATCCCCCCTCCTACCGCACGTGTCCGATGGATCACGGCCGAAATCCAACGATGGGTCGACAGAGCTTTCACAGCATCGGCAGAACAACTCAGTTCCCGAACACTCCGAAGATAGGCCGCAGAACAGCCCGGAAGAGGCGGAAAAGTCTCCCAAGCCATCGTCTGTCTGCGAGAAGCTAAGGGGCTCAGTCTGGGGCCTGACTTACGTCTATCAGACATTTTGGATCGCAGCTATCAACTCTCTACTCGCGCCTTTTTTTCCAGCCCTCGTAAGTGTACGCAATGCGAGGTCGAAATTCTAACTTGATAAATCGGCGGGATTCCACCGCACAAAAAAATATTTACGCACTAAAATAACCCGTAAAAATCAGAGACTTGGCTTCTATCGTTTCGCAAAGACGTCTTTCACTGGTCAAATTAACATACTAAAATTTCAATTTTATACTCCGAATATAACTAAAACGATAATTCGTAAACTGAATTTCTCAGTGGTGGAGAGCCCTATTGAAAATCGCTCTGAGGGGACTTCAGGAATTCTTTAAAGGGTGTGAAGGGGACTTCAGGAATTCTTGTGATGTTTGAAAGGTGCACCGATATTTCCTGGTGGGTTCGTTGGCCCCGTCAGAGGCTCTCCCGAAATGTCTGAAGTCCCCTTTACAATGCCTTGAAATGTCTGAAATCCTGTCAAGAACTTTTCTAATGGGGTCGGGAAAACCTTCAGGCTTCTTGAGATGTCTGTGGGCAACGACCTAGGTGGAGAAAACACATGTCGCAGAATTAGAACGTAGCTACGTATTGTTCACAAGGGGAAAACAAATAATTATCTGGAGAATGTCGATCATATGTGTGCACGGTCAGTTTTTTATTACTGCTCTTCTATCAAACACAGCTGGGCTCCTCGACCCGTCTGTCACTGGCCGGGTCTTCGGTCGCCAAGGGGGTTACGGGTTCGATCGCCCCATGTGGAGAATTGACAAGGCGCGGCCCGAGTGTTGTTGGCCGAGCGGCGTTTTGAGGCGAACAAGCTTTACTTGTTGCACTAATAATAATAAAAAAGGGCAAGCCGAGAGCAGCGCGTTGCCCAAATTCAGGGACGCTGGGGAGATTCCGAGGACGAAGCGGCAGCGACTCGTGCCGGGAACCGTTTTCCCCGCGGGGGACAGTCCCCAAAAAGGGAAAAAAAATAAACAAAACCATTTTGCTTTTCACCAGAGTCGGAAGTCCTCTCTTTTTCGTCGTCGCCAAAAACACGAACAGGCAACTCAAATCCCCCCCCCCCCCTTTTACGATGCCTACACACACACACTGCGCTTCTCTCCGCCCGGCAATGGGGAGAGGGTGCAATACCGCCAGTTCCGGACAGCACGCTTCTCCAATGGTCGGCGGGAGAGAGTGGTGTGAGGAAGCCGAAGAAGTCAGGAGGCCGCTATAGCCATTTTCTTTCGGCTCGTGGGCGGTTTGTTTCTCACCGCCATGGAGATCTGGAACGGACCGGTTTCCTACATCCAGAAAGGTAAGCACTGCTTTGAGGGCTCGCCCCTTGGTCTGTTTTAATCCGTGCCGTTTCTTCCTTGGTTCCGCAGGTGAACCCCAGTTCGGCGTTGGCCGCCTTCAGCACCGCTCGAGCGCCATCGTGTTCAGCGCATTCAAGGAGATGGTGGCCGGTGTCGGCCTACTCGCAGTGCCTGCGCACCGGGATCATAACACTGTGGGTCCTGGGATCCTGGGACGGTGGATGACGGCCGCTGTCCCGCCTTGTTCCTTGCGCCTCTTCGTCCGACCGGCCTCATATGCATCCAGCCAGCGAAAAATACGCCGAAGACGCCGGCCCGACGACATCGTGGACGAAACCGTGACTGTGCTCGGAATTTCTCAACGGTGACGGGATCTGCTTGCGATTTCGTGGTTTTCGCTAAACGTGCTTACTGAGACTGTGTATGTGTACGTGAGGTGCACCTGCTCCGTTTTATTAGCTGAACTACCGTACATCAAGAATTTACCCAACGGTACTGTGAGTACTTTGAAAGATATTTTTCGTTGTGTTAAAGTAGTTGTTCCTATTTGATATGATCTCTTTCGTCGACAGCTGCTTGCGCCCGGGGCCCGGGTTTGAACAAGCGGTGGTTTTTATCGCTTTTTGAGTTTTAATGCGCATGTAAAACGAAATGTTCGCAATAAATTTTCAATAACGTTTTGAACTGAATTTTTGTCTGGTTCACAGTCATTTGGGCGTCTAAAGGGTTGATGGGCTAAGAGGTTTGGGTTGAAGAGCTGTGGGGCTGGAGGGTTTTTTCTGAGGGGTATACCTGAAGGGTATTTTTGAAGGGTTTTGAAGGCCTGTGCGGTCCCATAATCCTTCAAGGCTGATGGGCCCTTTAGAATTATTTTCAATAGGGAGGCCACCGCATGGAAGGAGAGCGAACGACGGCCATGTTTTCCAAGTTTATTGAGAGAGGCGCCCTCTCTCAATAAGCTAATGCCGTTAAGCCTAAACGTCAAGCCACGGAGTGGGCGCAGGGTGACGGACTTCGCAAGAACCCTCTTTCAAGCGCGCGTTTCAGTTCGTGTTTCTGATATCTGCGAAAACGCAAGCTGATAATTCAATTCTCAGGTCGAGTTCTCAGCACGGCGAGCGTCAGGCAATAGTGGTGATTAAAAAAATACGCTACATACCGCTTTACAGATCAGTTACCCTTATTATAAATTTTTCCTTGCTTTTAGCATCCGCTTCCGCAGACTGACTCGTCTCAAAAGACACGAGAGGCGCCGGCATATGACGGTGAGCGCAGGCATGTGCGCTCGCCGTCATATGCTGGCGAAATTTCACCTCTCGTGTCTCTTGAGACGAATCAGGTGAGCGCACATGCCTGCGCTCACCCGTGCTTGCCGGCATTTGTGTCGCCATCTTTGAATAACTTGGGAAATATGGCCTGAAATGAGAGTTACTGCGCAGGCGAGCAGGTGAATGATCACAGCGAAAAAAAAACTCGAGACAAGGAACGAAAAATTAGATACGATTTTGTGTTTGTCCCCCTTCTTTCGTTCCTTGTCTCGAGGTGCTTTTCACATCAAATATGGCCGTCGTTCGTTTTCCCTCCGACAGCTGCCGCTCCATCATCGAAAAAATCAGTTTTTGAATTATCATTTTAATTATATTAAGGGTAGAGAATGGAATATTTAGTGTGTTCATTATACCAGTAAAAAGACGTATTTGAGAAAAGTCACATGTTGATATATTAAGTGTCGCATTTTTATGGGCTATTTAGGTGCGTACCGTTTTGGGGGGCCACGATTTGGTGGCCGTTGTTTTAACAAATTATAATAATTTTAAAATATATATTTCGAATTTGAAACATATCGTCGTCCGACGTAGTTGCGAGGAGGTGTATGGGTTCGATGGAGAGGGTGTTGATGATCGAAACATACCTTCGGTTATATGTTATCAATCTCTCAGAAACGTTAGGGCGCACGAGTGTGACTCGATTATTGACAAACTAGTTAACTACATATGACTCTTTTTTTTTTTTTATTTGAATTTATCTTACGGTGCAAACTTGATCAGAGATTTCTCAAAAAAAAAAAAAAATTACGCCATTATTATTCTCAAATTTGCAGCTACGTAACGTCCACCTCGCGGTAGTCGCTGAAATTCAGGTATACCGAAATTCTTGCACCGAAGAAAGTCAGCGGCCGATTCGTGAATGGACGGCCAGTAATCTGGGTCACCGGATTGCAGCGAGGGCGCGTCACCTTCCGCAACCTGTTTGAACTAGTTGCTTTCGGTGCTTCTATTTTCCCTTTAGTTTCCGTATGACTACGGCCACCAGACAGCCTTAAATCTCCACTCACGTGTGCTAAGGAGGATGTCCTAATTCTAAAATATTTTGCCGAGCTCTGATTGGCTCAGATTGGAAGGATCGTGAGTAGACGTCAAGGCAGCTAGCATTGAGGTCTACGCGCTATCCTTCCAATCAGGGCTCGGCGTTCCGATGTCACCGCAAGCCCTGCGCAAGAAGCAGACGAACTTGCGCTCCGCATAGTTTGCTAACTGTCATGTTACACTCGTTCCCTGACGTTTTGACAGTCATCTAAATAACCCAGAAGAAAACGTTTATTAATACTTAGTGCCTCTTTTATATAGTATTCGGTGGCCACATTGAAGAAGTGACACCGTTGTTGATTCTTTATAGAACAGGTGGCGACTTACTGCTTCAATGTTCTGTTCATATGGACTTGCTTAGTGCTGCTGTGACAGGACAGAAAATGTTAAGAACAAATCGTGTTACGCTGGCCGTGTATGCTGAGTGCAGTGGCAGAAAGATACTGAATGGTAAAGCGAAGCCTCAGTTATAAGTTAATCAGTGTTTGAGGACTCAACTCCTTAGTACCAAATTAAGTATATTTATCTGCCAAAAATAATTTTGTTGACAGGCGGCTTCAAGAGGAAACAACACGTGGTTGTTTGGTGCCACGTTTTCGGTGTTCCACGTCTTGATGCTGCCGGGGAGCTTTCTGGCCGAAATTCTGGTATGTCATTGTTTGGTTATATTGAAGTACACAATATTTGCTTGTAGCGTACGCATTCTTGTCATGTCACGACAGACACTAAATGGATACATTTTCACACGCCAACTGCTCTCGGCCGCGTGTTCTTTTAAGGTCATCTATATCTGCGCAATTAAAGTCAACATTTCGGCAATCAAAACAATTTTTTAAAAAAATCTCATAAAGTGTTATTATTGTTGTTCTCATTTATTTACAGCTTATAATTTATCAAATATTATTGGAGTGGCGAGCGGTGATGCGTGATCGGCCTGAGGCTTGAAGACACTGGCGTCCGGTAGAAAGAGTGAGGGTAGCAGACGTTAGTATTATGATGCTTGGAGCGCGTCTCCGACTGGTGTGCGTACCGCGTCCAGAAAAGTAGTCCCTCAATTTCCGCCTGATGACGTCATACAAGTATCGTGCATTCGCCGACCGCGATCCTGGCGGTGTGACAACAGTGGAGGTGGATACGGCAGATGCTTGCTCTGATGTAAGTTGCTGTGCTGCCGCCGGCCGTCAGTGGACGGAGACCAAAGCAGAAGAAGGAGAGAACGCTGTGACGAGAGAGACCGTTGCGTCCACTCGTCCTTTTGGCCAGACTTCTTACGATCAACCACCAGAATCGTGACACCCGACAGTACGAGACAACACGGCTCCCTTGAGACAATGTTTTGCCCCATCGGAATCCCTTTCAATGCACGGTCAGGAAGGGCGGTAAATACACCAATCGGAGAAGCGTCCCTGTCACCGTAGAAAGTATCTCACTCTTTTATATAGTACATCTCG
Organism: Ixodes scapularis; assembly: GCF_016920785.2. Lineage (NCBI taxonomy): Eukaryota > Metazoa > Arthropoda > Arachnida > Ixodida > Ixodidae > Ixodes > Ixodes scapularis. The sequence continues at coordinate 43,506,196 of NW_024609857.1, read as the reverse complement.
TACGGCTTGTGAGGGGTTCTTCCTGATGATTTTTTTTTTCAACGTCCCTCTTTGAATAACTTAGCAGCAAAAATGAGCACGTCGTGAAATTGAAGGCACATACTTAAAAGCGTATTGTGCACACAATTCATCACCCGTGTGCGTTACACAAACATACATCAAAACGTACTAGTGAGACGCTCACCCTCAAAAGACGCCAGAATGGTTTTAATTAAATACCATCGAATCACTGCCTTAAATAAAAATGAATCCCTGTGAAAATTCTCTTCGCCCTTTTCTAACTTAAGTACTCAAAACATCGCGTCGAAAGGTATCAAAGATACGCTATCTGTAGCTCCAAAATTTAGATGCATGCCTTAAGCTTCGTTGTGGGATCGCTACTCTTGACAATAGTTTATGAACAATTTTGGCATCTTGGGTTTGTTTATATTGATTCGTATAGAATGTGGGTCATGATATATATAATGAGGAAAATTAATTCTTGACATACGCTGCCGTAAAGCACAAAGACGTGAATTAAAACAATGTTTTTTTTTATTCATTATGTTTGTATGTGATGGTGTTTCAGATAATCAAAAAATCACTGAAGTTTGCCTATCTGATAGCAGTTACAGGTTTTACTATCTACGCTTCTCTTTGTGGGTGAGTTCAAACGCAACAAACTGCGAGCTCTCTACTCTCCGTATTAATGTAATCATGGGCACTGCAGAAGCGTGTTAAGGTGCAGCCTGTTAACCTTGTTTTGGGGGAGCATTCTATCCACTGTATTGCCTACTTTGTAATAAAGTGACCACATATAGTAGCTTATATTTTGTAAATGCAACAGCCAGAGAAATGCTATATGCAGGGTGCTCACTAGATGCAAAAAAATTAAAAAAACGCCGCTTGACATAAAGAAAGATCCTTCGTGGTAACCTAGTTTTTTGGCGACGGACGTCAAGTGGAGAGTGGAAAGTGAAGTTTCGTTAATAAACAATCTAAAATTCACCCTAACATCTTGAATGTGTACCCTCGCTAGCACATTTCAATGAGAACTTTGTTGCCTATGGTCAAGGTATATCATAGCTGTTGTTAGAACCTTTAATACTGAATTCTGATCCACGTTGCTGTCTGGCAAAGTTAAGCCGCGAAGAGACAGGTAATAATGCTGCAAGCAAAACAGCGGCGGAATTTTACCCGGTATCGGCGTCACCCTTCACATCGAGAGCGGGAGGTCGTCGCAACCCGACTTAAGAGAGGTGCGTCATCTAATGGTCATTTGGCCGTAAAAAGGCGCGCCCCATTCTGCTATTTACTCGAGCGCGGAGCTTTCTTACACTTTTCTTTCTTTAGTTTTGGTGTGACGAACTCTAGGCAGTATATATTCGCCAGTGAATAGCGTGGAGCCGAATTCTTTTGTCTTAACCCTAAAAACAGATATATAATATTCTGATGACGGGCAGACAAATTCTAGTTGGCACATGGCAGCTGACCAATTTTCCTAAGCTCACTAATGGTTCGAAGTAATTTCGCAAATTATCACACTAAACGTTTTACCTGACGTCTACCACGGTCGAAACATACACTATTAAGAAATGCTCACGCGTTTATACATTTCTGCAGAGCGCCGGGATTTTCGTATGTCATGATTACATGTCTGCAAAGCGCATACACACAATTCTCGCGTGTCCTGAATTCCGTGCGATATTCGGTTGATTTTTCGCAGATGTATTTCAACCTTAACGTGTGGTATATGCTAACTGTCTCCGCACATATAAGGCCTCGACTTAAAACCATTTTTTTTTGCGCTTCGTCATGCGCTGGACATGCTCAATAAAGTGCACGGGCAGGTGCTTTCGAGTATACTCTGCAATTATCTTCAATACATTTGGTTTGCCAGGGCTATGTATTGGATTGACGAAGAAAATAGTTTTGTAGGATTTGCCATATTCAACGCAGCCTTTGGTGGAACAGCCATGGCGATCTTCCTTGTCTCAATCATCACTGTCTTTACCTCAGACAGCAACGGAGGACTCTGGATGGTGAGTCCATACATGTGTATAATAAACCTTGCGTAATACTACGGTCCATAGATTACCTGGTCTATGAATAGTGTCGTCACGCTATGGAAAAGGTTTCCGTAGAGTCACGTTAAAGCACCAGAGGTGCGGTGCCAACTCTAGGAGGCAACCGATCAGACCGATCTGATGACCTAACGGATAGGCTTGGCTTCGAAGAAGCCACCATCAAGAAAGTTGTCGGATGCGGCAGCGTTTTTATAAAACAACCAGGACGCGCCGAATGTATGGTCTGTTGAACACGCCATCCATGCTTGATAATTAGAAGTCATATTTTTTCGTAATAATATAAAGGGCGCGGGAGGGGTGCTACATCTCCTTTACAAAAATATCAAAAGTGTTCATCATGTTTTTTTTTTTTCTTGTTTTTTTTTAACTTTCTCACTTATTTTTACATTTTTGCACTCCTACTTGCGTCAGCGCCGCTTTTGGAGACGAAGGTTACTAGAGCGCATACTTAAACACTTTGCTTGAAAAAGATATAAATCAGAATTACTCTCGCTTAAAAGTATTGAATTAGATTACTTGATTACTGGAGACAAAAAGTAAGTGGCCGTTTCTTATAAAACTAAGCGTTACTCCTGCTATCCTTTAATATTTTCAAAACAACACCGCTTTCTGCCGTTTGTAAAACGGGTCTCTCGTACTGTCTATTATAGACTTAGGATCCCCTAATTATTAAATGCTTCTTTTCTAAGTCTACATATTTTGGTAAACCAAACTACTGTCGGAAATTTCGTTTGAGGATTCCATGGCCGGAAAATTGTTCGAGCACATTAGAAACGGGAGGGGAAAAAAGTAACCGTTACAAATGAAGTTCAAAATTAATCAGCTTACTGCTGTGATTAGTTCCTAAAAGTGTAATCAAATAATTACAAAATTATTGCAAAATGTAATCGATGAGAAGTTATTTGATTACTTTTAATGAGTACCGTTCAAGTCTGTTAGGATGTAAGCCGCCGAAGTCTCCAGATCAGTACCTAGTTTATTTTAAAATGTAGTTATACAAGAATCGCCCTCAGCAGATACCGTATGCGCCGAAAGAAATTATGGATACTGACTGCATAACGCCAACTAAAGTTGCCACAAAGCTGTAGGTTTAGAGTATCGACAGCCCTATACCCCACTGTCTGATGCCGCCAAGAGGGTCGTTTGTCCGTTCACATGACATGACATTTGTTTACAGCTGCCAGCAGTTCGCGGGCGACGTGCTTTAGGTCCTTAGAGCAGCACTGCACTGTTTGCGGCGTTTGCAGTTCAAAAAGGCAACCGTTGACCAGTAGATACAATCTGCAAAAATCATTGGGGTATTTTTTTTTTTTTTGCTCTTTGGGGATTGATTTATCAAGCAAGATGACGGAACGCACTTATTTCATTTTTCGCAAGGCACGTCGGCGAAAGCTGACGTCGACTAGAAACATCTATTGCACGCAGAATTGTGGCTGTAAACTAAAGCGTGAATTATTTAGTGGTCCAAGTGCAAACAAAGGCAACACAGAGAAAAGAACGAGGGTTGCATTCTCTTCAGTATCACGTAGTAAATGCTGCACGAGCAAGGAGGAGCATTGTGGAAATTACATTCCTCGTTGTGGTCTACTGTCTATTGGTCGCAAGGCTCCTTGGCCTTTCTGACAACATTTCATTTTTCCCGCTCTAATGGCACTACCGCACACCAAAAAGGGGACAAGTGATTGCCAAAGAGATTGCTCCAGTTGACAAAGGTTCAAAATCCATCGGAATGAGTTGCAATTATTTCGCCCGTTTCGTTTATAGCTTCTACATACTGGAACGTGTGAAAGTCACTAAGGGTTCACAAAGACGCGAGTCTGAAGTTTATTTGATGCACGTAAGGAATTTTTATTAAAGCCAGCTCTTGCGATTACCGGACGTCCTGTAAGAAGACAGAGTCAAGATCGCTCCGAAAGGGATGAAGGGGGAGCTGCCCTTATGAAACGCTGAATAAATGGGCAAAGACATAACCCGTTCAAGCCGTTCTAGTTATTTTAAATTCTCATTCTAAAGGTCTTTCAACGTCGCATTGGTGACAAAACAGACTTCAGACATATCGGCGTAGATATATTCTCAGCAAATTGAGTTGTTCATGCAATAATATTTGATTGCGTAATGTGTTTCAATGATGCGCGAATACCTCTTTAGGGCATAAAGGAGAATGTTTCAGGGGTCGGAGCTCTGCTTGGTCAAGTCGGCGGAGGATTCTTTATTGACGTGAGTAATTAAATAATGAGAAAAATTGTATAGGTGGTCAATTTAGTAAGAGTATCTGGTTACACCTCAAAGATCCTGACGACATTCACTGCTTTCATAGCACTGGAAATACCCAACGCCATTCTTCGCGTTCACCATTGCTCTTGTATTGGGCATTCCATTCATCAAAGTGCCTCGTTCCGAATCATTGGACGAAAAAGACGAGTCCACAGGCAGAGCTGACCACGTTAATGAGGAGTGCGATCAAGGTAAGATAAAAACTCTTCCACTATTTACATTCCCTTCCAATAGTGCATTGAGAATCTGGAAAACGTTTGAATTGAGGTGGCACATTCATTCGGCATCATGCTTCTCTACAAGGTCATCAACCAACACTCTGCTCTATTGTATACGTATTTTATTGTAAATAACTGATCCCTTGACTGCATTTCAGGTCTTGTAGAAAACAAATCTGGATGACTCTAATCCTTTGTGGACATTGACATTTGAGCATTGCGAACACACAAATGCATTATTTACTGTTTTCTTTAGAACGGCTACATCTTCGTTTAATCATCTGTACCTTGTTTTATTTTTGTTGCAATAAGTGTTTTTTTTAGAGCTATGAGAATGTTAAATTATGGTCAGATGGTATGGTTAAGACATTAAGCTCTTAAATTCTAGGAAAACATTTTAATGTGAGAGAAATAGTGTCTTCGGGGCACAATTGTTTGTTTGTTTTGTTTTTGTCTACCAGGAGACATTGGGATAAACGCCACGCATTCCCATCTTCGCCACAGTCAGCCTAAAAATCGTTACAAATTGCTCTTGGACCCCATGTTCCTCGTGAACATCGGCAATATAGTAATGGCCTCGTGTCTCGCCGCCTACAATGAAGCCACCCTGCAGCCTTACCTTATTCAAGTACGAAAACAACTTTGGCGCATATAATATCAACTATCTGAAACGGTCTAAAGAGTTTATTTTTGCGAAATACATTATTTTTCATGCACCAACTCTGTACGACCTGTTTTATGATCCAGTTCAACTTATCCAGTACTGAAGTTGGTGCCGTGTTTACTGTCAAGTCCTGTGGGCAGTCATTCGGATCACTAATAGCCGGAATGCTCACAGTTTACAAGGTAACTGTCTTCTACGTTTATAAGCTTGTGCAGTCGACAAAACACTTTATTTTTGAATAGCCATGCCCTTAAGGACATGAACAGTTTTGGTGCCGATGTTTAACGATGCACATTCGTTCTGGTTTTGAAATAACGTGCACCAGCACCGCTTTGAATGACAGTCATTACCCTGGACCTTTGAAAGATCTTTAAAATGGAATCGTAAACGTTGCTGAGTGCGCCCGCCACCCATCCTTAATTGCACTCACTGGTCTTAAATAAATACAAATAACCCGAAAGGCGTGGACTAAGAAATGTGCCTTTTATACGTATATATATGTTTATTTACACTAACTCAATGAAGTATACATTTAACTGGATAAAGAAAACTTAAAAATAGATGTGTCAGGTTTAGTCATTGTGAGGTCGGCAGTAGTTATGCAGTAATGATACACGACTAGATACCGGTACGATGCTCATCCAGATCAACTTAAAAGTTAACATAAAGCAAGAACCCCAGGCTTCTCTATATACTGATATTTATTGCGTGCTCAAAAATACTAGAATGGTTTATATGGATCTATAGCTACCAAAGCTACACTGCTAGAAGAGTATTCCCTTTTGGGGGTTTGCCTCAGGCGTATGCCAGAACCTAGCGAAGACGACGACACCGTGCTTCCTCATGACAGTTGGACTAATTACAGCGTCTTGTGTGCACACTACGGACACTCATTTACAAAGTGGTATTTGTAACAATACTGACCTCTTTTTTTATCCATTGAACCGGCTAAAGGGGGAGTAGTGACTGGGATTTCGAATGCATCACGGGGATATGCAGCGGCATCGGAGGGAAAATGACAGCTTGTCCGGCGTACTATAAAAGCGAGTACTTCTTATAATGTACAACTGCATATCTTTGCTTATAATGGTGTTCATTTGTTTTCAGATGGAACAGTTTTATATTATATTTGGCTACGTACTAATTGCCATAGCACTACTTATTGTAGGCCCTGCCTCATTTCTGCCATTTCAACCGTAAGTGCAATTTAAAAAAAAAAAAAGAACATCACTTTTCCTCTTATCTTGGCGGATGTATCTGGTCGGGTATGTGAATGCAGCCTGACTTTTGAAACAAAACTCATCTGACAATATATATAGAACCTTTGCAAGTGTGCGCATAATAGTAGCTGCTGGCTACGCCAATAATCCGAGTTTGCCATTGTTTGGGCGCATACTCTGAGCATTTAATGGACACGAGGGGTGCGTCAGCGTTCAGCGTTGCCTAGAATCCAATCACACGCCTCGCGCCCGAGAAATGGCGACCGTCAGTGTTGCTGAAAGGCTTTCGTCAAGGGTCTCCTCTCGTAGTCGTCTTGCCGTATGGATGAACTTTCCAAACATTTGCAACTGAAGGCGATTTCTTTTAGTATCCGGTCAATTCTTTCAAACCTGAGTCCTTTCCTACATTAGTCTGACTCTTGCACGTGAAAGAAGGTGGTGTAATGTGGTGGTAAAGTTTTCCTCGCGCACAGTACGTGACAAGTTTTTGTGTGCGGCCAGGAAGACGAAACTCAACACAAGTCTTCTAGGCTTCGAGGCAAACGACCTACTGTACGTAAATGAAAATCTTTGTGTTGAGAATAAGATTTTGCTTAGTAAGGCTCGCCAGGAGAGGCGAGACAAGAACTGGAAATTTGTTTGGGTGAGACAGGGCAAGATTTTCATGCGGAAGTGTGAAAACTCTTCCGTGCTGCATGTGACGTGTGAAGGGGACCTTGCGAGAGTTGTGTAGTCGTCATAATGCTAGCGCCCTGTTCTGTGTTCTTAGGATCATTATGCCTTCCACTTTCCAACAGGTTGACAATTTAACGCTAAACCGTGATTCTTTTTCTTTGTTTCATAGCAATGTACGCAGTCTAAGAAAAAATCTAAATCAACTACTTGCATGTATTTCACGGCACCAACAAACATATGATATAATTGCAGTAAGTGAAACATGGCTTCAAAATACTGAAACGGCTCTTATACCCGGGTATATATTTTCCTCCCTTCCACGGGTCGCACGTACAAGGGGAGGTGGCGTTGCATTCTTTGTGAAAGAGGACATTGTCTTTGAAGTTGGACATACTGCCTCTATCGGTGATGAACATATTGAAGCACTTTTTATTAAGCTTCCTTGTAGTCTGATAAGTGGAGTAGTGTACCGTCCTCCAAGCACCGCAATGACACCTTTCTTAGACAAATTCGAATCGGTTCTTGTACAAATAACTCATAAGCATACCGGCCGCATTGTAATCCTTGGAGATTTTAATATTGACTTGGTATGGGATACGCACAATGATTATACTCTACTTCTCGAATCCTTTAGCTTACACAATATTATGCGTGAACCCACCCGTATTACTAGTACTTCGAGTACGTTGATCGATCACGCGCTTTGTAACATCGATAGCGGTGTGTGTGCCGGAGTTTACTCTGATCCAATAGCGGACCATCTGCCTATTTTTGTTGTTTTGCAAAACCAGTCGTCTGTAAATGCGAATCTTTGTCCTAAAATACGCACCAAGGTAAACTATGTCCTACTTCGAAGTATATTAGAACAAACAAATTTTTATGCTTTGTATAATCATGACATCAACAATGAATATCAAAACTTTGTTCATACTCTAAAAAACGCAGCAATTCAGAGCGCTGAAAGTAGGACAAACAGCAGATATGGAGAGCCGGTCTTCCCTTGGATGACGATCGAGTCAAATTTTAGGCGTACTGAAAGAGAAAGACAGCTGGTATCGTAAATGGAAACAAAACAAAAGCAACAAATATTATCTAGGACAATTTAAGCGATTAAGAAACGCATCTGTTTCTCTTATGCGGAAAAGGAAACGGCAATATTACTCCTCTCTTATCGAACAGGCCGACGGGAATGCACAAAAGATTTGGGACATGGTTAATCACGCACTCGGCCTTCGCTCAGATCGACGTGTGCAACCCGAACTAGCCAACCAGGAAATGGTAGACAATTTTAATGACTACTTTACGAACATAGGTCCTCTCCTAGCAGCACAGTTGCCACATGTGATAGTTTCCACGAGGTTAACGGCTTCGGTTGTTAATACCTTTGTCATACAGGAAATTGAGATGGCTGAAATTACGTCTACAATTAGAAGTCTTCGAGTAAACGAATCGGCCGGGCCCGATACCGTTCCAGTAAAATTAATAAAAGATAATATAGACATTTTAGGCGTTCATTTTCTACACTTGTTTAATCATTCATTGGAAAGCGCAATATATCCTGATGAGCTCAAAATAGCAAGGGTTGTGCCCATCTTTAAAGAGGGAGATACTTCCGAGCCGTCTAGTTATCGACCATTAACAGTATTAAGTGTAATTAATACAATTTTTGAAAAAATAATTTGTAAACACATTCAGGAATTTATAAGTAAGTACAATATTCTCTGCTCTAGTCAGCACGGATTTAGGCCGAACAGATCTACCTCTTCCGCTGTACTCGTGTTAACTCAGCTTCTTAATAAGGCTCTTCATGAAAATAAAATTGCTGTGGTTGTTTATTTGGATATAAGTAAGGCTTTCGATACAGTTAATCGCATAATACTATTGAACAAGCTTCATGAGTACGGTTTTAGGGGAAAGATATTAGAGTTATTTCGAAGTTATCTTTCTAAACGAACACAATGTGTAAGGATTAATAGTTTTATCTCTACACCACAAACAGTGCTTACAGGGGTACCACAAGGCTCTGTTTTGGGGCTCATTCTTTTTTCTCTCTACGTCAATGATTTTCCTTCTGTTTTATGTCAGTCTGAAGCACTCATGTATGCAGACGATACGGCATTAGTTTTTGTCGGGGACACAATAAGTGAACTACAAGGTAAAATAAATGAAGAATTAACAAGGGTCTTAACGTGGTTCACTAGTAACCAACTCACACTTAACATAAAAAAAACTAAGTACACTGTGTTTCACTCTAGGAGAAGGCAAACAAATTCTGAAGAACTAGCTTTATACTTAGATAACGTGCAGTTGCTGCATGTTTCCTGTTACAAATATTTGGGTGTCTTGTTTGAAACCGATATGCATTGGAAGAATCAAATTAAAAACATATGCACAAAACTTGCACACGGATGCTACACACTACTAAAGGCTCGGGAGTTTTTTAATTCGTCTATACTGCGTATTCTATACTTTGCATTTGTACATAGTCACTTGAATTACTGTATAGAGTCTTGGGACGGAACATACGCCACGTATTTAGAGCCACTCAGTCGATTGCAGAAAAGGGCTATGAGACTCATTACTTATTCTAGATATACCGAACCAAGTAGTCCTCTATTTCGATCAGTTGGTGTGCTTCCACTAGACCTCCTATGCAACTTAAAAATAGCTGAAACAGTATTTAAAATAATAAAAACTAACGACCCACTCCCATTACAGATATTTAAATTACCATTACGGAATACGAGAGCTGCAACAAATAATCTGTTTAATTTGCCATCTTGTCGAAATATTTATGGAGAAAGGCTTATTGAATTCAACGGTGCCCTGGTATGGAATGATATCCCTACCGACATCAAATGTAAACCCAATATATTGCCATCCTTAAAGAAGTATTTAATTAAATTGCGAGCCAATGAATAAGTTCAATATCATGCCCTATATATTTTTTTTCAATTAGTATTTATGTTGTTTTGTGAATACTTTGATGTGTGCGTACATTTGTTTTGTTTGCCTGCCGCATTGGAAAGGTTATTTCTAATGTTGGACCCGCGACTAGCCTCCACGGCTATGGGTCCAAGCAACGATTGTGTATTTAAACAAAAGAATAACAAAGGAATAATAAAGGAAAGGAAAGGAAGGAAGGAACTATGTTTTATGGAAGCTTTTTTTCATTTTCAGGAGCCTGACCCTCATCTACGTTGGTCAGCTTCTGATCGGGCTTGGATGGTCTGCTTTGACAGTCTGCTCTATTACACATACGCTTAGATATGTCACGTAAGTCAAGTTACCCAATTCCCCTTGTATTTGACGTGCTTGACAATGACAAGATCTAGAATTTAACTTCGCAAAATCCTAACCGTCTCTCAAACACCGAGTTAGGATGAGATCTTGATATGCTTTCGTTGAACAAGTCGCGGTCATTAAAATGTACATATTTTAATGACCACGATTGTACACAACTGTAATTGCTCATTAGAAAATATTTTACAATTAATTCACTTTATCATTCACGTTGTTTGAAATATATGTTTTACTTGTGCCGGCTGGCAGCACGAGCAATATTCATATTGTTTGAAATTTTTATGCCATATGTCCCCGTTGGCGACTTAATTGCAATATTAAGAGAAGGAGCCAGCCTTCTTTTCTTGTCAGTAAAAATGGGCATTATATTAATAATGGTCATTCTGAAACAAAAGTAGAAAAGTATTGGTATTGTCGTAAAACACTTTCTTGATTATATAAATGAAACATACCGACTTTTCTCTTCGTGTCCGTTGGACGGCGTTCTGTTATCCCACAGCGTGAAAACCAAACTCAAAAAAGTATACTACGACGGCTAGATAATTTTGTTTCTAAATCCTTGCATCTTTTTTCTTTTTTTCGTAATACGTTCCGCATTCACAAGATTTAAACCTTATTGCCTCTAAACTCCACTCTGTTTGCGAAGAGGCCTAGACTAACTATGTTTGTTTAAGCCACCTCCGTGTCTGGGTGGATATAGGCGAACCTTGAATCTGGAGGTCGAAAGGGTCAGACAGAGGTGACGGTATGTCGCGCGATCTTAAAGCGTTGGTGTTCAACGCATGGTCGAGCCCTGCCACGGACACCAACATTCATACTGGGCCTGAAGAAACGAGCCGTGATCAGTTTCTGGGATGCTCGGATGCAGGGATGGCTCTTGCTGTGTAGGTGGTCGAACAGGGCACGACGAAACGCTGGTGGCACGAACGGTCGGCGACACCACTTGACATCTCGCAGGTCATTGTTACCGTTTAGAGAAGTAGGGGAACGTCGACGAACTTTAGTCATTTAGTAGAGATACGAAAGCAGTGCAGTTCGGGATCATCGCCTTGAGCTGTTGAACTTGCTAGGGCCTCCATGTCGACTGTCTGTTGTGACAATGAAATAGTACCGACGCGGGATAGCGGGTTAGCAGCTGTGTTGTTCTTGCCGCTGCCATAAGCAAGATCGACGGTAAACTCCGATATGAAGCAATGGCGCCTGATCTCACGCGCGGTGTAGTCACTGTGCTCTCGATTGAAGGCGAACGTCAAAGATTTATGATCAGTGAGAAGAGGGGAGTCCTGACCCTCAAGGAAGTGACGGAAGTGCTTGTTGGACATAAACACTGCCAGAAGTACGCGCGATAAGCTACTGGACTTTTGATCCGCTTGCTTAAGTTTGTAAGAAATGAATCCGAGTGGCTGCTAACCAGAGATGTTCTGCTAAAGAACTGCACCAACAGCGACGTTCGATGCTTCAGTGACCAGTCGTAGCTCTGCGTCGGGAACGGGAAGAATCAGCATCGCCGCCGCAGCAAGCGCCTTCGTCGCTAAAAAAAAAGAAAAAAAAAAAAAGCAGACGGTTAATATTTGTTTTGCTCAAGAGATGAAAATAGTTGTTTCTTGGTGGTAAGTCGGTTGATCAGTTCAGCACATCACGGTATGAATCGACGATGGAAATTCTTACTTTACATAAATGACATCACAGCAATTCCAAGATCTTCCGACCTTATCATGTAACCGGATGATGCAAACGTGTTTTTTTATTTCATTGTCCTCTGAATAATTCTTAGAGTTGGCGACAAATAGCTATCTTGCCGAACTAGCCGCATGGCTTCAAGGAACTAAAATTCAACTAAAAAAACAAAAAGTATATATTATTCACCCCGATAAACAAAATCAATATTACGAGTATATTTGTGCATTTTAAAACTGAAATTATATAATGAGGGAGAATGCAGAAATTTCTGACTTTCTGGTTTAACTAAGAGCTCAACTGGAATTTACATGTTAATAAACGAAGGTCTGAGCAGTCCCAGGCAGTTGGATGTTTATATAAGATAGGAAACCTAATACCAACATGGGTAAAAAAAACATGTTATTGTGCTTTTTTATTCAAAACTATATTATTTGTATTTTAGTCTGTGGGAACGACATCGTCCTTGTGCTACAACGCACTACATCCGTTGCAGAAAAAAATGTTGCGCTTATTGAATAACTACAAGAGAAGATACAGGAACTTCACACTGAACCGCTTCTTGAAAGGCATGGCATATTGAGGGCTAATTAAATTTATGATTAAAAGTTACTAAGCTGATTCAGCGAAATACACAGGTATAGTTTTAGACAAATGCAAAGGCTACGTCCACAAACTTGTAACATTATGGCAAGCAAACAAGACTACCATGTCATTAAAATTCTTAATGACACCAACGACCATGCTGATGTTAATACCACGTTTAGTAAATTTAAAAAAGGAGCTTAGGTCACTTGTGGTTGGCAGTGGTAACATTTCATGCCTTTTTTTAAATTCTGTAGAAATTAATTTTCCTTGCTTTCTGCTAATTTGTAAAAAGCGTATAATCGATATAGACTGCCTCTATCCGGTGAATCGAACGTAAATTTCAGTTCTCTATGCACTTCCTTGAACTTTTTATGGCTTTTGTGTGCATGATCTTCGTCATTTTGTTAATCGAAAAGCGTTCCGAAAAATAATACACCTATCTGAAACGCCTGTCTACTCCATTCTCCAGAAAAAACTCCTGTAATGTCCCTTTGCCTCCTGACAGGTAAATGGTGCATAATGCTCGTGATTTGCATAAACCTATGCATATTCCTTCTTTCTGTTAGTATACTTTCCCTTTTAGCGTGACGTGTAGGGAGAATAAATAGGTTCGTATGAAGCCTATTAGGTATTTTGTGCTGACCCCATTTGATATTGAAATTTTACTGTGCCGTATGCCATACATCCACAATTTTCCCCATGGGATGAAAAAGATCGCAGAAAACCTGAAGTAACAGTGGCCTTATCCGCCCTTTCAAGATATAACGATCATGCAAGACGTTGAATGAACCGAAAGGCTACACAAAAAGTCAAGCATCATGTAGCGTGAAACACAAATGCAAGACCGTTGACTGTAAAGAAGGAGTTGTATACAAAATACCGTTGGCGTCTGGAAAATCAGACATCGCACAAAAGGGGGAGAAGTATAAGCGAGAGACTAATACCCTAGTTACACTTGTGCTCTCAACTGTCATTGAGTCAACGAGAGTTGACTCAATCGCGATCGGCCATAGTTACACAGCCACGCCAACTGTCATCGAGCCGGTATTGACAGCTGAGTTCCACCGAGCTCCCCTACCTCAGTTCAACTGAACGGACTTCCCCAACGGAGGTAGAATGGCGCCTGTCCGCGGGACCGCTGCCGTCGACCGTCATTTGCGAGCCACTTACTGTTTTGGAATGCAGGGGGAGGCGTCTAGAAAGAATCGTACCAGCACAATATCCATGAAGCAATAGGTTTGGGCGTACAAGCTGCCGCTAAAACGATCCCGGCTAGCCGGCAAGCCACCAAAGGAGCGAAGATGGCGGCGGGACCAGCTGTCTAAATGGACAATAGTAATGGGTGCACCCACCGTAGCGGGCGGCAGCTTGCACCACCTAGCCTAAAATATGCGCAACCTAGCGCTGAATCTGCTTTGCTACTCATGGAAACGGCGCTAAAAGCAACAAGGTATTGAACATAATGTACGATATACTTATAATAAATAAAAAGTGTCTCCGAATAAATTACTTTAACAATTATACTGATCACGTGGCACAAGAACTAGTTTTGTGTTTGCATCAACTGGGTTATAAAGAGCCGTGTAAGACCATCTCTGTTCAGTTCAGCTCAATCACAGTAGGAACCGATAAATGTGATTAAACTCAACGACAGTTCAAAGTGCCCGTGTAACTAGGGTATAAGAGAGCACAAATACGCGATCGGGCGGCTGCAAGCACCTGGTAACCTCGCAGCACACTGTGCAAGATGCAGCTGCAAAGCTTCCCTTGGAACTACAACCATCTTATATAGATCAAGAGACAGGATCAAGCGTGAAATCATAAAAGCTTTTCACATGGCTTCCAGAAGGCATGGTTCGTGCGTTTGGTTGCATCGTCGGTCCGAAAGAGAAGCAGGTTGAACGCTAACCTTAGCTCCTGTGTCGAGAAGCAAGAGATGGACGGCTACCTTATCGACAACGTAGAAAAGCGGCTTTCCTGTCGACCGGTGTCACTTGGTGCCGTCAGTGCCTGGTCTTTTCGACCACCGAGAATGGTTGGCTGCACTTGCGGGCAGTGCTGCCGAAGGTACAGTGGTACCAACATGCGCTCGAGGGAGGGTCTGCCTGACCAGTGTTCAGGCAGAAGGTTCAGAGTGACGTCAGTGGGAACGCGAGCTCCTTGGATGGTGGCGTCGTGACGAAGGTGCGAGGGCAGAAATCTGACGGCTCAAGGTATCAATATGGTCATCGAGCCGAGCGGGTCTTAAGTCATCCTGTGTTGCTGGTGACTTACCGGTGACTGCGCCAATGCTAGGCGACCTCGAATAATCAGCGGCTCGGTCAGTGAGTTCCTCAATCTTTTCTAGCGTTATGCCTTCTGCGGCAGGTAGCACCAAGACTATGTCTGTGGAAGGTGCTGGAGAAACAACTCCCGCAGAGGGTGGCTGTTCGGGTTCTGGTCTTGATCACTCAGCAGCTGACTCATTCGAATGAACAGTTGGGAGGGACGCCTATTGCCAACGTCATCCGATGTGAGATGCTGCTGTTTCCTGCTTCGCTTAGACTCGAACTTGCGTTCGATGATGGCTGCCTTCAGATGATCGAAGGGGTTGGCGGGTTCCGGCGTAGTGAGAATGTCGGCCAGATTCTTGGCGACGTCGACTGGCAAGGAGGAGACGACGGGAAGGTATTTCGTCTCCTGACTGGGGATATATCGGAGACGGAACTGGGCTTCGACTTGCATCAGCTATACGTGAGGGTTTTTCGCACAAAATGGTGGAAGCCGGATGTTTTGGACTGTAACCGCAAGAAGGGCGTCGCTGTGAGGAACGTTGGACTGGCCGGCAGTATTCATGGCAGGAGCACGGTGGTAGGAGGGAATTCGATGCCAGGTCACCAATGTAGGAGCTGGAGACAACGACGACCAGCTCAGACAGCGGCAGGATTCATACGGATTTTAATTTGCTCGCGCTCCTGAGCCATCGCTGCTTTCTTGTCTTTTTTTTTTTAGTTAGCGGCCTGAGCTGGACATGAGGGTCTCTACAAGGGTTTGACGTGTGCATGAAAGTTATAGAATAGAGGGAAAGTTTGAGGAGACGTCATATGTCTTTCTCCGTCTTCATTCACAGACTGACATAACTTATGAACGTTGCACACCGGCTTACTTGCGCTTTTACGCTATCTAAATATTTTCTAAACTTTGACATCTCTCCCCTCTTGCGAGCCTCGCCCCCAGTCTACAGTACTGTGTAGATGATCCTAAAGTGAGCTCATAAATGCCAACATTGTATAAAGCCAGGAGCTGTGTGGTATTGAGTCAGTCCATTGCATACTAGGATATGTAACGGGACCACGA
The DNA here is from genome assembly GCF_016920785.2 of Ixodes scapularis. Classification (NCBI taxonomy): domain Eukaryota; kingdom Metazoa; phylum Arthropoda; class Arachnida; order Ixodida; family Ixodidae; genus Ixodes; species Ixodes scapularis. The sequence continues at coordinate 43,490,175 of NW_024609857.1, read as the reverse complement.
ATTGCGTTTACTTTTGTTTGGAAATATTAAATTTTGAAGAAATATTTTTATCACTTGTATTTCAGGAACGCGGCTGGATACCCAAATGATCTGAAAACGACCAGCTTCATCTCCAGTTCTGCTTGCCGGTGCCTGCTACTTGGGTAAAATACACCATCTTAACTTATTAATTTTTGTTTCGTTGCCCTTTCGCATGCGTAAAGAAATTAGTAATTTGTGATTGTTTTTTTATGCTGCACATTGATGCAACTGTTGGTAGTTGTTTAACTATTTTATCAGCTTCGTGGAATATTGTGAGAAATAAGAGTAGCAGGCGAGTGTAAAACTGAAAATGAATTTTATTGAGGCGAACTTAGTCCTATATTAACTTGATGAGAAAGGAACCAGCATCTTGCGTTGACGACGGAAGGGCGACTGTACCGAAGCAGCGCATTTCCGCTGCTTTTATACACGTGCCTGGTTTTGTTAAAGTAGCTGCTTTTATACCAGTGGCGTAGCCACTGGTATAAAAGCAGCTATTTGTACAAAAAAAAAAGAAGAGCAGAAAAAGTGCAAAAACAATTTGTCTTTCTGTTATACACCATACTTTCAACTTACAACTTTGTTGCTTCCCTCCAGAGGAGAGGGGTAGGTAGAAAAAAAAAGCCTGCCGTCGCTGGACAAAGATTCTTCTTTGTCAAGCGACGGCCTTTATCAAGAGAAAAAAGAAAGCCCGTAGAGAGGGCCGTTTACTTCTGAACGCTATAAAAGCACTTTCCTATGTGACTGACACCACAAATTTAAAACATTGAACTATTAAATTTAATCTATATTATAGATCGATGCGAAAGGTGCTGGTCCAACTTCAGGCAAATAACATCAGCAAAGGAACATGTCGTGCACGAGCAAGGGCAGAACAGCGTGGTTCCACTACGCATTTTTGCTGGGAGGGTATTGAGGGTCCGCGAAAGCTGTCGAGACAACAGGGAAGTGTCAAGGAATAAGCTGAGTGAAAAACTGAATTACCCGGAGCTTGGAACTGTTATCAAAAAAGGAGCAGTTTTTAGGAAGAAGGTATGGTAAAAGGACTGGCATCGGGAACGATAAAGATAATAAAGGGGTATTCACACGAGGGAGAAATCCCGGGGATTTCTCCCCGGCACGCGCGCATCACGAGATCGAAACGCGAGGCTTTTGCACATCGCAAAGCCTGACGTCTTCGTCGTGGGATGCGCGTGCCGGGGAGAAATCCCCGGGATTTCTCCCTCGTGTGAATACCCCTTAAACCGGCTTACGCTTCTTTTCAAAGTAGTGTTTTCGCCGTTTGAATCAGGGCACTTGCTGAAACATGTAGGGTATCGACTTCCGTGTGGTGATGGAGTGCGCCAGAACGAAAAATTACAAAAAATCATGGGGCGGGAGGGAGGTAGGTGTTCTAACTCCCCTCGCCTCCCCCCCCCCCCCCCCCCCCCCCCCCCCGTCCCTCACCCCTTGCTACGCCCCTGCACGCTTTGTTCAAAAATGTTCCAACCCAGACCACTAGATTACTGCCAAAAATGGGCTGGAACTGTCCAAAAAAGTGCGCGCTAAAATAAAATATGAAACGATCCGTGCCGGGCGTAGTTCAAAACCGATTTCTCGACATGGCAGCCGCGTGCGTTGCCAACTCGGCTACGCACGCGGTATTATTATTATTATTTTTATAATCGAGGTCCACACTTTTATCCGCAAGCGATGACGCTTATTTTGTGTGTATCTCAAAACCTGATGTGCTTTCGTTTTATTTTTGTTTTCAGCGGTATGATTATGCCTCCCATTGCTACGTTTATTGTCACGGGCTACGGTTACCGGAAAGGGTCCATGTTCATGCTGGGTACACTGTCAACTTTCGTAAGTGCCTACGATATCAATGCAATTACCGTGTTGTTGCTTAAAGATATCCAGATGAATGCACATAGTTCGTATCGTCACTGATTATCATGTCCATCAAGGTGTTGTAGAACTGGCTAACATTTGGTAAGCTTGGCCTTCCGTTAAGCAATTGTTTTTCGGGTGATTCTTTGACATGCATCAGTTCTTTTCGTTGTTACCTTATCTTGTATTCTCCGAATACTTAGGAGACTAATGAACGTAAGATGGAAATTTTGTTTGCCTCATTTATCAATGAACATAAAACAATTGATATTGCCACGCGTGTCGCTGAGCGAGCGCGTGCGTGGCCGAATGGTTGCCGTGCTTGGCTGTCGCGCGGAAGATCCGGGTTCTATCCCAGGCAGCGAAATGTTCCTTTATTTATCCTTTCTACTTGGCGTTCTCGCAAATTTGATGCCATTCACGTCTGACTCACATTATCTGCAGGGATCAAACAATGCTACAGCTCCATTCGTGACGGTGGCTTTTTGTTTACTCGGTACAGCAATTAGTTGACAGGGGTGGTTAGCGGCTTTGAAGATGCGAGAACCTTCGTGGACAATTTCTTCTTAATCTTGATTTCTTCCTCTTCATCATTATTATCATCCCTATCTTCCTTAACTATCACATCTCCTAACCTCCTCGAGCGCTTGTCTCTTTTTGGATTTCCTGATAGCAGCCTCCCAATAAATCTTTCCCTGGATCTGTTCATCTCGTGCTAAAATGTATACAGCTCAGGAAACATTTTAATTGGATATATGTATCGTCAAAGACTTCAGTTGGTTGCACTATACAAATATAAGGTATCTGTCGATTATACAACCAAAAATTACAATAAAGCCTTTTCACAGGGAAGAACCATCTCGTGTCAGTCTCCAAAAGCCTCAATCTTTCCGCACAAATGGTGATGATCAGAGAACAAGACAAGCTAAATGAAGTGCACTTGATTGACCTCCCGAATCAAAGATGCCGTGCAAGGGCCAACATGTTAGAATCAATTCTTATTTTTGAGGTCCATGCTTTTGAAGACATGCTCTTTTTCTGGTGTGGACAAGCTTTATAATGAGGCCATTAAAGGGGTACTGAATCGAAACTTAGAATATACCTCTCGCGTTCAGAAATAAGTTAAACGTTCTAAACTCCATCTGCTAATAACAATCGCACGGTTGTATTTGAAACGGATGACTATATTTTTCGTTCTAAATGCTCGGTTCTGGCGAGCGCTTCAAAATCAGGTATCGAAGAGCATGGTGCTCCTCGGTACATCCGTCGACCCCGCGACTTGCCCGCGACGTCATCGGCCTCCCTAGGGCCAAGTGCATGGCCTCCGAGATCCCGAAGCGCACGAATGTTTCTCCGACCGTCCCAAACGTGCGGAGAGGGTGTAATCGGAGAAAAAGAAGGAGGCGGCGTCTCTCCGCGGGGAGGCGCTCTCAACCAAGTCATCGACAGCATGGCGCGAGGGAGAACGGTCCAAGAAAAGTTTTGTTACATCGAGTTACTACAACTTCTACTTACAGATTTTTGTGTATTGTGGTAGAACGGTGAACAGCTCTTCTGGGGAAGTATATAGACAAGTTGTGATGCTTATTTAATTTGAGGTATTCATCCGGACGTGTGGCGGCAAGCGCTACAAGCGCGCCTTTTGATATATTTGACTGCAATCTGCAGCCTGTGCAAAACCCCAGAAAAAAAGTTAGCTCCGTACATAAAAAGTTTGGAGTTCCCTAAAAAAAAAGAATGATGCTGCACTTCTTTTTTTTTTTTAATCTTTGCATGTTGTTTGACGTAGATTTTGAGCCTGAGCACGAAGTTTGATTCTATATAGTGCAGTCCGTGTGTCCCTCTTTTAATACTTTTAATATTAGTTTTTAACATTAAAAACGACCACCTCGCAATGATTTGCACCTTTTTTTAATAAACTTCGTGATAAGTGTAGGTTAAAGGTGGGGCGTTACCTTCTAAACATCTAGTTTTTGGCAGATGTAGCACAGAGAACCGTATTCTGTTATTCACCTTGTAATGTCATTTATTTTATATGCAAACAGAAATTGGGATTTAAAGAAAAAGAACTCTGGTTAATTTATGAATTCTAACCTTGTTCCAACCTGAAACAATGTTGGAACCGGGAACAAGCTAGGAAAATCCTTACATCATTGTCCCGTTAATATGGACACGTCATATTATGAACGATTGTTTTGGGGAATGCGACAGAACAGCACATGACAAACCAGCACGCGACAAAGCAACACGTTCAAAACAGCACGTGTCAAAACATCACAGCGTCAAAACAGCACGGCGACAAAACAGCACGCGTCAAAATAGCGCGCGACAAAACAGCACAGCGTCAAAACGGCACAGTGACTTAAGAGCACTCGCCAAAACAGCACGCATCCAGAAACTTCGAGCGTGCTCTTCACCTAGAGCTCTCTGCGCGAATAATTTCAAACCTCATTGTCCCATCTATTTCTTGCCTCTAGGTTATAAAAAAATGTATTGCGTATTTTAGTGCTCAACAAACTCCGCAACCCTAAGTGCAACATACCATCTAATTTGGCTTTCATGTAAGTGGTGACAAGTTCTTCTCCTCGACATGAAAGAACGCACTGAAAGTCAGTTATCGTGCGGCGATTTTACGGATTACTATATGTATAGGGCAGTATCTGCTTTAGCTTTTCAGGCCAAATAATATATATTTTGGTCTTGAAGAAGCGGTGACCTGTTGGCCTCTTCCAAAAGTTGCCCTTCGACGAATTACCCTATTGCGGATTGACCTATTCGACAAATTGGCCTTCGACGAATTGGCCTAGATCCTCACTTCCTTTACAGTGCCTACTTTGAGACATGCATTTTTTAACTCGATACGCTATATTTAGGGTTCATCGTTTTTGGGTTAAACCGAATAAAACCGGTAAACGCACCCAGAATTCATTTTTCCGAATTCGGTTTTAACTTAAAAAGGTCAGTATTTTCGAGGGCATTTGGAGGGGTGGGTTGGGGGGAGGGGGGGGGGGGGGGGGGTCTAGGCCAGGTTGTCGAAAGCCAACTCGTCGACAGCCAACTCGTCGGCGGCCCATTCGTCAAATAGGCCCATTCGTCATAGGGCAACTCGTCAAAGGAAAACTCGTCGAAGAGGCCAACTTGTCGCCGCTTCTTTAAAGCCAAATATATAATTTTTTCTTTAAATTTTAAAGCTAATATTGTTCTATAATAATCCGTGTTCTGTCTTTTCGATGTAACTCTTCCGTAAAAAAATGTGTACAATTGACGCTCTCCTTAAAAACTGACCTCCAGTCTGCTCTTTCTTGTCGAAGGTAACACCTTGACGCTTTCGCCACTTTCACGGTGCAGTGGGGCAGGGCAACTACGTCGCTCGTGTATCACTGGGGCGCGTATTAGCCTACCCGGCCCATCAGTTCACGCCGCTTCGCGGCAACAGTTTGCGGCGGTTCATTAACAAAGTTGTCGATCCACCTGGCCCAACCGTTCACGCCATTCCCGGCGACAGCCTGCGGCGGCTGGTTACAACATAAGTAATAAAAAAAGGTAACAAAGGGACGATCCTGAGATGACACATTTTTCAACTTGTCTATAGGTTCGCTCTTGTCTTTGCCTTCTTCTAATTTTGCTTTCCATCTTGTAACTAACAAAGGCGCTGACCGTAGTCTAAACACAAACAAAAATTTAGGTTAAAAGATAAAGAGGAACCACCAATGTTTACTTTGGACCGTCAGTCAACCCATTCGACAAATCGCCCTTCGACCAATTTTCTCTTTCGACAAGTTGCCCTTCGACGAATTTCCCTAATACGAATTGCCCTATTCGACGAATGGGCCGTCGACGAGTTGGCCGTCGACAAGTTGGCTTTCGACGAGTTGGCCGGATCCCGGAGGGGGGATGTGACTCATTACTGACCGTATGACCCCTTCCTTTCGCAGTTTTCATCTTTCCTTCAAGATCAGTTCAACTTTCAACGAAAGCTGTAGGGGCGCAAGGGTCTCCAGGACAAAATCTGGGTTTATTACATGTGATAGGGACTTCTGTGCCCAATGCTTTCTTCAAAGAGAGTTTAATTATGAACTGAATAATGAAGACCAAGGGCGTCCGTGAATGACGCACATTTTTTAATACCCCTAGCTTCCGTCTACTAAAGGAGGGCATAAATAGGATTGTTTAATTGACGTTTCAGTGGTCAGCGCGAATTTATCACCTTTCGAAGTCGTGAAATTGGGGAAAAATGCACTGAGTACAGTGCTTGCGAATTTCTGGATTTTGATATTTTCCTCACCGACCGAAGTGGTAGTGAAGCTCATATTCGTTTTGTGTACAAATACGAGCACACGAAGATAATGTCAGATCGCGATGGTTCCCCAGTGCGTCTTGCAAAACAGGTCCCATCGGCTGCCACAGAACGCAACGAATAAGAAAACCAGTACCTGGTTTATTCACTACACGTTTTAACCAAACGCTTTTAACTATTGCGTTTTCGTCAGTATACTGGTTTTCGTCAATAAACCGAAAAGAAGCGAAAAGTTTATGGGTTATACAAATATACATCGCAATAAACCGAAAACTTCTGTTTGGAATAAGAAACGAAAGAAGTACGCCGAATTTCAAAATATTAAAAACCGAAAAGGCCGAACCCCACTATATTATCAATGTCCTGTTTGTAACGTTGTGCTGTTTTGTTGCGGTTCTGTTTTGACGGCGTTCTCTTTTGACGCTGTGCCCTTTTAACGCTGTGCTGTTTTGTCGCTGTGCTGTTTTGTCAATGTGCCGTTTTGACACTGCTGTTTTAACATGTGCTCTTTTGTCGTTGTGCCGTTTGTGCCGTTTTGACGCTGTGTTGTTTTGTCGCGTGCTATTTTGACGCTGTGCTGTTTTAACGCGTGCTGTTTTGACCGTGCGGTTTTGTCGTGTGCTGTTCTGTCATGGTGCCGATTTTTGGGGGGAACGGAGGCGTCCATAACAACGAGACATCACTGTATATCAAAAGGCGCGCTTATAGCGCTAGCCGCCACATATACAGATAAATATCTAATGTTAAATAAGCATCACCATTGTATATGTCCTTCCCAAAAGGAGCTGTTCACCGTTCCACCACAATATACAAAAAGCTGTAGGTGGACATTGCAGTAACTCGACGTAACAGGACCTTTTCTGGGACTCTTCTCCCTTGCGCCATGCTGTCGATGACTGGGTTGAAAGCGCCTCACCGCGGAGAGACGCCGCCTCCTTCTCTTTTTCCGATTACGCCTTCTCCGCACGAATGGGACGGCCGGAGAAGCGTGCGCGCGCATCGGATTTTTGGAGGCCATCATTCATTACGCGTGTACTGCTGGGGTGCGACTCGAATGGGACGGCCGGAGAAGCTCTCGCGCGCGGGCTTCGGTATCTCGGAGGCTATACCTGCGTACCGTAGTTATGGGCTTTGACACTTGGTGGCGTCAACGAGTTGCTACCTCAATTAGTCAGAGTGCCCAACGGCTGTAACATATCACCGGGAGATGGCAGACCCTGCGTAGTCCTGCGCGCTATGACAACACGTCGTGCATCGTCTGCTCCGGGACTTGGCCCACATGGTGACATCGGCAACATCGGTTTTCGGCTCGAGCTCGCTGCTCCTTGAGCGAGACGACATCCTCGCGAGCAGGCTAAGGTACCTCTGCTATCTCGCACGAGTCAAGATGCTGGTCGATTTTCTACCTGATGTCGTCTAAGGTGACGTCAGGATCTTGTGTGACATTGGTTGCACAAGGCAGTTGCTGCTTACCTGATTTACCACCGACTGATCAAAACGATTCTACTCGGTGAGGGCGCCAGCTTCATGGATAAATAAATATCACTTTCAAGGCGCCGTGCCAGTTGGCATCCTTTGTTTATTAAAGAGAGCAGGGATCCAGCAGGCCGAGTCCGGTGAGGTATAGCACGGAAGTGGCATCTCTCGAGTATTTCACGCAGAGTGTCGCATCGATAGTGGTGGGACCGCAGCGTTGTGACAGCACCGGGAATAAGCGCGTACAACACAATGTTTCTGTGACATTTTTTGTCACAAGGGTGAATACTAAACGAACGAAGGGAACGCATCGGAGTAAGGAAAAGTTGCGCTGGTCTCGACGGCACGCGATTTCCCAAGCGAAGCCACAGAACACAAAAACTACCACGAAAAAACACTTTCACCGCCACGATTTTGCAACACCACTTGTCTCTGTAGCGGACACTAAATGAATAAAACGAAGCAATCGGCACCGCTTCGTCGGTCTCGTCGGCGAGGCTTACGTGATCGCCCAGGCGGGAGCACTTGGGACGTCGATGGCGACTAAGTGTGCGGCGAGACGATTGCTGATTTCTCACATCGTCGCACAGAAACTACCATACACAAAAGTGCATACTAACGCAGCTCTGCGACGTAAACTCGGATCGCTTCGAGAGGTCGGCGTCTTTCGGCGAGAGCGAAGTTGAAAGCACTGCGCGCCATGTTGAAAAATATAGTTAATCAGCCCCTGACATCAGTGACACCAAAGGATGAGTGGAAGCGATTGACTGGCGGAGTGAATTCGAGGTGGCCAATTGTACTTTGGCGTTCTTCACCAACCCTTCGGTATTACGTTCTGGCCTAGGTAATCAGTACTAGTGAGGGTACTTCCTATATAGTGGCGCTACGTTCAGAGGCCGATGCCGTCACGACATTCCATTGAAGCTTCATAACCAACAACCAAGTGGAATGTGGTTAACGTTTAATTCAGTTTAAAATATATTTCCTCACGTTTTCAGACGAAATATTGAAGTTTCTGAGGTTCTACTGATACCAACGACGTGTTGAAGCAAAGAAATGGGCTTCAGGATTTGGTTTTCGTACCCCTTTAAAGCGCCGGGTTTGGCTCTGCACTGGGTAGCTAGACTGACTTTTCTAAAATATAGTCTATCCAAGGAAAATAAAAGAGCGACGGAGATATCTCATCTTTATGGTTCTTTTTTTCTTTCTTGCAGGCGTTAATTACTGCGGGCTCCTGGCTCACCGCTGCACTTTGTGCGTCAAACGCAAGATTCGAGGGAGACTCCGATCGGCAAACACTGTGGCGAGGCAGTTCAGAGAATGTCGGCCGTCCCCAAGATCCCCGGTTACCTACCATACTTTCGCGAACCGACTCAAGTGTCAACGACGCCCCGGCGTAATTTATTGATTTTGCATGCATATAAAAGTTGTATTGACATACAAATAATTATAAAGAGTCACTGGCAGTCTAAGAAACGCCGGGCGTGGCTTATTATATTCAGGCATCTCGTTTCTTGGTGCGTTGACTAAGAAGCTTTAAATGGATGTTCACGACTCGCCACGTCTCCCATTTCGTGTGTTGTTAGTGAGTAGAACTATTTCAACAATAGACAAATCACACACAATAAAAAAATGTGTTTCTGTTAATTAAAACAAATTCTCAATGTGGAGGGCAAGTCGTCTGCTTCTTGCGCAGGAATCGCGGTGACGTAAGAACGGCGCCGAGCTCTCATTGGCTTTCATAGAAAGGATAGTAGGTAGACGTCTATGCTAAATGCCTTGAGGTCTACCCACTATATGTTTAACCAGTCGATAGGTGCTCGGTTTTGTAACAACATCGCAACCCCTGTGCAAGGAGCTGCCGAACTTGCGCTCTGCATAGCTTCATTAACTCTCGTATGGGCTACCAGCAGACCCACTTTTTCGAATTATGGACAGACATTAAAATGTCCAACAGAAATGAATACAAAAAACACGGCACTCCATTGAAATTTATGTTTGATGTTGTGTTGCCTAGTCATTTTCTTAATAAATGCCCGAAATATTTTAATAAATGCATGGGCTCATATAATTTGAGATTCCCAAGGAGACCACTAGGTCGGAATGCTATTTTATGCGCACAACATTCCTGACCTCTGTGCAGCTTGATTCTCTCGGCCTCAATTTTTATTCCTTCTTTTTTTTTTACCTGCGGCAATATTAAGACCAGTCTTTGTGGAATTTCTGTGTGAGAGACCATATGTGTCTTAGTATTTTTTGTTGTTGCAATATTGAAATTAAGAAGAGGTCTGTATCGATTGGAGCGTGACCATCTCGTTTTCTGTTCGCTGGGCTCTGACCTTTTTCTATTGTTTTTTTATAGGCATTTAAGATATAATTAGTCTACTTTAACTCGTGGATTTCGCTTTAGCTCTGTCCCGACGTTCTTACCATGCACGGTACAAGAGTCCGAGGTAAAGTATTAAAAACAAAGCTAGCAATGCAAGCAAGTGGGAGGGTACCAAAGGATACCTTTAGTAGCACCGTAGCACACTAAACCATAAAACGCGTTACCGATACATTTTTTTTTCTTTTTTTTTTCTTCTTTTTTTTTGGGGGGGGGGGGGAAGAGTGAGAGAGAAAAAGATTTAGGGGGCTTTCGATTATGAGGCCCGATGTAGAACGAGCCCCCAAATCGGCGTCTGAGCCAGCGATCTTATAGTTTCGTACTAGATGCGATTGATTGATGATTTCTAGACCTAGTTAAATGTCATGGTGCTTTACTGTTGGAGTAAAAAGTAGAGCAGCTTGGTTCGGTGCTCGCATCTAGGGGTAAGGCAACATATCGCAATTGAAAAAAAATTTCAATCGATGGTGGCGGTAGGTAAGACCGAAGACAACCAGGGTGTAACCTAACTCCTACTACCATAAAAGAGTATCATCTGGTCCCAAATACCAGGGATATATTTATCCTAAGGCCGAGCGTTCGAGGATGCGTAGTTTTGCGGAGAAAAAAAAAACAACTTATCTTTTCTCCCAAATACCTGGTATTTTAATTTTAACTATAGTGTTAACCTGGAGAGGTTAACACTATAGTGTTAACCTCTCCAGGCATGCAGATGTTAATATATTTTTTTAATCTTTACGTTTCTACCTTCTCAAGTATGAATGGTTTGACTAACAGCAAAGCCAGTTTTACTACGATTATTATTGAAATTGGCGCAGAAACTAAATTATTCCAGCATACCTAAATGTTCTACAGGCGAAGTTAAATTTGCTGATTATTGATGACCCTTTTTGGATTAAGAGCTCGGATGATGTGATAGATGCCTTGGTAGGTCTTCCCAGCAAGAACATCCCGGGTTGCGCTGTTGACATTAAGTATCTATATTATTCAATCTCCCAGGATCAGTTGTCTAGTGTAGAGGACACGATCGACAAGCATGGTGTTGTGGTATGTCAGAACAGGCGGCACTCGGTTTTGGCTCTTTTCTTGAACTTCTAGCATTCTATTTAATATCAACGTTCACTACTTGGGAGGAAGGCATTTTTATGTAGAAGACGGGAGTGTGTATTGGATCTTGTGTAGCGCCGGTACTTAGTGACATTTTTCTAGCGGCTCTTGATAGAAACTTGGCTAGCAAGCTTTAAAAATTAGGGGTGGTTAAACCCCTGGTGCAAACATATGAAGTTCCGGTGTGTGTGTGTGTGGGGGGGGGGGGGGGGGGAGTTACATTCGTTTCTTTAACCTGAGACTTGACATTCAACCGGAGCACGTGTGCTAGAATCACGAACCTAAGGGGAACAAGCCAATACTGCCATTCGTGTCTGCACACTCGCAACTCTTGAAAGGGAAATAATTAATCTCTGTTTCTGTAACACTTTAGCAAAGTTATGCGCTTGACGAAAGCTTCAAAAATCCGGCGCTAAGAATCAAGTCTGTGGGGCATCCGGTCACCCTTCCATCAGAGGTAGGCAAGAACCTCAAGAAGTTAAAGAATAAAAATAGTGACAAAACAATAGTTCAGAAGAAGAAAAAAAAAGTAGTAGTGATACCATACTTTCATAAAGTGTCCCACAGCCTTAAAGAGGGGGCTTGCACGCCGAGGGTAACGTCGCCTTTTTAACTCCCGGTGACGTTAACTAACTTGTGTAACAAGGTGAACTCCAATTCCAACACGATAGGCGGACGCAGCTGCCTCAGGAAGCACAAAACCTGCGTCGTTCAGTGTGTAGAAGAGTTTGTTTACTCCGTCCCATTCTCGTGTGGGAGTCTACGTGGTGCAGATGGGCCGCTGCCTGAATGAGCGTTCAAGGGAGCACCGATACATCGTAGATAGCGTTGTATCAGGGCATCTTGGTGTGCACTGCCGAGATTGTGACTGTATTCCGCTTTTTGCTGACTCTGCTATACTTAACAAAGCAAAAACAAAATCACACGAGAAATACTTGAGGCCAAAGAAATTGGTGGATTGGAGCAGCGAGCAGCAGTGTGTCAGTACACCCTCTGTATCTTTGTCGGACAAAGTTCCTATATAAGTTTCCTACAAGTACCGACATTCCTTAAATCACCGACTGGCACCGACTGCCTGACGGTGCAAAGTTTAGGAAGCCAATGGCGTTCCAAAGCAGACGAGAGAACTGAATGGCGCAATTTCGTTCCTACAAAACTTGCTTCGTCATTCGCGTTAGTTGTTGTTACTTGTAAAAAGAAGCATCAAGGGACTTTAGGGATGACTCGTCTGATATGGTGTAATGAGTGATGTCACAATTTTAGCCTTTTAACAATGTGTATTTGTATACCTTAACTTGTTTTCGTTGGCGCCGATATACAAGTTTTTCTTTTTAAAGCTTCACAGGTTTGTTTTTAAAAAAAATCGCGAAAGCCACACTTATGCGGTTTGTGCAGGTGAGTTGTGCAGCCTGGGGGGACATTAAATAGGGGGTTAATCGTAATGATCAGTTGGCTAATTAAGTAAAGTTTGTTCGTTAACTTTTAATCGATAAAAATAGACAATTGATTCCAACTGGGAACTTGCTGAGCGTCATCGAACACCCCCTAATCAGTAATTTTCAGAAAGACTGAGCTCGTGAGAAGCGTAGTGCACAAAAGTTACTACTCGTGGAGCGGGTACAAGGCTAGCGGTTGTGGTAAGACGCCCGCGCGATTCTTCGGTCTCTTATGAGAGCCTTAGCTTTGTACCTGCTCAACGAGTGGTAACTTTAGCGCACTACCGCGCTTCTCACGCGCTCACAGTATTTCTAAAATGACTGATTTAGGAGTTTTTGACGACGCTCAGCAAATTTCTTATTGGAACCGTGCTACTATTTTCAGAAATTAAAAGTGAATTAACAAATTTTAGTTAAGTAGCTGGCTGATCATTACGATTAGCCCCCTGTACTATTTCCCCCGGGGCGTATAACTCACCTGTACAAACCGCATAAGTGTAGCTTTCACAGTTTTTTTTAAACAAACCTGTAAAGTTAAAAAAAAAAAAAAAAATGACAACGAAAAGAATGTTCAGTTATAAGTAGCGTTGTGTCTGTGTCTTCTCTGTCCGTTGTCCTGTTGCGCTTTTCAAACATTATTAATCCATCAGTGCGTTTGCGAAATATGTTCGGGTAAACAAAACTCTTTGACTGTTTGTTCATAGCCACGTTCACTCTTCATTTGACGTCAGGCACCTGTCTGCTTATGAGCTGCCTCGAAAGTTCATAACTCAACCAGTTGTTGATTGTAGTGGTCTCTCCCGATAGCTAGTCCCACAAATCCGCAATGCTCGATCGTCTGTGATGCATTTTTTTTTTTTTTTGAACGTCATGTGGCTTATACAGTTCTTCTCGGCAATGCCGCCAATATACCCATATTATCCAATAATATGGTGCAGTTACGGTTTAAAGCCATTATCGCGCGAATTCAGCTAGTTTTCTGGTACTGAAAATCCTTTGAAGGGGTCCTGCAGTCATATTTAAGCCTATACCTTTTTGCGGTTTCCACGTCTCTTGGGGTTCGGGCAAGCCAGCAGGCACGGAGAGAGTAACTAAGTATCAGTGCTAGGGTAGGGCAATTGACCGATGAACCTTCCGATTAATTGATTAACTCTTTAATCGCGATCAATTTTAACCGGTTAATCGGTTTTTAATAGGTACCCAAAAAGAGGTCGATTGCACGCACGCACGACTCCATCCCGGACGACCTGCCCAAACTAAAAGTAAATCGTGCCCCCCTACACCCCCCCCCCCCCCCCCTCCCCAAGTCGTTCTGTCCCGAGCGGTTTCCCGTTCCTAGCGAGGTGCTATGGACAAAGTTCAATCTTCACGCTCGCGAGGCGTCACGTGTTGGGGGGGGGGGGGGGGAGGGGTTGTCTGCTCTACGTTACAGCTCTGCCGAGGCCAGACAAACAAGCGGGGGCCGCAATTGATCCCCGCGTGACCGCGAACGTCACGTGTTGAGGATCTATTACACATCCTGCCCAGGCAAGACAAACAACCTGGGAAGCTAACAACGCCATCGTTACTTGTTCCAGTATTCGGCCCGTAAACATGGACGAGTTCGCGAGTATAAAACGCATTCTCGCCTGAAAGTTTGAGTTTAAAGTAAACTCCAGCGGTGAAGTTCTTAACTCGAAGGGTCCACTGCCTGATCTCATCTGCAAAAAGGAGTTTTTGTACAGTGGAAGCGTAAGTTCGCTTCAGTATCACCTAAGAGCGAAGCACCCAAGTGCTCAGCTGCAGCGAAGATCATCCACAAAAACGCAGACAACAACTGACGCCTTCTCATCAAAGCCCCTTTCTCTGAAAAAAAAAAAAAAGAAAGCATCGCCCAAGCCCTTCCTTCTTGGCTTGTTTCTGCAAGCCGGCCACTGAACATTGTTGAAGACCCAGGACTGAAGAATGTGCTTCAGATAGACTTAAGCTCTGTGTCATACCAGCTGCCTTCGCGTCGCGCGGTGAATGCTAGGGTGGACAGCCTGTACAACACCAAAAGAGTGTCTTCAAGCAGAACTTTCGGCAACTAGCTTCATCGGCTTAACGGCTGACTTTTGGACCTCAATTGCCAATGATGCCTACCTTGGCGTAATCGCGTAGCATTGGATTGACGACGACTGGGTGCTCCGATCCGCAACGCTGCAGGTGAGACACATACCGGAACGCCACACAGCAGAAGAATGTGTCCGTGAGGTTTGGGAGACTGCTATGGTATGGGAAATCGATCAGAAGGTGGAAGCTGTATGCACAGATAACGCGCGTAACATTTGTCTTGGTGTAGAGAGAGCCAGCCTCCATGTCCTGGAGTGTGCAGCACGTATACGTTGCAGCTGTGCTTCCACAAGGCTCTCAGCGTGACAGGAGTGGAGCGACTACTGGCCTCCTGTCGCCGTACTGTGGGTTATTTTAAGCACAGTTCGAACCACCAGGCCGCCCTTTCCAAGCACGCATCTGATATGGTTGAAAAAACCCCGAGACTGCGGGTAAACGACACAACACTAAAAAGTCTCTAAAGACTTTTTAGTGTTGTGTCGTTTACCCGTAGATACTTTTTAGTGTTGTGTCGTTTACCCGCAGTCTCGGGGTTTTTCAACCATGTGCAATGTACGCCAGCTCGTTTGCACCCTTACTTTTTGTTCACGCATCTGACCTCGGAGCTAAAAAAAAATGCTTTAGCAAGATATCGCCACGCGATGGAATAGCACCTACATGATGATAAGCAGGCTGCTCGAACTGAAGGAGCCCTTGTGCCGCGCCATGGAGGACGACAGTGCGAGCAAAGCGACTGTCTTCCCGTCTCACAGACGTCGACTGGGACATGCTAGAACAGCTTGAAGGCTTTAAAGCCCCTTCTTGAGGCAGCGGAGCTTCTTGGAAGAGACAAGTATGTCTCTTCCAAAGAGACAAACAACAAAGCAGGTTTCTTTGAGCTGGGACTCAAACTGTAACTATAACCGAAACCGAAAACCGTTTAGGAACGAAATTCTTTCAGTAACCGTAACCGGAACGAAACCGTTATTTGAAATAATCTAAAACCGTAACCGTAACCGTAAATTATTTACTCGTAACCGATTTTAACCAATATTAACCGAAAAATCAAAATATTAGTTTTTCGCGACAATGACCTCGAGGAGAGATCTTGAAATGTCGTGGCCATTTGAGACAGTTACCGACAGCGAATGCTGTCGGTAACTGTCTCAAATGGCCACGACATATCCTTTCTATCTAAATTTAGGATTAAGAATACTTAGATGGAATCTGTGGTCGACCTTACAATGAAGAGGGTCTATTTCTAAATCTGCCAAACTCCTAAACTCGCTACATGTATTAAGCAAGTGTGTCCCTCAGGTGTTAACTAATACGTTAGAGTTCTGAGACGTCCACCCAACTCGGTTCTTTCAAGACCGCCGATGTTCCTGACCTGCAGTAGCCAGTATGAAAAAACGAGGTAAATTGACCATCTTGCAGAGCTGGCGGAAAACAAAATCTGCTACTCATTTCGTCTGTGACTCTGTCGTTCGCCTTTTAAGTGTTTGTCTGTTTGTAGCTCGAAACTCCACCGCCGATTTATAGCCTCGGTGTTCTACAAGAAAGATAACCATCCTAGCCCCCCCCCCCCCCCCCCCCCCCCCCCCCGCACTCGTTCAGTCGCCTCATAAAAACCGAGGGGGATAATACGACCAAGACAGTGTAAGAGAAAGGAAGTATGGAACAGGACGTACTGAGCGAAAATTGATAGCGCGAAGGGTTGTACCCTCGGCCCATTTTTTGAGCTACCTTATCTGGAGGCGTCCTCTGAATCTGGATGGCTTCCTGATTCCGAAATGCTATCTCGTTTCACTAGATTTGCTCTAGTTAATAAAAAAAGTGATATTTTGTTCGCTGCCAAAACCAATACATCGTCCTCTCCAGTTGTTTCCTAGTTTTCCCCGCCATCCAAAGGTGACGTCACCGGCGGGCAGCGAGGCGCGCGGCCGGCAATCGATTACGCACGCGCCCGCCTTTCTCGCGTCAAACAGCGAGAAAACGGGGGCCTTCCCCTACCGAAAAAAATATAAGTTTACACTGGGTTATGGAACAGGAAAATCTAACTGGATTTCTTGCTGGAAATCCAGTTTGACGACAATGATCGGTTAACTGGATGTCAGGTTTCCAGCAAGAAATCCAGTTAGATTTTCTTGTTCCATAATCCAGCTTAAACTGGTTTTTATAAGTTTATAATAATCTCTAGTTGCGCAAAGTATGACTTTGGCCTAGGTGCTCAAGTATATGCGAAAGTAAAAAAACAAAAACAGAAGCAATTGGGATTTTGAAGAAATCGTTTTTGCAACTCGGTGCGCTCAAGCCGCGGCTCGCTATAGTTTCGTGAAATCGCTTGGAAATTCGTTCTACTTTGATCAGAAGCAAGCAGTTACGCTGGCGAAGAAAGGTAGAAGAGTCACGCAATACAATTTTTACAAATCACCCAAGCACCGCGGAGAGTGCTCGGAATGTGGATACGGCTAGTGCCACACATGCTCGTGTTACCTGAAGGAACGTGAAATTTGTTTTAGATTTTCTTTAGAAAAAGTTATTGTTGGAGGCGCCAGTGCGCGCAACTGCTTTTGTAGTATGCATATGCTCCTTGGTGCTTAAGTAATTTAGTAAAATATCTATAAACCATTCCAGAAAAGCGCTTGTGGTCGGTGCCATTTTTAGCGTTCGTGGGTGTCGCGCGTACTTTGCTCGCCTTCCAAATCGGTGAGCATGCGTGTGCTGGGTTGTTACCTAACACCTGTAGAGGGCGATTCTAATAAAAAACGACGTGTATAGAATGGAATTAACTAAATTTGTGTAAATCAGAGGGCAGGTTCATGAACGTCGTGCTAAAATTACAATTAAAACAACTCCACAACCACCAGGCCAAACATCACGGTCCAATGAATGGCGTAAAAAATACCACAAATACACTATTCTTTATAAAATAAGGAATATTTTTTTGGAGAAACACTCGTGTATAAAGTAGAGAAATTCATCATAAATATTCGTAATTCAAAATAAGTTAAAACTCGTTAAAATAATTGTACCCATATATATATATATATATATATATATATATACATTTTTTTATTGTTGGAGTAGAATGTAATCTATTCAAACGCTCATCCACGAGTGCACATGGGGAAAAAGTACTCTATTTAAGATTTAACAACAAATTAAGTATTGGTTTTGCACAGTTTCTATTCGTTGTAAATTTACGTGCGGCATTATTATTTAATGGTTTTAAAACCTTTTCATTCCCATATAACATTTCTCCGTAATAGAATAAAATAAAGACATTTTCACCTCCTCTTCTCCGAGAGAATATTGCACGCCCACCATTTGACACACCAGGCAATGGCTCTAGCGTATATAATGGAGCTCAACACCTGCTTCATAAATCTCTGTAATACCCGGCACGAATAGCAACGAGTCGAAAGTCATGTCTAAACTCAGACTTAAACTTGGTTTAGACTTTTCACTTCTCGTCTTCAACAGATCGGCCGCGTGAGTGGAACTCTGAGAGTAGACCGGGCTAGATTTGATGTCCAAAACGGATGTAATGTTAATAATAATTAAAAAAAAAACATTCAACCCATTGTGAGCAACAAACGTGACTGCGCCAAATGTCGACTATAGTGCTAGAATGTGCACGATTTTTCTCGATATTATTAGCGCTGTCCTTTGGACGTATGTCGTAGTAGTCACAGCCGGCTTGTGTCTGCACTTGTCACTCTTGAAGCGGTTCCAGCTGCAGGAGGATTCACAACTCGCAGCACGCGGCTATGAAGTATTCCGAGCATAAGTGAGAATGTTTCACGTGACACTAGTTATTTCGGCACACGCGCTCGGGCAAAAGCACCTTGACGTGGCTGGCCTCCACTGTTGACGGGGATTGCTTTTATTTTTTTTTTTTTTTTTTGTATCTCACAGAAACAAGGATACAGTAGAAGCGTTTCCCGGCACTGTTTCTGCAATCTACCGCGGAGTACAGATTGTTACCCATTGCGAAGGCCTTTTCAAACTTGAAGTTGTAAAAAAATAATCTCGACCGCTGGAGCCCGGAAAGCCACTTCTCGACTGCACGGGTCGCTTGTTCTCCTGCCCGCCGGTGACGTACGCGGGTAGGAAAAAGTACGGATGTTTTATTGTTCAAAGTGAGCAAAAATATTAGCTCACTGGGAGCACCGTCCGCGAGGGGTCCAGCCTCCTGGAACCCTCCCGGCCGGTGTAATTTAAAAATTCAATACCTTCAAGGAAAATGTTTATTTTTATAAAATATTATGGCTATCAGTATAGAAAGGGTTATTGATGCGGACTGCCAATTTCCAGTCAAATTGAAGACTTTGAAAAAATTGGCGGAGTTCCCATTTAATGACATATGTGCGCTGCAACTGGGTATGTCGCGAACCGGTTGAGGTTCGAGTTCGACCAGGTTCGACGTTTTCTAACTTTTATTGGAAAGTTCGAGACAGTTCGACAAGGGTTCGACTGTTATGTGCACGCGCGAAGTGCTGGCTTAGTTAGCTTTGGATTGGATGGTGATGACCGAATTATCAAGTCAAACCTTCTACTTTTAGTAAGGGCGGAACTGCTTGGTTGTTTTGGTAATATAGCAAGCATAAATTATGTTACTAGCCTTCAATTTATCATAAATATGTTGACTGTATGTTGAAATATGTTGACTGTAACAAGGTATTTATAAAATATGACAGCCTACTCGCTAAAAACATTTTCTGTATACCTAGACATGTTTGTATCAAAGTCTAACCACACTGTCCACAAAGTCGAACGTTGTGGAACCTGGTTTAAAGCTCGAAGGTACGTAGATTCAGTCGAATCTTGAGGTTCAACTTAAAAACCCTGTTCGACTAAAGTTCGTGACATCCCTTGTTGCAACATACCTGTAGGAGAAGCTCCGCCTGCAAACCGAGTAGAAAAATGGCGCTACGATATAAATGCACAATTTTTCTAGCGTCACAGAATCGGACCGCGAGAAACGTGCGCTTGTATGCGTTTGCTTGGAAATATCAAGCATGACGTAGGTGTAACACCGCACAACAACGAAGACTAGGGAGGGGAACCAAAAACACCGGACACATTTTTACAGCTTTCTGTGTTGTTCGTTCCTCTCCTTAGTGTTCCTTGTTTGGACTATTGAATTTACTTTGTTTGACTTTTACTAATTATATAGCCCAGCTCACAATTTCATTACTTGATTCCGCTTAACAGTATTTA
This sequence comes from Ixodes scapularis, assembly GCF_016920785.2. Lineage (NCBI taxonomy): Eukaryota > Metazoa > Arthropoda > Arachnida > Ixodida > Ixodidae > Ixodes > Ixodes scapularis. The sequence continues at coordinate 43,470,284 of NW_024609857.1, read as the reverse complement.
ACTAGAGGGGGGCTATAATTCTGCTTCTTCCTTCATTGAGGGCAAAGCCTCTTTTGCATATCTTAGATTGTAAGAAACTCTCGCGACGAGAAGGTGCGAATGGTTTTTCCACCACCCAGTGGGAACTTTCTGAGGGTTGTTTACAAACGCCGCCGAACAATAAAGTAGCTGTGTTTATTTTTGTTTTTATTGTATAAAATACCATGATCCCCGAGTAGCGGGGGTAACATGTGTGTCTGGGTATCAAACTATATAATCCAAATATATGTAGTGAACAAGTGTTGGAGCAAGAAACGTGTGCAACTTTTGACCAGTTAGAACTACTAAGCCGTTTTTTTTAGTTCTTGTTATTGTGAATATCCCGTTGTTGGATATCTGGAACTACTTTAAAGCGTTTATTTTAAAACGGCTATCTAGCATTTGAATAAAGCACATTACTGGAGAAACCAAAAAAAAAACGATTTTTATGAACGTGTAATTGGTAACCGAAACCGTAAAAATTAAAACCGTATAAAACCGAAACGAATTGGATATTAACAGGAAACAGTAACCGTAACCATAACCAAACCGCTATATTTTTCGGTTTGAGTCCCTGCTCTTGAGTAAACATTTCAAGGTTAATGTTGATAATATTATTGTCACCTTTGCTGTAGTCTTTTATGACCTTTACAAAACAGTTTTAAAACAAAGATTGAGAAAAGCAACTTAAAATTAAGCTTTTTGTATCTTATTCCATCTATTCAAGACACGACAGACACCAATTCAGGGGTGGTCGGCAACACAAGATGCAATAGAGAGTTTTAGTAGATCGTTCCGATACCTCCGAAAGCCCCGATAACGATGCTATGCATGCACAAGGGAGGCGGGGGCGGAGTATCGGGTATCGTTATCGGAGTCATGGGAACGATCTACTAAAATTCTCTAATATCGTGCTACGTTTGGGGGTCACTGCGTTCGGACAAGTGACAAGTTGTGAAAAAATGCAAGACGTTTACAATTCTCAATAATGTCAAATTAGAGCGCATCTCTTGAGGACGAGGAGGGGAGGGTACCGAGGGGAAGGTATGACCCTCCTCGCCCTCCCCCCCCTCCCCTTCTGCTGTCCTGCTCCCGTTTCATTTAGCGGGAAATTTCCGCTAAATTTACTGGGTTAAGTTGTCATGTGACGTCATTTTCTCTACTAAATTTAGAGCGGAAACTGTGACGCCCCATACTACAACGCGCGCGATTACGCCGATGCCGAGGGCACTCAACCCGGAAAGGCGCACCTGAGAGCTGCGCTCTAAAACTGAAATCAGAACACATATCTCGGAATCTTGCAGCAGGAGAGCTACGCCCTGAATATACAGGGACAGACCAATCAATGGAGTGGTAGTTGAGGTTACCTAAAAGGGTGACTGAGCGTTTTACAGCGCAGCTCTTAGGCACCCGTTTTCGGGTTGAGCAGCGTCGCCGTCGGCATCGGCGTCGGCGTAACCGCGCGTTGCAGTATTGGACGTTTTCCCGCTACAAATTTAGCGGGAAATGTCTTCCGCTAAATATAAAGGGTAAATGTTCGTGCTAAATTTAGTGGGGTCTGCTAAATTTAGCGGGAAATTTAGCGAAACTTTTTCGCTAAATGCGAGGGGATCAGGGAGGAGGGGGGAAGGTTTGGAGGGGAAGGAGGGGCATGCCCTCCCCACCTCCTCCTCAAGAGTTTCGCTCTTATTCGGTATTACAAAGAATTGTAAACGTCTTTGTTTCTTTTTTTTCTCACAATGAAGCAGAAATATGTAAAAGCATGTCGTTTCTCGTTCAATGCGTCATTGTCACAATTGGTGAGACGACAGCACACTCCCAAGACATGGCGAGAGATTTTTTGTCCACTGATATTTAAACCGATTCAAAGCACGTAGAAACATTTCAGCGTGAAGAGACAATATCCCCCTTGACTGCTATCAAAACACCGCCCCCCCCCCCCCCTCCTATCAACCCGGTTGCAACGATAAATCGAAATTGATGACGCATTGCCGAATATCTCTTGACCTCTGATATCAGGGTTGAACGACATTTCAGTTAAAGCCACGATATCAGCGCAAGTTGATTCAATAAAATTCTGCAACTCATGTCGTTTCGGAAAAATACTACGTGCGTTAGTGAAAAGGACTCATAATTCGGCAGCGTTTGAGATAGGAGCTGGCGTCTTTGCTAGCTATTTAGGCATTGGACCAACAGAACGGCTGCTTATATCGTGTACATAAAACCAATGTCGCACAGAAAGTGTCTTAAGACGCAGCTTGAATTTGTTATTCAGAGCCTTTGCAAACTCGCGAAGTTTCCGCCGGGCCTTTTGGACCGCGGTGAAAAGTCTTCACTAATAGAACTTTCGATCACTTTTAGTTTACGAGCGACCTCCAATAAAGGCTCACGATTTTGCAAGATTAAAATGCCTAAGTTGTTGTGCTCTTTTTTATACAGTTGATATTTAAGCGCACACCAAGCTGTTTGGTGCATATTTCAAGGACGAGCTTCTTGGAAATGGCCCATGTTTCATTTTCCGTGTCACGTAGCCCGGATACCGTAAGGTTAGACCGCCTTAGTCGATTCTCGGCGTCTTCACATCACGATTCCGCAAAAGTTAATTGTGGAAGTTGATGCCTGACACTTCTGACGTGGACTACAGAGAACAGATTTTGCCTGGATATCCTAGTTTTTATTTAAAAAAATGAAAAAGATCCAGGTTTTTGTCACCTCTAAACTCGTATATCGTCTTCCGGGTCACGTGCGCAGTGACGTCGAGGGGGTAGGCGCGGGGTTGCGGTAAAGTTCTTTCTCTAGAGCCATCAGTGAGCAGCAGGAACTCATCAGCTCGAGACCGCGTGACCACGTTCCGGCGGGCGCACCGCGAACAATATGGTGAAAGGAGGAAAGTCTCATCCGGGTCCGGCCATACCCGTCCGGCCCTGTCCCCCTCCTCCTTTGGCTTCTGGTGGCTGTTCGCGGAAGCAGATAGAGCTGACGGTTTTGTGGTCCTAGGATAGATGGCGCCACTAAAACCCCGTATAATAAAAGTTTTATCGATAATACCAGGTTTTTGACGCATTTATATTTATGTTGGATCGACAAGGTTTATAGAAAAGTTACCTTTTATCGAGCAGGAATTCGCACAACTTGCTATCTTTCTACAAGACCCCCCATTGACGTCATGCCGCGTGTTTCTAATGGCCGCCAATCGCGGCTGCAGGTCGGGGAATAATCTAATTTTTGCCTCGCTATTACGCTGCGGAATCGCAACATTTCTTTGAAAGGAGGTGTGTTTTTTGTTATTTGTGACAAGGTGAACAATGTCAAAAGTAGAAAATGCCAACTCTTTCAACCTTAAAGTCGTTGCACAGCTCCTTTAATGTTTCGGAAAGTGATACTCCTACAGTCGCAACCTCATTGCCCAACTCATTCAAGCCAGATACCCGTGTGTCAATATTTGTTACTCTCTAGGTTATCTACTGTGGCTTTTGTCCGTTTCTGACATTCAAGGAGTGACTTAATTTTATTGAGGACAGTAGCTTGACCTTCCTAAATCTGTCGCACAATTCACTACACAGAACCTAGCTGCGCTTCCTGTTCCTTTGATATAGGGCCAGTGTTACTTCCTATATCACCTGGCATCAAAAGTAGGATGCTCATAAAACAGCAATACGAAGCAAACATCGTCGCGCTGAGCAATAAACACAATTGCGTCAGGTACACCACCGCAATGAGGCCAATGTTATCACTGATATAACATTTCATACCAAGAGTACCAACCTGAAGCAGAGGAACGCGTAATTACAGCATCCTGAATGTGATGTCGTGCCCCAAAAAACGGGGCGATGCCGGTTGTTTAGATACACCCACTGCAACTGAAGAGGCACAGTTTTGCCAGACGGCTTCGGCAGAAATGTCCGTGATTGACGGAGATAACACGTCGATTCGAGGCAGCCGGAAGTTACGTAGCGCTGGCTGTTCCATTTCGTTCGATGTTGTACCCAGGAGCGTCGGCGCTCCGCACAAGGTCTGAATGGCAGGAACGTTAGGAAGTGGTAGTCTGAGGATCGCCTGAGGCAGAGGAAGGCGTAAATACTACATACTAAATGCGATGTCGTGCCCTCTGTCCCCTGAGCCACATCCTTTTGTTTCTAACCTGTAAGCAACATTACTAGAGAAACCCAGCTGGGTAACACCCTTGAAACCCGGACCGCTCGCGTCCACCGATATCGAACTAGGAACGATTAGACCTCCGCCGTTTAGCTGCGAGTCAAAACACGAAACTTACTTTATATAGCATGGGATATTGCTACCAACACAAATACCGTTAGAGTAACCAAAGGGTTGTCTCAACAGCGGCGGCGATCTCAAAGGAGCCGTCTCACATAGTAGTGCGGTCCCAAAATCTTCGCGGCAATGTAGACCACGTTTAGGGCTACATTACCGCGGGTCGGTTCGATTAATTATCTCCGTCGGTGCCCATGATCGACTACCTTGTCTCACTCTCTCGAATATAGCGGAAGAGAAGGCACACGTACCAGAGTAAGGACAGAGTCTAAGAGCATTTATTATAACACCCTTCTAAAAGAACTACAATGTCCCCATCCAAAATGCCCCCCGCGTCGGCAAGGTAAGAAAAGGTCCTTACCTGCCAGACGCGGGGTTCCGGAGAGCCAAGATGGGGGAAGCGTCGGAGAAGTCGCCGACACACGTCCTATGTGTTTCGCGGTCACCCGGACGAGTCCCTTTCCCGAAAACGGGAAAACAAGACGCGAAACCTCCTCGCCTGTCAGCAGTGATCCGCATCCAAGCGGGGGAACGATTCCGGAAATCGGTTCCCTCAAGAGAGAGTGAGGGGAGAGCCCCCCAAGCCAGGCGGCCCTCCGCCTCACGGACAGGTCGGAGCTCACGGCGAAGGAGGCCGAGCGTTCTGACCCGCGGACGTTATCACAGTCATCGGGGAGGGGAGACCAGAGGAATCCCCATGCGAGATACCGCTGCGGAATGGCGCCGCCGGTCCTTGAGCGACTCGACTGGACCGGTATGCACGGCCGTGCAGTTCCCGGAATGGCCGGTGCGAAAGAAATGGCGGCGTTGCGATTGCGGCTAGTTCGCCTCTCGAGTACGGGTCGGAGCCGCTTTTTCAAGGCAAGTTTCCCAACAGAGTTGTTCTAGTAACTTTGATGTGAGTGACTAAAGAAAATACAACTGCCATTTCCAGTTCACATTTTCTTCTCTCTTTCATCGCTGATTCTTTGGTAATGAACTTATTCGAGCTCATCCATTCGATTTCAAAGACTAAATATTCTTGTGTACACTGAATTCTCCCGCGTTAACCAATATCGCCAAACTTAGCGAGTGTCTGCTTTCAAGTTAAGCTGAACTGAGCAATCATAATTTCTATGCATTTATCTTCTTTATTTTTTGCCGCAAACGTCGGTTCAAGCCGCGGTCTCGTCTCTGTTACCTTGTTTCTTGTAGGTTGGTCTTGGTCATGCTTGGTCTGATATGAAGCAAAACAAAAAAATATATATATAAAACAAATAAATGTTTCTGGAAGGGACGTCGCGAATCGGGCGAGTTTCGAGTTCTACTGAAATTCCAATATTACACACATGGACGAAATTAAGAAGAGGCCTCCATGGTGCATGCTTGAAAGGCTTGGCATACGCAAATTGAAACAACATTGGCCATTTGTGAAACATGAATTCCGACTTGGTGCTCAACATTTGAACGTACCTATACCCTCTTAAAAAAGGGTGTATTCTTACACCATTTGTCCCATAAAATACACCCCAAAACTTCAGTTCGACGTACAGCCCACTCACGTCGATCTGGTGGTACTAACTTTCACTAGAGGCTTGAGAGCCGTGTGGAACAAACTTATTAAAATAGTGAATGTTACTTGTTACTGACTACAAAAAAAAATAATAATCGGGGATTTCTTGGTCCTACTGAAAAACCTGTGTTTTCTTTCTGTGATCTTTGTTACGTACTTTGGCTATTTAATAAGTTATATCGCACCGTTATCAAGCCCCTCGTTAAATTCGTGGTCGTGTGTTCGTCTATAGTGCAAAGTACGTCGAACTAAAGTTTTGGGGTGCATTATATGGGACAGAAAATTATCAAGTAAGTATTTTTATCACCGCCATAAAAATAATTAAATTTCACGTTTCAATTTTCGCTTTCACAATGTGTAACCGAGGTTCATTTTATGATAGAAAAAAAATAAGCTAAACTATTCCTTGTTTTCCTGAAAACCTGGCTTTCTTGAATTATATCACAAACTGAAATTTCCATCGAACCAACGTAAGCTTGAATTTTAGCGTCGAACACCAGGTGTGACAAAGGTTCCCGGCACCTTTATCTTTGGCACTTCAAGAATCTCAAAAGGATTTTTTCTCGTAGTTTCCGTTCATTCAATTCGAAAACCCAAAATAAATAATTCAAAAAGATGTAATATTTCTTCATGATCACTCAACATGAGTAAAATATCATAAAGTATATGAAATTATTTTAATTTGATGGAATAAAGCAGTCAAGACATGTTGAAGATTGCATATAACAACAAAAATCAAGACAAAAGGAACTGCATTTCCGCTGACTATGTCTTTCAAGTTTGTCAGGTAGCCCTCACAGAAACATCACCAGTGAAGTTGTGCCTCACTGGAATTTAGGCAAATCACAGGCTGTCCTGTTTTGCCGACTGAAACATAAAAAAAGAAAGCGTGAGTTAGGAAAAAAATTAACGACATCCAGGATCAAAAGCAAACTTTTAAACTTTATGTTTTCGAACACATTATAAGCGACATCCAAGAGATTGCCTTAAAATTTCACGCCCCTGGGTTAAACGCACGAACTTTACACTCCCAACGTCGAAACAGAGCTTTAGGACCTGGTGTATAACATTACAAAGATGACGACGACGGAGTAGTGGCGTGCTATACCACCGCATGACAAGTCCTTTGTGCTCCATCGATTTGAATGTATTTTTCAAAACACATTGTCTGTCCGCTGCTTTTGATCGCAAATATTTCATACGATATTATCAATTATATTTCGTAAAGTACAAACTATACTGGGTTCTTATATTTAAGCTTAACAGTTCTTTCAACAAAAAAACGTGAAAGCAGCGCTAATGCCGTTTCTGCAGGTGAGTTATACGGCCAAGGGGGGCATATATGTAGGGGCTAATCGTAACAATCAGGCGGGTAATTAACTAAAATATGTAATTAATGTTTTAATTATTGAAAATAAACACTCGGTTCTAATTATAAACTTGCTGAACGTCACCGAAAATCATTAAATAGGGCAATATTAGAAAGCAGTAGCAAAGCTACCGTTGTGATAACGCGCACGCGCGATTTTTCCGTCTCTTATCCACGTTTTCTCACCCCAGACTTATGCCTGTTGCACGAGTGATATTACTGTGCTTCCCGCGCGCTCGAAGTGTTTCCAAACGTTGCTCATTTAGTTGTTTTCGAGGAAGCTGAGCAAGTTTTTAATTGAAAACATGTTATCATCATCATTCATTTTTCCTTGAGGGCCCCAGGGATATACAAGGAATATAGCACTTTAAAAAAGCACAAATACTTAATAACAAAAACAAGCTGTAAGCTTGTTACAGCTTAGAAAGAAATAGGCTAATCACTGCAGCAAATGTATTAGTGTCAATTATGGAGACAATTGCTTATATTCACTAATTGGAAAGTTAAATTTAATGAAGTATTCTAGTTGTCGTGACGCTTAACCCCCTCTAGACGTCCATTTGGCCGTAAAACACACTTTCGCCAACCATTAGTGTATTCTTTATGGCTTTATGTTTCAACGAATATATTAAGCCTAAAAAGAAATACACTGATATTGGTTGGAGAAAAATTCGAAATATTTAATTTTAGCAGCAAGCTGATCTCTCTTGCAACTATTGATTCAATTTGCGATGGTCTTATTCTTAACTTAACTTAAAAGAATAATATAGATTGGTGAAACAGCGCTCAAGCAACAAGGACAGAAAAGGGAGTAGACAGTACGAGCGTTGTACTTCAGCTAAACATTTGTTGACACTACGTCCAACGAAGAAACCAACCACACCCTAATCGCGTCAACACGGACGATTATGGTGTGGTTCACGTCTTTAATTGTGGCACGTAGTGTCAATTAAAGACGTTTGCTGAAGTTTGCTGAAGTTCAGCGCTTGTCTTGTCCTCCTTCTTTATTGCGCGCTGTTTCATTAATTGTTACGAATGAACCAACTTGGCTGAATCGCCACTTTGTTCATTCAGGGATAATAGAAATTTTAAAATATTCAATATATAAAATATTAAAACGACAGAAAGTTTCAAGTCTATGCTGTAAAGTGTCCTATACCAGATTCAGATATTTCATGCCAGTTCTTTGTCCAAATCCTCAGCAAGCGGAAAGGGCACACCGGCATGCGTTCAGTCTTCACATTTCAAAGCAAAAACGGCCAGAAACTTCTCATGTAATCAATTATTAAAATTGCAGCTGCAGTATTTGTTGACTCATATATCCACTGAAAATGTAGTGTTACAGTTGAGTCACGGAGAAATTTATGTTATTTCGTTGGACGACAACTGCAGTGGATCTAAACCTCTATCCGGTTCCGAAACGCTTAGTTCACTGCGCGCATAAAAATACCTAACAGCGCAGTTCGTCCTCAGATTTGTCCCAGAAACGCAGCGCAGATGCGTTTACATATGCATTGTGCCAGCTTTCCCTGACGCCCTCTAACATTCACAGCGAACGAGCACTGAGCACCTAGTATACCCTACCTGAAAACACGACCTCTTGGCAATAGACGCGACAAAGCCGACATGACAGGTAAGTTATTCTTTTTTTCTTTCTCCAGTCCTAGCCATAAGTAGATAATCGAGTATTGTAAGACACTTCAATGTGTTAAACAATTCCTTAAAATCTTCAGTTAGAAGGTAAAAATCCAGTCCTCTTTTCATATTTTTTATGATCCACGCCTCAACAGTCGCGGCATACTCTAAAAAAAAAACAAGCGGCACGTGTGCTTTAGAGTACTGTAGAGAAAGAAAACAAACTCCCTGACACTAAGCAGCACGTGACGGCAGTCGCGAACATCTGCACTTCCTTCCAGCTGTTGCGCATACAAGTGCTTTAGACTGTAGAGCGTTGTGCACAGGAAAGCGAGTGAACGGCCGGATTCCAAGAACTGATCGATGAGTAGGTTGAGACTAATTTTTGTTTTGTCTCTTGCCTCACGTGCATATGAGAACAACTTTCATAGCTGTTGTGTGCGTGCCAATTCGCTCCCGCGAACGTTTACATTCCAATAGAAAAAAGCATAACTCGAATGCACATAAATGCCTGTCTAAGTGTACGAGTTTAGAAGCGTCTTTATGCCAAGAGAGATGCATGTGTGGAGCCTGTGCTGATCTCACTAATTCACAGATATGAACTTCCAGGGTGAGTCAATGGAATTTCTACTCCTGCCTTACGTCACCAAGGTTGTGTCAGGACAAAGGGGCACGTGCGTTTAATTACCTAGATTGAAAAAAAATTTAGTGTAGTCACGATGTTCATTGTCGCCCACAAAAACGTACATTTTAGCAAATACATGTCATTACCAATCTTGGGGTCGTCATTGGAAATTTTATATCTTTATTTGTTCTTAATCCTGTAGTCTGCAAGATGACAATCTTCCTGAGTTTTTCAATAATTTAAAAGGCTAATTAGTCATTACTTTTTTTCCTAAACAACACTTTATTAGGCTTCTGCAGCGATGCTGCCACGTTATGCACTCCGAACGGAAATCATTCGTCGTCTTGCAATAAGTTCAGTCAAACGCGAATTTTAGTAGGTCGCTTTGATGACCCGATGACGACACGAGATACACCACTAACGTCTTTGTGCATGCATTGTACCTTCTTTTTTTTTGGTATTATTATCATCGGAGATATCAAAACGATCTACTAAAACTCTCTAATAAGAAAGGTGAACGGTATCGTAGCCAAAAAGTCACAGATTCTTATTGGTAAAATGGCCACTACCTATCTTTCGACTGAAACCGTGGACCGTAGTGGATCATGACGCCTATCGTCCGGCTCATTGCTTGAGCCCCTCAAAAGAAGGCAAATGGTTGGCGTCTTAAGTGCCTCGCGACGCAGAATGCGCTCCAGATCATCTCAGAGTATATAAGAAAAATCCTTAATGATGGATCATGAGCAATGTGTCGGGAGAGAACGAGCAATGTCAATAAGACAACACCACCCCTTACAGGTGACATTGATGCGGAGGTCGCGCCCATATGGGGTACCAATCACCGTAAGACTCAACAATGCTCCGCATATGGATCTACGGCTCAAGAAAACCTACCGACACCTGATGAAGGCGAAGGTCTTTCGGAATCCCCTTCGAACACGGCTGACGATTCTTCAGGCGACGTATCCTACCGGAGCGGAGGGCTGAATCCCCCGTGGCTCCCACAAAGTCTGGGTAGCGCTGCGCGGATTTTGCCTGCCCTCTACAACCAACTGTGGATAAGTGCAATGGCGTCTTGCATGGCGCCATACCTTCCTCCTCTTGTGAGTGAATACACCGAGTCGAATTCTTGGGAATAGCTATTGCATAGAAAGCACCAAGTTAGAAGCTACGTTCTACAGAGATTCGCTGAAAGTCATTTGCACAATAATGCAGGCGTGCAATATGCGCCTAACAGTTTTTTTAAATACGTTATAAAATAAAATGCGCCATGCAAGTATTTACTAAAATTGTATGTCTTTGTAGATATTTTTATGCGAAAACTTCAATTTAATGAAAAATTAATTGGTCTTCATTTTACATATAGGCAGTCCTTATTTTTAAATAATAAATCACAAATGAAAGCGCGCTTTTTAAGACCAAGTTTAGAGTTTGTCTCGTTATCTCAAAACGAAACGCTTACAGAAGTTGAGCTAGGAATTGCAATGAATCGATCAGAACGGAGGTTATTAATTATTGTATACCTCAAAGTGCAGGTTGCTAAACCAAACGAAGACCCCGAGTAAGAAAATCACAGCCCAGTTTTAAAATGATAGATGTAGTATTTACTTCAAGTTCGAGTGAAGCCTGATGTTTATAATTCTTTGTTCCACCAATACATTACCCATTAAAAAAATGCAATGCAAACTTTGTTAATCCTTCTTTTTTTAAAATAAAAGGTGCTCATTGCGTAACAAACACTCGAGAGCCTGCAGAGCATACACATTTTGTATTAGGAACCAATTCGCTCCCGGTTTACTCCATTTATTCGAGGAAAATATCGCAACAAAGAAAACTTCACTCGGTTGAGTTGTACTAATCTTTGTATCACGATCTCCTTATACATTGACTGAAAGGGCCTTTAGGGTTAAAATAAGTAAATAAATAAATAAAAACATCAAAAACACCTGAACCATAACTCCGTATTTTCTCGAGTAGCGAGTAATAGTAGCTTCATTATCCAGGCCACTTCAAGAGGCATCCAAGCGTGGGAGTACGGACTTATCTTCTCAGCGTTCACCGTCTCATCCTTGCCAGGATCGGTGTTGGCTGGAATATTGGTACGCATCGTAGAGAAACAACCAGTATTATTTGCCTATTAGAATCAGAAGTTTCCAGGAGCTCCCGTGTGTGTGGTGCACCGCGATGCGCTCAGAACGTCAAGCATTGCTCTTCCTAGAGTCAGTTGCACCAGGGTGAAAGGTAGTTGGTACTTTTACGTCAATGGTCACGCAGTCGCTCTAAGAGGGAAACCGCTGTCTATGCTTCCCTACTGCCGATCAAATGGCCATAGAGCATGATCCCGACCGCCCTTAATAATTTGGTGACCCGATCTGTAATAAGAGACAATTATTGGTGTTTTGGGTGCATTGCGGCTCACTGCGCGCTCAGAGATATACTAAGACTTTGAGACCATTAGTAATCCCACATTTTGGCATAACGCCGGGTACCCTGGGAGCCAATCACATATATTTACAAAGGAAGCCCGGTGAATTGCAAGTAAAAATATTTTTATTGCGATGTGGCACTGAACATAAGGTAGGAATGTGACACCACGGTCGTTGTGACACTACGGACTGTTTTTTGGGAGTAAACTGATTTTTAACGTAGTCATTCCCCGTACTGTCTTTGTAGACGGAGTTATTGGCTTTCGGAGAGCTTTTTGGGTAAAGTTAAAATGCTGATATTATTTAAGTGTGTGACCAATAGTTCATTATCCAAATGCACAAAACTATATTGGACCTTTTCCTGAAAAGACGCCTAGCCGAGAGGGGGATGGTATCAACTCTACGGGATTTACCAGGCGTTTCCTCCCCTGTAGGAAGAATAGAACTTTTGCTAAATTACCAAATTACCAAGCAGTATGCTACGGGTGGAGTTACAAACGCCTGCAGCAGTATTTGTTCTAAGGCAAACTCCAAAACAAATAACAATTGCGATTTGTACGTGCGTTTGTCAACTTCTAATAACTATTCAGAAACATTTTCGCCCTTAACAGTTTACATGTTTTCTCGAAACAAATAAGGAAGGAAGAAAACGTATATAGTTGTAAATAAAATCCAATATTTGTGCAACCAAGCTCTTAGATTTTCTGAAGTGTGCTACGTTCAGCATTATATTAATCCATATATGTGTGATTCTTAAAATTCCAGACAAAAAGGGTAACACCCAGAGCCAGTTATTTTGTTGGCCACATTGGCATGGCTGTTTTCTGTTGCCTCTTTGGGTGAGTTTAGTCTGCACAATTGCCAACTGGCCCATTTTGCACCAACAGAACATTGGTGGCTATTCAGTAGTTTTTGAGCATTTACTGTAATGTCTTTCTTGCTTTATTATTTTTTTTTTCATTTTAGAGTCTTCCAAATAGCGGTCAACAGGATCTTGAGAAACGATTTTTGAAATATCCTCTCAATTAAAAAAATATATATATATAAATACGTCTGCTGAATAGATTACACTCAGAACGTCATACCTGCAATAGAAACAGCTAGTTGCAACTCTTGTTGGGCTACGTGAGCACAAAATATATTACATGATTTCGGACACCCTCTATCGTTCACTATACGTGTAACTATGCTAATTGGGTTTGCAAGTCAGATGCTTACCTCCACCATTGGCGAATCACAGGCCGGTTATTCTTTACAGGATGTAAAATAATACGAGATGCGGTATATATTTCGGACCACTTATTCAATCATTTTGTTGCTTTTGCTTGCGCAGTAACGGCGAAAGCCTCCTCGCAATTTGCTATATTTCCAACTGGTCGAAATTACTTCAAAACTTTATTTTCCGTAAATGTTTAGTAACAGAGAATGCTTTCTGCGTTTTGTTGTGTCCGTACAAAATGACATTGTATGGTCACTGGCATCTTAATAAAATACGCAATGCTTAGATAAATATGTTCACTCTTCTTGCATGGTGCTTTCTTCTACGGCGCTCTCATCGGTTGATACCGGTACCTCATTGACTGCGGTGCCATAATAAAATGCTCTAAAATTGCCAAGACAGCGCACGCTCAGAACTAGCTTCCACTTATCTTCTGGCAAAAACAAATATCTTGCTTGGGAGGAATGCACAATTACGGGCGTTCAACGTGCACCTCACCTAATCAGGATCCGTATTCTCAGCAGACGATAAATGGGAAATAGTTCTGGGCACGCGCTGCGAACCAACGACCCACAATAAAACGTCCCGTGTATACCTTCAATAGAACCGTCAGAGTAGCAGCCGGCGTTACACTTAAGACTAATTTCTTCAGGACGATCATTTCATTTTGTGAGCCTTAAACGATACCACTATGAGACACCCAGGAGGTTAATTTTTAATATCGTACTTCCAGCTGCTATAGACGCTTTAAAATCGTTTTTCCTGCTGTTGTAGATGCTGTTATTCCGCCTCCTTATCAGGTATAGCCGAAATCGCATGAACCCAACACCATCTAGAGTAAACAAAGCATCGCCTCCTCTCCCTTCATAAAAACTCATCACAGTCGTATCGCTCTAACTCGGCTATTGGGCCCGAGTCCGACCTTCGACGTGCTGATTGAATACGAGCCCCGGCCGAACACTGACGCAGCACTGGTGCCCATTGTCAGGCCTTGATCGATCTGACTGTGTTGAAGGTGCGGAGGCCTTCTGCTTATCTAGGTGGCATTGATTGACTATGGAGCGATAATAATATACTCGGAACCTGCCACGTCCTGCGTTTCTTAGGTTATCAGTGAATACGCTATCCACTTGATTTGAGTAAGCTTCATTGTGTTCTGTTCTGCTGTAGTCCCGATGCGCCACTCAAATTTTCTGGTCACCATTTACCAGGACACTGTACTGGGCCGAGGACAGAAGTTTGCTTCTGGGATTGGCCATATCGTCAACCATCTTCGGAGGAATTATGATGAGCACCTACAACATATCCATGTACTCTTTCTTGACCGCCACTTTTCACAAAAGAGAGGGCTTACTCATAGTAAGTTTAAAGGATGGCGTTACTTAATACCGTTATCTTACTACGGTCACCGAAAACATTTTCCTAATTTGCTTACTGTGAAGGCGCCTTGCGCTTTACGGGGTTCTCTTCGGAAAATTCCCTTTCCATGTCTTAAATGAAAGGAATATATAATTAGTAAAGTTTCGGCCAATTCAAAAGAAGTTTTGCGCAATAAATAGTGACAACATTTTTTTTTTTTTTTTCAGTTTCTACATTATCAAAGACCATGGCTCCAAGGTTTTGTTCAATTGCTCCTTGCGTACTCAAGAGCACGCGAGATTTGTCTCACGATTACTTCGTGTATTTTCCCACTCCGTGCAGCATTCGTTAGAGCGATATTCTTCCTATTAAAAAGGAAGAGAGGTCACAAGTAAAATGGCTGGAAGCCAGTCTTTTTTTTTGTAATATTAAATGATTTCAATTAATTCTCATAATTATCGAGACAAGTTGACGATACATTAATAGTTTCTGAGAGTTCATATCTAAGCCATGTACAACTGTATACGCTCGGTGCGCCTTAGGGCACCTCAACAAAAGTCGCTACAAAACCAGTTGGCACAATTACCGTATTCATTTTCTCTCGTGTTCATGAGAGGCACTTCTTTGCAGCAATAATATGATTTATCAAGCGGGGATAGTAAAGAGAGACACAAAATCACCTCGAACAAGCAATAGTAGGTCGCTCGTATTTTCTTAATATTCCTTTACAGTTGATCGGCTATCAATAAAGTATGACAGTGTGGTGAATCGTGCTTTGTAATAAGAAATAGCTTAGTGGAATATAGTATTCGTAACACCCAATGTACTTAAGTGCGATGTAACTCAGATGTCATGTCCAATCTCACTGTATCGCGCAGGATTGAACAGATTAAAATCATAAACCAAATCAGGCACAAAGATAAATGTCGACAGTGGCCAGAAACATATATTTTGACTAATATGGAAGGTATATTTCAATTCATTCAAGGGTTCGTTAGAGTGCATCGGTGGAGTCGGAGGAATCCTTGGCCAAGTTATTGGAGGAAGCCTTGTTGATGTAAGTACCCCCAAAACACAGCAGGACGGCAATTTGAAAAAATCACTTCATAATTTATGTCGATGCTGTTCTTTTGTTCGCAGCTTTGGAATTTTTCGCTTCCATTTTATGTCTTCGGGGTCCTCCTGATGCTCTCATTGCCTGCCATGGCGGTAATTAGCAAGAAGAAAGCAACTGTCAAAGGCAGGCCCCTACAACTATATATCGTGAAATTGTTATGCTCGCCTGGAAATTAACGCCAGCAGTTAATAGGCCAGCGTTTACTGGCTAACTAAATAGAATATAATTTATCCGTTTGTCATGCTTGCCTTTCAAGAAACTACCTTACTGTTTTATACTATTGCGTACTCTTCCCGAGAAGAACGTCTCAACGTTCTTTTTCTTCTGCTTTTTTTCTTCGACCAAGTTTTCCAGTTTTTATCACAGTCTCCTGAATTCTACATCATGGTACTATTCTTTGTTGTTGTTCTTTTCTGTCATTCTTTTTGTTTGAGTTTCTGCGTGCAATGTTTTCTTGTGATATAAGGGTTTCACCTATCACGTTACTAAGTTTCATATAGACGAAGAGGTGACTGTCATTATCAATGTCGTTGATTTGGGTCGATGAAATACGAATTAGCAACACAGAATAGAGTTCATCTCGTACAGAAAGCCGCCTGAAAGCAGAAAGCACAATACAAGTCAAGTTTTGGGATCCACCCAAACTCAGCCAAGGAAACAAAATCAGTTATTTTGTTCACGGAATACCCAACGACGACTTTCAAATGGCCTGTTGTTTTATGTTAGTTGGCAATTTCAATTATGTTTTTATTGTTTCAATCATGAGGCACGAAACGAAATGACTGTAAGTAGGCAGTACTAACAACTGACCCCTTTGACCGATTTCAGAGAAAGAGAAATGCCAAGATCATGACATTGCTACTCAAGGTCATTCCACCAGTTGCTACATGCTGCTCAGGGACCCTATATTCGTCGCAAACATGGGGACTTTTATTTTAGGCTGGTTCATCGATAGCTTCAATGGACCCACGCTGCAACCTTACCTGACTCAGGTTAGATACAGTCTTCCATCAATCAAGAACATAATTCTAAAACGCTAAATGCTCATGGTCTAATATCAACTATACGTTTCGTACATCAACTTTCAGTTCAACCTTTCAAACGTTCAAGTCGGAAGTGTTTTCACGGCGAAATCGGTCGGGTATTCCGCTGGTGCCGTGATCGCCGGAATATTTTCGACATACAAGGTATTCCTCATTGAACGAAGGGACAGAGACAATCATGTAGTTTTAGCATTACTATGTTGAGAGTGTGATCAAGTCATGTGTTATCCTTCTTAATCGATCTGTAAATGACCGTCTCTTATACGATAAAGGTAATGAAAACAAAGTATAACGCTAACGAAAGTTACCATTCATTGTGTTGTCACACCTATACATGACGAACTCCTAGGTGACCCATCTTGCTTCTTCATTAAAAAGTGTGTCAATTTCGTCTTTGAGTAGGTACAACGTTTTGAAGCCACAGAGCAAAGCTGGGGACTCAGGCATTTCTAATAACGCCGGGATGCGCTCTTTCACGTGCAGCATTGAAGTAAATACGAATTTGGTTACAAGATGGCGTAGTATATGCCAACATTCCAAGACAGCTGCACGCACGTTCAGTCAACCTGCTCTGACCGAGATAGGGCACTATATTTTATTGAGTCTTTGATTAATCATATAAATATTTTTTTTCCAGGTCGATGGTGTCTATGTAATCGTCGGCGAATTATTAGTCGCCGTCGCATTATGCATCATCGGACCTGCGCCGTTTGTGCCAATGAAACCGTGAGTAGCGAGAATGCGGTAGTAAAACGTATAAATTGTTAAACATCCGACCTATATGGTTCGATTAAAAAAACACGACGTTGAAACGCTTTTGTGTGAATGTTTGGGTTAGTACTTGAGGCGTGTTTCTTCTAGAAATTCTTTTCTTTTCCTCTTTCGTTTTTTTTAGTAGATCATTTTCTATTTATTATACGGCGTGCAAGATCTCCTGCGCTTTGGTCCACCTCATGCGTTTCTTTACCCTCCAGATGCTCCCAAATTCTTTTGCAGCCAAACGATGACGATGCTGCCAAACGGCTGCGCGCGTCTGGTTTTATCGTCATCTCGCGTTCTCTACGCCTTTTCTAAGTCATGGTGTGTCCTTCCTCGCGTTCTCTACGCATTGTTTAAGTCGTGGTGTGCCCCTCCTCGCGTTCTGATGCGGCAAAGTCGTGTTTTGAAACACTTTCTCGCCGTAAAGTTTAAAAATTTGGTGTTTTAGTGTAGACGCAATAATGTTTTTATTTTTTTTTTTTCAGGAACCTTCGGTTAATCTATGCAGGGCAGACATTGTTGGGAATTGGCTCTGCAGCGATGTTCACGTGCTCTTACGCGCGGGCATTAAGATATGTCGTGTAAGTTTGCAGAACAATTTCGAGTTTGAGAGTAACGCGTAAGATTAAATAAAGTACAAAATACATTAAAGGTGCCCCGAGGAGGCTTCTCAGATCGGCTAAATACGGCGATAACTAACTCCCTGCTGGCTCTCACTATCCTAGAAATCCTCAAATCGTGACGAAGCGCTGCCGATTTCCTATTCAAAACAGCAATCGAAGATTGCAACACACCGAGGTCATCTCCTACGATGGGAGGAGCATGTTCTGAAATCACACTCTAAAAAAACGCCCGTGCGTCTGCTTTTCCGCACAACACATAAAAAGCCAATCACCGCAACTTACAGAGGCAGCTCAGCCAATGACGATGCCGAGACATATGTTTAGACCAAAAAACGCAGTCTGAGTTGTGACATTAAGCAATGCAAAACGTCACGCTTGCATTGCTTAATGTCACAACTCAGACTGCGTTTTTTTGTCTAATCATATGTATCGGCATTGTCATTCGCTGGGCTGCCTCCGTAAGCTGCGGTGATTGGCTCTCCGTATGTTGTGTGGAAAGTAGACGCCCGGGTCTTTTTTTTAGAGTGCAGGACCACCGTCAGCCAATAGCAAGCGAAGGATCCTCGCGACTCCGACCGGTGGAACCGCGGAGTGATCTTGGAATGTGCGCGGCTAGTTGGCCGTACATCCCGGACTACGATTGAACCCAGCGAGCGCGCGCTCGAAACCTGACGACCAAACAGATCAGTTCATATAGAAAAAAAAATACTTAGTGCGTTGTTTTTGAGATGATTGTTGAAGCAGTATTATGTTCCCTCTCCGCGAAAAAAAAAAAAAAGTTTTCTTTTTGTCTACTCTTAAATTTGTTTATCATCTACAAAAGCATACACATTTTGCAACAACACCGTATGCTATCTCAACAAAATGTGACGTTTTCATTGGTCACCTATCGTCCTATACTTGTGTCATCCTATGATGGACTAAATGCCAAAGCCAGGGGCCGCCAGGTTCAATCACGTTTCACGCTAAACTATGACATGCTTAGCATTGATTAGGAGTGGACGAATCAGGCTGCATAGCGGAAAACGCTGCGTCAATTTCTATAGTTTCGACATTGAAAGGCCTTGTATTTTGTGGCTTTGTTTGCAATGTAAAATTGTTGAGTCACTCAGTGCTGTTTGATCCGAACCACTGCCCGCACATCCCCATCAGTGATCCGAGACGCGACCATCGAAACGTGCATCGAAGCGAAACACCACACAATTTCTAAGTGGTTCGTGATTGGATTTGGCACTCCGTAGCTTTTGCCTTTAGTCCATCGTAGGGGAGACGAAGTAGCTGCCTGAAAATTGTTCGCTCTCATCGCCGGAGACCTCGGTGCGTTTGAGCGTTTTCTTCGGAACGCCGTAAAATGCTGCCCCTGCCTTATTTTTTTCTAAAACGAATTGATGTAGTGGTTTAAAAAGATGCGTAGCAACTTTCTCATTTGAACCCTATGCTTATTTTTTCTGAATCGAAAGCTCATTTGGAAATTGTAGTTATATAATTGGCTAATAATTTTCTTTGTATTTTTGCAATCTCTGATGTTTGCCATGGCTAGCAATGTTTTTTCCGGAAACATTTTATGTTTGTTTCTCAACACGCCTATTTTTAGGGATTTTCGAAAGCCTTCGGTGAAACACCCCTATATCATTACGGAAATAGCTTTGGGCGGAAAGTATATTAAGTGGCATAAAGACTATGAAGTCGCATTTTCGTGTTTTTTGTCTCTCTTCCTCTTTCTTTCTCGTTTTCTCCACCTTTTTCTTTCTCTTTATTTATATATTATCTTAAACCCTCCTGAAGTCAATATAATAAGCATTCACTAGTAGGTTGACAATGACGTCCGTTGGTTTCCCCTCGCCCAGTATATTTTGGAGTTTTCATTAACCTGCGAAGTACGTGAAAGTAAACTGTAATAAACAAATGCTTTCATCCAACCATTTTGTGAAATATTTTTGATAATTGAATTAATGTGGTTTATTTTCTAAAAAATATATAGTAACCATTATATTAATAAATGGTAGTTAATATTCTAAAAACTAGGTCATACCAAAGTTTTCTTTAGCTGCTCTCTTCCTCAATTGAGAGAAAGTAAATTGAATTCGAATCCAAATCTCAAAAACCATTGTTCTTGTTCTCAATACAGAGGAAGGGCAGGCTACCCCGACACCTCACACACAAGGGACTTTGTGTCCACCACATTCTACCAGTTCACCATTTTAGGGTAAGAAGGTTATTTTGCGCCTGTTCAAGTTACCATCCGATTCCTCGCTTACCTGTCGAAAAAGAACGAAAAACTTCCTTTTTACGGACATGCCTATCTCAGCACAATCGTCATATCAGAATTTAAAAAAAACAAGGGTCAAACTAAATAGCTGATTCTTTTTCTTTAAAAAAGAAAAACACAGGATTTACAGAAACCCAGCTCAGTCTGCGAGGGAAAAACTATTTAAGGCTCAAAATCGTAATACTCAGAAATTATCTCTGCTTTTCCAGCAGTCAGTAACAAGAACGAACAGCAGAAAAAACTCTGATTCTTTTGTTCATACCACAGTTTATAAAATTTTCAGCAAACCAAAGAAAATTTGTTGATTTAAAAAATATTTATATGCCTTTTCCAATATTCTTTAATGCCGCGCTCCTCCAGCCCGGTTTTGACTCAGCTCGAGCTCGGACTTCGTTTGTTTTTGTTAACGAATACACGACTTTCTATAAACAACATAACTTGGTGCATCCTCGACACCGCAATTTAGTGCATCGCACAAAATTTTGAGGTTTTATGGTCTAGTGCACATGGGACGAACACACGCCCAATTATAAATCGCATTTTTGTAATACAGTGTTTCCCACCCGGTTCCTTTTCGCTAGGACTGTCGCAACACCGCCATTAGCAGGGTTCCTCGTGACTAGCTACGGATACCGTCAAGCATCTATGGTCACCTTCGGAGCTTTGCTGATATGGGTAAAACGGAGCCAAGCATTTGTCGCATTTTCCTTGGTGCAAAAGAGATGCGTGAATTTTCACTGTGTTAAAAAAACATCCAATGTTAAGGAAACATCCGTAGCTCTACCTTTTTATTCGCTCATACAGGTTTGTGCATAACAACTCTTTCCATCCGTATAACTGTTTTTCCACACCTTCTCTTAAACCTCGGTGCGGCCGGGTAGGGGCTCTAATCCGGACACTTGGCTAAAACGTAGGCGGGAAGTTGGACCGACGTGATTGTCCGGCGCTAAGATCAAAATAGCTATATATATATATATATATATATATATATATATATATATATAGTGGGCATGGTTGGCATAGGAGCCAAGGGGCCGAAGGCGCATGTGTAGCGAAGTGAAAAACTCACGGTGAGAAACAACAGGCAGCGTAAGTTTAATCGACAGTTTCGCCGAGAGACTCGGCCTCGTCAGGAGATGACTTACAAGTAACTTGTAAGTCATCTCCTGACGAAGCCGAGTTTCTCGGCGAAACTGTCGATTAAACTTACGCTGCCTGTTGTTCTCACCGTGAGTTTTTCACTTCGTTATATATATATATATATATATATATATATATATATATATATATATATATATATATATATGTATATATATATATATATATATATATATATATATATATATATATATATATATATATATATATATAATATGGCTATTTTGACCTCAGCCACAGAACAAGAGTAAAAGATTGAACAAAACTATAGCTCTCAATCATATATATATATACATACATACATATAATGGGGAACTATAGTTTTGCTCAATTGTTTAGCTGGTACACTTACCTTATTAATTTTTTTTTCTTTTAAGATGGGCTTTAAGTCTGCAGTGCTAACGTAGGAGCGGACGGGAATAACTTTTTTTTAATCTTTTTCCTAACCACCTCACTCAAAGCCTGTATTTCTGTTAATCCCAACAAAAAAAAAAAAAATTTACGACCCGGCGTTTTACGTTTAGATGAACCGCGGCGAACGCTACCAGCGTTCGCTGCGGTTCTGGTGCCGCTTGTGTGTCACGTGACCTTCGTTCGGCTGGGGCGCTGCGACGCACGGTGTGCGTGGTTACATGATCCGTTGACAGAGCTTGATTGGCTGGGTTCGCTTGTTGCGTCATCCGCGGTTTATCGTAAGGTAAGGCGTTGTATAACTCGGTTTTACCCGAGGTAGGAGCAAAGGCCTATGACAGAACGCATGCAGTTACGCAAAAGGAAAGCGCAGAGTCACCTTCAGTGTTGGGTGAAGTACATCTAAAAATGTACTTCAAGTAAATTACAAAGTAAATGAGACGTAGTGTTCTTTAAGTAAAGTATTAAGTACACTGTGTGCAACATACTTGAAGTAAAGTACTATAAATACAATGTACGTTCAAAGTAGACTGCAAGTATTTAACACGCTCTTTCATGATGCTCTTGAATTCCCCTATACAGTGATTTTTTAACTGGTATGCATTGCCCAGTGGTAATCAGGGGTGCATGACCTATATTTTCAAAAACAGCGACGAATATTTGATAAAGTCAAGTGGCCATAGAGTAGTTATTTTTTGGAAGGGAGCCAAATTCAGAAGTCCGTCTTCTTAATTTGGCGCCCCTTGCACTGGATTGTTGCACCAAGGGGGTTAAATGTACTAAGAGAGAGCATGACGTCAGCCCCGTAGCTTCCGCATGCAATCCTCTCATGGAGCAGTTTCCTCTCCTTAATGAAAAAAAAACAGTGAGTGTGCAAGCGAGCTGGTGATAATTAATCATAATGTGACACCTGAGATTGGGGTGTGAAAAAATTAGGGAACTTTCAAATAGAAGGAAAAGACAAAGGAGAATGTCTCAAAACATTGTGACGTTCTCCTCTGTTGTCTTTTACTTCGACTTGAAAATATAATTTTTCCGTACCACAGTTTAAGGCGCTAGATTATGATTAATTTCTCTCTCATAATATTTTAAACCTCCTTGCCTGCGTTGCCCGACCGAGAAGTAACGAGAGTTCTGAAAGCTACGGGAACGCCGCCCCCAGAACAAACGGAGCGATGCGTCGTCTGCTCACTTTCCTGGTGAGAGTAGAATATCCCTCTCAGTATTTCTTCGGAGTTGACAAAGCATCATTTCGTGATACAAATGTAGCAAAATCAAATTTGGGGAATGTTCTTTTAAGTCGGGAATTGCACTTTCTTCGGAAAGTACCAGAAAAAATACTTTAAGTAAAGTAGTGCAAGTATATACTCGGAGAAGGTACTGCTAGTGAAGGACAAGTTTACTAAACCTACCTAAAGTAGTACTTTAAGTACAATGTAGTTAAAATACTTCCCAACACTGGTCACCTTGTGTGATTCGTGCTTAAGTGGATCAGTGAGCTGTCATACAAGCACGAAACGACAACTAACCCTATGACGTTGCGCGGTCGGCACTGGTCGATTGACCGCAGTACACTGTTAGCAAAAATAACACGCCCAGACGTGTAAACCGTTGTCCCATAGCGGACACGTCGAAACGTGTTCGTTTTACACGAGGCCATCTGTGTTTTTCGTCTACACATGAGGTGCTGTGTAAACTTAACACGCTACACCGTGTCTGCCTTCCGCAAAACCGTTTCGAGCGTGTTCCTTATGAAACATGGCGGCCAGCGGCCGAGAACAGGCGAGAGACGAGCCCAGCGAGCCGCGCGCCTTTCAGCCGAATTGAAAGCACACAGGGTGCGTTAGTTCTCTTTCGATGTCTTTTATACACAGTAAAGTCTCCAAGCGGCGGACGTAGCTACTTGCAAAGGTACGTACGTGCGTTGTCGGCGGTCGGCGGCGTCAATAGCTTCAAAGAGCCGCTAGACAAAAAAAAAAAAAAAAAAGCGAATGCCGAACTTACATGGATAAATAACTTGAGCAAACTATTTAGAATCGGGCGGTAACTTGCGCCACCTATCGAGATTTCTAGCAGCCTGTTTAAAAAAAAAAAAAAAAGACGAGTCTGTTAACACTGCGAACGACCACGATTACACAGCAACCCTACATACAACGCAGGCAACACAGCACACAGCTACACAGCACCGACATGTACACAAACACAACAACCGACACTACGCCCGACACTTCCTACTCGATATCCATTTCTCCCCGCGGCGCATATAAGCTTGACATGTGCGGGTGAGCTCTTTGGTCGCTGACCATTACAGATTTATAGAAGAATACACAAACCACGGCGCAATGGACTGCCGTGTGTTAGAACTGTTTGCATTTAAAAAGTATGGAGGCAAAATCTATAATGTTAGTCCGTTGCAATAAATAACGATATGTTAACAATAAATCTTAAACCGGTCATGAAAAAGTTCAAATTTTTGTTATTTTCTTGCTTGACCAGTGTTATGAGCAGTCCGACTAGCTTGAATCAGATAGGAAAACAAATTATTGGGATTTTGTCATTACGTATACAAAAATAAATGAAAATGATCCTTGCGCAAAGCATTTTTTTATATATTTTTGTGAAGGACATCCGGACATCCGCGCAACACTTCAATTCCGCTAGTTGCAGCAGTTGCAGTACGGGAGCAGACGCCTTCACTTTTGGGGCGTTTTGATGCAGTTTGTTGTCGTATGTCGTGTCGGTGTCGAGAAGAGCGGTGGGGCTTGGGAGTTTGTGACCGGTGTTATTCGTGAACACTGGTGTGGGGCGCTGATGCGTCTTTTTTTTATACTGCCACCACCCCGAACTTTGAAGATACACGGGCCCGTAGCAGTGCATTATGCTGAATCGCGAGCTCCTTCTCTGTTGACGTCGCTTTCCTGGTACCACTCGTGGATACTGCAAGCGTTTAAACAGTGTGCACCGTCTCGCCTACATCCCCGGTGACGTACTCGACCTGTTGAAACTTATTGCTTCCGTAATTTTAGAGTACGCAAGGCAGTTATCTCGTTGGTCTGGTTTCGGTTATAAAAGCAAGGCAAAACGCTCGTAGTTCCCGCCCTCAGTACACGTTGGACATCTTCCACACTTTGACACCGGATAACTGAATGAACGAGGATTTACATTCACTTCCGAGGTTACTTTCGCCGCTTCCTCACCGTTGAGCAGCAGGATGAGCTGGCGACAAGCCGCGGATGAAAGGCTTGAGCATCAACAACCCAAGCGCACTCGGTGCCGATGCGGGCGACGCGGGTTTCTGTCAACCGGGAGGCCAGCACAAACCGTGACCATTCCAGCTCTTCGTCATGACACGGTGTTGCAGAGAGCAGGGTAAAATACAGCTACACGGATCACCGAAGCAAACGACTGCTATCTTAAATCTTGGCTTGTGATTGCGCCTTTGTAGTAGATCATCTTATTCGTTTTGCTGGAGAGACGCAAACGACGGGCATAACAAAATCGCTTGCACATTTCGCATATCTCACAAAAGCATTTACCCTGTCACCTTGCGAAAAGCGCGAAATACGGAGTCCGCACCGTCCTAAGCTTCCCGTTTTTTACCTGCTTTAGAGCAGTTTGTACCTGCTAGTAGATATGCCTACTGAAACTGAAACAGGGCAGTGCCAGAGAGAAAGAGACAAAGTTGAGAAAGCTTGCTCGCTCTCCAATTTCTCAACTCTCAAGTGATTGTACCACAATAAATGCACCAACGCGTCTTCCAAAATAAAGAAAGAGCACTACGTTCACAACATAAAAAATGGTCTCAGTACATGCATCTGTGGGCAGGTAGGAAACCTTGCCCTAATTTATTCACGCCGCATGATTGGCGCAACAAACTCGTTGCAGGACCGAATCATCTACTCGAGCGGTGTGCGTCGCTATGCAAACGCAGTCCAACACGAAGCATAAAAAACGGCAGATTTAAGACAACAATCCGGAGTCCATTATTCAATTAAAACAACGGAATTTTGTTGAAAACGCCCGCTGCTTCTTACTCACGGTATGTGTCGGGATGCTTCCACAGTTTGAAACGGAACGAAGGAAGATTTACTTTTAAAAACGCTCGCTGCGTCCTCCCGGACCAGCTGGACCGGATCAGCTGACGACGACGGGACTGTACCCGCTGAACCTCCACCACGTAACAAACAATTTGCGCTCCGTGTTAAAAGCGTGGTACAAACAGACCCGGAATACAAAGCACCGCACCACACACGACGAATGTTTCAGCTCTTTTTCGCATCGCCGGGTTGCACCAAACAGAACGAGATCGCCGAAGTCAACGCCGCGCTGTCGTGAACCTTGGCTTGTGGTTGCGAACTCGTGGACCCTGTGACTCCCTTCGCTTTCAAAGCACACACGACGATTACGAATGCTACTTTCCGTAGCATTCGTAATCGTCGTGCAGGGGCACTTCTCCGGTCACGTCTTCACTATGTGCTCGCAAACTCCGAAGCTCTATGCGAAGCTTCTCGCCTCCCGTCAAACCAAAACAGTAGCGGCGCCATGCGTACTTGCCAGATTTTCTCCGGTCAAACAAAAACAACGAAAGCCAACCGGCGCTTGCTTCCAGCGTATGTACATCGGCGTTGCGCTTGCCCCGTGGCCAGATCGCTTGCAGTTGAAGGTTGAAGCAAAAACGAAACCAACTGCAATGTCACGTGTTCACATCAAGGACACGCTTTTTATATCCATTTTAACTGTTTGGAACGAATAATTAGACCCATAACTTTATTTGTGGTGTCTAAGAAACTGTTATCAGGACCCCTAAACTAAATACAAACATGGGCGACATGAGGGAAGCCGCATTGACATCGACCAGAAGATGGCGGCGAGAAACGGTAAGCGCGGGTTTGGCCAACGTCCTGCGACATGGCGCAATTGCTTTTGGTGCATATCTGTCTCCGAGACATGTTTCTTTCCGCGTCATTTGTCTCGACGGTCCTTTCTAAGTGTGTCCCCAAGCATTCCGGTGCTTCGATAGCCGGCAATGCCGCGGTCGTCGCCGGGGGCGATGCGTGTTATCGAGGTCGGCTACACGGTTATGCGTGTATGAGCGAACCAAAACACGTTTTTTACAACCTCGCATGATTTCTGAACGAATTATCCGTTACTCATCGTGTAAATTTATGGTAATTTGTGTAAATAGCGTGTTTTTCACCCCAAATATTCGCCAAATACACGGGACTTGCTAACAGTGTACGCTGGTAGCCTCGGCTACTCTCGGGCTCGCGGTGAAACGAAGTGTATCGAAATGGGAGCATCACTTGTGCACATAACAGTGCGCCGGCTGATTTTCTATTAGCCAGAGTTTTCAATGTAATAAAAAAGTGAGAAAACGCTTTTAAATCCGCGTTTGTGCTGACGTTTGTCGCGCTCTGTACACCGCCTCACGGGTCTGGAAATTCTTTTAGGCAGAACGCAACCACAAACATAAACTGGGGGGACGTAATTAGCAGTTTACTGATGTTATTTACGTATCACGCCACAAAATATTTCCCACTATCTATGTATATTTATACCTGAAAGAGCCCGCAGACGACACCTATAGCGACCATGCTGCCACTGCGCAGGCGCCGTTGCAGTGGTTGTAGGCTCGACGGCAGAAAGGTTGCCGTCTTGCACCTGTTGTATCTAGGGATGTCGCGCATTTCGCCGAACCTGAAATTCGACTGGAACCTCCGACTTTTTATCGAAGTTCGACAAAGTTCGACTTTTGAACAGTGTTGCCCAACTTTTACAACCGCATTTTGAATTTATGGCAAAGATAGATTTATAGTGTAGTTTACTTCATATTTTCTAAAAAATTACGAACGGTTTGGCAATACAAAAACATGCCTATGCGCTTTAATTTGTTTAATAATGCGAAAGAATGCAACAACATATACCCAACAAATATCTTACCCATCCTCCGCGGGGTGGCATCAGTTCGTTTTCAATTTCCTCCCGCGCGCATATCGTAATACGTAGTCCAACTTCAACCGAAATTTTGTGTAACTGGGCGTTAATTGTTACAAAAAAGTTGCAACCGTTTGAACTTCAACCTAAGCAGATGCACGACATCCCTGGTTGTATTTGCCCTTCTGTTGCTGTTGTTACAGTTGCTGCTTTGTTTTCACCTTAGTTTTGTATACGAGGAGGAATTTAGGGAGAGGCGGAGCCCAGAGCGTGCGGAGGCTTCAGAGCACCGAGCTCTGGTTGGAATGATTAGTGCCTAGACGCAAAGCTATCTAGCCGTCATTGTCTCTACTCAGTCTTCGGACGCCAGCGAAGGCCGAACGTCAGCGTCCCGCATTTGGCGTTCGTGTTCCAACGCGTTCAAAGAGTGTGTAAAGACAAAGGCAGCTAACTTTCTGCCTTCTTACTAATCATTCCAACTAGAGCTCGGTGTTCTAACGTCCCAAAGCCACTCTCATCTCCTCCTCTCTCCCAATTTCTTGCCGAATGACCTGTCCCGTGTGAAAGAACGAAAAAAAAAAATTAATCGTTTATGTATCTTCTTTGCGTTACCATTTTGACATGCCATTGTGTCTCTTTTTTTAGATGTGCATCGCTGGTGGTGTGTGGCTGAGGACAGCGTGCCGACGTATTGCGACCAAATCGTCGGAATATGAAGTATTGTCGGACGAGAGTGAAACTAGTACAGCCACAAAAGAATCCCCACCGCTTAAACAGGAGCAAGGCCAGAGCAATTCAGCCTTCCATGTGTAGTAACAGTTTCCTGTATATACTCAAATAAGTTTTAGCTTGTAAATAAAACAAAAACTATTTAAACGCGATCTGCCACACCCCAGTGCTTATGACGACTTCTGTTAATCGCATTTAAATACATTTGGCTCCGAAAGATTTGTAGGAAGACCCACAACAAGCCAGTGCCATGAAATGTGCACACAATCACGTGCCATTCCACTCAGTGAAGGCGGAACAACAGCGGAACTGTTTAGCACACCACACAGACGCGACACAAAATTTTCAACAAAGGTACGAGCATATTTGTTGTCTTGATCGGTGTTCATAGTGACAAAGGGACACGTACACAGATTTATTGTTGTCTTGGTTGGTGGTCATTATTTACCTTGATCTGTGGTTTCTAATTTGTCTTAATCGGTGGATCACGTGGTCGCGATGGTGGTGACGATGGCCTTGAGGTCGCTGTGGTGCACAACGTGGCCTAACTATTACGACGAGAGAAAGGAAGTGCAGTAGACATATTGTTAAATTACCCAGGCATCAAGTAGAATGCAGGGAATGGTGTTCCACGCGCCGCACGTGCCGGCGTCTCCAGCAGTAAATGTTTTAAGGCAAAAGCCTAAAACAAATGGCACCTTGCAGGTGCGTTCGTCAAAGCTTTATTTTGGTTATTTACTTTGAATCTTTCATACGGGGAAGGCGTGCACGTGCGGTGCGTGCGGTGGTGCGAGCGTAGAGGTTTTGTTCCTGCACACGAAAACTCCATGGAACCCTAGCCATAATCAGCTTCGCTGTAAAATAAACAACGGAAGTAAGATAGGAGCAGGTCGGACAAACTCCCGTGCCCACAGTAGCGTTTGAGTGGGTTGGGCTACGTTGCGTGAGCGTATTTGAGATGCAACTGCAGGTTACCACGTAAACATCAACCGTTTGTTTACTTTGCTGCGATAATTCTAAGTCGTATATCGATGTAAGTTGTTAAACAGCTTCTGTGTGACTGAATTTGAACAGGCAAAAAAGTGGGGCCAACAATTCACGTATAAAATTCTGCACGCGTATGAATATACGCACGCGCCATGTGCATGTGAACTCATAATCTCAGGGTGCAAACCAAAAGTTTACCGTCTCACGGAATTTCATTGAACCTATCAGTGCATTAACCACCATCAGTTACCAGGTTCGCTGAAGGTTGTCTTGGTTCGGTAAGTAAACGCTGTTGGAAACATTTAACACAGCGCAGCTCCAGTTGTCGGTGTCGCACTGTGGCACAGTCCTATGCTTCCTTTTGGACTTTATAGGCACCTAAGACATAACTACTTAATTTTTAAATGATTTTATGAAGATGATTTACTACCGAAAAACGAAGTACACCTTACAATCGCCGTGTATTGAAACGCAAAACTTTCACACCATGTCTGAGACACTGATATTCATTATAAAGCTGGTAGGAAGCGCAAATGCATCGAATTTCATGCCCCAGACGCCGCCGGCTTCTGAACACACGATTGTGCGTTTCTGTTGTTGAACCGCTGACTGCTGTGATTACGCTGTTGTCTGTTTTCCCTCCCCAAAGCTATGAGAACTTTTCTAATACCAAGAACGCAAGGCATTAAGATGTTTCTTTATTTCTTTAAATTATAATATCTAAGAAACAGCAGTTATTTCAACAATTTGATTGGAAGACCGCACTAAAACATTTTCCTGCGGCTCAAACCTGTCCTTTGTCACTTAATACAGCACTGCCGACGCACTAACCGGACAGCTGCGAGAGCGGTTTTTTCTTGTGGGAGTCTTGTGTATATAATTCAATCCTTATTCAAGGAAGTGAAGACTTTGGCCTCGTTACCTGGGACCGGCTACTTAACACTGAAGAATCGATAGGATGAATCGTTCTTCAATACGAAATACGAGCTAAAAAGTATTTTCGCATGGTCGCAAAAAAACAAAATAACGCTTTAGTTTTTCTTTAATTACCCCATGATTTATCCACTAATCTTTTGCAAAATGTGCGAGTACTCGACGACTTGAGTTTATATGCTGATAAGTTTCCAAGTCACTTTTATTAATTAATATATAACTGTATCCTGGAAGTCTATGAGCATATACACTTAAATTATGGACTACTCGCACATTTTGCAAAACATTTCAGAAAACGACTATCAACGGAAGTATCACTATCAACAGCGATTCTTCCGTTGATAGACGTTTTCTTGAATCAGGATATGCGCTACTTATCAAACCGTGCTTGTCGAAGAAATTGATGAGAAGTTTATGTAACACTTTCTCAAGAACCTTAGAAAATATTATAAGAATTAAAATGGGACTTTAGTGACCTATGTCATTATTTTCTTTTATTTAATCTTGCGTTTACCCTTTACCTATTTACATTCCTTTCTGAAAGACGCATGTCTAGAAAGTAATATCGATGTATCCGCTAGCAAGCCGGCAATAAGTTGTATTCCATATTTCACCGATCGAATCTTAATAGCATCAGCATAAGCAGAACCACTGTTTTTTTAATAGCCTTGATAGGGAAATTCTTAACAAGTAGTTTATTGTTTGTGTTTAATATTGGAGCAAACTCCTCAGAGGAGGCTTGACTAGCCCTCAGTACCATACATTGGCTTTGCAGCAATATTGGAACACGGTAACAATATCGAATACGTGCACTTATATTTCAAGCAAGAAGTCAGAAAGAACAGGGGAAGAGTACACCTTATCTAACAGATAGCACTTGCACACACAAAGCATACATAAAAAAGTTTAAATTAGTGTCCGAAGCCCCTAGTACAGAAGAGGCGAACGCAAGTCCTCGTAGGAGATAGTGTCTAAGCAGAGTTATTTTTTTTATAAGAAAGCTTAACAGCCTAGGTAGGGTATATGCTCTAACATTTGAGTACCATATTCAAGACGACGAGGTACGACCCTCCTCTATGTGTCTAGTTAAGTAGACGGGTTGATTTGGTGTTCATATTGCAAAGTTTGAGAGCGACTTATAGTATTTTCTTCTTCCTAGTTTTAAACTCAGGCAAAATCTGTGTCCGCAGAGGTTATGCAATTTTAGCACTTTAAATTTCTCAGAAGATTATTTGTATGAAAATCATAAGGCATATTAGATATTATTCTTACCATTTTGTTTCTACAACAAAAATATTTTTGAAGGTTCGTAAACGGTGCATTACCCAAAACGAGATTGCCATAGTTGAGGTGAAGAAAAAAAATGTAAATATATAGCTATACATTGCCTTGGAGTCTTTTACCGATACGAAATGTCACTCCTACAAAGGCTCGATCCCACAGTTGCGTTTGACTGCGTTTGACTGCATTAAGGCTGCTCGCGTCGAGCTGTTGCTATGGCGACCCATACGACGAGCCGATGGGGAGGCGCTATGCTGCACGACGTAATGCGGGGCAACGCAGTCGACGCAAATGCGCGAAGGAGCCTTAACGCTTGACAAGTTTATAAGTGATTAATGTGGCTGTCCCACGACATGTGTTCACAAGGAATGACTCCAAGATTTATAAACTTACGCACAATTTCAACTGGGGTAGAGTCAACGACGATACTTCTGTTTAAAGTACAAGACTTTTTTTTTTTTTGGTCGAAGGAATAGTCGCTTTAGTTTTATCAGTATTAATTTTTAAGCAATTGTCTCTTGTCCGTGTTCTTAGTTTGGTCAGAGTAGTATTGGCAATCGCAACAAGATAACCACTATTTTTAGATTTAAAAAAAAAAAACTGTCCTGTCGTCACCATTATACCGAATTTTGAAGTGCACGTGTTTACAGTGTAATTTATGTACATATTGAAAAGGGTAGAAACCAAGAACACTCTCTTGATAATGGACGCAGGCGCATCTGCGTCTTAGGGACACCTTAACGAATACATTTGGCGTTAGAAGAATATTGGCCGATAAAAACTTATTGGCTACGATTTCGCAAGTAGGATTTTAGAAGCTGTGAAAGTAACCCACTGATACCATGATATTTTAGCTTTTTGAGTTAAATATAACGATTGATAATATTAGAAGCTTTCGGGAAACTTGTTTTCTTGCAAATGTTTGCAGGTGTATTATTTTTGTTCCAATAATGCTAACTCAGTCGACCGGAATTTTCTAAAACCAAACTGTGCGGAAGTGAGCAAGGCATGTTTATCAGAAAAAAGTACTGAAGGAGCGTTTTTTTAAGCCTTTTGAGAATAACGGGAGGATAGAAAGAGGTTGATAGTTGCTGAGAATATTACATGTCCCTTCTTATCCAGAGCTGTCACTTCCGCTGTCTGCATCTTTTCCGGAAACACAGCGGTGTTGAAAAACATTAAAACTGTGACATAGACATGGTGTTATTAAGGGAAAATGTGCTTAATTCGTCTAATTTGAAAATCGTCAGTCAGAACTGCTACAATTTCTCAGTTACATGAAAAAAAACTCAATTTATAGCAGGTTCAAGAAAATGGAATGGTTATTTTTATATTGCAGGTAATTGAAAAGCGCATTCTTATTTCTAAGGAAAAGACCGGTGCCCAATATATAAAAATCAGATAGTTTTAATCAATGTCTTTCTATGAATTGAGACCAGTTATACTATTACTGACGTCGAAAAATCATTCATTAAATGCACTTCATGAGGAATTACCTTTCAATTTTATGCCGTTTGCATTGAACTACTGAACATTGTTCGATGGGTGGTTTTGATGTAGAACCGAGTTTGGGCGTTTTCCACGTGAGATCTGTACGCTTCACCGATGCTCTTGGAAAAATGGTAACGCGCCCCACGAGATCATTTTGCATGTGTGTGTGCGTGCGTACCTGTGTTTCTGCTGTGTATATGTATGTGTGCGTGTGTGTGTTTGTGTGTGTGTGCGTAAAATCTTGTTTCTGTACTCTTTAGAAAGCCTCATTTTTTATGGGAACAAAATGCGCAAAAAGAGGAAGTTAGAATGAAATTATGCTACTGACGTTTTTCTGATCAGGCCATCGTGGCAAAGAAATTCTGGTTCTAACTTTTGTCCCACTTCGTTTCTCACCGCTTCATTAGTAAAGCCGCTTCAGAGAGAACTGGAGCACGCTTCATATATACACGAAGGCTGGTTGCATCTGGCATTGGGTGCTTAGATTGCAGGCAGATTAACAAAGCTCCAGGTGGTCGAATTGTTCTAATTTAATTTTCAGTTGGGCTGGCTGCAAGTACAGCAACGGGTTATTAACGATCATACATGTTTAGATTGTTTTAAAAAGCTGAGGCAGACGTGAACAGCAAGAGAGGATGACCCATAGCTTTGCTTTATGACCTATATCTAAGCCGATCGTCATATTTCAAATAACGAAACATAGTGCAGAGATACGAGAACCTGGATAGCAGTGAACCACGGCTACGCGTACCTACACTTGGCAGATATGGTTTGTGTAGACGCGTTACATAGAAAATGACAGACGTCACTTACCGGGCTTTCTTGCAAACAGGCATTCGCGTGATTATGCCGGGAGTATAAGTAAACAGCGAGGACGCAAATATGACGTTTACTGCAGATTATTCATAGTTTTTTACGCTCAAAGATATCGCGCGAAATCGTCAACGGGCAAAGCCGTTTTTACGCTTGACTAATTGTGAGAAGGACGCTCGAAAGCGTGCAGACACAGCACAGATGTGACGTATTCGAGTTTTAAATCAACAACAGCTCGCTTAATCAAGTTTTATTGGCCGTTCATTGCAAGATGGTACAACCCTTGACGAAAGCGACGTTACTCCTTTTTTTTTCGACAAGCAGCTTTACTGTTAACCACAAAAATATGGCCTCGATCACAACACCTTTCTCTTCATAGTTTATTTCATTTTAAGTGTGAGAGAAGCCGAAACCACACACACAAGCACGTTTGCTTGCACAGCATGAGCACGCGTGCTCGGAAAGGACGCTCTAAGCCTGGAGCTCGCTCCAGCAGCTTCAGCTACATTGACGCTTAAAGTAAAACTAAATACAGTAGGCTTCAACGGGCTGTGCAGGCCAGAAAAATATGTAATTACATCGACTTTGGAACGCTAGCTAAGCAGTATAAACTTTTTTTTACTTTAGCTTCGGCGCTGCAGGTGGTGAAAAAGATGGCGTATTGGGAGTTGAAACTTCGGCACCGGAAAAGAGCAATTTACGAACCTTTTGCAGTTGACGTATCACAACCCAATTATACTTGAGGGCAACGCTTTGTGGCCTTAAAGCCACAAAGCGTTGCCCTCAAGTATAATTGGCTTCCCCTCTCTTCGCCAATTGGCGAAGAGAGGGAAAGTGCGGCATCCCAGCTGCACTGCAAATCCCAACCGAACGCTGACTCCGAACTCGTGTTTACTCTGAGCCCCAAACTGTCCTGCAGGTGATGTGGAAATTCTAGCACTACAGCCTGCTTATCTAGAAGGGCTGTAATTAGCGCTCAAGGTGCCGGAGCCTGCACCCTCTGGCATCCTGGACTTGGACTGCCTTGCCATAAAAGGGTATCGGCAAAATCATATTACTTTTTTGAGATGAGAACCTGATTTGGCTGACTCGTTTCATGCCTAGTTTTCGACTGTGACGACCGATTCCTTAAATGTGTTAATTCTACCAAGTCAACCTGCTCCGACTCAGACTTGCTGGATTCACTAATTCACTAAGTCCTCTATACTTGAGACAGGCTGTCAATATAGAAGGTGAGAGTATGTATGGACTAACCTGCCCGCTTCCATAAATACAGTAAAGTTCTAAGCATCATTTTAAAGTATATATTTGTATATAATCAGTAAGGACGTAATCTCGCATTTGAATATGATTTGCAAAGTTTGAGCTACCCATTGCGATTTGGTTACTTAGTTACAACTGGCATTACACCAAACAAAACTGTCTTTCAGAGTAAAGACATAAAAAAAGCTGCGTTGGGACTGAGCAGGAAAATTCACCATGCTTAGTGTCACAGGGAAATCTTTACCTATTATCAGCAACCTCATTCGCCCACCTATCTCCATAGATTGCAACGCTTGGCTCTCCCAGACACTTTGAGGAAACGTAGGCGCTCCAGATTACTTATAGTATACGTGACAGCTGACTACGCTGGATTTTTTTGTATACCTTGACCCGCCTTTTAGTCCATTAGGGCTCGTACACTTCCATCCTTTTTCAATAACAATTTTCAGGGCTCTTACCCAGACAGGACGTCCGTCAACTCGCTAGACGACCCTATCCTGCTCTGTCCGACCGAATTAAGTTCGAAGGGCCTCTTCTTTGGGCGATGATAATTCTTTATTTATTTATTTATCAGCACTCCCAGCCCGTACTGGCTAAAACAAAAGTAAATGGTTGAAGCACAATCGGCATATTAGAGCAGGCTGTACGAAGCTTAGGGCCAATTGACCCGTAAGTGATGACGTCACAACATGGCGTTGTGCACGAAACGAACTTTCACTAAGACCGTTGTTATGAACAAATGCATGGGGGCTGCACGTGAGGTTCGAAATTGTCTGACAAAAAGTAATACATATTTTTTAAACGCTGTCTTCTCAATATGTAACCACGAAAATTGTTCCTATCGGCTCAGTACCATCGAGCGATTAAAAAAAGCTGTAATAAAGTTTCACAACCCGTTTTCACATGCTAGCAGACAACACGATGATTTCGCGGGTTCAGTGGTTCTTTCTGGGGGAGTACGCGACTGCGTTAAATTTAGCTGGTGGCGAGCGACGAAACTAATTCTCGGGGCCAACTTTCAGTGGCATTTCGGAAACGAAGGGTGCCCATTCACAGCTTTGATCGATGCCCTAGCCGCGCGAGCGGGCGAACGCCTTCCAGTGCAGCTCGCTTCCCCAACAGTAATCAAAAAGATTAAATCATTGTGAAGCTAAATCACGTACGATGACGACGTATAGTGCATCAACGTCGAAGTGTAGGCCAGCACGCCCTTCAACGAGTTCCGACGGCACAAAAGTTGCTTCAGTGCAGGTTTTGGGATAAAACGAACTGTATGTAACATAACAATGCTAAAGTTGAGGCTTGGGCGAGTCGGTACATACCTCGGAATTAAAAACAGCGCAGAAAGACGAGGACCAGACAAAAAAGTGACACGGACGTAGCGTGTCACTTTTTTGTCTGGTCCTCGTCTTTCCGCGCTGTTTTTAATTCCGATGTATGTAACATATACACTATTGCCACGAGTAACAAGCGATGAGGTGACGAAAACTGAAGCAAACTAAACTTTTAACGTGGCGAGCTTGTGCCCATAACAGGAATAGAAGAAAGGCTAGCATCGCAGGTGTAGGTAGCGGCGGAACAGCAGGATAGAGCGCTGGGTTGACACTGACCCCGGCTCACCAGGCGGAGCACATTATGAACACGCGTGGGATTCTGGAACAATAAATAGGCGTAAATAGTTTGGCGCGTAGAAGATTCAGACCTCGAATAAGCATCAGAACTCTCCAATACACCAGAACGCGTCATTTTCCAAAATAAAAAATGGCGCGTCCGCTCTGAGGCATCGAGCCTCGCTCCTTTGCGTGGGAGGAAAGCATGTTAACCATTCGGCTGCGGGCAGGCTGCCTATTTGGCTAGCTGCACGCGCAGCGCTATATATAACTTACCCTATATTATTATCCTGCTCCTTCCCAGTTTAAGGTCGTACAAAAACTAAAAAATCTACAACTTTTTTTTTTTTTTGCATGTACATGTGATGATTACAAGCAGGTACGAAACACACGCCCATATTGCGAACCTTTAAAACCAAGTTTGGTGTCTGGAACCGTTCATGTTAGAGTCAAAATAACTGATCCTTCATGACAAAGCACGTCAACTGCAAAATCAAAAAGTGGGCCTCACGCTGCTTTGATATGTTCTAAACAAATGCTTCTCTCGTTTGTTTTTTGTTGTTTTTTTTTAGCAGATTTACATACATGAGATGATTTTCGTCATAGAGTATAGCCAACGTTACTAAAACACTCAGCTGGGAAACTCGCCGTCGAAACCTGGGCCGCTGGCGTCCACCGAGACCGAGCTAAATGCGACAACAGCGTCACTCTTTTTCGATTGTCTGTACTATGGTCACCTCGAGCTCTTTGAAAGACTGTTTTTGCGTAAAAACAAACGGAAAAGACTCTTTTTGTATGAAATTTTAAGGAGTTTAGAACCAAATGATGGGCGCGTGATGTTTTTATCATCTTTAGTTCGCAAGGTTTTGCGGAACAATTAATATTGTTTTTATACAACCATGCCTCAGCGGGCCTTTCAGGTAGCGCGTCCCGACCTAGGTGCATTTTAACTTCGGTGGTTGAACGCGGCGCGTCCGCCGGGGAGGTGGGGGTGGCACCCCTGTTACCTCTTCCGCTGTATCTGTTCTTAAAGCCGAAATAGAAGTCACGTGCCTCGAGTGGCCGCTGCGGGAGAAATGGTGGCGTTGTGTTCGTCATTAGCTCGGTGCTCGGAGACAGATTGGGGCCAACCATTTCGTCGTTTACCCTGAAACAGTTTTTTTTTTTTTTTGAAGAGCAGAAGTAACAGAAAAAACAGACAGGTCTCAAACTCAGCCACTTTTTCAAAGCTGTCTCTATGGGAGTTTCCCAACTGAGTGATTTAGAAACGTTGGGTATAGTGTATCTCACGCAGATACAAATCGTTTTTTATAAACCTAATGAAGTTTGTTAGACCTGCCATGTTCTAAATAAATACAAGGTCAAAATTGTTCATTATGCAGACGATTAAAACTGTTGCAGACGGCATAGTACCTCAGTGATTTCGCGTGCGTTCGCCATGCGTTCTTCGTCTGCAGCAGGCATCTTTAAACGTCTCGAGGACAGGAAGTTTCCTTTGCAAAAATTTCAGAAACAGCCGATTCCCGGCAAATTTATGTCGTGTAAGTGTAGAATCTAGGCTTCATGCATCTATCTTTTTAGACGACACACACACATACAAGGTCAATACAACCTAGAAGACAAGATATGCGGATGACGTCATTGTAAGTGGTCCTCCAACCCGCACCAGGCGGCAAACACACTGATTCTCGACGAGAGCCGCTGCGAAGCGGCAGAATCGTCGGTCTTTGCGTCGCCGCCTGCTGAAACCTCGCGCTTGTCGTAAGACACTGTAAGACGTGCTGGCGACGATGTTGGCGAAATGTAGGTTGCGCTGCGTGGATCCACTGGTGATGACCTTGATGCGGGGGAGGGGGGTAGGGGAGACACAGGCTTCGTTTTCTAGGCGTTATGCGGAGTGCAAGTTCGTCTGCTTCTTTTGGAGGGGGTTGTGGTGGGGGGGGGGGGGGGGGGGGAGGGCGCCAGAACGCCGAGCTTTGATTGGCTGTGATTGCAGGATAGTGGGTAGACCTCAAGGCAAGCTACCTTCAGTTCTGCCCCCTACCCTTCAATCACAGCCAATCAGAGCTCCGCGTTCTGACGTCACCACAACCCCCTCCAAAAGAAGCAGGTGACTTTACGATCCGCATTGGTCGGGCGCCTTCTCGAAGAACCGTACCGTCACAGTACTTCAAGCATACAATTCGAAAAAAGTTCCCCGAGAGCTCGTCTACAGTAGAAGCTTTTGCGTGAAGGGCACAGATGCATGTCAGCAGGCCAAGTATTTCTCTTGCCTGGAGTTTCTTTGGGGAATCGATTCACCACGGGCTGACAGCATAGATGCTACAAAGGGTGTCTCCATCCTAAGAAACGATGGATAGAGAGGCATTGAGGCACTCTAGACCACGAGCAGTGGCTCGCTCCTTCTGCTTTCCAGGGTAATGAGCAGGGGACACTATTTGCAGAGGCTTACACGCCCCATGCCGACGTCATTATGACTCCACGTTGAGCAGAAAACAATGAACCACAGAGCGCGCCAAAGTTCCTCGAGGTTCGTCCACACATTTCTATACAGAATACTATGACCGCTAGATTAAGCTGTTCAGCGGTCCACACCAACCTTTCTACAGTATCTAAATCAGAAGCGAAGAGAAGGGAAAAAAAAAACGCTGGTGTCAACATGGCGGCTGGCATAGCAGACGAAGAAATATGAAAGGACACAGCAGAAATAATCCTAACTTCGACTTTGCACTACTCTTGCACAAAGAGCAATTCTCCACTCGCTCGGAGCACGCGCCAACGGCGTGAGAATTAAAACATGTGATGTCAAGTCGTTGATGTGTCTTTTCTTTCCGGCTTCTTCCAATCATCACATTCCAGTCGTTGATGTGTCTTTCATGGTGCATTTTGACTAGAAGCGGATGGCGCATGTGCTTGGTATATGTGAAACTAATACAGTAAAAAAGTATAATTAATATAATCCTGTAAAGACAAATTCGGTAGTTATTTTAGTGATCCTTTGAAGCAATCAGGGGGAATAGTTTAATTTAGGTAACAGTTACGTCCAGCGAATTTTTCTTAGCGAAAGGTTTTTTTTTACCACGGCGGCTTCAATAGGAAGAGGATAAGACAGAACAGCCCTCTAAAACAAAGCCCGTGCGTTCACTTTAATGTAGAACACGAAAACAGCTAATCATGAAGACAAACAAAAAGTATACAGCAAATGTAGATGCTCATAATAAAATTAGAGCGGAAAAAGTGCGGTGTAGAGTTGGGACAGTGGGAAAATGAAACTTCATGCTCATTTGTACCGGATATCATCCCGAGTTTTTGTCTAATCGTATTTTTCACTTCATTCGCTGCAATCACTATATTGTGTTCTGAGGGCAAGTGGACTCGCATATTTTATTTTTATTTAAGAGTGAGTAATCGATAAAGATTAACCTGGGCCCTGGAGTTATTGTCCCGACCGGCTATATTCTCTGCCGCGGGACAGGAATGGCTAAAGTTAAATGGAAGACTTTTTTTTTTATGCGTTGAGTTTGGCAAGGTTTCCGCCCTTTACAGCTGGAACAGCTACGAGAGTAAATGTATGGCATTAATATTTTTGTATGACGTCCTAAAGCAAGGCATTAATCTATTTGTGATTTCGTGTGTGCCGTTAATAAAACATCTTTTTTTTCTCAGTTTTATGGAAAAGGGGGGGGGTGGGGGAGAGGAAGCCGTGAACTCCATTTACAAAAAACACGGAGCACCAACCTGTTCATGTTAAAAGCGATACAGAGGCTAACCCATTTCGCAGTATACGACACTGACTGCCATAAAAAAATACAAAAAAACAGACTCCGCAGACGCGCTGTACTCTGTTTAGAACACGTGTAAGCGTCCCCCAGGCAAAAAGAATGGCGGGTAAGTACGTTTCTCATTATTGCTCAGCACGGTTAAACTTAAATTGGCGAAGCTTGGGGTACCCCCAATGCGAGTCACCTCGAAGCGGCGCGCTCAAAATACAAGTCCTGCGCCCTTTCAAGCCGGGGTCAAACTGCTTACACATCATACAAAAGACAGTGTGTATACAGGTTCGAATGCAAGTCACCGCCAGATCCGTACTTCGAATGCCGCGTCGCAAATGAGTTTAAGTAGAAAACGTTAAACGCGGCATTCGAACCACAGATTTTGCGGTGACTCGTGTTTGAAGACTTTTTTTGTGTTAAATTTGAGGTGTGTGACTTTATCGTGAAACGTTCTTTGGAAGTGGCTGCTCCGGATTTCCTGAAGCCGCATTTTGTGAAGCCATGGCCTGTGACGTCCCATAATGCCCGGAGGCAGTGCTGCTTATGAGACGTCACAAACCTACACTCCAATTCAGTTTCTAAGTTAAATTTAGCGGGGAAGTTG
The DNA here is from genome assembly GCF_016920785.2 of Ixodes scapularis. Classification (NCBI taxonomy): domain Eukaryota; kingdom Metazoa; phylum Arthropoda; class Arachnida; order Ixodida; family Ixodidae; genus Ixodes; species Ixodes scapularis. The sequence goes on along the minus strand of NW_024609857.1, from coordinate 43,429,011 downwards.
AAATGGCGTATAGGATCTCTCACGTCCCATAATGCAACGCGCGCAGTGTTGCATTATGAGACGTCACAGAGCTTTCCACCAATTCAGTTTCTCCGCTAAATTTAGCGGGTAAGTTGAATTGGTGTACAGGTCCCTCACGTCTCATAATGCAACGCGCGCAGTGTTCCGTTATGGGACGCCACAGACCTGCACACAAATGTTTTCCTCTAACTTTAGCGGGGAAGTTGAGTCGGTGCATACGTCCCGTGACATTAGGTCACGTGACTTCAAATTCCCCCTTAAATATAGCGGGAAAATTAGCGTCCCGTGGCCTACGCACCAATTTGGTTTCTCCGCCCAAATTGAGTGGAAAAATTTACATCATGTAACCTGACACCACGTGACCCAGGCTGCAATTCAGTTTCTCCTCTACAATTTATCGGGAAAATTAACGTTACGTGACCTACACACCCATTTATTTTCTACGCTAAATTTAAAGGGAACAATTCACGCCACGTGACCTGACGTCTTGGGATGGTAGAACGCTGTTTCACGTACGCAACGCGATTGCCCGGCAATTTGCCACACAGTTTTCATCCCAAATTTCTTCACTGTGAACACCCATAGCTTAAGAAACGCGGCGCGTGGCGAGTCGCGAGAGTATCATTACCGTTCCTCAGTCAATGAAATTGCGGTATATGCCCTTCTAACAACCTTCAGATTGAAAATTAGGGGGTTATAAGGGTGTTTTGAGTACCATTACACTTTTAAAGGTGTAAAAGGTTACAGTGAAGAGGCTCGCGTTTGCGGCACAACATGCGCGTAGCACAGACTCGTACCAAGTGTGACGAATGCACGCCATTATAGGCGGCGACGCCGAAGCGCAAACGTCTGTCATTTTGACGCACAATTTCGTCAAACGACTTCAGCTGCAGGTGAACGCGATTCCCCCAGAAGATATGGTATGTGCATGCCGTCATCGTTATTAGATCCCCGGAGCTTTTCCAAGTCGAACACAAACTGCAGGCACGAAATACATTGCTCAAACAAGCACCCTCGCGGCACTTACGCGTGTACCTTGATGCCCTGATGCTCGAGTGTCTGGATGCTGCAAACAATGAGTATTTTGTAAGAAAACTGGGAAAAAGAAGCGAACGCGAGCTAAGGGGTGTGTGGATTCTTATGTAATAACATCATACTAAAAAAGGCGAGGGCTTTGTCTTCCAGGTGGAATTTTAGTAAGTGCCGGCAGCACACTGTGCACATGACGTCAGGTGGGCATCTGTTGTGCTGTAGGCGCGGTTCAGATCAAAGCATTCTGACGGATGGACTGGTTGCACACCTCGTAATGGCGGAGCGGCTTCACTTATGCCGAGCCGTTAGAGTGATCCGCCACTCACGTTTAGGATAAGTCCTGCTTTGTGATCTCACATACTAAAGGGTTTCAAGCCTACGTTAAAGCAAATATCTCCTCAATTTAGAACTCCTCTCTGAAAGGTGTGGACAAAAACCCGTGCAAGTTTGACGTTACTTCAGTCATTCCTGACTAAAGGTTCACAATTTTTGTTTTAATAGAAGCGTTGATGCGCCTGTATGTAGTCCGGTTTTGGGTAGTGTCACCGAGATTGTGCGAGGCTGACGTATTTAGGAATTTTGAGATATCTTGATCCTGACAGGTTCAGTTAGATTGCCAACTAATTCTTAGGTCTGGGCATCGATCAAAACTGTTAACCCAATTAATCACTATCTTTAATCGATTCATTCATCGACTAATCGATCACATTAACTTTCATGCAGAACATCTCGAGAAGATGTGTTAATTTGCAGCATATTTGTCTTACTATTTCTTGCTATGTCATGAATGGCGCTATGAACTGCCCGGTTTTAAACTTGAAGCTGTACCAACCTCAAAAAGAAAACACGAGAGGGCAATTTTAAAGATCAAATATTTACATATTTTAATGGCAACCTTATAATCACTCAGGATGACTCTGGAACGCTGAAGTATTGTACCATGGCCTACAAAAGTGCAGCCTTCTAAAAAATGATAAATGTGCACCCGATATTAAGCAGGCATTTTTTACTTTCTCCTCGAAAGTTATAACTCAGAATCCAACCAATTAACCGGTTAAATGAATTAATCACCATGAAAGCTTTAGTCGCTTAATCGGAAGGTTATTTTCACATTCCCGAAGTAAAGGCGAATTTTTGAGGGAGCAACTTATTTAATTTCAGAGCTGCATTTGGGCCAAATAGGATACAATTAATTGATTCCGCAGATCTGCAGCTGTAAACAACTGCGTTGCTCAGCGCACTTACTAACTCACAACGCGTCACAGCACAACGTTGCAGATGATCGACATAAGCTATCGACATCTTGTTTAGCTCACTCTTTCATCCAAACTTCGGACATTATCTTGACATGCATAACTTGATATCTTCTAAATTCCCCGTGAAACAAGGTCACTGACAACGCAGAAAAAAAATGTTTCTTGGTTACGAAGAAAAAAAAGAATGAAAACATTGCAAGATCTACCAATAAATTTCTCATTACTAATCAATCTTTTTTTTTTTCAGACACGGATCGCGAGGATTCTCCTCTCTTGCGAAGGACGTCCAATCGACATCATTTGGATCACAGCTTCAAAGACGACCAATCGCGACCCGCTAGAACCACATCAGTTTGGGAGAAATGCAGGTGGCTGGCAAGGATCGCACCTTTCGCATACATCGAATTCTGGGCGGCAGCGCTGGTTTCGCTAACGCCGGCTTATTTCCCACCTCTTGTGAGTTTGGCTTAAATACCTTAAATATAGCTTTCATAGCCACCGCAAAAAGAAGACGTGCCCGTGTGTAATCATTAAATTTGACTACAACGATAAAAAACAAGTTATAAGAAGACATCCCAGCGGTTAGGGGAAGAGTTAGAAATAAAACTTGGTGATGGGTTTCGAGAAGAAAGTTGCTGAATGTAAACCAAAACGTAGGCATTGTTAATCCACGACGTTCGGAGAGAAGGCATATTGTCAAAACGTGGCACTTTGAATCAAAAAGAGCTAAGATTGCAGAAAGTGTGTTTAGCATATAGCAGGTGTTGAGACATAAACTGTCACATTAAGAGGAGTAACGGGCGAATGCTATATCCCTCTATCTATGATGTAAAGGATATATGTGCTCACATTCTCGGAGTAGGCTGGTGCGGGTGCTTGAACTTGACTGTTTTCTACTGGGGCGTCAAACCGAAGCTGTCCCTTGAAGGCAATGACATGAAGTTGCGCGGGCTGTTGGAGATTCCAAGGGCGCAATAATTTCATTGTTTTTTTCTCCTTTGAGATCAGGTTAAGGACGGGAGAGGGTTCGGGTTTGGTGTGACTACCGCTCCCTCCGCTTTCCTTATTAAAGGGGCAGTAAAAGAGAAGGTGGTTGTGGGTAATCAAATGACCCTTCTTTGTCGCTCCCGATTGTCTCCTCCAGGTGACACTTTGTTCGCAGTGGGCAATCTACTGTCCTGATCCGGCTATTGGTGGCAGATGTCTCTATTTGTTGTCGTTGTTTTCTTTTTTGTTCTTTCAACCCCTCTTTGTGTTCCAAATTCACCGCTCTCGACTAAGCCGACGATCTGCCTCCGAGTGATACTCTCTAAAAAATGTCTGTGCGTCTACTTTCACGCACAACACTCGGAGAGCCAATCACCGCAACTTACGGAAGCAGCTCAGCGAATGACGGTGCCGAAACATATGTTTAGATCAAAACACGCAGTCTGAGTTGTGACATTAAGCAATGCAAGTGTGACGTTTTGCATTGCTTAATATCACAACTCAGACTGTAAAGTAAAGTATTTAATTACTTTATGGTGGAAGTAATTAGTAACGGTAATTCATTAGATTTAGGGCTGCGCCACATTTTAATATTGTCTGTTACATTTTATCAGGTAAAGGGCACGAAACCCATAAAACAAACATTTCCTTGGGCCTCTAATATAAAATCGGTTTGCGTGCTTATAGGCAACTTCCAAAGGTCTGGAAGCATGGCAATATGGATTTGTCTTTTCGGCATTCAGCGTCGCAGTCCTTCCCGGCACCCTCCTGGCTCAAAAGCTGGTATGTGAACACATATTATATTACAATTTTATTTGAAAAACATGAGAGCAAACCTTGTTTCTCAATTCGTATGAATGAAATATATTTTTTTTTAATCTAAAAACAATTGTTTTGCGGATTTTTGTTTTAAATTATTCATATGCGAAACTTTTAGGGGCTCTGCACAAAAGATTTCATTGTGGATGCCAAAAGTAATATCTTAACAAGACCCTGATACATGGCCAGCTATTGGATTAGTATTTCATGGTTCCGACAAACTGGAGGCTCTAAGCTCCTAAAATTTGAAGTAGTATTTCTGTTAAATTTTTGTGATGTGCACAACTTATAATTAAAAATAGGCATGCGTCATACATACCATTTATTCCTCATTTTCTTGTTACCGGACGCAAGTTATGGGTCGAAGCACTTCACCTAATTAGAATCACTAAATAAGTTTGAACTGAACTAATTTGTAAGGGTAATGTGGGACTCACGATTCCTCTGTGTTGCGTCTCCTCCGACACAACAGCGCTGTCTCAAATCTGAACAAAAAATATAAATAACACATTTATCACATTCTACTAAATAATTTTTTCCTACAGAGGCTGGAAACTTCATGTCGGTAAAAGGTTGCATGCATTGCTTTCTGTTCTCTCCTCTACCTTTGTCATATTAGCTCATAGCATTTGCATGTGGTAAACAAACCAATAAAGAAAACGAAATGTCTTTGTCAATGCGTACTGTTCCTGCATTGCTAAGGCAATTCCAGCAAAAGGTTTCTCCAAGTGTACACTCTGTGAAACCTAGTACGTGTACTATTCCGTAAAGCACGGGAGAAAGCAAAGCGCCCCATTATACGGAGTGAGCTCGGCAAATCTTCACAAATTAAAAATCTGCGACACAGAGCAGATATCTCAGTACATGAAAATTCATGAGCCGTGTCAAAGTGCAGACAGTTTTTTTTCTGTGTTTCTTTAGTTTTAAACATACTTTCAACCTTCTTGTTCGAGAAGTTTCTTCTGTATAAATTGCAGCTACTGTGACTGCGAAGTGCTTTGCAAGAAAGCACAGATGCTAAATTTAATTTTCTACAATATGTAATATTAGTTATACAATTTAAACGATAGTTTAACTATTTTTTAGCCTTTTCATTTGAACAAAAGATTAGGGCGCAAACGAGCTGGTGATGGTTGAACATTTCACTAAAAACTGCGAGACTGGGACGAGAAGGGACGAACAAACACAAAGTCCTAAGGTACTGTTTGTTTTTGGTGAAGAGATGTGTATGTGTGAATAGCCTCTTGGCTTGCGGTGACGTTGAGTTAAACTCAGGCCCAAGTCATCCTGAAATTTTAATGGAAATGAGTGCTAATATTCAAATTATTGTTCCAGCGCACAAATGGTTTCGAGGAAAAGTTGGAAAACTTGACCACGAGGGTGACGTCGAGTGAAGACCGTATGACGGCCCGGGCTGAGGAACTTCAAACGCGTATTCACGCCCTGGAGCACAGGATAGATGAGCTGGAAAACAGAGAACGAAGGAACAACTTGACGATACATGGGCTGACGGAAAGTCCGCAGGAAAATTCGTCCTCGTTAAATATTACGGTAGTCAAGGAAATATTCGAAAAACATTTGGAGGTAGTGATAACAAATACAGAGCGGATCCACCCTTTCGGAAAGCACAGAGAAGGCTCACAACGCCCCGTCATACTAAGACTTATGGACTACGGGGAGAAACAGCTGATACTTCAAAATGCTCAAAAATTAAAAGGCACAAATATATACATTGGTGAAGATTTTTCATACAAGTGTTTGCTCAGTCAGGAGGCTTTTTTGGAACAGCTCACGAGCCAGCAGGAAAAGGGGGGGGGGGGGGGGGGGAAGGTGTATTTGTAATATGATAAGCTGAAAATGAATGGTGAGTGTACATATGGGATGACTAGAAAAATGAAAAAGTGAAACAAGTACAAACTTCCAGCCAGCGCCGTACTCCCTGCGCATGACATAGAGAGGAAGAAAAAAAAAACTAAGACTGATATCCCTAAATGCACAAGTTTAGTTAACAAAACTGACCAACTAGAAGCTTCATTTATTGCTACGACCCGCATGTTTTTTTGTTGTTTTTTTCTGACAACCGAAACCTGCCTGAATGATAATATTCCTGATAACGATATCGTACCGCCAAACTATAGGGTGATTCGCAGGGATAGGTGCGGCAGAGGTAACGGAATACCTATAGCGATAAAAGACTACTTGGTTTTTCAATCCATGGAACATGTTGGTGACACTGAAGACTTAGATAAATCCTGGATTACTTGATCGCAAACATAAATAGTCGAAGTAAAGTGATAATTGGAGGAGATTTTAACGCTCCGGATGTCATTTGGTCATATCATGGTGTGGTTGTCCAGGGCATGAGGATGTCCGACTCGCTTCTACAATTGGCTTTCAGCCGCCGTCTCCGTCAAGTTGTTACGAAACCTGCGCGTGTTACTGGCACAACATGTTCGCTACTCTATCTTTTGTTTGTTAGTAATCATTTCGATGGTTGTGAGGTTTCTGTTTATGACGGGATATCTGCCCATCATTTAAGATTGTTAAAATGTGATATTTCTGTTTCTAAGGCTAAACATTATGAAAAGAAGATGCACTATGATTTTGGTAGGGCAAATGATGAATCCGTTATTGACTATCTTGAGCAGGGCCTCGATAACTTCAATCTGCGGACTGAGGTAAATGAAATGTGGCTGAGCTTTAATTGTATAGTGGGCCATTGCCTTGCTTATTTTATTCCGAAAAAGACAAAAACGATAAAACGCCGAAACTCGTGGATAACACGGGAAATTCTGCACGTCAAACGGAAGCTGAAAAGGCTTCGGAAGCGTCAATCTGATGATGTAAATCAGCAGGCGGGAAACTAAAAAGCTTACTAAAATTGGCTAAAGAAACGTACTATACAATGGCGTTACCTGAATGTTTGCTATCTAACCACAAAAAGTTGTGACGTCACCTATCTCCTACAAAAAGTGGCATTAAACAGATATCTATTGACGACAGCCTTGTGAGTAACAAGGCAATAATAGCAGTTAAATTCAACCAGTTTTCTAGTCTGTATTTACAAGAGAGTCATGTCAGAACATTATTATTCCGCCTGCTGATGACATGAGCAGTTTTATATCGGAGGAGGTATTGTTTCACTACTACTTTCACTCGATGAAAAAAAAAAAAAAATCTCCGGGACCAGGTGCTTTGCCGAACGCCTTTTTAAGATATAACCAGAACGCGTGGCCAAATACCTTGTACGAATATTTTATATATCAATCAAGAATGCTGCATTACCGAATGACTGGCTAGTCGCTAGGGTCGTCCCTATAAAGGAATCTGCAAGAAGTGGCTCAATAGATAGCTATCGTCCTATCTTCATGACTTGCGCGGCCTGTGAATTACTAGAACATATCATAATCAAACAACTCGTTTTTTTAAGAAATGCATAATGTTCTATACCCCAACCAACATGGCTTCCGCAGTGGCCTGTCAACGGTAACCCAGTCGATTGAGTTTTACCATGAATTAGCCACTTACGTTAACAACCGTACGCAGGTGGATGCAGTGTTCATCGACCTGTTGAAGGCATTCGACCGGACACCTTTCCGCAGACTAATTAAGACATTAATAGACCTCAGAGTTCCCTCATCTTTGACTAGGTGGATCAATGCATATCTTTAAAACCGTCAATAATTTGTGGATATAAATGGTACTTACTCAGGGCTGTTAGATGTTCATTCTGGGCAGCCCCAAGGTTCTGTCTTGGGGCCCCTACTTTTTTAACTTACGTTAACAGTTTATTCCCATCCACTGATGATGTCCCAATTAAGCTACGAATGTTTACCGACGACTGCGTTATTTACAGTCCCGTTTTCGCAATACAGGACCAGATAAAAGTGAGTGACGCGTTGGCTAACATTGCGTGTTGGTGTCATGAAAATAACATGAAGATTAATAATAGCAAAACTCAGTACATGCTTATTACAACAAAAATAACTATCTTAAGCTTTAGCTATGAGGTTGCTGGCGTAAAATTGACTGAAGTAGACAGTTACAAATATTTGGGAGTGATTTTGTCTTGTGACCTTGGATGCAAAAAGCATGTGGAGTATGTTAAAATGCGAGCAACTAACAAATTGTGGTACCTGAGGAGAACGCGGGGTGAATCTCCACCTTCCGTTGAAATTCTTGAGTATAAGACAATTATTAGACCTGTATTAGAATAGGCGTCCGCAGTGTGGAGCCCATGGCAGAGCTCTCTGGTAAGAGAACTCGAAGATATTCAATCGCTAGCAGTGCGTATAGTTTTTTTCAGATTTCATGACCGAACTTAAAAGGAGAGCCAATATAAGCCCTCTGTCAAACAGAAGAGAGAGCCAACGGTTAAAGCAGTTCTTTCAGATTTTCAAAAACAGTATAAAAATTGATAGCTCGATTTACTGAAAACCGAAAAGCTCTTATTCCGAACGCTTGCATCACTCAAACACCGCAGCCCCTATTAAAGATAAAATAAGTAGCTATAAACAATCTTTTTTTGTGTGTGTGCATACAATTGATTTTTAAATCAGTCTTTCCGGTAATGGTGCCGATATTGATTCACTCTTTTCTTTTGAAAAAGCTGGAGATATTATTTTTCCGTACTAAGATTGCTTTCATTGCTGTTATGACATTATTTTTACCGTCTTCATTTTTTATTACTGTAATTACTGCTGTTACATTTACTGCTATACTGTTACTGTTATTACTAGTATTGCATTTGGTTACTGTATTACTGTTGATATTGATTGATTTTCTTCTTTCAAAGAAGTCGTAGATATTATTTTTCGGTGCTAAGATTGCTTTTTGTTTAGAACTGTTGTGTTTATATTTCGCATGTGTGACACTGTATGACCCCACTCCTGCCTTGGCCCTCTATTGGGTTGACAGTATTGATAAATAAAAATAAATAAATGAACTAAATAAAAACGCAGTTGAAATTTATTCGACAACGAATAGGCTAATATAAGCAAATAGACGTCGTCGTGTTTCTTCCACCCAGTCTCAGGTGGTCTAAAAATGGTAAACTTGCACAAGCTCGCCTGCGCCCTAACTGTTTTTGCAGATTTTGTGTTTGTCCATCCCTTCTCGTCCCAGTCTCGGGGTTTTTAGTCAAATGTTTAACTTTTCAACTAACAATTAATCAGCCAAAGTTCACTCATTATTTTATTGAAAACTTTTTTGATCATTGTACAATTCTGAGACTGTGATTAATAGGCAGCCGTACAGTCCTCCCCTGCGCTGATTCCCGCGTAGTTATCAAAACAAATCCCTGCTTCAGTGAAAGCGCGGAAGGAGGCGCGCTACTGTCGTTTTCTATTTATAGTGGCTCCGCATAAGTAAAAAAACTAATCGATTACATCTACAATTAGTCTCGCTTAAATGTATTCGATTGGGCTATTTAGTTACTCCAGGTGTAATGTAACTTGCCGTTACTTGAAAGAGTAACTGTTACATTTCCGATTACTTCTAATTTTCAAAACGACAGAGTTCTTTGCCGGTTTGAATATGGGTCTTTCCTAAAGTTCACTGTTGTATCAGAATCACTGAACTACGAACCACTATCTTCTTAAACCAGCATTTTTCGGTAAACCATCCTTCTGTCTGAGATTTCGTTCGAGGATTCCTCTGTAGAAATCTTGTACGAACAGAGCCCATCATTAGAAACCAAAGGAAAATAAAAAAAAAACAGTCACAAGTAATTTTATCAACTTCAAAAAGAAATCAAATTATTGTACTAATTACTACCTAGTCAATGTAATCAAATTATTAAGAAATTACTCCAAGAAGTAATTGATTACAAGTCATTTGATAACTTGTAATCAGTACTGTAGAAGGCTGCTCCACATCGGGCGGCTCAGAGAACGGACAATGTTCGCCAGTCTTCTTTATTATGGATAAACCCTCTAGTGGTTCTACAAATATGCACCTTTACCTTGCAGATTTCCATTGGCTCGTCACGAGTCGGCTACCTTGCTGGCCTTGTTGGACAAATTCTCTTCTGTTTCGCGTTTGGGTGAGATTTCTATAAAACGTACAACTCCTGCGCGTGATTAGCAAAACAATCAATGCTTACATTTTCCACAAAGGCAAAGACAATGTCCAAGGAATCTATAGAACCTTTCTCGTCATTCAGCCACCAAATGATTCCTATATGGTGGTTTTTTTTCCTGTTCTATATGTAGCAAGATCGAAAATCATATAAATCGTGCGTTCATTACGTATGTGATTCAGGTATTTGAAACAAGTATATATGTTGCTCTGAGCAGGTTAGAAATAGCATATCTTGCATGCAGTCGCTTTCAAAGCATCGCCCTGCCGCTTACTAGATTACCAAATTTTGAAACAGCGTACCGAAACGTTTTGTGTACTCAAAAAAAAAAAAAGAAGAAAAAGGTCGTCGTCGCAGAACGCCTTTTTAAAACGCGGCTTGGGCTTGGCGCTAGCGCTGGGTCAACGATACTCTTTTCCTAACGTGCGCAAAATTGTGAGTGCGCTATTCTAAAATTGCCAATTACTACTGCATATTAACTGACCAGGAAATACTTGCGTGATAGCCAGTGACTTTGTTCCCATCTCTTTAGTTGTTAAAATCCCCGCGTCATTTTAAAACTGAGCGCAATTTTTCACGATATTAATTTATAGAAATCAGTGCTGTTCTGTGACTCTTTTGGCAGTAGGCCACTTGAACTAGCATGGTGACCAAATAGTCTCGCGTAGAGTATCTATGCACCTTAAACGCCGGTTCACACATACACCACTGCAACAAATCAAGATTAGAAACAACCCTGATGCCGCGCTTACCTAAACGCAGGGATGGACAAAATACATGCAAATATGTATCGACATAGAAATACAAAATACGTCGCCAAAATGCATTTAATTACAAATCTAATTACATTTAAAAAAATGTAAGTACAAGATACAAATACAACGAAATGTATTTGGTATCCTCCAAATACTTTTTCAAACGCATTCCTCAAAATTTGTGTCAGCGACTTCAGGGCACCTGCAACGGGTTTCTGGGTATCTCATTTTAATTTTGCATCGCACACTTGGGAGTTTGTGTGCGAGGCTCTAGCAACGTAATAGAAATATAATCCCAAAAAAATGGAATCAGCTTAGACGTAATAGGTGAAAAAGTATAGAGCTTCAAACAGCTTTTTTTTCTCGATTACATTTTGGTATAGTCCAACAAAGAACCGAGACGACCAAGACGCGCAGCACAAGCTAGAGATTTTTTTATTGCTGCAACTCGCACCAGTTACGAAAATCTGGACGACCCGCGCATTTCGAATGTTCCAGGCAAAAATATGGATATAAACCAGGCTGCAAAGCATCACAAGTTGTCACAGGCACTTATTTAGCCAGTCTGCCTGTGAACGTCGATTTCGTCACTATTCTTGCCCTGGACTAGCACCGTAATCACAAAATCACTAAACGCTTGTGCTTGATTGAGAGACACTGCATTCGGTGCAGAACGTATTTTTCTTCCTGCTTTGAACAGTGACAATAAATTTGAGGCATGTATTTTTGCCCACAAAATTGTATTTAATTTAAATTGTATTTTAAATAGCCATGTTTTAGTATTTAAATACACACGCCAAATACATTACCCAATTTGTAATTAAATACAAATGCAAAATACACAAAGTTTTTGAAATACGATACCCTCCTTGTCGCGCGTCATATTAATTTCTCTGATTCCCTCAAAATACTCCAGGCCAACTCCACGCATTTAATGAATTGGTTTACGAACAACCTTCTTAGATATTAACAGTTCTAAAACAAAACTTGTCTATTTCCACAACTCCCTAAAGAAACATCAGGGTAATGTGCAGTTCTTTCTGCATACATCAAGCTGTAATCCCTGTCGAATCAATTGACCATGTAAAATACCTTGGCGTATATTTTGATTATGATATGTCATGGAACTCACACGTCTTACCTTTGTGGTAAACTGCGATCTATTCCCTGTGTGCTCTTTAACAGTCGAGTTTTTCAGCCTGTCGGTATTCGATTTCTTATTGTACACGCGCTTGCCTACAGTTTACTCCGTTATGGTGTAGCGGTGTTCGGTAACTGTTCAGGACGGTGGCAAGGGAAAATTAATATTTTACTTAAAGGTATATTAACAAGCGTTGCATATAATACGGATCTGTCTAACAGCGCTGACATCTTTAAAAGCCTTAAACTCCGGAATTTTCGTTCTCTGTTTATTCAGACTGTTGTGCGTCGGTACTTTTGGAATAGCGATTTCAAAACACCAGTTATTCCATCCCGCACATTGCGTCGTACCTCTCATTTCGAAGTGAAGCTTTGTTCCACTCGATATGGCAAATGCCTACGGGAATACTATGTCCCGTTTCTGTTCAACGCCCTCACAGATTCTGTTTACCAGGTGACATCACTGAAGACGCTGAAGCGAGAACTCAAGTGCTTAAACTTGGACACTAGTTAACTGACTTTTCGGGAGGTGTGTATAGACTGTTTGTGAAATGCTAGTTGTGTGCTAGTTTAAATTTTTTGTGTGTGTGTGAATTTTACTTTATTTTGTACCTAGGCAGACACATATGTCCTTTTTTTAGGGTGTCATCACACAAACCTTTATTGACTGTGATGTACCCGTATTCACACCCTACTTCCTTCGTCTGAATGGGTCAATAAATTTATTATTAATAAAAAAAAAACTTGTATTTGAAATACTGTCCATCCCTGCATGAACGTAACCTATAGGTTACGTTCATGCAGGGATGGACAGCGCAGCGCTATAGCGATTGATACAGCGCAGCGCTATAGCGCTGCGCTGTATCAATCGGTCCTGCATCAGCAAGGCCAACGCTGTTTCTATAGCTGGCTATGAGCGTTCAGGTAACGCCATCGTGTATTTGGGAGCAGGCCTTAACCATTCCATCCTTTCCGCCAGAACGCTGTACTGGATAAAAGACGGTGGACTGTTCTTGGCGATGTCCCTATGCATGGTCCTCTTAAAGGGGGTGTTGGCTACCAACTACGATATTTGTGTCTTTGGAATCATGGCCTCTGCGTTTACAAAAACGCGAGGACTCTACATCGTAAGTCGTCGCTTTGATCAACATTAGAAAAAAAGATATGTAAATTGTTTCCGCCTTTCCGAACACTATTCGGAGCTGCCTACAAAATTTGCGATGTCACCCATAGCGGATGTCAAAAGCGTTCCTTCGCAGATTGCTTCTCCGCTGGGGCGGGAAACTGAGAGAGAAAGAGAGAGAGAGAGAAAGGAGGAGACGAGAGCGCACGGGGACGTCAGAACGCCGAGCTCTGACTGGAACGATTAGTAGAGATAACGTAAACCTAGCTGACTTTGCCAAGTGTTCGAACACGTTTGAATGGAAACGCCAAACGCCGGACTCCGGCGTTCCGCAATCAAACACGATTCGAGAGTGAGTGGTGTCAAAGCAACGGCTTTTCGTCTGCCCACCAATCATGCCAATCAAAGCAGTTCGGTTTTCTGAAGTCCCCGAGCTCTATCCTCCTCTCTCTCAGTTTCTGGTCGTATATGTTCCACACCTCCTAGATAACAAGACCGTAGTGCTGAGTGAGATGGCGTCATCAGCGAAGTCCAAGGCTGGGCACAGATTGGACACGACGATCGCGTCGACGTTTGACTCAAACTTGGCTCGAAGCCGAGCGCCGACGCAGAACTCGTTCCCAATCTGTTTCCAGCGTTTGCCTTCGCTGGTGACGCTACGAAAAGTGCCTGCGCTACGGCGGCGTCTTCCAGGCGGTGTTGGTACGTTGCAGCTGCCTCGGCAGTGCGAGGATTTTCGAATACGAACGCACACGCAAAAAGATAGTAAATATATATTCGAGAGTCAGACATGCGATCTCTCAGTCAATATGCGAGTTTACGTTTACGTTTACGTTTAAAGGTTCATTTTGGTTGTACAGAAAACAATGCGCGATTTTTTATTCCTAATTTAACTTTTTTTTGCCCACATCTAGTGAGCTGTCAAGAAAATAATTGTTATTTGGCACGGCTTTGCTTGGTTGAGATTTCTATTATGTAACGACGAAAAGTCTGCGTAATTTCCCCAAGTATAGCATTGCGTGATTTAGAACCGAGAACTCTCTTCAGGAAGCGTATATACTGCGTTTAAGCGTGTGACAATTTCGCTGCGACAACGGTGGTTAACTGACGGCATAAAAAAACCAGGTCGGGGCCTGTGAACGTTTCATAATCGATTCGTAGCCGATCAGATTGCGGTATTATTTGATAGGAAAGCTGAATAACCGATCACAAAAGCAATAATCATGAAGGTGTTAAGCCATGCCCTGCTATTCTGAAGCTGTCAGCGACTAATGAGCACACGTACATGCGCAGTAGCACTTTCCTCGTTGCGGATAGCGAAGTAGATATAAAAATGTACGTACAAAAACGTTTTACTATATTGCACATCCTTTTAGAAACCTCACTCTCTTATCTTCTTTCAACGTCTGGCGTGTATGTAACGAGTTCTTTTCGTTGAGTGAACGTCTTAGCGCCGGGAGGTTGGTCTACTTCGAGAGGGCATCCGATATCGCAAAATGAAGATGAGAAATTTAGCCAGTACAGTTCGTGTGCCAAGCAAAACATCTCCGACCCTTGTCGCACATTAGTGACTCATTGCACAACCGTACCGCGCCCATTATGGTTTTCCTCAAAATGAAAACGGCTAGGGAATGGAATCCAACCCAGAATTGCTGTGTCCTGCAGCAGCGCTTGCTTTGACTTTGGGTGATTAGTTTGCAAAGGCGTTGTTGAAGTATCGACCGTCGTCGGGTGAAATGTTTCTGAAATACTCAATGTATGAGGATGTCTGCATGCAGGCATGACCTCTAACGAGTGAACGAATGCATAAAAACGTCGACATATTTTACGTGCCAGAGCACTTCGAGGTTTTAACCCAGGATCACTGGGTTCAGCGGAGCGAGCTTTCGGGTTAAATTGTCGCTATTGTTGTTAAATTATTGTTGATTTAATATATTGGGTTTTCTGCTTCTGCAAAAGGCTTTCAACATGCGACCAACCGCATAAATGCCGACACCTTTCACGCACGAATCGTCTAAATAAATAAAGACAGGAATGCCCATTTGAAAGTTTAACGACTACCCTTCTTTTGTAGGCTGTGTTCCACTGCCTTTCTCAAATTGGTGAAATTAGTGGTTCTTCCTTCGGTGGAATTCTCGTCGACGTAAGTAATGAACGCCACCGTTTCAGACAGGTTTGAGCGAGTAGTTAATTCTGTTCCTTGTTTCACGTCCAGACCTGGGCTTTCCCGGCTCCGTTTTACGCCATTGGGTTTGCCTTCGCATTGTGCCTTCCTTCAATGATGAGGCTAGATCCCAAGAAACTTGGAAAGGAAGGTGAGTATTAGAGGGCTTAGAATCGCGCCTTCATGTTAAGTATTGTAGAAAATCTCGAAATATTTTTGACCGTAAGGTGAACTCTTTCATTAAGCGGCCCAGTTCGAGAAATGTCACGGTGAGCACGTCGACGTGAAAATTCTCGTGAAACGCCTTTAAGGCTTCGTCCAAACGTGCGTCCTAGCAGCCACCCTACGCTCCGAACATCAATAAACAGATAATATGCAGGGTGTCTGACTTTTAATTCCAACAAACCTATTTAAGAAAAGCCGTGAACAGTACACAAATGCGGCCTGTTGTAAGAGTGGAAAGTTCAGCGCACCCCCGCGCTTCCCATGTGCTTTAAATATTCCTAAAATTTACTAATTTAGTGGTTTCCAATCAACCTCAGCGAGATTCCCGGTAGAACCACGTTTCATTTCACTAAGTAAAAACTTATTTGACCAATTTGAGATAGGTATTTCCGATGATTCGTATCCCATAATATGTCGCGCCTAACCTATAACTCACCTAAAGAGATCGCATCAGTACAGATCTAACATTTATTATTATTATTATTATTATTGATCTGTTTAAATTCTAATCAACTTCACTGTGTATCGTGAATACTAGTCGTGAGTCAGTAATGCTATTGAGCTAGATATTATTTAAGGTTCGCCATACAAATGCCCTTTTATGCTATGCTGCTCACAGGTCTCTTTCAAGTGCTCAGTGTCCCTGCTGATATTTCTGACGGACTCCCAAAAATGTGTTCTGTTTTGTTTTTTTCTAAAATATTGACTGAATATGCAAACCTGCCGCAACTGAAACTGTTCTAATGTCAGACTCCACGGATTCCAGAAACGAGAGTTACAACTCCTCAATAAGAAGGCTAGTTTTATGTGTGATATGCGCATCGGTCCTTTTCATACTCGAGTAGTTATGTCACATTGAATCTGTCAAGTAATAAGTTTATGCACCATGTACAAGCATGGTGAACAAGTGCAGTGTTTTCTTCGTAGTTAGCAAACGAAGCTAACATTAATCACTTGTTAATTTGTTATAGCTGGAGATTGTCTTGAGGTCCCACCGGGCCCTATCCTTCATCTTACCCTAACATGAAGTATTCACAAAACATACAACGGCGAGCTCAATCCGTTGAATAGCGCCTCAACTGCCCGGAGTCCTGCTCGCGCTTCTAGTTTTTGCGGTTATAGTCCCTGACAAGGTGTGAACGGCCGGAGAGGAGCTTCGGATGTCTCACTTCCAGCGCGGGCTTCCTAACCTCGACAACTCTTCGGCACCTCGAGCAGCGCGAGCGCGAGCGCGCAGCCAAAGCACGGCCGAAGGCATAGAGCACGGGCTGCAGGACGATAGTCCAATATAAACGCCCTGCCATTCTCGCTCTATCAGTGATTATAGTCTACTTTAAGTTGAGAAGAAGTATACCATATTTTGAATGAGTGGTATGTATTACGAATTAAATTTAAACGAGGTTTGATATGAGCATGCTTATGAATGACCCCCACTATCGTTAGGGAAATTCAAACTGAAGTCAATAGCAAAAAGAATCTGAACAGAGTCACTCGAAGACAAGTCAACAAGGTAGCCAAAGCGCGCAGGGAAATAAAATAAAAAGGAAGCCTCTAAGACGTCGGCGGCCACTCTGAGGCTTCAAGCAGGTTCTTTCTCGAAGCCTAAATTTAGACAGACGTCAAGTTTACGCAAGTTCCGTCAGTGCGCAGCTATGTGCTTTGATTTCAGAAGCCTCTATAAGCGCCCCACCAGGAGGTTTGCCTGAGAACGAATGGCGCTATTACCACCTTTTTTGGCATCCCATGTTCCTCATTAACCTCTTGACCATCGTCATCGTGTCTGCTCTTGGTAACTTCAACACCACAACCCTGGAGCCCTATTTAAGCCAGGTAAGAAAATCACGACCTTTTTGGTCTCATAAACCTTCCCACCTTTACGTGGCCCGTGATTGTCGGTTTATGACACCATGCTGAGCGGTATATACATGTCTAAGTCAAACACAAAGTGTTCCGAAATGTTTTTGACGAGAAATTGAAAACCGTTGTACGTTGGAGCTCAAAGACGCCCATGAAGGCAGGCATGAGAAGATAAACTGCCAAACATTTTTAATAGCCTGATGCTTTGAAACATGTATAAATATTCCGTGTCTCAAACATGTATTAAAGTTCACCACCAAAGGCAAAAAAAGATAATGGTCGCCAAAGAATAATTTAAAAAAATGCATTGTCTAAACTCGAGCTCTGAAATTTTCTTACGGATTGTATTTGAAATGTAAACTGTTACAACGTTTGGTCTCTTTTTGTTTTTAGTTTAACCTGACCAACGCTGAAATTGGCACCCTCTTCGCAGCCAACTACATAGCCGATTGTGGAGGGTCCCTCCTCGCGGGAGTAATTTCGGTATACAAGGTAATAAGCAATACGTCCACGAAACTACCAATCATACAAATGCGCTATGCCAGCGTTTTGGACAGTTAGTTCACCGGTTTCTCTATCTGGAAGCAATTTAAAAACACACTGTCCTCAACACTGTCCTGATCAGACGTCTATGGGAGGCGTGCAACAAAATAGTAGCGTTACGGTAGCAGAAACATTTCGCATAGACCACGGTCGCATTGATAATAAAAATCCTGCGCTTCGAATCAGTGCCAGCTTACCTGAGCACAGAGCCATACAAACCGTCCGGAGCCACAGTCAACACTAAATCTTTTTTTTTTTAGGCCAGTCTAGGAAACTGAGAACACAGATCCCCTCCCTGCGCTCACGAAAACCGCCGCAATCATATCCGTCCGCCAGCGACCGAGAGCTGCAGTCTGATAATAAGAGGAGCGAGAAATACTTATCATGTAGATTTGATCAATAACTAGCAACAGCGAAGGTCGTTCCGTAGTGATTTCTGGGACGTCGGACACACAAGCGCTTCGTAGAGGTATATTGAAGCGCAGATAAACGAAAACATGGCAAAGTGTTGCCGTCGTTACCTCTAGCAACTGCGGTTTATACGACTGAACCCGAGCTCAGAGCAACTCCTACTGGTCGAATGACGGGATTGCAGTACACAGAGAAACTTTGGATGCAGGTAGCTTTTCGAATGTCAAGGTGACAAGCTTTTACTCCGGGGCAAACAGCACTTCACTATGCGGCGTATAACGCTGTGCTTGGTGGCGCTACCAATCAGCTGACAAGGCGGGTCGGTGCACCCTCTTTAGGTGTCGCACGCTCCTAATAAATTGTCGGCACCCTTTTTTAGGATATTTGACTTTCGTATACTAAAAATGTTTTTGTTTTGTTTTTTCTCCCTCCGAAATTGTAGATGGAAAAGCTCTTAATATTTTTTGGTTGCTTTCTGTCAACGCTGTCGTACGCTATTATCGGGCCTGCCCCATTTCTGCCTTTTAAACCGTGAGTGTTGAACTGTAAATGCATCAACGTCTACTATATAAAATAAAAAGTTTTTTTTTTGAGGCAATAGCTCGCAGGAGTGACAACCGTGTGCGTATTATAGAATTCAGTTCACGATGTAGACTCAAACAACCCGGGTGGGAGTAGGGTGTTCCAGCTCAAATCCTTAGGTTCGTATATTTAAGATGCAAAAAGTAGACATGTATGTAGAGCCCCCGATGACGAATAGTGAATAGAGGTCAAAAAAAAAAACATCATGTTGTCAAACATATAAACAACAAAAGGATAAGCACCGTTCGGTGATTCTTATTTCTTCGGCGATAAATTTGTGCGTTTATTAGGTTATCCACATACTCATATTCAACATTTTAAAACCCTATCTGAAAATTCCGTTCTTAAGTGCTCACTGTCAACGTGCTACGCTAAGCCAGGGTTTTTAAACCACTCTACAATGTCTGCGTCTAAGGGGGATTGGGGGGAGGGGGGGGATATTCAGAATGTTCGAACGGAGAACTAATTCGCTTAATTTTTCCCCCAATTCAGCACATTGACGCTTATTTACACTGCTCAAGTACTCAGGGGACTCGGAACTTCTGCCATGGAATTGGGCCCTTTTACTGACGCCCTGCGGTATATCGTGTAAGGACAGATTTCAATTTCGCAATCGTTAAATTAGCTGCCTAACACGGACACTAAATATTTTTGACCAAGTTAAGAACTGCGCTGTTGTGTGCGTTTGGTTTGCTCTAGAGAGACCGCCGGATACCCAGACACGATTCAAACGAACGGATTCATGTCCACTATGGCCCATCAATCTACGATCATCACGTGAGTCACATTATTAATATGCCGCTGTCTTGTGTACATAGGGCGTCCAAAATCCCGAGGCTCAAGCTAAAATGGACCGTAAAAACTGGCGCTTCCATGAAGCACTCTAAACTTTTCGTCAAAGGCGTGTCAAAAGTGTATTTCACAGGCGAGTTTTACCTCGTAAAATTACAAGGCGTATCTTCCTTTTTGTAAATAATAGGGTCAAAAAACTTGCCAGGGTCAACGGCGCGTTGAGCGCGCGTACTGATAGAAGGCGCCGGGAGCAGCGTCGAAAAGTGTAGCCGACCAGCGAAAGAAAGCAGACGACAGGCAGATGAAATACCGCGGCAGCAAGACTGCCGTCTTTATGCAACCGCGTTTACTTTTACTTTTGTTACTTTAAATTTTGCTATCATTGTCCACAATTATTTTTAAACCAAAAGGTGCTTTACAAAAATATTATGTTCATTTTAATAGACCACAGTCGTCGCGGACAGCCTCAATGATTTTATTTAGAAGCTAGCCGGAACAAGGAGGTAGCGCCATCTAGCAATACATGTACCAAACGCGTCTCGCCACTCGACTCAATCGTCTGCGTCGCCATCCACTTTTGACCTTGGCGAATTTTCTCGCCCTATTTTTTACAAAAAGGGAGCTACGCCTTGTAATTTTAGAAGGTATATTCCATCTATGAAATACATCTTTGACAAAAAATCTGAATTGCTACATGCAGGCTCCGATTTTTACGGCCAGTTTTAGATTGAGCCTCGGCATTTCAGTCGTTAATAAACTGCGTCGGCGTCAATGGTTAGTCCGCCATGTTAGTTTGAGAATAACGTATAATTTTGTAGACTACCGGCGGTCGCGAAGATGATAACGTAAAATCCCTAATGAACACCCACCCGCGGTGAAGAGACAAAAGAGGAATGGACAGGGGGTGGTTAATATTTCGGGCGTCGAAGTTCGTTTGGAAATTTACATCTCAACCAATGTGGATTTTTAATGTCAGCCCAGAGGTACCAGACTGTCCGGTAACAAATATGAGCTGTATTTTTGGCATCGTAAGCGTAAACGACGCATCTCTGAAATTTCAGACTCCGCGTCAGTTAAGAGCTAGTGTTTTGGATAAGTTGCTGAAATTTTGAAACTTACGGCTTCCGGATGAAAATGTTCCAAGCAAAATTGTGTGATATCTATAAGAAATTGACATCGGGCAGCAGATGCAGGAGTCGGTCAGGTGAATGTTGCATCTCCTAGCAGACGCCAAGGACGATAGCAATAAGATATGATTACAAATCGGGAAAAAGACAACGTTTACTTCTGAGATAATGTCTGCTTGTTTTCATAACTCTGCGATCTAATATGTGAAATAAAATGTCTTTCTGTACAAATAGGTTAACATTTATGACGTGTTGTTTCGAATAATTTTTGTCTGACACTTGAACCGAGGATTATAAAGAAAGAACACACAGAAACAGAACAAAAGAGAACATTCGTGTCTCCTTTGCGCCTACCTTTCATTCTTATGTTTATGCTCTATTAACTTCACCTCCGTGTTCTTCTCACATAAGGAGAGATCCCAAGCAGCACGATTTTTGGCCAAGCAATGGCTAATGTCTGGCGATGGTCCTTTGGCCAGTGGCCAGAGAGTGGCCATTCATTGGCCAATGCTTGGCCGATGGCTGATGGCGAGTGGCCATTGGCCAATGGCCAGATAAAGGCCAGTCACCGGCCAGTCTCTGGCCACTGTCTGGCCACTTGGCCATGGACCATTGCCAGCCACTGGCCGATGACTGGCCAACTCTGTGCTGCTTAGGATTACTAGAACGAAAAAATAGCTCAGACATTCAAACAAAATGGCTCCCACCAAGCTCCTTTGAATGAAGAGTCCGTATGAACTTGTCGGTGACATCATGTATCCTTTCACAACTCACCAACCTCCCCCCTTTTTCTCGAAAAAGAAAAAAAAATAATTATCATAAAGTTTATATTCCGATCTCTGCAGGAACATTGCAATACCGCCAATGGCAGGCTACCTTGCATCCACCTATGGCTACAGAAATGGAACAATGTTTATGTTTGCGGTACTCTCCATCTGGGTAAGAATCTACTTACGGTAGGCACGAAATTTAAGTCAGACACCTGGTTTAATGTTAGCCGCTTGATTTTAAGGCCCCTCTGCACTCACATCCGACAAATGAAGTTTTAGTGATCCAGGGGGATTGCTGTAGAAACGCAGTCCTAGCAGACAAGAGTGCATACACCACCTTTACTCACTGACATAACCAAAGAGGATGAGCGTCTCTTTCGGACGTACCCGCTCTTTGCCTTCGGTCCTTCTTTGGCTGCGCGTGTGCGATCGAATTTCGCGAGATGCCGAGTCGTTATCGAAAGTACAGAGCTCGCGCTGGAGGCGAGACGACTGGATATTTTTACTGTCGTTTCTCACCCGTCAGTGAGTAGAACGAGCCTACCTCTTGTTTTGCCAAAGTCTGTTGGTCATATTATTTGATTTTCAATTTGATAGCATAACTGATAAGATAGGAAAAGAGACAAGTCATACCGTTGCATGACTGCAGTGTACTGAAGGGGGGAGGGTTGTTTTGACCGAGCTAAGATACTCTGGAGATGCTGTAAAGTTCCGTGTGTAAAGAGAGATGGCATCGGTGCGGTCGACTTGTACCTAGGTTCTGTTTCCCTTTCTTGTGAAAACGCGTTTTCCAGTGTGAGGCCTGTACGGTGATAATCTTAATCTGACATTACGTATACCTGAGCGTAAAAATGCGGAATAAAGCAACCTTCGGCGGTCCGTTGTGTGTTAGTTTTGCAATATTGTGAAGGTGAATGCCTAGTGGCAGGAAGACGGGAAAGGCGGCGTAACTGTGGTATTGTACATGTCGGCGTTCACATCAAGCGACCTGTGAGTGAGTGTTAGTGAACTGGTGGGGCTCGTAACGTGCATCCTAAATTAGTGCGTCCGGTAAGGCGAATTATAAACGCTCTAGTCTACGAGACTGTAGAGCTGTCATGTTTATTTGTCAAAACGTTTATAAAGTGTCAGGCATTTCTAACTTTTCAGACATTAATCACAGGTTGTGTATGGCTGAAATCTGCGTTGCATCGATTAGAGTCAAATCGTACGCAATAAACTACCCTGACTCAAGACAGTCCCCATCATAGCATCGCAACACCAGCCCCGGCATGCATATCATCGGAACACGAAAAGAAATATGACGCATGCATCGCTCAGCGAGGATCATCGCCAAGTTAGTGTACCTTGTCTTGCAGAACTCTTTTTATACAAGGTGAAAGGAAATAAACCAGGGACTTGTAGCAAAGGAAGTCACCGTGAACAACTTCAACGCAACCTCATCGAATTTAGGATACCTCTCTTCGACCAATCCTATACTTCAGATATGCTGGTTGCACCAAAGTTTGTACACAGTTGGGATCATTTGAACTTTTACAGATTGCGAAGATTCCGTGTAGTCTCGTCTATGAAGTGTTAGTCACTTGTCTCTATTCACTTCATAAGTCCGTCTTACCTTAAATCTTCGCCAAAACGGACATTTACCACATGGGCGTATTTTTATGTGAATTTAGTACGCAACACGGTTCCTCAAGTTACTTAAAATTTGACCTTTGCATACTTTAAATAAATGCATACTGCTTGGACGTAAGTAGAGCAAGCACGAGTGCGGTCTCCATTTCTAGTGGTGCAGCTACCGACTGAGCTAACCAGGGGTTCGCTCGGTCGCTAGACCACACCACTAGGAAGGGAGAGGTCCCGGACCAGGCGGCTCTTTTCGGTCGCGCACTAGTCATTTAGCTGTGTTTGGTGACTGGTGTTGGTCCTTTTTCCCCCTTGTTCCCGCTCTCTAGGGATTATTTTCATAATTTTTGCTAGATAATATTGTTCTGGTCTTCTTTGAAAAAAATGTATCATCCACTACCCCAAAACATGTTCAAGATCTACTGGCATGCAGCATTTTTACACCTCCGCGCCCAGCTAAACATTTGTTTTTTGGTGCTTGCCAGTGTTGTACTCAAAGTCCTTGTTTACAAAATACAGCGTTGTCTTTTGCCTTTGTTTTGTTCATTCAGTGTACTTTTGTGTTACTGTGGTTTTGTTTTTTGTTTTGTTTTAGGGAGTATGCAGGCATGTAAAAGTGCACCATTTTTACTTTGGACTGGGGATGTGTGTGGTAGCTCCACTAAACCCAAGATCAAATGCTGTCAACGTTTTGTTATTTTTTGAACATTCGCGAATCATTTAGTTACTGTATATTAAAATTAGGGTGGCGCCGTAACAGGGAGTTTGCAAACATCATATGAAATGGTGACATTCATAAATTAAATTAGTGGACTTCACACCTAACGGAATAGATACAACAAATATCGTCTGTATTTGTCAATGTAACGTGTCAACATACACAAAAATGGCGAAACGCGCGCGGAAATGTGCTGACGACGTTGACAATTACAGACTCTACCCAATCTTAAAGTTAACGTAACCATAAATAATTACTTTTCTTGTTCATCTAGATGTCAATTACTTCATATTATTATAATAAAGACAGAGTAAATTTGCTGTGTTTTCTTTATTTGTGCGCGCCCTTTCTTTTTTTCCTTCTTTTCTTTTGGTAGTTTCTGGTTTCGGGGGATTCCCTCTCAACATGTCAACGTTTACCACGGACACTTAGTTTTCCTGTCCCATACGTTTAAATGCATTTCCACTCAAAACTGTTAAGTTGCCTAAATGAAGCTCTGCAGTAACATGAAGCTGGTCAGTCAGTCGAATAGAATTGGTTAGCAACACTAAATTCTCGTAAATGACTCTCACAGAAAACTTAAGATACCCTCCCACACTGAAGCATTCAGAGACATTCCGAGTTGTGAAAACAATTTCCACCTCAATTTTCAAGCCAGTTCACATATGAGAGCGCACATTTAACACGCAAGTGCAGAGATAAGGGTCAATGTCTCCACTGGCTTGTGAAAACGTTTACATTTGGCAGTCGGGTCGGTGTATAAATGAAATAGCGTGCGGTATTATGACCGGCCGCTTCGATCAACATCAGGTTACATCTACCTCTGTACCCTGTGGCTTTTAAAAGTCATCAAAACTTCAAACACATCCCAGTCAATGGTAAAGGTACAGAAAAATCAGCAACACAATTCATGGAAGGGTATGCAATAAAAAAGGGGAGGAGAGGGAGTTAAATGTGTCAGTCATACATGCGTTCGTTAACATAAAAAACATAACGTTCTTGGAAACGTGGTAAACTGTCAAAATGTGTGTTTCCTTTGTGGTGTTCTTTAAATAAATGTTAGGCCCATTTATTTCTTTTTGCACTCGTCGTTGTGATTGCTGTACACATCCCTTTCTAAATTAACCAAAAAAAATGTGGAAGTTGTACATGCCAAACCAACGAGGGGCATCTGGTACTCCCCAGAGACAAAAATGAGGATTATTTTCAATCACCTCTGATATTTTCTAGAATAACAAAAGAGCACGCAAAATACGACCGAAAAAATTAATAGTACACAGGACTAGCGCTCTGCCTGTGCTCTACTTTTTTTTCCTGCTTTCTATTTTTTATACTGTTTTGTTTTGCGAGTTTCTTTTTTTTTTTTTGTTAATTATAAACAAATCACCCTCATCGCCACTTTCTTTTGGTTCTTTTCATGCTGAACCGATAGCAACGTCAGTAGGTAGCCTGAAATTTGAATAAACCCGCGGCTGTGTGTCTTCTACTAGATTGTTATTCATATTACCCAGTCCACTCCTGACGACTTCTGTTGCAGCTTGGACCTTGCGGCGGCATACCGTATCACGAGAAACACGTGATTCGGATAGGCAGTACCGAACAGCATATGACGTCTGTCATGCTAACGGGCTGTTTCTGTGCGTCACTTGTGGCCGAAAGATGTTGTAACAATTGAATCATGAACGCTGGGACGCACATCCTGATGTAGCCCTTCGTGGAAGGCAAAAATAAACTCTGTTCTGCGAGATTGTTCAACTTCCACGTTCACCTGTCAAGACGTTTATAGAGTGCTAGGCGTATGTACCTTTCCAGACTGCGGTCACTGGTTATGTCTGGCTGAAATCTGCGTTTTCTCGATTAAGTCCAGATTGTGCGCAGTACACTCCCCTGCTTCAAAGCAGACCCCGTCATCTGCACCACCAGTCTCAGCATACGTATTATCCGAACGTGAAAAAACAAAGGGTAAATGTATCGCTCAGCGAAAGCATCCTCTGAGTATATTCACCGATAGCTTAAGAAACGCACACTTATTATATTCACATTTCTTTTATTGGGATTCGTTCTCCTAAGTTCTGCGGGCAAAAATGCGATGCTCGGATTTCGACACGCTCTACGTCCCTTAAGTTCACAGCGACCACAGGATTCCTCGTCTGACCACAGGCGTTTGATAACAAGTACAAGGAAATAAACTTACAATGAATGGTGTAGCCAAAAACGCCTGCACTGAGAAGTTATAGGGTTTAATGCACTCCAACGGCCTGATGACAACTGTCATGCATCTTTTTCATCATTCATTGCGCTACTTGAGGCCTGTTTGTTGTACCACAGTTTGTATATAATGGTGGGCACTTGAACTTTCACGGACTGCGAGGATTCCTTGTAATCTCACCTGTGAAATGTTAGTCTCTTGACTCCATTCTCTTCATAAGTTTGTCTATTCATGAATCTCAGAAAAAATGCTGCCGACCGTATGTGCGTATTTGTATCTTAAGCTTTTGTATACGTTTTCGCCTTCCGACGCACGGACTCTTCCATCTTGGAATCAGGTAACGCCGACGCCCCCCGCTGTTAGGTTCCTTTAACTTCAGTTTTTCGTTTACCCGGGAACCTCATTGCGTAAATAATTTCCGGCTTTGGAATGAACGTGTTTTTCTTTATGGGATTATAATCTTGTGTCAGAGTGTTTTTAGTGTTGCTGTGCATAGGCGAAACCCGCCGGAACGCCTGCACTCTATGAAACGCATTACGCAATGCAAAGCATGACGCTTTGCATTACGTAATGCCACAGCGCTAACTTAATGTTTCGGTCCAAACGGATGTTCCGCCTCATCATTTTCTGTGCTGATTTAATAATTGGCAGAGATTGGCTCTTTGAGTGTTTTGCGGGTAAGAAGACGCACAGGTATTTCTTACAGTGTGATAATATGTTTACGGATGCACTATACTATGAAAAAAGTTGTAAACCAAGTCTCAAAACTGTTTTTTTTTTTTATTTCCCACGTGATGAACATCGTCGTCGTACCTGTGGCGAATGGGCGGCGGTGTTAGCTTGTCTTGTTGACGGAACGCAGCCGTAACCGTGAAACGTCTCTGGACGTAAAGTGTGAAATATGTGTCAATGAGAATTCCACCGAAGAAATGGGGCACGGAGTCTGGTTGGCCAAGAGGATTTTATTAGCATATCAAAGATATTTACTTCTTCAACATATGAAGTGGTCAACTAGTGACGGCCCTTGCAGTCTTTTTTTTTCCAATTGGGTGTATTAATGCGAGGGTATGTGCGCTTTATAATACTAGGTTATTATGAATTACGACAAATATATACGGTTCGAAAGTAACCAACCCTACAAAGCCCACGCGGTACGGAGTGCCCGGAGAGGACAGGACAGACCGACCAGTGTTCCGCAAGAATCCAAACATCCTACGTCGTGCTATCTTTCTGCCTTGCAGTTACGCGACCTGGGAGCACTTGCACGCTCGATTCGTTTCTTGGCTGGTAAACCTAGATTCACACAGCAGTGTCTCTGAAGTATTAGTACGCTTGTTGACGTTGCGTCGAGACACTACAGAGACATCTGTGCTTCATATGTCGCGTTACATACTAATCACCGAATTCGTAGCCATGTAGCAGTGCTTCATACGAAGCACGGATAAAGGCTCACTGACGTAGATCCGTTTGACTACTTCGTGGGAACTTACGCCAAGTTTAGACTGCGAGTCACCGGGATGTCCCTGCTGTTTAGTATGATTCTAAGATTCAAGGAGCAGCGCCTTGCACTCGTTATACGATGCGCGTATCTCCTGCAAACTCGCTATAGTAACTTGTCGTAGCATAGTCAAGCGCAACTCTATGAATGGGTGTTTACTCGCGGTCGTGTCAATGTACACTCTTAGAAAAAAGGGCATCGATAGTCCTCCCTAAATAGAGGAACGGTCTTGTAACCTATGTTCCTTTAGAAAGGGAGAAACTTTCGTCCCTGAAGCAGGGGAGCAAATAGTCCCTCCGTCGCCTGCATCTCATCACGGCGGCCCTGAATCGACCGAATCGAGCTCAGTGAGGCTTAAAGAGGACGCTACGTCTCTTGGACGAGACGAGAGGAGCAGCAAATAAAAGCGTAACATGAGCTTTCCGCGAGCTGTTCTCATTTCCGAAGCCAGATTCCCTACTCGCAGGTCCAGAAACTTTCGTTTCGAAAGCAGTTGCTCAGTCTTCTCGTCGTCAGCACTGTGATGTTAAACGGAGACAACCGATACCCAGTTACTTCGCGCCCTTTACGTCTTAAACTTGCTGTTCCTCGATTCACAATTCCTTCGTCAACCGAACATCACGGAGCAATGGAAAACAAATCCGCGAAACCAAAAGCAGCTCTTAAAAGAACAAACTCGAAGCGGCTGTTTATCGTGTGGCGTGAGAGACGCTTAAATTGCTTGCCACCAGATAGCAGGGTCAAGCAGAGTAATTGGCAAAAAAAAAAAAGATGGGACACTTTTATAGCATGTCGCCGAAAGGCATCCAGTTTGATCAATGCAAAAATTCGGAGAAAGGGTGAGGAATGGATGAGTAATGCAAGTAAGAAAGATAGAAACGCAGCCAAGAAGTTTTGGGAGCAGTTAAACTCACTCGGTTAAACGACGCAAGCTAGACCGAGGTTTATACTCTCGCATCAGGGAGATCAATTAGAGGGAGATGATGCGATACGATATAGAGGAGCAGTGATGGAGGATAAATTTCGGGAACGGGTACATGTGGAAGATAGGAGAACCGAAGGAAGTAGCAGTCCAGCTTCTGACATCGCGGATTTTGGACAAAGAGAACGGGAGAAGGCGGAGCGAAGAGTCCCTAGTGGCACGTCGACAGGCACAGATGAGATCCCAATCAAGCTGGTGAAGAATTTGGGCGTTAAATCTAAGGCAAAACTAAGGGAGGTAGTGAGCACTATGATAACAAAAGGAAATATTCCAGAGGAATGGAGGCTTAGTAGGATGAGTATGATATATAAGGGAAAGGAGATAAGTCTGATATTAGGAATTACCGTCCCATAATCGTGACACCAGTTATTTACAGGTTGGTAAGGCAGACTATAAAGAACAGACAGAAGGAATGGGTAGATTGCGAGGGCATACTGGGCGAGTTACAGGACGGGTTTCGGAAACAAAGAAGGTTGGAGGACAATATATTTTCTCGAACACAGTGTATAGAAATAGCGCAAAAAGAAAACAGACAGCTCTGTCGGGCGTTTTTGGATATCAAGGGTGCCTATATGACAATATGAACCAAAGGAACCTGTGGGACATAGTGGAGAGCTTAAACCTAGATGGAGAACTAACAGCACTATTAAGGAACATTTACAAAGATAATAAGGTGATTATAACATGGAAACGAAAGGCGGCTGGGAAAATAGAGATAAGATGGGGCCTTAGGCAGGGGTGCCCGTTATCGCCTTTGCCGTTTATGTTGTATCTGAGAGGATTGGAGGATAGACTAGAGAAGAGTGGGCTTGGATTCGACCTTTCGTGCGGTAAGCTAGGCCAAAATGTTCAGCAATCCTTACCAGGATTGATGTATGCGGATGATATCGTATTAATGGCTAACAACAGGACAGAGTTGCAGGAATTAATGAGCATCTCTGGTAAGGAAGGAGAAGAATTAGGTTTAGAATTCAGTAGTGAAAAATCAGCAGTCGTGATTTTTAACGATGATGAAGTTGAGAGGCTGAACATACAGAATATTACAGTTGAGAGGGCTAGTAAATACAAGTATCTAGGAGTATGGATATGTGATGGTGCAGAATATCTCAGTGAGCATGAAAAGTATATAATAGTTAAGGGCAACAGAAATGCAGCTGTAATCAAAAATAGAGCACTTTGGAATTACAACAGGTATGAGGTGATGCGAGATTTAGAAAGGAGTAATGGTGCCTGGCTTGACTTTTGGAAACGCAGTGCTATGCATGAAATCCGAAGTGCATGCAAGACTAGAAATAAAACAGACCGGAATAGATAGGCTGGCTTTGGGGGCACTTTGCAAAACGCCAAACCAGGGAGTACAAGGAGACATGGGATGGGCGTCATTTGAGAGTAGGGAAGCGGTGAGCAAGATAGAATTTGAGCATCGGTTAAGGCAAATGAATGGGGACCAATGGGCACGAAAGTTCCTCAGCTATTTATACATGAGGAGCATAGACACAAAGTGGAGACAGCGCACTAGGAAATTAAGAGGAAAGTTTTAGGCAATAGTTGAGAAACGGAAGAGCAGGTGTCAGTTGAGAAGAAAGTTAAGGCTAAAGAAAGAGATAAAGGCTAGGCGGAATGCAGACAAAGACGGCTCTGGAAAGCTATAGAATAAACAAAACAGTTATTGCCAAAGAAAGCATTTATGACAATTCTAGGGGAAGTTCATTGTTGCTTAAGGCGAGCACGGGTGTTCTGCGAACCCGAACATACAGAGCGAAGTACCAGGAAATGGATACAGCGTGCATTGCTTGTGGAGAGGAGGACGAGGCGGCTGAGCACTTGATACTCTACTGTAAAGGGCTTCACCCTATGCCTACCGAAGACAACATAGATTTAATAAAGTCATTGGGTTTTAGAGACAGCGAAGGGAGAGTGGATTTCAAGACTGTAGAGATTACCAAGCAAAGATTAAGTGAATGGTGGCAGAAAGCGGGAGGAAACTAGGGATTTTCTTATTAACTGATGGCAAGGGGGTTTTATAGCTTCACTTTCTTTGCAGTGCGGAGTTAGGTTCAACGTTTCAAGCGGGTCGATGAGCGTCTACACGTTAATGTTTGCTCGTAACGAGCGCGATCATTCATAGGAAAACTTGAATAATACGCGCTCGTCATTGCGTGAGCCCCATAGGTAAACACGCAGACAACACCCGGCAAGCGGAAATGGATAGAGCAACAGGAAGGCGCCGTTTTGTGTGTGTTTACCTTGTAAATGGGCGTATAGGCATGAAACCACTTCGTGGTTCCCAAAGTGGTTCATTACCACTGCTGCATTGGTTGTATGTTACAAGGGACACATTCGTGCTGCCAAATTAGGCGAAAACGACATAAAACAGAAACACAGCCGGCCGAGTACACGTCAAAACCGAGACCAACCAAATTGAAGGAATCCTTATGGCGGCGAGTGTGTCAGCGCCCTCTATACACCAACTCAACTCTTTTATGTCATGCCGCGGTGATGGCGCGTCGCGCGCACTTCCGGTTAGGGGCTGTGAGCGGAAGTCACCATGTGAAACGTGCATTCCTATGTTGTTTTTGAAAGAAACGATACAAAAACCTGTTTTGTCAGATCGCCGCGACTGGGGCTGTAGCAGAAGAGTCGGGAAAGGTTTGAAGTTCAGGTTTCACATATTTTCTGCCTGCTCGGTTCGTCCGAGAACGTGGATAGATGCCGAGGAACGTGAAACAAGACACCGTCGAACCACGAATGCTTGTGCGGGAAGTACTTTGGGTTAAATTCTCGGATATTTCTGGTCCTCAAATTGAGTTGCTTTGCTCCAAAACAAACGCGTGAAAACAGCGAAGTCGCCCGAACCACCCGCCGGACTACGTTCAGCACCTCTTCAAGTTCAAGCGGCCGTCTGATCATTCTAATCATCACCTGCTCTTTCAAGCGTGTCGGCTTGTTGTCGACTGCTCGTTCAAACGACAGCGGCCCGTTGAACAAACGTTGACCCGGTAATGGTGATAAGAAGTATGTGCAGGCCTCAAAAGACTTTTAAGTTTGAAGGTTGGTTGGGGTATGCAGGATCGGCGTAAACAGTAGGTAGAAGGAAATGTTGATCATTGTTACAATCGAGTGTCCATCAACGACTTGTTATGACTAAATAAGTTGGTCCGACCCTGCTTGCGAATTTCGACGTAGAGCATCGCAGCTACCACCCATTCTTTTGCAGCTCGAGCGACGTATAGGAACTGAAAATAGCAAGGAGAACCTCGTCGTTGTTTTAGCGTTCATTCTGCGACGTTCACGTGAATGAATTTTGCTCAGGCCACTGAATTAGTTGGACATTGCTAGTAAGACGTGGAATTAACAATTTTGACGAGAAAAAGAGCACGGGGGCTTACGCCGATGCCTTCAACGTGATATTTCAATGGTATGTTGATGCGGGACTCGGCGCTTCTCACCCGCACTTTATCGCGCATGCGCGATGCCTGCCGCATGTGCCTGCCGCTAGAGCGGTCCAGTTTGTTTGTAAACATAGTGTATACTCTGGTCAGGCAACTAATAAAATGAAAAGGTATATACAACATCGTTGTTCAAGCTGCGCAAAATAAACATTTATACGTATGTAAATAAATACTACCAGCGCTAAAGAAACCTTGCTCTGATCCAACGCATGAAAAATCTGTTATCATGCAATTATCTTTATGAGTGCCCATTGTTTTGTTTGTAAGCACTTGGATCCCGATAGTGTCTCTGGTTTTACTGTTGTTATTGTTTTTATTAGGAAATGTTCACTTGTGGAAACGTCTACATGGGGAAAACGGGTTGGTGTATATACACAATAGCGCACAAACATGACCTGTCGCTTTGATGAATGTCACGGGACATCCGCTTCTGCCACGTGTGGCTTACAAGGGACATCTCTTGTTAAAAACATCCGCTTTATTTGGAGGGTTACAGAATAAAAACAGAACGGAATTCTCGAAAGCCTACGGCATGAAAAAAAGAGGGGGAATCCAACTGCGTCACTGAAACATCTGTTTGTTGACACGCATGAAATAACGCTCCTGGAGACTAGTTGATGCCGTCATGATTTTGATGTTTTCTTCATTGGTAATTTATTGCGTTAGGATTGGTGCTTTGGTACACGCGCTGACCTTGGTCTGATTTGGAGCACACGGATAGGAAGTTCGCGACGTCGCCACGGGACAGTAAACAGTAGAAACTGAAACTGAAAACTACAGTTAGGAAACACCTCCTGCAAGCGCCGACAGATGGCGGCAAGGTGGATGTTTTGAGAGGTTTGGTCATAGGACACATAGCAACGGAGGCCGCACAGGAGCGGCTCGTTATAGCGAGCGGCGAAGTGACATAACAACTAGCAACAAAACATTGCCGGAGGTGTCCCCCTTCGCCAATTTCGGCGCCGCGCTGTGGAGGACGGCAAGTGCACCAATGAGGCGCGTGCTAAAGGATCCCCCCCCCCCCCCCTTCTCGTTCATGCGTCAATTCGCGGTGACAGTCTACAAACGGCTCCTCGTAAAATATTAGCCCACCTAGGCCACCCGTACACACCGCTTGGCGGCGCTCAGCCGGCAGCGCAAGTACGATCTAGCCCGCTGTCTCCCATGCGCCTCGGATCCTAGGCGCTACGTTACGCCGTCGCTCTCTATTGGGCAGGAGATCGAACTATAGGGGGCGCTTTATCGAGGTTGTTGTCCCCACAGCCCGGTGTTTACTAACACAGCATAACAAAGAAATTGAACCTCGTCATGCACGGCCTGGACACGAGCGCTTCGCTCTGACCAATGCTGGCCTTCGAATCGTCATCTTCGATATCGCTGATCAAAAACAAACAAAAAAATTCGGTTTGTTGCCCCCACAGCTGAAGCGTGCCGCTAGAGGCGTGACTGTTCGATCTCCTCCCCAATAACCAGCCAATCCTGTGCGGCCGCCGTCCATCATGCATACGCTAAGTGACCTGATCTGCCTGCTCCAGGGAGAAGGGGGTTTTTGGAATGTTCATCACGAGGAAAAGTGCTAGAAGGCTGCATTCACCATGCATTGTTATATAAAACGGCTGCGCAAAATGCTAAAGCATTTTTTCAAGAATCAGCGCGGAGGCAGCAGCGATTTCGGCCCATTTTTTGTTTTTGTTTCGTAATAAATGTATAGTTTTGAGTTTGACGCCTTTCCAGTAGACTTATTGTTGTTATTCATTATTTTTACCACTCCATATTCTTGTTTTACGCGTGAACAAATCATATTTGGATGCTTTACGTGACACACCAACGAAGGACACCTGGCACGCCCCAACGAAGTATTGGGGATTCATTTCGACCATCTCGAGATCTTTCGACTGGCAACCGAAAATTTGGTTACACAGCGCGTTCTCCGTTCTATCCGTCAGATTACGGGAACTCAGCCGAAATTGAAACCCCGCCAAAAGGGGGTTCATTGGCAGCGCTCTGCCTAAAAAAGTCTACTCAATCGCATATATTTTGTTTTTATGCATGAACCAGTTTATTTGTACTGCTACATTCATACCCAAAAGGCAAGGCCAGACACATACTCCCCCAAGGTACTGCTTTTAGTTTTGAACCCTCCACTACCAAAAGAAAGGGCGACCTGGAACATGATCTTTAGACTTTATAACTAGATGCATCACAAGGTACAAAGGTGACCCCTCCTTAAGCCGAATTCTGAAAAATACACTCGGCATATGCTTACATTTTTTTTTTTTACACTGAATTCACAAAATACCCTATGAGCCGTGGAGACTGCGCAGCGCAGGTGCTGGTCTCTTAGAGGGATCTAGGCATGCACCGTTTAATAGTCAGCGGCAGCTCCTTAATATGCTTTGAATCTTGTAAAATATGTTAGTCTACAAAATTAGGGGTGCACAATATGCGGCCCGCGGACATGACACTGCGCAATGTGTTCAAGACGGCAACCAGTGCGATGATTCCAGAGATTGAAAACCTGTCTGCCAGATATTGGAAACACGCGCAGTTCCCAATGAACATTTTTTGGCCCGCGTCATGTTTGAGTTGTGCAACCCCCGACGCCTTGGCTTCTGATTGAAGGGCCTTTCTGCAACCTAGGCTCTACAACACCAGAGTTATTATTTTTGTTACCAAGCAAAAATGAAAGTGAGGGACACTGCCTGGAGAAAAATCATATCGAAACTTTTTTGTTTTGCCTGGTTTGAAAATCGAAAGTACGTGCCCTGTAATCAAACGTCTATTCTTCGGCAAGCAGTTATTTTGACTTAAGTTGACTGATAGGACATTATGCAACTTATAACACAGTAATACCATATCATAGATTTATTTTTTCTCGTCTCAATGGTCCGCTCTACTGAGGGAGGGGGGGGGGGAGGCTCAATGGGGCTCCTCCTTGGGAAGGGGGGAATCAAATATCACTACGGTGGTGGTTGCTTGGCACACTTGTTGCCCTGCCGCCATCGTCGATCCATAAGGGTCGCCCTCTTGTGCCCCCCTCGCGGGGTTGGGTTGGTGTCGAGTCCTGCGGGGTCCTCTCTTCTCGTCGGTTTTTCTGGGATCGTTCTGTTGGCTGTGGCCCCGATTTTTTTTATTCCCGTTGCCCACCGCCATCTTATAAAATTCCACTTGATCCTAGTCTCATTCATTTATTTTAGTCTTGGCTTTAAGTCTGCGGTGCCTGACTTCGGGAGCGGGCAAGGGGACTTTTGTTTATTTGTCTTTTTATGTTTACCCGACCTCAACAATTTCGCAACTTTAATTTGTTTGTAGTTAGTGGTACAAAACGTAGACACAGAGAAGAAAATATCTTCGATATAATAAGACGAATGTGGGAAAAATATATTTCGTCGCACCACTTTCGTGTGCACAGGGCTGCCTAATTTAAAAGGGTGAAGATGGCCATATTCCAAATCTTGGAAGATGGCATATCAAACACCCCTACAAATAAAAAATAAAAAAAGACTCGAACATAAAGCACTCCATCAAAATGTGTGCATGAATGTGCAGTGAGTGATGTTCCACCCAAGAACGTACTACCAAATACTTCGCACCACGGTCGCGTAAGTACAGGCTACTCTTGATTCGTTTACCAAGAAGCACTACTCTGTGCTCGCGTTGGCGACGGGAGACGAAAATTCTGTAAGAGAACTGCAAACTGAAGTATCATTATCAAAGCAAGCACGGAGGGGCAGCCCCGCGAAGTTGTCTCGTTGCAAGGAGAGCCCAGTGACTCTGAGCAATACAGCCGCCGATGTAACATGGCGATCCATGGCCTTCCATTTGTTCAGGGGAGGGTTTGATCAACGCACTCCAAAACCTTTCTCACAAGCTGAGTATTACCTCCGTCAAGCGTTCCAAAATTAGGGCAATTCATCGCTTGCCGGTGAGGAGTGAATTACATTCCAAAGATCTTGGTTACGTTCTTCACTTTCGGGCAAACAAAATGTTGGATGGTCACGCGCAAAACACTTAAATGGCTGCACCATCCTGAATGTGAGTCGAAGTTCTACTTAAACGATAAGCTGACTCGATCCAATCGTGAGCGTTTCTGGTTGGGTACATCCAGGTAAAGTCCCTAAATAAGTACTTCCTACGAGTAGCGACATTTTTGAGGCGTCGACTGCGTGATGATGAAAGTTTTAGGAAGCGAATGGCGGCGCAGAGCAGAGGTCTGAACTTAACGACGCCATTTTGTTCCAGTGGAATGTGTTTTGTTATTTTTATTGGTTGTCGTCACTTGTAAAAGAAATATCAAGCAACTTTAGATCCAGGGGGAAGGAAAACGGTTGCCGATATGTGTGTGAGGAACGTTAAAATTTTGTATAAAAAAAAAAAAGAAGACTGCCCTGCAGTCTGGGTCAGCACGATAAGGGATCTTATGCAAGATATTTTAAGCTATGGCGAATTGTTTTCATGTTCCAGACTGTAATTCGTTTGAAAAGGTTTTGGGCCCGGTTTCAGGCAACTCCCTCACGGTCATTTATGTAAACATCAGGATCATGGGAAAACATTGGGACAAATTTTTCGTTCTAGTGAATGATTTAATGAGATACGTTGATGGTTATATCTTGACCGAAATGAGTGTTTCTAGTTGGCAAAGCAGCCCTTACGTTTTGGATGGCGTTAAAGGTTGTTTTGTTTTGTTTTTTGCACCCGTGATAATTGAAGAGGATAAGGTATTGCTGTTTATGTGAATGACAGATGTTTAACGTCTATTTCAAGTATTTTATTTAAACAGGCGCAACTGATGACAGCAAAAGTAATTCTTGAGCCTTTTTCTTTGTTGTTACTAGCTCTGTATAGACCTTCATCGAATAACGTTTCGCTTTCTTTGGCAGAACTAAAGTTAATTAGGGATGCCGCGAACTGTTTTCAAACCGAAGTTTCGAAAGGTTCGAAAGATTTTAAAGTTTCGAATTATCTATATTGTAAAATTCGACCGAAGTCGAATTTTCGACCTTGTTAAGCTAAGAAGTTCGACGCTTTTCGAACCGTCGAACTTATTACGCTAAAAAATGCGATTCTTTTCGAACTTTCGAACTTATCACGCTGCCAAATGCGATGCTTGTCGAAATTGTGAACTTGACTGACCAAAAAATTTTATTATTTTCAAACTTCCCTATTTCTTGCACTAAAAAGTTCGAAGCTTTTCGAACTTTCGAATTTTCCATGCTAAGGAATTCGATAATTTTCAAAATTTCGAACTTCTTTAGCAAGAAAATTCGAAAAGTTTCGAACTTTTAAATCCTGAAAAGTCAGAAGTTTGACGATATTTGACCTTTTAGGGTAAAAGTTCGAATTTCGTCGAACTTCAAAAGACCGGCAGATGGTTTCATTTGAAATCAAGTAGTGAGGTACATTCGTAATTTTCTTTCTCTCTAACTTTTGCATGCGGTGCTGCGTTCCTTACGAAAGACAATGCCGTTTATTTCAATGTTCTGGCATGCTTAGTTTTAAAGGAATAAATTCCCGAAAAGACGAGGAAGGACGACGTGTTGTTGACGATTATCGTTTGTGCCTGATTAGAAACGCGCTGTAGCCGAAGCTATTTATGGTAGAGATGTTAAACTTTTGAAGAATGGTCTAGGTATAGCCTAGGTAAGTGTCGTCTTAAAATGTGATTACTGTTAATCAAGGTGAGTTTCGAAGAAATGTCCAAACATGTATCTACATGCAATTATGCCCTAAACTTGGCATTTGTTTTCGTCTAAGTTGTTTGAGGTATCTCATTTAAATTAACACCACATACAGTACATATCTTCGCCATCTGCAAAGTACAAAATAATGCATTTATTGTTTTTTTTTCACGTTAAGGAATAAATTAACTCATGGGAGAAGATTTCTAATATTGTTCAAGTTTAGCACGTCATTAAAAGAAAACATTTTTTTTTTTCGCTCCACGTTCCTGGGACGTGTTTCTTTTAGTTTTTACACATGTTGGTAGGAGAAACTTGTTTCGAAGTTCTGAACCTCTGAATATGCAAGAATACAACAATTCCGGACAATTCTTGATAGTTTTTTTTTACTTACCCCCCCCCCCCCGGGCTGGCGGTCACAATTACTGATCTATGTTCACACGTCACTCTGCACTGGCAATTATTCCAGCACATCCGGGACACTCGTCGTCTCATTTAATTGCCTGACCAACTTCTCAGTCTAGATATCACACCTTAACTTTTCTAAACTTGATTTCGTGAAAACCAGTGAGTCGTGAAAACGTTATTTTAAACTGAAACTGTGGAGGAACTTGAAAACCGAACTTCGAACCTCGAAAACTTGAACTTGAAAAAAAGTTCAATATCTTCTAAGTTTTTTTTAGATTTTAGCGTTAAAAGAGAATCGAAACCTTCCAACTTTTTGAACTTCCTCCAAAAAAAAATTAGAAATTTTCGAATTGTTCGAACTTTATGTCTATAAAAATTCGGAGCATTCAAAGTTTTCGAACTTTATTCCCAAAGAATTTCTAAATCTTCGATTTTTCGAACTTGAGATCCCAAGAAATTCAAATTTTTCGAGTATCTCAATTTTAAAGTTCGGAAAGTTCGAAATCTTCGATTTTATCGAACCTCAAGTAAAAAAATATTCAAAACATTCAAACTCGAAATTTTAGAAGCCGTGAAAGCTTCGAAATATTCTATTTCGAAAATCCACTGCAATCGAAAGTTGCGAATTTTTCGAATTCGAACCTCGGTCGGTACGAAAATATCGAAATTCTTTGAAATCGAACCTAGGTTCGCTTCGCAAATATCGAAACCTTTCGAATTCGAACCTAGGGTGGTTCGCGACATTCCTAAACTTAATTTTGGAGGAAGTACGTTCCGAGGGGCAATTTCGCCGGATACAAGGCTTTAACATTGATACAATTAAACTTGAGAAAACTGTTGTTTGATTTTTTTAACTATTTTGTCACAGTATGGGGTTGAGAGCACTATCAACTCGCCTACTCGGGAGGAGCTTGTATATGGCAGGCTAGTGGTTTCCTGTATTGACCATATGAACTTCAGGGGATGTTGTTATTAAACCTTTGTTATTACCGACAAGTCATCACATCACTATTTTGTAGGCTATCGTTTAGAGAGTTTAGCTGGTGGTCGGAAAAACAGTGAGGGTAGCCGAAAGTTTGTTAGCATTACAGATACGAGCAAATTAGACGCTTTTATCGCTGCACACGACTGAGACTATCTTCTCTTTTCTACAGACACCAGCTGCATCTACACTAGTTTTGTTTCAATTCTGGAGTAGTTTTACATAGTTTCAAGGAGACTCATCTTTTCAAGCAACGATCAGATAGGCCATGGTTTAACTCTCACATCATTTCTGCAACTAAGGTTAAGGAAGCATTGTAAGCTCGGTGCCGTCGTGCCCCAAGTAATTTTCAATTGAAAGCTGAAACTTGGTGTGCAAGGAACAGAGAAAACGCTCTAATAAGGGCTTCAAAACAGTGTTATTTCCGTAAAGAGTTTTCTGAGGCCAGGTCAAACCCAAAATAAGCGTGGCAATTAATTGATTCTTTTAGTGGTAATGCATCCAAGATAAACTTTCTCGAGAGTCTAATTAACCATTTCGACCCCCCCCCCCCCTTCTCCTTTAGGATAGCTACTGGTCCTCAGTGGTGAGCTCTCTCGCCACTTTCAGAAAGTTATAACGCCGAGGGGTGGCCCGCAGATACGAACCGCCCGAGGGCACCTCACCACACCCACCGAAAGATGCACCGCTCGCGTCGAGATTCGTGGAGAAATCTGTCCGGTAAAGTTCGCCGTTCTAGAGGACTGTGCGAGGAGCATGATTCTCGGAATGGACATTTTGTACGAGTATGGCGCCGACATTGACCTTGGGGCAAACCTGTTTACGCTGCGAAAGCATGTACTGCCGCCGGAGGAACCGGACGTGATGTCAGCCACAATGTGGGTCCTCGCCGACCACGTGAACCTTCCGCCACGGTCAAGTATTTTTGTACACGTCGAGACTGATCCAGTCACTTGCGGCGAAGCTCTGCTAGAAGGCATGCATTTAACATCTCTTGTGGAGAGGAACCGGCGTTGCCAGGGCCGTGATGGTGCTTGATAATCGACGTGTTTTCGTGCTTGTGACGAAATTCTGACAGGAGGCTCAACAGGTTACGAAGGGCACCACAGCCGGCCACGTCGAGCCCATCCGGGACCCAGCCGCAATCAGTGAAATCTCAGAGGAATTCTCGCCAACGCAGCACAAGAGTACACCGCCCTCTCAGCTCGACGTCACTCCCGAGCTCACAAGTTCAAAACGACACCAACTTGTTTACCTTCTTGCCAAGTTTAAAGACTGTTCTGTGACAACGTCGAACGTGAACAAACAGCGATTGCGAAACATCACATCGTTACCGACGACGATCCCCCCCAGTCCACATGTCGCCGTGCTGTGTTTCCGTAAAACGAGGGAAGTCATCCGAGACCAGATTCAAGCAATGCTCAACCATGACATCATCCAGCCGTCAAGCAGCCCGTGGGTTTCCCCAATAGTGCTGGTAAAGAAGGACGGGACTATGAGATTCCGCGAAGACTACTGTCCACTAAACGCGGTAACAGAGAAGGACGTGTATCCGCTTTACCGCATAGACGATACTCTTGACCGTCAGCACCACTCTCTCTACTTTTTGTCGATGAACTTGAAGAGCGGCTACCGACAGATCGAACTAGATGAATGGGACCGTGAGAAGAGTGCCTTTGTCACGCTCGATGGTCTGTACATGTTTAAAGTCATGCCTTTCGGTCTTTGCACAGCACAAGAAACCTTCCAGTGTGTCATGGACATGGTGCTGGCCGATTTGAAACGGCAAAGCTTCCCTTCTACCTCGGCGATGTTGTAGTATTTTCTCGGGATTTAAACGAACACCTGAGACGACCTAGAGTTGTACTGCATGCTATTAATACGGCTGGACTCACACTCAAGGCCACTGAATGTCGGTTTGCCTAGGGCGAAATGCAGTTCCTGGGTCACGTTGTAAGCAGCGGTGGTGTACGCTTTGATCCTGCAAAAGCATCCCCCGTAGCCGCGTTTCCCCGCCCAGTAGGTAAGCAAGCCTTCCAGAGATTCCTTGAACTTTGTGCCTACTATCGACGCCTCGTTCGTGATCTCGCCACATTTATGGTTCCGCTGACATATCTAAAAAAATGCCATGAAAGATGAGTGGGAGGAAGAGCAGCAGCACGGTTTCGACGAACTCAAGCGACGCCCTCAGACACCTCTATTCCTCGGCCACTTCTACCAGTATGCGGAGACGGAAACTTACATGGACGCCAGTAAACCAGGACTGGGTGCGGTACTCGTCCATCGGCAAGAGGGTTCAAAACGAGTAATCACGTACGCAAGTCGTACGCTTTCAAAGTCAGAAAATAATTACTCCACGACAGGGAAGAAATGCTTAGCAGTTGTCTGGGAAATAACAAAGTTTTGTCCATACATGTGCGGAGTCCTTTTTGCATGGTTACAGGCCACCACTCGCTCTGTTGGCTCAAGAAATCGAAGGACCCTTTAGGACGCTTCGCAGGGTAGCGTCTCCGACTCCAAGAATTTGATATTACTGGTCTATAAGTCCGGCCGTAAGCACAGTGATGCCAACTGTTTACCGAGCGCAGCTGCCGAGTTGGCGTCCGAGAGCACCGACGACGACAACGACGGCGTCGACAACGTTTTTCTTGTCGCAGTGAACGTCAGCAACATGGCAACACTCTAGCAAAAGTATCCTGAGCTTAGCCCGCTCATCGAGCATTTGGTAAAAGGGATTGCAGTTCCCCGAGTATTCACGCGAGCCCTGCAACCTTTTCCGCTTGCCAAATCATAATCTACAAAAAAAAAATATATTCGGTGACTCTAACTTAAGTGTCGGTTGGTTATCTGCGCAAGTCTTCGAACGAAAATCTTCCAAGCCTGTCATTTCGACCCGACAGCTTGACACCTGGGATACAGCAGGACACTTGTAAGAATTCGCGAAAAATACAACTGGCACAAGCTCCCAAAGACTGTTCATCTCTACTTGCAATCATGCCACGAGTGTCAACGACGCAAAAAACTACCGACGCAGTCAGCAGGAATCTTGCAACCGATTGCTCCCACTAGTGCGCCCTTGCAGCATATCGCAATGGGTTTGCTTGGTCCCTTCCAACCGTCCAGGATGGGAAACCGCTAAAAATCGTCGCAACCGATTAGCTCACACCGTACGCCAAGACGACAGCCCTTCCGTCAGGGACTGTTGTAGAAGTTGCCAGGTTCTTGGTTTTGTCCATCGTCTTCCGGCACGGTGCTCCCGAGGTGCCGATCACGGATCGAGGACCTTCGTTCTTGGCACAAGTAATGCAAGAAATTCTTCAACTCAGCCACACAAGCCACCATCGAACTTCTGCGCACCACCCGCAGACCAACGAGCTGGCGGAGCGGCTAAACAAGACCATCCCCAACATTTTCTCGATACACGTCGACGTAGAGCACACAAGACGGGAAGAAATTTTACGGTACGTCACGTTCGCCTATAACACTGCGGTTCAAAAGATCACTGGAGCTACATCTCCAGCTGGTGCGTGGTCGAAAGGTAACGACCATGCTCGACGCTATGTTGCACCACGAGCCAGCTGACGGTGGGAGCGACGGCGCCCAGGGGGTTGCTTAACGGGGCGAAAAGTTCGCCAACTCGCCCGACTCCGGATTCAAGATCAGCAATTTGTCGACGATAGCTAGTGAACGTTCCGACGGCCTTCGTCGTCGGGGCGTTCACTTGCAGCCCGTAGACGAGGTGTGGGTGTGAACACCCATCCGGTCGCCGCGGCCTCAGCAAGAAACTGTTGAAACGGTTCTTCGGACCGTACAAGATACTTCGTCGCCTCAGCCAGCTAAGCTACGAAATGTTGCCCGACGGAATGCAACCATCATTACGATGCCGACCACGACCCGAGGTGGTTCAATTCGTTCGACTTAAGCCATTCTACACTCGGTAGGAATGAGGACTATATATTGTTCAGACGACCCCGCAGCTTATTGATCGCTGGTTCGGCGTCGTATTAATTTACTTAAGGTTGCATCGGGGCGATGCTCCTTTAAAGGAGGGAGTAGTGCCACGTACATAACCCAGAAGAAACGCTCCTCCTTGTATCTTGAAGTTTTGTGTTTATTCTTGCACCGAGTTTAAAAGATAAAGAGTTCATAATAACCTTGCCTAGTAATCTCGCCCAAACTAGTTCCCGAACATTCTAGGTCGAATGTTCGAGATGGCGAGTGTAGTAGATGAACCCCCGAACGGCAGTACTGACGATTCCTTCACTGATTTAATCTCGCGCAAGCAAACTGTTACGCCGACGCACCGTCGCTTACTGCTGCCACCATCGACGCTTGCTGCTACTTTCTTGACGCTTGTTCTTTCTTTCTCTTCTGTATCGTTGGCCGATTAAACCTTTATTTTCAGTTCATTATTCATCGTCTCGTCGCCTTCATCCATTTCAGCAACGTCACCAGATAGCCCAAAGTTGGAATACATACCACGGAACGCCTGTGTGTCCTCTGCTAATTTATTCTTCATATTACCCGACCCACCACTCACAACTCCAGCTGCAGCTCTGAGCTTGCAGCACCATACTGTAAATTACGATTCCACAAAACGCATGATCCAAATAGGCGGTGCCGAATACGAAATGACGTTTGGGGG
This sequence comes from Ixodes scapularis, assembly GCF_016920785.2. Taxonomy (NCBI): domain Eukaryota; kingdom Metazoa; phylum Arthropoda; class Arachnida; order Ixodida; family Ixodidae; genus Ixodes; species Ixodes scapularis. The sequence goes on along the minus strand of NW_024609857.1, from coordinate 43,385,133 downwards.
TTCTTGCCACGAATCACGTGTGACAGAAATACTGCAAATATTGTAGCAGTAGAATCATATTCGCCGGGACAAAATATAAAATTTATGAAAGATAATAATTCACTCTACCTTCCTCTTTCCCTCGCTCTCTAGCTTTCACTGGGAGTTAAAATTCCTAGCTAACCGCCATAAAGCTTACAGTGACAAATGAATAATGTCGAGGGTGATTCACTCAAGCTGCCCAGACGCTGATTCATTTCATTACTCAGAGGGTAGCTTCAGTAATATGCACATGCATCACACGCAGTCTAGGATTGCTCTCAATATCTAATCGAATCTAGAATATAATTATTCGTCTGGCTTGTGTAAAAAACCTCCAAACCTAATGAAACTGTGTGCAGTATCATGTTTAATAGACGACACAGATTCATTCGAACTGATTCCCGGACATTTTATCGAAAGCCGTTTTCAGTGAAAACGTGGACGCTTCATCTTACGCCGTTTTATGAAACGCCATTCCATCAAACTGCTGACGGCCGTTACATCGAATTTTTAATGTATATATTTATGGTATGGCGCGTTATGAACACGCGTGACTGCCCACACGCAGTCACGAGAGGTGGCCAAAACGTTCCAGGACTTATTTTAATTGCGCACCAGCGGAGCGTCCGAGAGTAGTACGGTTGGCAACATTGGTTGTTGTGACTCATCCTGAGCTGAGCTGTTGCGTAGATTTTCTATAATCGTTTTGTGATTAAAGAACAGACGTTTTTGTGAAACAAGTTTTTCGTGTTAGGCTACTTTGGGATCCTTCGTCAAATGAATCAAAGAGTAGAGCAACGCATTTCTGTCCTAAACGTTTTACACAAACTTTTTTAGATGTTGCAAGAAGGCTTTAAGCATGAATGTCGAATTCAATCACGGTGGCATGAGTAGTAAGAAAAATTAAAAAAGGCCGGACATCGTCAGAAGACGATCCTCCTTCACGATGCCCGTCAACTTCGACTGACGACGACCATGTTGTCAGAGTGAACGGTCTCATGCAATCAAATCGCCGACTAACCATCCGTAAAATGGCAGAGGAGTGAAAAATTAATTTTTGATTCATGTCAAGAAATTTGATATGAACAACTGCAGATGCGCCGGGTGGCGGCAATGCATGTCCCGAGGCTGTTGACTGAGGAACTAAAACAACACTGAGTTCAGGTTTGTCAGGAACTTCTTGAAATGGCGAATGATGATGAAAACTTTTGGAACCCTGTCATTACTGTAGACGAGACGTGGGTTTATTAGGGTTTAAACAAATGTCCAATCGTCGAAATGGAAGACAAAATCCTCTCCAACACCAAATACAGCTCGTCAAGTGAAATCAAATGTCAAGGTCATGCTCACTGTTTTTTTCGACTGGGAGGATCCTGTCCGCTACGAATTTCTTCCACAAGGTGAGGCAGTCAATCGTTTTCGTTACTTTGAAACCCTGACTCATTTACGCGAGGCTGCGAAAAGGAAGAGACCTGAGCTGTGGCGAAGTGGTGGGTGGGTGCTCCACCTTCACAACGCGCCTGTTCATTCTGTGTTGCCCATTCGCGAGTATTGCATACTAAAGTCCCGAACGTCATCGCCCACCCGCGTGCTCACTACCCCTGGACTTTGAAAACGTTTTATTGTTTTCGAAACTCAAGAGACCTTTCAAAGGGCAGAGATCTGACTCAACTGACGAAATCTCAAAAAGAAAAAGTAAAAAATCGGTGGAGGATTTGTTTAGTATTTCAGATTAGTTCCGAGGGTCCTTCCAGCAGTAGAAACAGCGTTGGGAATAAGGTATACCCTCATATTGGGAATACTTTGAAGGAAACAATGTCCAATTACTTGTAATTGTTTTATTATTATTTTTAAAAACATTACCCCTGGAACTTTTTTATTGCTCCTTGTATTTTACCAAGTGATGAAAACACTTACGTTTCATCACCCATTTCTGCTCTGTGCTTTGAAAGTGGACGCGCACTACCTCCCGGTAAGACCACGTAGCTTTGAAATGGGTCAGCAGCTGGTCGCCTTTGCACCAAAAAGCTACCTCGAATAAAAAAAACATGGAACGGGCGAGCTTCAGTCATTCATTCTCGAATGCCTGACACTGCAGAAAAGAAACAAGTTTACAGTATTATACCTTGTAAGCTTTGAAATCTAAGCCTTTGTCAACTTAGAAACCAGAGAAAACGTTGTCAACTTTCCAAACAGGGTACGATGCAGAGCATAAATAAATATATAAACTAAACGCTGGGCAACCGAAAAGGATTTGGACGGCAAACTAGAAACCAGAAGAACATTGTACTTTGCAACCAGGAGAATATGAAAAATGTCACGCCTGACAATTGTTCCGTAGTTGAAGTTGCGGCTCTGTTGTACCTGGTAAGCCATTGCTTTATGCGAAGACGCAGTGAAACGTACTTCCTTAGTTTCGGGATTCCGGCAATCAAAAGAAAGAGAGGCGATTCCGGTTGTGCAAGCTGTTTTATTTGGAATAAAGCATTCGATGAAATGGCGTTCGATTAAGCGGTTTTGATGAAACGACGTTAAATGTAAAGGCATTTAATAAAACGGTATTCGATAAAACGATTTCGCTGAAACACCTTTCGATGAAATATCCAGTTGCTAGGGTTCCCGCATATTTAATCGAAAGCCATTTCATCGAACGCCGTTTCATCGAACGCCGTTTCATCGAACGCCGTTTCACCCAACGCCGTTTCATCCAACGCCGTTTCATTCAACACCGTTTCATCCAACGCGGTTTCATCCAACGCCGTTTCCCCCAACATCGTTTCATCCAACGCCATTTCATCGAACGCTGTTTCGTCGAACGCCGTTTCATGGAAGAGGTGGACGCGGACGCACAGTGAATATGCTCAAAATTAAAGCATGGAAAGGTCTTCAACGGGACCCCCTACACCCAGAAATATGTCCGTATGTCGGTTCTCCCATCCATCTGTCTTTCCATCCGTGCGATTCGTCGCTAAATTAAGCGAGGAAATGGACGTCATGTTACCAATTAAGTTTGCCCCTAAAATTTAGAATACGCGACCCAAACACCAATTCAGTTTCACCGCTAAATTTAGGAAAAAAATTAGCGTCACGTGACCTGATGTCACGTGACATATGCACCGCTTGCCTTTCGCCTTTAAATATTGAAAGTGAATTAACGTTAAGCGACCGACGCACCAGGTCGGTTTGGAAAATAGATTTAGCGGGGAAACTGACATCACGTAACCTACACCCCGTCTCAGTTTCCTCACTAAATATAGCATTAACGTACGTCACATGGCTTCATGTCATGTGGTGTGGATTTTCAGGCAGAGTTTAACGGAGACATTAATGATCTATAGGTTCCTCTTGATTCCGGGAAACGACCGTGTAACGGCTTCTAAACATATTTAAATCATCGCTGTTTATATACTGTATTTTATGCATCATAGCACATGTGAAATAAAGCTTGCTGCCAAACTTTCTTACTGAATCGTCAGCTTCCAACATTGGACTTCCGGGAGGAGGAGGAGAAGGAGGAGGAATATAATATGCAGACCGACAAGTTAACCCAATACTCCTTTTCGCAAAGTACCCAATCATAAAAAAGAATGACGGGAACGCAAACACACGCGCTGCAAGCGCTGGCGTCTGCAACAGTGACTGTTCGAAAGCACAAATCTAAAACAAATTACACTTGTCACGTACGTTGCTCAACTCGTTATTTTTATTATTTATTTCAAATGATTTATGCAGAGAAGGCGAACGCGTGCAGCGCGTGTACATGCATTCCACGCGTTCTCTTTAGTGCATGGGTAATTTAACCAAATGTATGTTGTCCCGATTGGCTGTCTTGTGTTGAGAGAGAGGAATGGAGAGGTCGAACAATATAGTACTTTCCAAAGAGTTAACGTTTGACGAAGCTATTCCCTTTTGCAGTGGCAACCAATACAATAGCTAACGGTCGACTTTATCCTAACGCCACATATCTATGCGCCAATTCCGGTTCCACACTCTAAAAAAATTTGTGCGTTTACTTTCACGCACAACACTTGGAGAGCCAATCACCGCAACTTACGGAGGCAGCTCAACGAATGACAATGCTGAAACATATGTTTAGATCAAAATACGCCGTCTGAGTTGTGACATTAAGCAATGCAAAACGTCACGCTTGCATTGCTTAATGTCACAACTCAGACTGCATTTTTTGGTCTAAACATATGTTTCAGCATAGTCATTCACTGAGCTGCCTCCGTAAGTTGCGGTGATTGGCTCTCCGAGTGTTGTGCGGGAAAGCAGGCTCACGGGCTTTTTTTAGAGTGCACGTGCGCCATTAATATCTCCACTCATTTTTCTGTGACTCGCCCCCTTAGTCAGCTGGTGCACTTTCACTAACACAAAGCACGGGACACCAATTTTTAGCTTGCGTTCTATGCAATTGTTGAAAGCGGAACAGCTGTGCGGCATCCGTTGCTAACTCGCAAATAAAAGAAAAAGGAAATAATACTCCAATTACGCAGCTCTCATCAGCACATATTGGAGATTCTCCCTGGCGAAGAGAATGGCTGGTAAGCTTGTTTTTCATTATTATTAAGACCACTTAGACCCCATTATACAAAGTTTCTGGTCGGATCAATGCCGAGTGGGCTCGTGGCAACGTGTGCGCAGTTATTAGAGAAATTAGAATGGCAGGGAAATCTTTGAGTTGTTCCGCCTCCCGCGAGAGCTTCCTATCTTTGGGCGTCGCGCGTGCTTCGAAAGTGCAGCCGCTGCCAAAGCACGACAGAAGGCAACAAGAGCGTATAAAAATCCGGGCATCTAAAATAGATGCCTTGCCCTTATCCTGGCAGTGACTCAATTACTCGATTTCTAAGTGAGACTTAAAAATTAAGGAAATCAACTGTTTCTCTCGACCTGCATTACCTAATATTATAAGAGGTTTAATTCAATTTAAATTCAAAAAATGAGGGCTATAATTGGGCAATTGGTTCTTTAGTTCTCAAAGCCAATTAAAAAGAAAGGCAGCTCCACCTTTTCATTGGAAGGAACTTGGAAAAATCTTGCAGGCATTTATGATTATTTGTGTTTTTTCCCCTTTGGTATTAAGTTATTAATTGTTGTTCCGCTTGAACTTGTTTCTTGTCTTCGGTGTTATTGACGACGTGGAGGTCGTTTTTTTCTTGTTTAGATTTTTTGTACTGGAATGTGTAAGAAAATAAATTGGAAACAATTTAAAAATCTTATTTTCTTGTAATATACTTTTTAAATTGGTGTATATCTGCGTATCTTTGTATTTTCATGTATATTTTCACTTCATTTATGATTTGTCGTTCTCCTTGTTTTTATGTTTACTTTTCTTTTTTTGAGATGGAGGGGGAAGCAGATATTGTTTTATTTCTTTTGTTGTTTTTAATTTTTATTGATTTTTTTTTTACAATATAGTTATTTTATAGCTATACATACCCTGGTATTTACAAATTCACATATCTACATTTTCCCCTGAAAGAGAAGAATCACACTTATAAAGCTTCTTGTTTTTGTTCTGTATTCGTATCATGTGTTTCTATAAATCTATTTGTTTTTGTTTGGTTGGTTGTTTTTTGTTGTTGTTTTTGTTTGTTTGTTGTTTGTTGTTATTTTTTTTGGGGGGGAGGGGGGTTGGAAGGTATCAGGTTGTGTTTTGAAACCGGCACTAAATATTTAATCGTTTTCATTAGCATCACTTTTCTTTTCGTACGTTGTTAGTTGTTGGTGATTGGTCTTGAGATGCTGTAAAAAAACAATCAGCCTCTTTTTTCTCACTGTCTGTTGTTGTTTTACCATTCCTGAACACTTGATATGAGAGAACGTGACTTTTCTTTCCAAGTTGGTTAGTGATACTCTCATTATTATTGGTGAGAAGCCCAGAGCCTGGAGCTTGTCTTATGTCTTCCTAGCCTGTTGTTTGGGGTCTTCTCTGTTGGTGGCTGTTTGTCATGGGTGGTTAAAGAAAGAACAGAAAAGGAAACTGGCTCACTGACTCCTAGCAGTAACTATAAAAGACGAGGTTTGCGCACTTTTTTTAACATCCGCTTAACTGAATTTTCCGCAGCGCTATATACACACGCGTTCGCTCCACAGCGAACGCGTGGCAGCGTCGAACAGCAAGTGCAACGAAAACCAGAGCCACTAATAGAGAGAGTTTATCCATTCATTGGGAAGTATAGGAAGAAAATTAGGAGGAGGCCATTGGCCGAAAGCAGGCTGGGCGGGATCCAGGGCATCTTCAGAAATGCGAATGTGGCCAAGCAGAGGACACGAATATGACCCTGGCGGTGGTCGCGAGAAACAAAAATAATATGTGCGTAGGAGTAACTCTCAATGACTGAAAATATGGTGCACTTGATGTTACGATCACGGTCATGCAAAATCATGGTGCAAAACATATAAAGATGTAACATATATAATAAAGCGTGCGTGATAATAGCCGAACGATCGACGTAATCCGTATGCCAGGCGCCGAGAGTACCCTCTCCCGGTATTATACCTACCGCAAAATACCGGGAGAGGGTCCACTCAATTTTCACTGAAAACTGGGTTAATCTAGACTTGGGCGCTTTTCTGCAGATTTGCAGAATTCCTAAGTTTTGTAAATGTCAATTTGTAAATGCAAGGACTCAATTAAACAGTGATGCCGCAGGCCAGTAGGTGTAAATTTATCTTCTTTTTTTTTTTATTAACCTCCTGAAACTGGGTGGATAAGAGGAAGAATTCAAAACAGGGTCGCCTGGTTGGTGGTGGTGGCTATATGGCCATTTTTGGGCTATTTCATACCAGATATTAAATTAATTTCGAAGCACTTGGTTTTAAAGCCTTAAACACGGTATTTTTGAGCCATGTAGAAAACAACAATCAATTTAAGATATTAGGAAAGAAAAATATTTAAATTACGGGCGTAAAAGTACAATAATTAGGCCCCATTCACGGAGTCGCGATAGTTTTTCCCCAGTCTGAAGTTCTTTGGCGGGATTTAATATCGCAGTCAGGGACGGATGCCGGTGTTTCCAGAGGGGGTGGTTGTGAACGTACTAGATGTCTGAGAAAACAACCATTCCCCTTCCCCCTGTCTTTTCGCCGCCCATGCGCATGCGTAATTCAGTGGAAAGCGGGAGGGGGTGCGGTAAGGACATTCGGACTCCCCCCTCCCTCTGAAACCGCCACTGACTGCAGTAATGTAGCCGTGCTCCACCTTTGCTTCTGAAAACTAGTGATATTTCACCTCCTTTTTGCATTATTTTGTAAATACATGTCTTCTTTATGTATTCTGTTTAGTGTTCTAAAATAACAACATTTTAAATACCTTGCTTTTTTTTTTGGGGGGGGGGGGGGGCAGGGGGGGGGGGAGGGGGCGTGGACGATTTGGGTTATTTTTATAGCCCGACATTTCGCTATTTTTGGGCTAGATCTCACAAAAAATTCGGCGGGTTAATCTACAAGCATCTGGCGACCCTGAACCAAAATGGAAGGGAAAAAAATCATGACAGGAGCAGATTTAGCTTCTGTCACTCGGTTTTTTTCTTTTTCACTTCGAACTCTTCTCATTCTTCACTCAGTTTTAGGTTTAAGAAAATGACAAATATCAGTGCCTATAGTAAAGTAGCCCTTAGACATTAAAAGAAGTTGCTGAAAGTCATCCGCTTGACTTTTCAAGCTTCTACAGTTGACAATGATAAGAGAAATGGGGCAAGTAGTATGATGGCATTTACTTAGTCAGTTTCAAACATCTGTTTCGTTTCAGAGTTCCAAAAGTATTTTGTATCGCCCAGTTTTCATACTTTAAAAATAAATTTGCATAAATCCATAAGTATTTTTCTTTTTCTTTTTTTTTTCACAGGCAGACTTTGAAATATAATTGCATAGGCTATAGATGAATTTTTTAGCTTTCAAACATATGTGAGTTTGTCTGTCGTTTTCGTGAAGGACAGGAAGTTAAAAGTAATCGGGCGATATTTGTCCGTTGAATAGTTCCCCAATCTATGAGCTCGCTGGACTCCAATAATGACAATTTTTAATTTAGAGCTGCAGAGCTTTGTAACAGTTTCTGGAGATGACCCGGAAGTTTCGCAGGGTCTCGTGTCTTAGGCCGGCTTGCTAGAACAGCGTATCAGCTGAGACTGGGTGATAAAAAGAAAAAAGCACTGCAAAGGCTCAAGCTGGTGTGCGCTCAGCTTGTGCGCTGGCTTTGGCAGAGCTTTCTTTTACCCAGTGTCAGCTGAGACGCTGTTCCTAGCAGGCCGGCCCTGCATTCCATAGAAAACTAGATTGCAGCAACGACTTGGGTTTTCTAAGGCGTCAAGTTTCACACATAGATCTACGAAGTAATTTTGCTAGTCCTGCCACTTCTTTTTTAAGGCATGAACAATGCGGCGAGCAAATCGTCTGCTACTTGCGCGGGGATTGCGTTGACGCCAGAAGGACGCCGATTCTCATTGGTTTTGATCGGAAAAATAGTGGGTAGACGACAATTTTAGATGCCTTGAGGTCAACCCACTATATATATATATATATATATATATATTTTTTTTTTTAATCAGGCAATAATACCTCGGCATCCAGACATCATCGCAACCCCGTGTGCCGAAGCAGACGAACTTCCGCTCCGCAATGACCAGGTCTGCTCTGTCCTTCTAAAATTAGCCTGGATTGAATGCACCAATCTGATATACGTAAAGAATTACCTTATTCGGAACACTCACAAACTATCGATGTGACTATGCAACGTTGTAGAATATAAGGATAAGCTATCGACTTCTTTCATATCAACAGTTTTTCATCCCATCCTCGAAGTTTATCTCGCCATGCGCAGCACAATCTCCCCTAATTTTTTCATGGAAGTGTTACTGAAGAAGCAGAAAAGAAAATTGGAAGGCAAATTGTTACGCGAAATTTAGGTGTGTTGCATACGGGAAACGTCCTAGTATCATAAATGATTAGCGATACTCTCACGGCCATCTATCAGATAGTTTGTAGCCTATTATGTATACACTTGAAAGTTGTTCCCCGAGTTTCACGTGTGCGTTTACAGAATTCGCTTTCCGAATTTGTCCACTGGGAGCACCTACACCTCGTGGCTGCACCGACATGCAATCACTTTCACGCAGTGTAAATTTCCCGCTAAATTTAGAAGGTGAAGCTGAATTGGTGGATTGACGTCACTTTTCTGCTAAATCAGCGGGGAAACTGAAAGTGTATAAGGGCACGTGGCATTAAGTCATGCGACATTCTTTTCCCCCTAAACTTTGCGGGCAAGCTAATTGCCGTTGAGGTGACGTGACGTCAATTTTCACGCAAAATCTAGCAGGTAAACTGATTTTGTTACATGACATCATATCACGTGACATCATGTCACCTGATGTTCACTTTCCAGCCATATATAGCGGGAAAACTGACTTTGTGTATAGGTCCCGTGACATTAAGTCATGTTTATCACCTTGTGGCACTCCCAAAAGCTCAATTTTTGCTAATCTAGTGGCGGTGATAGGAGATCATGCTTTATGCTTTCGAAGACATTCGCTTTCGCTGGTTTGGAGGAGCTCCATAGTGCCGTTATTAAAGCGTCGGGCTTTGCACTGCGCAAGGTGGGTAGACTGACTTTTGGAAAGGGCCTATTGGCTTTGAGGACGTCAATTTTCCCTCTAAATCTAGCTGGGAAGCAAAATTTGTGCATAGGTCACTTGACAAGAAGTCGTGACGTTATTTTTCTCGCTAAATTTAATGGGGCAACTGAATTGGAGTTGATGTCACATGACGTCAATTTTCCCGCTTAATCTAGCAGGAAGCTGAAGTTATGAAACTAACCAAAAAATGCTTCCCGTTAAAAAAAAAAATCTATTTCATGGTAACAAGATAAGAAGCAATCGAAAATTAGGATCTGTAATGAAAATTCGAATTTTCAATCACAGTTTCTTCGCAGACACTGTTGGGGAAGATTGCCCTCTGCTGCCTGGGCTGTCCACCCGACATCACTCACAGCAGTGCTCCAAGGAGGACCGAACGCAGCCAGCTGAGACCGCTTCGGTTTGGAAGAAATGCAGGCACATTGCGAGGGTCCTACCTTTCGCATACGTTCAGTTTTGGATGGCGGCGCTGCTGTCGCTAACGCCGGCTTATTTCCCACCCCTGGTGAGTCTTCCTTGAATCCCTTGAAAAAAATTCAAATCTGCTTTTAATTACAACTTTATACAGAACTACATTAAAGAGCTAAAACACAACTATTGGTTCCCTGTAGTAAATACGCAAACTTTCGCGTCTTCTTTCTTTTTCATCGCTATTTGGGTTTTGAAGCTTCATTTTAGAACCAAAGGCGTGTGCTTTCAATATGTATTTCTGCAACGTCATCAGATGGCTGGAAGCTGCAATACGCACCGCGATTACCTGTGTGTGCTTTTTCCATCGTGTTTATATCATCCGTAGCGATGCCAGCTGCAGCTTTGCACTGGAACTTGCACCAGCGTACTGTATTGCCATTCCACGACACACGTGGATCGAATTGGCTGCGTCCCAAATGAAATATCTTCTGCCGTCCTACCGGTTTGTTTTTCTGTGTTTCAGATCCGTCATTAAGGCCCTGAGCATTTTCTAGTAATTGAAGTTTCGAGCTAAAAGTCATAACGCGCCAGTAAACAATGTATGGGGTAGCATATGACTCACTCGATTCGTGCAGCTGGGGATGAATTACTGATTATCGGACGGCTGAGTTTAGCGATATGTACAATATTTTCCGAGGAAACGTGGATTAAAGGCAACGTGTTATGCAAAAATATATCCAGAAGTCGCTAAAAATGTTAAGCAACTTTCGCATTTTTTTTTCAAGATAGAAACTCGGGCGAGTTGGTGGCGTACATAGTAGGAAGTCCCCGCCCCAAAGGACGAGAACACAACTGAAAATCCTATAAACAGTGAAGTAACGCGGCTTCCCCTCTGCCATATCTCCCTCTCCCTGACTGCAGTGTGCCATTTTTGAGCGAAGGCACCGATCACTGACGACGTCTAGTGCACTCACGTGACGTCATGATTCGCTAGCGCTCTTCCCTCTCCCCCTTCCTCTCTCTCTGGCTGCACGACGCCATTTATGGGCGAAGGCGCCGACAAGGAGGAACTTTTTGAACAGTAAAAAGCGTCACTTTTATGTGTTTAAGGAGGCTTTGAACACAATAGAGAGGCACAAAAAAGAAACGTACAAAGCGCTCCTTGTTTTTCTATATATTGTACGTCTCCCCACTGTGTTGTCCTTTTACGGTGCTGCCTCTTACTATATGTGGAATCGGTGGCCGAGTGCGTTAGTGCATCACAGCTCGGAGCACGTGAAGCGAAAGCTGTCGCTGCAGTATCTAGGGATCATGTGTTCAATTCCCACCCCTGCCCGTTTTCTGCTTTCGCATGAGCGTTGTACCGGCGTGCGGTCGCGTATCACTACTGCGTGATTCAGGATAAAAAACCCAGGCGAGCCGTACTGCATAAGCCGTGGGGAATTTCATGGTACGAAAGTCATCACTATCCAAACCTGGTAAATTATCGTCGAAAAAGAAAAATTCTAAATTGAAAAAATAAAAATAACTGTTTTTTTTTGTTTTAATTAACATATTCCGCGTTTAATGTAGTCTAAAACTCGTGTAAAAGTTTCTTTTGAGTGCGGAAGGCCTCTGAGCCTGAAGAAGCACCCAAATATGCGACCTGTGGTGATCCCCCAAGTCCCAAATTATGTCTTTGGTCCTCTTAAAGCAAAAAATAAAAAATAAAAAAAGATTGACGCAAAACTGGTTTTCAGTTTCGTTCTAGTGAAGAATTTTCCAAGCATATATATATATTTTTTTTTTCAAAAGTTTCTGGAACATACTTTTTTTATCTTTCACGATTTGAAATGAAGCCGTATCTTTTAAAGATGAGAGATTGCGTGATCAATCCGTCCGATCTCTGAAAACAATACGAAAGAAAGAATTGCTGTAAATTTAAAGTACAATTTATTTAATTTTTTTTTTATTGTAGAATGAAGGTAGCTAAATAATTTTAGTCATGAAAAAAGCTTTATTTGCTTTTTCTCATTATGATTTTCCTGCAATAGGGCGTTCTTTCCTAGTGTTAGTTTTTTTTTTTTTTTTTTGGCCTTCCTGTTTACTTTCTAGTAGATGTTACATAACCGACAAGCGAAGGAACGGCAGGAAGAAAGTTTAGCGTTCCGATTTGCATAGAAGACCACTGATTTCTGCTAGTACCAAGAGTGTAGCCTCCAGGGGGTGCATAAATAAAAGACGACGACAAATCAGTCGCTCTAATGCCATCTCGGTGTGCGGTCCAACAGGTCCAACACGCATTGTTGATCATAAAAGACCGATACAAGGGTGTTAAGCATGATATAAAACGTTCTTGCTCGATGATTTCTTGATTTAAATACAAAACCAATTAACATAAAAAGCGTAAAATTATAGATAAACACTGAATAAAAATTATTTTTCGGATTAGTTTTGCGGAAAACTTTTAATTTAAATCATCATAATCATACGCATCTGATTGAAATAACTATTTATATCTGATTTAAATAGGGATTTAAGCCATTTTTTTATTATTCTCCATCCATGGCAGCGGCAGAGTTGCGTGGCTAGCTCTTAGAAGGACCCCAAGAGCGCAGAATAAGCAATCTCAGTGAAGAGTTTTCTCTCCTCGACGCCAGCAGCTTTGCCTACCACTTCAAGAAAATCAGCTTGACTTGTGCAAGGGGGCCGCGGTGCCGGTTCCTCCTGAAATAAAACACTACCAAACAAACAAACAAAAAAAACTTTGCATTACGTTTTCGAGTGCTGTAACCATAGTAACCTATGCTGACGCTATGATGTGGCGCTGCCACCATGCCGTGGCCGAAAGTCGCCCTGCCACGTCATAACTTTAATGAGACGTAAGCTGACCGTGGGGAATCGGATGACACTCTCTCCCGTGCAGGGTGTAAGATAGACAGGTGGGGAAACGAGAGCCAAATGAGCGACCGGATTGTGTCCCCCTCGGTTTTCTCTTTTTCTGTGGCGCCATCTATGTGGAGCACCGCGAACTCTCACTCCAGGTGGGCGAACGCTGGCGACCGGTTAAACTAACGGAGTAGGTTTCTCGTGGATTTTCAATGGAAGACTGTCGTGCTCTCAGTTTATTTTGCGCACTCTCCCATAGAGTTCCATGCAAATTCGATTCCAATTTTTTTCTTCTCGCCGCAGCGCCATCTGTCGCAAATCAGGGGTACCCGCAAGCCACCCGCAAGCAGACGAGTACACAATCCGGTCACGGTGCTGCGGTAGGTTTCTACGGGCCGTTTCCCCACCTGTCTATCTTACACCCCGCTCCCGTGTGACGACGCTCAACGTGTCGTATTCCGAAGCTCCGATGGGCGCCAGCTGGAGTTTTTCACCTCCTTTTGTGGCTTACGACTGTGTTCATCCTTCGACGTGCTTAAGTAAGCGGACTATTTATCGCAAAGATATAGTAAACTTACCTCTTTCCTTTTGTTAAAGGATGGAGTTTCAAGTTCGAAGAGTAAGATGGGTGATTGCGATGGAAATGAAAAATAAGCCTCATAAGTGCAATATATATATATATATATATATATATACACAAAAGCTGAAGTTGCTCGATGCTTTCTCAACGGTAACTCTCTGTTCTAAGCATTCGAGTTATTAACAGCCGAAGCGAAAAAAAAAGTCATTTCTAGAGCCTTTACGCGTAATGGAATGTATGTTTTTCGCACAATTGTAGGCAGCCTCGAAAGGTCTGGAAGCCTGGCAGTACGGGTTCGTATTTTCGGCCTTCAGCTTCGCGGTGCCGCCCGGCGCTCTCCTGGCTCAAAAACTGGTGTGTAAAAACATTCTATTGCGCTGCTATCTGAAAACGTGAGTGAGAATATTTACGTCTGGTTCAGATGTTCAAGATAAGCCAACCCTAATTGAAAAAAGAAATATACATATATATATATATATATATATATATATATATATATATATATATATATATATTATCACTAAGTTTGTTTTTATTTATCCTTTTATTTCATTTATGCGCGTTTCCTCAACGTTTACATCGTTCAATCTTACTAAAAGAAACGGACGCGATGTTGGTTACGAAACGCTAATTATTTAAGTTACCCTGATAGATGTGCCAGCTATTAGAGATGAATCAGGGAGCACGTTGATAACAAATTTTTCCATTCAGTAAGCTCTTACGTGACCGTCCACCCTCCGCCTTGCTCCGGGATTTGCAATATTCATTGCTCGTTATGCCCAAGTTTCATGATTGGAGCTGACATATCAATTGCCCTATTCCTTGCTTAACCTGAAGTAGCGGGTCCCAGATTACGGCATAAATGTGAGGTTCATACCTTGGACTATAATCGATTTATTTTTTTTGGCCTACACTCAGATGCTTGCTGAATTTGAATGTATGTCAACCATACCAACAAATACAACAAAATGGTTTCATCGAAACCAACTGTTCCAGCATCGCTAATTGTTATACAAATCGCAGGTTCAATCTCAGGTGGTCTAAAAAAAGGTAAACTTACACCAGCTCGCCTGCTCCCTAACTTTTTCTTCATGAGAGGAACAATGATCTATTTGCAGTTTCTTGCCACTTTCAAAGTTACTTCAACCTCCAAACCAGGCTACTAATTTAATGAACAAAATGTAACAAATTATTAGAATAAATATTCTTAATCAGCGGGAAACTTGGCGAACACCCTTCTTTTTGACTATTTCTGTGCCATCGTCAAGCGAGTGCTTGTTTCAATGAAAATGTGGAAGACGTCGACACGAACTTTTCGTATGCTTCGACTCAAAGAACTGTCCTCAAAGCGCCTCAAAGAACTGTCGGTGTCCACTATTCTTACCTAATTTAGACGTTCTCTAGTAACTGTACCACCGTTTATGTTTTTTGTCTTTTTTTTTTTCAGATTGCTCGCGGCTGGTCGCGAACTGGCTACCTTGCTGGTCTGGTTTTCCTGATTATCTTCTGTTTTGCGTTTGGGTGAGACCTCCATGACCCGCCATTGCATTTAACTAACGAAAAAGTGAAGCTCACATTTTGGGCATACATACAATAGTAACTGACAATTTAACAAAAAAAAAAAAAAAGCTCAGGGCGTGACGAGTTTCGTGCATTTTATAATTTCGCTGTAACCACTTAGATTAAAACATTAGCCATAATAACGAATTAAAAAGCATAAAAATTGTAAGTTTCCCCCTCGTTTCTTAATCTGTAAGTAACTAAAGCACACCACTGAAAACTTTTAATGCAATGATCATTCTAAAATATTCAATGGGACGTTATTTTTTTTCTTTCAGCAAGAACACTGAAGAAGTGCTTATTTCAGTTTCGTCCATGGCATTAAAACAGTAGCGTCTCAAATCAATCGTGCATTCACTATATACGTTTTAATCTAATGTGTGAGTCGTATACATTGTGTATACCTTTCCCTGAGCCAGAACCTTCTGCCAACTATGGCAGCTTTTAAGGCGTTGCCGTTTGCGCGGACTGCGTTCTCTGTTTATGCTGAACGATGGCAAAACTACGTGAGGTGATAGAAACCCGCATTTAGCGTACATTTCTCCGTCTCTTTGGCTACAATTATTTTGGCGACATGAAATTAAGCGAGTCTGTACAGTTTTTTTACCATTTCTTTGGCAACATGGTGTTACTTTAGCGAAGCTGCAGTACCAAAGCTGTTTCGTCTAGAATACGTATCTTAGCGATTCGATCTTCCCCTTCAGAGCTCTCTACTGGATACCAGAGGGTGGAATGCTCCTTGCGCTGTCAATGTCCTTGATTCTTCTGAAAGGAGTGTTCGCGACTACCTACGATGTTTGTACCTTTGGAATCATCACCTTTGCATTTACGAAAGCGCAGGGACTGTTTATCGTAAGTTGTTTCTCAGTCGCGATTTTGCTAGATTCTTACGCCTCTCACAAACACTATCCGCCACCCGCTACGATAACCACAAACCGTTCCCTGGTGTATCGCTTGTCCCGGCGAAATCGGTGGTCGAGTTTGTTAATGCAGCTCAGCTCCTAACACGTGGAGAAAAGGCTTGAGCTTAAGAGCACATGGAGTTTGCGTGCTGCTCGCTTTGATCTAGACACCTGGCGGGAAAGCCGTCAAGAAATCTGACGGCCGTTATTGGTCAACGCCGCACTCGGACGGTCAATTGTAGCCACCGGATTTCTTGCCGACTTTTCCTCAAAGTGTCCAGATTATGCCCCCTGGGCCTTTAAACTCGTCAAAAACAACGTTCTGGCCGAAGTCGATGAAGCGCACCGATTGGCCTATCACGACGATGAATTCGCGCTTTTTTCGCTGACGTCCAATCGGCCCTCTTCGCGAACTTTCTGTCCCAAATTTGTGTTTGATGAGTTTAGGGCCTCTAATGAGCATCGTACCGATATGCGATCGTGCATCACGACTGCGTAGTGCATATTAAAGCCCCCTCCCCCTTCCCCCGATTAGCAGCTGTACTGCACTGGGTAAACTTTCTCGTCTACAGAGGAGACAGACCCATGAAACTGACTATAACTTCACGCGATATGATCGAACACAAAACACAATTTTTATGGTACAAAGTAGTGCGTTTCTGTGGGCGCTGAAGCAGTTTTGGTAGTGTTACTGACGATTCTAAACTACATTATTAAAAAAATTCAAAAAGCACATTTCAAGTTAATCATGCGAGCTTTCAGTCAATATACCAGCTTTGTGATTAAGAAAGACCAAAAAGGTCTACGATTTTCCTGTCCGAAATAATACGCTAAATATTTCACAAATCTGGTTTCTCTGCCGCTCGAGCCTACTACAGCCAAGTCTATTCTCCCTGTTTGGTCCCGCTTTGCTTGGCCATATTTTCAGTCCGGAAACCCTGCATGTATTTCCCGAAGAAGCAGAGTGTTTCCCAAACTACAAATCGACCTCGGAAAGCGGACCGCGTTTAAAAATGCGACATGACTTTAGCATGACTGAACTTTAATTTGTGTCTATCCTGCCAGGACAATCGTAGGGGGAAAAAAACTGGGTGGGTCTCTCCAATTCTCTTTCGTATTGCGAGGCATCCGCTATGAAGCAGAGCCGCACTCCTCTCCGCCCCTTTCAAAGTAGTACGCCATCTATATGATGCGCCAATCATCGGAGTCCCTCATTGTTGGCGCACGTCTTCTGAGCATGTATTAGAGACGAGTGCTCTGTCCGCGATCGGCGAGGACTCGAATCTAATCACACGCTTCATTCTCAAGAAATGGCTACCGCCAATGTTACTTGATGGACTTTTGAAAACGGTCTAATCTGAAGAAATTACTCTCGAACTTAGCAAAGACTACGGTCGTGATGCGCGTGCGCCGTAGCGCCGTCTTCTTGCGCATATCAAAGTGGATATGCAAATACTATCTACGATTTCAATAACTCTCTATTATCGCTAATCCATTTCAAGCCTTGTTCTTCGAACCCTTGCATTGCCTTCAGTGCCTCCAAAAGATCAAACTCGTCGTAGGAGTGTTTTGACAGCGGTAAGTTTGTATGCCTCGTGGGACACCTGATTAATCTACGGTAAAAGAGAAATTTAGCCCGTGTATTACGACAGACAGCCTCGAGGTATTTAACGTGTATTAGGCTGTAGTGATTGCAGGAACACACGTCGGTACATGCTCAACCATAATGAGTGGGCAGGGGCCGGTGTAGAATGTGGGGCCCTTGGTTCCTGCGGAGCGTTCGCGTTAGGTTCAGCCTTTAAAGGCATGGCGGTAGTGTGAAAACTTTCTCACTATGTGTTTATCTTACAATAAATATGTGGGGCCCTCTGTTTGGAGCAACCGAGCAAACACATAAACGCCTACATATTCCATGCACCTATGAACAACACTTAAGGGGAAAAGAAATCCAGTCCTGGATAGGGCTAAGAAATTAATCGATTAATACATTGATTTCAGGCCAAACTTTTTAACATGTATTAATTGGCAAAAAGCAAATTAGTGGAGTTGTCACGGGCAAAATCTACATCACTGCCTAACTCAACATCAAGATTCCTAGCCTGGCCAGAATTCATCTCCGTGATGCCATTATATCAATATACACCACTGAATTACCGATGCCCTTGAACTCAAAGAAGATAAACAGAACTTGTCGAAACAATCTACTATATTGATTGCTTAACTTCTTGATTTAAGATATCTATTAAAGCGGTGTTTCGTTTTGTATTGTGCTACGGTAGTGCACAATATTTATTATGGTTGAGTCTTAAGTTATAATTCAATTAAACACATATTTCTCCGTAAACCAACGCAGTGCTTTGTAACCAACAATCTGATGTCAATAAAAAGGTGCATGCATTTATTGCCTTTTTCTCATCTGCTTCTGCCATCAGCCAACAGCAATGGATTTTATGTAAAAAGCAGATTATATGAAACGAAATATTTTTCAAAACTTACTCTGTTGGTAAATGGTTATCAGCTCTTTCAAATCTCAGCCATGTTCTATGTTTCAAAACTTAATAAATTATATCAGCCTTCACATCAGAAAAACTTCACCAATTCAATAATCAATTATAAATCGTCGATGAAACGGATAATAATCCTAAATTTTGGCACAACCCCTACTTTTTTTAAAGTTTTACAGTGGTTTCATTCTCTTTTATTTCCTAGGCTATGTTACACTGCATTCTCCAGATTGGTAAAGTGAGCGGTTCGTCCCTCGGTGGAATTCTCATCGATGTGAGTAGCGAACGAAACTATCTGGGACTGGTTCTATAGTGAGTTGTTAATTATGCTGCTCGTTTCACGGCCAGGCTTGGGCTTTTCCGGCTCCATTCTACGCCATGGGAATTGCCTTTGCGTTGGCCATTCCTCCAATGGTAATGCTCAATCCCGACAAACTTGGAAAGGAAGGTAAGTTTTGAGGTGCTTTAAAAACACTCTCTGTAATCTAAAAAAACGCTTTTTTTGTCATTTGCAGGTGACTGCACCTTTCAGTTAGCCATATCAAATTCTAGAAATGTGCATTCGATTTCGCAAGAAGAACATTTGGAAACTTTCTTAAATTCTCCTTAAGACACGAGTCACTGCAAACATTTTATAATCACAGTGCCCTTGAACTAAAATTGTATGCTGCTTGCAGTATAAATTATTGCTTACATTACGATCACCACACTAATAGAACTTGTTTTATATAAAACATATGTATCAACTTGTGTTTACATTTGAATGGTCATATTCTTCCTTCGAGTGTCCAATGTCCACTGTTCTTTTCCTAATCAATGCGATCACCTCAAACTAACATGTCATTACAACGAAAGAGTGTTCTGATATTCCGCGGTGCGTTGAAATCTTCTATGTAAATGGTATACACTAGACCAGTGGTTCTCAACTACCGATGTTTCGGGGACCCCTTGTGGATCGGCAGGGATGATGGAGGACCCCGTTCGTGGTGAGAAGGGAAAGGTATAGGTCAATTATGATAAAGATTTAATAGATGTACACAACTAAGAATTAGTGTGAAGTAGACATGCCTTATTGATATACACACGAGAAAACTCACCCGAAACTTTGAACGTTTTTTCTCAATATGAAAAAAGGCAACTTTTTTTATTGGACTTATTGCCTGATGAGAGAGGGTTTCGCAGAGCCCAAAGGGTCCACGAAACCCCATTTGAGAACCACTGCACGAGACATATAGATATTAGCGAAGTTTAAAATAACACCACTCATAAATGAACCTGATACTCCATTGTTATGGAGGAACTTACCGAAGTCGAGAACGACAGATTATAATATATATATATATATATATATATATATATATATATATATATATATATATATATATATATATATATATATATATGTATATATATATATATATATATATATATCTGGTGTGGATAATCATAGCTTCCTATTTATGAAAAATCCTGCCCCTTCCGTGCCAAAACAATGCACCGCTAGGTCGTGGTAAAAGAGGGAGAATAAGTGGAGTGAAGGAAACACTGTGAAAATAGCGTAATTTGGGTATCCTGGCAAGGATGCCAGGATACCCAAAAGGATACCCTACCACTCATTTTGATGTTTCTTTTTTGCTATTTGCTGGGAAAAAAAGAACAACCGACTTTTTATATCTTTTTTCCTCCGAGTTCCCTTCCTCTCCTAAAAAAGTGGAAGAGACGTGCGTTTTCTTTTGTATTTTTGTTTTCGCAAGCTTTTAAATAAAAAAAAAAGAGTGGAGAGCTTCGGAAAGTGCTCGTTGATGCGTGAGGATGCTACCATTCAACTCTCGTGTTCTGTCATTCTGTCTATCAAAGTTTTGACGGCCGGTTCTGACGCTGAAGCCTCAGGCCTTTCCCCTAAAAAAAAAAAAGCTAAAGATTGGCATATATGTGAAAACAACTAAAGGAGCTATATGAAACTGGTTGCAAAAACCTTCAAAAGCAACCTCCTGGAGCTAAACTTCTAAGAGAAACGTCAGCCACCACAAGGTGTTGATCAAAATCTCATACGTGTTTCTCAAAATCTCAAAATCAAAAAGTTAACAATGTTTTCTTTAAAATAGACGTCAATTTGATGCTAGTTACCTCAATGCATATCTACGCGTGTTTTAATTCCAGAAGCCGCGACAGCCACAACACCACCCCGTTTGCCTGAGAACGAATGGAGCTACTACCGGCTTCTTCGGCATCCCATGTTTGCCATCAACCTTCTCACTGCCATAATTCTGTCTCTCCTTGCTAACTTCGACGGCCCAACTTTGGAACCCTATTTGAGTCAAGTACGGGGATCGTGACACTTTTTTCCTGATAACCTTCCAACAGTGTGCGGTCAGTGATTGTCGGTTTTCAAGGCAGTATTTAACAGTAACTCTCGGAGACGACACAAACAGTCCCGAGTACGCCTTAAATGACAGGTGACGTATGCCGCGAACTCAAGACCGCCCCTGAGAGCAGAGATAAAATCCGATCTGCAAAATGTACAATGAATGCGTTCAAATTGCATGAATATTCTGTGATTAAATGTGTATGCGAGTGGCAAGGGCCGAGGCGTTAATGGTTAGGATAGGCTTTATTAGCACATCTATTCGTTGTGTAACTCAAAATCCGTTGCCTTAAAGGTGGCATACGAAGCAACAAATTACACTGTTTATCTGTGGTGTTCAAGAATTCGAAAGGTGTTTTGTTTCTTTCTTTGTTTTAGTTTAACTTGACCAACGCTGAAATCGGAACGGTCTTCACCGCTAACTACGTGGCCAATTGTGGAGGTTCCCTCTTCGCGGGAGTAATTTCATCGTACAAGGTAATAACTCAGCATATCGACTAAAATGTGCTCTTAATAATAAAAAAGGCTCTTCCGGCCAACGTTTCTTTTGTTAAATTCGTACGCCAGTTGCTGTGTCTGCAGAAAGTTTAACAATACAGTTTATTTCGTAATGACGTGATCCGAAGACTGAGGAACACGGAGTGGAAGTTTGAAATGTGCTCGCCTGAAGAAAACAAAAGCTTAGGAAGGGGAAGTTGTCGGCATGAACTGATTAGGACTGCGCAGCAACGGACGTTCGGCTACGTGTTTTGGCGGGTAAGCACAGCGGCCGAAACCTATGCGGAGAGCAAGTCGTCTGCTACTTGCTCCGGAGTTCCGGTGACGTCAGAATAAAGCCAACCTTTGACTAACTTCGATTAAAAGGATAGTGTGTAGACCTCAATGGCGGGATGCCTTAAGGTCTACCCACTATCTTTCTTTTTTTTATTTCAATCAGCCAATAACAGCTTGGCGTTCTTACATCACCGCAAGCCCTGTGCAAGAAGCCGGCGTACTTGCGCTTCGCATTGTACACTCTGAAGAAAAAAAGGGTATATTTTACACTCCTCGTCACATATACGAAACCCCAAAACTTCAGTTGGCTGTATACGCGCACTGGCGTTGAACCGAAGCTACCAAATTTCACGAGCGGCTTGATAGCCGAGTTGTTCAACTTATTAAAATAGCTAATGTAAGTATGACTGACTGCAAAAAAGTTATTAGAATTTTCTTGGCGCATGCGCAAAACCTCAGTTTTCTCGTTGTTTTTTTTTCCCGTAGACTTTGATACGTACTTTAGCTGTTTAATATGTTATATCGCACCGGTCATCAACCCTCCGCCAAAAGTTGGGCAGTCAGTTCGACGTCAGCGCGCTGTGCGTCGAACTGAAGTTTTGGGGTGTCGTATAGACCGACACGCTGTTTACAAACAAGCCCGCGCTTGCCCACACAAGTTCTCGGCACTGCGCATTCGCAGAAACCAAATTCTAGTGGACTGAAGCGCCTGCGCATGCGCAGTGCCGTCGACAGCGCCACCGCAGTTGCGCAACGTCAGGGACGCGTGTTGGTCTATATGTGACAAGAGGTGTCAGAATATACTCCTTTTTTTAGGGTGTAGGGGCGTGCGAATTCTGCTTTGAATCGAATGCGCCGAGAAAAGGAGGGAGAGGAGGAGACGAGAGCGCGCGGGGGCATCATAACCCCGGGCTCGGATTCGAGCAATTAGTGGGTAGGCTCGAAAGAGCAGTTTTGTCTGCACTGCACTCGTCGAACGCGGAAAGCGTTCGACGAGTGTTTTCGCAGTCGAACGCGTTTGTTTAGTGCCGTGGAGAGAAAGGCAGACAGCTTTATGTCTACCCACCAATCGTTCGAATCAGAGCTCGGCGTGTTGACATCCCCGCGCGCTCTTGAATTCTCACTTTCTCGGCGCATGGCACAGCGTCGTCCCTCTAGCTTTAAAGTTGCAGAGAGAGAGAGCCGGATGGGGGCGTCGCGGGGTTTCTCTGACACCGTGAAGGCTACGAATGCCGCAGCATTTTTTCAAACGGAACCACTATTCGCGCACTGCTACTATTTTGCCTTCCGAGTGTTCTCGTTTTCCAAGTTTCCGGGAAGGACGCAGGAGGGTTCTACATTTGACGTCTAATTGGGCTAATATAACTACTAGACTCTGTTTTACTATGAGTTAGACCGCAGCTTATGCTACGATCCAAAAGAGCCAATCAAGCAGCGCCAAAAGTGCATCGTCACGGTGCTCCTCGCCTTTCTGCATTTATTATCACCCGACTAAGCACAATCACGCGCAATGAATTCGCCGCGATCCTGCCCTTTTTATCTAATCCGTGATTCGTTTAGCCAATGATATAGCTAACTCACAAGGACCACGAGTGACGATCCACATTTAGCGCTCGTCCCGTAGATTGCGGTGTCGGACTTAAAGTAAAACGGACTATATAGTGAACATTCAGCAGCGTTTGAGACTCTGTGTGGGTGGGTAGGTGTTCTTTTTTCTCCGTGGTTCTTAGTTTCCGGTCAATTATCGCTATAAATAATTTCATCTTCATTTTGTTTACAGTATGAATACACTAATATTTATATTGTATATCCAGACTTGACAGGTTCAAAAAGTTTCTAAAACAATTTTTGGTGTATGTGTTTTTTTCATACTAATAACACCTGCTCTTCAAATTTGTAGGTGGAAAAACTCTCCATATTCGTGGGATGTATTTTATCTACTCTGTCCTACGTTATCATCGGGCCTGCTCCCTTCCTACCCCACGAACCGTGAGTGTTAAACCTTAAACAGACACAGAAGAACCAACTGTATATGACGTAAAACCTTTTTTTTTTTTTTACAATGGTCTAATGAATTTGTTTTGGATTCTCACAATCCAAGTCAAAGTTGTTATTTTTACAGGAATGTTTCCAAAATGCAGAGTGCATTCAGGCTTCAGGCAGGAAGTTTTTGAAAAAACTTTGAAGGGCCCCATTGCTATGTTAGAAGGGAGTAAGCAACGAGGTCAAAAACCAAATGAAACAAAATGTGCAACCGTGCGAAAGGGAAAGAGATAAGAATGTGGTGTGCATCCCATATGTCAAAGGAGTCTCCGAACCTCTCAGTCGCGCTTTGAGGCCCCTTGGCATTCAAACTGCTTTCAAGCCATACAGAACTATTGGAAAGTCCGTTTCCAAACCAAAGGACCCAAACCCGGCGAACGTCCAGAGAGGAGTTATCCACAAGATCCTCTGCAGTGACTGCCCAGCGTCCTACATTGGTGAGGGTGGTTATCATTTGAGCCCGTTCTCGTTTCGACCTTCTCACTTGGCCCTTCTAAAAACAACCATTCTCAAAAAGATCTTCTCTCTTGGACCTGTCGCATTTGGTCCTCTCCCGTTTCGTCTTTCGCATTCCAACTCTCCTCATTTGGGCCCGTTCTCGTTTCGCCCTTCTCACCTGGCCCTTTTCAAAACATCCATTTTCAAGAATATCTCGCTTTGACCCCTTCGCACTTGACTCTTTCTATACCAAAATCGTTTTTTTTTTAG
This sequence comes from Ixodes scapularis, assembly GCF_016920785.2. Classification (NCBI taxonomy): domain Eukaryota; kingdom Metazoa; phylum Arthropoda; class Arachnida; order Ixodida; family Ixodidae; genus Ixodes; species Ixodes scapularis. The sequence continues at coordinate 43,360,765 of NW_024609857.1, read as the reverse complement.
GGTAATATTAATACATTGATATAATTTGTGTGTGTGCGTGTGTGCCACACTACAGGCATACTCTATCTGCTAAGGATTTCAGCAGTGCGTCGAGGTCGTCGTGAGAAGCTACTAGCTGACAGTAAAACAGACCAACTATTTATCGCAGCCAAATCATAATCCGAAATGTCACCTTGTTTGAGGTCTCATCAGTCAGGCACGGCCATATTTGTGGTCTTTCTTCACGTTGAGAAGAGACGTTCCAATTTTCGGGAGAGTACTCTCGTGTGTATGTCAATGACATAACTCTACTTTACACTAGCAATTAGTTATGTGCATTTATTAAATCATTATCATGATAACCTCTACCTTTTTATTCCCCTCACCCCGAACGGGGTCCTCCATCATCTCCGCCTTTCTAAAGGGGTCCGCGAAACATCAATGGTTGAGAACCACTGCTATTATGTACGCTGTTTCTGTTCAAACAAAGTTTCCAAATTAAATGTTCATCGCTTTTTTTCTCTCGTTTGCTTAGAGGAAGGGAAGCAGGCGTCAATATACGATTCTCAGTGTGTACTTCTACACATAACATATATCTGATGGTATGTTGTGGGTCCAAGCAAGGTAAGGCTCATCCACTAAGCCGGGAAGGCATAACGACGTTAGAAGCATGCCGAACTAGTGCCATTCGGTCGTAGCGCGAACGAACGAAATGAGAATGGGTCCAGTTGCGCAAAACACGATTTGGACCTTATGAGAAGGTTCAAACGAGAAGGACCAAATGAGAATGCGCCGAAATGTACAAGGTTCAAATGCGAATGGGACGTTTTGAGATACACCCCATTGGTGAAACCGGACGGAGGAGAGATACGGAGCGTGGAGCGAAAGCTTGCGCTGGGAACCTACTGGGTTCGATCTCCGCCGCCCCCGCCCGTTTCGATCTGGATGAGTTTCGTACCGGCACGCGTTCGTGTGATCACTACTGCGTGATGCACGTTAAAAAATCCAGGTTAGCGGTTGTACCGCACTGGCTAAATTTCTCATCTGCAGCTAAGAGACCGATTACCCGTTGAGGCGCATCTCCATCAAGGCTGTATAAACATAAAGAGCAAACTAATTTTTTTAACCTTCCATTTGCTTTGTAACTACTGAAGATGCCTCTCGCATGTGAGGCGAAACGTCTAAGGAAATTGTTTTATCTGTTATGTCAAGTCGGTGCTCTTATTTTAATTATGACGTCTCCCGGCTTTTGGAGTATTTTTGCATTAATACGAAAAGTATGGAAACCTAAATTATTTGAAAAGTAAAAAACCGACGTGCATAGTATGTGTAAATTTAGTCTGTACACATAATCAGCAGGTTGTAGAAAGACTTCTTAACTCATTACCTTAGACCGGTTACCAAAATCTAAAAACAAAGAAATTGATACATGTATATGCTGTCAACGGCAGGTGGATTAAGGTCGGAGTGCAAGCCATGTTGTGAGACGTTTATACAACAAAAGTCCCCGTTTTCTGAGTTTTAATTACTGACCAACTAGAGCATTAAAGAAATTTGCTATACAAAACTTATAAACAGGGCCATAAAATACCGGCCTTCGAAAATGATTTCTAACTTGATACTCCGAATTGCAATTATTCTTTGGAATCCCTGACCGGGCGGAGTGCTAATAGGGATGTTAACGGATGAACGCATTTGCCTATTGTTTCCTCTTTTCAATTCAGCACACTGATGTTTGTTTACGTTGCCCAAGTAATCAAGGGAATCGGAGCGTCTGCCATGGAAGTGTGTGTTTACACTGGCGTCTTGAGGTATATCGTGTAAGGACAGATTTCAGTTTCTCATTCCTGAAATTAGCTGCCTGACATGGGCACTAAATCCTTGTGTCCAAGTTCAGAATTCCGATTTCGCGTGCATTTGTTTTACTATAGAGAGATTGCTGGATATCCAAATACGATTCAAACAAACGGATTTGTAGCCAGCATCGTCCACCAATCTACAATCATCACGTGAGTCAAATGTTTAATATTATGCTAAACGTACCAGTACAGCATTGATGCAGCGTTGGCGTTAACAGTCTATACGTTTGTACAAGCGCGGTGGTCGCAAATATTACGCATATCGTCCTTGATTCTCAGTCCAATTGCTCTCCAGCTTGCCAGACGAAAACAAAAACTGTGCTTTTCGCACGCAAAAAAAAAAAAATTTACGCATCGTCGAAACCTATTTCCACACCACACTCCGCGAGAATGTGTGTGGTGTTAGTGGGAGGAATCAGTTTCCACGGTTCAAAAACTAACGGTAACCAGAGTAAACCAAGGTACACTCTAATAAAAGGGTATAAAAGGGTGTATCGTTACATTCTTTGTCCCATATTATACACCCCGAAATTTCATTTCGACGTACAGCGCCCCATAGTCGAACAGACGGCCCCAAATTTTACGCGGGGCTTGATGACGGTGCGATATAACTTTTTAAATCGCTAAAGTACGTATCAAAGACCACATAAAGAAAACATCGAGTTTTTACAGTAGAGCCAAGAAAACCCCAATTATGTTTTTTGTTTTTTTTTTGTAACCAGTACAACGTACATTAGCTATTTTAATAGGTTGTACCACACGGCTATCAAGCCCTTCGTAAAATTTGGGGCCGTCTCTTTCACTGTGGGGCGCTGTACGTCGATTTGAAGTTTTGGGGTGCATTATATGGGACAAAGGGTGTAGCGATACATCCTTTTACAGCTTTTTTTTTAGAGTGTAAAAAACGAAAAAGGTATTTGTTTATGAGAGGACGCCATATGGCAGCAGATGCTGCAGAGTCCGTCTGTTATCCGCTGCATCTAACACAGTATGCCACTGTCGATGGGAAAAAGACGTCAATTCAGATTACGCGTGTGTTCATGTCTGCTTGTTAATGCAAAACAAACGAAGGCTCACTTTAAAATAATCCTTTCTGCATTTATCCTGAGACGTAAGCCTGAATGAATAAACACCTATACGTACTTCGGAGAAACGCGTGGCTACCCTTCGTCCCTGCGTATTTATTAGTTTTGCCCCTGCTGTATTCATTACCAACCTGCGTTGTCCATTTGACCTCAGACGAGGTCAGTGCGACGAAATAAAAAAAAAAAAAGACTGAAAGCTCACAGAAAGGGGTTTTTGATTGAGACGTTTCTGTGCAGGAATATTGCAATACCGCCGAGTGCAGGCTACCTTGCATCCACGTATGGCTACAGAAACGGAACTATGTTTATTTTCGCTATTCTCTCCATCTGGGTAAGAAACGATTTGCTGCACGCACAAGTTTTGTGACGAAGATACCATGCTTGATGTTCGAAGCTCGGTTAATTTAAAGCGACTAGGCAGTCACACGAGACGGAGAAACAAAATGTACACTAGCGCTATTATGCTGACAAAGACCGGGGCACAGGGAATATATTGCGCTACCATATGCACGAAGGGGGTGGTAGCTCAACTTCGACCCACACGCAAAATTTAGCAATAAAATGTACCGGCTAAATTTAGCTGGGAATCGGAATTTCTTTGCATTAAGACATCACAGTGTCGCGTGGCGATGTCACATGACATTCCAATTTTCTCGCTAAATTTAGCAAAGCAATTTCTATCCAAAGTTGAGCGGAGATATGTTTTTGCTAAATTTAGAAAAGTTCAGTGAGAAAAAACTTAGGGCGCAGGCGAGCTGGGGTAGGTTTACCATTTTCTTGACAACCTGAGACTGGCTGGAAGAAGCAAGACGACGTCTCAAACACAGCTAACCACTTTATTCGGTGCTCCCTCCATTTATACATCCTGAACCCAAAATCGCCACCAGAAAGAACACACTCCACACAATGCCACCAAGTAGACACGCCGTGACTTCGCAGCTACGCTTGTCTTCACAATAAAAAAAAAAAAAAAAAAAAAAAAAAAAACGAACCACCCGGAGCCAGTAAGAGGTACACACATCAAAACATCGGCCCAAGGGAACATGCTTTAACCTCGCATGTGTTTTTTTTTTTGTTTTTTTTTTAACTTTTTGTTGTTTTTTGTGTAGACAAGCGTCACTGCGAGGTCAAGGCGTGTCCTCTTGGTGCCATTGTGTGGGGTGTGTTCTTTCTGGTGACGATTTTGGGTTCAGGATGTATAAAAGGAGGAAGCACTGAATAAAGTAGTTAGCTGTGTTTGAGACGTCAACTTGTTTCTTCCACCCAGTCTCAGGTGGTAAAAAAATGAAGAAATTCAGTGTCACGTGACGTCATGACGCTAAGGGCTTTCACCGTGTCACACGAATGGCGTCCGCTAAACTTAGCTGGATGTAAGTCGGCTAAATTTGAACAATGCAGTGTAACTGTGTGCAGCGCCGCGTGGTGTATCGGCTACCGCCCATTTCCATGACGCGGCAAAGAGCTGTGAAAGTTTTGGACAACAAATATACACCGAGCTACACCTTTTATTTTACATTGGCATTGAAATATGTAGTTTACTTCACAGTGTGATTCTGAATGAACGAGCTATTCTTATCTTCTTTTCAGACAATAGTTACTGGTTTTGTCTGGCTGAAGTCCGAGTGTCGCCGATTTGGTACAGATCGAACGCAATACAATGTCCTGCCTCAAGACGATCTCGGACACTATAGCTTCGCAGCTCCAAACTCTGTGTGCGTGCCATTAGAACCAGAAAATGCCTAAGGCAAATGCTTCTTCAGCGAAACGCGTTGCCTGACTATGAGTAGCTGAGACCCCGAAGGGCGAAGAAATCCTTGAGGAAGTCGTGGCGCAGACCAAGTCGGCGATCCGGAGTGGCCAACCTTTGATGCGACATCGGGAAATCTATCTGCAATTCTGTACAGGGGGAACAGCGCACCCGAGATTTTCCCTTGTTAACAAAGCTGCCATTCATTCCATCGAATCCTACAGCACTACTTGGGGCCCGCTGACTGCATTTGCGTTGTACATATGCATGTATATAGTATATTGTATAGTAAATAGTGTCTTTTTTTATCTATAACATTGTGCTAAGCTTTTCTGCGTCTCATCTGAGGAGCATTTGTTTCTCTTCAACTTATAAGTTGGTTCTTCTTTAAACTAAAGGAAAAAGATAACCTGTATTGCATTCATGTTTCTGGTGCCAAGGTGCTGAATAAGACCCGTGTTCAAGTCGCTCGAGACTGTGACGTTGTAGCAGTTCAAGTGAAGTAATACACGCTCCTAAAATGGGTCTGCAAGTTCGGTTTCCTGCAAACATTGGGGCAATGAATCTCGACGTACAGTGTGAGGATCGCAGTGGACGTCAAAGCCCATAATACGATTATTCGAGGTAGGTGGAGAGGGAAAGGGGGAGAGGAGAAAGGAAATGGGGAAAGCGAGGGGGAGGGAGGAGGGGGATGGGGAGTAGGATTTGGTGTGTCAAGTCACGTATGTTTCCCCGCTTAATTTAACGGACAAACTAGATTGTTGCATAGGTCACATGAAAACAGGTCACGTGATGTCGTTTTCTCCCGCTACATTTAGCGGAGAACCTGGATTTGTGTTAGAGTCCCCTGACGTCAACTTTCCCGCTATATCTAGTGGAGAAACTGAGTTGTTGTTTAGGTCAGAAGATCTAAAATTTCCCGCTAAATTTACCGGCGAAACTTAATTGACTTATAATTCGTTACGTCAAGCTTTCTACTTCGTATATATGTCACATGAAAATCATGTTACATGGCGTGACGTTTCTTTCCGCGCTAAATTTAGTGGAAAATGCACGGACGGACAAAACTTTGGGATTGGAGAGGAATGAGATAGCGTTTAGAGAGCTCGTGTCGCAGAAAATCCGGCGTCGGCGTCGTCGTCGGTGGGACCAAAAATCCCATAATGCAACGCGCGCAGCAGCGTGTGTCACACGTGCTGCGTTGCATTATGGCATTTACCGGCTAAATTTGGCGGGAAAATAATCCCGCCAAATCAAGCGGAAAATAATCCCGCCAAATTTAGCTGAAAACTTAACGGACAAATTTAGCGGAAACTTTTCCCGCAAAATCTAGTGGAAGCTTTTCCCGCCAAACTTAGCTGTAAACTTTCCCGGCACATTTAGCGGAACATTTTCAGGCCAAATTGAGCGGGAAATTTTCCCGCAAAATATAGCGAAAAATTTTCCAGCCATAAATAGCGAAAATTGACCCGCAAAATCTACCGGAAAATTGTACCGCCAAATTTAGCCGGTCGATAGGGTCTTGACGTCACAGTCATGTGTGACCTCACTTGACATCTGACGATAACGACAAGGCCACGCACACACGCTACCACGGCTTGGCAACGAGAACGCGTTTATATGAGAAGGCTTTGCGAACGGGATACGACAACACTATCGCGTTCCAGTCTTAAAGGCGAAGCTTCAGCGTCTCCTAAGTTTGACATGCTTTAGTAAAAAAAATCTGACTTCAATAGAACCCTTTTCAAACTTCACACGCCATCTAGTGGCTGCTGCGCAAATTATTCGAGTCCGCCATTGTTTGGGCACGTATTAGATACGAGCGCTGCGGCTGCGTTCGATGAGGACTCGGATCCAATGACCTCGCTTCATGTCCGAAACATTGCGACCGCCAGTGTTGCTTGACGAACTTTTAAGTCCCATCAGAGCTCTTCAATGTACGTGCAGTTCCGCTTGCTCCTAAGAACACAATACCATATATAATGTCCCAGTGATGTTCAAGTAAAAATTAAAAGCTGATGGGAGAAACTGAAATTATAGGCTGAATAAAAAAAGCCTTTCTTGCAAAGCAACCCACTCAAAATGTTTTGTGTTGTGTTGTCAAAGGAAAATTCGGTACATTGCCAAGCCTTAAAATATTCGTCTTTGAATTATCGGAAACCAGTCAGCTTGTTTCTCTTGCATCGGATAGCCAAAAACAAGATTAGTTTATTATTACCGAACATGTTCACACCTTTCAAAGGAGCGCAGTTCATGAATATTGTTGTTGTTTTATCCTCCCTCTCGCAGTATGTGATTCTAAAGTCAACCTTAGTCGGAACTACATTAAAATGCTAAAACAACGTTCTAGTAAACATGCTCCTTTGTTTGTTTGTTGATGTTGTTTCTTTCTATGTAACATTCCTGATATTTCTATAAGTTATTTGTTGTGATTTCTGCTGTATTTCGCTTTCAATTTTCTTTTTATATTGCATCCGAATATTTAACTTTTATTTTAGACCCAAAGGTCTGTGCTTCCAATCAGTGTTGCGGAATCGGCACCCCCATTCCATTCCAATTCCATTCCGGGGAATTAGAGTTTTCGATAATTCAATTCCTTTCAATTCCTAGGAATGGAGACACTGAGCCCATTCCCACTCCTGGAATGGCTAAATCGTTCCATTCCATTCCTTTAATTCCTAAACGTAAAAATTGGCACTTGACAGCTACATTTTGTTGCCGGCATAAGCAGCATAAAGCTGACATTATCAAATGCAAAGACAATTGCAAAAAAAAAAAAAAAAAGATCTAAATTTCTAAGAAAAGCACTAATTTTTACTAAGCGGACCGCTGGTGGCAGAATGTGTTTATTTACAATGTACTGCAAACATCGAGAAAGCCCCTTGATATGTCAATGCTTTTTTAAGACATCGGTCTCGCGACCACGTCGCTCGCAACAAACAGCAAAACTTAAATGCACTCATTTTCTTTTCTTTTTTTAACTTTTTTTTGCGTTTGACTTTTAAGACCTACGCGGCCAGCGTGTTTGTTTGATAAAACCATAAAAAATATCCAGTTCGTGCGTGGCGCAGGAATAAGCTACATTACTGTATTCTTCAAATACAGCAACACGGCTAGTACACTGCTGGGAGCGACTCCATGCACAGCGGCAGAACACATCCTCTGACAAAATGCAACCTCTGCGGTGCAGCACGAGGGACCGTATAGACCATGTCACGAAACCTGTTTTAAAACGCACAAGTTCACGCTTGCTTTACGAATCTCGATATTTCTTATCATATCCAATTCAATTTTTGGCTGGTTCGCCTGCCCTTTTCCACCCTTCGCATACTCATTCTCGTGTTTCCTCTTCAGACGGCGAATAAAGTTCGATGATATACGCCGACTGCACCGTGTATAGTTTCGTTGCACAACTTTCAGCGTGCAGCTTGTTTATTTTCTTCGCCACTAATGTAGAAAAATGTCTTCTACGATGCCATGACTCAATCTGTATTTATCTTGTCTTCTCGTCCGAATTGTGATGTTTCTCTTCGCGCTGATTGAGTGGCGGGTTCAGGCAGCAGACGGTATCAACCGATTCATTCTTCTACCTCGGTGTCGGTTGTTCGCGTAGTGGCGACGGGTCGGGAAGTCAGCGTTGACAAAGCTCTTTACATCAAGATACAATTAACGGGGTAATACCGCACCGTCCGAATTGACATTCCCCGTGTTTCCTCATTAACACCGTCCAACTGACTTCTCGCCGCCTCAAATAGGGTCCAGTACAAGGAGCACGAATGCAGACCGGACAGCCGAGACGTGCGGAAGCCAAAACCACAGTGGCAGCTAGCACCCAGCTCTCCTTCTCAGTTGCCCACACTGCAACGGTCGCACCTCGTCTGGCGCGGGACGGTCTTTCTGCAGGTCTAGTCAGTTCGGTCACACCAAGAGCGGCGACGATAGTCTACTTTACCTTACGATGGACCTCAACAGACAGCACGAGAGCCATCGAAACCAATCCAGTGCTTTCTGAGTGCTGCGTCACCCTGCAGTCCCGCTCACGGTACTGGATTGCCTAGGGTGACTTGTAGCGTCCGCAGCGGTCCATCGCAAGGTGAAACAAAGTAGGCAGAGACTAAAGTCAAGAGAAATGAGCGGGAATCCGCTAGCTTGCTTGTTACCCCAACCCACTAAAATATAATACACAGAAAACAAGCATCGGAACAAAGACCAAGTAATAGGCGGACATACAATACAAATGCAGTACAAAAAAAACAAGCCTCGGAGCAAAGCGCAAGAGGAGAAGAGGGAAGTGAATCTCGCTTTGTTTTAATGCCGAAGCAAACCCACATTTCGCACTTCAAAGGAGTGCGCACGAATGAACATGGAAGGCAGCAGGGTTGGCTGCCTGCTAAACAACGCGCCTCGAACTATAAGAAAACAATACCTGATCATCTTTGGACGGCGCCCAAGTCAACGAGTTATCAGAGCTCTGCGAGTTATGAGTCGCTTCCGCTCCCCAGATCTCAGTCTGTGCGCGCGCGTGCATTCTACAAACTGTCGCAACAACAACAAAAAAAGCACGACAAGAAGTACGATGAGGAGTGGTGCATGGCGGTTTCTTTCTTTGCTGCTCCCTTTTCTTTTGCTTGGTGCTTGGTGTCTTGTTTCGCTCTCGTGTAATGCCATCGAAGCCCAACGCCCGCGTGTGCGTGAAAGGCGCCACGTTACCCCCCTTTCCCCCTTTGCTCTTTGCATTGACGCTTGTTTTTTTTTTTTTTTTTTTTTGCATTTTGTTGGCGTTTAAGTCTGTTAGGGCTCCTCGCGGGCTAGCAGCTTCCCGCTCATTTTATTTCTGAGCAACTGACTCACTGACTGGCTCAGTTTAGCTGACCGTAAACACTAAAAAAAAAAAAAAAGGAGAACCGTGGCCATTCCATTCCGGGCAAAAGGCACCTAATTCCATTCCCATTCCATTCGCTTCAACGTTGCCGCCATTCCATTCCCATTCCATTCCGGGGTCGTGAAATTGCGGAATGATTCCGGAATCATTCCAACTCCGGAGTGGCAACTCCGCAACACTGCTTCCAATATGCCTTCCAGCAACGTCGGCAAATGACTGGAAGCTGGCATGCGCACCGTGATGGTACCTGTGTCCTCTGCTAGTGTGTATCGCCTGTAGTCGCTGACAGGTTAAAAGTAAATTCAAAGCTCCTTCCACCTCTCTTCCCTTCGGCAGAGCGAACGCTAAAGAAGAGACGACCTCCTCTCCAGCGGTTGCTCTGCCAAATGGGAGAGAGGTGGGAGGAGCTTCCACTTGACTCTTTTCCACTTTCTGTGCCGTTTATTATGCTTGTTTGAAGAGAACATGTATGTCGTTTTGTCGCTTCATTGGTGACTGTCTGGTTTTCATTTCCTTGGTTTCGTCCTTTTTAGGCCGCGTTTTATTCTTTATGTGCAGGTTTTGCGTTCGGTTTGTTCCGGTCGCGTGTTCTTCTTTTTTCTGTTGAACATCAACTTTGTGCTGGCTTCCTGAATGATGTGACCCGGGCGGGGAAGGGAGCTTTCGCCTCCTCAGGCATGCCTCTGCATTTTTGTTATAATCCCCTGACAACTGTACTACCCGTCGGTTGTCTGAGTAAGATGAAGTTTTATTTTTATTTTGATATCACCCGTGACAATGCCAGCTGCAGCTTTGCCCTGCGACTTTTTCCAGCTTACTATATCGCCATTCCACTGAACACGTGGCTCGAATCGGCTGTGCTCAATATATGAAACAGCATATACCATCATAACGGGTTATGTTTTTCCGCACCACATGTGGCCAGAAAGGCTCCGAGCATTAAAGTCGCAAGCTGAACGCAATAAAGAGGGCAGAAACCGATGTGCGGGGTCACAGGTGATTCACTCGATGAGTGCACCTGCGGATATATTTCTGGTTAACTGACGAGTGAGCTAAGCGATGTGCACATTCCTTACCATGCAAACGCGGATTTTATGTAACTTGCAATATAAAAGAAATGCCGGAACTCACTAAACAAAAGTCACTAAAACTATTTTAATATATATATATTATGTGTTTCACGTAAGAGTGACAAACATTCCTAAAATGAGTGAACTCGAGGTAATCGCTTAATTTTCTTGGCACCGCATTATACTCGTGGAGGCGGACGTCAAAAATTGCGCGATGTTTAATAATGAGTTCACTAATTAACTAAATGACTAACTAGCTTTTTAATTAATGAAGATATACCTATTGTTGCAATTACAAACATGCTGGGCGTCATACAATACCACTAAATCAGTAATTTTTAGAAAGACTTCGAGCGCCTGAGAAGCGTAGTAGTGCGCTAAAGTTACCACTCGTGGAGCAGGTACAAGGCTGGGGCTCTCATAAAAGCGGAAAAATCACGCGGGCGCCTTACCGCAACCGCTGGCCTTGTACCTGCTCCACGAGTGGTAACTGTAGTGCACTTCCACGCTTCTCACGCGCTCAGAGTCCTTGAAAAAATTACAGATTTAGTGGTTTTCTTATGACCCTCAGCAAGTTTCTAATTAGAATCTTATGTCTCTTTGCCCTAATTAAAATTTAATTAGTCATTTAGTTAATTGGCGGACTAATTTGTAATTATCGCGCATTTTCTGACGTCCACCACAAAATTCTTCTTTTACCCCGAATACACTAATTTTAGGAATTTTTGTCACTCTTACGTATATATATATATATATATATATAGGGTGTTTAAGTGAACGCAGGCCGAATCGCTTCTGCGAAAACAACTCATCGCAACGAAAAAAGGCAGTGGCGTTTTGGTCCTCGGCCAGGGGCCCATTTAGGACAATTATTAAAGTCCAGGATAATTAAGTTGTTAATTATTTTTGCGTCATTAACTTTTTTTAATATTGTGTTTAAGGGCATGGTTTAAATTAGACAATTGCTCAGCATCATCGAAAAACACTAAATCAACAAATTGCGGAACGATAGAAGGCACGCGAAGCATTTTACGGATTTCTGAAAAACCGCACAAAATTAACGGGTTTTTAAGTTTCGGTTTGCTATCGGAGCGCATCTCAGCCCCAGCGGCACCACACCCCGTGGAGAGATAGTGCAACCAACCTCTGCTGCGCTGTCATCGTGCGACGCACCAGAGGCTGGTTGCAGAGTGAGGAGACCTAAAGCTAAGCTGTCTGTCTCCATATAGCTTTAGGTCTACCCACTAATCATTCCAACCAGAGCTCGGCGTCCTGAAGTCCCCGCTCTCTCGTCTCCTTCTCTCCTTCAGATTCTTGGCGTATCTTACAAAAATGTATGGTTTGCGTTGTTACTAAATTAAACAAAACTTTTTTTTTCTACTCACGATCGAAAACGAAGAAGAGCGGACTCCGTTTACTTCGACCAATCGTCTGACGAGCCTCCATTGATGTCATACTCCATGTGACTGAGAACGTAGCCTTCTTTTTTTTTTCAGATTCCAGGGCGTCGCTCTTAAAGGTCCTTGCGTCAATTTTGCTGGATCTATTAAATTATATTTGTGCGGCGCGGAAGCGTACCTTTGTGCTAAAATCGTCGTCAACGTTACCTGGAAGACACCCATGACATCTATTTCAATGGTTAAGCTGAACTTCAATACTCTCTTCGTGGTCCCTTTAAGCGCATCCCCCTTTCCACCCGCTTTAGACTTCACCACGTGACAACACAACGTATACGCTCTTGCGTCAGAGTTTCGCAGAAGGAGTCCGTCATTAAAGTGTAACCGCTCACCGTGGTTTGAGTTGATCTCTCTCTCTTAAATCTAGGATCTCTAGTTCTGACATGTCTGATACTTCCCGCAAGATACTTAGTGCAATCTAAAATGCAATCCAACCCTTACGGCATTGCGCGCGGCGTCAAGTATCAGCATGGATATCGCTGAAATTGCCTGGGTATTGGATGAGACATTTATAGTGTTAAAGACGCTTGTCGTTGAGGAGGTATTCGGACAACTCTGGAAAGTGAACAGCTTCCTAGTCACCTGCAATCTGTTAGTGTTTCATGATGGCAAACAAATAACAGTGTGACGATATCTAGAGAACTAAAATACACACTGAATTCAAAGGTTCGTTCAGAACTCCCCGTAGTAAATTCTAGTATGCTTGTGTTGTTAAACAAAATTTAGCTTGTTTATTTTTTTAAGGCGCTGTGGTAAAACTTCCAGCACCAACAATCGGAATAAATTTACTGATTGCATACTTCAACGTGATGTGCTCGGAACAACAATAATACGTCCATCATTATGATACCACTTGAGACAGGGTCTAAAAATAGAAAAGTAGAGTGTGTACGTGTCAGTAAAAAAGAACGTGAGCTAATTTCTTCAAGGTTTCGTTCTTCGTTGATGTTTTTTTTTTTTTTTTTTTTTTTTTTTTTTTACTTTAGACTTACAATTATGACGAACCTACACCGGCTCACCTGCACTTCGATCGTTTTTCGCCAATCACCGGTCTTCTGTTTCCTTGATAGGCGTAAAGAACAGCGATCGGTATCAGGCCCCAATCACAATTCAGTTTCAGTTGCAATAAGGCGCTTTGCAACCGTTTGGAGCACGACGCCGTTCGCCCATCTCATTGGCTAGGCTAATAAAACACTAACCAGAGATGGCTGTTCCGTGTGCATTGCGGGGTGGCATTCATGTAGGAACTTCTCAAAATGAAGTCCCCGATACCACACTACGGTTCGCTACAAGTCCGGCCGATGCTATAAGATTCGATGGAGTCAATCGAACTGCGCCTAAAGTGCTTCGTCACGGCGCTGGTGCGCTCGTTCTCCCAGCGAATTCGCTATCACCGACTATAAGCCAATCACGCGCCGACGAAAGCGCAGGATCGCGGTGCGTCCAGTGGCCCTAATCTGGACACGTGGCAAGAAATCTGGCGGGCGTGATTGGCCAATGCTGCATTTGACCTTGGCGCCGATCAATCAGAGCTGCGGAATTTCTCGCCGACTTTTTTGCCAAGTGTCCACATTAGAGCCCCAGAATGCGTGATTGGTTTAGCCGGTAAAAGCGAACGCATAAAGACGACGAGAGCCGTGACGACGCATCTTTAGCGCTGCTTGATCGATTCATGCATCCATCGTAACATCGGCTGTGGTGGCACTAAAAGGTGAAACGGAGTACAGATTCATTCCGAAACATTTGTAGCATAACGTGTCTTCACTTGTTTAAAACTGGCCCAACTATCCATGGGCACAGGAGGGTGTTATCTATACCCATCTGTTTAGTTCAAGCCTCTCACGGATGAACCGCTGCAGTGAGGACCTCGAGGTAATGCTGCTGACCACGTCGATATACTATGACCACTTCTCGCTTGCGTGTGGAGACAGGACAGTGCCGCATAAAGCTAAGTTAATCGACGGCACTTAACGGGAAAAAAACCGCGAATGACAAACGAACGAGTTTAAGATGTGAACACAAAGTGCTCGCCTGCTCCTACAAGTTCGCGCCGTTGTAAAAATGTATTGTTTTAAAAGTATCCCCGACCGCACTTCGTTCATATCACAGGTTTGCGGGCATGTTTACGCTAGCACTGATCCTGAAGCGCAGCATGGTACATACGGCTGAAACCCCTTCATGCTCAACAGAGTGCGCATTCAATCCTTGACAAATTGATTCTGCAGCAAGCAAATTAGAACGCGGTACTTGTATGACGCTGTCCTTTCCTGTTGCTATTCTGTTTCCAGCTGCTCCGCTAAAACTCTTTTTTCCTCCTCTCTCTCCTTGGTGGGTTCCATGTGACACAGGGCATTAAACGCTGACCTTTATACGTGCATGGGAGGCTGGCTCATGCACTATGTCGCTCAATTTGCAGCGGACTGTTTGACAAAAGATCGAAAACACCTGATATACGGTGTTCCTTTCGGGGTCCTTTTGCGCTCGTTTCCACCAACCAGCAATGGCGGGTAAGCTTCGCCGGCACTTATTACCACTATTTAGATCAACCCATAGTGTCTCCACTTTATATTGTAAGTCCAATTATTTCAGTGCCGCGGAACATGTAAAGTGTACTTTTGATGCCGGATCGATTGTAAGAAAAAATTGCCTGAAAGCTTGTAGGTACGTGTTTCATTGTAATTCCCCGGTCAAGCTTCACGTGTGACATTTGTTGTGAGCTTACTACAATTGGAGATAGGTCTACAACTGTTTGCTTAATTGCGAACTGTTCCTGTGTTAAAACATTGACGCCCTACCCGACCCAACCCAATCCGCTTCGACCCAACCTAGCATAATCGGACCTGACCCGTCCCAACCCGTCCCGACCTGACCCGACCTTATTCAACCTGACTTGACCTGACTCGACCCCATCCAATCTGACGTGACGTGATATAATTTGGGGCCGAAGCCTTAGGAGCCCTAGTACCTGTTAGAAAGTAAGTACAAATAGACGAAAAGCCATTCCGAATATTAGTATTTGTTTTAGATTGTTTACTCCTTCAAGAAGAGTTATATCTCCCTGAGCTTTTTTACGGACGACGTCCGCGTCGTCGCTCATTTTTCAATGCATTTTTTTGAGTCTTCCTCAATCCCCCTTCAGAGCTGTGGCGTCACTTATTTCTGAGCTCAACGACTATACCTGCAAGACAATTATCTCATATCGTATACCTGCCTATCAGAGATATGACATTAGAATACGTAAAAATGCAGCAGATTATGTCAATTTGAATACCTTAGAGTTAAGTGTGTTTGTGTGTGTGTGGGGGAGGGGGGAGCGGAGGGGAGGGTGTTAGAAACCGACGTAAACTTCGCCTTTCCAGTTTGTAGACCTTCTAGACCTTAGATATAGCTGGGTGGATGTTAAGACATACGAGACTCTCCAGCAAGGCTGCGGCGCGTACGGTGGCGCTTATCACCAGCGTCAACGCGAACGCAAACTACTCTACATAAACGCCTGAGGGTTCCCTTTCGTGCACAACACTTCCAATCACGGCGAACAATACACGGTTCCTGGCGAAAGACGAAGCTCAGATTACGATTAGATCTCAAAAAAGCAAGTGAGCAAAGACGAGGAGCAAATGAAACGCCATGCGCCTTGTCCCTGCACACATCACGCTTGCTTCTCTAATCTTATCCTTAGCTTTTTCATTCGCTAGTATTCATCTATCGTTTGCTCCGATTGGCTGTCTTTGTGTTAGACAAACAAGGTGAACTCGCAGATCTTCTTTAGAGGGTAAATGCATCGTTCTGAGCCAGACCCAAAAGCACTAGCAAGGCTTAAGAAACACAGGGCGTGGTGAGCCTCATACATTTCAGTATTACTCTCCAGCCAATGCAATTTAAACATTAGCCGACTAGAACGCCGGAAAATAAATTACGAAGTAAGAAGTGTGAACGTAATAAGCCACAGCCTGCGTTTCTTAAGATGTCCGTGACAATGGGAAGAGCAAGTCGTCTGCTTCTTGTGCAGGGGTTGCGTTGATGTCAGAACAGCGTCGAGCTCTGATTGGCTTTTATTGGAACGATAGCGGGAAGACCTGAATACTAAATGCCTTGAGGTCTATCTACACACTATTTTATTTTTCGACCAACCAATAAGAGCTCGGCGTTCTGAGATTATCGCAACCCTTGTACAAGAGGCGAATGAACTTGAGTTCCGCATAGCTGGGCTCATACTTCCGAGCCGTGTTCTTATACTCACGCAGCAGGTATTCACGGGTGCGTGAATTCAAGAATAGTGGGCTGTGATGAGTTTGTGTACAAATAAACGCCCGTAAAGAGCTGTGGTCATTTCTGAAGACCAAAATCATCCCATCTCACGACACTATTTCCTCGTGCAAACCCCAAAAATAAGACTCGGACTGGAAAATACAATGTAGGAGCGATCGCACCCCCTCTCAATATCGCGAGTGATTTTACCTTCGACCTCTTGCAAAACTCACCACTTTCACAACGTGGCTCAAGTTATATATGAACCTGCACAAGGTAATTATGTCTTTTAAAAAAAAAGGTACCCGGTATGGGATTGAGCAGGTGTACAATCACGGGAAGTCCCAATTCACAATAAACGCCATTAAGTTTCATTTTTCCAATTGTATCCTGAATGAAAAAAAAAAAACTACTTGCTGTAGAACATTGACCATGCCCTGCCAGCTTTTTTCTTGTTTTTATTAGAAAAATGCGTATCACCTTTATCTAAGCTATTATTATTGTTAAGTGACGAGAGGAAAACCCTTTTTCTTATGACAGCATCCTGCCCTCTTTACATGACTGCACTATTCTTCCACAAACCCAAATGAAATTTGAAATATTGAAAATAAATAGATGAATCTAAACAAATTAGGTTTCATCCAATTGACCTTTCAGCCCTCTGTTTCGTTTTTGGAACCTCGCCTTTGTTTTCAACGCTCACGCCAACCACAAGTTTACAGATCCCATAAAATAATTTCTAAACACGGTGACCAGTATCGTACATAGGTATAAGAGTAGCGAGGTGCGAGTGCCAGTGCTTTCTTTCTATAACATCGGCAGCCTACGTGTCTACTTTAAACAATACTCCGCGCACGTCTATACTCTAAAAAATTCCCGTGCGTCCACTTTCCCGCACAACACTCGGAGAGCCAATCAAGGCAACTTACGAAGGCAGCTCGGCGAACGACGATGGCGAAGCATGTTTAGACCAAAAACCGCAGTCTGAGTTGTGACATTAAGCAATGCAAGCGTGACGTTTTGCATTGCTTAATGTGACAACTCAGACTGCGTTTTTTGGTCTAAACATATGTTTCGGCATCGTCATTCGCTGAGCTGCCTTCGTAAGGTGCCTTGATATCCTCTCCGAGTGTTGTGCGGGAAAGTGGACGCACGGGGATTTTTTAGAGTGTAGCAGACAAAGTTTCTTTAATCTTATTTCTTCATCTTATCTGCTTATTTGCATGTTATTTAGATAGCTGGCTTTAGATAGACGTTTCAAAACGCACAAAGCCTTTACCGCTCGTGGGTTGATATGGTAATGTTTAGTTATTTTACATAACTAAAAACATCAAATGCAAAATCTAAAAGAAAAAAATCTTGGTTTCTTTATTTTTATTTTTTTATTTTTTTTTTTTCTGGGGGGGGGGGGGGGGGGGCAGGGTATTCTTTTCATGATTGAAACAAAAGAAGCTTTGAGAGGCGCGGCAGAATGCACCAAAGTCTGCAATTCTACAAAATGCACATTAAACTTGCTACCTATGAGTTTGCAATACACAAAGCAATCTACGAAAACCAAAATCAGGCCGGTTTTTACAGACTGACTTCTGACATCGCTACTCAGATGATTACAAATTATGTTAACGCGAGTCCTCCAGACTCAACTCAAGAGGACTGCCGGCAGCTGCTGCTTCCTACAGCTAGCGACAAACACGAATCCAGTCTCTCAGGATATGGATCGGGCCAGCAAGATCCGTCCGCCGACTTTAGGAACGTCACCAGACAGCCGAAGTCTGCTCAGAATCTCGAGGATAATTCGACGAGCCCAATGTGTACCTCTACGTCGGTCTGGGAGCGGTGCAGGCGGGTCGCCAGGATCGCACCCTTTGGATACGTCCAGTTTTGGGTCTCGGCTCTCTTTTCCCTGATGGCACCCTACTTCCCACCTCTCGTAAGTGCAACCTTGACGCTCTAAAGAGCTTAAGTTAAGCTCATCAGGCCGAAACAAATATATAGCTGAGTATATTAGCTGAAGATGAATGAGATGTAAAGTTAAGGTAACATACTTAGGTGATTTGACAAATTGAGATGTGATAAAGCTTGTGGAGACCGCAGACGCACAAAAGCGCCAGGTCCGGAGTTTCAGCTCATGTTGTCTGCGTGGGTACGTGTACGAAGATGGGATTTCGGATATTCTTGCCTTTGTGTCTCGAAACAAGTCTTGTACACGTTACTCGAAAGAAGTAATTGATTACTATTATGATTACTTTTGGTAAAAAAATATTCAATTATATTACATGATTACTTGAGAAGAAATAATAACTCGCCGTTACTTGAAAATGTTATCGTTACTCTTCCCATTCCTTGAGATTTTCAGGACGACAGATATATTTGCCGGTCGGGAAGCGGGTCTATTGTATTGTTTGCCGCCGGATCAAAATTGCCGAATTATGAATTCCCGCTTTAATCTCCCAATTTCGGTAAACCATTCTTCTCTCGGAGATTCGATCTTAGGATTCCTTAGCAGGAAACTTGTAGAAACAAAAGGCGCCATTAAAAAATGGGAGCGGAAACTATTAACGGTTGTAAGTAATTGTAGTACTTCCGAAAGAAATAAAATTACTTTTCTGATTAGTTTCTAATCAAT
The DNA here is from genome assembly GCF_016920785.2 of Ixodes scapularis. Lineage (NCBI taxonomy): Eukaryota > Metazoa > Arthropoda > Arachnida > Ixodida > Ixodidae > Ixodes > Ixodes scapularis. Next base: position 43,341,812 of record NW_024609857.1, on the reverse strand, counting down.
GTATTCAAATGATCATAACATTACTCCAAAAAGTGATCAAAAAGTAATTTGATATCTTGTAATAAGTAGCGTACAAGTCTGCTCAAAAGATACAACTTGGAAAGACAACTGGTGGGGATAGAGAAGGATGTCCGAAGTAGGTAAATTCCCAGTCAAATTGCAGCTAGTGTAAACACGGACACCGCTACAAGAAAATTACTACATGAAAACAACAATAGGAAACTTATATTTTGTGTGGAACGTGATTTATCGCCTCGTTTTTTTGTCTTCGGGAGCTGCGCCATGGGTCTCGATTTTTAATACGTACAACAAAGACATTTTGTTTTGTCAGTTTATATATCCATGGCATTTAAAAGTCACCATATGTATTTAAGCTACATCTCAAAGATACAGCGAGGAACAGAGGCAAACCCTGTACCTCTGTTCTCCAAAGTTAGCAGAAGAGCAAGGAATGCCTGTGAAACGGAATCTGTGTTTGTGCTGTTTCTTTTCTTTTTTTTTTCTCCTCGTGGTGCGTGCAAGTATGGAAGTAATTCAGCTGCTTTACTGCATTTTTACTCTTTTACTGGCGACATCTGATGAACAAATTTTGTTCCCTTTTTTTACCGTTTTCCCATACAAAAATGGTCTATGGTCGGCTATAGAAAATCCTTTGTATGGCCGGCTATAGAAAATTGGCCCAATTAGCTATAGCCGCTTCTATGGCTGTCTATGCGGAAGGCAAGTTCGTCTGCTTCTTGCGCAGGGGGTAGCGGTGACGTCAGAACGCCGAGCTCTGATTGGCTGATCGCGCCCCCCTATCTGAGCGTCGTCTGCTCCTTTGCAACGTCGTCTGCTCGCAACGTCGTCTGCGTCTGCCTGACCTTTCCTGCGACTTTCGGAAGTGGAGAGGCTAGATTCACGAAACGATCGTACGCCAAAAATGTGCGTAAGACAAAACTTAAGAACAAATTCGTATTCACGAAACGAAATTTTCGTAAGTTTTACGCAGGTTACGACCAAATCCTACGACAGCTCCGAAGCTGTCTTACGCACTTCTTACGATCAAGTCAGCATGGCCGACAGCGTCGCGGTCGCGACGACCCTCGGACTTTTATTTTTCTACGTGCGCTTCTCACGCGTCCCGACTTCAAGCAGCAAGAAAAAAGTAAAAACTACTTGAAACAGACTACGACGAACAAGAACGCTGGATCCATAAACACCGGGGAAAAGCTCCAACGTCCACGATTCCACCGAACGCGACCAACCGAGCTTTGCAGTTAGGCCTAGCAGGCACTCCGCGACTCGGCGACCGTCTGCCCACGACCGGCTGGCGTGCTGAATGGAATATGCCAGCGCGACCCTTGTGAACCCTTCCCGTATTATACCTTGACCGCTTAACTCAATTTTAGATTAAGAGGTCAATCTCTTCCTCTATTAATCTCCTCGTTTCCCGAAGCAACGGTGACTCTCGCCGGTGAAAAAGCGGTGAATCTCCGACAGACGCAGGAAAGGTAAAGCAGCCATCGCTTTGACTAGGAGACGTAAAACAGACGACGTTAACCGCGCCAACCCGCCGACGCCGTTAAAGAATGAGGGGTCTCGCCGCACAGGAAAGGAGGGAAAAGGTATTTGGGAGGGAACTTGCGGACACTAACACGCTCACTCTCGGTTCTTAGCAAACAAACCTCGGCGCCTCGGGACACTTCGCCAGTGAGTTCTTTGACTTCTCTCCTTGAAGCGCGTCTGCTAGTTGTTAGACAAAAACAACGTACTGCTCGAGTTATTTCGTCTGCCCTCTCTGAAAGGCGAAGTCGAGCTCGCTCGTAAAGACCTGCACTTCCGAAATTCGGAGGAAAGGTAAGACAGACGCAGACGATGTTGCGAGCAGACGACGTTGCAAAGGAGCAGACGACGCTGAGATGGGGGGGTCGCGATCAGCCAATGAGGGCTTGGCGTTCTGACGTCACCGCTACTTCCTTTCTCATGCGTAGAAGACGAAAATGAGCCCACTTGCGAGGCGTATAGCTTTTCCTATGGTCTACCCTATGGTTTTTTATAGCTCTTTCAATGGAAATTTGACTATCGAATTTTGTATGGTTGAATCTATGGGTCACTTTAGAAAGGATGCTATAGCCGCCTATGGCTTTTCTTTTGGTTCCTTTGGCCGTCTATAGCTTCTTGTAAGGTCTTCTATAGAGATCTCTATGGCTTACTTTATAAATCGCTTTAGACACCGTGCTAAAGCTGCCTATGGATTTTCCTGTGGTTTCTTTAGCCGCCTATTGCTCTTTGTATGGTTCGCTATAGCTCATCCTATAGTTCGTCCTATGGTTCTCTCTACCCATCATGCTACGGCCGCCTATGGCATTTCCTATAATTCCTTTAGCCGCCTATAGCTTCCTGTATGGTCGGCTATAGAGATCTCTATGGCTTACTTTATAAATTTTTTTAGACACCGTGCTATAGCTGCTTATGGCTTTTCCTATGGTTTCTTTAGCCGCCTATGGTTCTTTGCATGGTCCGCTATAGCTCATTCTATAGCTCGTCTTATGAGTCTCTTTACCATCGTGCCATAGCTACCTGTAGTTTTTCTTTTTACCGCAATCGTATGAAATGTGAAACAAATTATTTGTTGTCACTGGACATCTTTAAAAAAAAAACCTTGTGAGACGTGCCGAACTTCATAGCCCCATTTAAAACAAAGAGCTTACATTTCAACAAAACAGCAACAAAAAACAAATGCACTCACTCAGGTGTTTGCAAAAGCACAGGTAAACAGACACAAGGTATTGTTTTCAAATCTCCTAGAAGTTTATTACACACAGCCCATTCTGTAGACAAGCACACACTAAGCAATCTCTACTATGTGAAGAGGTACTACTGAGCTGTTATACAACTGAGAATATTGTAAAGCAAACAAGAACCAAAGGAAATTCCTGGGTAGTGTCTAGTCCCCCGGCAGCCGGCCGAATTCCCCCTCCCTTCTCCCGAAATTCTAATGCCAGTCGCCACTCATTGGCGCTGCAATCAGTTTATCAAAAGACGTTTCATAGAGATCGTTTTATTAACACGTGACGTTTATAAACAACTCAAAATATCTTTTTTTTTTGTTTTTTGTAATGATTTGCCAAGAAGTGGCGTGAACGGGTTGGCTGAGTCGGTGAGCACGCGCCTCAGGAATACAGGTGCGACGAAATGTCCCTGCAGCGTGCGATTCGCGTAACGAGTGCCGACTAAACGTATGTCCATGAAGCGTCTATCCACGAAAAGGTGTCCATGAAACGTCTTTTCACAAAACGCAGAGAGAATAAGAATGTCAGTATTCTAACTACAATTTTCACATGATTTCAGAGAGCTAATGGCAGGCGACTGCGGTAGAATTACGGGGAAATTATTCTCCCAGCTGTCAGAAGATAGGCACTGCCAGGAGATAGACACTACAGAACGGTCAATTGTCGCCGAGTAGGTTGCAGCGCACTTACGTTAAAAATACCGGACTTGAAAGGTGTAATCCGAAATATACGTCGACACGGGCACTGCAGACCAACCACTCAAACACAAAACCGAGAGGGAAGGGATCCGTCAAGATTCACCACGATGCAGCACAAGCTGTCATTTGCCGAACCGAACACTGAACGCATCACAAGAATGTCTTGGGCTTCTTTGAAGAAATCGCTTGTTGCCGACATAGGGGTAGGACTTTTTCGATCGGGATACCTTTTAACATAGAAGTGAAATCCACAGCAGCCCCGCGGGCCGCACGACACGCGAAACTAGGTCCGCAAGCAGCCTCATTCCGGGATTGGCAGCGGCTATTACGTCATCCGTCAAACCACGTGATCACGCTCCTTCCGTTACATGCGCACAGAGAGCGGAGTGAAGCGATAGAAAGTCTACGGTTGATTGGTCCGCCGAGTCCGCACCTTCTGCAATGCTTTTAGCTTAGGGAGAGAGAGAAAACAGAAAAATTGAAACGCAGAGCTCCTTCAAAGCCAGAACGGGGTTGCGATCACAAAGACTAATCTTCAGGGGCATACCAACAATGAACACAGAGAGAATGTGTCACTTATACACCAACTCATGTTTACAAACAAACCGGAGCGCCCCTAGCGGACGCCACCGGCGCCGCGCATGCGCGAGGGGGGTGTGGGCAGGAAGCTCGCCGTCGCCCATAGACAAACCATTGAAATGCGATGTTATCGGCGTCGGTGTGAGTCCCCCTGCTCTTTTTCGCGTTCGAATTGTTGATTTTACGTCTTCCTGGCAATGTCTGACTACTTGAGCGGCGTCAGCGAAATTACCGAGGCTTGTTACACTTGGAAATTTCTCGCGAATAATGTGACATGTGGCGATTCATTCCGCGTGGACGCCGCAGTATGTACCCTAAAACCTGATTCGCATGATGAGATTTCGCTCGCAATTTTCAGTCGCGACGCCGCTCGGGCTGCAAAAGCGTGAACCGTAGCTGAAATGGTCGACGTCGATACTAAAAATCGCAAGCAGAATCGGACCAAGTCAATTAGGCGTAGATAGTCAGTGATAGTCACTGGTAACAATGATCAACATCTTGTATCTACTGCTTACATCGAGCCTGCTTACCGACCTTCAAACGTAAGTCTTTTGAGGCCTGCACTTACTTCTTATCGCAAGTACCGGGCCAACATATGCGGGCCGGCGTAGTCTAAGAGAGCAGACGACAAGCAGAAACGTTTGAGAGAGCAGGCGACAGCTCGAACGATCAGGCGGCCGTTTGAACTTGAAGACGCACTGAACGTAGTCCGCAGGTGGTCCGCACAACTTGATGGCTTTCTGGCGTTCATGTTGCAACAACACAAATAAATCTGATGACCACAAGCATCCGTGAATTCAACCCAAAGTGCTTCCCGCCCAAGCAATCGTTGTCCGAAGGCGTCTGCTTTTCCCTTTTTACGGCACATATCCTGATTCTCGGACGAACATGAAAACTGACCTTCAAACCTTTCTCGATACTTTTGGTACGGCCCCAGTCGCGGCGTTTTGACGAGAAGGCAGGTTTTTGTCTGGTTCCTTTCAAAACAACGCAGGAATACACGTCTGGCATGGGGACTTCTGCCCACAGTCTCAGACCGGAAGTGCGACCGACGCGCCACCACGGCGCCGTGACGTCACAGAGATGAGTTGGTGTATATCCTGTTGACAGTTCGAGCCAAGGTTGATAGTGCAGTGGATGCTATGTGTGGCCTTGGGCTTAAGGCAGGTGCCGTGTCCAGCGTTATCACCAGCTTCGAGACAGTTGTCACGGGACCCTAACCGGAGACATGATTGGCCTCAAACACGCATAGCGTCTACTCTGCTGTCACTACCGAGTGAACAGGACAGCTCCATGAAGGCCCCCCAACTTTTGGACTCCTTTCTAAAGCTGCACTTCCCAGAAGTGACCCAAAACGAGGCAGGTTTGAAGATATCATATTTTACGCCGTGTAGCCCACATTATAATTTAAAGTGAATAATTAATGGCGAAAACTTTTTCTTTGCGCAGGATGTCCACAAACAAATAAATAAATATAGATATTTTTTTTTTTCTTTTACCAAGCACTTTTGCATTATATGTACACTGTTAGGTTCGCATTTTTAAACGTCAATTTTGGGAATCTTTGCATCGTTGTGGCATCTATGATTGCGTGGTTTAAGAAATTTGTGCCGTAATACGTTTTTCATCCGTGAGTTCAGTCTATATCACTGCCATCAATTACAATCCCTGAGCACCATGACGACTCATGGTGGGGATGTGTGCTCCAAGAAGCTCCAATGAGTTTAATGCCTCATAATTTAAAGAAAAAGAAGAGAAATTAGCCACAGCGCTTGCTGATTTGTCGAATTCGCAGAACAGAGAGAAAATAGGACGCACCTAGGGTAGCGCGTGCCTAATGATATTAATTTTTTTTTCGGCTGTTGTTTTTGTATATTTCGCCGTTCTCAACATGGGCGTTGACAGACATTGCACCGCTGCTTATGCCCCTCCCGGGGTAAGCTTTTTTGTTGTCACGACACTCTATCGCGCTATAGACGCGTCGCTTTAACGCTCATGAAGTCTCGAGAGAACTGTCAATTGTTTAGTCAGAGCAACGACGCAGCAATCGGGAAATGAGAGACGACTGCGCCTCACTCTGATAAAATGTGAGCGTGGGACTCTCGAGCAGCGTTAACTTGCTGATGATGCAGGGCGCTGCTTTGTCGTTGAGGTTCTTTGTCCTGCGAACGCCGGCGAAAACGTTCCAGTGCTCGGCGTACCCTAGGCAGCAGCGCCTGTCAGCGACCGCCCGCGCAGCATCGCAACCTTTCTGGAGCCTACTGGCAGTCTGCGAGCGCCGACGATTTATCGTTGCGACTTGAATAGGAGCATTTTATGAGCTCCTGCGGTGAACATGAAACACCGCGAACATGAACTCCCGCGAACATTATCCCCGCGACGGCGAACCGCCGGCGCTCGCAGACGGAGAGTTCCGATGCTGTGCGAACGGTTGTTGGAGGACGCTGCGTAGGGTATACGCCGGGCGCTGGAACGGCTTCGAAGCCATTCGAAGGGAAAAGGATTCGCAACGACCAAGTAGTGTCTTGCATCTTCAGTAAGCTAACGGGGCTCGAGACTCCCAAGCTTACATTTCCACAGAGCGAGCGCGGCCGGCCAGATCGAGGCGCAGTCAGCACTCGCGTCGCGATTGCTACGTCGTTGCTCTACCTACACCGATGACATGTGCACCGGCATCCGAAACCGCCCTCTCGAGACTTTATACGAGTCAAATAGACGGCTTTATAGCGCGATAAACCGTCGTGACAAGAGTAAAGCTCACCTCTGTAGTGGCGTAAGCAGCGTTCTTGACGCCGCGTCGAGAACGACGAAATATACACAAAAAAAAAAACACTTTAAATACAGGGTGTCACAAAAGAAAATTTACACGGTCATTTTTACCGCAAAAAGAAACCAGGCATCGCCGAACGCTCATTCTCCGCCCAAATGTAGCGCTAGAGGTCACAAACATATGCCAAAGTTTCAGCCCGATCCGATAACTTAATCAAAAGTTATTAGTGTTTTTCTGAAAATTTCAATGCGAAAATGGAGCCCATTTTTGCCCGTTTTCGGTTTTTGGTACCATAGAGCCCCATGTGTTTGAAAACTCCGTCGGTCGCCATTTTCCCATTGAAGTTTTCAGAAAATCACTCATAACTTTTGATTAAGTTATCGGATCGGGCTGAAACTTTGGCATCTGGTAGTGACCTCTAGCGCTACCTTTGGGCGGAGAATGAGCGTTCGGCGATGCCTAGTTTATTTTTGGGGTAAAAAAGACCGTGTACATTTTTATTTGTGACACCCTGTATATTTAACACAGCAGGCAGAAAGAAATACAAACATGGCAGGGACACGGACAAAGTAGAAGGCGCGCTACGAAATACATATACTTACAAAATACACTGGAAACAACAGATAATTAGAGCTAAAAAACGGAAGATTGAGATGACGTCAACGCCGAAATAAGGCATTGCGCAGGGAAAGCAGCCGGCAAAACTGCAATAGTCCTATAGGCAGCTGAGGACGCTTTTGTGATCGCGGGCGTATAGCCTCGGCGACGTACGCCCCGTTAACCTGGCTGAAGAAAATTCTCGCCCCGATCGAGCGCATGAATGACTCGATCTCTTCCACCTTCGTACATCTGCAGTAAAAAAAAAAAAAAAGAGGGTCGCTGGCCTATAGCCTAAGCAAACCAGTGAGCCGACTAAAAAAATTGGATGGTCGCGAGTCTATGGCTCGGGAGACATACATCCCTCTATAACCGGCTAAAGCACATTGTAAGGTCGGAGGCTATAGCTTTGGTGACATAGAACACTATTGACTCGGCTAAAGAAAATTCAATGGTCGTGATTCTATAGATCTAGGGACATACACCACTCTATAGTCGGCTAAAGCACATTGAATGGTCGGAGGCCTATAGCTTTGGTGACTTAAAACACTATAGAGACGGCTAAAGAAAGTTCGATGGTCGCGAGTCTATAGATTTAGGGACATACACCACTCTATAGCCGGCTAAAGAACATTGAAAGGTCAGAGGCCTATAGCTTTGGTGACATAAGAGGCTATAGAGTAGGCTCAAGAAAATTCAATGGTCGCGATTCTATAGATTTAGGGACATACACCACTCTATAGCCGGCTAAAGCACATTCAATAGTCGCGATTCTATAGCATCAAGGACATACATATATCTTTAGCTCGCTAAAGAATATTGAATAGTCGCGAGTCTATAGCTGCGTAGTCATAAATTATTCTATAGCCAGGTATAGAAATCGGAATGGTCGAGATTCTAAAGCTTTGAAGACATACATTTTTCTATAGGTCGCTATAGCGTGTTTTGTGGTTTCATAGAGGGATATAGAAGGTGATAGCTCACCATAGGATTTTCCATAGACGTCCATAGACCATTTTTGTATGGGTTATTCGGGTAACCGTAAACTTTAGAATTCAACCGCTTCGCTTTTTCCAAATTCGAATTTTAGAGTATTATTTTTTTGTGCTTTCATCAGTCTTCAATTTTTTTTTTTGCCTGATACCTATAAGGATTTTGGACTTTTTTTTATTTGAGTGCAGAAGTTTTAAAGCAAGAAAAAACATCATCCACCTCATAGGAAAAGAGTGTTGACTAACGAAGAGCGGGTAGCTCAGCCAAAGTCATCGTTACACTGAAAAATAAATGTCGGTTGTCAACGTTCCTGCGAATAATTCGGAAAGCCTAGCACAATTCGCTCTGTAAACAGAACTTTCGAATGACAACGTCTGCAAAATCCTTCCCACCAAAAAAGAAATTACGCTACACAGCCCGAAGCACGACATTTCGACGTCATACTCAGCGTGGCATCAAAAACCCTTAAAGGAGCTTTGCAACAATTTTTGTACTTTGCGCAAATACCGCTTAGAACGGATCCCTGACAATAATGACCTATGAAACACGCGTTCGTTTTTCACCCCACGCAATAGAAGTCCCAGAAAAAAATTAAAGAAAAACGAGCAGCAATCAACTCTTCAACTCGCAGCCAGAACAAGCGGCCACATGATCTGGAGCCGATTATATGCCGCCAATGTAGATCATAGCCACGCGCTGGGGTTGGCAAAGCACAGGGCACGCGCTGATTTCCAGATATTGTTATGGCTCGGCTATTGTCGTCATTGCAGCGATTGGACACGGGCCACTACCCGAATGTTTCTCGAGCTAGTAGTTATCACGAGCCCAAATCGAGTGCCCACGCAATGCTCGGGTCCAATCTATGAACAGCATTCAAATATCGTCATATGGGTTTACCGCGATCCCCACGTTACGTCATGAAATTTTGCAAAGGAGAGATTGAATGAAAATGATCGGTTTTGTCCTTGAAGTTACACCGCAACAAAGGGGTTTATTGGCCAGCGGAGTTGCGTGCGAGTATCCTTGACTCCTACTAGTGCCAGTAAGCTCGTGTATAGTGAAAAACATTCCAACTGAATATCGTTGCACAGCTCCTTTAAGTTTGAAAGTCTCTTCGGCTTCGTCATTCCCCGAACACGTTTCCAAGGTAACAGTGGCAGGTTCTACAATCCAAATCGAAATTCTTTATTTTTCTGTTCATTTGGAGCAGCTAAGATTTAGACAAACCGACTTATTCTTAATTTGTGCACAGTAAAGTTTCGTAATGTAGATGGTTGAGCGTGTTGGTTATTAAGTTACGAAAAGGAAAGAGGAAAATTTAAGACAAACAGACAACACAGGCTTTCGATTTTCAACAGCGAGCTGGCTCGCGCTTCTCTCACCCACCATCCTCCCTCTCTACCTCCCCGACGCCCCCCGTTGAGCTTCAGGAGGCGAAGTCGAGCCAGTAAACGTTTTGTTCAAAGTCGAAAGCCTGAAGCTGTATGTTTGTCTTAAATGTTCCTCTTTCCTTATCGTAAAGTTTCGTCGTTGTTCTTCTTGGCTGGCGGCTTAGTAGTTTAGTGCACGATGGAGGCTTTTAGGGGCTCCGGGTTCAAAACATTTATTTACATTACAAACTTTGTACAGTTTTATGTACAAGTAGGTGAAGTTTGCATCTCCGTCGAACTTCTTTAAGGTCGTTCCAAAGCAAGCGAAAATCGCCCCCTCCCGCCCCTTCACGCGCTTTTAAAACCTCGGTCCTTCTCGCCCTCGGGAAGGGATCGGCGAATAGGTTTGAAACCCCTCGGAGTCACGTGCTACCCCCCGTTCAATGGCCGACAGGGCGCATACAAGTACATTCGTCAAGTTCCCAACGGACCCGAGGTGACAGCCCCGTAACTCTGACAGTGGTCGTCGTCGCCGTCTTCGTGGCGCCACAGCGAACCCCTCGGTCGAAACCCGACCGGCCACGACCTAAGGAAGTAACCAACATGCCTCGCCCCAAGGCGCACCAGCGGCTGACACGCGGCCGCTAACAAAATAAACGAAACGAAAAACTCCGCGGCGCCGCCCAACCTTACATGCACCAAGCTTTTGGCTCAACCAAATTACATTTTCATTTCAGTGTGACATAGCCGCTGCACGTGTCAAAATTTCTACTCTGTAATAAAAACAAAACGCCGGATACTTGTCCTTTTATTAAAGTGAGAATTTCGCGCAGTACACATACAGCGCATTTATTTGATGGTCTGAACATCTTTCCATCCTTGACTTTCCCGGCGCTGCACGGAATTGGAGCACGAACTATTTTCGCACGACGACCCAGATTTTAATTGCTGACTCGAAGGATATAGAACCGTATAGAAATGCATAGAACCACTTGCTTTCGTGGGCCATTGAGCGAGCGATCTACAAGTGTTACTACGGCCTATTTTACTTTAACCCCGAGCGAGCTTTTTTTTTTTTTTTTCTATTATATTACACTGCTCTATTACACGGGCGTCGCCCACCCCGAGAACTCTCATATAGATTCTACCTTAGAGGGCGTTTTCTGCCAGTGAAATATACATAAGTAGACGGGAGTCCGTATGTTGCTGGGGTGGCCATGAAGATATATGGAAATATTCATAAAAATAACATTGTAAGAAAAAAGCTACTGTTAAAAGAGGGCATGGCAATTAATTAGTTTATATATATATATATATATTGTGACGTGTATACTTTACGATGTCCCCTTCATCGTCTTTCAGCATGTTCGCCGAGGAAGACGAGGCCCGCGTGCGCCTGAACTGGATGCGCGGGCAGAGGCGCGCTGAATGCTTAAACAGTGCGGACATAAAAACGGTCGTCGACTCTTGCTCTTCGTCACAATATACATATATATATATATATATATATATATATATATATATATATATATATATATATATATACATACATAAGTTAGAGATCCGTACTTGCGGAGTAGCTATGCTGGGAGTTTATTGTATATATTACGACAGTTTCGCGTGTGAGGGTATCAGACTGCGCAAAGCAGTGCTTTGCGCAGTCTGATGCCCTCACATGTATGCCATCTCCTGACGAAGCCGAGCCTCTCGGTGAAACTGTCGTAATACATACAATAAACTCCTAGCATAGCAACTCCCCAAGTACGCAAGCGGAGCGGCTAGTCGACAGATCATAATGATATTATTATATATATAATGCGCTTGCTTTGGGCTTTCTGTAGAGCCAAAGAAAGAAAAATTACCTTAAGTACAGACAAAGTAATGACCTGTCAAATTTGACCGAAAAGCGACCGGAGTGACGAGTTTGACATGTGTTTTAGAAAACAATCAAATTCCTAAAAATATTTGAATACATCAAGGTATCTTTATAGTACCTATTAAATGAGGGCGAATAGTTAAAAGGGTGTAGAGAAAGCAATAGCGTTAGCATAGAATGTCAAGCACGCGACTGCGCAAAGCAGTCACGTGCTCCCGTCTACTTATGTGTATTTCACTGGCAGAAAACGCCCTCTAAGGTAGAATCTATATGAAAGTTCTCGGGGTGGGCGACGCCCGTGTAATAGAGCAGTGTAATATAATAGAAAAAAAAAAAGCTCGCTCGGGGTTAAAGTAAAATAGGCCGTACTAACACTTGTAGATCGCTAGTTTCTGCCACTGCGGCTTCTACGGCTCGTAACTCGAGAACAAAAAATCGGGAGAACATGCGGTTTGCGCCCTCCTTCATTTGAGAAATTCCCCCAAAACATATATTTTTTTCGTGAAAATTAAAAATTATACCCTTTTAGCCTGCCCGATTTTAGATGAAATCACCCATATATATATATATATTGTAGGAGTGGAGGCTCGGTATATCACGCTCTACATATTTATTTACAGTATTTACACTGTCCTTTTCGACTAGCTCATCGAGGGGCCCTTCGCCGAATTCCAGGTTTCGTGCAGCTCGTGGTCCAGGCACCTCGTGTCCTTAGCTCGTGCCTGTCCCGTGAGCTTGGCGCCGTTGAAGCGCTGGATCGCTGCCGATAGCTGCCGCTACAGGTACTCCCCCCCTAGCGAGGAAGCGGTCTGGCGAGCGTTCCTGGCTTCGAGAGGGTGCGTGTGCAGGCTGGTGTTCATCTGGAACCTGACGCGAGGTGGCTTTGGAAGGCGTGTGGTTACGGATGAGTAGAAATCGGGTGCCAAGTGAGCTGGCTTCACTCTGTCCAGCGAGACCACTTCTTTCCGACCGTTGACGTCGAGCGTCATGTTCTTCTTGTCTCGACGCAGTATCAGATAAGGGCCGTCATATGTTGACTGCAAGGGCTTCTTCACGCCGTCGTGTCGAACGAACACGTGTGTAGGTCCCGGCTGACAAAAGTGTGTCTTGCGGAGGGCGTCCTTGGGCAGGTGGGCTGAAGGTCTTTAATTAGTAGTCGCAGCCGCTGGACGTAGTTTTCTGCTGTTTTCTGTGTAATGCTGGCTTAGGAAGAAGAAACTTCACCAGGCAAGCGGAGTGACGTACCGTAAACGAGTTCAGCTGCACTGCAATTAATGTCCGATTTGAAGGCTGTTCTGATTCCCAACAAGACGAGTGGAAGAGCCTCTGTCCATGTCGAGCTGTTGGTTTGTGCTTTGATGGAGGCTTTCAACTCACGATGAAAACGCTCTACCACGCCGTTGGAGATTGGATGGTAGGATGTCGTATGGATGTGTTGGACTCCAAGGAAGTGGGAGAGGGTCCGAAATAAAGTCGCTTCGAACTGACGTCCTTTGTCCGTTGTGATTGTCTGCGGGACACCAAAGCGACTAATCCACATTTCAATCAGTGTGCGAGCTACGGTTGTTGCGGTGTCTTTCATTGGTGCCGCTTCGGGCCACCGCGTGAAGCGATCGACGCAGGTCAGAAGATAACGGGTTTCTTGTGATGGAGGAAGTGGTCCCACGATATCAACGTGAATGTGGGCGAAGCGATTTTCCGGTGTGCTAAAAGTTCCCAAGGGCGCCTTGGTGCGCCGGTGACCTTTCGAGCGTTGGCACTGGGCGCAAGTTTTGGCCCAGGACCTCACGTCAACGTTGATACGAGGCCATATAAACAGCGAAACTATCAGTTTCTGGGTTGCTCGTATCCCGGGATGGGACAAGGAGTGCAGGCAGTCAAAAACTGCTCGTCACAAATCTGCTGGTAAAAAGGGGCGGGGACGACCTGTCGAAACTTCGCATGCAACTGTGTCGTCACAGTCGGGCATGCGTATGTCTTCAAAGACTAATGTCGTTGACGTTGTCCGCAGGCGTTGTAGTTCGAGGTCGGCTCGTTGTGCCTCCGCCAGCTGTCCGTAAGGAACTGCAGGTCGTTCCGTGGAACAGAGGTTGACCCCAACTCTGGAGAATGCGTCAGCTGCGGCGTTATCTGTGCCCTTAAAGGGTAACTGCAAAGAAAAAAAAGTTTTTTTTTTTTTAAATAGCCTAATTGGGACAAGCATGTCAAAAAACAATTTTTCCGCGAGAAAAAACATTTTTTACAGAAATATTTATTGCGTGAGACTCGTTTTAGTTTGCGGCTATTTCGTCCGTTTTAAATCGCGCACCACGAAGTTGTGATTACGTGACGTCAATCCCAATAGGTTCTCATTGGCTAAGAGTTTGATTGACAGCTTAGATCTTGGTTGTTAAACCTTTGTTATATGTTGCAATTTCCTTTTGAGCGGCATATTTTTACGTTTAAAGAATGACCCATGTGATGAGAGTTATTATTCTTTACAAAAGGTTTACAAGACGGGCACTTCCGTTTGGATTCATACAAACAAAAGCTTCGCCATTCTTTCATGGCCGCCGAAGTCTCTGCTCCCGCCTGTCTCGCCTACGTCGACTAATCGTTTCGCCGAAGTGATCAGTGTTTCGTGCTGACCCAGGTGCTTGAGTGAGACTTCTTGAAGTGAAGTAGTGTGTGTTTAGCAGCTGTCGCAGGTGTTAGTGATAAGAAGCGACGCGGGGTTTTGGCTTTCATAGCGCGGTTCTTTCGTTTTCCTCTTTGCTTGCTTAGCGTGCTTTTTTTGTGTTTGTTTTGCTTGTTTGCGCGTGCAAATGCTGACTTTTCGGAGATGTCAAATGCGTGATCCCGACAGTGAGCCTTCCAGCAGCCATGTCGCCCCGAAAGGAATGCTATTTGGCTGGAGTCAATCGGGCGTTCGCGTAGCGACAAACGTGTTCAGTTACGTTCTCGTCATAACGCTCCGGAGGCCATCGAGATTCGCACCGGGTGCACCTAACGTCCACAACTAGACACACAAAATAAGAAAAACACCATATTCACTACGTAAAAAGTGGTCTCCACAGTGGAATCATAACCAGTAATCCCACTCAAGGCCACTTCCGGTAATCGCGCATACACAGCGCTCCTCAAGCCGGATGGCGACAACTGAAGTTGTCAAACAAAAACAAACAAAAAAACAGGGTCAAAAAGAATCGCAATTGACTAAATTGAGTGCGTTAATGTTATTATTTTTAGAAAAAATAATAAGCTAGGTAATAATGATAAACCAACATGGAAAGAAAAAATCGAGCAGTTACCGTTAGCTTCAAAAAGTTCGTTGCCCTAACCGAAGCCATGTCGCCGGTCGCGTTGTCGGTGTTGCTGTTCTGCCGGGGACTCACTTCGCCGTTCAAGATTCCGGGATTCCGCTTCAAGTTCGTTGCTGGTGAGTGCAAACATTTTGAAGTGCTCGTGCTGTCCTTCGCGTCAGGCCATGGCACGATCGTCTTTTCTCCAACGAAGTGTATGTGACTCGATTAATTTCTTAGTCGTATGTACGTCGGACGGGACTTGTAAAACGGTCGAACGTAATGAATTGCTTGTTCACGCGCAACCTCCATGTATCGAAACTTTCACGCCACTTTACTGGAAAAATATAAATATAGTAGCAAATGACGCGGATCAGGACCGAACCTCGGATTTGCTAATGTGTAAAATCATAAAAGAGAAGTTGGCATCATAGCATGAGATATAAAAAACAAAACAAAAAAACACGCAACATTATAAAAAGTGAATTTACGACTTGTTATATATTTGCATTTGGCTAAGCAAGTTGACTGGGTACATTGAACATAATTCTGAATTAACTAGTCAGATGGATGTCCCTTGAAGGGAATTAACGGGAAGGCACCTCCAAAAAAAGTGTTGCTCAAACATGCCAATTTCCTGGACTCACACCTGTCTTCTCTCTCTCCTCAGGATACCCTGTGGGTATGACAGCATCTGGCACCTGTCGTCCAGCATGCGTCGTGACCCCTCCTCCCCCCGTCAAGCTCCAGACATTATTTATCTCCGCTTGGCACGTCATGCAGTAAGACCCACAGTACTTATCTAATTTAGAAGTATAAGCAGGGACAGATCCAAGGGAGAGATCCAAGGGGGGGCGACGGGGGCCCCCCCCCCCTCCCCCTCCTACACACACAAACAAAGTCGACCCCCCCCCCCCCATCTCGGAGGGCAATTCGACATGGCTGGACCCCCCGGTGCACACGAAAGAAGGGGAGAATAGCATCCTTAAAAACTTTCTGCCCCCCCCCCCCCCAAACGGAGTTCTGGATCTGCCCCTGAGTATAAGGTGTGTCTCGCTTCGTCCATTCACTGTATACTGTTACTTTCTTGTTCCAGTACGATGGTTCCTCGGAGAATCACAGAGAATACCACGAGGGCGACAAACGTGTGGAGGCAAGCTGCAAGGGCCGGACACCAGAGACAAGGACCATCAGTAACCAGGGGGATGAAGTGAGGAAACTCAAGAGGCAGCTCATCATCTGGGCCACAAGAAGAAAATCGGAGACCGTACGCTGAGAAATTTGTCGACCCTCATCCTTGGGTGGCATGAGCATTTTCTGGTCATATTCGTACGTGAGGTGAACTGTTACTGGAACTAGGTTGACTCATCCTTCTGCAGCTTACAGGGCATTACCAAAGCTACGGCACTAACGAGACAACCGGAACATTTGGCTGAGGGACGGGACAACATATTGTGGGAGTATACACCTCCTACGGAGAGCTCTCACAAAACTTGCTTCTTTGCTCTGATTAGCTCCAAAGGGCGGCAGTGCTTTTCTTTGTAAAATTAGGATGAAACAGATTATAGCTGTAATAGGGCCACCGAAATTGACATTGCAGCATAACATTCCTCATGAGAGTTCTGGCATCTATTCTATGATCTCTTATGCAATTATTAATGTCGCAGCCACAAGTGGTCACTTGACAATAATCTGCAACTCGTCATATGACAAACTGTGTAAATGGTTGGGTAAGTGCACTAAAGGTAGTTCTGCATATCTGGGAAAAAACAGTGACTGGGAGGGCTCTAGCTCTTACTAAAGTGGCGAAGCGGGCGAGTTGGTTCATGATATAAAATTTAAAAGCGCTAAATGTTCAGTTGAGAGTAAGCGCTCGTCCTGTTCGCCTTCCTTTTTGTCTGCGTCTTTGTTAGCGCTTTTAAATTTTATCTCTAGCTCTTCCTCATCACGATCTGTCTTAGGGATCAGCACGACAACCACAGCTGGTTGTCGTGCCCGTAGACCTCGTTCTGAAGTCACCGGAAGAAAACAATAACCGGTTGCTCCCATCATGTTGTGTTAGCCAGTGGTCAAGAACAAGATTTTTTCTCTTGAGCTTGGACAAAGTGTTCTTCAATTAGTTTTCTCAAAGCCCCTTTGACACGCAATGGCACACATAACCTAGCTCAGTGGACACCCTACCTGTTAATAGTGTTTCCAGTTTGTGCTAAATCACGAAAAGAGCCCTTGAAGAATAAGGTAGTGTGAAAAAGTAAATTTTTAATTCTTCATGCCGGAGATTCCCATCTGTTGGAGTTTGGATAGAAACAAGCTGTGGTCTGCGCTGTTAAAAGCCTTTCTGAAGTCTAACTGGACGATCTTGCACGGAGTTCCGTTGTCGAGGCTGGTGCTGAGTGCATAAGTGAAAGCTGCAAGGGCCGATTCCCAGCTCCTGCCGGGCGGAAACCATATTGGCGGGGGCTCCATTGTTTGGTTTAGCCATCGCAAGCCTTCGGACGGAAAACGTCGTAGCAGTTGTCTGTGTCGCGAACTCAAGCCCAGTCTAGATAAAGTTATATGTGCCGGAACTAGTCCTGGGTACTGTCTCTCCTCAACGTCGGGCCCCGACGTTGCGGAGAGACAGTACCCAGGACTAGTTCGCGACACAGACAACTGCTACAACGTTCTCCATCCGAAGGCTTGCGATGGCTAAACCGCCCTTTTTTTGCTGTCCCTCTTCTTTGTCCTCTTTTCTTCCCCTGGCCGCACGGCGAGGATTCTTTGTAATCTGGCGCGAACGCCACGGTGGGACACACACACACACGTGCCCGCACACACAACACCGAATGAGTCGGTAATACACTCCGTCACAAGTGGATGTTAGACTTGAGGGAGCACCGTGTCCCTTTTTGAGAGGCGTTACTGACTCAACTTTCCAGGATTTAGGAACAGAGCTGTGGGAGAGAAAATCGTTGAAGAGGCGAGTGAGGACGGGGGAGATACAGCCAGCACAGGATTTAAGCAGTGCAGGGTGGAGGCTGTCTGATCCAGGGCGTTGAGAGGAGTTGTCACAGGCGAGGGCTTCGTAGGTTTCACTTTGAAGAGTGACTATGGAAGAGACTGCGATTGCTGGTGTGGCCTTGATTGGCTGAGCTGTGTGTTGGGTGGGACAAAGGTTAGGTGCGGTAGGGTCAAGTAATGCTACAGCCCGAGAAATGTGGTAAGAGAAGAGCTGTGCTATGTCGTCAAGATTAGAATAGTGCCTGCCGTGATGTGTGAAGACCGGCACGTGGAACATTTTTTTTTTTTATAGTGAAAACATGCCCAAGAGTTTTGGCTGGCAGGTTGCTTTCGCTCTTAGTTGGTAGGTAATCGTTATTGGAGATATGAATGAGATGCTTGACTTCGGTACGTGCCTGGTGGGCTTGGTAAAGATGAGTGGGATTTAGGGGCACTTTTTTGAATAGTCAGTGTTTACGTCTGATTAAGACTGCAATCTCCTTTGTCATCAATGGAAGGCTGCCGTGCCTCCTATTGATCCTTAGGGTGAACACATTTGTGCTGAATTGCTGATATGTTGAGTGAGAGGTCGTCGGCCTCGTCAGCCGATGGGTGATCAAACACGATGAACCAGGGAGCGAGGTGGATGAGCCGATTGAGATGAGGGAAATTGGTTTTTTAGAACTACTGGAACTTCTTGGCTTGATGACCTTGCTTAGGGCAATGGATATTGGTGAGGAGAGCACTGCAATCACTGCCTGGTAGGCTGGATTTCACTGTGCAGCGGTAGGATAAGGTGGGATTATTGGTGCAGACGAGGTCGAGGAATGTAGCGTTGCTGTTTTGAGAAATGTAGAATGAGGCGTCATGAAGTTGGGTGAGGCCAGCTGTTTCCAATACGTCTTACAGCATGTCATCAAGTGGATCAGATGAACAGTGCAGAGAACTTGCTGGGGTCGACGCGCTGTATGCTCTTTTGGAGGAGGGCGTACGATTGTTTACGGAGGGAGGGTGGGCAGTAGGTGGACACCAGAAGAAGCTTTCCATGTTTACAAAATGCCTCGACAAAGATGGCTTCTAGACCCGAAGGGGTGAGGTGGTCGAGACGTTGGCAGGGCAGGTGTTATGGCATGGCGAGGACGGACTCCTTCGCCCCAAGGAGGGACAGTTGCTGGAATAAAGAGAATTGTGCGAGATTGATCAATTCCCCATTAATTGCCCACCAAAGACAGGCGTCCAGCCATGTCTCGCACACAGCTAATATTGTACTCGGGAAAGATTACTTCAGCGCTTTAAAGTCAGGAAGGTTGTTTTTTAGGAAGCAAATGTTGGAAAACCAAACGGGATTGGAGTCTGTAGACTCCGATCGCGCACTTTTCACACGACAACTATGCCAAACGCGGAGTGGTCATGCGAACGGTGAATGCTGCCGATGTCGCTCGCCGGAGGCGGGTCGGAGAACTTCTTGGTAGAGTTGGCGATGATGGTGGGGTACACAGGGGCTCCGTGCTGCTTAGGGGATGGAAAGAGGTCATCGGCCAGGGGTGGGAGCTGGCACGCCGCACAGAGCCACTCGGTTGATAATGAGGAGAGGCATCTATACAAAGCGAGAGATACATCTTCACATTTCTGGTGGAACCACAAATCATAAATGTCGCATTGGAGAGTGGCGACATTGTCGACAGACAGGAAACAGCAGGGGCAGGTGGGACGTGAGCCGGAGTTTGAAGGTACACCCGTGAGCGATATGAAGGTGAACAGCCCTCTTCTTGTTTTTGACGCTCCTGCAAGTTTTGGAACAAGCTCTGTTCCAGAAGAGGGCTAGAACGCAAAGTTTATACCCCAAGCCACATACAATTTGAGAGGTATAGAGTTAATATAGCTTTAGAAAGCCGTAAAACGGGCAAGAATCCAGGTAAAGTGTTCACTTTCATGTTGCTGGCGGGTGTGCTTCACCAGTGATCAGCAATAACGAGATTAGGTGAGGTTGGCGAGGGCGATGAGTGAAGAATGCTGAGCCAGGAGGTTGCTTCCATGGATTACAATGTTCAATGGTGATGCTGCAGTCAGAAAGTGGCATTCTAGGTGCTTACGGTTTGTCGATGATAGGTCATATTTTTGTCGAAGGGCCAGTAGCCCCGTTAGGCAGATCAGGAGACGGAGAGTTGTAAAGGCGCGCTGTCATATAACCTAACAGCTTAACATTGTGCTGAAAAAATTGACTGGCTAGATCCAACATATCTCGTAGAAAACTGACCAGGGGGGCAATGTTCGACAAATGTCTTGTTTCTCCTAAGAAGAAAGGGAAGTGATGGAAGTGACGATATCGCATCTGATTAGTTAGAGGCTCAAATGACGAAAGCGGGAACTGTCATCATTTGAGCCTCTAACCAATCAGACGCAATATCTTCACTTCCGTTTCTTTTTAGGAGAAACGAAACATTTGTCGTCGAACATACCCCCCAGGTGTGTTGAACATTCATCTTGGGGGGGGGGGGGGGGGGGGGGGGGGAAAGGACAGGCAGGTCAAATGCACCTCCAAGCACAGCTTTATTCTTTACCACATTAGCCTGTAGTTACTGTGAAAGCAACTGGTTTGTAATCGCACTCGTTATGTAAAACTGTCGCGTCTGTGCAGTTTTTTTTTTTTTTTTTTTGCATGGTTTATGAATAGCTGTTTTGAAATACCTTTACCACGACTTTACTTCTACGTGTTTAGACTATATTTCTTGATCTTAGGTTTATCATTGTTTATGCACATAGCTTGAAGGCTAACATTCAAACTGTTCGTACTACCGTGTATTAGCGGAAAACAAACAGCGCAAGGACAAGGACAGAGTAGAAGGCGGTAGACACACACAGCGCTCTGTCCTTGTCCTTGCGCTGTTTGTTTTCCGCTAATATGAATGACCAACTAGCCCAATCGTCAACACTACCGTGTATGTTCGATAATACCCGTCAACAACCGCATCATTGCATGTGCTGTTTGTAACGTTTTATAAATTGTACTCTGTAGAGCGAAAATAAACATTTGCCTGCTTGAAATAACTCTTGTGTGAATAAATTACCTGTGATTGTCGTCCAGTGGTGCGCACGTCACAATAAAGCGAAAGCGCAACGCAAGCGGACGCGAGAACCGGGTACAAAAATGCCATGGGGGCCGTCATCTTGAAAAGCAAAACAATAAAAACGAAGCATAAAATGTGGTTAGTTACCCCATCCGTGGTGAGAGGGCGCTTTTACGGGTTTAAATAACTGTTTAAGGAACTTTCGCTCTTTTTGAATTATTACGTTATCAATATAATTTGTATTGTGTGAGTAATATGTAATGAGTTTAGTTCTACAATGTACTTTTATTCACACAAGGCCCTCGATCACGTGGTTTGCGATTACCACAGGCTTGTTCTACAGTGGGCAAACTGTATATGATAAACTGTGGTGGTTTCAGTTCATGCATCTGTAGACAAGTACGAAATCTTGCCCAAATTTATTCACACCGCACGACGAGCGCAACACGTCGCTGTGCAAACGCAGTCCAACAACACGAAGCATGAAAACGGCAGATTTACGAGAACAATTCGGCGTCCATTGTTCAATTAAAACTACGTAATTTATTTGAAAACGCCCGCAGCTTCTTACTCACGGTATGCGTCCGGAATATTCCACATTTTGAAACGGAACGAAGGAAGATTTACTTTTAAAAACGCTCGCTGTGTCCTCCCGGGCCGGTTTTACTGGAGTGCTGACGACAACGGGACTGGACCCGTTGTACGTCAACCCCGCATAACACACATAGCACCGCATTACACACACCACGAACGTTTCAGCTCTGTCGCATCGCCGTGTTGCACCAAACAGAACGAGATCGCCGAAACCAACGCAGCGCTGTCGTGAACCTTGGCTTGTGGTTGCGCACTCGTGGATTCAGTGACTCCCTTCGCTTTCAAAGCGCGCACGACGATTACGAACGATACTTTCCGTCTCCCGGGAACATCACAGGGGCACTTCTCCGGTCACGTCTTCGCTACATGTGCTCGCCCAAACCGCGTCAAACCAAAACAATACCGCGGCCTGGCGTAGTTTCCAGATCTTGCCGGAAGTCGAGACGCTGCGTCGTTCAACTCCGCAACGCAAGGAGAGTGAGGGGCGGGGCGTACTCCTCTTCCGCGGGGGTCGAAAGAGCGGGAGTTTCAAACGTGGAGAGGTTCTGACTCTACTAAATTATGTCCTGTAGCGTAAACATTGATAAAAAAAAAATTTTTTTTTTTCGGAACATTTGTTTTGTGACATGCTTGTCCCAATTAGGCTGTTTAAAAAAAAAAAAAAAAAACTTTTTTTTCTTTGCAGTTACCCTTTAACGAAGCGGATGTCGGTGGTGAATTTCGAAATATATGCGATCTGCCGTATCTCACGCGGAGTGTGTGCCGTGCTGTTAGAGGCCAGCGCGTAGGTCAACGGCTTATGGTCTGTCAAGACGAAGAAGCTTCGACCTTCCACGCAGTGGCGAAGGTGCTTGATGGCAAGGTATATTGCCAGCAGCTCACGTCCAAAGGTGCTGTATCGCCGTTCTGTTGGAGTCAGCTTCTTCGAAAAGAAGGAAAGTGGTTGCCAGTTGTTTCCGTCGTGTTGTTGTAAAACCGCTCCAACAGGCGTCGACCATGATGGAGAGGGGTGCGTCGCTTTTGGGGTGACTGAGAAGGGTGACGTTGGCAAAGATATTTTTCACTCTCGAAAGCTTGGTTGGCGGTTGGCGTCCAATGCAGTGGCGCTGCCTTTACTTTGGTGGCCGG
The DNA here is from genome assembly GCF_016920785.2 of Ixodes scapularis. Taxonomy (NCBI): domain Eukaryota; kingdom Metazoa; phylum Arthropoda; class Arachnida; order Ixodida; family Ixodidae; genus Ixodes; species Ixodes scapularis. Next base: position 43,319,105 of record NW_024609857.1, on the reverse strand, counting down.
CGGTAGGTCGTAGAGGGGCTCGCAAACTTGGGCGCACTGTGGTATAAACCGTCGATAGAAATTCACGAGTCCGAGAAATTCCCGAAGTTTCTTCGCCATCGGTGGTTGTGGAAAGCTTCGGATGACATCGACTTTCTCGGGTAATGGTTGAATTCCACGGCTATCAACGTGGTGGCCAAGAAATTCAAGTTCATTGACGCCGAATTCACACTTGGTCGGATTGACGACAAGTCCGTATTCTTGGAAGCGCAAAAAGAGTTGTCGTAGACGTTCGGCGTGCTCTTCCGGGGTGTTGCTGAATACAAGGATATCGTCGACATACGCGAAGGTGAATGACAAACCTCGGAGGACTGTGTCGACGAATTGTTGAAAGGTTTGTGCAGCGTTGCGCAGTCCAAAGGGCATTCGTAAGAACTCGTACAATCCAAACGGTGTGATGACAGCCGTCTTGGGGATGTCTGCCGGTTCTATGGGGATCTGGTAGAATGCCTTCACGAGGTCCACCTTGCTGAAGACCTTCGCGCCCTGCAGGATGCACCGAAGTCCTGAATATGAGGGATGGGGTAACGGTCGGGGAGAGTACACTGGTTTAATGATCGGTAGTCTCCACAGGGCGCCTGTCCCCGGTTTTCTTCGGGGCCATGTAAAGTGCCGAAGACCAGGGACTTGAAGATGGCCTGATAAAACCAAGTTCATGCATGTGTTGGAATTCGTTCTTGGCTATCTTGAGGCGGTCGGGAGCGAGTTGACGTGGTCTGGCGAAAACCGGGCCCCTTTCGTCATGATGTGATGGGTCACGGTGTGTCGGATGGCTTGATCGGGAGCAGGTGGGCGAAACACGGCAGGAAATTCGTCGGCGATGGTTTGCCAAGGAGAACTCGTTTCTGTTTGTGGAAGAGCAAGTTTAAGAGGAGGGGACTTCACACGATAACTTGGACGCTTAATTGCGTCCCGGTGTCAAGGAGTTGATTTCTCCTCAGGTACACGGTCAGTGCGAATCGCCGCAGAAAGTCTGCTCCTATGATCGCCTGCCGAACATCCGCGATTGTAAAAATCCAACGGAATGTCCGGCGGAGTCCGATGTCCAACGTCAGGGACCTTTCGCCGTACGCTTTTATCGGGGATCCGTTAACAGCCTGGAGCGGTGGGGACTCTTATTGACGGCACCGGCGGTCCTCCAGCGTAGGAGGTACCACGCTTACCTCAGCCCCATGCAGTATCCACCGGGAAGCGGACCTTTGTGTTGCGTTTCGTGACGTAGAAAAGCCGACCTGAAGTTGGGCTTTCGACGCTGGCGGCTTTCAGCGGGTGCCCATGTCGTTTACCGAGTAGTTACATGGTGGGCGGCATGCTCTGGCTTGGGATCCGTATCTCTGGTGGTATCAGCATACTCTTGGAGGGGGGGACCCAGCTCTTGATTCACTGCGGCGCCGGGCAACGTTAGCTGACGGTCAAGGATCGGGAAGGTCGTGATTGGAGGTTACGAATCTCACGAATGGGCTCGCTCACTTTGGCCTCTGTGTGATCGTTGAAGCTGAGAAGTTGAGCGAGGTGGGATCCGATGTCGGTCAGAGTAGTGCACGGCGTTGAGGAGGTCTCTTGACGCACCGCTGAGATGGCAGGGGAGCGTGTGGACGCTCCCCTGTTATCTCAGGCCGATGGATGACCAATGCGACCCCATGGCTGACCAATGCGACGAACCACGGGTGCTTGGCACATCCGTGGTTCGCGACATTCTGCGTTCTCCACCCGCAGATCAGCCCTACGAGACTGTACGGAAAGAGCTGATTCGTCGCAACACAGAGTCTGAGCAACGGCGTCTCCAGCAGCTGTTGACTGCGGGAGGGCCGCGACGACGTAGTCAAATTTGGTCAAAGATGAGGTTATCCTGCTCTTCCGGAAAATTTGATTCCGCGGTCAAAAACCACAGCTCGGAATCGGACGACCAGAACTCTGGGAACTTGATGTTGAGAGTCGTCGCCCCCAGTGTCTTGGGTGAGTCCAGCTGGACTCACCCAAAGAACCAGGGCTCCAGGGCAGCGTAGCTGGGCGTGGTCGGGGGTGGCTCGGTCCGAGGTCACCAGTATGTAGGAGTGGAGGCTCGGTAAATCACACTCTACATATTTATTTACAATATTTACACTGTTCTTTTCGACTAGCTCATCGAGGGGCCCTTCGCCGAATTCCAGGTTCCGTGCAGCTCGTGGTCCAGGCACCTCGTGTCCTTAGCTCGTGCCTGTCCCGTGAGCTTGGCGCCGTTGAAGTGCTGGATCGCTGCCGATAGCTGCCGTTACAATATATATATATATATATATATCAGGTGGTGGAAACAGCGGATTCCAGTCATAAAGCGATAGTTTATTATATTTGTCTATCGTGAGTCTCCGCTCATAAAAAAGTCAAAGCCGTTTACAACTCCCTGTAACGCCGAATTGGAGCGCAGCTCTTGAGGAGGAGGAGGGAAGGGTACTGAGGGGGAAGGAGGAGGGAAGGGTATTGAGAAGAGGGTAGGCCCCTCCTCCCTCTCCTTCTCCTCTTCCTCCCCTCATTCTTGAATATCCTCCGAGGGCGGGGGTCACGTGACACTGGGGTGAGGGGTCGCGTGAACCGGGGGGGGGGGGGGTCACGCAACCTGGGGGGTCACGTGGCCTTGGGGAGTCACGTGACCTGGGGGGTCACGTGACCTTGAGAGGGCCATGTGACCTTGGGGGGCCACGTGACCTTGCGGTTACGCCGACGGCGACGCCGCTCAAGCCGGAAACGGGCCCCTAACCGCTCATTCACACTGGAAGCGGATCCGCGTTCGCAAAGCGGTTGCGAACGCGGCTGTATAAAGATCCAGTGCAATTGCACGCGCACTCGATGACATCAAGTGCGCGTGCAATTGTACTGAATCTTCATACAACCGCGTTCGCAACCGCTTTGCGACCGCGGATCCGCGTCCAGTGTGAATGAGCGGTAAGAGCTGCGCTCTAAAAAGCACCTTGAAATGTGGCTTGAACTTTGAAGAAATATGGATGGCATAGCCATTGTCTATGGGATAAACATCCACATTGATATTGTCTATGGCAAAGACAAAAAAAAAATATTTTGTCACGCGCGAAACAAGAGTGCATGCATGGTGGGTGATCACCGATCCGGTTGGCACCATGCGCGTATGGTGGCTGGCACAAAGCTGCGAAAACACAAGTTGTCTATGATTCTATGTACCTATGGTTCTGATGTTGGAGAAGTGTGTGTGTGTGTATGTGTGTGTGTGTTTGCGCGCGCCTGTGTGTGCGTGCGAGTGTGTGTGTGCGCGCGTGCGTGTGTGTGTGCGCGTGCGTGTGTGTGTGCGCGTGTGTGTGTGTATGTGTGCGTGTGTGTATGTGAGAGAGAGAGAGAGGAAAGGGGGGGAAGGGTATGTTTACCAGAGAGCCGCGGGCCGCACATCGGCTTTAACAGTTGCCTGCGGCCTGCGTACCACAGCTTGGTCAGCCATGGGGTTGTTCAAGGTTGGCCGGAAATTTTGTCCAAGACAAGTCGCTGAGAACGTAGCCTTATCAAATTTCCAGAGGATATTAACACAATCCTTCTTCATTATTCTCCCCTATTTTTACGTGTTTGATGCATGCGTAGCAGTTCCAGCTATCAAAGTGTGTTGTAGCTGTGGAGTAGCGGTGCATAATATCGTTTTGTACGTGGGAAGGAGGAAGTTAAACTAGCTGAAATTTCGGAAAGATTGCAAGCAAACTATAGGGAATAAACAATTTCACAGGTAAGAAGGTACAAATGGTGCCAACCGTTTGGCGCAGAACAGCCCGTCACAAATGAGCGGCACTGTAGTGACACATTCCAGTTTTTCCGACGTGCACTTTGCTTGCACAGTTTCGTTCTAGTCGGATCTTTCATTTCATGTATAGAAACAAAAGTACCGGTCAACCTTAAACAATCCTTTATCTTGGAAACAGGCTTTGTAGCAGAGATGCTACAAAACCTGTGCGCATGCACTTCTGTAAGCGTTCGGTGCACAGGATGTGAAGGAAGCGAGAACCATGTCACTTTTTTCTTCGTTTGTTAGGGTATAGGCTTTGCATTCGCCTGCGTACATCCATCGTTAATATTCGGACGTCTTAGTACAATGAGAGCATTAAAATGGATGTTTTAAAACCATGCCAATCTAGGAAAAAATGTATTAATGAGCCGATTTTGTGTTTAAAGGCAGCTTCAAAAGGTCTGGATGCCTGGCAGTACGGCTTCGTATTTTCGGCAAGCACAGTCGCCATTCTTCCGGGAACTTTCTTGGCTCAAAACCTGGTAGGTATTACTTTTGTTTCTCGAACCTTACACCGTAACAAGCAAGCTCTAACGACTAAAAAAAATGAAAGACGTTGACAATTCCCTGTAAGGACGAATTAGAGCACAGTTCTTGAGGAGGAGGAGGGGAGGGTGCGGAAAGGAGGATATATCCTCCTCCTCCTCCCTTTCTCCTCCCTTGCCTCCGTTCCCCTCCCTCCCTCGTCCCTCGTGACGGTACTCGTGAAGGTTTGATGAAGGACTTTGTGAAGGTTTTGAACTTCACGGGTAACCTTCGTGACGTCACTCGTGACGTTATTATGGGAAACGTGCCATAATGGTAACGCGCGGTTACGCCGATGGCGACGGAGACGCCGCTCAAGCCAGAGACGGGCGTTTAAGAGCTGCGCTATAAAAAATATGTTATATTGATGTTCTTTCCCTCTTTCTTTTTTTCTTCTCTGGTATTTTACTCCTTTTCATGATATGATCGGTGTCACGTTAGAGGTCTTGAAAGTCACGATTCGTTCTAATATCGACGCCAAGCGCTTTGCGGAGACAGAAGCATGTAGCACAACTACAGCAGCACTTGACCCGTGCGCCGTGCGTGTGCTAAGCTGTGGAGGAATTTTTTGTTTAGACTAAATAGTTGTTTCAAGGAGACTTGAAATTAAGAAATGACTTGGGCTGTGGCGCTTGTCAGTGGACAAGTGTAATGCATTAACTGAATTATGAATTGCCTAAAATTTACTATCACACCATTTTCGTATTACCTCTCTAACGCTCAAGTAATAGCATGCTCATCTTATAAGTACCTGGCTGTTCATCTCACCTCTACCCTATCATGGACTACTCACATAACTTCTGTTATTTCTGATACTAACCGTTCTCTCGGATACTTGCGCCGTAATCTTAAACTTGCTACACCCTCCGTAAAACGACTAGACTACTCTTATAAGATCGAAATTAGAATACGCCTCATTTATATGGTCCCCATGGCAGTCCTACCTTGCAAATAATCTAGAATCCGTCCAAAACAGAGCCCTTCCTTTTTTTTATAACAACTACTCACCATATACCAGCATATCAGGATTACGCCAATCAGCTAACCTTCATTCACTTTCCCTTCGCCGCCGAGTATCACGCCTTTCTCTCCTCCATCAAACTTTTTATCACAATAACCACCTCAAAGAATCACTTCTATCACCTCCCCATCGTATTTTCCCGCGTCTAGATCACCATTGTAAATTACGTCCAATTCGATCATCAACTGTTTCTCACCAGACTTCCACACTACCATTGGCCATCGAGGATTGGAATTCACTACCTCATAACATCGTTTCCATTAATGATACTACTAAATTTGTTAAAGCCATTACCCTCTCTTTATCTAACCTACCTAGCTAGCTTACAGTGTTATAATTCTGTTTACTGTTCTATTTGTTTTTGTTCTATTGCCACCCCCTTGTATAATGCCCCACGGGCCCTCAAGGAAAATAAATTATGAACATTACGTATATCTCTGCCACCATATTTCAATCTAGAATGTGTTACACCCGTCGTCAAAATAAGGCAATAGCAGTTGTTAGCTTAAGAATATAAGCTTTCTGCACTTTGCTAACCAGCGGAGAATTCGGAGTGTCCGCCATATTGAAACACGCCCTCCATAATCAAAATAAGAAAAGTGGGAAAGAACTCCTAATGGTCTGCGTTCCTATGGAAACAAGTGCGTGGCACGGCTTGGCTATAGAGTGGTGGTTCATAAACTCGCCACTATACTCTGTCAGGTACCTCAGGTGCTTGTTTTATTTTGAAAAGAATTTCATTAAAAGCACATATTCAGAATGATAACTCTTAGAAACCCATGGCTACATCACCGCGATGCAATCAGAACAATTAGAAGCTTATTGGTTCCTTCAATCAGTTCAACCAACGACAACACGTACACCATTAGGCTACATAGTTGCAGTAAATTTAATTTAATTACTTTCTCGTGCATCTACTCATTTTATTTAATTAATTTTTGCTTAAAATTGTAATTTACCTTCTTTTTTATTCTCAGTAACTTTAAAGCTTCAATTACAGTTACAATTTTTTTTTGTGGCTTTTTTATGATTTTGAGAAGATGGAACTAGGCTTTGGTGGGTCTGAAATCACTGACAGCTTGAAAAACGAGAGAAGCCTGCCTCGTTGCTCTTTCGCAAGTTGTAAGACTATGGAATCATCACGACTGCTCCTACACGTCGACCGAGTAGACGCAGCTCAGCAGTTGTCATGGCCAGATTCGATGCAGCGAGGACCAGCTGATGACGCTCCACATAAGCCGCCAGTGTCATCTTTCTCAATATCAGGACGGAGAGAAAAAAAAAACATTACTTCATTGGCGACGTTTACATGAAATATACGCTGCCAAAATCAAGGTCGGACATTTACATTCTAATATAATATTAAAATGGAAAGTTCGATTTTCTATTAAAGTCATTTCGTGCCAAAGGAAATGGCCAATTTTTTCAAGTCTGGTATAGGTACGAAAAATATCATTTGGATAAAGAAGGCTCTGAACTCTAAAGAAAAAGTAGGTTTTTGTGGAAAAAAATAATTTATTTTTGCTGATAATATAGTCGAAATTTCTGGAATTTGCATAAAACCCGAGTAGTTGAGAAAATTATTATGAAAAAAACGGTAGCGTACCAAACAAGTTTAGGTGGGCGCCTAATTACTTAATCACATGTCCTATTTTACAGTGAAATACAAACATTAAAATAATCAATTTTGAGTCGAAATAGGAACTATAAAAAAGAGACTTTATAAAATCTATTTTTGTTTCCTTCGAGTTAGACGTTAGCTACAATACTTTTTTCTTTCGTTTTCTTAAGAGTAATAATTGAATTAATTGTATCAAATGTTCAAAGTCTCGTTTTGTTGCATTTTAATTCAACGACAAAATCTCCACTTTACTAAGAAACGGCCTTATTGAGAGCCAGAATTAAAGCAATGTGGGCCTCGCTGCCCGCATTTTTCGAAATAACCAAAAGTTCAATCCATCTCATCTCTTTAACATATCAAACAAATTAGAAAAGTACATACTGTTGTTGCTGATAAATTATTTGTTTAAAGATGAGCCTCTCCAACCATGCCTCCAGGTTCCCGTCTCGTAGGCGATGCACGCTGACGTTTGCCAGCGAGGCGTCAACGGTGTGAGACGCCGCCGCAAGGTCTTCAACGCTTTTCTGAAAACACATTTTATTCAGTGGAAGGGTATTTTATCTTGACTTCCATGCAACCGTATCCTCTTTCCGTTACGTAATGATACTGGCGTCTAAATTTTACTCTACTTCTGCCCAGGTAACCGCAGTCGAGCGCAGGCCCGAGTTTTGGTAATGTATACTGCGCGTTGGCCTCGTCTGTCGTATGTCCAGATGCAAAAACAATTCCTACCAAATAGCACTTCACCGATGCAAAACGATAACAGTGATGTCGTCTCCCCATTGACCTTAAATATATTTTGATAGAACATGTAGTGCTACCAAAAGCAGTGTAAAAATGGAAAAAGCAATCCCCTCTTTCCGGCAAACGCCTCGCCCCTGAAGTCACGTACGTGTGTAGTATCTTAGGCTTCGGAATACACTGGAGGACAACTGAACATGTCTCGAATTTTGAACTTAGTAGTATTTTTAGAGGAAGCATGTTTGAAAAGATGTGGGTGTTACACGTGTGCCGTCTTCGCCATCTGAGTGGCAGGCTCGGCGGACATTAGATGAGGTAATAACCGTCATGGTGAGTCGGTTTATTAAACAGATTGTTAATTAACTTTTTAATTAATTGTTTCATGGCCGACCATGCAATTCCAGGGTTGATGCCAACTACTATCAGAGGCTTGACCAATTTACAGAATTTGCGAGAAGGTTTCTTAGATATATATCGATCAGTTTTTCCGTTTTTACTCCCGATTTCAACATGGCCCGCAAAAAGATTGCCTCGAGCCCTGCGCACAGTAACGCTTAGAAGAGTGGCGTAGTCGTTTCCATGACGTCGTCATTCTCTCGGCAGCGCGTCCTTGGTAGATGCGCCAAGGAACTTCAATACACCTTAGTCCTATCAAAATACGTTTAGGTTCAACGGGGAGGCGACATCACTGTTATCATTTTGCAACGGTGAAGAGCTATCCGGTCTGCATTGTTTTTACATTTAGACATACGATAAACGAGGCCGACGCGCGGTATGCATTCCCAAACTCGGAAAAAAGACGATGAAGGACTGAGCTCATCGGCGGTTACCAGGGCAGAAGTAGAGTAAAATTAGAACGACAGTATCATTACGTATCCTAAAGAGGATACTGATGCATGAAAGTCAGGATGACGTCCACTTCAACTGAATAAAGCATGTTTCCAGGACAGTGGCTAAGACCTTGCGGTCGCGTCTCACCTCCTTGTCGCCTCGCGGGCGAACGACAGCCTGCATCACCTACAAGGCGAGAGCATGGAGGTATGGTTGGAGAGGCTCATCTTTAAAAAATAATTTCTCGGCAACAACAAAAAGTGCTTTTTCTACTTTTTTTTTTTGCGTTGATGGGATAAGGTGAGTTTTACTTTTGGTGATTTCGAATGTTGCGGGCACTGACGCCCACATTGCTTTTTTTTTTTTTGCTCTGGATAAGGCCGTTTCTGCAAAAATTTGAGATTTTGTTATTTAATTAAAATGGAAGAAAGCGAAGCTTTAGAAATTTAATCCAAGAAATTCAAATATTAATCTTAATAAAACAAATGAAAAAAGTATTGTAGCAAACACCCAACTCCAAGGTGACTAAAAATATATAAAAAATTGCATAAAGTATCTTTTTTGGAACATCATTTGGACTCAAAATGGCGTCTTTCAATGTTTGTATTTTACTGTAAGATAGGGAATGTTATCAAGTAATTAGACGCCTGCCTATATTTCTGTGGCACGCAAGCGTTTTTTTTAGCAGTTTTCCTTAACCACACGGGTTTTATGCAAATTTCTGAAACTTAGGACATGATATCAGAAAAAATATAATTTATTTTTTACAAAAAAAAAAAAGAATATTTCTTGAAATTCAAAGGCTTCTTTATCCAAATTATTTTTTCCTACAAATCGCAGGCATAAAATATTGCTGTGTCTCCTTTGGCATGGAATGGATCACAAGATTCCTTCGGTGCGTATAGATTCGCTGGTAGATCATATTTGAACACAATTGCCTTGATAGAGCTTACTGGCGTCCTTAGCAGTGTTCTAGAGGCAGACTAAGTTTATAAAAAACATGACACAATTTTTTTTCTCACTGAATGGTTAATAATATTATTAATTAATCTGGTGAATTAAAGGCACTGAACGTGAAAAAATACAAACCACGGTATACAGTATCCAATCTGGTCGGGCGACCAACACGCAAAAACATTTCAGTGCAGAAAAATAGTTTCAAAATAACATCCTTAAATTTGAAACATCGATGTCAAACTGAACTTCTGAAGTAATTCTGAAGTAATTGCATTGCCTGTTAAAAAATTAGTAACTGTTATTATTAGTTTCGTGTGCTAGATATTATACCTTTATTTAGGTACTTCTGCATAGTAGTAGTTGTACAGTTAAGCAAAGTACATTCAAAAACAATATTTAAAAAGATGATTGTATGAGAAATCGGTACCATTTCTATTGGGCAGAGGTCAGCATTTTTCTTGAACTCGCAGCCAGTTCAAAATAACAAGAAATAGTAATTCCCTCACCCCAAAACTCACTCAGCCTCACCCTCACAGCCCCACTGACCTTCAAGTCGTCACTCGCGAGATAATGAACTCATGCCACTCATAAACTCATTTAACATTTGAACTCACCCCGCTCACGAACTCACGCCCCTCATGAAATTCACCGAACTCATGAACTCACCGAACTCACAAACTCACTCCCCTCATCGAACTCATTTACTCTCCGAATTACTCGAACTCATGGACTCACCGAACTCACAAACTCACGCCTCTCATCAAACTCACGAAATCACTCACTCACCAACCTCAATCACTCAGAAGTAGTTTTCACCCTCATTGCCGTCGCGGCGCTGGCGCTCGTATTGCGCGTGGGCTGCACGGTTTTGAAACCCCGCCACGGTTGCTGCCGTTTTCCGCCCCTCCGGCGCCAGCCGTCTTGTCGCCAAGTAAAGAAGTGTTTTGTCTCTTTGCTTGTTTGCCTTTGACTATATCCGCGCAGAGGCCGAGCACTTGAGAAAGGCGCACTTTGTTTGACTAAAAGGGCGCATCCTCGCGGATCTTGTGAAGAAGTATTTAGTACGGTGTGCCTTGTTAATAATGCAATTAATACAAAGAGTCGCACGAGGGGGACAAGAATGGCGATAATAAATCCTTGGAGAAGGGGAACAAGCGGGACAAAGGACAAACACAAGTCGCCAAACATAGCTAGGTGACCGGTGTGCAACCGAAAAAATGCACCTGGTCCTGGTATCGAATTAGGGACATCTCCATTTCCAGTGGAGTGCTCTGCGAAATGAGCTAACCAGGAGTTAGACGTCAGTAGAGAAAACTGGCTTTATCAGCTGCCACCAGTCTAACACCAACAAGGATGAACGCCCTGCATTTTAAGTTTATGATAATAACGCAATGAATGCACAAGTGCAAGCGAGCTTAACAAGAATGGCGATAATAAACACCAGAGGCAATTGGCTTTTTTGTAGACGTGAACCCATCTAAAGAAACGTACTGTTTACAATTATCGAGATATGAATGAACCAGCAGAAGTGACATACCCCAAAATATTTTTTAATTATAATTTATGCTTCCCATAGCGAAATCAATAAAAACGCCCACCGTCCCTTTTTTGTATGTGTGAAAACGCCGAAAAATATCTTCTTTTTGTACAAAAAATTCAAGTTCCGTTCAACGATTCTTCCTTAATCTAAACTGAGCATTATTGAGAATTTTATGCGTATTTAAAATGAGAAAGTCGAATACGAATAAGTATTTCTACACCCTTTGTGAAAACCGGAAGAATAGAAAAGGGTCTATAATTGCATAGCTCGTTTTTACCTTCTTTTTTATATTGCAGAAACTTCAGCTCTTTGCACGGGGTCTGGGGAAACCCCGGGAGAGTGACAAAAGTTAACTATCTAAATCAGACAGGGGGTGATTAGGAGTAAAACTCACTTCACAGGACGGACCTGCACTTCATCAGCGTCACAAGTTTTGCTGCTATTTTAATCTCATAAATATAGTAAAAACCTCAAAATCAGTCACTGGACCTCAAAACATGGAGTCGCTAATTGCGAACAAGTCCTGCGTTCCGGGCGTAGTCGAACACTACGACACTTATGCGTACTTTATTTTACAAAACTCCAGCCTATAACTTGAAGAAACAAATATACAGCTGCATCGCGACTATTCGCAACCGACTTTCCTTTTAATATTGGTTGCAGGATTACCGACCGTGCCTAAGACGAGCGCGTCTGAAATAGCAACCTCTGTCCTCAAGCGTACCGGCGTAGCGCCCGTTTTTTTTCTTCGCGAGACAACAAAGCGCCACACTTATGGGCACTCTGAGCCCGATAGGAACCGCTACCGATCGCCCAGCGAACAGCGCCGCGCGCGGCCACTTTTGAGTTAGCGTAGGGACAGCTGCTCCCGCGCTTCGGCCAATGTGGCAGCCCAAGCAAGCATGTCGACCTTGCAACACCACTGCAGTCGAGCTGCGACTGTTGAGGTCGCTTTACGATGGAGTACGCACGACGCCTTCACGAGAGGCGCGCGTTTCGGCACTGAGTTCGATCTGCAGGATGCCCAACTTGGTGCTACATGCACAGTCTACACGAGAACGAACGAAGCGGGCGTGAGAGCCCTGTCCCACCTCCAGTCACCCTGCAACGAAGCAGCGACGAGTAGCAAAAGACCACGCCAAGCCTCCGCGAAGCGAACCGAACCAGAAGAGCGCATAGTGACCAATCGACGCCAATTTATTTTTTCCCATCACTCGTATCAAACCAGCCGTACAAGCTAACAGCGCCATTGTAAAGTGAGCGTCGACTTAAAGGGCGACTCCGCTTCATTTTTGATATTTAGAAAACTATGTAGCTTTCATCAGTATCATATAGAAAGACCCCATGTCAAATATTACGATCTAATTCTGTCTATATATTTAATAAACTGGCCAGCAAACTTTCAAATGAGCCAAGTCACCGAAATCTGCCAACTCTAGCGTGCGACGTGAGGCGCAATCGTCAGCGCAGTCAATGCGACGGAGTTGGAGCGGCCAACGTTGAGCCACTACGTCAGAGGCATGAGTCATTCTCACGTTTTGTTTGTTTTTACTTCTCAGAGCGAAATTGAACGATGACGTCATGAGCTTCTCCTCCCGGTGTTGGCTGAACGGCGGCCACGTGATCACCGTAACGCGGAAGCGCGCTTACCGGTCTGTTTCTCCGCTTCCCTTCTTCTCTTTTGGCTTCTCCCCTTCCCCCTCTCACCCGGGCCATCACCTTGCACGCCATGCGAAGCGACCTGCCCGCTTCGCGTGTCCTGTTCCTAGCCCCCACGAACGTCACAAGACCACGTGGTTCGACGTGACGTGGCCATGACTCTGACTACACGAGACCAATGTTGCTTGACGCAACCGAAGTTTCGGTTTCGGTATCAGCTGATGTTTAAATTAAGATTACACAAATAATATTCCACATTTCGCGAATCCGAGGACGTAGAGCTGTTTAGTAGTGCTTTGTGAAATGGAATCACATGTAAGCCTAAATTTTTCGGAATTGAGCGGAGTTGCCCTTTAACTACCGCGAAAATGTCCGGGGAAGTCACATGACGCGCCCTTCCTTGACGTCACCCCCCAAACTCTCATAGAACCCTGACCCCTCAGGGACCTCATGCTTCGCCAAACTCATGAACTCACCGACCTCATGGACGGTCTCATCGAATTCATGAACGCATGGATTTCACCAAACTCGTGTATTCACTGAACTCATGAACTCACCAAACTCATGAACTCGCCAAACTCATGAGCTCACCAAACCCGTTAACACACGCCCCTCACAAAACTAACGAACTCGCGCCCCTCACCTAGGGTGACCACCTTCTTGCAGGCGAAATGCGGGACACTCTGACCGGAGGGAGGTGGGGGTCAATACCACATGAGAGAATGACATTTTAGCGAATAACGGGGGCGCGCGTTAACCCATCCGCCGCGCTGCGCTTACGCCGCTTCGCGGCGACAGTCTGCGGCGGCTCATTACAAAAACGTGAACCCATTTGGCATACCCGAAAACGCCGCTTCGCGGCGTCCGACTATTTGCTATAGTGTCATTCAGTGAAACGTGGGCGTCCGCTAAAACGTCATTTGATCAAGCGAGTGCCTCCCGACCGGGGAAAGGGGGGGGGGGGGCGATAGCAAGAGGATGATGGTATTTTCACAACTCAAGAAAAAAAAGCATTAAAAAATTCAGCGTCATGCACACCCCGATATCCTCTGCTGTCCGAAATCATAGTATACATTTGAAAATTGTGTGGCGGCTATTAAGCTAAAATAATTTTCACTCACAGTGTTCTATTTTTGTGTAAGTGTAATGGTAAATATTTTATGGGTGTCTAAGCTGTAAACATAAAAATCGACAGCAGCAGACCCCAATACGTGAAAGAAAAATAGGTAACAGTAAATCTTTTTCGGCTTATTGTTTCCTGTCGATACTTACCCTTACACTAACATGCTCTTACACAAAATTAGAACTTTATTTGTTTTGTTTTGTGTTTTTACCTTTGTGAGTTGCAGGTTTTTTGCCTCGTATACTCGATTTCACTAAAAAAAGCTTTCCACGACAACCCTTTTGCATGACACAGTATGATTTGCAAATAATTACAATAGTTTATTTTTCAACTTTTGGAGAGCAATTTTCGCTCGCAATATTTGGCCATCAAGGGGAGAGGCACGGCGGCACATGCGCGTCTGTCTTCTGCAAGAACAACGATCGCTTCCCGCAGTGCTTGTATACAAAATGGCTTACCATCAAGACTCACACGTCTATCAGTGACCTTCGCGCTACCCCGTGGCAAATTCTTCGGAAGCGCCATAATTTGCGTAGTGAGTGCTACGACAATGTTAAATGCGGGACATTTCAAAGGTTTTGGTATTTCTTGCGGGACGCGGGACACGAGCCGTCAATGCGGGACAGTCCCGCGAGTCGCGGGACAGGTGGTCACCCTACCCTCACTGAAGTCAAAACTCACCGAATTCACGTCACGCCTCTCACCGACCTCTCGCTCATTCACTCAACCTCAAACTCGTGAGTTTCGCGGCTTACAAACCCACTCAACATCACCTCACTCCTCATGGATGAAGGTGAGTGATTTGGATGAGTTCACTCATTAGTAAGGTTTGCAGGGGTCAGCCCATGGGTATGCCCACGGTGAAAGGTGCCCTCATTCGTCACTGCCAGCATGTAGATAGTAGAGATAGTCAAAGACCTTGCTACTTGTTAAACGGATTAAGGTAAAAACAAATTCTTTATTTGCGTTTTCAGTACAATGTGGGGTAGTTATCTTGTGGGGCAGTAGTAGTTTCTGAGCATGTACACCTTCTTTACGAAAAACCTCGATAATTAGCAGATTCCACGAAGAACACACTAAAGAAATTTTTGAAGCTTCAAATATACTTCGCCTAGGCGAGCGTTGTATCAGCCAACCTTCTGTGGCATTAACCGACAAGGAAATCGCTTTTCACGAATCGTAAGACTGTGGTTGGTGGTGTCTGTCCTCCGCGTGTTCGGGTGCTCCTCTGCCAGTGTGGCCTCGGCCCCAGCTGATACAGCGGGCTGTTCTTCTTTCTTCCTTCAATTCATCGAGTTGTGAGCTTACACCTGTCTCTTCTCTCTTCTCTCTCTACTGTTCCTTTCTATTTGTGCACAATTTTAACCATGTTCAGCAATAAATGCTCAGCCTCTTTTTTTGCAATGAAGGAGCCTAGTCGCTTAGCAAAACGTCTTCTGCCTCTCTAAATCGAACAGAATGTTACTTCTTGAGCTTTTATCAGAGCAACGAACAGCTTAAGAAACCCAAAGCGTGGCAAGTCCCGATTATCATATACTAGCGCTCCGTCGTCGATGAAATCCTGTCATTAGCCAATAATACCGCCAAAAAGACTTATCAGAACGCAAAAAACATCAAGATGCTAAGCTACATCCTGCGATTCTTAGGCTGTCGTTGACTACAATCACCCTCGACGACCTCCTACGTGTCTCTTAAACTCGATGGAGTAGCAACGTAGTACCCATTTCATGCTTTGTGATCACGTCGCAGATTTCAAAAGGATCATCGCGAGCCGGCTACCTGCTTTCATTGGTCTGTGTCATTCTCGCCTGCTTGGTGTTCGGGTGAGCTCTCTTTTACGCTTAGCTTAATCGTAGTGACGTAGGCGGGACGCCACAACCCGGATATTCGTTGAAAGTATGTGACGTCGGAGGATGCGAGCTCGACCAATATCACCTAGAAGACAAGGCACGCAACTTTCGCCGCCAGGCGTCATCAGATCATCTCAGCGAAATAAGGCAGAAAAGTGCTGCGTAATTTTTGTTCTTGTTATCCCCATGAGTGTTGTTCAAAACTAAGCCTATCGGGGCGCAGCGATTGAATCTCCTCCCCAATGAGGAATATTTCGCGCGAAACGATTATACGTATCTTACCAGAATGTTTCAGCGCCCATTCAATGTCCGCCCCAGAACGTTGTACTGGGTGAACCAGAGGAATATCTTCCTGGCCCTGTCCATAATTGCGGGTCTCATCCATGGGGCATCACTGACTGCCTTAGGGGTTTGCATCTTCGGAATCCTTACCTCAGCGTTCACAAAAACCCGAGGGCTATGCATCGTAAGTTTCTTACTTCTCTCGCTTTATGCTATAGTAACTGATACTTTAAGAAACGCAGGGCGTGTCCAATTGTTCTTACACTTCTTGTCTCCTTATTCGGTTTTCGACGTTCTTATCAGAAACTTCCGCAAACTCATTGGCTGCCCAGCGATAATAAAATATGCTTCGGGCACGCCACGCCCTGCGTTTTTGTCAGCTGTCAGTGAGCGACTAGCTCCCTTGCACACTTTTATTACCCCAACAGGCAATAAAACAGTTATTACGCTGCTTGTTGACCGACTATACAAAGCCGACTAGAAATGTGAGAACAGTGTTTTATTTTTACTGTTGAATTTGATCTGCATGTTGTACACTCTAGAAAAAAAGAGCCCTTGCGTCTACTTTCCCGCACAACACTGAGAGAGCCAATCACTGCAACTCACGGAGGCAGCTCAGCAAATAACGATGCCGAAACATAGGTTCATACCAAAAAACGCTCTCTGAGTTGCGACATTAAGCAATGCAAGCGTGACGTTTTGCATTGCTTAAAGTCACAGCTCGGACAGCGTTTTTACAGCGGAGCTCTTAAGGGCTAGTTTCCCCAGGATCGTGTCCCCTGCAAAGAAATAAAGACAAGGAACTCTGGACACCTACCGCCATCTATGAGCGACGACGGAAAGCCACGTATCTGGTTGCCGCCGTCGCTCATAGATGGCGGCAGCCTTTCCACTCTGACCTGCCGGCTTCCGGCCGGCCATTACTTTCCATTGTACAGCTCCGCTGGTCTTTTTTTTCCACCAGAGTGGAAAGGCTGAAAGATTTTTGGTCTAAATATATGTTTCGGCGTCGTCATTCCCTGAGCTGCCTCTGTAAGTTCAGGTGATTGGCTATCCGAATGTTGTGCGGGAAAGTAGACGCACGGGTTTTTTTCAGGGTGTATTTTGCGTTGTGAACACTGATTTTCATTTCTTTTCTTTTTTATTGTATTACATTGTATTATTTAAGCACTCCACACTAATACACGGGTAAAGTTGTACTACCACGATCAATATCAGTGCGCACACCGCTCCACGTGTCACGCGGTACTATCAGTGCCCCCTGTCGACTTCTCTTTGAAGTACACGTGTACCTCGGTTTCGAGACATATCGTGTCTAGCGATCGCCGCACCACTCTGCACTTCCGGGTCGTCTGCTAGCAAAAAACGGTCGGCGGAACCGCAAAACTGCTCACCAATGACGAAGAGCATTTTTCGCTAGCAATGTGCGCCCGCAAAAATATTTGTTTAAATATTTTAGGGTCATCCTTGCGATTAGGAAGTTTTAGCAGATTATTCCCCTAACAAATGCTTGCGAGCTGCAAAGTAGTGGTCTGGTTATCGCACGATAACCCGCAGCGACACTGAACTTATATGTTGTGTCATGTTGCTTTTACAGTGCTAAGGATCGAAGGGTATGATTTAGGAGAATGGATATTTGGGCGAGTTGGTGGGAATTCGTCATAGAAAACAGCGCGAAAAAAACGACGAGGACGTCCCGTCTGTTTCTTAACGTCATCGTCGTTTCTTTCGCGCTGTTTTTATGATGAAAGGTATCACCCACGCTCGCACCGCGCTAGCTTCTTGCCTCTGCGAGTTGGTGATTTTTTTCTATCGCAGAACTCACGCGAAGTAAATAATAGGCAGTCTTGGTTGATTTTAAATATAGTGCAAAAAAGACGGGACAAAAAGGGCGAAGCAGCAACAGGACAAGCGCTTCTTCGTCTTTTTTGCGATATTTTTAATATGAGTGTCAATTACCAACTTGACCAGCAAACCAAGCTTTTACCAAGCTTAGTTAATTGTTTTGAAACCTCCGATAACAATATATTGCATGCTTAAAGCCGTCGGCGAAGTAGCGGGTATTGTTACCGGAGTCAGGGGAATGTTCTACTAAAACTTCCTAATCAAAAGCACGAACCTAATGATGTTTATACTAGTTATTTTTGCTGGCGCAGATTGCTAGCGAAAAATGCTCGTCATTGGTGAACAGTTTCGCGATTTCGCCGACCGTTTTTCTCCGCAGACGACCCGGAAGTGCAGAGTGGTGCGGCGATCGATAGAGACGAAATGTCTGGAAACCAAGGTGAACGTGTACTTCAAAGCGAAGTCGACAGGGGGCACTGACAGTACCGCAGGCCACGCGGAGCGGTGTTCGCGCTCGTATTGATCGTGATAGTATACACCAACTCATGTTTACAAACAAACCGGAGCGCCCGGAACGCCTCTAGCGGACGCCACCGGCGCCGCGCATGCGCGATGGGGGTGTGGGCAAGACGCTCGCCGTCGCCCATAAACAAACCATTGAAATGCGATGTTATCGGCGTCTGTGTGAGCCCCCCTGCCCTTTTTCGCGTTCGAATTGTTGATTCTACGTCTTCCTGGCAATGTCTGACTACTTGAGCGTCCTCAGCGAAATTAACAAGGCTCGTTACACCGCAAAACTTCGCGTCAATAATGTGACATGCGGCGATTCCTTCCGCGTGGACGCCGCAGAATGTACGCTAAAGCCTGATTCACATGATGAGATTTCGCTCGCTATTTTCAGTCGCAACGTCGCTCGGGCTGCAAAAGCGTGAACCGAAGCTGAGATGGTCGACGTCGATACTGAAAATCTTAAAGCAGAATCGGACCATGCGAATCAAGCCTAACAAGTCGGTGATGGTCACTGGTAACAATGATCAACATCTCCTTGTATCTACTGTTTACATCGAGTCTGCTCACCAACCTTCAAATTTAGGTCTTTTGAGGCGTGCATTACTTCTTATCGCAAGTACCGGGCCAAG
Source organism: Ixodes scapularis (assembly GCF_016920785.2). Taxonomy (NCBI): domain Eukaryota; kingdom Metazoa; phylum Arthropoda; class Arachnida; order Ixodida; family Ixodidae; genus Ixodes; species Ixodes scapularis. Next base: position 43,300,157 of record NW_024609857.1, on the reverse strand, counting down.
ATTCTGTCTACGGGCCGGCGTCGTCTGAGAGAGCAGACGACAAGCAGACACGTCTGAAAGAGCAGACGACAGTTCGAACGATCAGGTGGCCGTTTGGACTTGAAGACGCACTGAACGTAGTCCGCAGGTGGTCCGCACAACTTTACGGTTTTTTGGCGTTCATGTTGGAACAAAACAAATAAATCTGATGATAACAGCTATCCGTGAATTCAACCCAAAGTGCTTCCCACCCAAGCAATCGTTGTCCGACGGCGTCTGCTTTTCCCTTTTCACGGCACATATCCATTATCTCGGACGAACCGAGCACGTGAAAACTGACCTTCAAACCTTTCTCGACACTTCTGGTACGGCCCCAGTCGCGGCGTTTTGACGAGAAGGCAGGTTTTTGCCTCGTTCCTTACAAAACAACGCAGGAATACACGTCTGGCATGGGGACTTCTGCCCACAGCCCCAGACCGGAAATGCGACCGACGCGCCACCACCGCGCCGTGACGTAACAGAGATGAGCTCGTGTATATACTGCGCTCCGTCCGTGTTACTTCTTTTTCTGGTCCTCGTCTTCTCGCGCTGTTTTTAATTCCGAAGACGATGATCATTCATTTATTTTATTTCAGTATACCTACGGGGCCTGAGGGCATTACACAGGGAAGTGTCACAGATAGCAATATGATACGTTTAGATTGGCGCAGATATTTTTCTACAGCGAGCAATGATGATCGTGGCTTTGGCACTGCTTAAATCTCCTTATAGCCTTTTAGTAGCGAGTGTTGCCCCCAGACAGCAAACCACGTCATAGTTTTTTTTTTTCTGTAGTCTTGGTTTTATCACGCCTGTCTCAAGCTACTAATCTGGAAACTGCTTTCGAGATTGAAATAAACAGCGCCATCTAGAAAAAGTATGCGCAAGAAGGAGACAAAAGAAAAAGGTTTGGCGCATAGAAGTCGCCATGCGGACGATTTAGTTCATGAATCACGCTTAAAATAAAAATTCACAGCGCAAGACAGGCACAAATAAAAGAAGTTGACAAGATGGGGGCTAAACTCAAACTACACATTTATTAAAAGAAGCATCGAAGAAGAAAACAAACTATACACATTATGGCGGCATCACTACATTTCCAGGAACGGACACTAGTTTCTACGCAAATCAACAGATGATTGACTATCGCAGTTCACTCCCCCCCCCCCCCCCCCTCTTTTATTATTTATTGAGCAGACCTTCAACTTCCTGACCGTTCTGGATGTACCTGTTTCAATAATCGTAATGTTTTGTTTTGTTTTTGTTTTGTTTTTGTTTTTTGTGTTTGTTTGTTTTTTTGTGAAGTTTGGACGACAGTTGCAAGCCACAGAGTAGAGAGGTAGATGGTCGTCCTGGTGTTGATCCAAGCGACCGCGCACTCTTTCGCTTATACATTAACCCGTATGTCCCGCTTAGGCTTTTTTTAACAAATTAAAGGAATCCTTATACACCACGCAAATTGGGCAAACCACGTACTTATTTTTACGTTTCACGGGACACTGACTTTTTATTTCTGCAATTTCGAGCCTGAACCCAACGGGCTCGTCAAACCACTCAGATACTTTTTCGAGGCTGTGGGAGAAGCAATGCAAGTAGGCGCTCACTTCCGACCTCGTACTTGGTTTTTCCTTCTAATGATATGACTTTTCCTAGGTTTTTCGCAACAGCGTCTCCGGAACTTTCCGAAAAACTGAGGTTGAAAACCGAGCAGATGTAACTCAAACATTTTTTTTAATTAAAATTACGCTATAGAATATGGTGTAGAGACTCCATGCAAACAAATTTTTGCTGCAGACCTCAAGATCACTGAGAAAAACAGACACATTAAAACCGGTAGAAGATGAGCAGCGCCCCTGCGTGTAACGTCAGAGGTCCCCATCCAAAAGGCAGTCTACTAAATTTCATGAAACGCAGAATGCCGTCATAGGCTAGCGTAAATTATGAACTTAGCAATGATTTAGTCTTCTTCGGTTAGGGCTAGATACTTCGTTTGTGAATGAAGAGCATTACGATAAAATACGGAACGAAATACACCTTTCATTACAATGTTTTCTATCAGTGTCAATGTCAACACGTGGTCATGCTTGGCCCTTCGAACGCGCTGGTGTTTTTTTAGAAGCACGTTTCTAGCGATGCCGCAGCACACACAAAAAAGGGTAAACAAACAAGATGGCGGACTTTTCCCGTGTTGGCCGGGTCGTCAGCTCGGCGTGACAAAATGTTATCTGATTGTCGGAAAACAAAGCAATGAACATGTTTGCTGGGTGACAAACTCATCTTTTCTAACAGTTGCTGTTATCTTAATGTGACAAGTTCGCCAAAAACATGTTTCCCTCAATCTGTCTGTTGTGTTCTCTCAATCTCAAGTTGCCCAACTGTTTCGTTAATCTGACAGCGTTATTACTCCCCGCATTTATACTCAGGAGGAGACTTTCTGTCGCAATGTAGTCAAAATTACAAGCACGCGTGCCCTCTCCTAGACCAAGCGCCGAATAAAGCTGTTCCCGCGCTCTCTTTTTTTGCTCAAAAATACCGCAGAAAGTGCCATCGAATATATATTATATAAGCGTTTTAACATATTTTTAAATCAAAGCCTTTTGCTGTGTGTTTTGATGGTCATAAATAGCGCATTTTTGTTCTATTCTAATATACTTATTAGCTAAGACATGCTTCAGACGGCATCTTGTGCATTTAAAATTATCCTAGATTTGTGTCGCGTGTCAAAAGAAAGAAAATGGGAGAGCCACTAAGCGGAGTTTTCTTTTCGAATGGCGGTTTTGGACCTTAAATATAAAACGCTACTCTAGTCCATCTTTTTTCCTGGTTGCTCTGCTCTTGTGGAGGGTCCTTTCGCAGAATTCTAAACCTGCGAAAATGCGCCAAACTCCCTTTGACAGCGCACTTCAAACAGCCTAGCGTTATCAGGCCTTATTAGAAGGCCTGCAATATTGCATGATTTGATGTGGCACCGCATGCCTACACAATGTATGTAACTTGCCTTTCTGCGTTTCTGCTACTCTCCTGATTGGATATAAATAATGCATGATACCTTATTAAGAAAGTCCATAAACCAATTCCTTATCACTGGAACCGTTCGTCTCTTGGTGGCGTAGGCTGTGCTGCATATCATCGATCAGATCGGTGAAATGGGCGGTTCTTCCATCGGTGGAGTGCTCGTCGATGTGAGTACTAACCACGCAAATTTTTGTTAAACATTAATAACGCGCATACTAATTGTATCACGTTTCTTTTTCAAGCGCAGAAATGGGGTTTTCCGGCGCCGTTTTACATGGTCGGAATCGCTCTCGCTTTGTCTCTCCCGACCCTGGCGATACTGAATCCCAAAAGACTCGCGAGTGAAGGTCAGTTTCCACGTAGTTCAGAATTCTACGAGCAGTTCCTTATCTTCGAGAGTAATTTTACGGGGTCATTAACAGCGGTGCGTGTGAGTGGTTTTTATGCTTACGTGTCGGGGTCTATATTCGTTACTAAAGTTGGCGGCTGATTTCTAACGACTTTGACAAGATATGGTAATTTTTCGAGCCATATTTAACCTTAAAGGAACCAAGAAGATAACGTGTACGGTTTTCCTGCAGTCATGGAGTATGAGTGTTGCAAACTTGCATACGTGCCCTCGTGTGGGGCATGCGTACCTGAGCGCATGTGTTTCTTGCATCTTCTGTCTTTAATTAAGCTGCAAAATATCACCGAATAATGTCTCCCTTGGAGTTGACATAGCGAACTGCTAGTCTCGTAGTTAACTGCATTGCTTTAAAATGTTCCGATCTTTTTTTTAAAAAATTTTCTGAGGTCTTAAAGGGGCCCTCCGGAGCGTTCTGCGATGGTCTATTTATGGCGGTAACTCAATCTACAGGCCCCAAGGATCCTAAAATTCATAAAATTACGGTCATGCGCGTCAGATTTCCCTATTAAAATTGCTATCAAAGTCCCCTGCACGCCCCCCTTTCTGAGATGACCCCGGAAAATGGGAGGGGCATCTCTTTACGCTTCAGCTAATAGCAAGCGAAGGATTCCGGCGTCACTGCGCGTCACCAACGCGGCCGACCGCCGACCCGCGGAGGAATCTCTCGAACACGCGCGGACCGTCGTCAAGGAGTTCAGACTTTGTGCTCGGCAGTCGTCGTTCGTCGCACCGCACCGTCGCGCTGCTACTGCAATACGCAGTCGCATTCCACAGATGACAAGGAAAAGTTTGACTGGCTGACGTGGAAGGATCACAAAGCTGGCTTCGGAGTCGGGATTCACGGGAACAAGGAACACGTGTCCCGCAAACGCACGCCTGCACACGCCCCGGGAAGCCGACGCGCCGACGCATCACACCCTAGCAACAAGCTTTCGGGGAGAAAACATAGTTCGCTAGTTTTGAAACGATAATTGCGGACTATGTTTCCCGCACCACAATCAGTTTACGTTTTTCTCAAACTCTACTTTGCAACAAGCTTCAAAAGTGTTGCAATAATAACGTTCGCATTCCCCGCGAGATGCAGCATTTCCACTGGTCAAGTTTTAGCGATGGGCTGGGAATGGGGGATTGTCTTCCAAGAGAAAATAGTCCCGATATATTTCTACTGCCATCTGCTTAATAAACGGTTTTGTAATCTAAAACTTTGTGTACATATTAACTTGCACCTACTACGCAATATAACAACATAAACATACGATCTCAGAAAGCTCCGGAGGGCCCCTTTAAGGGTAAAGCAATTACATAAATGTTGTGGGCAAGACATGTATGTGGAGCTTCGGAATACACTAAGATAAATGTTCACCTGTTAGTGCAGTACTGCTCCCCAATGACCATGCCGTCTAAGTAGAAAAAAAAAAACTCGCCGCTTTTCTGCAGTGGAAACTGAATGACAAATGGAAAGCAATGCCACCCTTCTTCCACTCGCACTAGGCTAATCACAGCGAGATCAATTATTGGTATTTTAATGAATCGAGGGGGTACGTAAGAAACATTTAGGAAAGTGAAAGATCACAAAAAAAAAGTCTTTTTTTTAAGAACTGTCAAGAAAACATTATAATAATGTTTCCGCGGTGTCGGCCACTCTTTTGGGTTCGAAAATGAATATCGGTCATTCGCACGCGAGCACAGAGTCTCTAGAGAAGCCAACCACCATGCGAAATACCTCATAACATATTCCAAAGCACAAAAATATATCGTCCTAAAAATGTTGTCAAAACGAGCCTTAAGTGGCAAAACAAAAGCCTCAGAAACGCGATGAGTCATGAGCGGCTTTGGTGTTATAAGCAGCGTCAACATCGTGTGAACTAAACAGAGTCTAGTTCTCTAAATCTCGAGTGTGTTCTGCCCAGGAACGGAGGAGCCCGGCCCGCAACAAGATGAGCCTCGAACCGATTGGAGCTACTACCGCCTCCTGCGACATCCCCTCTTCGTGCTGAATCTCACGAGCATTGTCATTGAGTCTCTCATACCCGACTTCAACATGTCTACCCTGGAACCATATTTAACGCAGGTACACGATTCAAACATAACTTTCTCTTTCACTCGAGCGGGTGTGAGTTCTCCAAGTTGTTAAACGCCTAATAAGAAATGGAAGGACACTGACGCGACGTAGAAATTCACCTCTCGGGATAACCCCCTCAAACATCCATGCATTCGTCCTATCGGTGTACTATGGTCCAATACAACCTAACACTACTCTCTAAAATAAATTACGTGCGTTTACTTTCCCAAGGAGCCCTCGGAGAGAGCGACCACTGCGACCTGAGGTGGAACGAAGATACCGAAAATGAATGTTGCGAATTACAAGGACCCTGAAAGGTTCTTGCAAAAAACAAAACGAGTTTGAGGTGAATTCTAACGTATTTTGTCCTGTGAATTTAAAAATAACGAACATTTGACCCGAAAGTGTCACCAGACACGCGAAAACCCGAAAAATCAACTGCTGGGTGTGATATCATATACGGAGTTTTCAGTTGCCTTGTGCGTACCACTTGTAATGGAACGCGTGCCGCGCTTTTGACTGCCCGAGTAGCTTGCGGAAAACGAGGAAATGTAGAGATCTCTGTTTCGTTCGTCATGATTTTCTCCTCGCACTAAACGCGACGGGAAGGAGGGGCTTCAGCCCTATTTTGAAAGCGCCGTTGTGGCTACTTGGCGCATCAATCTGAACTATAATTCGAATGTTCGAATGCGAATGTTCGAAATAAAAACGGTTCCCGCGTTTTTATTTTCTCAAATACAGAACTGCTTCAGTTTCCCTTTAAAAGTGACGTTTGCGAAGTGATACTGACACCTTTTGCTTCACGTGCTCGTTTCATGCTCAGTGTCGCATCGCAGTGTTCATGTTTAGGTAAAAACTTTCTTTGTATCTTGTCATTCGTTCATCATTAAGCAACACTGGCAACCGCTAGCGTTGCTTAGTGCGTAATATTATTAAAATTAAAAAAAGCGCTCATTTCTTTTTTTAGACCCAAGGTTCATTTAGTAAGGCAAAAGGCCGATTAAGTCTGCATGACGAGGTCGTGTCACCCGTATGCACTGTTCAGCTGGCACCAATAGAACAACATCAAAGAAGTAAGAAAAGAAACACTACATGAAAGAAAATACAAAAAGAAAACCAAAGACCCGTCACAAAAACGGAACCTATTATGTGCAATGATTAATTAGAACAATTGTTCTGGATTATACAAAAACAAAATAAAGGAGGGGATACACCCTTGCAATCAAGAAAACTAATTGTCATGTTAAAATATATATTCATACTGCGGAGGAGCAAGCATTTAGGCAGTTCTGAAAGTGTAGTCAAGATTGGATAAATGTCTAATTTTAATTAATATCACTGAGTTTGCTTGCGCGAGGCGAATTGCGTTTATCGTGTCTTTAAAGAAGCTATGAAACGATTTTTATGCTTTCATTAAATACTACTTAGAATCACTCCCTATCTTAAAAGCCGAATAAACTTGCCTTAGTTTTTCTTTAAAGGCAATGGCAGTCGCAAAAATAATTCTAGAAATATGAGCATCGTTTATACTCTCAACTCGGAGCCAGAACAATCATCCACGTTGCCCGGTGCCAATCCTATCCTGGCAAAGTAGAAAACATGTGCTGAGCTTCAGGCATTGTTCGCAGTAGTTGGACCCCAGACACTACCCGAGTGTCCGCCGAGGCATTGATCTCGTGTCCAATTCATGAGCCGCGCTAGACCGTCGTCCGGTGGATGGCTTGATCCCAAAATTACGTCATCAAGCTTTGCAACGGCAAGACTGGAAGAAATAGACTCCTTCTATCCTCGCAATTTCACCGCGACAAAGAAGCTTATGAGTCAGTTGTGGTCGTGCGAATGAACTTGGGCCAGACTAGAACCAGCACGCCTATGTAAAGTCATGAACATTCCAACCCGATATCGTTTTATGGCCCTTTTAAAGCCGGGGTTCAGACTGCTCATACATCATACAAACGACCATCTGCAAACACGAGTCACCGCAACATGCGTGGTTCGAATGCCGCGTGCCAAAGTGTTCTCCTCGAACTTATTGCCATATGCGGCATTTGAAGCATGGATCTTCCAGTGAATCGCGTTCGAATCTGTACGCATACTGTCTTGTTTGATGTATGAGCTGTGTGACCCCAAGTTAAGAGGTGTTTCGAAGCAATGGTGTTTAGTTTAGTTGCCGCATTCGCAAGCTATTGCTCCTTTCGTTCTCTTGGGAACAAAAGCCTTTTGGTGACCGCACTGCAAGCGGTGTTCGCTGGACGCCATATTGTGCGTCACTCTTCATACGGCAGGCTCAAAACTACAGTCGCTCACATCTTAAGAGATGCAGGGCGTTGCGCGTCTAGAGCATCTCCTTATCAATCTGTAACCAATGAGGTTGCGACATTAGACAATAGGTGCGCCGAAGAACCAATCACGAAGCAGGAAGCGTGGACATAATCAGCTACGCCCGACATTTCTTAAGCTGTCGGCAACTACAGGCGGAACGCCAGTTTGTGCACATTCAATGCACATTTCACCCAATCAGAATCACTATTTTTCACAAAAAAAAATAAACGAGAGAGCACGCGTGGCGAACAGTCACTTTAAATATGGCGTCCAGAGCAAACACCTGTACATTTCTGCTGGTCACTAGCGTATGTTTGCTCCTATTTGTTCAGCCATGATTTCTCTTCTCTTCGTGTATCTTCAAGCACCGAGAAATGGGATCGGTGGCCGACTGGGCTAGCGCAAACCAGCTCGGAGCGCGTGGAACGAAAGCTCACGCTGTAGAACCCAGGGATCCTGGGTTCAGTCTTCACTTCTGCCCTTTTCGATGTGGATGTGCATCGTACCGGTGTGCGGTACAATGTACATCCAGCTTAGGCCCAGGTTAGCGGTTGTACTGCAACAGCTAAATTGCTCATAAACAGCTGAGTCACCAGACGCCCATCGGGGATAACTAACTTCCGGTTGTATAAACAGATACACATCACAATTACAATTTTAAGTTCCAAGAACTGAAATTGAAAACAAATAATGGTTACAGGAGCCATATATAGCCATCTGTAAACGGATTGTCTTCCTTCTAATCGAGTTTTCTACAAACGAACTCAAAACTGGAGTGAGTAACAAAAATTAACTTCCGTTCTCTCAACATGAGATTCTCCGTGGTCATTTTCTTTCATGCTTTATTTTTCAGTTCAACTTGACCAACACTGAAATTGGTATGCTGTACACTGTTGACGACGTAGCTGACTGTCTGGGATCTGTCGTTACCGGAATAATCTCTGCGTACAAGGTAAATGGAACGCATATCGTTCTTAGAAAAATATTTTTAAAAAAATTTAATAAAAACGAGTCTCCAAAACTTTTCTGCGATACAAAAGTCCATAAATATAACCTAATTGCCTCCTATATATGTGGTGTTGGTAAAACGTTCATTTCACAATGTTCGCCGTATTCGTTCGCCGTAGCACTTCTTCAAATTCCGTATTTTATCGTAATGTTCTTCATTCACAAACGAAGTATCTAGCCCTAACCGAAGCCTGGCGCCAACAGGTCGGGCTCCAGAATTCTGGGGGTATCCGAGCAGCAATCGCCGTAGTTGTGGAGGAGTCCGGGCTAGCCAAGGCGCGCAACGAAGCAGGCCGAGAACCTTGTTGGATGGTGGTCTAGGCACGTGTCCAGGGCTCCGAGTACAGTGGGTTTACGCAAAGCAGGTGAGGATGGATCCGGAGTGTGTTTGATAAAGCGTGACATGCTGCCATGTGGGAAAGGAAGCGAGAGGGAGGAGAGAATGTAAGGAGGAGATTGGCTATGGCCAAAAGGTAGGCTCTACGATAGTGCCGTGCCTAGGCAATGTCGTCCGCTTGATCTCTTGCAAGTGGGCAGGTCTCTGCTTCTTCAGGAGATGGGCTATCTTTAACTTCGAGGCTAGCTCTAGCCTGCACGAATAGTAAGAGCGCGCGTGCAAAGTGGTGATGAGCGTTTTCGTTATCGGGTACTCCGGAATGACCGGGTACTTAGTGGATGGATTGGATGGTCAGGTCGTGGCCGGGGGCACGTAGGCGGTGCACGTATAGTCTGAGTTGACTTACGGCAGTGGTGGTGTGCCGAGCGTCCGCACTGACCCGATGTGTAGCTTGTGAATCCGTCGAAACGTGGAAATGGGTCCTGGTGTTGCTGCTGTTGTAGGATGTGTTTGCGTGTCAAGCATAAGGAACGATGGCGTGTATTTCCGCCCGCGTGCTGTCGACGGTTTGCACTGCCGAATGGTAGTGTATCTCGTATTGTGCACCCAAGCCGTGGAAAAGCCTGGTTCATGTTGGGGCAGGCGGCGTCTGTATAAACGATGTGAACGCCGTCTTCACAGAAGGAGGTTTGGGTCCATTTGATGTATTCCTTGTCGAATACTCGTCTTACTGCTCTTTTGTTCGGGGTCTGTCTGCTATGGCAGCTGTCTATAGAATCGGTGAGCTCCCTATTCAAAATCCGTTCATGGGCCCGCCCTGCAGGATTTCTGAAATGTTTAAACGTGCCTTTTAAAAATGTTCGAAGGGTTTGAGATGTTCTTCAAAGCGTTCTAAGTGGCCTGACGTACTATTTAAGAATTCTTAAAGGGTGTAAGAGACCCCTTCATGGTTTGTTCAGAGACCCGTGGTGTCTGTCGTAATCCTGTCCATCAATCCAGAGCACCGATCAAAGTGTGGGAGAGGTCATGCGACCCTTCAGGATATGTACGTCGAGAAGCCGCTTGGCCATTTTGTATCGGGCGACCCTAGCCAGCGTTCGAAATTGAGGAGACATTTCCCCGTCCCTAATTTCCGTGTCTGTGTGTTCTGTGGATATGTTTCACAGTCTGGACTAGAGAGAAAGATAGAGAGAGAAAGAGATTACGTTTTCCCAACTCCCAAGGACGCCCGCCCAGTCCTCGCTCACGAGGGAGAGAGGGCCCAAGGGGGAAACGAGAGGGGGACTTTTTGCTGCTGTTTGTTTGAAGGTAACATGTTTCTTGTCAGTCAAAATACAGCCTTCGTCGGAACTTGGTCGCCCTGTTTTTCTCCGTCAACGAGCGCAAATTAAATACGAAACAACCAGCGGACGCTCAGTGTAGGCTTCCCGTCCCATGCTTCTAGAGCAGCAGGGTGTGCGGATTAAAAAGGTCTCTCAGTGCCCTGTTTCTTTTGCCTCCTCGTCCGTCCGGCTTCGGGACGGACGTACGAGGATCTAGCGATCGAAAAAGACTGCGGAGACGCACCACGACGCCACCATGGGACGACACCGTGACTGTGTTCAGGATTTCTCAACGACGGCGGATGTTGGATGCACGTTCTTGGTTTTCGCTGAACGTGCTACCGACAGTGTGTATGTGTGAGTTCGGTGTACCTGCTCGGTTTTATTCCTTGAACTACCGTACATATTAGGTATTTACCTAGCGCCATTGTGACTATCTCTAAAGATATAGTTTGTCGCAACAAACTCGGTTGTTCCTGTTTGGTCTGATCGCTTTCGTCTACAGCTGCTTGCACCCAGGTTTGAGTAAGCCTTGATTCGTATCGCTGTTTTGAGTTACAACATACATGTAGAACTCAATGCGCGCAGAAAAATTTAATAACGTTTGAAACTGAGTTTTTGTTATATGGTTCACAGTCATTTGGGCATCTCAAGGGTTGAAGGGCCGAGGGGTCTGAAAGGTTGAAGGGTTAAAGGGCTGAAGCGATTTGAACGGTTGAATGGCTGAGGTGTTTGAAGAGCTAAGAGGGTCCCATAACAGATCAGGGCTGAAGTGCTATTTTCAATAAGGCTGAATGTGCTCCAAGGGTGGCGAGCATCGTGGAAGGGTGGGAAGCGGTAATGTCGTGTCCAAGCATCAACAGCGTGTCTCCTCGCGTGCATCAACCGAAGGCGGACCTCCTGTGTGTTGACGTGGCTTTCCATGAGCTCTGGGGAATCGTTAACCTTTCATGATGGCATTTTTTGTCCAAAGACACGGCCCCGTGGTCGGGTTTCTTTAGTCGGTGGAATAGCAAAGAGATTACGCCAGTTTATTGTCTCATAAAAAATGTAAGACTGAAAATAAATAGTAACACACACTTTAAAACACGAGCGGCACGCTCGCTCGAAGTTAAATAAAACAAAAAGGACTAAAACTTTGAATTGTCAGCTTTCTAGCACTTCTTCAAAGCGTGGTTGTCCTTGAAGCAAGGTTCACACAGAAGTCCTTGTCGGATGTCAAGCTGTCATCCGACTCAGAGTGCGGGAAGAATTCAAAGCCTGATCCCGAAGAGCCATCGCTCTAATCTGCTCCCATCTCCACTACCTCCGGAGCAGGAGCAGCCGGCACGACCGGCCACCTCGAAAGTATTACCGTGCACCCCTGAGCGCCCAGTTTCACAATTTCAAAAAGCCACCCCAAAACAAGGAGGTGGTCCCAAAGCGACGGGAGTCATATGGTCATAGTTTTCTACAAACCTACCAGATGGCAGCACGTCCCCGCGAACGCGCCCTTTCAAGCAGAGGCGGGAATTTTTTAATGTACTGTGGCGGTCGTCCATATAGTGTACGTCAGCTTCCATGCGGGACGCTCTTGCGCTGACGTACAGGAACGTCAATGTCCATAAAATGGTTAAGTCCAGTGCATTTTTTAAGAACCACCGCCTGTGTGGCGAGGAAGCTCTATGGTGATGCGTCTCCTCATCGTTAAAGGGGCCCTGCAATCATATTTAATCGTCTACCGTTTATGCGGTTTATGCGTCTCTTGGGGTTCGGGCAAGCCAGCGGGCACGGAAAGAGTAGCTAAATATCAGTGCGCCATATTTTAACCGGACGACACGGAAACCTCCTCTACCGACGAGGGCGACCCGCGGTACCGGTCGGAACGCTCGGATCCGACCGGCTCCGAGCGTTCCGAAGGCCTTTGGCCAGAGGCTTTGTCTTGCGGTTTGGCCGTTTCGCGGTATGGCAGCGCGAAGTGGCTCCCATTCTGAACTGATCTTTACCCCGTGTTTGCTGTCGTTTGTGGCCAATGAAGTGTCATGCCGAATTAGTGTTTAATCGCGCAGCAAACGCAATGAAAGCCGCTTTGGCTGCCCGCTGCATACAGCCTATCCAGAATATGCTTTAGTGGCGCCCTCTGGCGCCGTCGACACGGAGTGCGGCGGCCGTGAGCGCTTGATGAGCTCACTATTCCTCCTCTAGTTCACGGCCACTCAAGGCAGGACCTACGACGTCATGAAGGAGGTTATTTTTTGCTTGTTTCTTGTAATTCTAAATTGCCTATAACTTTTAAAATAAAGCGAATTTCGAGAAAAGAAAAGTTTCACTAAGTTACATCGTTCAGTGCGCTCAGGTTCCGTGCAAATTAAAAAACAGTAAAAAGTCCTTGCAGGGCCCCTTTAAGGCTTTCTAGGGCTTGAAGCTGCGTTCAAGTGACGGGGTGGTATGGTAAACAATACCTTACTCTAGAGTGGATAAAGGAGCTCGTGATGAATTGAAGGAGTTCCCTTTATTTTACCTCTAGTGCGATATAATATACAGCGCCAGCCTCCAGGTATGTTTGATCGGTTTAATAGTTATTACAGTGCAGTTGTACCAGGAGTTTCTTGTGCATTGCTCGTCAATGAACATCCCGAGGAGACAAATGGAAGCCTTGCGAGGGATGGGCTGCTGTCCGATGATTAGGCAAACGCTAGCTGTCTTTTTCGCCTTCCTTGGCTACGACTCTCGCCGTGTACGACGTCAAACTCGGTTTTTCGGTGCACGTCGACGAAGTGCACGACGACTGTGCATCGAAACCTCCTGCAACTGTCGAATCTGCAGTTCCAAAGCTTGTGATACCCGTAGTCATTTGATAGCCGCCGTCTTGGCCTCAAGAAATTAGGGAATTGGCTGTCCGGCGCTCGTTTCGGGAGAACGTTCACCGAGTATGAGGCGATATTTATCAAAGTGTGTAACGTGGCTGAATCGGACGCTGGGATTGTTGTGCCTCAGTGGTTTAGAGCCACGGCGGATTCAAATGCAGGTGGGAAAGTGGTCACTTCCCTAACAATCCTCCAGCACATACCATGTGTACAGTTTGGGAGTGTTGCTCAAGTGAAGTTGGGTGTTGTGTCATCCTGGAGCCATGTCTGACCCAGGTGTGTATTGATATGGGCCGTGTTCAGCTGTGTCAAATCATATTTGTTAGCGTTCTCCATTAGCCGTTTCCCTCGATCACTGCATGTGTCGCAGTTCCATGCCGCGTGCTTCAAGTTGAAGTCCCCGCTTATTATGACTTGAACTTAAGGGTACTGCTGCTGAAAATGAGGAACAAAGCTGAGGTCGATCGCTGTCTGTCTCTGTTTATTGCGTGTATTTTCCCGCATAATGTAGACTGAGGAGGCGGGGATGGCTCGCTGCTGAGGCGTGAGATCGCGAGGAGCGAGAACCCGAAGGCAAGAGGGGCAACAGGGTTATGCGCCGCGGTCTGTGGTGGAAGGACTCCAGACGGAAGCAAGCCTGTTATCGTGAGTTTGTTTGCGAGGCACATCTCTATGGCGCTTTCTACCACTTGCCGAACTTTCCGCGGGATGCCGTGCTCCAGCTGCAGAAGGCGCTGGTTTAGGTAAACCTGGTATGAAGCAAGTTTGTTCGCCTGACGTAGGGCGTCGCTGCGTCGTGTCAAGCACGGTGGACGCTGTATACCGTTGCTGTGCTGCGGCAGCTGTTGGCATGGCTTGGAGAGCTGTAGTCTGAGTCGCCTGTGATCGATTGGTGACTGCCAATTGTTGACAAGTTCCATGTTTTATTCAGACAACATACATCAGACAGTTGTCTAGGGGGCCGTCGTAAAAGGCAACTAAATGCCTGACGAGGCGTCGACTCCCTCCCCCCGCCCCCCCCCGCACATCACTCAGCGTGGCACACATGAAGGCAGAATAATGAAAAGTTGCGAAACGTAAACAACCATTTGAAAACCATAAGCACAACAGTGCACACGGTGATCTCCGCCACAACGCTAGCGAAGCTGCGCTTGTAACTGCGGTCATCAATGAAGGCGCCTCGAGGTGTTCTGGGACCGGTATAAAAGTTGCGGTCGGTCGCAGTGGCGTTAGGTTGCTGGCGCGGTGTCAGGCGTGGAGGGGCAGTCAGGTTTTGCTTGTGGTCGTGTGGATCGCCGGGTTTGGGCTGTGGTGCGGCCTTCACCTTGGACGATTTTGTTTTCCTCTGTGCTAACTGCCGATTGAGTTCCACTCTTTTCGAACAGTTCTTAGCTGTGGCAAGATGGGGACCGCCACAGTTTCAGCACATCGGCTTGCCATTGGGGTAGGGAGTATCGTTCTAATGTGGTCAAGATGCTCACAAGGGGCATAGCGGTGCATTATGATTTGGACACTGGCCCTTCCAGTGTCACACACTGTAGGATCCTAGCTTTGGATCCTACAGGACGTGCAGCGTAAACGATGGTAGCCCTATTCGATACGCCAGGCTGTTGCCTTCAAAGGGGTCTAATGCGGTACCGCTATCGCCTGGGGGACGAGCGCTGATAATCTTACATTTCCTACAGTGCAGGGTTTGCAGCCCGAGTTTCAGGCGGTCTCTCTGATTTGTCCCTTCCGTATGGCCACATAGGCCTGGAATGGGACCGGTTGTTCTTCGATCGGTAGATGGTCTGTGGTTATCAGGGGGTCGCGCACTTGAGTATCAACAGCGTCCACTGAAATTTGATTGCTTCTGCTAATGTAGCTGGTGAGTAATTGGGGTGAACCATACTACTCATCTATGTTTAGATATACAAAGATGTGTTGGGCAATGGCCCCGTCGATCTTTAGGAAATGTTCGTTCATGATTCGATATGGTTGCTTTGGTTTGAGAATCACAGTATGCTGATACGCGGGACGGTCGAAGGGGGCGCCTGCTTATGGCAATGCTCTTTTTGAGTCGATACGTGAGGAACTGCCGTTTGGGGTCTCGGGGGTCCTGACAAAAGGTGCCCTCGCCCTCATCTTGCAAGAGGAGGTCAAAGCAGCGGCAACCGATGATGGCATTCTCCGGGCGCGCTTGCGCTCATGTTTTGTGATCAAAATACTTTTCACGTTAGAGGAAGATTGATCGACCGAATTCTCTTCATCGTGTTTAGTCTAGTATTGAATATGTTCGAGGTCTGCGAGCGGCGCAAACGGGTTTTTGTGGGGTTGAAGGAGAATCTTCTTTGAGGCGGCGGCAGAAGTGGTGGCCTTACTCGCTGTTTGGCTTAGCAGACCAGACTGTCCGGCCAGCGGTTCTGGTGCCTGCAGGTCCACGTCACTCCGTGATGGGGACATTGAAAAAGTGCTACCTGGTTAGTCATGGAGGTCACGGCGGCGGTCGAGGGCTCCTATATCCGGCGTAAAACGCCGCAATGGAGGGAGCCGAAGGGGCTCCATTGGGCTGTTTCTACTTCTTCTCCTCTTAGCTTTTTCTTCTATTTCGAAGGCTATGGCTTAGGTATAGCCCCTGTATATGTAGGAGGCTGTGCGTAAACAAAAGTTCCGAACGTATTGGTATTCTCTAAAAAAAGCGTCCTCTATTTTTGCGTCAGTTAAGATAAACCCTTATATACGACAGGGTCTGATTTTTCTTGAGAACTATCTCGCACGTTTTGATCAAACTTCTGGTGACGTGACGTCAGTCTTGCTCTCAAGAAGCAACAGTGAACGTAGTACGAGAAAATCGTACGTACCATGCCGTTGTTATTGCAGCGCTTCGCTTTCGCAGCTCTCGTTGGCTGCGAGGCACCAAAATTTTCTGTTTCCCTCAATTTTTTTTATTGCTGTTTTGCACGTTTTTAAGAGCCCCTCGCAGCATGCCGATCTCGGCGCATCTGAAAACAATCTTGAGTTAAACATTTCATAGGAAATACCTCTTCAGACATTTTTGGAAAATTCGACATAAGTATTTTGAGATCTTAAACGTTTGCACTTCAAATTTCTCCTTAACACCGTTTGAACTAAATGCATGCTTATAATATTGGTACTCCTATGTTCTGAGTATAAAGTAATAGTTCGCCTGTAATTGTTTGTAACGTTTCATGTTAGTATAATTAATAATTGTGTCATGTTTTTGCCGCTAATAGGTTGTTTTTCTTACTTTTAGATGGACAAGTTTTGTATATTTATTGGTTTCCTTTTATCGGCGGTGTCGTACCTTATCATCGGTCCTGCTCCGTTTCTGCCCTTCAGACCGTGAGTTATTAAAATATATATACATAACACTATTTATGTGCATTCCCCGGTTCGTAGTTACTTTCATCATCATGATCGTGTTGTTTTTGTGCCTGTGAACAACCAAAGGTCTTAACGCCAGTTGTTATTCCGGTCGTTTGTCGTTGCTTTCGACAATGACTCGCAGAAAATAAATGCATAGTAGGCGAGTATCATTACGCGTGGCAGTTTAGCTTGAAACTGTCATGCTCAGACAGAGATGAAGCAATACGTCTTTTGGAAACGATAATTCTGTATACCAAAGATAGGAAAACACCTTACAATGCACCTTTTCGAGCGACAAGTGCCGTCTGGGAGGAAGGGGGGGGGGGGGGGGGGGGGAATTTCAGACGGCAAGTGAAGCGCCCCCCACCACGCCTCGCGCCCGTCAGAACACAATGGCATCGTGTGGTTGTAACGCTTTTCATTACTTTCTACGCCACATATTCTACTAATGTTCATACAAGAATTGTCAAAAAAATACAAAACACACGCAAAGATAGGTGCTGATCGTATTGATCGTGCGTGATGATGCCCTACTGCAAAAATGTCCACTGTAGTTACGCTTTATTGCACACACACATACACACACACACACGCACACGCACACACACACACACACACGCACACACACCAAGCCAAAGATTCCGCTGGAAGCATCGGAGTTACAACAAATGTTTTCGGCTAAGCGACTTAGCGAGGTTCAAAGAAATGTTGAGCGCCTGCTTCTCCCGGAAAGCATTTGGAAAAGCCAATTGCTGCGATATACGGAGGGAGCTCGGCAAATGACGAGTGTTCGAAATAAGTATGCGGAGCGCAAGATCGTCTGCCTTCTGCGCAGGTGTAGCGGTGACCTTAGAACGCCGAGCTCTGATTCACTCTGATTGAAGGATAGGTCGACCTCAAGGCAGCGAGCATTGAGGTCTACCCACTGTCCTCCAAATCGGAGCCGATAATAGCTTGGCGTTTCGACGTCACCGCAACCCCTGCGCAAAAAGCAGACGACCTTGCGTTCCGCACACGCCTCATTAACAGTATATGCGCTGTGCTACCGAGCATGGTGAAACGTCATGCTCAGTGACAGGCTGCTGTTCTTTTTTTTTAAGTCAGCGTATTTGAACTCTCGTCGTTCGTCGAACCACCTCCGTAGATTGCGGGGGTCGGTTCTCTCGGGTGCCTTGCGGGAAAGTATAAAAGCTGCCCATTTCTTGGAGTGTACAGGGTGTCACAAAAAAAAAATAAACAGGGTTTTTTTCACGGAAAAATATAAACTAGGCATCGCCAAAGGCTCATTCTCCGCTCAAAGGTAACGCTAGAGGTCCCAACCAGATGCCAAGGTTTCAGCCCGATCCGATACCTTAATCAAAAGTTATAGGTGATTTTCTGAAAATTTCACCCTGTACTTCAGGGTAAACCCCCGGTTGCTACCCTGACTGTGTTCCAAATCGCGTCACGCGTGTAACGCTGATTGAGCGACGCTAGACGGGTCTAGGCTTTATAGCGCTCCGAGGCACATAAACCTCTATACTCGGGAGTGACATCGAGCAAACGTTTTGGAACACGGGCCCTCTAGCCTTCGGGAAGTTTCTTTTCGATTTCTTTGTGCAATAATCCTGGCAGGATGAGACCGGCAAGCAGTTTCTTTCGGACGTTCGTTCTCCAGCGCGCGCTCGTTGTCTTCCGCGATGCTTTTGCTGCAGTGGGTGCACGTTCAAGGCTGACGAGACGCCAAGGGATATCGAGGGGAGGAAGCTCGCGCTGGAGGCAGGACAACTGAATGACTGCCCTGCCGTTCTTATCCTGTTAGTCACTGCTTTGTGACTGATTTTGACTCGAGTAGTCAACGTGTCTAAATGTTGGTATGCTCTCATGACCAGTAAACTTCATCTCGAAAGAACAGTAAGACAGCAGCAGCGTTTGGCGATTCTGGATTATATGTTATTATCGCTCGGCCGCCAATGGAATTCCTGCATGGGCCGATGAGTACGCTGAGGAGCGAATCACAAAGGAGTCTAATAGTAATAAGTCACGCCCTAAATTTCTAAAGCTTTAATTAAGTAGACAGGCTGTCATTGTGTTGTCAGTCGCTCTAGGGTTCGTCTTCAGACGACTTCGCAAGTGAATAATTTTGGAATGCGTTATTATTTTTGCATTTAGTACTCTGGCATGGATTTACACCGCCCAAGTTCTCAGGGGCGTTGGAACTTCGGCCATCGAAGTATGCCCGTATGCTGACTCTCTGAGGTATATCATGTAAGGACACATTACTTTTTATCGTAAAACGAAAGCTAGCACAAAACATTTCGAGAAAATAATGAACATTTCATTGTTCTCCCATGTCATTCTAGAGGTGCTGCGGGGTACCCAGACACAACGCAAACCAGTGGATTCGTGGCCAGCATTAGCAGTCAGTTTATGGCAATCACGTAAGGAAATTTCAAAAATATTATGGTGTACGACTCATATAACTACCTTGAAATGAGAACACGAGCAGGAAATAAATGTATCAACAGCCGTCCTAGTTATCGCAAAACTTTTCTTGGTAAGCAATTGGTAGGAAGTCAAAAAAGGACGATAAGTTGTTTGTTTCGGAATTTTTTTGGCAGAATTCTTTTGAAAAAGAAAGGTCACACAGTTTCAGGCAGTCTTAATAAGGTATACCTTTAAAGGCCCATCCACACACGTGCAACCCAGTACGACTGAGTGAGACAAGACCGATATTTAAGCCTCTTGCAACATCTTAGGACCAGATGCGCTGCTGCGAAGCTGGTTCCGAAACATCGCAAGAGGCTTAAAAGCCGGTCTTGTCTCTCTCCGTCTTACTCGGTTGCAAGTGTTTGAACGGCGCTTAAAGGTCGACCTGCAAAATATTTTTCAACCGGGGTGAAAATCTTTCTCGCCACCTTCCCCTTTCCCCCTCTCGTACTACTATCTTGATGGCGGTTCGACTCCTTTTGTTGTTGCACCTTGGGGCGGATAATCCGGAAGCTTACCCCGGCTCATCCATACACCAAGCCGCAGCAACAAAAAGAGTCCCCCAGCATTTATGTAAAGAGTGGGGAGGGAGAAACGGGAAGGGCGGCGAGAAAGTTTCACCCTGGTTCAAAAATATTTTACAGGTGAGCCCTTAAGTATACTTTATTTTATTTTTGAACTATTTCTTCTATCAAGATTTTATTGAACTTGGATGGCCCTGCTAGGTCGCCAACTTGCCAATGCGAAAGG
Source organism: Ixodes scapularis (assembly GCF_016920785.2). Classification (NCBI taxonomy): domain Eukaryota; kingdom Metazoa; phylum Arthropoda; class Arachnida; order Ixodida; family Ixodidae; genus Ixodes; species Ixodes scapularis. The sequence goes on along the minus strand of NW_024609857.1, from coordinate 43,280,233 downwards.
CTACTAAAAAAAAAAAAGAATGAACGACGAAATACGGCAAGCAAGTGTTCCAAAATCCGTCTTCGGCGCATCAAAATGCAAGAAGGAGACGCCAATCAAAGGTCAAGGTAGAGAGCACGCGGTGAACGCGCGATGGCGAGAAGGCAAAACGCTCGCCGTGATTGGTTGAAATCAAGAAGAAACATAAGCACGTGGGCGCGTTTTGGGGGGTAAACAAACGCACGAGGTACAGAAGCAGCAGACGAACTTGTACGACGTATACGTTGGTTACGAAGAAAACCTTGCCGCTTTATTGCTATATAGAAACAAGTGTTCGCAACGGGCTCTCCAGAAAACAAAATATCGTAACTTTGCGTTAAAGGTAGACATTCGCTGAGCTCCCTCCATAGACTGTAGTGATTGGATCTCCCAAGTGTCTTGTGAGAAAGTAGAACAACTGGAGGTTTTCTTCTCTTTTTTTTTTTTATGTGGAGCGCAAGTTGGTTTCCATCTTTTGCAGGGGTTGTGGTGGCGTCAGAACGCCGATCTCCGATTAGCTCTGATTGAACAATAGTGGGTAGACCTCAAGGCAGCCTGCCTTTAGCTCTATCCATTATCCTTTCAATCGGAGCCAATGACAGCTCGGCATTCCGACGTCAGCGCAACCTTTGGAATAGAAGCAGACGAGCTTGCGCTCCACATATATACATACGAGTATATAGTATAGCCACGTTATATCGTGTTTTGAGTGCATCGCAAAGCATTGTACGTGCCGTATATAGCGTCCGAGTATGTATTTCTTAATTTGTGGTTTATCTTCGAGCCTTTAGGTCATGTGAGCAGCGAGACTGCTTCATTGAAAGAGCCTAATTGTGGTTCTTTATGCTTTATTCTCTGCAGAAGTATTGCAATGCCTCCGGTGGCAGGCTATATTGCAGCTAGCTATGGTTACAGAGACAGCACAATGTTCCTGTTTGTTCTCCTATCATTCTGGGTAAGAGATTATCTTCGGCCCACACCTGTACTATACTCCGTTCCACCTTATGTTGTACCGCAGCGAAGGCTGGAAGCGCGAGCTCATAGCGTTAACAGCTGCCCTTACTGCACGAGAGCGTGTGCTACCGAGATCTGCCCCAGAGCAAGGAGCTCGCGCTTATAGCCTTTCTTGCGGTACAACATGAGGTGAAACAGATCCGACAAACGAATAGAGAGGCAAACTGCCGACAGTTTGCCCATCTATTTTGACGCTCCTCTGTGTGGAATAAACTGTATACGCACGTGCCAATGACAAACTACTTAGCGTCGGGGTGCTATGGCGATCTGTAAAGTCATGTCTGTACATGTTCGTGGTAGTTGCTCTCGGTGTTCAATCATACCTGTACACTCTTTATCGCAGTTGACGCCTTTCGGAAAATCGTTCGTTGTACAACGGAGCGATTTGGGAAGTATAGACTAAAGCTGTAGTCTTCCCTGTACTGTGAGGTTTGAACAATACCCTGAAGAATGCAAGCGGGCAAAAGACTACTTAAAATATACGGGATTCAAATCCTCACACTGGCAGCCGCTGTTTTTCTTACGTTGAAGCTTTGGGGCCTTGAAGCTGAATGAAAAGTCGAGGAAGGGACTAAACACACGGCTGAAGAACTGAAGAAGACGGCATGGCTTCTTGAGAAAATCTCTGAATAGGCAAAGCCTCTTATCGAAATGTCGAGTGTTGTTCTGATCATCTCCAATTTTTAGAGCGCAGCTTTAGGCTTGATCCGCGTCGCCGTCGCCGTCGGCGTAACCGCGCGTTGCATTATGGGACATTTCCCATAATTCAACGCGCTTGTGACGTCACGACGGTCACTCGTGAAGGTCACGAAGATGGTCACGGGCTTCACAGTGAAGTATAAAGGGTATTCACTTCGGCTACTTGGTGGTACATTCCAGGATTAAAAGCGCTCAAAAACGAGGACCAGTGGAAGAAGACGAACACACAGCAAAGCTAACTTGCAACTGAGGCTTAATCTGACCTAAACCAAAGAAGAAATATATATACCTTACCAACAACCATCCACATCATGTAAACACATTGTCCAATAATCTGCATATAATCTTTCTAGATTGAGCTAAGAAAGGAGTCTAGATACGCCTCCTCCGAATCGTACAATGCTATCGATGAGGCACTAATCTCGAGTGTTGTTCGCGCCCCATCGATAGCATTGTGCGATTCAGAGGTGGCATATCTACAGTCCTTTGTTAACTCAAGCTAGAAAGATTATATGTGGATTATTGGACAATGTGTTTACATGACGTGGATGGTTGTTGATATGGCATATATGTTTCTCCTTTGATTTAAGTCCGATTAAACCTCAGTTGCAAGTGCGCTCTGCTGTGTGTGTGTCTTCTTTTACTGGTTTGTTTTTTAGCGCTTTCAATCCTGAAGTTCAGTGAAACTCACGTGAAGGTCACGACCCTCACGTGACCTTCACGGGGGTCACTAGGTTACGAGTGACATCACGGTCATTCGTGAAGGTGACGACGAAGGTCACGTAAAGGTCACGACCACGAGGTCCTCACGAGTGACGTCATAAGGGTCACTAGGGTCACAAGTGACGCCACGAGGGAAGAGGGGGGAAAGGAGAGGAGGAGGAGGATTGGAAGAGAAGGAGCGGGGGAGAGGGGGAGGAATTGGAGGGGAGGATTAGAGGGTACAAAGTTGAGGAGGGCAGACCCTCCTCTCCATACCCTCCGCTCCTCCTCCTCTTCCTCAAGCGTTGCGCTCTAATTCAGCATTACAGGGAATTAAAAACGTATTTCATTTTTAGAGCGCAACTCTTAGGCGTCCGTTTCCGGTTTGAGCGGCATCGCCGTCGGCGTAACCGTGCGGTGCATTATGGGTAAATTTCCCCGCTAAATCTAGCGGAAAAATTTCTGCGCTAAATCTAGCGGAAACATTTCCCCGCTAAATCTAGCAGAAAAATTTCCCCGCTAAATATAGCAGAAATATTTCCCCGCTAAATCTAGCGGAAAAATTTCCCTGCTAAATCTAGCGGCAAATTTTCCCCGCTTAATCTAGCGGAAAAGTTTTCCCGTTAAATCTAGCGGAAAAATTGCCCCGATAAATCTAGCGGAAAATGTTCTCCGCTAAATCTAGCGGAAACATGTCTCTGGGGCTCACGTGACCTCCGCAAGGTTACGTGACCCCCCCCCCCTCCCCCCCGGTCTCGAGGTTCTCGGGGGAAGGAGTCACGTGACCCCCAAAGTCACGTGACTCCTCCCCCAGGTCACGTGACCCCCCCCCCCGAGAACACGTGACCCTCAGTACCCTTCCCTCCTCCTCCTCAAGAGCTGCGCTCTAATTCGGCATTAAAGGTAGTTGTAAACGGCCTTTATTTTTTACTAATTTTTTTTTCTAAAGGCACATCTTGGTCTTTACTTCGTACCAGGTCCACGAAGGCCGGAAAGGTTGAAGAGATAACTATATATCACAAGGCATATATCTCAATCTCCGGTTACGATTAATTCCCATCGAGCGAACACGGATAATAAATGATGAAGGGGCTTATTTATATTAGCATAGCCGCGTTCAACTGCGCCAAGTGATTTGTAACAGCACTTAGCACATTTTCACGAGCTCGTGAGGCTAAAAACTCGGCTGTACGTTATTGACAACCCTACTCACTTTCTAGAAAATAAAAAGAGGAGGTGGGTTAAGGAGCATATATGTATTTTACTTAAATGGTAAAAGGTGAGCGCTAGTAAAACGAAGAAATTGTTCTTCACCATGAATATAGGCATTTGCATCTTGTGGAAATCATTAGGATGTATTCTGTTTCATTTTTTTAGAGACTAATAAAAAAAGGACGGCAGGTGGTAACTTGCACATGAGACTCGATGTGCTATGGCGTCATATTTTTGGAACACCCAAAAGACTATTCACACATAAATCGTTCTTCGGCATTCCATTCCTAAAAATGTTGTTTGTTCTGTCTTATATTGCTTTCAACTTCACAAAACCTCTTAGTTTATAGACCATCGTCTGGTCTGTTCCCGGGCCGTCTCGTGCCATGTATGTTCATAATAACGTAATGCAAGACTCCGTTTGTTTTTGTTTGTTTTTTTGTTTTTTTTTAAACCTTCGCACAAATCTTAGTGCAAGAACGTCGGAAATGCATAGTCACGAAGGTCCAAGAAAAACACTGATGCCAAGAGAGCTATAAAGACCAAAAATCCTGTTTTACGCGCAGCCCATCTCTTCAGAAGAGCCTGCGTTCGCAATTATAAGAGAGTTGTAGAATATGGGGCCTCAACGCTTGGGTGCCATAAAGCCCCTCGATGTGTTTGCATTTGTCTTGCAAGTGGCGTCAAATGCGCCAGCGATCAACGACCGTGTCTCGAGCGGCCCTCGGAAGCAAATGGCGGCGCAGCACTGAAATTAGCGGCCCTTGGAAGCGAATGGCGGCGGAGCACCCGCTCGTGGCACGTGTCTCGCGCGTTTCCTTAACAATGGCTGGCGGTACTTGTAAAAATCATCACGGGGCTTTTGGGTGCCCCCAGAAATTGGGGGACCCAAACGCAACAAGGTTGCTGCCGCCGGCGTTCGCAACGCCACGCGGCGAGCTTAAAGGGGCACTGACATATCAAAATCATTTTTTTTTATCATTATACGAAACGATTGAAAACCATGCCCGGACATTACCCTCAAAATTCGAAACTTGGGAATTCAGTATTCGTGAAGTAAAAAAGCAATTTCCAAATGCCGAATTTGAAGTTTCCGCGCGATTCGCGCCAGTGCGGTGACGTCAAATGTTGCGTAGTCCTACGGGTCGACTTTCCTTCGCGCCTCCACTCCGCTCCAAACCAGCCGTTGCCACCGCGACTTGAAGCGAGGGGGTGAGGAGCGAAGAGAAGGGCTCCGGCTTACCGGTAAAAACCGGTTTGGTTTCCTCCGTGTGTGCCGTGCCGCCTGCCTATTGCGGCGAGCAGCCAACGCTTGACGTCTGAAAGGCTGTCCCCGTGGAGTAACAACCGAAACCACTATACACCGACTCCAAACCCAGTTGTTCTGACCGTTTGACAAATTCCTTTTCCAAGTCTGAAAGGTCGTCGGGCACCTAAAGAAGACCACTTCATCCGATTCCCCGACTCACCTATCATCCTCTGCTATGAGCGTCGAGCGCCGCCATGTTTTCCCGAGAGAGGACACAAAGTCAGAAGGCGAAGTCACACGGACTCCGATTTTTGGTATTTAGAAAAGAAGGGCCGTAGTGCGTTCGCAATTGCGTTAAGAAAATATGCTCTACGATTGCAGTTATTTAATGTTATAAGGGGTATTCACTGCGCGCCATATTTGTGGGTGCTGTCTAGAGCGCATGCTCAGAACGATCCCCCATTAATAGGCTGCTAAGACCGGCCATTTTGGTGGTGTGGAGTGCACGTTGCAAAAGAACCCTGGAAGCTAGCCATCAGCACGCGCTCAGCAGTCGCGCACACAGCTATGGCCGCCAGTGAATACTTCCTATAGAAATGTTGCCTACAAAGCTTTTAAATTTCATGATTTTTGAGGTCACAAATCAAAAGAAGCGAGAAGGTGAGGAACAGGAGAGAAAGGCGGCAAAAATAAAAAGGCGCGCGCGCCTTTTTATTTTTGGAAAACTTTTTTTCCCCGATGAGGCGTTTTTTTTTTTTTTTTTTGCGTGTCCAAGACTACAGCTTGCATTGTTTAGACTATAAAAAATAGGACCTTTGGGGTGTCAGCGCCCCTTTAGGTCTCCCGCCGCCAATCGAAGCGTAGTAATCAAAAAAGAAAAACGTTAAAAGAGTAAAACATGTGCGTTTTGCAAGTGCTGTTTGTTTACAAATATTAGTTAAGGCAAAACTATATGAACCCGGCTAAAACAAAAGTCAATCTAAAATCAGTATAAATATTGTAAGCCGTTTTCAGCCAAAACAGTCCTATCCGTGTCGTTCTAATTTGGCGCTTGCTCTCAGATCGATTTTTGCATTCGTGTGCAGCGGTCAGCGTCTGTCGCCGAAGATTTAGGCATTCAACTATGTCGAAACTGATGCGAACGCGAGCGAGCGTAGTCTGCGAGCAGCTTCTTTATTTAGATCAGAGCTGGAGCGACTTGGATGCCTTGGAAGACTTCTTTTTTTTTAAGCTACATGTAACGTGTCACGAACGAAATCCGCTCGGAGTAGCGAAACGTTGCCATGTCGACGGTTCTTTTCGGGCGTAGGAACGGCCAAGATCAGAAGACATTTGAGCGGTATTAGCCCACACGTATGAAGAAGAGAGAAGAGACAGAAAAGAGCGCTACCCACAACTGTATTTACGAAGATGAAGAAAAGGAAGAACATCGTCAAGATCCCCGTGAAGATGACAAAAGAAAGAAGAGGAAGCATAAATATAAAACAGGAATATATTTCTGCTTCCTCTTCTTTCTTTTGGTGGAAGACGAAGTTTGCTAGATATCTGTCGTGTTTTCTGAACGCTCCTAAACGAAAACGATATTTACGATCGCCCCGGAAGGCCTGCACCCCCGGAACACCTTCATCACGAGTCCTAAGGTGACATGGAACACGGAAGACCTCCGGATTTACTCCGACCACCAATTTTGAACCCAACGAACCCATATTTGGGAGGACCGGAACCAACGCCTATGGACGCTGACCTAAGCCTGACGGGGAATGGTGGCGCGACAGGGAACTCTCAAGGAACAAGCGATAAGCAGATGGTGATGGTAAAACTGGACTGCGGTCTTCTAGAGGAATTGGGAATTTCCGAAGAGAATGTCGGAAAACTACTGTCTGAGCTTCTACGCGGCTACATAAGAGGAACACGAACCCAGGAACAGACGGCAAGCCAACGGACATGCGACGCCTCAAGAAACGATGAAGTAAGCGCTCAATACGCTCGCGATTTTCCTTCACTAGCCACGCGTCAAGAACAGCAAAAGCTGGAAATTCCGCTTTTTGCCAGGGGAAGTGACGAGCCCGATAGCATGAAGTTCCCCTTATTAGGAGAACATTCCAGGGCAGAAGATCGACAAGCAGTCGCGGGCAAGCGCCGGTGTGTGAGCCCGCTGGCGTCCACTACAGCAGAGAAGACAAATGCGGAAAAACAACACGAAGATCACCTGCCAACACAGACAATAGTTCTGAAGCCGATCTGTAGAGAAAATGTCAAAGACTTCACTACTCGAAATATACAGAAGGCAGTAAAAGAGGCAGGAATCGCCAGCCCGAACGACTACAAGATCCAAATACAACCAAAAACCAACACCATCGCACTGACGACTCGGAATGGACTAATAACGGACAAGCTTCTCCAAATTACTGAAGTAAAAAAAGGCGACAATTCATATGCCTTGCGCCCATACAAGGCCATGGGGAACAATCACATACGTGGAGTTATATACTTACATGGTGACAACAATGATGAGACCCCCGAAACCCTCAAGCAAGACATGGATTGTAGAACAAACAAGATCGTCTACGCTCGTCTCATGGGAAAAAATAGCAACACAGTGGTCATAACATTTGAAGGAACAACACTCCCAAGAAAAGTTATATTCTGCAGGGAGGTTTACGATGTGAAACCATACCTCCCGAGACCAATAGTGTGCTTCCACTGCCACGGTCTCGGCCACATGACCGATGTCTGTCCTAATAGGGAGCGCCGCTGCGGTAAGTGTGGACACGCACATGAAGACATGGAGGAATGCGAACGAGAACCGCAGTGTAGAAACTGCGGCGGACCCCATGTGGCACTCAGCAATGAATGCCCCAAGAGACAGATCTCCAAGAACAAGACCAATCAGCGGCAGCGATCGCAACAAGGAAGGGCGAGCTACGCGGCGGCGGCCAAGCTAGTACCGATCCCACCAATAAACCAAACCGACATAACAGGAAGTCTTCCGGAAGTCTTCCGGTTCAACGCGAATCATATGAAAAATTCGGCAAAAAAAGATGACCACGAAGAAACGATCCCGAAATGGATTCCATCTGATTGGATTCGACGCACAACGAAAGGAATGACAGAACAGCCCAAAAAGCAGGAAGACCTGGAGTCCAGAGCAACTAAACTCGAAACAAAGGTAGCCAAGATGAGCACGGAGATGACAATGGGCTTTGAGGCAGTTTTCAGAGCTATTGCAGATCTCAAGAAAGACATTGCCACCCTCAAGCACGGTAAATAAAGGTAAAAGACCCGGACCGGCAAACACGGCAACGACCCGAATCGTTCAATTGAACTGCAACACGTTCTCGGCAAGAATGGCGGAGATGAGGCTCCGTTTAGATAGAGAGGAGCCACCTGACATCCTGCTCCTACAGAAAACAAAAACGCCCAGTATGACACTACCCGGGTTTGAATTCTATGTGACACCTACAATAAAGTCAAATCCCAGCTACAGCGAGAAAAACCCCGTAGAGAAAAAAGGATGGGCTGCCATCGGCGTACGAAGACACATACCACATGCTTACCTCGACACCTCCCAACTCTGTTCGGACGAACGGGAAGTGACTGCAGTCAGACTGAAGAGGGGTAATATGAAGCTCGTTGTAGTCTCGGTCTACATCCGACCAAGAGCTACCCCAAACGACGGAGAAACTGCGGAGTGGATCCGTAAGATATCAGAGTTAGCGGAAGGAGACCCGACGATCATCGGAGGAGACTTCAATGCGCAACACCGCGAATGGGGATACGAAATTAACGCCAAGGGAGGCAGGGACATCTTAGAAGCCATGCAAACAAACAACCTCGAGCTCTGCAACGAACCGGGCGTTAAAACAAGGCTGGCTAAACAAAGAAACCACAAAGACACCACACCAGACCTAACTTGGGCCACAGCAAACCTTGATCTTCAGTGGACTCCACGGAGAGACACACACGGCAGCGACCACTACCCTATTGAGATAAAAATCAAGCATACAGGAGGAAATAATGGCAAGGAATCAAGAACATTCATAAAATGGGACAAATTTCGTGAGATACTCGAAGAGAGCCTCAAGCTGAATGAGGACATAGAAAATGTCATTCGCGAAGCTATGAAGAATGCCAAGACACAAGTATTAGTCAAAAAAGGAGACCCCACACCAGACACGCACCTCCTCAACCTATGGGCTAGCAGACTACAAGCCCTTAAAAGGTTCCGGAAAAAGAAGACAACAAAACTGAAAATTAAATTTAACATGGCAACTGCCAAGGCAACAAAATACTCCAAGGAACTAAGCAGACAGAAGTGGAGAAACCACTGCGGATCCTTCAACGCACGCTCTGGACTTAGAAAAGCTTGGCGTACATACAAGGGAATGGACAAAAGAAAGAGAAAGACTAGAAACGCTGCACAAAACCTCGCGCTGCGAATCAACATCACGGAGAAAGAGCTAGCTGCGAAAGCGGGACAACTCTTTTTCCCGCAGACTGCGATCTGCAACCGAAGAGATCAGAAACACAAGAAATGCTGGTCTGCGAAACCGCCCCAAGAACCGGGAATGGATGAACCCTTTAAAGGTGCTGTGCAACGATATTCAATTGGAATGTTTTTCTCTCTACACGAGCTTACTGGCACACCTGGGACTCAAGGATACTCACACGCAACGTCATTGGCCAAGAAACTCCTTTGTTGCGGTGTAATTTCAAGGACAAAAACGATAATTTTCATTCAATCTCTCCTTTGCAAAATTTGATGACGTAACTCGGGGATCGCAGTACACCCAAGTGACGATATTTGAATGCGGTTCATAGATTGGACCCGAGCATTGCGTGGGCACTCGACTTGGGCTCGTGACAATTGCTAGCTCGAGAAGCATTCGGGTTGTGACCCGTGTCCAATCGCTGCAACGACGACAACAGCCGAGCCATAACAATGTCTGGAACTCAGCGCGTGTCCTGCGCTTTGCCAACCCCAGCGCGTGGCTATGATCAACACTGGCGGCATATAATCGGCTCCAGATCACGTGGCCGCTTGTTCTGGCTGCGAGTTGAGGGGGTGAACGCTGCTCGTTTTTCTTAATTTTTTTCTGGGACTTCTATTGCGTGGGGTGAAAAACGAACGCGTGTTTCATAGGTCATTAACTTTAGAAATCCGTTTTAAGCGGTATTTGTGCACAGTACAAAAATTGTTGCACAGCTCCTTTAACATGGGGGAACTGCTCGAAACAATTCACACTGCCAAACAAGAGAGCGCCCCCGGCCCTGACGGGATTACATACACTGCTCTCAGAAACCTTTCAACAGAGGCCAAAGAGAAGCTACTCGATAAGTACAACGACATTTGGGCTAAAGGCAAGATACCAGATTCGTGGAAGGTCTCCTGGGTAACCCCGATACCCAAACCTGGGAAAACCCAGGACAAGATCGAGAACTTTAGACCGGTGTCGCTGACATCAAACGTCTGTAAAATCTTCGAGAAGATGATAGCGCGGCGGATACAGTGGTACCTGGAGACCTACGATAGATTAGATCCAAGACAAACCGGGTTCAGGGAATACATGGGGACTCAGGACAGCATAAAGCTCCTATATGAGGATGTAATGGCAGACAAGGACCGCGAAGACCCAAGGCTTGTAGTTGCACTCGACATAAAAAAAGCCTTCGACTCCGTGCCACATTGGGCGGTCAAGGACGGGGCGGCAAGATGCGGGTTAGGAGGGAGAACGCTAAAATTCATCGACGATTTCCTCGACAAGAGAAGATTCAAAGTAAAAATCGGGAACACGATGGGCCCTGAGGCCCCTAACAACAGGGGAGTACCACAAGGAGCAGTTATATCACCCACACTTTTTAATATGGTGATGGCTGACCTACCCACACGACTCAGACGTATTCAAGAACTTGGATTCACAATTTATGCTGACGATGTCACGCTATGGACCAAAGGAGGCTCCCTGGGCGAACAGGAGCAAATAATGCAAAGAGGCATCGACGAGGTTACGAACTACCTAGAAGAAGTGGGGATGGAACCATCCCCAGAAAAGACGCAATACATGGTTGTCGCAAGACCAAGGGATCACAGGAAGGGCATCGCTCACCTAGTGCAACTTCAGCTGAAAGGACAGACCATAGACAGGCAACCAAGTATTAAGATCCTCGGAGTCACTTTTGAAGAGACGACACGAAGCACTAAATGGCTACCCGAGCTAGAAAAGACATGGAACCAGACACTTAAACTCATCCGAAAGACAACCGGCAAATCATGGGGGGCCGATGAAAAGTCTATCAGAATCATGGCCGAAGCACTCCTCACCTCTAAAGCACTGTACAGTTGCAATTGGATGAACCTAAACAGGACCCAGTGGAAAAAGATTGAAAGATTAAACCCCCAGGCCATAAGAATAGTTACAGGACTCCCAAAATATACACCCCTCGAAGACCTCCGGAAATACGCGGGGATGAACACAACAGAAGAATAGGCGGAGGCGCAAAAGATCGCACACTTCCAACGCCTAGAGAGAACCGCACACGGCCGGCGTCTTCTTTAGATTTTGGGCTATGCAGCAGAAGGAAGGTACCCACTAGAGGACGCCCTGCCACCTTGGAAAGACATTGAAATAACGGACCACAAACCGATACCCAAGAAAGGGATGGGAAGAAGAGCCTTCGCAGCTAAGAAACACAACAAGTGGCTGGAACAACGTACAGAAGAAGAAAGAAAGGGAGAAATAAGATACACGGATGCCGCGAAGAACACCGCGGCTGTTTCTATAGCATGGACAGATGAAACGGGGAACAAAATTGAAACAGCAAAACTCTCAGAACAGACGTCCGTCAGAGAGGCCGAACTCAAAGCTATACTGGCAGCTGCTGAAGACATTAAAGGAACTCTCCAGCCGGGCTACACGGCCCGAATATTCACAGACTCGCAGCAGGCGCTTAAAGCGTGCAGAAACAGCAGAACAAGAAACAGGACAGTTAAAACCATCAAAATAATCGCAAAGGAGCTAAAAAAACAAGGCTCTACACTGATAATTGAATGGCTACCCGGGCACACTGGCATCCTGGGCAACGAGAGGGCACACCAGGCCGCCGCGGAGGCAGCTAGCAGCACCAGCTCTGCAACTGGCCTAACCTCTCGGGAAGAAGCAACCGAGGAAACTCCCATTGACCCAGAGGAAAGAGCCGAATTGGCAAAGGAAGAACGCAAACTCTACCTGCAAGGCCTTCTATTGACAGTAGAAGACCCAATCCCGCAAGGGTACACGAGGTGGGAGAATGTACGATTACGAAGAATCAGGACCGGTACAGCCTTAACATCGGCAAGAAAAGCAACATTTACAAAAAAGGAAGAAGGAAATGAAGACATCGACCCTGTGTGCAAGAAATGCATCGCAGGAGGGTTGCTGACAACAACACACATGCTATGGGTCTGTAAGAGTCTAGAGAAATTCAGACAAGACGCATGGGCCTCGCTAACGAGTGAGGCGAAACCAAGGAATTTAGAAGCCTGGACCCACCCAAAAGGACAGGCACAACACAGAAAGCAAATCCTGGATTCACTGATACGTTTTATCAGGACATCCGGGGTCCATCAATTCATCTAGCCTAATCATCATCATAATCCCCTCTCCCTACAACCCTCTCAACCCCCTCCCTCCTGCCTCAGGTTCACCAGACCATAGGCAGGCGAACCTTTCTCATCAATAAAGACAAGATTTCAATCAATCAATCTTCTTTCTTTTGTCATCTTTATTGGGATCTTGACGATGTTCTTCATTTTCTTCATCTTTGTAAATACAGTTGTGAGTAGCGCTCTTTTCCGTCTCTTCTTTCTTCTTCATACGTGTGTGCTAATACCGCTCAAATGTCTAACTACCAACTAGCCCAGTTATCAACCCTTTTAAAGATGAGAAGACAAGTTTACCGCCCTGTTTTTAGAGCGCAGCGCGCCCGTTTCCGGCTTGAGAGGTGTCGCCGTTGCCGTGGGCGTCGGCATCGGCGTAACCGCACGGTGCATTATGGGACGCGTGATGTCACGGGTGACGTCACTGACGGCATCATCAGTGACGTCATTGTGATGACTTCATCACGATTACGTCATCTTTATCGTCATCAGTCACGTCATGATGATGACGTCATCACAATAACATCATCGTCATCATTACGATGACGTCATCATGACGACGATGTCGCTAATGACTTCATCGTCATCGTCACGTGTGACGTCATCATTAACGATGGCGATGACGTCATCACGATGACGTCAGGTGACCCTCATGAGGTCACGTGACCCCGGTGACGTCACGTGACGTCACGTGACGAGACGTGAGGAGGAGGGAGGAGGGTTATACGCACCCCTCAAGACCCTTCCCTCCTCCTCCTCAAGAACTGCGCTCTAATTCAGTGTTACAGTTGGTTGTAAGCGACTTTAATTTTTTGGTGTGTGTATGTGTGTGTGTGTGTTTGTGTGCGTGTGTGTGTGTACCGCCACGCACAGACACAGCGGCCATGACAGATTTGCTCCAAAGCGAGTGGAAAGGGCGCCGTTATGTTCGCCGACGCCACGCGGCCCCAAGCAGAGGTGATAGGGGCCCGCGGTGTATGTCGAATTTTGCGTTAGGGGCGAGTGCCAACCCAAACCCCAAAATGCAGTTTGGGTTCGGCGCGTGCGCAATGGTGAGCCCCTATGTCTTTGGGGCCCCCTATTCTAAGACTCTCGATTATTTCACATTTTTATCGCTCGTGGCTAGTATTTCGAATACTGGTCTATAACGAGTTGCATTTTTGATGTATACACACTGTTGTAGGCGTTACCGAAAAAAAGTTCACAATATGTTATTCGTTACTTGCAAATGAAAGGAACGCGTAATCGACCTATGTTATAGTAAAATAAAATGAACGGATTACCATTACCGTTACCGATCAAAACTAACGCGCGTTACGTTTGCGTCACTGTTTTATCCGTGAAATAAAACGTTTTACTGATATAACATTATAGAAGATGTAACGAGTAGCGTAACTACGTCACCCATTGCTCAAAAAGAGTAACGTAAGTACGTCCTCCGTTACCGTTTTGAAAATGTAGCGAGTGCGTTACCACTTTGCATAAGAAGTAACGTTACAGCAACGCGTTACCGCCACTACTGTGTTTACACCCATTGGACTTCTCTGATGTGAAAGCACATTTAAGTCATCGAGCATGTGTTCATTTGTTTGTTTGCTTTTATTGTTTTTACCAACCTCAGGTAAAAACAAAAACAAACAAATCTTGTCTCGCAAAGTTGCTATTCCTTCTCTTGCCGTAAATTTATTGAACGTTTTGACATAAAAGTGATCGCAAATCACCGAACTTATTTTTATCTTTTCAGACACTGGTTACTGGCTATGTTTGGCTGAAATACGAGTGCCCCATATTTAATCGAGATCGTACGTCATACGTTCCGCTGCCTCAAGACAGTCCCCGACATTGCGTCGTGACTCCAAGCTGACCTTGCGCATTCCCAGAGCAAGAAAAGGTCTAAAACAGGTCGTCACCCATCGAGTAATATTCGCCTCAACATCGACTCATACAGGCAAATAGTGCGGGCCATTATCTCCTCAGCTTACTGCGGATGTACCATAAACACACAATAACTTTCTACACCCTTAAGGTTGCAAAACGGGTTTTCTTGGGACCTGCACCCGCAGCTGCACCCTTGGGCACCTTTATTTGGAGTAATAGACCGTTATTTATACTAGATGGGACGCTGTTGCATGAAACACCTTTTATTTTGCAAGGGCGCAAAAAGGGTATGGAGAAGGGCGCTCTGGTCGCTGCGGGTTGACAGTTTTAGCGGAGGTCGTTTTAGCCTATTGATTGAAGCACCTATTCCTGTACCAATAATTTTCACTTGAAACTGCATTCCTCAAACTGCGAGATATTCAGCTAATATAACTTGAACAAACCAACATACTCGTTACCTTCGTAATTGCGAGTGAGCATATTTCAATTGTCGAGTATACATAAGGCGGCGGAGGGGTTAACGAGATTGTTGTTGCGGTTACGTGTGTGCATCATTGTCCTTGTATTTGGGGTTTCTGTGCATGTAACAGCAGATGTGGTGCGTGCAGCTTGTACACTTGTTGAGCGTAAACAAAAAATCTCTAGGATGTTGCCAGGATTATCGGCACCCTATTTTTAGGATGTTTGCCAGCAGAATAAAGGTGTTCGTGTACACTTGTTGAGCGTAAACATACTGTCCCAGCTCTAACACCCCTTGGGGTGTTAGAGCTGGGACAAGCTGGTTTACACTGCCAGGGGTGTAAACAATTCAGTGTGTATTTCAGCCTTCGTGTGCTTCCAGTGTTCGTACGGGGACCCTTTTGTACGTAACAGTGTCCGTCCAACTTTTGCAAACATTGCTGCGCTGTAATGTATTTACATGTGAAATACTCTGGTTTCTTAAAACAATGACGGATTAAAATCTGCAAATAAAAAAACGACATCTTTTGCTATGACTATTTTTTTTATACCTTGTAACACGGAAGACCACATGGTTTTTATGGGGTTGAGAAAATGGAGTTATAACGATGATATTGATCAACACGACCAGCAAAGGCTCACGTTTGCAAAAGGAAGTGTAAAACAAAAGCCTGTCTTTTTCGTACTTCACAACGAATACATTGCGCTGTGGGACAAAGTTGGACCGAGTAAATGATTAGTAAAACAATAGAAAACCTGTACCGGAACTAACTGACAATGTGACAGAACGTGCTCATGTGCATACGTCAAAGCTTGTGAAGTTCGAGGCCCGACGAACTATATTTTCACGATTAAAAAAGCAGATGGATTAAAATTATAAATAAACGTTTAATGGGGCGAATGTGTGCCTGAAACGGAAACAAAAGGTGTACTTTACTTAGGGTTCCGCGTTTTCGGTTTCTATTTTTTCAAAATTCGGCGTACTTTTTTCTGTTTTTATTTTAAAATTCAATTTTCGGTTTTTTTTGGTGTATATTTATGCTCACAAAAGTTTATTGGCTTTTTTTATGAATATAAAATAAACACCAAAGGACACCGGATCAGATTATCATTGTAGCTCTGATATTTGTAATCACTCGGAGAATAACGGCACAGATACATTCAGAAAGCAATGGACACTTTATTTGGCAAATGTGTGCAACTGTAAAAGAAACAAGAAAAAAAAACACAGAAGTACAAACAAGTCAGATATGAAGCCTCTACCCTAAATCATGGAACTTCACTTTCTCTATATCAGGATTACCGTGATGTTAACATAGTACACACACTCATGTACTTTCCCAGGTTCTCCTCGTTGATCCGCATTCTTTTTTTGTTTAGTTAATATGACACTGAGCTTCGATAATGCCTTCTCAACGCCAACACTGGACACTGGCAGGCTGAGGAGATGAAGTGCTGCCTGAGCCAAAATCGGCCAATCAACCAATTGTGACCATCAAAAAAGACACGGTGCGACGCTTTGATGCACAACACAACATGCAGAGCTTGCATCAAGTCAGTCTTCCCTACAACGAGTTTGAAAACACGCTCCTACATGGGCAGTCATGGGATTTCCCGTTCCGATCGATGATGCGCACATTAAACCTAAACGTCGTGATGGCAACCGGGTATCCCATACATTCGGACACGTTTCGATAGACATTCTCGTTACACTTTTCCTCACGGCTCTGCAATACGACTGGAAGGTCAAAGTGACTTTTTCGGGTTAAAAATGAATTTTAGAAAATGTGTTCAAAGCACTTTTATCGGTTTTATCGGTTTAAATCAAAAATGCCGAACCTAAAACCTTACCTTTTTCGGTTAAAACCGAAGTTCCGAAAATGAAATCGGCGTACTTTTATCGGTTTTTATCGGTTTAAACTGAAAAATCGTTCGATGATACCACAGGAACTTTCTAAAGAAGCAACAAAAGCAAAATGAAAGGTCACGCTGTCGTGGTTCGAACCCTCGTGCTCGGCCTGGCGGCCGCGTGCGCTGCCAACCCTGCCTCTCACACGGCAATATGATCAAATGGCGACAAAGCTCTGACACGTTTTCGGGTGAAACATTTCCCGGAATATATGATCCCAGCAGCGCTAATATTTGTTTAACTTCCTAACTTAATATTTTTTAGCGGTCTAATTTTAGAGTATATTTTAAAACAAATACTGTAACACTTTACTTCGAGCTCTGCGTATTGGTAAAATACTTTTCGCGTTTTGGTTGTTTTTATTTTGTTTTCTATTTTTAAAGCATAAAACGTACCACGTAACGCCCCTGGACAAAGGTATGCACACGCTGTTTCTAATTCTTCAATATGCCGAACCATCTCGCCCAAGCCTTAATCCTACTGCGATACCTTTCTTGTATATGGGGCACATTTACATGTTCGCCGCGTGTAAATCGGGTCGTCATCTGCATCAATGCAATCGCTGTGCCGAGAGTCAAGGCCAGGCAGTGCGCTTGCGCAATCAGGGGGGGTTCCTACCCCACTGAGGTCAAGAATCTTTGTCAACTACCCATGTCGGAGGGACATGCCAAGAGGGTCACTAAGATTCTGCGGTCGGAAGCCTGGAGGCAGGTGAGGCTCCTTCAAGAGGCTCCGAAGGCATGATGCTGCAACGTCGCGAAGGATGAAAGAACGGCAAAGTTGCTTCTGGACAAGTGTTTAGGTGAGGCGTCACAGAGCACGGAAGGTTCGTGAAAACGCGTCAGAACTAATCTGGCAAGAAAAAAGGACGCTTGGAGGAAAGGCCACAGCGACGATTACTTTCCCCCTTCCCCCCTCCCCCATCTGATGTTGATTCTTTTTCTGCTATAAGTGTGATGGTGAAAAAAACATTATGTGTATGTCCATGCTGTCCTCTTTCGCTGCTCTGGGGAGGCAGAGGCTCGTCAAGCAACAACCGAGTTGCTTTTTTCTCTGTCTCCCCTCTCCAAACGGAGAGAAGTAAAGAGTTTGAGTTTGAGCTTTATGTCGCGGTGCTGGATGACGTCGATCCACCGCCACCGAACAAAGTTCTGAATGTGCTTCAAAAGGGACCCAAGTTTGCCAACGATGTTGTGCTCAAACCTCCAGAATTGTTATCTCTGGCTAGGAGTGAAGCAACTAAAGGAGAAGAAGGTGACAGAGAAATATGCATTTTGGAGGGAGTGGAGTCATTGCCCCCAGAGGTCAGAAAAATGAAAATCGAGGCATAGCACTAATAATGTGGTCTCGTTCTGCTTGGAACGACGTTTTAAGTTACTGTAAAACCCTTTATTTTTGCGACCCCTATTTCTTGCGAATTGATCAAAGAGGACATAATCGCGGCCACTAAATTTCACGAATTTCACGCGTGCGTTGAAACTTTCAAGGACCGAAATTTTCACGTGTCCTTAAATTTCGCGTCTCAATTCTCAAAATTCGTGAAAATTAAGGGCTCGTGAACATTAAAAATTTTACAGTAGTTGTTTCTAATAATGAGGGTTGTATTGCTTTAGTTACGGAAGATATGCTTTGGAAGAAGGCGGAGGAAGTGATTAGAAAGAGCTTTGAGGTGGTCGACAAGTTGTCTTTGAACAAAATCAAACAACGGGCGATCCAATTGTGCGATGGGATGGGTCTAGATAGACTTAAGACTCTGGTAAAAGAAAAAAGGTTTGCACCTTAACGTTTTCTTCCTTTTTATGTCACACAAGGAGTTCATGCCATTTCGGGCGATTGTTTCTCAAAAGGTCATGGCAGATTCACATGGCATTCTTTCTTGAACGACACCTGAAAATTTTAAGTGGCACGATCCGTTCAGAGTGGATAGTTCGGAATGTGTTGTAGAATGGTTTAAAGAAAGCAAATTAGGTTTCTGTCACGCGGTGTCCTTCGATGTTGAAGATCTGTACTATTCGCTACCACACGAAGGGACTTTAGGCGCTGTTAAGGAAGCCGTTGAATTGCACAAGAGTGTCGCCTTTAAAAACACCTGCGGAATTAGCGTCGAGAGCTTTCTTGAAGTACTGTGTTTTTATTTGGGGTCCACTTTCATTCTTTTTAAGCAAGAAGAGCTTTAACAGAGGGAAGGAGTGTGCATCAGCTCGAGTGTTGCGCCTGTCCTGAGTGACATTTACCTGGCGCGCTGTGATCGAGAGGTAAAGAGGGGTCTTGAACGAGTAGTAACAAGTGTCTTTCGTTACGTCGATGATTACCTGGTGGTGTTTCGACGTAGTTCTGACAGGCAGGGAGGCCATGTCATAAAAAAAACCTTAGAGGTATTCAGGTCAGGCTCAGGGGAGTTAAACTTTACAAAAGAAAAACCGATAAGTGGGAGCCCACAGTTCCTAAATTTAAAGCTTACTTCTACAGACGACCTTTTGGGTTGGTCTTACCGTCGCAGGAGTAAGAGAGGAGTGCTGCCATTCGATTCTAGTCATTCCAAGGTAGTGAAGAAAGGCATCACCGTAACCTGCCTGAAATCGGCCTTAGTTAAATCATGTCCGCAAAGGATGAGGTGTAGCTTTTCAATCCAATTATAAAGTCTAACTAAAGGGGGCGGGGGGGAGGGGTTATTGCACGGCCTTCTCCTGGAAGTGGCAGAGAGTCTCATTAGAGCACTAAAAAATCCGGACAAGTGTGGTAGTAAAAAACCTGATGTAAGACCAGTGGTTGTAGTACATGCACAAGGTGACTCATAGGCTGAAGAAAGTGGCGCAAAGACATATCGTCCCTGTGGTGTTTTCAGCCCCATCGAAGTTGGGAAGGTTATGTGCGAGAGTACGTGCTAAACAGAGGAGTCAAGCATGGACAAAGAAACACAGAAAACAGTTTATACACTGTAGGGAGCTTGTCTTTTATCAGGTACCCCTGTCATGTAATAGCGTGTACTGTACATCGGCCAGACAGGCCGATGTATAAATGATAGGCTAAGAGAGCACGCGCTCTCGATGAGATCATCGCCCTCGGGCAATCTCATTATTCATTGTGACTGATGTGGGTGTGAACCGATGTTAGAAAACCCAATTATTCGGGGGGGGGGGGGGGGGGGTAGAGTTTATCAGTTGTCAGACGACCTTGTTCATAATTATATAGTGGCCAGCCTTGAGGGTTTCGCAGCTGCCATTTAGAACAAAAAAGTTTAAGATAAAAAGCAAGAGAAGCATGTTAATATATTTAATTAATTATATTTATATAGACGTGGTGCATGCGAAAGTACATAATGTTACATAAAAGAGGTCCTCGTATATCATAAACTTTATATATTAATCTAGAGGGAAAGGGCCCATGAATTTCTTCGACTATACTGCAGGTAACGCATTGAAATTCAGAAAGGAGCGAAAAAACATAACTTGGAAGGTCTTTATGTAGTATTTCTCTAACGTTATTTTGCAGGAAGACACCGGCGTCGCGCACTTTATAAAAAGAAACCAATTTTACGAGCACTCGAACGATCTCATCTCGATGTGGCAAAACGAGCACGCCTAATTTCTCGTTTGCTTTCCTTGTCTGATTTTCATTCACTCTCTTTTTCGTTCTTCCTCTCGGGGCATGAGATCTTGGAGTATACAGTCTGCTGCGTATTGCTTCTCTCTCTGCTCCCCTATCATGCATACAATTTCTACGTTGATAGGGTTGTATATTTTTAGCCACATTCTGCCTTCAAAGTTGTACGACATTTTGTTTGACTTCTGTACAGGGGGTAACGCGGGAATGCAATATTTTTGCTTTCACGTTATGAGTTCAGCAAGTCCCAGATATATACTCAGAACCATACTTGGTCTGCACCAAACGAAATATTTGCCACCCTTGGTTGCTAACCGGCACAGAAAGAATACATATCTGCCGTGTCCCGACTGAATTTCGTAAACAAAAAGCACATTTCGAGTTTTCACAGAAGCAACATTATTTGTGGTGCTGAATGGCACGATCGACGCCGCAAATTTTATACAAAAAGTGGTGGCTTATTGAAGCCGAAATATTTTCTCAAATAAAATGTGCCTTGATATGCGTGTTTCCTCTTCTTTGTCAAAGAGGGTGCACACTATCAAAGTAATTTACTACCCACCAGAGTTATAAATAGAAAAAAGTTCTATTAATAGGAAGCGCAAGGGCATGTTCACAGCAGCGGTGCCACCACCAAAACCCCAAATTCGCCTCACACTTATATTGCAAACTAAATGCACTTTACTACAGGTATTTACTACAGGCGACCGAAATAAAGAAAGTGTGCTTCAGATGACCGAAGAACCGACATAAAAAGACTTCTGAATTCAAATCGTGAACATGGTGCAGCCGCACTCTGCATTCGTTTTTTTTTTTTTTTCACCACTGAATACGTCATTAATCGGAATGTTACGTGCGCAGCTTTTTCAGCCCCAAGTAGTTATCACCTTCAACTGCAGTGACGTTAACACGAAGTAACATGTTGTGGTTTCCACGTTCCGCTCGCTACCACAGCTGGGACTCATAACGCTTAAGATGCCAGTGAATATATCAGATTATGTAGGGCTCGTGATTGTCCAGAATCTGGGTTTCGGAACACGCCCAGCCCACATCGGAAAATGGCGTTCCGTTATTTTCGTGCAGGTAGTCCCAGATGAATGGCTGACCTTTCTCCACTATGGCTCTTCTAACAACGCAGCAGCAATGTTAGCTGCTATCGCAAAGCTCGCTGTTAGGATTCACGCAACGGACGCTTTTGCTATGTTTTTGTCAGCACAAGGAACTTAAGCAACAGCGTTCCTCGGAAACTAGCGGCAGCATAATGTATCGTTTGTTCTGCGAAACATGAAGGATATGAGATAGAAATCTTTCGTCCTAACCGAGGGTCATATGCGTCATTTACAAGAGAAGACGCCAGGGACAAATATAGCAATCAAATGTTTTCGTTCAGAGCCATGATGTAGGCCATTATAGAAAATGTGTTAATTCACGGTCGTATCGAAGTTAAAGATTTTAGTTTTTGCGTTTGTCTTTACTGTAGTGACTCTCCTCTAAAAAGCAAGGTTCATACCAGCTGCAACGACCGTGTGGTCGTCCCACACAACCCGGTCGTTCCTTCGTATTTTTCCCATTCTCTTTTGCCGCGTTATCTTATATGGCTTTCGCCTGCGTTCGTTTGTAAAACAATTTGAGGTATGATTTTTGTTTTGTAATGCCTGCTAAGCTGTTATATATATTTTTGTTTTTTCAAGTACGTCTGATAATATTTTTGCTGTGTGGATTCTTAGCGTATATTTTTTTCCTTTTCTTTTTAGAAAACATCCACCAACGCTGTTGTTGCAACTGTGAATGGTGCCTGGTGACGTTTGGCCCGACTGGTTTAGCGGGGAGATTTTTGTCTGATGTCAGATTACGGTGTTTGTGCGATCGCGGAGGTTGAACCTTTTTTATCTCCTAGAATACTTTTGGCTATGCTAACATACACAAACGTCTCGAAGCCCTTTGCCGCAAACTCTATTCTTGACGCATGCAATTCACTTAAGTTTTTGTTGAAACTTCCGTTTCGTCTACACGGGTTGAGATAAAAGTGAGATTTATAACAGACAACGTTCAAGGTATGAACAATGTGTTGGCATCGGGGCTTACGAACAAAACATGTCTATAAATTGTGCAAAAGTAGAGTGTGAAGACAATGTTGCACATTTCGAGCGGCGTGAACGAATAAAAACATAAAGTTCCACCAGTCAGAATGCATTTTATTTTGTTATGTTGTTTGAAACATTACTTGACTTTTCTTGAAAAAATACAAGTAAGTCTTGGTTGAGTTTAGCCCGATTGTCAGCGTCGCCTTCAATATTATGCATATGTGATTCATAGTAAACAAAATTGCATTACCTGAGCAAAACTGCCAGCAAAACAGGAGTTATCATTTGAGCCCCTCCTTTTTTCAACCTTCTAGTTTGCATCTTCTCTTTTCGACCTTCTCAAAATGACCATTCTCAAGAAGTCTTCCTCGGTTGGGCCCACCGCACTTCTTCCGTTCTCGTAACAGTCATAGCGTTTCATCTTACGAAAAAAAAATCTAATGGGGGTACTTTGAGGTGCCGGTGCTATGGCTTGGTCACCGCATTTCCCAGAAGAAGCTTCTTCAAGTCCGCCCCTTCCCCCTGGCAATGCGCCTACACCACGCACACACGGACGCGTGCTTTAGTTTCGCGGTTTGGCTAACGGTCCCTAGAATACGTCCGTTCTGCTCTTGAAACATGCAACGAAGGTTAAGACCCACTCGTTGGGTCGTCCGAGGGTCGTCCCAGGCGCTGGGCCATAAGACACCAAACCGCTTCATTGTGTCAAAGCAGGGCTTCGTATGTCTACCGTTTCCCCGGGCCGAGGGAGGGTGCTCTCGGAGTGGTTCCCCTCTACTCCATCACGCTACGAGCCGTTGGAGCGAATAAAGGGCTGGGAACGTACCACGTGCCATTCGGTCTTAGTGGGAACGGCACCAAATGCGAATACGCCCGAAAATGCGAGAAAAGAAAAACGGTTTGGATGTTTCGAAAACGTTTAAGCGAGAAGGGGGACGAAATGAGAAAGGCCGCAATGTTCTGACCTGGAGTTGTATATTCAGAGAGCTCGGTCATTGATTTTGGATAAACGGCACGATTATGAAGAAAAACAAAAAGACATTCGTTGGCCAGGTTCGGGATAAGTGTACACAAATAAGATGGGGCGACAAACCGCAATTTGGGACTTAATTCAGTTCATTACTTACTATGCTTTAGAGTCGCTGCACTTGATGTTTTTGAACTCTTAGCGATTGAATAGGTGACGCAGCTGAACTGCCGCCGCGGTCATATTCGATGTTGAAAAGAACGAATGAAGGTTGCCCAGAGCGTCTTTCTGTCGAAAATTCCGATGAGTCAGTTTGAAATTTGATTTTCATAATTATTTATTTTTAACCTTCGGAAGTTATACTTTTTTGTTTTGGTCACGGATGCGCATAACCTATTTATTTATTTGTTTTACAACACTATCATTCTCTACGACTGGGACTATAAAAGTAGCAAACAACAAAAATTGAAACAATTATAAACCTACGAAAACAGCGGAACCGTTCTTGAATGCCGGTTAACGTCACTTAACACTCTGGACAGTCATGTTATTTTAGATAATACCAAAACTAAAGAACATTATTAAATAACACGGTGAATACAACAATTATAACAAGTCCATTCGCTACAGATCTAGACAATTTACAAACTAAGGAACGATGTATGCAGCAAAAGTGATTTTTGCACTTGAGAAACTGTATCTACAGTAGAGTTCGAACTAAAACATCTGGACAAATAGCGAGGTTTAGAATAGCATACGCAGAAACTTTGCGTACGCAAAGGACTAGCGCCGTAGCCATGCGCCAATCCAAAACGCGGTTTGGGCTCGGCGCATGCGCAATGGCCACCACCTACACTTTGCGGACTCAATGTTTTTGCGTACGTATCCGCACGTTTTGTGTTTTGTGTTTAGTGCCCTGTAAATTCCGTACGAAAAGTGTGGCACGTTTCAACCACTACTTCAAAACTTCTTAATACCCTTTTCTGGTGACGTCTTTGTCACTATGGTTTTGTGCCCTGGTGGAATTCTCTATACAGTTGCGCACTAACGGTATACGGAGTGCTCCAGGGGACCGAAGCAGCTGCGCGAACAAATTCCGGAGAGTTTAAAACCGCCGCTGCCATCAAGCCACCATTCCAGCGTGCCAGTCCCATCATAAATAAATCAGAGCCAGGCATATTTCAAAATGATTTGTAACGACAGCTGTTGTTTATTTCAAAGCAACTGTGGATAAAACGTGGTATTTAAGAAACACGTCATGGCAGGAATTTTCTAATCTCGCTGAGTTAGAAAATACAGTGGAGTATTTTTAACACAAAAGTCCGACAAAGTGTGTTATATTACAAATTTCCTCACAAACATAACATCAAAAAACCACTTGCAAAAAAAACTGTTCTTGAGTGTGAACGGAACGCAAACATGTCTGAGTAAACCCTATGGTGTAAGGTCACTCTGACTGAGGCTGACAGCTTGATTTCATCGAGGAAATGCTCACGTAAGATGAATAAAGTTGATTAATGAAGGAAGCAAAAACAGAACCAACTACGCCTAAGGTCTAACGTGCCGGGGAATCAACATGTGGCAGCAGTGTGCAAACTTACTGAATATGCACAAGAAAGCTACAACAAATGGGGTGTATTTGTAGGGTAGTTTTGAAGAAAATGCATTATGTATATCTCAGTGTTTTAAGGTGGCCAGCGTCGGCCGTTGCGAGTTATAACGTGCCGACAAAATCTGCCTTCCGAAAGCTGAAACATTCTTCTAAATCAGCAGAACATGTAAAGAACGACGCTGTTTATTCATTTTCACGGGGAAACTCTCTGCGTGAAAAGGCCTTAGCTATATAGATATGTAGCCCACGTGCGCGAGTACGTATATCTCGAGGTCCTTCTCAAGGATGGAACTTTCGAATGAGGAAAAAGCACGATATTTTGTACATATACAACGGACAGCCGACAGCTGGTTGCCATGGTCGGAACCAGTAATTTCCAGAGACTTAAGTGCAACGTGCACAAAGTGGGACGCAATGTTCACATAATACACGTGTCTTCGCCAAAACGCCTGCGCGACTGACGAATTTTCTCGCAGTCGGTGGTCACGGGCACACAGTCTCAGCGGCAGTAAAGGCTTCCGCCCCCCTTTGCCCCATGCGACCGCATGGTACACAGTTAGCTTCAAAGCATCTATAATGGTGTCTGAAAGGTGTTTCATACCGAACACACCTTTTCAAAGCGCTCTATTTTTGTTTACAATAGGTGTAATTTGTTAATACACCTACTGTGCGTGTGAAAGAGGTGTTAAACGTTTTGCCGGCTTCGGAATGATGTTCAGGAACTATTGCACTTTTTTCAGCAGAGAAGGTGTTTTTTCCTGAAAACACCTCTTTCCTAGAGTTTGCCGGGGCAGACCACTGAAATAATAGGCCGGTGTCATATACTGGCTCTGCGCATAAGACATGCTATTGGGGACGTTGGGAAGGGGGGGGGGGGGGGGAATTATCGGCTAGTCCAACCACAAAAAAGGGGAGGATTATGTACAAAATTAGATGTGGCTACCATTTTTCGTAGCTTCTGTTTGGAACTCTAAACCGCGGAGACATCATCGCTCACGTTATCAACAAGAAAACATGGCGGCGGTCAAACGTGCGGATAGAAGATTTAAACGTGTAGAAGTACGTCGTTTTTCAGACAAAGTCAGTTCATGATTGTTTTTTTTTTTTTTTCAATTTTTTGGAGGATACACTTGGAAATGTTAATAGGTGCAATATCAGAACTTCGTATCTATGCACGTCACGTTTGTCATCGGAAACATACTATAATGTTGGCAACAAAAATATTTCGTTTCGAGGTGGGCGGCAATCGGAACTGCCAGTCGTAAATTAGGAATTTAAAAATGATGGACCTCGCTGGGTAAATTTGGTGCCTTCGCTCGCATTATTTTCATCATTGATACCCCTTGACGTCAGTACGAACTCGTTCACGTTTTAGTAACGAAGATGCGCTGGTGTTTATGTTTATAATTCAAAACCTAAAATATTTGAATGAGGGAAAACAGTGACGCTTAACTACGTTACGTCGAGATACGACTTCAAGTTACTGGAACACGCGTGCTTCGTATACCACGTCCTGAGCCACTCGTTGAATTGGTTGCCTCGGGAACTATACGAAGCACGAGTGTATCGCTCTTGTCGGCCGTATCTCGGCGTAAACACCCGCTACTACTTTTGGAGCCAGTTAAACCAGCGCCAGACGACCCAGATACCGCTACTGCATAATACAACTATGCGCGAAGCATGCTCATAACGTCGGGTTCGAATGCCAGCACACCTAGAATCTGCAGTAACATATCACTCGGATGTGTATTGCACACGCAATACCGGCATGGAGCAGGGGTTATCTTTATTGAACAGATATGTTCTAACAAAAAGACAGAGTGGGCAGGCGAGCTGGTGATAGTGCATAACAGCTGAGACTGTGGTTAGGAAAAATGTGGAAAGTAACACAGGTGGGAACGTATCTAAAAGAAAAAGAAACTGGATAAGCTATTGGTGACTTGGGCGACCAAAAGCGTCGTTTGGTCGGCATTCAAAGGTTGCCCGAACGTTTATTATGAAGTTTTAATTTTGAATAATTCTACTTTCATCCACGGAAATAAGAAAAATGTCAGACTTAACTTTCAGGGTGTAAGTTTAGGAATCCGATGGCTATAAGCTTCCATTGTGCTTTTTACACACACCATTGAAATTAGTTCGCCACTGATAATGAGTAGCCAAGATTACAACTCGTGACGTCACAGTGAGGCAAATCCTGGTCATGACGTCACGACTGGAAGCCATAAGAGGGCGCCACCGAAACATTTCGGCGCTAATAATCTGTCAAAAAAAAAAAAAGATATTTTATTCTTTTATTTGCGTTTAGTGTTTATGTACTAATAAATCAATCAACGGCATTACAGTGTCGTTTGTGCCTCTTCTACATTGAGCGTTTTTTTTATTGTTGAGTTTGCAAAACTGATAAAAAAAAATGTCATTTTATTGAGAAACCAAAACTTGGCTATGATGTTTGGTTATGAAATATTAGATTATGTTTTTTTCAGTGTGAGTACTTTAAAGAGACCATGAAATTATTCCTCAACTTCTCACCCCTTAACATTAACCCTCAACTCAAAAGCGAAATGAGCACTCACGTGGTCATAACGTGTTTGGGCACCGGAAGCCATGACTACAAGCTTCCACTGTACATTTTAAGCACACCATAGAACTTGTCATTCTCACGTGACGATAGGTGTCGTCACGGCACCGATTGGCCACGAACGCGAATCCAAATATTCGTAAACAAATTGATTGATGACGAGCGCACACTTCCGAGTGACGCAGTGCTCGTGTCCAGTGCGTGAGCTGGGTTCGGCGGACGTGCTTGGGCACCGCGGATGCATCACTGAAAAAGGAGGAGAGCTTTCGAAGGAAAGGGGGTACAAAATAATCCACTATATTTTCACATTTTCGTACAAAAAAATCAGGGTTTATGCTTCCTACGCTCGTGGAGTAGCTTTATGTGGAGCACTAGACCAATACGCGATTCGTAAAATTCCAATTTATCCCAGTCGAAAATTCATTTAATTGTCCCTTTAACCTTTCTCTGAACCGATACTCATGTACTGTGGAAAATTTACTTCATCAATTAACCTTGGGTTCTGCCCAAATATCTGGGCATCCTTGACTGACAAAGCAAACACATCGACGAAACTTTCTTTTTTTTTCTGTTTCAAAGGGAAGTTAAGGTATATGTATATTGCTATGAATGTTGTTAACTTTTCTTTATAAGACCATACATTTCTCTGTTGCATCAAGCTTTTTCTCTAAAAAAGAGCAAACACAACAACCTTGTAGAGCAATACAGCGGCACACGACTCTTTGCATGTTACTCCTATCGTTAGAGCACTAACAATGGAAACTATTAAGTGTCATGCGCAGCTCAACTACTCTCCAAGGCTTTGCGTATTCGATTTCTAGAAACGTTGACACTACCGTGAAATGTAGGGTCCTTTAAATAAGAGCGACAACATTGCCTCATGAGGCGTAAAAACACCTATCAAAAGGTAACAACACCTATCAAAAGGTGCGAGTTATAGACACTGTATAAATTGCCAATTACACCAATATAGGTGCTTTAAAGTTTACTGTGTACGTGGAGTCTGAGACCAAGCACCGTTCTGATTGGTTTACCCGATTAAAAAACATACCATTGATTGGCTTCTCCGTCCATATCAGTGTGGTTTACGCGACAGCTTAAGAGACGCAGAACATGAACTTGCTTCGTGATCCGTTTTGGAACATTCTTATCGGCTGATACAGTAATCGCATTGCCTGTGGAGCTATATGATAAGACGCTCGGAACTCACCTGGCTCTGCGAGAAACCACCCCAAAATAAGACAGACATCGGAACATCGCGAAAATTGCCTCGCGCTATTTCTTAATAAAACGGCCATATATTTACTGCATGACAGCTAAAAATATTGTTTTGTTAAAGACATTCGCAATTTGTATACGGCGAATATTCGCGCGTAGCTTTTTTGCTATGCTTGTAGTTATTATTTTAGGTTCCGATTTTTGTGCGTTTTTTCGGTTGGTTTTTCGCACATGCCTTCCAACCTTAAAACGCCAGGCTGCCGCTGAGCAATGCGGGTCCTTTTGTTCGACCGCAGCGCTACAGTAGCCATGTAGAATCAGGAGATCTTTCACCCGGTTGACGTTTCCGGAATATGTACTGCTCCCGCGATCTTTCCCAGAATAACGTGGCTACGACGCAGTCTGTTGCATGTCCAGGCTCATCAGGGTTTACCATTGTATACTCTTTCTCGATTATTCTTTCGATCTCTCTCTTTCTCCCTCCCCGTATCCCTTTCAACCTCCATTACTGCGACGCATCCCACGGAGTTTCGCAGCTCATGTCGGATGTCACGTGGTGCCATTGGGAATCGCAGCTGCGAGCTGGCTCTCCTGTTCGGCTGACGGGGAGCTTTGCAAGGTAGTCGCACGAATGGCGTTCGTCACCACCAACTCAGCGGCACAGCGACGAGGATCTAAGTGAAAATCGGAGAAAAAGAAACACGAAGCTGTTTCACGGAAACAGGTAAGGCGTTTGTGACTTTTTTTTTTCTTTTCTTTTAACGTAGAAACGGGGATTTTTATTTACTTTTTTTTTTTACGTGGTCTTAAGTTGTCGATTGCTTTGCCTCGAGCAATGACGCATTGACTCGGCGCTGTAATGCGCCACTCTTGGTCAGTGCAGTAAGACAATTGGTAGTCAGACTTTTAAACCGTATTAGCTGTGACACTAAAGCTGCGTGTGCACTGCCAATGTACATCATGCGAAAAAAAATCTGCAGACACTGTTCGATGCGTGTTTCTTCCTTGCCCGTGATGGTCCTCTCACGTTAGTCATAAAAATAAAACAGCCTGCAGGCATGTTTCGACATGTGTAAAGCAAAGATGCTTCGAAGCAAGCTTGAGGCCTGTCTCCAGATAATTCGGTCATCGTGTCTGTAGCGAATACCGTGTCTTTGATGTATGATGTACTTGAGCTACGGTCGTCCAAGGCTCGCAAAGAGCACACCGGAGCCAGTGCGAGCTCCACGTTAGGAAAAAATCGTCCCTACGGAACGAGTCATTTAAGTAGGTAAGCGCCAAGAACCACAGGGATAACGAAGTAAACAAACGTTGTCCCTGTGTTGTTTTTTTTCTGTTTTTTTGGCGCTTATTTATTTGACCATAACCCAACTGACCGAAATTGACACTTTAACGATTAATTTAAGGGTGTGAATATTTAACGCATCTCAATTAACGTGGCTTACTACCGCGTGCATTCGGCTTGCTTTTAATGTTTCTCTTCTTAGTTTTTTTTTAGCATAATTTGTGAGCAGCGCGAGACGTGCAACGTCACGGCGTTCGTCGTTTTCATTTTTTTTGTGCGGGTGTTACACCCGGTTAAAGTAACCGACCTCAGTAACTGCGCTATGGCCTTGAGCTTTTAGTTATGCGTATGCGCTTGTGTCTTCGAGCCTTTAAGTGAGCTCTGATCGAGTTACGGTGAAACAATAAAGTATATACAGCATACACTTAATAATCTGTTTCATCATGCAAAACTGCCGCAGAGGGTCCAATCCAAAGTTCTCGGAGATAATTGATGTGAATACAATATTCAGTACAAAAGCTTTTTTTCTTTCCTATGACGTCAAGGAAATAAAATAGCATCGGTCGGAACTTGAAAAAACAATAAAATTTGGCGCTTTAAAATTAAAGAGCAGCTTATGCACCCAGTGCGTCACATCGCATAAAGCAGTG
Organism: Ixodes scapularis; assembly: GCF_016920785.2. NCBI lineage: Eukaryota > Metazoa > Arthropoda > Arachnida > Ixodida > Ixodidae > Ixodes > Ixodes scapularis. The sequence goes on along the minus strand of NW_024609857.1, from coordinate 43,249,460 downwards.
TGTAGACCGCTTTTTTTTCTATCTTTTCTTGCACACTTTACGGTGCAACAGACTGAAATATGAAAACAACACGGCTTAATCGACTGCCCAGGTGCTCTTAGCTCGCCAAACATAAAGTTGGAGCCGAAAGTTGCCGGAGCGCGCAGATCGCGCTTCAACGAAAAAGTCGCCGCGTCCTCGTCGCGAGAGTCCAATCGAAGCGCTTGCTAAACGTCGGACCCAACTTCGTGTTTGTCTAATCTAAGGTCCCAGAAGTCTCCGCGAATAACTAAGCGCCGAGTTTCAGCAACTAAAAACACGAGCCACCGGGCTTACCGTCGACTATGCAGTTGTTGAGAACGCTCCAGACCTCAAACAAAAATTCGGTCGAACGACTCAATGCTGGCGAATCCTGCGTTCTGAACCCCCGGAAGCGTTATCGCGATACATTCACAACGAAGCTATGTTACGTCGCAATTTCCTGCGAGTGCAGTGGTGCGGACTAATCGGTGAATCGGTGTTAGTGCGTAAACAAAGGCGACCCACGCTCCAGACGTATAGTATCCTGCCAGGTACAAAAGAATCGTTTGTTTTCCAGTCATGTCTTCTCTTTACTACCGTTGGCCTGTGTGAATGCTGTTTCCAATCGAATCGTGAAGTGCCATCTCCAGCCTGAAAACTGCGAAGAAAGCCGGAATATCGTGACTTCAACCTGCACTGTAAAGGCTTTGAATGATGCAGCACTACTCGATTCAAACCACAAATCGCACACCCCTACCTGTCTTTGGCTTATTTTTCGCAAGACCACGAGAGGCATTACGGCATGTTTGTTCATGTACAATGACTCACCACCCGGAACTATGCGCTCTGGCGACTCAATACGGTCACCAAAGGCTGGTGTGACTGAGAACCCCTTTCATGCGCGGTCTTTTTCTCGGTGTGCTGGCTTAAAGTCTGGGGGGTCTCGGGGGGTCTTAGAACCGCACTAATATTAACGGGTGGTAGGAGAGTCTCTCCTCTACCGCTCCGCCAGTATTAGTGAAATCAAAATCATATCTTGCATTGAAAAAGCTTGTTTTCAGAAATTAGACTTTTGGGGATTAGCAATTTGAGGGTTGCAAGTAAGCGTGGGCAGAGTCAGCAATGGAATTGATTTTATGTGCATCTAGTACATCTCGTTAACCCCCCCCCCCCCCCCCCCCCCCCCCCCCAGCATCGTGTAGAGGCCACCCTCATCTTACGGGAGACTTTAAGCACTGGTGCTACCCTTTTTGGTTTTCTTTAAATTGTTCGACTTGCCTTAATTAGGTGGTGCTTCTGTCCATATAATCTAATTTGCCTTCCTACCAATCGAGAAATATTAACGTAGCGTTTGAGTTGCAAAGTTAAAAAGTAAACAACACGCGAACGTTTATTGTATTTAACGTTTTCGCTATACTACACACCAAAACATTTTACAGTCTTAAAAGTGAATATTAGTATATCCCGGGGCTAAGGCCCTAAGGGCGCTACAGCAGCACCCTTAGGATTTTGAAGAACGCCCTAAAATATGATGCCGGAGAACTTGAGAGTATAATAGGAATACTTTGTATTACGTGCTAAGCGTCTGTACAAATCAAGCACCCCATGCAGTGCTCACTTTGCACTGAAACATCAAATACAGACGCAATAAATTACGCACGAGAGAGTAACCGTGGTGACGGCTCTGCCGCCTTATGTACTGGACAATTCATAGATACTAATTTTCTGGTGATCGTCTTCGTATTTTTGAGGGTTGAACGTGTGCTGCTTTGATATCATCAATGTTTCACGGATCTCAGAATAATGCCGCGCGCAGGGTCACGGACTTGTTGAAGGTTCTCGTTTATTCTTGCTCCGAACATAACTTCTATCGTTTATCCCTGATTTTGCTGTTCTAGAAAGTGCGTGTTCAGTCTCTCCCCCGCGCTCGATCCTGTGGTTTCGCCGACATCAACGCCCGCGACGGTCTGCTGTTATCTTCTGTTTCCTTTTTGTTTTGGGCACAAGTTCGCCCCATTAAACGTTTCGTTTCTTCATTTATCATCGCCTCTTTAATTGTCATTCGTGACATTTTGGTGGAGGTGCGGGGTAATCGGCTGAAGGAGACCTGCTGGCTTTGACGGCGGTTTCTTGCGTCGCTGGCACTCATGGCACGATCGTGTGTAGATATGGACAGTCTTCGGAAGCTTGGGCCAGTAGTATTTTTCACCTATTCGGGCTAGGGTCCGGCTGTAACCGAGGTGTCCTGAAGTCGGGTCGTCGTGGCAGGCTTGAAAAATCTTTTCTCGAAGTCTGGTAGGGACTACCAGAAGCCACGGCGAATTACTGGTTCCGAAATTCTTCTTATAAAGCACACCTCGTCGAATAGTGAAGGTCGGCAGGGCTCGTGCAAAGACACGAGCAACGGGACTTCCTCGTCCTTCTAGATGCTCAATCAGGGCGCGCAGCTCAGGATCGTCTCGCTGGAGCACTGCCATGTCGTTGGTGTCTACGGCACCTAGGAAACATTCGTCGTCATCGTCGTCGACGCCGGCAATGGGAGGTTCGACTGGAGCCCTAGACAAACCGTCAGCGTCATTATGCTTGCGGCCGGACTTGTGCACAATGGCTACGTCGAATTCATGCAGTCGGAGACTCCAGCGGGCGAGGCGTCCGGACGGATCCTTGAGGTTTGCGAGCCAGCAGAGGGCGTGGTGGTCTGTGACCACGCGAAACGGGATCCCGTACAAGTACGGACGGAACTTGGTTATCGCCCAGACGACAGCAAAACATTCTTTGTAGGTCGTTGAATCATTTTCTTCTGCCTTAGACAGCGCCCGGCTTGCGTAAGCGATTACTCGCTCTGCCCCTTCTTGTCGCTAAACGAGTACCGCACCGAGACCGGTATTGCTGGCGTCCGTGGCGATTTCAGTCTCCGCCGACTGGTCAAAATGTCCTAGGATAGGGGGCGACTGGAGCCTTCGCTTGAGTTCGTCGAACGCTTGCTCTTGCTCCTCTCCCCACTGGAACTGCACGTTGTCTTTCGTCAGATGCGTCAGCGGTGCAGAAATTTGCGCAAAGTCACGAACGAAACGTCTGTAATAGGCGCACAGCCCAAGGAATCTTCGAACGGCCTTCTTGTCTGATGGCTTCGGGAGTTCGGCGACAGCGGACGTGTTTGCAGGATCAGGGCTTACACCCTGAGCACTTACGACGTGGCCCAAGAATTTCAACTCACCGTAGGCGAACCGACACTTGGAAGGCTTGAGTGTCATCCCAGCAGCCTTGAAGGCCCGTAGCACGGCTCGCAGTCGTCTCAGGTGCTCGTCGAATTCGCTGGCGAACACCACAGCATCGTCGAGGTAGACGAGACAGCTTTGCCATTTCAAGTCAGAAAGGACGGTGTCCATAACGCGCTGGAAGGTTGCCGGCGCTGTGCACAGCCCGAACGGCATTAAACTCATACAGTCCGTCCGGCGTGACGAAGGCCGTCTTCTCACGATCTCGTTTGTCGACCTTAATCTGCCGGTACCCGCTCTTCAAGTCCATCGACGAAAAGTATCGGGCGTGGCGCAGCCGGTCCAGGGTGTCGTCGATGCGGGGCAGCGGATAGACGTCCATTTTTGTTACTGCGTTCAGCCGGCGATAGTCCACGCAGAACCTCAAGGTTCCGTCTTTCTTCTTCACCAGCAATACTGGGGAACCGCACAAACTGTTTGAGAGCTGGACGATGTCGTCATTATGCATTTCCTGAACTTGCTTCTGGATGGCTTCCCTTTCTTCCACGGAGACCCTGTACGACGGCCGATGCACAGGGAGTGCGTCGGCATCAGTAAATATTCGATGTTTCGAAACCGTCGTTTGGCGCACCTTCGACGACGTGGAGAAGCGCTCAGTGAGCTCGGCGAGGTCACTGAGTTGTCGTCGTTGTGGGGCTGGGAGGGACGGGTCGATGTCGAGCTCTGATGACGTGATTGTCTTGTTCTGCGTCGGAGAAGCGTCTTCTGAGATCATGGTGATCTCGGCTGAGTCCTGAATTTCCTCGACGTAGCCCACAGCTGTACCCTTTGTAAGGGGCTGCGACTCTTTCCGGAAGTTGGTGACAAGGGCTTCTGTACTCCCGTCCTGGAGCTCGGTTACGCTTCTTGCAATGCCAAGTTCTTGACAAGTCCATCGTCTTCCGGCATGGCGCCCCAGAACTCCTGATCACAGAGCGAGGGTCATCGTTCATGGCACAGTTGACCCAAGAGATTCTTCGTCTAAGCCACACGGACCACCGCCGAACAACTGCACAATAATAATAATAATAATAATAATAATAATAATCTTTATTAGCACAAAGAGCAGACTGTGTCCTGGGGGGCGTGCGAGGCGAGAGCAGATAGGCGAAAGCCCGTACGCGAGAGCGTCTGCTGGCCAACCCCCCAGGAAACAAACAATAAAAACAGAAAACAAGCAATCAGAGAAACAACAATCAAGCAACCGAAAAAACAAACAATCACAAATTTCAAAAAAAAAAATCCAAGCAATCTTAGTGCTGGATTTGCAGAACACTCTCCAGAACACTCCCTGGTGTTTCATTGTTGGAGCTATGAATTTCCTACTTGTTTTATAGTTTTTGTTTTTTATTCAGATTGTGTAATATATGTATTTTTTTTAGTCTAGTGATGTTTCAATCATACTTTTGTACATTAGTTTGATATATTTTAATATTCATACCAGTGACATTTTTATGAATGCTTGAAAATCCACCACCTGCGGAAATGCCTCCCGGCGATGCAAGCTTCTTAGTAAAAAAAATTTTAAATAATCACGTTTTTTATTTATTTTATTTTATTTTATTTAAGTCACCGTTGCTAAAACAATACAGTCTTTATCGCTGCTTGTATTTTTAAATCTGGAAGATTCGTTGAAATCCGCCCGATCGCGGACAAGAATGCGGAAGAAGTACTGTGAATTTAAAGTACAGTTTCACAAACAACTTTTTATTGATCTAAACCCCGCCAAACAAGATGCAACACAGCTTGACTTTATAGTTAGCTAAAAATAAACTTAATTTGCTTTTTAACGTTAGATTTGTTTGTAATAAGACATTACTTTTCTAGTTTTTCTTTCTTTCTTTTGCGTTTAGATTTGCTCGCCTTGCGGAGCGCACGTTTGTCTGCTTCTTTTGCAGGGGTTGTGGTAACGTCAGAACGCCGTATCCTGATTCGTTCTGACTGTAGGATAGTGGGTAGACCTCAAAGCAAGGTGCCTTGAGGTCTACCCCCTATCCTCCATTCAGAACCAATCAGAGCTCGTCGTTCTGACGGTATCACAACCCCTGTAACAAAAGCAGACGAGCTTGCGCTTTGCATAAGCCTTACCTAGCTGACGAACTGCGTGGAACCTAGAAAGATCGCTCAATGCTCGGATTTGCCCAGTAGAGCACTGTTTTCTTGCTCATGTTCAGCTTGGTATAGGGTTTTCTTGTTTGATGGGCATTTGATTTCAGAACGAAACAAATGCACATAAAAAGCATAAAATTATAGACAACCGCTAAATGAAAACTATTTTCGGATTATTTTTTGCGGGAAAGGTTTATTTGAATATTAATACTAAAACTCCTCTGACCTAAATCATAAATTAAATCATCTTGAATTTTATTATCAACCCTGCCCTTAACAGTGTAATGTGTTTAGTGTTATAACGCTGATGGCGTAAATGATAAATCCTTCTTTTCGAAAACAAGATTCAACACTCCTATAAAAAGTCTAGAAGTTCACCAAGACGAAAAAAAATCAATCATTTTTCCTCGATCCCTCAATGAGCTCAACCAGTAGAATGACCGATCGGTATCATGCTCTCATAGCCTTGATATTCCAGAGGCAAGAGGAGCGAACGCTTTCTTGCCACTAAAATAGCATGGCCATTGGAGCCTGACACCTATTCACTTTCTCGTTAGTCTAACAGATTAAAGAAGCTCCAATGATATTGAGCTCCTGATTGTGCATAACACTCCGAAGCACCTGCATCCACGTCACCCCCCCCCCCCCCCCCCCTCACACACACACTCACCCAGTGCATTCGGACAGCCAACAATTGGACTTCATATATTCAGTTTAACCAATTAAGAGGTTCATTGCGATCCTGCTCCAATAGCCATGCGGTTTTAATGACAAATGGGGCTAACTGCCGTTTTTTAAGCCACTGAGGCGGCGTGACTACTAAAACTTCACACCATTCTTCTTCCTGATTGACTAAACTGATTCGAGGCCGATCAGTTATTTATGTTTAGTGTGCACCGCAGTGCAGTATACAAGGGTCGTTTAACGTTGACCTGAATTTCTGCTATAAAAAATCGCTGAGCAAGTTTAGAATAAAGAAGCATGCGGAGAACGTTAACGTAGCCCTTCTCGACGATTCCGTGCCCGGTATGACCTATCTGACACAGGTGCAGCGGTTCCAGCTATCATGACATGCAGCGAGCGTTGTGTCTGCAGCTGTGCAGCAATATTGCTTAATTAAAATTCAACTTAAACAAAATTCAATTTAATTAAATCCAGTCGAGCTTTTGAGACGATTACAAGCACAGTATGGGAAACAAATGATGTCACGGACAAAAATGTACTAAAACTGTCAAGAGTTTCGCGAAGGACACCCCTTGAGGAATGAGCCGCACGGACACGTTCGTCCGGCCAGGATCACGCGTCCAAGATACATTTTACGCCAAAGAATTAGGAAGCTGTCAAAAAAGATGGCAGCGGCCCTTCGGCACCCACGGGGAATATTTTAAGAACTGACATAGAGTTGTCCTTGTTGGAGTTTTAATTTCCTCTGTAGGAACAAAAGTCTCGGGGAACCTTGAACGACCCTTGTACACACGAGCCTTTTCAGAATTCTCGCGACCTGAAACCTTAATAATAACGACATTCCCTTTCTCGTCCAGGTACACAGACGACACCCTCAGCGTCCTCTCGGTACGCCATTGAGGTGTCACGATGCTTGAGGTGGCCTCCCCTACTCGAGTCCAGCCTCCACGGCTCGAGGCTAACGGCACTTCGGGCAGAAGAGAGAGCCCCGCACGAGGACCCCAGTGGCCCGGACACCGGACGTTCCTCAGCATCTACAACGAAGACCACGGTCGACTGTTCAACGGCGCTGCCGAAACCTCCGGGTGCTTGAGCGACGCGCAAGGCGGCGGCATTGCCTGGCTGTGGATGGTCGTTTGGTGTAACTGCTTCATCTACATGGGAATATCGCTGCAGGGCATCACCTTTACCGCTCTGGTAAGTAAGTGAGCTCATGGCTTCGTCATGTGTGAGGAAGTCATCGAGTAATTTTTCTGGCGACCTGAATTAGTCAAAGCGCAAGTGCAGTCAGTGCCCGCCCTAGTCGGAGTTCTGTGAAACTACACGTAACGGTCGCTGAGTCATCAAAATAAATTAAATCTATCATAAGTATCAGGAAGCTAAGGTTGTTTGTTTATTTTAGAGCGCAGCTCTTCGGCGCCCGTTTCCGGCTTGAGCGGAGTCGGCGTCGCCGTCGGCGTAACCGCGCGGTGCATTATGGGTAAATTTCCCCGCTAAATCTAGCGGAGAAATTTCCCCGGTAAATCTAGCGAAAAAATTTCCCCGCTAAATCTAGCGGAAAAATTTTCTCGCTAAATCTAGGGGGAAAATTTCCCCGCTAAATTTAGTGGGAAAATTTCCCCGCTAACTTTAGCGGAAAAATTTCCCCGCTAAATCTAGCGGAAAAATTTCCCCGCTAAATTCAGCGGAAAAATTCACCCCACTAAGTCTAGCGGAAAAATTTCCCCGCTAAATTTAGCGGGAAAATTCCCCCGCTAGCGGAAAATTTGCTCTGGAGGGTCACGTGACCCCCGAGGTCACGTGACCCCCCCAGGTCACGTGACCCCCACGTGACTTTGGGAAGGGGGTCATGTGACCCCACCAAGGTCACGTGACCACCCCCCCTCCCGAGGTCACTTGACCCCCCCCCCCCCCCAGAACATGTGAACCTCAGTACCCTGCCCTCCTCCTCCTCAAGAGCTGCGCTCTAATTCGGCGTTACAGGGATTTGTAAATGGCTTAAATTTTTTGTGAATCTTTTTGGCAATACATTTTTTTGTGAAAAGGTAATTTCAAAAGCCTAGATACCAAAAGAATCATGTTTGTCACTACAGTGTGATGCGCGCTAAAGACTTCAGGCAAGCAGTGCACTGACCGAATGTTCTTACTAGAGTATCTTACTGTGCTGCTATACTCTCAAAATACAACGTTACGTTATCTAAAGATATAACGTCTCAGTTGCTTTTTCGCTTCCTTTTGTGAGAGCTTACGCTGTCGTGTGATTTTTCTATAACATTTCCCGAAACGGCATGCTTCACTTCTGGCCATGCGTGGGATCAAATCACTTCCCAAAAATGTGGACTCGTGCCTGTCCTGTCGACAGAACTTCTCTCTATCTTTATATTCCCTTCGAGCCGTCATTGCAGCTTCCATTAATTTTCCATTGTTACGGGGCGTCGCCACGGTTAACTGGGCTTGATTACATGGATTCCGTGGGTTCTCTCTAGGACACGTAACTGTATCAAAATATTTAAAACAGTACAGCTGCCGGTGGGTAATCTTCGATTACCCACCGGCAGCTGTACACAAGAAATTTACTTAAGTGTTACTTCGAAGGAATCATATAATATTTTCCTAACCTCGGTTAAGACTGTTTAGACGTTTAGACTCTGATGGCCGTAAGTTATGACCATTGGAGACTGTAGAATCGTTGCGACAATACACGTGACAGCTTTCGGCCGCAAGTTGACATTCTCCAGGGTTTTCAGTAAAAGATTAATGTTATGATGCTGTATGTTATGAAAGATGTATGTTATAACCCTCTATAGGTTATCTCTCATAGCACACAACAAACGTGTTAGAGAGTCGATTCGTGCGGTACTTGTTGTAGGAAACATTGGAGAGGATCAAGTTCGCACAGAAAACGTTACATCTTACGTGTTCAGTCGCAGGGATTCGTGCCGCCCATGTTCATCTCAAAACCGCGCGCCCCAGTTGGCTCTGCTCAGATGTGCCTGTTGTGCTCTGGACAACGTGAGGCCGGGGTCCCACTGCTCACACATCATACAAAAGACAGTCTAAACACGAGTCACCGTGGTTTGAATGCCGCGTGCCAAGTTTCTTCCTTAAACTCATTGTCATGCGACATTCCAAGCACGGATCTCGCGGTGACTCGCGTTCGAATCTGTGTGCAGACTGTCTTTAGTAGGATGTATAAGCAGTGCGACCCCGCCTTTAGACTTCGGCGTTTTGGGCCCGGTGCACAAATAAGTCACGAATACCGTATGAACGCACGACGCTGGTTACGATTTCTCGCGACAGGCTCGAAGGCGAGGACTGTCGGGCCTCGAGACGGGAATCATCCACGCCTGCTCAAGAGCATCCATCATCCTGGGCATACTTTTGGCACATGTCCTGGTACGTATACGCTGTTACGTGTATGCTTTACGACACTTTGAGTGCAGTGCACTCTACTCACTTACAGCTTAGGAAACGCCGGTCCGGGCAAGTCCCAAGAACCTTATCATCGATCCGCAGCCAATGAGGCTCCGGCGTAAGCCGATAAGAAGTTCCGATGAACCAATCGCGAAGCGAGATGCGTGATTAGCCACGCCTTGTTATTTTTCAGCCGCTGTCAGACACTGCTGATACACCCTGCAAAAGACACTCTGCTAACACAGTCTGAGGAGGCGTGTTTCTTCTATGATGGTTCTGTCAGATTAGTCATACAAAAATTGTCTTTAGACATGTTCGAAGCATATATATTTATCTACCAAGGAGCCATGTTTCACACCTGCTTGAGGGCCTGTCCGCAGATGTTCATCTCATCTTTTCTGCAGCCAACACCGCTTCTTTTACACTATGTACGAACAGTAGGACTGTATAGCTTTGGGCCGTCGGTCACCGATGGTTAGAACGTTGCACCATTATACTAACTTCTTTCACATCCCAACGACAGGCGCAATTGAACTTTTTTCGAGTAACGAGAGCCATCTGGGGAGTTGTCCGCGAACTACAAATGAAGGGCAGCCCAATATGCTTCCGCCAATCAGAACACATTGACATTGTGCAGTTGTATCGGCTATCAGTACTCTTGATACCCCATTCCATCGGTACTAAAAAAAAACGAAGCGTCCAAATAGACTAATTACGCTCGAAGATAGATGCTGACAGGATTGGTCGTGCCGGGCAGTTCCCGCGAAAATGGCGACAGCGGGAAAACGGGCCTGGAGTGTAGGCATGCGCATAAGCTTACTGGAAAAAGGTCCATTGTCTTAGTTTTCCTTACCGCCATAAATCAAATTCCACAGGCTTATACACGTCGATGGAAGCACGGAAAGCTGGCAACGAGGTTTGTGGAGCGTCCCCAATGCTACAAGAATGAAAGACAAAAGAAACACGATTCGTTGTCTCTGCTTTCCTTTCAACTGATCGCCACTGGATATTTTGGTCTAGAACGCTCTAGAGGTTGAGCAAGTTTTGTCGGTGCTGTATAATGCTAGCGCCGAGAGTAACTCCTGGTGGTCATTTTCCTGACGACTCCCGGTTCTCCCCCCTCTCCCACCCCGTCACCTATGCCGCAGTCTGTCAGCAGAGGCGGACTCAGTCGACTGACGCTTAAAGTCAGCTAAGCCCCGTTTTCATGCAAGAAGGCAATTAACGTATACGTCTTCGCCTCGATGCGCCGTCTTATGTCGTCTACGTGGAAACGCGTGGTCTGTGATCTGTTCCGTCGTTCGGATGAGGGCATTGCAACGACGAATGACGTTGGTGCCGACGATTCATTAAAGACAGGACTATTCACGTAACCTTCAAGTTACTTCTTGTGGACAAACGCGTCAACCGGAATGAAGCTTTACCGTGTAAGCGCCATTTGCGTCAATCATATTGATATGTTCTGCAGGAAGAAAGGCAAAGTAAAAAGCGTAACCGAACGTAGCCAAGCATTGGGTTTCTGAACCATAGACATATGTAACAGTATTATTTTCTTTACCAAAATCTTTTTTTTTTCTATTTATTTAACTTCGAGTTTTTGTCGTATTTGTGTGTTGTTCGTCTTTGCCCGTTTCGCTCAATATAATGGATATAAAGTATGAACCAACTAGCCAAAACAAGAGTCGCGACGCAAGATTTTTTTTTATGTCTGCTTCGTCAATTTCAGTTACACTACGAGCAAAAAGTAATTTGACACTGCATTATTTTTGTTCGGTTTAATTTCCTTCCAGTGTAGTGCCCGCAGTGATTCCCGTAATTTGCTTGTTTTCTATGAGTCGATTGTATAAATTCGGTTGTGTTCTTTTTATTTTATTTCAATATAATAAGAGATTGGAGTTGCCGAGCGCTCTAGAGGCTGGGTAAGTTTTGTCGGTGCTGTATTACTGCTAGCGTCGAGAGTAACTCCTGGTGTTCATTTTCCTGACGACTACCGCTTCTTCCCCCTCTCTCACCTCGTCCTCCATATACCGCAGTGACCGGAACAATTATTTAACATAATAAAGTCTGAGCTTAAAGATCAAGCAAACGCCCGACGAAACGGACCACAGATCGTAGGACGCGTGCGAAAGGTGGGCGAGTCCGACCAGGCACCAGTGGAATCCCAAAGTCTTGTGAATGTACGTGAGACGCGTGAAGCCGTGAAGCCTCTTTTTTTTTTCGGCGGCTCGTACAACCCGTTTGATGTCTTCACGGACATATACTTGTCTTGCCCCTTTTCGAGACAACAGTCACTGGCAGTTCAAGAAACTCAAGGTGTGACATATTATTTTCCCAGGTCCTGCTTCGTGATTCGTTCATCGACATTCTTATCGGCTAAATTCAGTATCTCATTGGCTGAGGAGCAACGATAACCCAGGTAGCACGCCAGAAACACTCCTAACTTGACAAAGGCTTGGCTATCTATAGGGCCATGGAGGTAGCACGCTTCTGGAGGCGACATGATGCCACCAGAGATGAAGCCAGGAGTGTGGAGGGACACGCCCCCAACAATGACCGAAAACGACAGCTGTTTTGGTCGCCCTAGGCCAAGGGCAACGTTACTAAAACACTCAGTTGGGAAACTCGCCGCCGAAACTTGGGCCGCTGGCGTCCACCGAGACCGAGCTAAATGCGACAACAGCGCCACTCTTTATCATTTGTCTGTACTGTGGTCACCTTGAGCTTTTATAAAGCATGTTTTTGCGTGAAAACAAACAGAAAAGATTCTTTTTGTTTGAAATTTATTGGAGTTTAGTACAAAATGATGGGCGCGTGATGTTTTTAAAATCTTTAGTTTACAGGGTTTGCGGCACAATTAATATTGTTTTTATACAACCATGCATCAGCGGTGCTTTCAGATAGCGCGTCCCGACCTAAGTGCATTTTAACTTCGGTAGCGAGTCGCGGCGCGTCCGCTGGGAAGACGGGGGTGGCACCCCTGTAACCTCTTCCGCTGTATCTGTTTCGGCTCCAAAATGGCCGATTAAAGCCAAAATAAAAGTAACGTGCGGTTCCTCGAGTGGCCGCTGCGGGAGACATGGCGGCGTTGTGTTCGCCATTAGCTCGGTGCTCGAGGACAGCTCGGGGACACTTCTTCAGAGCAGTCTCTATGGCAGTTTCCCAACTGAGTGTTTTAGTAACGTTGGCCGAGGGTGACCAAAACAGCTGTGGTTTTGGCCATCGGTGAGATATGTCCCTACGCACTTCTTGCTTCACCTCTAGTGACGTTATGTCACCTCGAAAAGCTTCTTACCTCCATGATAAGGGCCTCACTTGGGCCAAATACGGTTTCACTCCAAGGTGTTCGTCAGTGTCAATTTCAAAGTACTTTCTTTTTTGGCGTTTCTATAGCTTTCCTCTGGATCGCCTCATAAATGCCAAAGTGCCATACTTGAGCGAAATGTGCCACCTATAGAACCGAAGAACCAGCAGCGAAGATTAGAAGCTGGCACCTGTTTGGCAATCTAGGACACAAATTTCTCTCGTGAAAACCGAACAACCAGAAGTGAAGCCTATAATTTTGGCACTTGTTCCTGGCGATTTAGGCCCAGAGACGCCAGATGACAGCCAAACTACTAGCAGTGGAAAGCCTAACTTTGGCACCTGTTCGGAGAGTCAGGGGCCAAGACACCTACACACTGGCCGAAGAAGGTCAAGTTAGGCTACGTACATTAGCTTCTTTGGGAATATTTAAAGCCCGAAGTTCCCAGAGAAAAAAACAAAACAAATTTTGACCCAAAGAACTGTGGTACCACGAAAGGTGCTCAGAATTTGTAACGCCCTGCATTTCTTAAGCTCTTAGTCACTACAGTCGCCGACAGGTTAGCGGGGTGTGACTTATTATGGTTACACTTCTTGCTTTGTGATTGGCCTTTCGGTATGCTAATCGGCTAACGCAGCAGTGCTATCGACTGTTGAGCAGTGACTAATAATGTTCCTAAATAAGATGCCAAATAAGATGCCCGAGATTTGCCACGGCACGCGTGTCTTATTTTGCCACTAGCCATAAGTGTTTTTTTGTTTTGTTTTTCAGTTGTCCGTCATCTATCCTGCTTACCTGCTCATCCTTGGCATGGTTCTTCATGCCGCAGCCATTGCAGCCCTCGGGTATGCGTCACAAAATATGCATCACCCAGTCACCAAAAATGTCACAAAATGTTTGTTATTCAATCAACCTCGAGATTCACTTTTTTTTTTTTCTTTTTTAGCTTTCTCCTGCCAACTACGGTCACTCGGATCCCGTAGATTGACTCAAGAATTTAGAGACTGAAAGAGGAACATCCAGACTTAAATTTTCGGCCTTCTGGCAGCGGCAGCATAATCGCTAATTTCGTACAATATAACGCTCACAGCGAGCTCCATAAGGCAGAAATGAAGGGTTAATTTCCTATCAATGCATTCTGAAACTCCCGTCAAAATACTCAAATTTCCGTCATGTACCTTATTCATTCGTTCATCATTGCTTCTAAGATGTGTGAACATCGCCCAAACTTCTATTCATATCGACGACCTTTTTTTGGAAAATGCAACAATAGAAGGTCTCTGGTATACTCTTGTATTACTCTTAAAAATTCCCGTATGAGCCCCTCTTTCCGCAAAGCACTCGGAGAAACAATCGCTGCAATCTATGAAGGAGGCTCGAATGACAAGCTAATAAAATGCTTAGCCCCCTCTCCCTTCCCCCCCCCCCTCCACAAAAAAAAACTGTTTGTAGTGTGACACTGAGCGTTACGTAAGCACATTAAACGTCACGCTTAGTGTTATATCGTATTCTCAACTTCGTTATTCGCTGGGTTCCTTCCATTGTTTCTGTAAATAGCTGTCTCTAAGTCCTGCAGAATAATAAGCTCACAAATTTATTTTGTTAGTTATCAGCCCTATTCGAGCGCTCACTCCGTGCTCGTATCCAATATATAGGTCGCATTTGTATAACATCACCATGAGCAATCCCTGTTGCTATATCGGCGCTTCGATCGCTGTGACTACGCCATTGAGTTTTTAGAAGGAGAGAATGAAACAAAAAGTTCGCTCTTAGCCTTAAGAAATTCGCCGCGACTTAAAAAGAAATAAAAACTTTTTACGTTCTAGTGTTTGTGGGTCCCAAGTGCCAGTAAGCCTGCGTGAAGTCAGAAACATTCCAACCGAATATTGTTGCACCGCCCCTTTAACCACGTGTTGATGCATTTGCAGAGCCCTTCACTGGCTCCCTGACGACGAGAACCTGTTCCTTGGTGTGAGCGCGGCAATCAAGTGTGTCGCCGGGATAGGATTCGCAATCTACTTCGCTACCATGTACACCACTCTGTTCTACAAGAACCAGCAGTCTTCCCTGGCGACACTCGTAAGACTCAAAGCTTCCAGATGCGCGAGCCTTCTGAGATCGAAAAGGAAACTCTTGGACGCGTCAGAGTGGCGGCTGAACTGTCGCTGAGAAACTTCGCTTTTTCAGGCCCAGACGAAGTTGAGTCTCTCAGTGAAACATAGGCTGGCAATATGAGGATGGCAGAAGTTCTAATTGGGGTTCCTTCCTTCTACAGATTGCCGACGTTCGTGACTCGTTTGGCAGTGCCTTCCCTGTGTTTTCGGAAGAAATATTCTAGCTCTATATTGATTTAGTCATGGTACAAACAGTGCATTGCGTGTCCTTCTTCCCAAGTAAGAGGCCTACGTCGAATCCTTGTGGACACTGCTTAATTTCTCATGCATGGGTAGGTTCCTGATGTATACGTAAAACAGTGTTAGCAGGACCCGTTTTCAGTACAAATTACTCTTAATTCAAAGAACAGAAAAAAATTTCGCAGCATTCGGTTGGACCAAGCAAAATTGCAGTAATAAATAGATTCGCTATCTTTTTTTTTTTAGTTGATTTTGAATGAAATGTTTGTGCACTCTCAGACATCCCTGAGTGTCTGTTGCTCAGCGATGCACCGGAAACATCAATAACTATATTATATTTAATCAGTTCGACCACTGGGAAGGATAATAGGTATCATACTTCAATGCTCGTGCAGTCCAGTGACAAAAACAAGAGTCCATCATTTTGCCACTTAAGCCAACTGCCGATTGCAAGGTCACACCAATCGCCTTTTTTATTGGTTGAACTGATCAAGAAAAGGGAATGATTTATGTTCCAAGAAGATACCGTATTTACTCGAGTAATAGCCGCACTGTTTATGAAGAAAACCTGAGGGCTCGCTTTTCCATGGAGCACGCGGATTGCCAATCACCGCGATCGACAGCATGATTCCAGCGGTTCGCAGGACAGAGACAACGTTTTCGCGCGAAGATACCGTCTGTGAAGATTGCATTTGTATGGAGACTCGTGTTCTCGATCTAGTCATTCACTATGTTATTTATCCGCAACGCAATTATTGGCTGTATATATGCTTTGCGGGAATGTTGACACAAGGGCCTTGTTCATAAATAGTGCGGCAATTACTCGAGTAATTACGGTACGTTTGCTACGCTCTCTGGTACTTATAAGAGGACATGCACTCGAATTAGCTTTGCAAAACCGGGTACGGCATTGGAAAGCGTTCGAGAGTGTGAGCCACAGAGACGTGCCATCTATATGTAAATTTATATTTATGAAAAAAAAAATGCATTGGCCAGAGCTGGTCCGTGACAATGACACCGGAGCCCGTGCGGCCTCGGTATAGCGTCGGTCATACGGTATGTTCGGATGGCCGATATCAGTTCGGATGTCGAGTAAACATGTCAAATAAACAAGGCAAAAGAAAATGGCGCGGACGATCACGTGACGTGGTGCAAATGGGCAGCATTAGCTGGTGCGATATTTCGATTGTATTGGGTTCTGCTTCGGTGTATGCTTTGGCCGCGCCATCCTTCCGAGGAGGGTTTAGAGCGCCGAGTGGATATCCAACTCTCGCCCACAAGATCCTCTGGCATCGGCTGGTATACGCACCCGTAGCCCGTGGCGAGAGTCCGTATCTTACCAGGGGCTTTAAACTCGTCAAAAAAACAAAGTTGTGGCCGACGTTCACGGAGCGCATCGATTGGGCTATCACGAAGATGACTTCGCGCCTTTGTCGCCGGCGCCCAATCAGTGCGCTTCGCGAACTTTCGGCTCCAACTTCGCGTTTGACGAGTTTAGGGCCCCAGGACGAACACTACGTAGGCACGTAGCCCACACCTTGAAGGTTGTCAGGTCAAGGTTTAAGTACGACGACTGAAGAGTCTGGTGGCAAGCCTCCGACAGAGCCAGCAGGACTCGCGTAAATCAGAATCGATCACAGACAGAAGAGCTAGCACCAAACACGTTCTCGCGGACGCGCTGCGCAAATTGCTTGGTCACACCAGCGTGTCCATTATTCACTCGGTACCGTGCTCTTCTACGTGCCGCTTCACGTTTACGCACAGCATGATCTTGACGTCGAATGCGTTCCATCCTAACATCCAGGGTGAGACCGAAGGCTCGGAGGACAAGCGGCAGCAGGCGAAACAGCAGGTCGCGCCCTCTCCTGGCGCCAAAGTCAGCTACGATAACCGCGCGCATGCTCCGTTCGTTTTCTGCGACACGAGGCTCGCTCAGTACAAGAATCTCAATACAACTGACGAAGTAAAACATACTGCGACAATGGCGAGGTTATTTCTAGCGTCATGGCCCCATAGAAAAGTCGTTGGACTGGGCGGCACCAGACCCGTTAATGTGTCACGCTATGCGACCGCAAAATGAATGAATGTCAGTATACATGAATATTCGTTTTCAACAATGTCCTCTATACTTACACAGATCTTGTCAGAAGTCACTGTCGGCGTTGGCGGCGTCATCGGACCCATCGTCGGATTCGAACTCACTCAGGTGATTCTTTAAACTGCATAACACGAAAAACTATATTAAACAAACGAGGGCAGACGCTCACGTGACATATCTATTGTCTTCTATCATTGGCTTAATATTTTCACGCCCCTTGCTTCGTGATTTGTTCCCTGGCACTCTTATCGGCTAATACTTCAATCTCATTGGCTGCGGAGCCATTTAAGGTGTTCGGAAATCGCAAAGGCCTGTATTTCTTAAGCTAACTAGCTATAGATAGGTAACCATATCTATATATCTATCTATCTATCTACATCTGTCTGTCTGTCTTTCTTTCTTTCTTTCTTTCTTTCTATCTATCTATCTATCTATCTGTCTATCTATCTTTCTATCTATCTTTCTATCTATCTTTCTATCTATCTTTCTATTTATCTTTCTATCTATATTTCTATTTCTATTTTTATCTATCTATCTTTCTATCTATCTATCTTTCTATATATCTATCTTTCTATCTTTGTATCTATCTATCTTTCTATCTTTCTACCTAGCTATCTTTCTATCTATCTTTCTATCTACCTATCTTTCTATATTTGTATCTATCTATCTTTCTATATATCTTTCTATCGATCTTTCTATCGATCTTTCTATCTCTATCTTTATATCTTTCAATCTTTCTATCTATCTTTCTATCTATCTTTCTTTCTATCTATCTATCTATCTATCTATCTATCTATCTATCTTTCTTTCTATCTATCTTTCTATCTATCTTTCTATCTATCTATCTTTCTATCTATCTATCTATTTTTCTATCTATCTATCTATCTATCTTTCTATCTATCTATCTTTATTTCTCTTTCTTTCTTTCCTTCTTTCTGTTTCTTTCTTTCTTTCTTTCTTTTCTATCTTTCTTTCTTACTTTCTAGCTTTCTTCTCTTTCTTTCTATCTTTCTTTTATTTATTTCTATTTTTCTTTCTATCTTTCTTTTCTTTCTATCTTTCTTTCTTTCTTTCTATCTTTCTTTTCTTCGCACAAAAGAACAGGGGAAACGCAGGAGGCGTGCAGTGCTAGCAGATAGGTCTCTAAACCATACGCAGAGGCGTCATCTGGCAAGTGGCAGTGGCAGGAACTGCCTACACTCCCAGACGCTTCTGCCTGCATGCTGGCCTTCGATGATCACGAACCACAAGCCGATTGGAATCATGCTCCAACGGCCTTGAGGTCTCAGTGGCAAAACGGGTAAACGCATTGCCGCCCCTGAGTCTGCGTGCACTCTAAGCGATCTGAAGCGTCTACTTTCCCGCAAAAAGAAAACATCGGAGAACCAATCGCTTACAATCTACGGAAGGAGCTCGATGAACGACGAGGAAGACAACACATTTAGACCCAAAATCACAGTCCGTACAGCCGCACCGAGCTTGTCATTTCGCCATGCTCCGTGCCACAGCGCAGACCGTTTTGTCTTGTTTACTTCAGTTCTAAACATATTTTCAACCTCGTCATTTGTCGGGCTCTCTTCGTATAAATGAATACTGTTTTTTTTTTTTTTAATCGGTAGACCACTTGCGCTATTCAGCCGAAAAGTTGCGGGGATTGAGTTCCCCATGTGCTTTGCGAAAAAGCAGAAGCTCTAGAGTTCTTAGAGTGTGGCCATCGTGGTATGATGGGGATCGCCCTTCTAGTTGGTCAAACGAATTAAAGAAGGACGTGTGATTGGCGTTTAGAGTGAATCTTGGGGCAGTATCCATAGAAAAGCTTTTTGATAAATGTATTGATCGCTTGTTCACGGTAAAAGCGGGAGAAAAAAAAAACTTCGCTTACTACAATAAAAAGCCTTTTCTATGCTTCCAGGAACACCAGGCCTTATGTAAAGCTTTATGTTGGTGCGGATCAATCTTGAAAGAAGGACGCTAACGGATGCTTCTCTTCCTATTCGTGAAGCAAAAGAAATAATGCGATCCAATCGAGTGGCGTAGTGATGACATTTTTCTTTAGAAAATTGTGGGAGTGTCTTTCCCAGCAGTTTATGTGCTGCAACAGATTAAAAAAGTGTCAATGAACTGCATGACGTCGGCAAAAAAAAGAGATAAAAAAGAATGTAAGCCACATAAAAAAAGCCTGTGCTGCTTACGTTTCAATAGTAGGCAAACAGGAGCTATCCCCGCGGTTTTCACAAAAAAGAAAAAAAAAAGAGAAACGCAAGCGTATTGATACCATTACTCTCCGAGTTCTCGTTACAGACAAAGGTAGATGTTTGTTTTGAAAAAACGATTTTTGTTAGAATACATTTTTTTTTTCTCGCAGGTGTGGCTCTACCCTCTGCCCTACTTTGCCATCGGTGGTTGCATGTTGCTCGGAATTTTGATAGCGGTGGCGCTTCCGCTTGACGCCTGTGAGTCATGTGCGCCCGCGAGACTTCTGCGCATGCGCGCGCAACTGTACGCGGCAAGCCCACGCTGCAGCGCGGCGAAAAAAAAATGTGTTAGCCGCAGCCGGTCCGTGACATTGACGCCGGAGTCCGTGCGGCCACCTGTAGAGCTGTTCAGATCTCGAGAGAAAACATGTAAGAGAGAGAACGCGGAAGGAAAAAAGAGACGGTTGTGTCCGGTTGGATAGATTCTGGTCAAAAATCAGCTGCTTTTGCTCAAAGCATCCCATGCTGCATTACACGTCAGTGTCCTTCCCGAGGAATAAATCGCGTGAAATATAACTAGAAATCCCAACCCTGGGTTGATTCTAACTTGCACAATGATCATGTAAAGTTATATTACTGCATCGCTCTCTTGGATGCGAATCCACTACTTACACCTGTCAGGTGGCAAAATAGCTGTAATCTCCAGCGAATGGCATTCGTACCGACCCTCGTATGCATGTTGTCACGCAGAAATATTTAATTACATCAGCAGAAAATTACATTTGCTGTTCCTCTCTTAGTAAGTCAGTACTCTCGATGGCGGAGACGCGGTAAGAAACAGCAATGTGACATTGTATTAAAACAAATCGAGACAAAATGTGCCTCTTCTTGTGTTAAGAACGAATTGTTCTTAATTTTTATTTACTTTTTGCTTATATAATATATTCTTTTTAATTTAGTAACGCCAAGTGCACCATCTTCAGCCGCCTTTGTACAAAGTCTTAGCTCGATACGTCAGAAGACGGTTTTGTGCGGTTCGTTTAAAGGGTCAGCGATTCCTTTGACTCACACGGTAGTTTGGAGTCCTAGAGCTCTGCACGGGGCCGGGTCGACCCGAAAGCCTGGGCCCGTTCCGGCCCGCGGGCCCGGCCGGTCAAGGACCGGGTGGCACAGGTTGTTTCCGGACCAGGGGCGGGCCCGGGTCAAGTAGTACGGATTATTTCCGGGCCCGGGCCTGGCTCAGGCCTAAAACACGTAAATACTGAAAAGTTTTAATCCATCGTGACTTTAGTTCATACTTCACTGCGTAGAATCTATGACTTGTAAGTGTTCTATGATGTCTCGAAACTTTTCTACATCGTTTGAGCGAGTGCTACTAAAATCTAAATGTTGACATTCGCATTTTTATGCGTCTTTCTTGCCACTTAGGCTAAACGAATCAAATGCACCAACACCTCCCAATGGCAGCTTTATATTTAAGAGATGAGACACGCCTTGGGGCCTGTTACCGGCCCGGGACCGGACCGGGCCTTATCAGGTAGGCATTCCATCGGGCCGGGTACGGGCCGGACCTGATTACGTAGGCCTCCCGCCGGGCCGGGTTCGGGTCGGGTAAGACTAAGAGTCAGCGGGCCCGGGTCGAGCCGGGCCTCAGAAAGTAGGCCCGTGCAGTGCTCTAGTTTGGACCAGATGATCCAACCTACAACGTATGTGGAGGCTTCCCGGCAACGCTAGACTTGTTACGGTCACGTGAGCTTCCCCTAATAGTAAGAATGCACCGTCTGAATAAAAAGGAAAACAAGCGCGATGGTCTCCACTTATCTCTGAGAAGTTATATGTTGTTACTCCTTAGCGTTCTTAGCCCGCTTCCGATTAAAGCAACAAAATCTACACGTTCCTAGAAAAAAAAAAAAATCTAATATCGAAACAAAAGCGATAATGTGTTTACGAGCGTTACTTGAGAAGCGGAGCGACCATTAAGCCGGGGACATACTACTCGTATACAGCATCATACAAAAGACAGTCTGCCAACACGAGTCGCCGCAATATTGCTACGCAGGTCTCCGATCAAGCGCGTCAGTTTCCGAAACGGTTATCGTGCGCGGCTCCACAGTTCGATTGTTGGCAACGGAAGTACCTTTTTATTACTTTTGTAAATGCCGCGTTCTGGTAAATTCGAGAGCCCTGTTGCTTATTCGAGGTTAGGACCTTCTACGTACCGGACCTTCTATGACGATTGTTCGAGAAGCACTCGTGTGTACAAAAGTGGCTCCGC
The DNA here is from genome assembly GCF_016920785.2 of Ixodes scapularis. Lineage (NCBI taxonomy): Eukaryota > Metazoa > Arthropoda > Arachnida > Ixodida > Ixodidae > Ixodes > Ixodes scapularis. The sequence goes on along the minus strand of NW_024609857.1, from coordinate 43,227,773 downwards.
GTGGCGAGCCGGAGTCAGCCTCGCTTCAGCGTTCGATCCTGCTGTTTCGCCGCCATCGACGCCTGCGAGGCTAGCCCTTTTCTATCTTGTTTTGGGCACAAGTTCGGCCCGTTAAGCGTTTAGTTTCCCCAGTTATTCACCGCCCCATCATTTGTCATTTGTGACAATATCCGTGGGTCGAATGCCGCGTGCAAAGTTTCCTCCTTGAACTCATCGCCATGCGGCATTCGAAGTACGAATCTCGCGGTGACTCGCATTGGAATCTGTATGTAGACTGCCTTAGACTGCCTTTGGTACGATGTATAAGCAGTGAGACCCCGGCTTCGGGGACTTATAGCAAACCGTTGCGCGTGTTCCGCGGATACCGCGCTACCGGAGCCTTTCAAACATGATTTTAAGCGCGCGCCAGACCGATACCGTGACCCCTGGGAGCGCGCTTAAGAGCGTGCTTAAGCGGTCACGAAACACCGTAACGGTTCGCGGAACATCGTAACGGTTAGCTAAAGAAACGTCTCTATCGTCGCACAGTTGCCACCTTCTAAAATGGAAACGACGATCGTGCAGGCGTCCCCCGAGAAAAATTCTCGGAAGCCAAGAACGACTGCAGCAGCCTCAGCTTTCTCGGCGACGTCCGCTTCTGGGTGGACATCGTGACAGCCGCGCTGGCCGGGGCCACCATCGCCCACTTCGAGACAACGCTCGAGCTACACCTCAGCGTCGTAAGCCAATCTCGTCCAAACATTGAAGTCATTCTCTCAGTCGCTATGCCACATCTTCATTATGGTGTCGGAAGACTACCCAAACAATATTCTGCTACAGTGTCACGTATATTTTTAATAAAGTCTACAAACGCAACAGCATGAAACCGAAACTGTACTGGGGAGGAAGAAGAAATATAGAGAAGAAGAGAGTTGGCGGAAATCACGTGGTTGTGCAACTTTTTTCTTTTTCAATCAACGTATTTGCAGTTGTTTAGAAGCCACAAAAAGTGGGTATCATATTTGTTTAGCATTTTTAATATTGAGCCTGTGCCTTCGATGACCCACAACTTTCATCATATTTGGTGGTTGTGTCAAAATCAGAGAGAACTCCACGTGACCACGGAGAAGAGAGTGAGCGAAACTCAAACAGGCCACTTCTCGATCGGCGGTTTTCGGGCGGAAAGAATACGAATTTCGATCCTTAAATTGTGTTCTGGGTAGTTGGCCTCTCGTATATCATGCACAAATAAAAACCTCGACGAGCATAAATACCATGTCAGTGTCCCTTTAAGTTTCCTATATTTTTTTTCACACATACCAAGTCCGAACGCAGCCGACGCTGGAGCCAACCACCCGAATGAGAGCCGATCGACCTAGCGGCGCCAAAAGTGCGCCGTCACGGCGTTCGTCCTCTCTGTGCGTCTATATACTGTCACTTACTAAACCGATTGCGCACTGAAAAAAAAAAGCGCAGGATATCACCGCGCATTCACTTGACGTGATTGGCCGGGTGCTAGCGAGCGCACGAAGACGACGAGTTCCATGACGAAGCACTTTTGGTGCCGTTCGATGGACTTTATCGGGTCGTAGCGCCGGCTGCGCTCTCAGAGTGTCAAACGGAGCACGAACGGTCTTCCGACCAACCATAATTCACGGTCTGTCCAGTGCTCCAACGTAAACGTTATTGTAGAGACTGTCAGCTGAAGAAACTGAAGGCGTGGCCCTGAGATCTTTAAGCTTCACGCTTTATGATTCCTTCGTCGCTCACAAACAACGTTTCTTTTTTTTTTTTTTAATGTGTCAGCGGTTATATGGTTACTTTGTGTTCCTCCTTGCGTTGAGATGGCCGACATCAGCCGACGAAAAAGCGCGCTTCGTTCGATTCTACATGCTACAGAATGTGGGATGCTACAGAATGTGGTGATTTCGAAGCGTTCGGTTATACTCTTAGAAACTGAGCAAGCTACAGGTATATAGAAGGCTAGTTAGAACCTTGCCGAGAGCCCACATTCGTAGAATTTTAATCCCTTCTTGTGATAATCAGATTAGACAGCGTTAAAAGAGTATCTTTGTTCGATACTTCCTGTTTATGCATTCCTATATTTTCTTTGACATTTGGATTAGCGAGTGTACATTGTTTTTGTGTTGTTGTTTATTTGGTTTTGGTCTTTTTCTGCAGATCACAGAGAGCGAATATCACATCAACTATTCCTATGCCATTATATACGGAGGTTACGCCATCGGCGCCGTACTCTTCGGGTTTACCTCTTCGCTGCCGGTGAGTTACCCTAGAGTTCCTACGGAAGTTCTCGAGTTAGTGTGCCTTCCCAGGGAAGGCACACTAACTCGAGAAAAAGGTTGAGACGTTTGCAGTAGCAGAGACCATTAACGCTCACGTTTGTAAAGGCATTCTGTTGCCACTGAAAAAAGGAGGACGATAGGGGGAGGCTTCAGTTGTCCGGCCTCCGTGAGCCTCGAGCGTGCAAGCGCAGCCAAAGCACGACTGAGGGCAATGAGCGTGCTGGAGGCCAAATGTTCCAAATAGATTACCTGCCGTTTTCACCATGCCAGCGACTTAACAGTAGCGAAATGTTCGGTCATTTCACGGGATATTTTGTCCCAAAGTCTTTCTCAAACGGCTGAGTTTCATTCGACACTTTCTAAAGACGTGAGACGTTCATGCCGAATTCATCCGCTCGCACTTGTAGCCTTATATGTTATCGGGTAAAGGGCATCCACACTGATGAACACGACATCTGTTGTGCGCGACAAAAGTTGTATCTCCGTCCTATATAGGCGTGTGTGTAAAGGAGGCTAAAGGGCGGCTTCCCGGGTGCCTATGGAGCGCGGATGCAATTTTGGTCGTACACGACAAAAGTCAAGTTTAGTGTGGACAGTCCACGAAGTAAATACTTGGCGAAGGTGGAGGCTCGAAAAAAGGCAAATAGTGTGACAGTCGGCCAGAGGCCGACAGTCACACTATTTCCCTTGATGAGCAATGGAGCATATGAATTAAAAGATAACTACGGTAGGTTCTCTCGATTTTAGGGTTACGACTGAATTAGTGAAAGAAGTGTCCCTAAAGAACGAGACGTCCGTTACTTTTAATGCCTTGCGTAGTTTTTTGGACATCTTATCCCAAAGTTTTGTTTCGGGGGTCTACGGCGGAACCGAAGCTAAAGGCTCGAACATGATGTGATAAGCTGTATGGATATCGTGTGATACAATGCTCGTACCGCGGTACCGCAAAAGGTGCGACCGGCCTAGTCGCAAGAGCAGTTTCGATCAGTCAGCTAAGATGCTACGGTTGTTTTACTGCTTTGCTTCATATATGTATATCAAACACCTGTAGCAAATATTAATACTCAATTATAGAGCAGCCGACCGAAAAGCGAGTTTGCCACGATGAACGCAGGTTAAAGGGAGGGGCCATGAAACGTTTTTTGTTTTGTTTTTTTTCTAATTTCGCTAAATACTGCTCAGAACACCTCCCTAACGTTAATAACCGAATAAACTTCCCATAGACTTTCTTACTAATCAATGGCAGTCGGCAAATAAATTTGAGAAATGTGAGCATCGTTCATCCCCTCAACTCGGAAGCAAAACAAGCGGCCACGTGGCCTGGTGCCTTTTCCTTGCCGCCAACGTTGATCGTACATTCTAAGAATAGCCCGTGCGTCCACTTTACCGCACAGCACTCCGAGTGCCAATCACCGCAATTTACGGAAGCAGCTCAGCGAATGACGATGACGAAACATATGTTTAGACCTAAAAAACGCAGTATGAGTGGTGACATTAGACAGTTTTAGTGGATCGTACGCTATAGCTTTGCGTACGCAAGAAAATTGCGGGTCATGAGTGCGCATGCGCAGAACGCAATAAAAGGGCTAGCGCATTGCGTACGCACGCAACGCTGGGGATTTTGCGTTCCTGGCTAGCGGGCCTTGCGGGATGCTCTCGAGAGATCTCGGACTTAACGAGAGCGCCAGTTTCAAGACGGCGGTTGCCTCGACTGGCGCAACAAGGGCGACGTGATGTTTTCAAAGTTCTGTGTTACGTGAAATTGCGTGGTGTTCGGCTCGGCGATTCTTTCTGGGGCCAACCGCGGTCGAATCAGATCGCCGTGCGGCTGAAGGAGTGCACAATGAAAATGTTCGCCACTCGGAATGTGCGTCGACGCTGCGATCTGCTCAACGCTAAGCCTATTCCCACAGTTCATCGCCGACGGACGAACGACTCTAAAAGAAATCGCCCAAGTTCTCGCTTTGCACTGGACATCAGGGTCATGAATTTCATTCCGCGATAGCATTGATAAAAGGTGCCGTTTCCACGGGACGACTGACGGAGGCTCCGTGATCGAATTTGGCTACGCACTCGTACTCGTAGCCTCTGTACCCCGCAGAAAAGCGCGCTTGACGAGGCTGCTGTGGCTTGATCACGGTGTAAGATACACTCTTTAGGTGAGGACACGGCGGTGCTGAACGCGCGGCGCAAGGAATCATAAGTAGCGTTCGTTCGACGGGCATCCGATTCCGCGGCCACAGTGCCCACCGTGCCCACCGTGCCCGTATCTGCCAGTGTCGCCGGCGGCCAAACGGCGAAACGGCGAAACTGCGTGAGAGCGGAAAAATCATCTCGTTGCCATGACACCCCGGCACACCGTGGTCTTTCTGCACGTGCGACAACCTCGCTGAAGCTCTGCGCGTGTGGTATATGAGGCGGCACGAGCCGTCTTGTGCCGTGCCCACGGGTCGACTAGGGGTCGACGAGTCATCTGCCGGCGCCGCTTGAAGCCATAGTGAGAGAGAAAGAGAGAGTGAAAAGCGAACTTTATCGGCACGTCGCGAGGAGCGCGCTGTCCTTACCTGAAGAGTATTATTATCTTACACCGTGGGCTTGGTTTATTTTGAAATAAAATGATTGGACACGTTTTCCTTTTCAATATTTCTTTCCAGGAGCATGGTTGCGCTATAAGCACCCGGAATTCTACGGCTCTAGCAAATTTAACCAAGATCATGCGCGCTGTTCACTCGAAAACGTAACGCACAACTAAATTCGGTCCGAGCAGGTCATTTTTAGCGTACGCTATACTATTGTGTATTGCGTACGTAAGGTCCAGCAACGCTGTACTAAAACTGTTTATTAAGCAATGCAAGCGTGGCGTTTTTCATTGCTTAAAGGGATACTACAACGAAATTTCGGCACTTATTTTATGGTCTATATGTGTTCAAAGGAGCAGTATTACATCGAACACACCAATATCTTGTTAAAAAAGTCACGAAAAGGAATTTTAAAACGAATTAAATGATTAGCAAAGAGCAGTTGGTGGATGTCGCTAACGCCTCGTTCGTAATGCTCGTCTAGGAACCTTGACAGCTAGTGACGGTGAGTGTCTCGCTTCCGGCCACGACGAGAGAAGAGGGGAAGGAGGAACTCCCGTCTTGCCGAGAATCCCTTTTGTGTGTTCCAGAAGTAGCTATTGTCCCCCTACAAGATTATAAAAGATTAACCCGTCACTCGAAATTCGTACAAAAGCAGCCGCTTCGGTGGCGGGAACGACTAGGCCATCCTCTCGACGTCAGCCTCGCCGTAGCTTTGCTCGTCCCGAGACGACCTACGTCACGATTGCGTCAGATGTCACGTGCTCTAAGCTGGGCCCCGACCTATTATTTGAGAAGAACTACAATCTTGGTAGTGTACAATGCACGTTTCAGAAGCTCGTGCTGAGCAGGAAAGGACCAAACTATGAGTGACTAGAGTGCCTTCATACACTCGCGCGCTTTTGCTTGAGTGGTGACATCTCAGCCATTTTTCCGCTCAATCGTTTTTTTATGCATTTCGAAGTGCGTGCAATCCGGTGTCACTCAGCTCGAGCGCGTAGCTTTGGCATAGACGCCATCTTACCGCCCAAGTCACGCACCGAGTGCCCGAGAGCGTCACGCGCTGGCACATTCAGAGCAACAATGGATGTCTTCACCCTGAGACAGACAGACATGCAGGCACCCTATGAGTGACCGCCAGTGACTGCCACCTTCGGCACCGCTCGACGCGCTTGAGGAAGCGGGGGGTCAATAATCTTCGTGCGCGATCGTCGTGGAGAACTCACAAACTACGGCCGCTAAAACATAACATAAAAAGCAGAAATCGTCCGCTGGTGCGGCTGAAAGCGCAGTAGAAAAAAAAAACAGCGAAAGAAGTGACAGTACGAACAAGAAACCTCCTTGAATATGAAGATGACATCAAGCCGCAAGGATTTTTGACAAACATCAACCCGGTCAAGGCCCGCTGAAAATCTGGTGGTAGAATCCCTTATATCGGTTTTAGAGTGGATCGCGGTTTCCCATTAGTGTAATATTTTGCCAGTGCTCGTATTTCCTATTCGTAAATCGATATCAGTCACCTATTTTGGCTCGACTTTTGACCGGAGTTACCCTTTAAAGGCCGACCTTCAGAGTCGTCTTCTGCTGCATAGAAAACCGATTCCCAGTATGCCTTCTCTCCACTCTCCCCGCACTCTTCTCTCCTTCTCTCCCCATAGGAGCGGGTCTCTCAGCTACTCCCCGCAAAAAGGAGGAGGGTCTCCCTCGTTCTCGGACGGAATGGCAAAATTGGGGGAGAGTTTCCTTCTTTATGCTTTTTTGTCAGCCTTTAAGCCTGAAACACGAGTGATGTAAAATCGCGTCGCGTCGCTCCGTTAAGTAGCAACCATAGGAACCGCCGCTGACGCTATGACGTCCGAAACGAACGTCGCGTCGCCACGTCACAGCGTCAGCGAGGGTGTTTAAGGGCCCTGTTATACTCCGACGTTGAGCGCAGCGAACGCAGCGTAGCGCAGAACGCGTGGGTTTCATTGGCCGACGAGCAGTTACTCGATATCTGCGACCAATCAGTATCTGTGTGCGCTGCGCTACACTCTAAAAGATGTCTGTGCATATACTTTCACGCACAGCACTCGGAGAGCCAATCACGGCAACTCACCGAGGCAGCTCAGCGAATGACGATGCTGAAACATATGTTTAGACCAAAAAACGCAGTCTGAGTTGTGACATTAAGCAATGCAAAACGTCACGCTTGCGTTGTTTAATGTCACAACTCAGAGTGCGTTTTATGGTCTAAACATATGTTTCGGCATCGTCATTCGCTGAGCTACCTCTGTGGGTTGCGGTGATTGGTTCTCCTTGTGCTGTGCGGGAATGTATATGCACAGACTTTTTTTTAGAGTGTACGCCGCCTTTGCTACGCTCGACGCCGGTGTATACACTCTAAGAAATGCGTGCGCGTTTACTTACCCGCAAAACACTCGAAGAGCCAATCTCTGCGATCTGCGAAATCAACTAAGCGAATGACAAGGCGGAGCATCCGTTTAGACATAAAAATAAAGTCTGCGCTGTGGCATTACGCAATGCAAAGCGTCATGGTTGCATTGTTGCATTCATGGATATAAAACTCGAGATTCAGGAACACAGAAGGGGACGAACACAACACAACGTCTTGAGAAGTTGTGTTGTGTTCGTCCCCTTCTATGTTCCTGAGTCTCGGGTTTTATTTCCATGAATCATCACCAGCTCGCTTGTTTTTAAGTATTATTATGGTTGCATTGCGTAGTGTCACAACGCAGACTTCAATTTGAGGTTTAAGCAGATGTTGCGCCTCATCATTCGCTGAGCTGATTTCGTAGATCGCAGAGACTGGCACTTCGAGTGTTTTGCGGGTAAGTAGATGCGCAAGCATTTCTTACAGCCTTAAGGCTCGCCGCTCAGAGGGGGGACGCAAAGCGATGTTTGCTCACCTGTTTCGCTCTTTACTCTGCAGCCTCTGAGCGCCTATTGTGCCGTTTTTATATTTCATGGAAGCATTATAAATCTGTCAGCCGTTTTTTGCATTGAAAAAAAGGTGGCGGTGGAACATGAGTCGTTTATTAATAGCTTGTCCCTGTCTGATCGTTGCAGAAAGCGGAGGCCTTCGTCGTGTTCGTTGCGCAGCTCATCTCAGCCGTCGCTTTCTTGTTCGTCGGTCCCGCCCACTTCCTGCCCATTCCAACGTAAGCGAGTTTCCATCTGAGACAATCTTAATGTATTTCTACCCTTCTGCGTGTTAATGCCTGCACTCATATTTTTTTTTCCTTATTTATATAGTACAATAAATAGTTCAGGCAACTTGTAAGCGCAAAAAGACACAGCCACGATGACGGGGACATGGAAAAGCCCTTCTTCGTGTCCGTCTCTGTTTGAGCTTACAAGTTTCCTAAACACAAATATTCTTCACGCTCGTATACACCGCTCTCTATTCATGCCGTGAATCATAAGCTATGTAGCGTACACATTTCAATGAGCTTGAACAAGAAATCAAAATGATTCGAAAACTACAAACTGCACTCAACAAGGGAGTCATTAAAAGTTCAAAGACGAAGGGCAAATGCTCAAATCAATCAATCAATCAATCAGTCAATCAATCAGTTAATAATTTTTTTATTTATCCCCCAGAAACTTCTACAAAAAGCCTGTATGGGGCTTTTCTGCAATAAAGTTCCTTGATGTGTTTGTATCAAATGCTCTAGTGTGCAGGCATCCCAAATTATTATTAAAACAAATGTAACTATAAACATAACTTCCATATCTTACCCGTGAACACTTTAAAAAAAAACGCACAACTAAAATATTTTAAATAAATTTCTTTGAGATAATGTGGAAGCTACAACTGGCACTTGCTTCGCTAATCACCAAAAAAAAACTTGCCGTCTGTCTGTTTTCTTTTTTGTTTTTTTTTTTTACTTTTTTGCTTTTGAACATTTGACAATTTAAGTGTACAGCCTCAGAGGCTCCTGCACGTATCCATGCTCCACGGCGCCCTCGAATCACCCATCATTTGTGTTCCCTTCATCAGATCAACCAATAGGAAGTGCGCACGACATCACGCTCGGGTTGACGTGCATGCAGTCTAAATATTAAAAAACGTGGGCTCTTTTTTTTTTTTTTTTTTTTTTTTTATTGCTGAGATTGCGCGTCACTTGAATCGCGATACCGACCACCCTTCGGGTTAGTTGAAACAATTAGAGGAAGCTAAATGATTGGCGTTCCCAGCGCAGTGCATTGCGGTGCAATACATACACACGTAGGCGCTCCTGAGCAGCGATGCCAGATATAAACGTCGTCGCGACACCAAGCACTAATCAAAATTTCACCAAATTTTACCAGACGACATAAGTTGGCGTAAAACAATGTCTGGGAAGATCAAGCATTTGTATAAAACCATAATTTAAGAAGACCGTAAATTAAATCTGACCGGTTTCAGATACACATCTGCACATTTCTCAGCGGGCTGTAAGTAATGAAATTACTCTGAAACAAATCGTATCAACGGAACGCGAACGTCATCATGCTCGTTGCAATGTCACGACAAGAAAAAAAAATACAACATGTTATGCGCATTGTTTACGCAATGCGTAGATTAGCTGCTTAGCAAGATTCGATTGGCAGACAAAAAAAAAACTATTTTTTTTGCGTTTGAAACATTTGCATACTGTCACGAATAAAAAAATGAAAGACGTTTACAAATGTCTGTAAAGCGAAATTAGAGCGCAGCTGTTGAGGAGGAGGAGGAGGAGGGGAGGGTACGGAGGGAAGGGTATGCCCCGCCTCCTCCTCCGTACCCTTTCCTCCTCTCCCTCGTATCCCCCTCCTCTATTCCCTTCTCTCCCTTCCTCCAATTCACGTTTCCCGCCAATTTTACCAGGGAAAGTGAAGTCACATGGCTTGGTACACGTCACCTGTGAACAAACTCAATTTCCCAGCTAGATTTAGCGGGAAAATTGACGTCACCTGACCTAAACACCAATTCAATTCCCTGCTAAATTTAGTGGGAATTGAATTGGTGTTGAGGTCATGCGACGTCAATTTTCCCGTTAAATTTAGCGTGGTTATCACGGCGTTGACGGCGACGCCGATGGTGACGCCGACGCCGCTCAACCCGGAAACGGGCGCCTAAGAGTTGCGCTCTAAAACTAACTTGATTAATAAAACTTAAAATGAACGTTTAATGCAACGAACTCGTGCCAAAAAAAAACATAAAGTAACAAAGACCGCTTTGATGGCAACGGAAGGACAACTGACTAAAGCAGCCATGCGAAGCTCCTTTTGTGAGCGCGGAGGTATTCAGAGGTTTCCGAGCTCCAGCAAACAACAAGATTCTCGAGTTATCTAGAACATTCCAGTCATGGCAAAAAAAAAAAAGGTAAAAAGGACAAGCGCTGGCGGGAATCAAACCCTAGCCAGGTGCGTGGGAGTCGAGCACGCTGCTGACTCAGCTATTCGCACAGGGCATTACTCCCCTCTTGAAAAGAAAAGAATAGAATAGAATAATCTTTATTGGCTCAAGAGAACCGTAGCTCCGCGGAAATGCGACAGCCTGTACCATTGAGGCCCGCGGTGCCACGTCTAGTGATGATGATGATGAGATGATATGCACAAGGGGAGGACGACGCGGCCTTCTCTACATCGTAAGCACCGTTGCTTGAAGGTTCGGGGTTTGCCAAGACACTTCTACCAGCTGGTAGAAGTGTCTTGGCAAAGGGTGGTGTCCGGATGCTTAACTGTGCGTTGGGGCTGAAAAAGCCCTTGCGGTTTTGTGGTGATCAGCATGACGTTCTCTTCTGATCCGCCTCACGAGTCTTGAAGGTGCGGCGGAAGTGCATGCCAGTAGGCCAGCGAGACAAGGTTACCTTCGGCGCGCTGTTCAATGCACGTTCTGGATGCTAAAGCCCTGGTGGTTGATGGTGCGGTCGCTCGCTTTGTTGAAGGCAACGGCTCCAGGTGGTGGCCCAGTTGAAGTACCGTATTTACTCGAGTAATAGTTGCACTATTTATGAACAAGGCCCTTGCGTCTGCTTTACCACAGAGCACTTATACAGCCAATCATCGCGTTGCACAAAAATAACATAGTGAATAACTAGATCGAGAGCACCATACAGATGCAATCTTCACAGATGGTATCTTCGCGCGAAGACGCTATCTCTGTCCTGTAAAACGCTGGGATCATGCTGCTGATCGTGGTGATTGGCAAGCCGCATGCTCCGCGGAAAAGCGAACCCTCAGGTTTTCCTCATAAACGGTGAGGCTACTACTCGAGTAAATATGGTAGACGGTAGACGGCTGCCACTCCCAATGCATTGACGTCCAGGGTTAGAACGTAGCGCCGCGGTTACCCGGTGTAACTTCTTGTCATCCCCCCCCCCCCCCCAAAAAAAAAAAAAAAAAGAAAACAGAAGGCATCGTTTTGATGCAAAACAAAATAAATGGACAACTCAGAACAAGAGAAGGGCAGACTACAGAGTAACCTAAAACACAGATGTTCACAGTCCTATCGATTATAGTTCAGTTCGAGTCGGACGATGTGAACCACCTTCGGGTTGCAGAGGGCGGCGCGACAATGTTCATGTTCCGTCGGGCAACGGTTTGCAGTTTAGGTCCCTCAGGTAGCGAATAACCTTAAGGCCGAAGCACCGCTTTAACTGTTCCTCGCTGCGACGATGAATTGTTGTTCAGATCCACACTTATTAGCCGGGCTGGAACTGGGCGTCGTTGCGACAAAGATTGTACCGGGCATGGTAAGCAACTTGCACGTCTTGAATCAAAATGCGACCGAGCTGCCGGACTTACTCCGTTCGTTGAGTAACGAATTGAGCGTCGTTGTCCTGTTCGTCTTCGTGGCCGACATCACACTCGTCGACGGAATCATTCGGGTTCGACATCAAGGTAGTCATCAAGGTTATAGTCGTTGAAGTTATCGTCCGGGTCGTCCTTGAATCGCCCTCGAAGTCGTTGTCAAGGTTGCCGTTAAAGTCGTGCTCGGGATCGTCGTCGATGATGTCGTTCGAGTCGTCGCCTGTGTCATCGTCAGTGTCGTAGTCAGTCTTGTCGTCAAGGTCGAAGACAGTCTGTCGTCGAGGCCACAGTAGGGTTGGTGGTTGTCGTCGTAGCCGCGGTTGGTCTGTGGAGTCGTCCATTCCATCGTCAGCGTCGTCGTCGAAGGGGCCATCGTGTTATCGTCGAGGTCGTAGCCAGTAGCATTGTCCAGTTCATAGTCCGGGTCATTTTCGAGGCCGTAGTTGAGGTCCTCGTTGATGTCACATCCTTGAACGTTTTTGAAGCCGTCGCCTTTACAGCCATCGTGATCGTCTTCGGAACTATCGTGGGCATAGATTGCGTTACCCCGCACCTTTACCAAACTGTCACGAATGACAATAGATGAGGAGACGAATGACTGAAGGAAACTAGGCGTTTGATGGGGCGAACTTCTACCTAAAACAAAATAAAACAACGCTAGCGTCGCAGGCGTCGATGTCGGTGAAATAGCAGGATGGAGCGTAGGGTCGAGTCTGACTGCGGCTCGCCACGCGGAGCGCGTTATGTACACGCGTGGGCATCTGGAACGATTGGCCTAAAAGGTTCGGCACGCAGAACCTTTGGACCTCGAGCAAGCAACAGGGTTCTCAAATTTGCCTGAACGTGACATCTATAGAAACAAAACAAAATTGACTGCATCTCCACGTGGTGAATGATGTTGATTGGGGCGAAGCTCTGGTGGTGCTTGTCTGCGTAGACGCTGAGCCGCAGCATGCCGAGCCTTTCGTTCGTTTTCATCCATGTCACAAAAAGAATGTATGGTATGGAACGTGGTTATAAACGGATTTGAGCATTTGACCGCAGCGCACTCTCGTCTATAAACGTTGAGCTGATGCATGCAAAGTTTAACGCGATTATATACGCACTTGACTGCAGCGCCCTCTCCTGTATAGACGTTGAGCGGCTACATGCCACGTTTCATCCACGACATCCCCAGCTCTTGAGTTACTACGACATCTCGGAGCCCCTACTCGTCCCGTAGTCTAGAAATCCATTGGGGTCTCCCCGCACAAGTTTGAATCCTGTCGACTGCGCAAACATTTTTTTTTCTTTTTTTCATTTTTTTTTTTTTTTTGCCCTGCACGAGCACGTGAGCACGTGAGCTCACGAGCACGAGCGCCAGCAAGATCGATGTGAGCACGGATGCCGGACGGACAAGGCTAGACCCTAAGGAGCTTCGCCCCTAAAAAACAGTGGCTTAGCTCGGCCAGGATATACGTAGCGTAAGCTTAGGTTCAGCTGGTTATTCTTAGCTTTCCTGGTTGTCTAGAGTTAGCTTGATTACCATGCTTACTGCTGTTTCAATGACACACACACGGTATACGCATTATGTGACTACTTCGGGATCCGATCAGTTAAGCTGCGCGCTGTGCTGTTATGTGTCAAGCAACCTAGCAACCAAGCTGCCGCCCAGAACAACCGGACAGCGCGAGCCATGATCTCGAGCACGGCTGTCACAGCTCTGCGCAGCACGGCTCTCCAGGAGCCACGCGAAATTGCTTAACCTCGGCCAGCGTAGCTTACGCTATAAAAAGGTATATCCGCGATCAGGCATCGAACCTGGCGCCTACGCGCGGAAGTCAACCACGATAACCGTTCCACCACGGGCGCCCTCGCTCGGAGGCGCGCGTGGCAATAATTTGATAAAATAAGAAAGAGCCTTTATGTGTACTCCCCGGTAGATTGCTTTTCCCTAAGCTATTTTTTTAATACGACTGTCCCCTTCTATTGGTGGCACCACGTTTATATTTTAATCGAGTCTATGGCTTGAGCCACCAGTCGCTGACTACTTTAGTGAGCTTTGGCTTTGCGTATACCAGTGAACGCAAGCACTCTGTGTTAGCGTTAGCGTTAGCGTGCGCGTAACCCAAACTTCGATCTGATATTGGCGCATGGCGACGACGCGCGTGCGCAGCGTGGAGCACGCAACGCTAACGTAAACGCACGGCGCTTGCGTTCGCTCCTCTACGCATTACGAAGACTCTCTTTTAACGCGGCACCGGTAGCGTTTTAGTTGCTTGGCGTCACGAGGCATTTCTTCCCAGATTCCACCATATTTTGTCTGGTGTCGTGGTTCAAAGCAATACACCAAAGGCTCAAAAATGTCGCAATATTTTCAAAATGTGGGGACAAATTTTGCCATCTGAGATCTAGCTGAGCAAATGTATATCACAAAATGCTGCACTTCTTTCAGGAACTTGTGGCTGACCCGTCTCGGGATTGGACTCGCCGGTCTCGCCGTAGCTGGCCAGTTCCTTCCTGTCATCGCAAGGGTCGTTCGCTCAGCAACGTACGTATATAAGTCGCATAAAGTCGTACACATTTTACTTCACTTACTTTCCACTTAAAATGTCAAGGATCGTTCACACAGTTGCGACCTCTTAGGACCGGGGAGGCTAAAAACCGGTCTTTAAGCCTTCCCTGACGACTTACAACCGGCTCCGCAACAGCGCAGCCGGTCGCAAGCCGTCACGGGAGGCTTGAAAACCGGTCACGTGGAAGTGGGTCGTCGAACTACGAAAAATCAAAATAACCCGTAAAAAACGGGTAATATTTATGTATAAAAACCAAGCTTCCAAGAAAAGATTGCCGCATATGAGTCCCCTCTGCGTGTCCAGAGTTACTATCCATGAGTGTGAGTTTAGTTTCCCCGTTGTGACTTTTAGGTGACTTATCGTACCTATGAGTATTCTTCGTTCGATGCCGTTAAAACGACCCTTAAGCGATCGACAACTATAGAGACTGGTAACCAAAGGAACGCACGGCGTGACGAGTTCGGAGTGTCTTATTATCGTTCCGAAGCAAATGAAAATACGACAGTAGCCGATAAGAACGCTGAAGTCGAATCACGAGGATGAGGAAAAGAATCGTGAGCATAATGAGCCACGGCCTGCGGCTCTCAAGGCTGACAGTGACTGCATGGGCCGAGAAACTGACCAAGAGGAGGAGACGAGGGCGGGCGTCAGAACGCCGAGCTCTGGTTGAAGGGATTAGTGGGTAGACCTAAAGCTAGCTGCCTCTGTGTCCACCGCACTCGTCGAAGGCGTTAGAACTTAGAACGCGAGAGCCAAACGCCGGACGCCGGTCTAGGACGCTGACCCACCTACTCCGCTAGAAACACTACGGTAGTCATTATTGTGTACGCCGAAACCGTTACCGTAGTAGAAAAGGCGTTCGCAAAAGCAACTACAATAAAAAAAAATTCGGTACCCTAAAATTATTATCCTCAACGCCGAAGTCACACCCAATTCTCCGTAAAGAGCGGCCGACGACTGAGACAAGTAACGTACTGCCCGTCGCCGAGTTTTCTTCTTAGGGAAATGGGAGATGAAATGATTGAAAAACACGTTTATTTGGCCTACTTTAGTAATATTAAAAGCCGTAAAGTTGTTTTGCATTTAGCGGAAACAGGAACAAACAACGTTTTCCAGCCAGGGAACTTTTTTTTTTTCTTTTTTCTAATGATTGTTTGCACAATTTTGAGGGTTTTGACTGCTTGCCATAATATTGAGCCCGGCATTATAGTAAAACTTCCCGAGCGGGGCGAAGCGAAAGGTAACCGGGCAGAGCGCGGCCTGTTGTAAGCTTAGGTCATTCGAGGTTCTGGCCCAGGACGGGCGCCCCGACCCACGGGCGCCTCAGAGATGCAACCCACGGTTGTGAGAACCCCCAATCAATACTACAGCAACAAGCGATGTGAAGCCACCTAAATGTTGCGGGAAAGTGCGCTTCACGAAGCAAGTTTCCACGAAACGTCAGTGCTGACGAAACGGGTGCATAGCAAACGTGTTTTCATAAAACAATAGGAACACCCGTCGCCCAAACCACGGCCGCTCGATGGCAAAAATTTTATTGGCTGTTTCTCGCCTTTGAACTGTTTGGACCACTACGCTGCAGGCCGCCCGTAATTGCACCACAACGATGGTGCCATGAAGTCCGTCTCCGACTCGTGTGTGTTAGTGTCCCATCTCGGCAATAAAACAAAAGTGGTCAGGAAGGGGCAACAAATGATGTCAAGGAAGTAGGAGTGTCATGCTTTTGCATGTCGCGGTTCTCGAGATTGGTCGTAAAAATGCTGGCGAAAAACACAGGCGAACGCGAGCGTCGCTGTCATCGTGCACGGCGTCCAAACTTGTGGTCGCTGAAGCTTCCGTGGACTGTAACACTAGAGAGCGACCTGCAGTGTGACAGTAGTGGTCATTGCGTGCTCACGGTAGTGGTTATTGCGTACACTCTCAAGAAAAAAGGGTGTAAAAGGGTGTACCGTTACACTCGTTGTCCCATATAATACACCCCAAAACTTCATTTCGACCGCACAGCGCCCTATAGTCGAACAGACGGCCCCAAATTTTACGAGGGGCTTGATAACGGTGCGATGTAACGTATTCAATAGCTAAAGTACGTATCAAAGACCACATAAAGAAAACACCGAGCTTTTACGGTAGGGTCAAGAAAACCCCGATTATTCTTTTGTATTCAGTAAAACGTACACTAGCTATTTTAATAAGTTGTACGACACGGCTATCAAGGCCCTAGTAAAATGTTGTGCCGTCTGTTTGACTGTAGGGCGCTCTAAGTACGTCGAATTGAAGTTTTGGGGTGTATCATATGGAACAAAGGGTGTAACGACACACCATTTTACACCCTTTTTTCTTGAGAGTGTACGCCAAAACAACCATCGTGGTGATTTCGGCGTACGCAAGAACCACTGTCGTAGTGATAGCAATTTCGGCGTACTACACCGGCGTTTCGCGTTCCAACGCGTTGGAGAAGTGCCGTGGTGACAGAGGCTGCATTTGCCTCCACTGCACTCGTCGACGCGTTCGCATTGGAGACAAAGGTCTCCAATACGAACGTTTTGCGTCTACCGACTAATAATTCCAATCAGTGCTCGCAGCGTTCTGCCGTCCCCGCGCGCTCTCATCTCATCCTCTGCCACAGTTTCTCGGCGCACAGGTTCATTTCACATTGCACCTCAATAAAGTGCTATTAAGGCATAAAATGCTTTTTAACCCAATCCCAGTATTTCGTCTGTCCGTCCGTGCATTTTTCACTAAATTTAGGGGGAAACTAAATTGATGTTTAGGTCAGTGACCTGACGTCACGTGATCCTACGCCAATTAACTTTCCCCACCAAAGTCGGCGGGGAAATTGATGTCACGTAACCTGACGTCACGTGATCCCCGCTAAATTTAGGGGGAAAAAAGGACGCAGCGTGACCTGTGCATAAAGCTAATGTGATGTACGCTAGAGGTTCATATGGCGCTAGTGTGCTGTTGCAAATTGAAGCAGACAGCAACCAGTCGGAAATTGACTTTCGGTAATGTACTGGGTGATTTAAGAAGCGGCCAGGCTCTTTAAATAGACCGCAAAATTCGGTTTTTTAACCTATCGCGTTCCGGTTTTGTACAGCGTTGGCCACAGGTGGTGCATTTTTTCTATGAAATTCGCAAAGAGCGAGCTTACCTGAGAAAAAGGCAGAAAAAGAAAAAGGCTTCACTCCCATGGGAAACGCAGCGAAGCCACCGGTCTACAAACCATTGGACGCCCTATGGTTTGAAGACCGGTGGCTTCGCTGCGTTCGCTTTTCGTGTTATCTTCCATTGTGAGATCCATGGAATACCAGGGCTCGTAGCCTGCTCAGCCCTCGCAGAAAACGAGTGAAAAAAGCGAACGTCAAGCAGCCTGCGACGCGGGATGATCGATGTGCTTCGAGGCTTATTTCCGTTGAGATAATCTCCGAAAAGCTTTCCCGACAATGTTACCGGTCTACGCGAAAAATAACTAATAGGGTCGAGTCCGGGGTATGGGAATAGAATCAGTCTTGGTGGGTAACTTACTTTTAAAAAAGAATTCGTTACAGTTACAGTTACTTTCAAAAAAAGTAGCGAAGTTGCCGTTACAGTTACCGCAACAAAAGAGTAACTCGTTACAGTTACAGTTACTTTCAAAAGAAACGACGTTACTTTTCGGTTACTTTTCGATAACACAAAAAAAATGAGGAAAAACTAGTGTGAAAGAAAAAAAAATATAGACACGAATCAGTCAGGCTTTCACCATAGCGGGAAATTCGAACTTTATAGTTTAGCTGAAAATTAGCCAATATTATAAAAAGAATAAAGTCCAAAATTCACCTGGATATGTTTTCTCAGATTTGAACACGAAGACTTGTTGTCGGAGTATTCCTTGTTGCAAAGTTTGCATACTGAGGTCAAATTGTTAGCAACCCAGTTCACCACAACCAAATATACTGTCTGTACGCCGTTCATGCTAGTTCTTTGTTCTCACTGATATCCCTATCCTTGGTGGCACTGGCACATTTTCTGCTTGCTCGTTGACGGTTGCGCTGGGTTCATGGAGCCCTTGGAAATAGTTCAGTACGTACACGGCAAATCAGGAACAAACCCCACGCAAACAACAGTAAATCTTGCCTCCACTGTTGACACCACGCCGGAGTAGGGGCGCAAATCGAAATACGAAACTTACGAAGTGCCCTCCGCGTGTATTGTTGTTTCACGTTTGATTCACACGATTAACAAGCGTGCGCAGAAAAAAAAATAACGCAACAGAGATAGTGCTTCAAGATACTAAGATGCAAGTGTTCAGTCACAAAGTACAAGCAGGCGCGTAAAGATAACTACATTCTTATTTTCTTATTTTTTTCCATCAATTCTAAACGTGGCTATATTCGGGTCGTGACTCGCAAGAAAGAACGTATTCCCAAGTTTGTGCAAGGCCAACTGACGCTCGAAATGTCGGAACAGACAATCTGGAAAGTGCAAAGAATAGCTAGATTATACTCGTGCAATGATATATTATTCATAAA
This sequence comes from Ixodes scapularis, assembly GCF_016920785.2. NCBI lineage: Eukaryota > Metazoa > Arthropoda > Arachnida > Ixodida > Ixodidae > Ixodes > Ixodes scapularis. Next base: position 43,209,066 of record NW_024609857.1, on the reverse strand, counting down.
GAACTGAAAAGTAACGACAAAAGTAACGTCGTTACTTTCATCGTTACCTCAGAAAAAGTAATTCTTATAAAGTAACTCGTTACAGTTACAAGTTACCGAAAAAGTAACGAAATGACAGTAACGCGTTACTACCCAAGACTGGACAGAATAGACCCAATACATGCCTTGCACCTACGTCACATCATGACGTCGAACACCGGTTCTACCATGCTGGTGGTTGACTCGACGGCCCTTCGCAGCGAGAGCAATGGTAAACTGCGCCGCGCTCGGCTGTAGCAATTACCCCGTATCCCGACGATCGTCCGATCGTTTCGTCGGCATGCCCCGCGAGGCAGAGTAGACGTCAAGTTAGAGAAACTACGAGCGGCGGGAAAAAGATGCGGCCGCGGGTTATCGAGTTTGCGGGACGCAATTCATAGCGGCGAACGACGGGACTTTTCTACCGTTGTTTACGTTCGCGCACGCCTTTGCATCGGCTTTTGCTCGTTCGTGGTGTATATAGCCTTTGACCTTCGTTGCATAACGCCGTTTTCACGCTTCGAGCGCACCTTCAGGGCTCCCGGCCGAATCCGGGCGAGTGTCGCGCCGCGAGCCTGGCCCGACGGCGATCGGCGGCCCCCATGTGCAAGCTCGCCGAGCCGCCGGGTCATCGGTTTGTGCCGTCCGCGATATGATAACCTTTGCAAGGAGCGAAAGTATGCAGGAGAGCCGGTTAGGAAACGTAATAATATAAACCCTGAGACAATGCGAGTTTCTTGTCCGTCATTTGATTTATCCCTGTTTTAGGGTTAAGACTATGACGGTAACATTGCGTCGTTTACCAGTATTTCGCAAAATCGTAACAATTTTTCTACAAGCGACTCCTAGAGTCGCTTGTCAGATTATGAAGCGCGCAATTAAGCTTTTTTTCTTTTTTTTGGCGACAAGGCATATCCCTTTGCGTCAAAACTTCGCCGGCGGCATTTCGAAACTTTCTGCTCGTAGCGCAATCGCACCAATGCCGAAAAATTTCGCACGTACTGGATAAACGTCATCATCGTAAGCTCAGCACGTTTTCCTAAGTTCACGGTACTTTTGTTGAAAATATATTGCATGTTAACGCATGTCCGGGCCGTTAGCAGCATCCTACGCCTTGGTAAGCGCATCCGCGCGGTGTGAAATCAACCACCAGTACGGTGCGGGGCCCCGTCCTTCCCTAGATGTTCCCTAGGGAGATGTCACTTGCAAGGCATGTATAGACACTTTCGTTCATTTGCTTTGGTGTTGTGCAAAAAACCAGCTCTCTTCAAACGTGCCCCAAAACAAGCCGGATTCCGTCCGATCTTCATGAAGTGACTGTCATCGACACTGTAAACTGGATATGCTGTGTTATTTGAAACTTTTCTCGAATCCTGTTTGGATAACGCGGCACCGTGGGGTACGTAAAATATGTTGTTCGATTGATGAGACTCGTTGAATTTCATGTTGTGAACGAGGAATACCTATGCATTTCGGCTATCCTGTGTGGTAAAATATTTTCGACAGTTAAGACCCTTGTAGATTAACACGGCTGAGTGTATGGCTTCGTAAAAAAATCATCATAAAATGAAACAAAGATTGCAGTTGCATTTGTTCTGTCTCGCACAGACTCACCAAAATAGCTTTCATTTGTTTGTTTTTGTTCGATGTTTTTTTCATAAAAGCAACAAAAAATTCTATTCGCCATAAAACACAAAAGAAAAAATAAAACGCGGCAATTTAGACCCCACCAGTGTCCGGAATTTCGCCTATGCAGGCTGCTACAGCCCACTGACGAGGAAACCCACAGACCAGCGCAGTCGGGCAACACTGATCTGCACTCTCAAAATCAGGGACGCGCGCTGTAAATCTTTTCGTTTGAGACTGCCGCTGGAAGGGAATTAATAAAGGAATTAATAAAAAGACACCCCTTTCATAGGCCACATACTCTATTCTTTACGTTTTGTATGTTTTTAACCTCTCGCAAAGATGCACGAACGTGTCATTTTTATATATGTCACAGGACTTGCATATTGGCAATATATAAGCATCACCGGCCGGAATGCTGGCGAAACGTGAAAAAAACTCTAAATTCCTTTCGATTGCTATTTTGCTTAGAATCGTCGCTCGTTCTTACATACCTGCTATGGACCGGAGGTTTAGTCCTGAAATATAGCTAAATTTAACATCGTTCACTGGTAAATAAAAATAATGTCGCTAAAGTAATTACACTTCTGAAATGTTAATAAAAGTTCATACTATCCAGTGCGACCAAAATAACAAAAGTTACTATGTTATTTTCCGGCGAAGAGACAAAATGCATGCGCGTTTTTTCATAGAAATGCAACAGGGAGCACAGCAAAAGTTTGCTGTCAACTTCAATTTGCCTCCCGGAAGTCGCAAACACTAGCGCCAGTTGAACCTCTTGCTGATATTATAATACCTCTATGAAGCTGACGACACATGATCCACGCACCAATTCACTTCCCCCGCTAAATTTAGCGGGAAATCGATGTCGCATGAGCTGACGTCACGTGACCTATACACCAACTCAGTTTCCCGGCTAAATTTGGCGGGAAAATTCACGTAACGTATTGACGTCACCTGACTTCTACACCGACGTTTGGACTTAGGGTAAAGCGAAGCATAAAACCATGCAAAAAATTGAAGTGTACTTTTTTTCTTTCAGGTCATCGGAAGAAAAAGTAACGAGTAACGAAACTACGTTATCTGTTACTACAAATAAGTAACGTAACTACGTTACTCGTTATTGTTTTGAATAAGTAACGAGTACCTTACTGCGTTACAGAAAAAAGTAACGCGTTACCGGTAGCGCCGCTACTTGTAACGTGTTACCATGCGACACATCAATCCGATTTCCCCACTAAATCTAGCCGAAAAATTGATGTGACGTGACCTATGCACCCAGTTTCGCCTTCAATGCACCGGGCAAATTGATAAAAGTAAAGGTTCTCCACTCCCCGAAACCACGCTTTAATACCTTTTAAACAACTTTAAACGAACGCATCTTTATTAAATACTGCATTTCATGCATCATAGAACTTTACTGCCCACAGAACGTATCTCGCTCTACGCGATCACCGAACCCACAAGCAAAAACTGACGTCTAGCTCTTTCTCCTGGTTGTGTCCATTCCTCAAATTGGCATCCTCATCTTACACCCTTCCAGGTGGCCTGACAAATCGTACGACCTACGGATCATCAGCCTTGCCGTCTGCGCCGTGCTCGTGATGGTCCACTGTGGGTACGTTTCGTAAACACTGTAGAGAAAAAAAGGTGGAGGGGAACTGAGAAGTAGCTCTTGAACTCGAAAGACTCGTCCACGCAATGCGGAGGGCAAGTTCGTCTGCTCCTTGCGCAGGGGGTAGCGGTGACGTCAGAACGCCGAGCCCTGATTGGCTGATCGAGCCCTCTATCTGAGCGTCGTCTGCTTCTTTGCAACGTCGTCTGCTCGCAACGTCGTCTGCGTCTGTCTTACGTTTCCTGCGACTTTCGGGAGTGCAGAGGCCAGATTCACGAAACGATCTTACGCCAAAAATGTGCGTAAGACAAAACTTAAGAACAAATTCGTGTTCACGAAACGAAATTTTCGTAAGTTTTGCGCAGGTTACGGCGAAATCCTACGACAGCTCCGAAGCTGTTACGCACTTCTTACGATCAAGTCAGCATGGCCGACAGCGTCGCGGTCGCAACGACCCACGGACGTTTATTTTTCTACGTGAGCTTCTCACGCGTCCTGACTTCAAGCAGCAAAAAAAAAGTAAAAATTATTTGAAACAGAGCACGACGAACACGAACGCTGGATCCACAGACACCGGGAAAAAGCTCCAACGGCGACGATTTCACCGAACGAGCTGGGCAGTTAGGCCTAGCAGGCACTCCGCGACTCGGCGACCGTCTGCCCACGACCGGCAGACGTGCTGAATGGAATATGCCCGCGCGACCCTTGTGAACCCTTCCCGTGTTATACTTTGATCGCTGACCTCAATTTTAGATTAAGAGGTCGATTTCTTCCTCTTGTTATCTCCTTGTTTCCCGAGGGAACGGTGACTCTCGCCGGTAAAAAAGCGGCGAATCTCCGACAGACGCAGGAAAGGTAAAGCAGCCATCGTTTTGACTAGCAGACGTAAAGCAGACGACGTTAACTGCGCCAACCCGCCGGCGCCGTTAAAAGAGTGAGGGGTCTCGCCGCACACGAATGGAGGTAAAAAGTATTTGGGAGGGAACTTGCGGACACTAAGCAAACAAACCTCGGCGCCCCGGGACACCTCGCCAGTGAGTCCTTTGACCTCCCTCCTTGATGCGCGTCTGCTAGTTGTTAGACGAAAACAACGTACCGCTCGAGTTATTTCGTCTGCCCTCCCTTAAAGGCCAAGTCGAGTTCGCTCCGAAAGTCGCAGGAAACACACGCAGACGATGTTGCGAGCAGACGACGTTGCAAAGGAGCAGACGACGCTCGATAGGGGGTCGCGATCAGCCAATCAGGACTCGGCATTCTGACGTCACCGCTACTTCCTTTCTCATGCGCAGAAGACGAAAATGAGCCCACTTGCGAGGCGTATTGCGTCGACTGAGTTGCGCTGAGTTGCGTCGTGCAGTGCAGCGACTCCCTATTGGCTCGTCGGAAAGGCCGATTCACACTCGCGTTGAGTCCGACCAAGCGCGAGGGTTGCTATGGAAACAACTGCGTCGGCTCCGACGCAGCTATTTCCGACAGCTGTTCCCATCGCAACCTTTGCACTCGGTCGGACTCAACGCGAGTGCGTAAAATAGGCCTTTAGGGACGCTATGGCAACAGCATGACGCAAGCAGTCCTAACCCAGTAAAACGCAATTCTGTGTAAACGAGCCTTTACTGTAACTAATTGTTCCTTTAATATTAAAAATGTAACTGTAACAAGTCTACTCTTCAGCCGTGACTGTAACTCTATATGATCGGTTCGCCCGTGCATCGCATCGCTAAAACGCTAAATGAACAGTAGGAACAGCGCTGACGCAGCTCTGCCTCAAATCCATGGGCGTAACTTAGCACATATGCAGCGCTGCATCACCGTTGTAATTGTTATACGTTGCTGTGTGTAGGTCGAAGTCAAACCTTTTCACCGGCTATGACGGTACACCCAACTTTATTACCGAGGGATAAGCTAAAATCCTTGTTCCCGCTTTAGCCAGCGCCTACAATTTGTCGTTGCGGTGTATACGGTGTTTCCTTCTCGGTAGAAGAGCCTGTGGTCGTCTCAATAGTCAATTCTGGCAACCCTGTGAAGTCAACAACTTTCGCCCAATGTCACTTTTCGTGCGGTTTCTCCAAGGTTCTTGAACTGGTCATGTATATGAACGTCTGAAATTTTATTGTCACCAAAACATATCACCCCTGCAGAATAGCTTCCTGAAAGGTAGATCAGTCGAAATAAATAAGAGTTACTTCCTCGGACATACCCGCCCTTTCTTCGGTAGAAAGCCGTGGTCACGTATATTAACTTCGATATCCGCCTCGTAAAATGTACTTCCGGGGTCACTGGTCTTATCTCGTGCCAGCCGTAGCTTTCGTCGACTGCGCCCCCCGGCTGCAGAAGCGAGCTAGGGCAGAACAGGCGTCTGCCATCCCTGCGCCGCCGTTGTGACAACGCTAGAATCGCGGCTATCCGCAGTATAAAAACTGAGTCACACACTTGTCATGGCTTTGAATACGACCGACTGCGTCACATCCGGTTTATAGCCCCCCCCCCCCCCCCCCCCGGGTCGTAAGCAGTTGCAAGTGCTTTGGACCGGAGCACTTGCAACTGTTTACGGACTTTAAGTATCTTGTGACTGCTTAAAAGCTGGTTCACACTAACTAACTAACTGGATCCTTAGTTCACAAAGCCCCGTTTTTTTACGTTACGCTACGTTACGAAAGCTTACGTCTGCTTACGTCGAGAGTCACCTGTGCTGCATACTAGACGTGTCTACCAGTTCAAGGAGATAACCTGGCACGTGACATTCGAAAAAAAAAATGTTTCTGTGACTAATACGTAACGTAAGGAAACCCAAAAAAGCTATGCTGTGTGACCCAGCCTTTAGGCCGGTTCACGCACCTGCGACCGCTTACGACCGGGGGGGCTTAAAAACGGTTTTAAGGCTCCTGTGGCTGATTATCACCTTCTGCCCGGCTGTGAGTAGTCACGTGAGGCTTAAAACCGGCTTTAAGCCTCTCCGGTCGTAAGCAGCCGCAAGTGTGTCAATTAGCATAAATCCCGGAAATCGAAAAAGTAAAAACACAATAAGCACACCAGCTGGACACTCCAAATAGTCCCACTGATTAAGTTAAGGCTGGCTCACATTGTAGCGATCGAGTACGACCGACTCCGTCATAATCGATTTTTAACCGGCAGTGCTGCTGCGCGCGGCTCGTCGTAAACAGCCAAGAAGCGGCTTAAAACCGGTGGTGTCGGAGTCGGTCGCTAAAATGTGAACCAGCCTTTACGCTTAGAGTATCGACACTCCATGTCCTGATTATCTTGTGGGCGCAGACATTTTGGCGCGTATTAGTGCAGGGCGGTCTCAATTGGCAATCATTACAATTCGAAAATGCCACTTTTGAACTTTAAATGAGGTGATTTGAAGCTCAAACGGCGTCATTTTTTCTTTTTTTTTTTCTGCCATGGATTATTTGGACCTTTCTGGTGGGCAGAAAACCGTTTCCCGCCATTTCAGATAAAAGTTCAAATACCTGGCAACAGTGATTTTAAGCACCAATATGGCTTAAATGTAGTTACTTTAAACTTTTACCTACTTATCGTATCTACTCTCTGAGCGAAATGTCTCTGCTGGAGCACGCCTGCACATGCCCGGCAGGGACGCTGAAAGCACGGAGCTCGTGCGCTCTTGCAGCTCCTGTTACGCTCGCACTTAAATTTTTTTTTTTTTTTATTCCAGCGGCTTGGTACTATCGCTGGTTTCTGGGTACGTGACTGACAATCAAGGGTCGAAGGCGACCAGCACCGTCATGCTCACCATCCAAGCGTCATGGGTAACGCGTTCTCAGAATTTTTGTAGCTGACGTATTTCTGTGCTCACGCTGAAACTGCGATTTCAGACTCTCGTTCGGTTCCTGGTGTGGATCACCGAGATGACGCTGGGGAGGGACACCTTCTTATCCTGAACATGACGCAGTACCTCCCAGACCGTCTGTGGGCGCTGCCTATAACACCTCTGAATTCAAGATACTGTCCTGGCAACATAACCCATCAAATCTCCGGAAGTTGTTTTCTCCAAGCGGCTTTCTACTTCCTTTCATCCGCTGTCGTGTGGCTTTGAACTGTGCTATGTATTTTGTCGTCGGAAATCAACACTTTACATTGAAATGCATTTTCTTGCACCGCACACACCGAGTGTGTCCGTGAAAAGGGATAGGGGTTTTTCGCAAAGATAAATGAACCCCCCCCCCCCCCCCCCGAAGTAACAGTAGAACGCTAAAATGTCACGAGAGGGTATCCCCAGCAGTGAAGGCAGGATGGGAAAGTTTCAGTTCAATGCGTTACTTAAACCTGAAGTTGGAAGTGAATTCTGAAATTTTCTGAGTCAAGGGGCAGCGTCTCTTGTAGATAGCAGCTATGATAGCTGTCGTACGCCTCGTATCTTGGTATCGCGACTCACAGAAAGCGCAAATTGTATGTTCCATACAGCGTAAATAAGACGTTAAAAAAGAAATAAGTTGTAATGTTAAAAAAATTAACAAGTTTTCTTTTTTTTAAGGGGCGAGGAGGGGGGGGGGGGGGCCTTGCGCTGTAAAGTACATACGCCTTTCAGAGACGAATAATTTTAAAGACCAAAAAAAAGTAGGGGAGGAAATAGGAGAATGAGATAATCACGACTGTCTTTCCTTGGCCCACAAGTTTTTATTGGCAGAGAAGAGGTCGCATGAGCAAAATTATCCAAAGGATCTACGCTGAAGCGGCCTTGCAAAGCTCCAAGCTTTGTGCGTGGAACAATTTTTTTTTTTTTTTCGCTTAGCGTTTGCGAAATTTGCCGAAGTCTGCCCAGCTAGATGTTTGTTCAACATTTGAATGGAGTATTTTAGACGCCTGTCGCAAAGTTCCGGCAAGCAGACGATCGACGTGAGGGACGCTTTGTAGCTGCGGCTGAGACCGGCAAGGGCGCGGCGCGACAGTGGAGCAAATGTATACCCTATGCAGAACCGACAACCCTATGTCTATCTGCGACTGATGTAATCAGTTAGCTGCAACGTCAAGTATAGCCAGCCTTCGCCTGCCACCGACGGAAAGCAGCGGTGATCTTTCACGTAAAATACCCAGAATTTATTTCAATTTTTAATTTTGCGGAGGAATTGAGCTGAAACTTTCGCCATCTGATTTTAGTGCAAGGGGCTATGCTTCCGGTTAGGTTTCGGTGTTCTGCGATGCCCTGTTCATTTATGCGCTGCAAAACACCCCTGAACGTTGTATTGAACCGACCTCGTATATTGCATGTTCATAACAGCGTGTCTTCACATTAGAGTTATTATTCTGGTTTTAGAAACCTAGCTTGAGCGGTGGTTACACTGTTAAAGTACTAATACGCTTCTACAAAAAATGGGCTATTGATATGCTGTTCGACGTTTTGTGTCTTCTGTGTTATTTATAGCAGAGTAATTATAACAAGAATATCATTTGCAGCAATAGACCACCGTCCTGACAAATTTAAGGTACGATTTTGTCAATTACCGTAGCGCACAACGAAGCACATTACAACGCACCTTTTATTTGCTCATCCGTGGGCGCCTCTGACCTGGTACGTATACGATGAAACCGATGTCCTATGCTTTTAGACAAAGCAAAATAAGAATGAGTTATTGTTTGTTTGATTCCGTTATCTGTGATATGGAACAGTATTGTTGCACGTTGATATGGCATTGTAGCGCTGCGTGTGGTCTTGTGATGAGATACGGTAATCAGCACCTCTCGTGGCGTCCTCTCTCCCTCCTTGTGGTCTCGGTGCTATAGTCGTTCCAAAGTTCTGCTGGGTTCTGAAGCAACTTGTCGTTTCGATCTACTAACATTTTTAGTGAAAGTTTTAATGTTTTTGTTAACATGACGAGATCGGGCAAAGAGAATATGAAGCGAAAAATCAGCAATTAAGAAAAACGAATCAAAGGTACTGCCACAGGGGCCTAAACTATTAGCTGCATGAGCGACCAAGGGCGTCGCCGTCGTCAAAGTTCGCGATTGACCAAAACTATTGCTTCCTGTATTATTATAATGCATCATCAATCGCCGTTGCCAATCACCCAATGCCAATCATGATTGCATAATCCTGCCAATCACGGCGGGGCAGATGCAAATCCTGCCAATCGCTGCGATCCAAATTCTGGTCGTGACGTCGGGAAAGGGAACCGTAAGGGGGCGCCACCGAAACCTCTCGGCGCTATTATAGTCAAGCCCTGTTGTTCCGGAATATAACTCATTTTCTCATTTTAATTTTACATTTGTAACAGGTATAGTCACTGACAGAGTAAGAACGACAGGGCGTATCTTTAGAATGCCTGGCCTCTAGCAGGCACTCGTTGCCTTCCGTCGTGCTTGGGCTGCACGTGCACGCTCGAGGCTTACGAGATGCTGAAGCACTATCAAACGTAGGAAGCTCGCGCTGAAGGCTGAACTGAAACTCCTCTCTGTCGTTTTGAGCATGTCAGTGATTGTAGTATGGCAGTATTGATCAAGTTATATTCTAGCTTGATGACAACTTGCTTCACAAACCGCAGATTAAAAAAAAATATATATATATATATATATATATATATATTCGACCGGATACTTCTTTTTAGTACATTCCAGACTTCAGCGCCACAAAAATCAATAAACATATTTTAGAAAAAGCGTGGAACTGTGTTTAGTTTCGCTTTGATGTCAACTGACAGCAAACTCTGCAAGACTTCACATGGAAAGAAATCGCGAATGCTTTGGACTGCTGCAAATGGGTGCTTAGCGGGAGGGTTTGATCGCATTTTTGTCTTACTCGGCACTTATTGCCACTGCACCATAATTACTCTTTTTAAGTGGAGTCTGAAGCGAAACGGTACTCTAAACGCATTGTCGATCTTCTCAACTAATATAAAAGGGAAAGTAAAAAACAATTAAAAATAAAAAAAGTTTGCTCACACAGAATTCCTGCGCAGTGAGATGAGCGTCCGAAAAGCATTGAGTGATTTTCGCAGCGGTTGGTGAAACAACTGTATATGAAATTGTAAATACAGGGTGCGGCCGTAAAAACTTTCACATTTGGCACGCCTAGCAAAGAACGAATTTCACACGTACATTCCTGAAATTGGGCACACGAACGTCGTTTACTCCAAAGTTTTTTGCCTATTTTTTTCAGTCGTCAACTCTGGGATAGCCAATTATTAGAAAGATAACAAAAATGGCAGACGTGCAGTTCCTATGGCCTTTACCCGCCCGTTCGCCGTCTGCTATCTAATTCGTGACGCCACTCCCAGATGGCGCACTGAACGCAAAAACGCTGGAAACGCCGCACGAAAGGCTGGTGTCGGGCGAGATAATCGCCATAAAAAGTGATTTTACCGAAATATGTGAACGATTATGCCCTTTTACTAGAAACTTAGAAACTGGCGGACGCCCTCGTTTAATAAAAATATGTTCTAGAGCAGACGAACGTGTGTCTTCCTTTGTCGTCTGCTTATCTGTAGACGGGTCCGTTTTCGGTGAAAGCTCAACTTTGGAATCAAGAGTGCCGCTGCTGAGGCGTCTTGATTGTTCCTATTTATTGTTTTTGTTGCACTATCTTCTGCAGTTATTATCAAAATATTTTCCGCGCCGCCCTGCAATGCCGCAATACTCGGCAAGTGAGTGTGCCCAGGCAGTCAAGTGCTACGTGGAGCGGAACTTGGTGGCCACAGCACAACGAAAATGTCGCACTGCATTTCATAAACGCCGGCCTTCACGCCCGACTGTTTTCACTTGGGCGGATCGTTTTGTGAGTGGAGAAGACTTTAAAAAAAAGAATCCAGTCAGTGAACGTGAGAGCCTGCTGAAAAATGAGGAGCTCACTGAAGCGGTGCTTGCTGTCTTCGAGAGCGACCCGCAATTGTCAACAAGACGAGCAGCTGTAAATAAATGATCTCGTCGCATCATGGTGCCTTCTTGCTTGCATGACGATCTGTCAAAACTTGACTTGAAAGAGGTAATTTCAACAATAGTTCATATATTTCGTTCAAATCACTTTTTATCGCGATTATCTCGTCCGAAACCAGCCTTTCGTGCGGCGTTTCCCGCGTTTTTGTGTTCAGTGCGCCACCTGGGAGCGGCGTCGCGAACCAGATAGCAGACTGCGAACGGGCGGGTATAGGCCATAGGAAATGCACGTCTGCCATTTTTGTTATCTTTCTAATAATTCACTACTCCCGAGTTGACGTCCGAAAAAAATAGGCAAAAAACTTTGAAATAAACGACGTTCGTGAGCCCAATTTCAGATATGTATGTTTGAAATTCGATTTTTGCTAGGCGTGCCAAATGTGAAAGTTTTTACGGCCGCACCCTGTAATAGGCAGAGCTATAGAGCAAGTCTTCTCAAACCGCCCGTGTATGACCTGCCAGATGATGTCTGGCTCTTCCACTGACGACCGACGAACACTTTGTTCTGCTGTATTTAAATAAAACGCTCCGCTCAACGTGACTCTCGTGACTCGAATGGGCTATATGCATACCTTAAGGGGTAGCATATCATTTTACGGTAATAATGGCAAATAAATGCAGCTATGGAAGTACTTGAGGACCTCCAGTGCAAGAAGCGAGACGCGGTAAAAACCTTCCAGATATTGTTTTACTGCGATGTACAAATCACTGGCTACTTTAACAGATAGGTATTCACTAACATATTTTTCTGGGGATCCGGCCAACTCGTCAAAAGCCAACCCATCGAGGGCCAACTCGTCGACAGCCCATTCGTCGAATAGACTAATTCGTAATAGAGCAATTCGTCAAAAGACAACTTGTCGAAACGGGCGAACTGTCGAAGGGCAATTTGTCGAAAGGGTTGAATGACGGTCCGAGGTAAAAACTAGTGGTTTCTTGCTACCTTTTGACCCAAAGTTTTCTTTGTGTTCGGACAAGCATAGCGCCCTTGTTAAATTACAAGACTGAAAAAGAAAGAAAAATCACAAAAGGGCGAAGACAGGACAGGAAGTTGAGACAAGTTCAGAAACGTGTCATCTCGGGATCGTACTTCTGTTATTTTTCTTTATTCCTGTAATGAGTCGCCGCAGACTGTGAAGCGGCGTGAACAGGTGGGCCGGGTAGGTTGTCACGCGCCCTAATTATACACGCGCGACAAAGTGGCCGTCCCCCAGTGCAACGTGAAAGCGGCAAGTTGTTATCTTCGACAGGAAAGAGCACACTGGAGGTCAATTACCGTGTGGGGATTTTGCGGATTACTATATGACAGTATTTGCTTCAAGGTTTCACGACAAAAATTATATATTTTGGCTTTGAAAAAGCGGCGATCAGTTGGCCTCCTCGACGCGTTTTTCTTGGACGAGTTGCCCTATGACGAATTCGTCAGTTCGACAAATGGGCCGCCAACGAGTTGACTGTCGTCGAGTTGTCTTTTGACGAGTTGGCCTAGACCCATCTTTCTGGAGTGCCAAATTAAGGAAAACGACAAGTCCGCAGTAGAGCAAAGCAGTAATACAATAAACACGAAATACGTTATATAATGCAAACGAACTGTGTTGTTTTTCAGCAAATATTATAACGAATTCGATCTATTAATTGTGGCCTGAGAAGGTTTCTGATATAGCGTAAATATAGCGATAACTCATTGTGCTGGCTCTAATCATCATAGAAATCACTAGATCATGACGATACGTCGCCGATTCCCCTGCTAATAAAGCAATCAAAGATCGCAACACACCGAGTCTATCTCCGGCGATGGAAGAAGCATGTTCCGAAACCGGGACCACTGTCAACCAATAGCAAGCGAAGGATCCTCGCGCCCCCACCGCTGGAACCGCGGAGTGATTTCTGGAATGCGCGCTGCTCGTTGCCCATACAGCCAACACCTCCTACACAGCTTTAAAGCCTGCGCGTTACCTCACATGACGACACGTCCGGGGTCCCTCATGGCGCTGATTGGATGCAAGTGCCGCGTCAGCGTTCCCGTGGGACTATATGATAGGAAACGAGCCCCACGCGAACGCTGACGCGGCACTCGCATCCAATCAGCGCCCGTGCCGGACTGGCCGGACCCCCGGACGTGACGTCATGTGACGTAAAGCGTAGGCTTTAAAGCTGTCTAGGAGGTGTTGATACAGCATGGACTACTATTCAAACAAGCGAGCGCGCGCTCGAGAGCTGACGACCGGACACACCACTCGCGGAAGACAAAACAAGAGATATAGTGCGCTGGTTTTGAGACGATTATTGCAGTATTATGTTTCCTTTCAGCGAAATAACATTTTTTTCCATTGCATTTATTTCCTTTTATTATCTATAAAAGCGTAAACATTTTATAATAACAGTGTTTGCGATCTCAACAGAATGTCGCGTTTTCATTGGTCATGTGTCGTTCTGGTTGCCGGAACAATTCCCCTCCCATCGACGGAAATGACCTCAGTGTGTTAAATCTTTGATTGTCTTTTTTAATAGGGACATCGGCCGCACATCGCTATGATTTATTTCGATGTTTACAGACCCCCGTAAGTTATCGCCATATTTATGCCATCTCCAAAACCTCCTCAAGGCACCTTCAATATTATAATTCTTACTATATTGCAAACTTCCCCGTTACGCTACTTCTAGTAAAATTTCGAGGTATACACATCGTTGGTATTGAGAGTAAATTGCCCACTGGGCACTAGGTGCAGATTACATATATGCGTGATGAAATACTGACATTTGGTTTACGTTCGCGTGATGCATAAAAATGACACCACGTCGAGATATAGTTCGTTTACAGTATACATTGAACGTAACACGCCGGTGTAACCGCTATTTTAGTTTTCATAGAGTAGCCCTTTCAAAGGTGAAAAGTTTGATACTACTGAGAAATGTGATGTATTTGGAATACCTATACTTCAGCAATTGTGTGCCATTGTTTGAAGCGAAGACCCCGTCCTACACAAAACAGATGTGATTTTATACTTGCACACTCCTTCAATTTGTGCACCTCAGTGTGACGTTTCTTGTTTGATGAGCAGGAAGTCATGCAATCAGCTAAAGTTCTATATTTTAGAGTGTTGTTCGCTGCTTAGTAAAGGCTCCGGTTACCGTCAGCCCAAGAATTAAAACTTTCGTGGCGTAAAATGCACGATACATAAACGTGAAGATTCTCATCAGCACTCGCTCATCCGCAACAGCCTCAATTCAGGCAAGCTGAACCTGAGGAGGCTCTCAGCAGACTATGATCTGGCCATACGACCAAACTACCGACGACCTTGGGAACAATCTAGTAATTAAGAAGCAAGTTCACCACGGGCCGATCCCGCGACCAGACCGCTCATAAAACCGTGGTCCTCGGCAGAGGCATAAAAAGTAACGCCCCCGTAGACTTCGGCATACCCGCACTACTTTCACAAAGCTTCCTCAAAGCCTTCGTACAACAGGTAACGCTGCAAAGATAGCGGTAGTGGCAGTAATCTAACGCCATGTGGCAACTGCCGACGCTTCGACAGCTCCAGCCGCAACGTGAGCCTACACATGTGCTGTAGACTGCGTCTCATCCTCACGACATTGTCGTATTCAGCGATTGGCGAAATCAGTTTTAGAAAGCCAAAGCAACTTTCTCGAAGCTCGGTCACCTCTGCAGGGACGATGAGCGCAGCTAACTGGTGACAACGAATCAAGTCCGGAGTGTCCTTTTTGTACTCAAAGGCCCGAGTCCATGCGGTCGCAGTAAGAGATTCGTACACCGGCACCAGCGGATGATGCGTCTCCTGCCGGCCGCAGCAAAAGCACTTGTCCCTGGACCATACCTCGGCTCCGAAGCGAAGCAAAAGCTTGAGTAAGTCCAGGTTACCGTAAAAGATGGCACAGTACACAGGTCTCAAGGCACAGTCGCAGAGACCCAAATCGACGCACGGAAGATCCACCAGGCCGCACGTTCCTCCATAGATGCAAGGCAGACATGTTCCCGCGGCACGCTCGAGGACCTTGCCGAAGGTGGCGGCGTAAGTGACGGACGTCGCCGTGGCGGTTCGCGACCGGGCACGAACCGTGATCAGGAGCAGCTTGAAGAGTGCGTCGCTTTTGGCGGAGGTCAGGGTACACAGCTCGCTCATGCAAGCTAGGCAAGAGAGAAGATGGTCCACACTCTGCTCCAGAACAGCAGCCTCTGGACAGCCGGTGAAGGTTCGGGCAAGGTAGGCCTCGACGGCGGTGCTGTAGCGAAGCTGCCTGGACGAGCTGCCGGCTGTGTCGTCGGAATTGGCAGCTATAAAACGATCCAAGTTCGTTCGGCAAGTGTGGGTGTGGAACGTTCGGCCCGATGGATTCTTGTTGTTGCGCCTTCGTGTCCGCTTTCGAGACGTACTGCTTCCGCTCGCCAGTTGCGTAGACGACGCTCCCCCCATGGCTCCTTGTATTCGGGATTGAAAAGAGCATGTCTAACTGCGGCCTTCGTGGGGTACGGGAAGCACACCGGGGGGCTGTCGTTCGCGCATCGATCCCTTAATCTCGTTGTCACGACGGGGAAGCTGCAAGAACGCTGAAGGACATTCGAGTTAAGACTGAAACCTACCGCGTGCCGCTTGGATCTGAGCGCGGAGCCGAGCGCGGGGCCAGTCGCTCTTCCGGCGTATCTGCGAGAGCAGTCCCATCCGGTATGCATGTGGTTTTAGGACGGTGAGCCAGGCCTCTTGGAAATTAAGACTTACTGGATTGTTACGAACATTGTGAAGGTGCAGAGATGAGATTGGGCCATTGCAGTCCACATGCTACACTGAGGTGTCCTTTGTTTTGGGGGAAAGCTATGGCCTGTGCATCATAGCAATGTTTACAACAACAACGAAAAAAAAAAAACAGCCCAACGTGCGATCTGACTAGAGGTGGCTGAGAGATGCACCACTCGTGTGTTTGCCACTAAAGGAAGCACATACACACAAGTTGTCTTCAGTGCTGGCAAAGGCAAAGGGCTTTCTGAGCGCGAGTGCTCCTGCAAACGAAGCAATGTGCAGTCATGCTCTGCCGCCGGTATTTTCCAGCACTAAAGACAACTTGTGAGAGGAGTGTAATCTTTATTTTCTGGCCTGTTGCCGGAGTGCAGTGTCTATTTAGCAAACAAATTCTGGAAGGAAACATTTCATTACAAGCCAGCAATGGTTCCTTAGTCGGCTGTCTAGGTTAAAACCCTGTGTGTGGTAGCAAGGAACTACTGGGTGTTTCAGCGAAGACTCAAAAATCCCCAAAAATAGGGTGGTTGAGAAAAAAAATAAAATCTTTCCAAGAACAAACTGTCAATCGCGGCGGACGTCAGGGACTGGGAGAACATACTGATAGCTAAATAATTTAGCAATATTTCCTAATCAACTTTTTTTTAATTTTAGAAAATAAACATCTAAACGGCATTCCGAAAGGATCGGTGGTCGAGTGGGCTAGCGCACATTACCTCGGAGCACGTGGAGCGGAAGCTCGCGCTGCAGAAACCAGGGATCCTGGGTTCAATCCCCACCCCTGCCTGTTTCGATTTGAATGACCATCGTACCGGCGTGCGGTCGCGTATCGCTACTGCGTGATGCACGTTAAAGACCCCAGGCCAGCGCTTGTACTGCACTGGCTAAATTTTAATCTACAGATGAGAGGAAAGTCACCCCTTGATGCAGACGAAGTTCAAGCTGTATACACATACCCCAATATTCCGGCATTCCGCATAAGTGCTCAATTTGGACGCGTTTCTAGTTTCGGCTTTCTATTGGAGCGAATCTTTGCTCAAGCGGTCCTTCGGCACCATTAGACGCACTTGAGCGAGCAGGGAGTCATTAAAGAAAGATCCATTGGTGGATCCTTAGGGAATGCGCAAGCATGACCCTTAGAATACGCCACATACGTCCCCCTTTGGGAAGCGCTAAAGCTGACCCCTTCACTCTTTTTGTTTTGGCTTTCTCTTTTGCTTCTATTTTTTGCTGCCTCTTTTTGACTTCGTTACGGGGTCAGAGTTAACATCTCCCAAGGGGAGACGCGTGTGGCGTTTCCCAATGGTCGTGCTAACGCATTCCCTAAGGATCCCCCAAAGGATCTTCCTTTGATTTTTTTGCTTGCGTCTAGAGTGCCAACCTCGCACCTCACTCACTCACTCAAACTCTTTATTTCTCTCCGTTTGGAGAGGCGAGACAGAGAAAAAAGCAACTCGGTTGTTGCTTGACGAGCCTCTGCCTCCCCAGAGCAGCGAAAGAGGACAGCATGTACATACAATTTTTTTTTCAGTATCACACTTATAGCACAAAAATAAACAACATTAAATGGGGGAAGGGGGAAAAGTAATCGATTTAGCCAAGTTTACAAATTCCAGGGGCACTCTCTCACAAACATGGAACGTACATTTTTTATGGTTTCATTCAAAACTTCTACATTCAACTCACTCAGGCGATTTCAAAAACGAGGTACTATATATTTCAATGT
Organism: Ixodes scapularis; assembly: GCF_016920785.2. Lineage (NCBI taxonomy): Eukaryota > Metazoa > Arthropoda > Arachnida > Ixodida > Ixodidae > Ixodes > Ixodes scapularis. The sequence goes on along the minus strand of NW_024609857.1, from coordinate 43,191,443 downwards.
TTGATTTCCGTAGTTCGTTCTGGAGTGCGGCACTAACCATGAACGGGATAGGAGAGGAGTACATCCTCTCTCTCTCTTGAAGTTGATCAGGGGCCCTAATCTGGACACTTGGCGAAGAAGGCGGCGAGAAATCTGGCGGCCGTGATTGGCCAACGCCGCGCTCGACCTTGGCGCCGGCCAATCAGAGCTGCCGGATTTCTCGCCGACTTTTTCGCCAAGTGTCCAGATTAGGGCCCCAGGTCTGTTACGGGGTAGCTGTGGTAGCCGAGTATCGCGGTCTCCCTTCGGACACCGGGACGCTCAGTGTCTTGATCGGCTGGCCAGACAAGCTAGGCGCTGCTTCTGCTCCTTTGTCTCGTTCGCCCGCTTTGCGCATACGCTGCCTATCGCCGCGCTTTCGCTGTTCAGCGGCTTCGGCAGCCCGTCTCCTTCGTTCACAATCCGTCTTCTTTTGTCGCCTACTCGAAACAGCGCTGGTACTTGGTTCACACTCCATTTTCTAGCGCAAACCAATTAAAGCATACGCGCTCATGCACACACCTGAAAGTTTAGACTCGCCCCAGCATCCGCGCGCGCATTTCCTTACAAAATATGTAGTTAATGCTTTTCAATTTCTGTTAAAACTTTTCTGGAATCGTATTAAAATTTTTTAAGCTTTTTAAGGTTTCCCAAAGTTTATTTTGACAACTTACTCAACTCCTAGTTAAAATTGGCCACTTAATATTTTTTTTTTTTAGAATTCTTTTAACATAAATTTTGTTAAATTCTGTTCTACTTCTAAACCGCAAAATACCGTATAAAAAGACACTTCGAATAAGGCATTCTACAACCCGTGACGTAGGTTTACAAAGAAGTACAAACACAAACGTCTCAAATGAGACGCTTGCGTTTGTCCCTCTTTGTAAACTCCGCCTCGGGTTGTAGAATGTCTTATAATAACCAGCTCACTTGGTTATTATAACACACCTATTTGTTTTTTTTTTTCATTTAAAAAAAAAAAAAATATATATATATATATATATATATATATATATATATATATATATATATGGGTGTTTTCATCCCAGATCGCAGGCTAAAAGGGTCTAATTTTAAATTTTCACGAAAAAAAATATATCTTTTAGGGGCATTTCTTAAATGAAGGAGGGCGCAAACCGCATGTTCTCCCGATTTTTTGTTCTCGAGGTACGAGCCGTAGAAGCCGCAGTGGCAGAAACTAGTGTTTTTGCCTGTCGTCGCAGGTCGCGTGTTTGACACCCTCTGCTGACGCTATTGTTTTCTCTACATCCTTTTAACTTTCCCCCCTCATTTAATAGGTATTATAAAGATACCTTGATGCATTCAAATATTTTTAGGAATTTGATTATTTTTTGTAAAACACATGTCAAACTCGTCACTCCGGTCGCTTTTTGGTCAAATTTGACAGGTCATTACTTTGTCTGTACTTAAGGTATTTTTTTTTCTTTGGCTCTACAGAAAGCCCAAAGCAAGCCCGTTATGGATATAATAATATTATTATGATCTGTCGACTAGCCGCCACGCTACCTTCACGTAAACGTTGTAAGAAATAACAAATGTTGAAAGTTTAAGGTCGATTTTCTCAAAACCCCATTTTTGTAAATTTTTATTTTTTAAATTCTTTTAGACATATTGGTCGACTACAAGAAAAAACAGTCTAGAAATGTAATATTTTTGTTGTATGTCCTCTGTTTGAGCCGCAATCGCGTGAAATATGTGAACATTTGTTATTTTTCACAACTTTTACGTGAAGGTAGCGGAGCGGCTACTCGGCAGATAATGATGATATTATTATATCTATAATGGGCTCGCTTTGGGCTTTCTGTAGAGCCAAAGAAAGAAAATTTACCTTAAGTACAGACAAATTAATGACCTGTCAAATTTGACCAAAAAGCGACCGGAGTGACGAATTTGACATGTTCTTTAGAAAACAATCAAATTCCTAAAACTATTTGAATACCATCAAGGTATCTTTATAATACCCATTAAATGAGGTGTAAAAGTTAAAAGGGTGTAGATAAAACAATAGCGCCAGCAGAGGGTGTCAAACACGCGACCTCCGACGGCAGGCAAAAACACTATAGACCTTTTCATTTTAGTAGTTGCCTCACCGGCGGATAGAGGGCGCTGACGCTTTCGGCGCCATTAGGTTGCTTCAATTTGGTTGGTTTCAATTTCAACATGAACGCGGATATGTTGCTGTTTTACGTTGTTTTTGCTTAATTTTGTGATACGATTATTTTCCTTGTAGCACACAACCAATGAAACAGTGGTATTGAGCCACTTTGAGGACTAAGATGTGTATTTTAGCATAAATTGCGGGCTTTTTTTTTACCAACTCCTTTGATGTATCTGATTATGGTCAGTTGCAAAACGCTTGTCTGATGCACAGGGATGATTACCATCGTCTGCGGCCGTACCCGATGACATTAGTTTCCCGAAAAACAAACTAATGAAGAAACTAACACGCGAATGTAAAGAAGCATATCGACAGCTTGATTAGCAATGTGCTGAATCAATCAGAACAGATGAACTCGCGAGTTTACTACTCGCTGTTTGGTGTTCGTGGGCACCCAACTTTTAGTAAGCTTCAAAGACTAAAAATGTACCGTGTAATGACATAGATATTTGATATAAACAAGTAGTATCGTCTCGGCCTGTTTTATTATTATTTTTAATTCAGTACTCGAGCATGTTTTGACAGGCCGAGTAGGAAATTTCTTAAATTAGAACCCTGCTAAAGTACTCATAAACAGCATTTTGCGATATTTGCCCTATCAAGTAAATTAGTTTTATATGAACATTTGCTTACTCAAGATATAAGTGACAGGCCCGTCAAATTAAATCTGGCCTTTGTCTTCCGTAAAATTGGCCAAATAAAATTAAAGGGCGCAGGAGGAGAAATACCTCGGAAAGTTTGGCTGAATTCAAGCGCTAGGCACCACTTCACGGACCTGTGTGAACAAATGTTTATTTGTTTGAACAGATTCGTTTTGTAAATTTCGGTGTCGCCAGCCACCAAAAGTAAACCTCTATTCGCCATCGACAATCCTGGACTCAAATAATTGTTATGCAGACAGCTCTTTTTTTTGTGTGTGTGTGTGTGTGTGTGTGTCAAATATTGCGGATAATAGATAACTAACAAAAATTAAAACAGCATACGCAAAAAGAAAAAAACGTCGTTATTTTTGCGGTTGCGCCGCTATTCTAAAACTCTCAACTGTAAAGTGTTTGTGGCAGTTTCTTAGGCGGGAAGTTCCAACCTTTGTGTTAAAATAAATTAAGTGGATGGCACTGGTTATCTAAATGTAATGCATAAATCACTTAAATGACTGTCGAAATGGGAGCGAGCACGGTATACAATTTCTTAAACTTCATAAGTAAAGCGACCAACCGAATGTTTACGTCGCAAAACATACACCATGTAGGTGTGATATTAAGAAAAAACAAATCGCCTGATGTTGACGTACCATTACTTCTAGCCTCAGATAAAATACAAGTTAAACGTTCGTCGTCTATTTCCTCCTCGAGTTTCCTCACATAATCAAAAGAAACTGTTTTCGATATATTATGAATACAAAGAACGATACTTCCACGAAATACAGACGTATCTCTTTGCGGTAACTATTCTTGACGCCTTCCGATCCTAAATGCGCGACATAAATATATGCGCTTCTTACTGAGAGTGTTCCGCCACTATTAGTAAAAAAAAAAAAAAGCTCAGTTGTCATAAGGACACTTGAACCCTCGTGATGTTTTAGTCGTCGACTAGACGTATCAGACTAGTTTCCGAAGTAAGGCAAGAAAGCGCGGTGAAACGCGAAGAAGTACACGAATACAACGCATCCACCAAAGCGCGAGGGGAGAGCGGAGCAGCAAGTTCAAGCAACCTAAAGCGCGAAACACATGTACGACGAAACCGTCTGATCCGACGTCCGACCGCGCAATACGACGGTCGGAGGCGAGGGTTTTCAACGCTCTCCGGTGCTACGGAAACCCTCTCCCCCCAAGGTCATTCCGGCAGTCCGCACGTCGGATCGGAAGGTTTCGTCGTACATGTGTTTCGCGCTTTATGGCTGCCGCGTCACGTGACTTCAAGATGGCAGCGCCCATGCGGAGGAGGATGAAAAGGTCTACAACAACTTTTCTTGGCAATGCAGCGGAAGGTACAGACCCGCGTCCCCTCTCCCATTTTGAGTGTGCGCGGGCTCTCCTCCTCTCCCCGGAAATGAGGAGAGGAGGAGAGCCTGCGTACACTCAAAATGGGAGAGGGGACGCGGGCCTGTATGTACGTTCCACTGCATTGCCAAGAAAAGTTGTCGCAGAGTATAGTTTCTGTCACTGCGGCTTCTACGCTTCGTAACTGAAGAACAAAAAATCTGGGGAACATGCGGTTTGCGCTTTCCTTCATTTGAGAAATGCCCCCAAAACATATATTTTTTTTCGTGAAAATTAAAAATCAGACTTTGTTAGTCTGCACGATTTGAGATGAAAGCCCCCATATCGGGCAGGCTGAAAGGATCCAGTGTTTAATTTTTACGAAAAAAAAAAATGTTTTAGGGGCTTTTCTCAAATGAATGAAAGCGCAAACCGCATGTTCTCCAGATTTTTCGTTCTCGAGTTACGAAGCGTAGCAGCCGCAGTGGCAGAAACTAGTGTTTTTGCCTCCCGTCGCAGGTCGCGTGTTTGACACCTCTGCTGGCGCTAGTGTATTTTCTACACCATTTTAACTTTTCCTCCTCGTTTAATATATACTATAGAAATACCTTCACGAGTTCAAATATCTCTAATGGTGTGACTGTTTTCTAAAAAAAATATCAAACTCGTCACTCAGGTCGATTTTTAGTCAACTTTGACAGGTCATTACTTGGTCTGTACTTAAGGTGCAACCCCACCGTGCATGACGTTTTGGTGCTTTTTTGACGGCTTATAACTTTCTTTCTATATATCTTACAATCATAAAGTGGATGTCAAATTAAAGAGCTGTTTTTCAACAATGCTTTAATGTCTCGACATTACGATTACTTTTAGTTATTAGTTACTTATTCACCTTTTAATAGACCACAGTCTCTAATATTGAAAAAACTATTTCTCGAGTTTCAACGGCCCATCGTCCACGATATTTTACGTGAGCGTTCGGTTGGATGCAATAAATTAAAAAAAGTAAGCAATAATCTCTACAAATAATGTATATTTTAAAATAAAAAATAAAGTTTAAAATGGTATTATTTTATGCCACTCTAAAAACGGAATCACGTCAACTAATCAAAATAACGAGACATTAAATTATGAAGCATGCTTCGATATTACATTTTCCAGAACTTCCATATTGATATATTACACGTTAAGGATGTTATAAGACCTCAAACTTTTCCCCATTCAGTTACGACAAATTGTAGTTTTTTTTATATAAAGTACAGATGGCGAAACGTGTTCAAGAACAGCTTGATGTACATTTTCCGTCATGTGCCGCTTGGAACGCCACGTGAAAGACAGAAAAAGCTCCAGATGTCGGGATGTCAGATGCTTGGATGACAGCAGTGAGCGAGCCAGAGATCTCAGAACAACAAGCGCGACGCTGCGGGTGCACCACAGCTAGTTTTGCGCGCGTTCTACTGTGCGTCGGTACGCACGCCCGACGTGATCCAAATGAAATGGGCGCCTTGAAATGCATTCTGCCATTTCAGATTCCGCCACGTATGCAAAAACATTTTAATGTTTTTATCACTTGCATAAATCATTTACGATATCAAACTATGCTTGTCGGAATGGTTTCACTATATTTTGTTTAAAAACCACCTCGGTGGCTTTCAAGTGGCAATAATATTAAAACTAAACACAAAACATTAAATCGTCTCAGTGTCTCTGAGCTAACGCGCTGGCCCTGGAATCCATATTTGTCGGGTTTAAATATCGGCCGAGATGCCCGCAATCCGACGGAGGCCAATCTGAGATTTCGGATGCACGTCAAGAGAACTCCAGTTAGTCAAAATGAATCCGCAATTTCTTTTTTATTGGGCGTGTTAAGTGATTTTTGTTGGGTTGCCTTGTGAAACCCTAAGGTCTGTGTATTTGCTTTGCTTTACCTTAGTTCGGAGCACCGCCAACGCTACAGGCTGATGAAACCACTGAAGCAGCGCCAAGAGCGCGAGGTCCAGCTGTTCGTTCTCTTTCTGTGCCTTTGCGGTCGGGCTAAACTAGAGCCACTCAATAAGCTACGCTTCATACACATCTTGGTGCTTAAAACGATGGTTGTCAGTTATCTGAAGCTTTATTTGAAATCACAGGAAGCGCTTTTCCGTCCTCCACAAATGTTTAAACAGTTCGCGACAAAGCAGAGCAATATTACGTGAGCTTTCTGACACCGAAACTAATGCTCAGGAAGTCGCAGTTTCGAATCGTGACGATCGGCAGTTGCGTTTGATTCGTTCCTAACCATCAAGATGGCGGCGCCTCCAACAATATCGGAAGGAAAAGCGCCGATACTCTAAGCGTAGCTGATTTGGTTTAGCTCACAAGCTAAATCAAGTGCGGTGAGGGATCTTTGGCCGAGTGTGTTGTGGCACCACAGATCAGAGCACGTGGAGAAATGCTCGAGCGCGAGCTCCGTTCAAAGCACGGAACTCACGCTGCAGAGCCTGTAGGGACCGAATCCCCTCGATCTGTTCGCGTTGGTTTTTCAAATAACCTCAAAGGTGCCAGTGCACGAGGAACGTATCTCGAGCGGCCCTTGGAGGCAAAAGGCGGCGAAGCACTAAAATGACTAGCCCTTGAAAGCCAATGGCGGCGGACCACCCGCTCGTGGCACGTGTCTTGAGCGTTTCCACAACAATGGTTGGCGAAACTTGTAAAAAAACGCCTTTATCAAGGGGCATTAGCAAGAACTCTGGGTTCAGTCGCCCGTCTGCATCCTACTGTCGTGCGATCGTGTACCACATATACTGCGTAATGCACGTTAAAGACCCCGAGCTAACAGTTGTACTGCACGTAACCTTCAACGGGTAACAATGTCGCCCTACAAAACTGCTGCTTTCTAAGAAACTAACGACTAATTTTGAATGCGCCGTTACATTGCATTTTTATTGTGTGTTCGCGTTTCTTTTTTTTTTTTTTTTTTGTCTACATCTTTGATTATGCGGCTCTTACTTATGATGAAACAGACTGTAGTTGTCGGACTTCTGGAAAAATGTTATATAACTAAGAAAATGGCACGTGAACGCAAAAGACAAAACGCACAAACACACACACACACACACACACGCACACACACACAGAGATATAGGCGCACCTAATAAAAATAATGGAAATAATAGAATTGATTTTAATTGTGTCTTGAAAGGTTTCAGCATACCAAAAGCTATAAAAGCGAGCTCGATGCCTTGGATGGTGCGCTTGTTCACTGGGAGTGTAGTTTAGGGCAGTATGCTCGCACTTGTATGTTCCGCTCCGCTCGCGGGATAAAACCCAATGCTTTACTGGTAATGTATTTAGTGAAACAAAGCTTACCTTCTGTACATGTGCAGTGCCCTCAGTTTTCGCGTGATTAAATGCTTGTTTTTCATTATTGTTTTCGTTTCCCACTGCGGTTCAGTTCGTGCTCTTCTGTGTGCTACGCTAGAGACCAAGGTAATTCAGAAGCAATCTATTTCGCGAATAGTAAAAAAAAAAAAAAAACTTATGCAACTTGCCATGTGTGCCACAATCAATACAAGATATTCTAAGCTTCACATCTGACCGCTTGCCTGAGTTGATATAGTTATTTGTCAAGAACAATTGCGATTGTGTGAAATAACATGGGAAAAACTCGTTCTTAGCACGCGACCGTTGGCATGCAGTGAATACTGATAATCGTCGCCGAGATGATTGGTGGCTGTCAGAAGGTGGAGTTTTTCTATCAACCCAGAGTTAGAATGTTTCCTCCTTTCTCTTGTAAGCAATCAGGACACAACTTATACCAAATCTGAGGGTAATAAAGTACTATGAGCATTCAAACATAATGGCCTGAGCAGTATATGTGTACATGCTTCAGCTTTTGATGCACCCTTAACTTTCGATACGCTCACCGCTAGTGTAAAATGTAGAGCTGTTTCATTCTTAATCAGCGTACCATGTGCGTGCTTACACAATATTTTATACAACGTCAAACTACCCGTTTGCATCTTTTTCATTTTCGCACACCACTACTTTTGCGCATAAAGCACCAAATTAAGATGTACAGGGTGTCACAAAATAGATTAACATGTTTCACTGAAGAAGTTAATAATCACTGAAGAAGTTAATAACTTAATTTTTAGTACTGTATTAACTGAAATAGCCAATCAGCTCTGCACTTAATTCATCTCTTAGCCATTACCATCCAATCCGAAGCCAACGAGCCAGCCTGACGCGCATGCGCACACGAGTCGAACCTCAATACAAGGTTCGTCGAACTTTCCACTAAAAGGTCGAAAAAGTCGAACCTGGTCGAACTCGAACCGCGGCCGGTTCGCGACACCCCTAATCATAATATTATTATGTCTATAATGGGCTTGCTTTGGGCTTTCTGTAGAGCCAAAGAGAGAAAATTTACCTTAAGTACAGACAAAGTAATGACCTGTCAAAGTTGACCAAAAAGCGACCGGAGTGACGAGTTTTACACGTATTTTAGAAAACAATCAAATTCCTAAAAATATTTGAATACCGTCAAGGTATCTTTATAATACCTATTAAATGAGGCGAAAGAGTTAAAAGGGTGTAGAAAAAAATACTAGCGCCAGCAGAGGGTGTCAAACACGCGACCTGCGACGGCAGGCAAAAACACTAGTTTCTAAAAAATCTGGGGAACATGCAGTTTGTGCCCTCCTTCATTTGAGAAATGCCCCCAAAACATTTTTTTTCTTTCGTGAAAATTAAAAATTAGACCCTTTTAGCCTGCCCGATTTGAGATGAAAACGCCCATATATATATATATATATATATATATATATATATATACATATTATGAAATGCGTCTCTTTTTATGAAATGTGTTTCTAATGTGTATACAAATACACATTAGAAACGAACACAAACCCCATGAAGCACTCAGCACCGGAATCACAGTCCCGTTGACTGCTCCAGAGCCTTAAACACCCTACATATTGAATGTGATGATGATTAGGAGTTTATTGGCGCAGCAGCAACGAGGGCTATAATGCGCCAAGCGCTTAGACATTGAAGGTAATCATTCGGCCGGAGACCACCTCGGCACTTATTTAGCTTCCAAGTGTCCGATCACGTTCTCAAGAGTCTGTCAAAGGGAAAACAGTATTTCGAAGTTCGTGGTCTTTATCTCTTACTAAAAGGCAGTGGCGTACCAACTTGTTTTTGAGTGGGGGAAGGCAAACCAGAACCCCCCATAGGGCCGGGGGCCGGTGCCCTTGGTATCCCTCGGGCGCCGCTGGCCAGTAGCGGCTGTTTCGGGGAGGGGGGGGCAAAACACATACCTTGCCCCCCCCCCCCCTTTTACTCTGAGAACTGGGGGGTGCGGGGGGGGGGGCGCTTTCGGTTGGTACGCGCATGCTAAAAGGCATTGCTACAGCTAATAATAATTCGACGCAGTCGCTAAAACAACATCCACAAAAACAGCTCCTAGAAGAAATGTTATTGCTTTTCAGTGTTTACGGGCGAGAAAGGGAAGGGGAGGGGGCTTAGGTTAACATGTTTCAGCGGTCCATCCAGATGTAAAGCCGACGCCAAAGGTGGGTACGCGCGAGTGTGTATTCCAGAAAACTGCTAAATTTAGAAGTGAGATCAACAGTCTCACAGCAGATAACACGCCCGTGGATCCAAATGGGCAACTAGGGACCTAGGCAGAGCACATAGCTGCTCGCTGACTTAGGCTTAGCAGACGCACAGTGGAGCGCCGAAATTATTTTGCGGTGTACGTATATATTTTTTCTCATCACTTAATGACATAATGCCAGCCGTACAGACCGATACCGCCAATGTTTTTGTCGAGTTACGGCACTGGCGCGGCACAGCGCGGTTACGCTGCTAGTCGCTTGCGTTTAGCCGAGTTCTTGATCGCCACTGCCGATTCCAGACGTAGTCACACGCTTTCCGACTTTCGCGATTGACGGCTATGCGTGAGGGCGCGAGTGAACGCCCTATTATTTGTATGCGCTGCACGTCTGTATGATAAGCGTTATTTGCAAGTGCTGTATGTACGTTTATATGTTGCACGAACGATTTCCTACTCGAGAAAGCGACTCCGACTACAAGTACCTACGTACAAGCTATGATGCTTCGCATTCACACCCGACCCTCCTATCGGTGTTTGCTGTAAGACTACGCGCTTTTGGCCTTTACGACGCTACTACACTTCGAGTTCCCTGCAGCGGTGTGGCGGGCCGAATGCATAGTATATAGCTTCAGAACGAGCTTTCCTTGCCCAACCGTTCTTGAAAGTAAACCAATTTTGACGGGAAAAAAAGAAAACGGAAAAAGACATAGGGTATATCTTGAGCTACAGCAACACTACGTGGCGAATTTTTAATAGACCGATCTCACCAAGCGTTCGGTCCATGCTCGAAGCCGCCCTGACTTTAGCCTAAAGTTACTACAATAAACGCTAGAGGCTCAGCCAGTGGCAACTTGCTTTTGAGTGAAGGGGGGGGGGGCAAACCAGGACCCCTCCCTCTCCCCCCCCCCCCCCCCTACGTCACGCCGCGGTGGTGGCGCGTCGGGCGCACTTCCGGTCTGGGGCGGTGGGCAGCAGTCGCCGTGTGAGACATGCATTCCTGTGTTCCTTTGGAAGAAACCAGACAAAAAACCTGCCTTCTCGTCAAAATGCTGCGACGGGGGCTGAACCTAGAGAGTCTGGAGAGGTTTGAAGATCAGTTTTCATGTGTTTCTGCCCCCTCCGTTCGTCCGAGAACGTGGATAGTAGCCGTGAAAAGGGTAAACCCGACGCTGTCAAACTACGATTGCTTGTGCGGGCAGCACTTTCTGTTCGCCAGATGTATTTTCTTTGTTCCAACATGAACGAGAGAAAACCGCCAAGTTGTCCGGACCACCCACGGGTTCGGTGCATCTTCAAATTCACATGGCCGCCTGATCGTTCGAACTGCCGTCTGCTCTTTCAAACTTCTCTGCTTTTTGTTGACTGCTCGTTCAAACAAAAGCGGCCCGTAGACCAAACTTTGACCCGGTTATTGCAATTAGAAGTAATTGCAGGCCTCAAAAGACTTAAGTAGGCTTGGTGTAAACAGTAGATACAAAATGTTGATCATTGGTACCGGTGGCCATCACCGACTTGTTACGCTTGATCTGTTCCCGCTTCCGATTTTCAGTATCGACGTCGGTCATCGCCGCTACCTTCAACACTTTTGAAGCCCGAGCGACGTCGCGACCGAAAATAGCTCCCATCATGGTTTTTGCGTCCATTCTGCGGCGTTCATGCGAATGAATCGCCGCACATCAAATTAATTAAGCAAAGTTTAGCGGCGTAGTGAGCCTTGATAATTTCGTGCAGGCGATCAAAGTGGTAAGACATTGTGATGAGGACGTAGAATCGACAATTCCAACGCGAAAAAGAGTATGCAGACTCACACAGACGCCGACAACGTGACATTCCAATGGTTTGTTGACGCGGTGCTGCTTGCCCGTACTCCTCTGCGCATGCGTTCGAACTGTCGTCTGCTCTTTCAAACTTGCCTGCTTTTTATCGACAGCTCGTTCAAATGACAGCGGCCCGAAAACAAAAACCCGGTAATTGCGATAAGAACTAAGTGCAGGCCTCAAAACACTTTTGAAGGTTGGTTCGGGTAAGTAGGCTAAGTGTAAACAGATACACGAGGATGTGGATCATTTTTACCAGTGGCCATCACCGACTTGTAATGCCCGATTCTACTTGCGGTTTTCAGTATCGACGTCCACCATCTCGGCTACGGTCCACGCTTCTGCAGCCCGAGCGACGTCGCGACTGAAAATAGCGAGCAGAATCTCATCGTGAGAGTCAGGCTTTAGCGCCCATTCTGCGGCGTCCACGTGAAATGAATCGCCGCACGTCACATTATTCACGCTAAGTTTTGCCTCGTTAATTTTGCTGAAGCCGCTCAAGTAGTCAGACATTGTTAGGAGGACGTAGAATCAGCAATTCCAACGCGAAAAAGAGCACGGGGACTCCCACCGACGCCGACAACAATGCAATTCAATGGTTTGTTTATGGGCGGCAGCAGGCTTCTTGCCCACCATCCACCGCGCGTGCGCAGCGCCGGTGGCGTCCGCTAGGGGCGCTCCGGTTTGTTTGTAAACATGAGTTGGTGTATACCTTGGGCGCCGCCGTCCAGTATTTGCGCTGCCCAGTGGTGACTGTTTTAAGGGGGGGGGGGGCAAACGCCCCCCTTGCCCCCCCCCCCCCCGGTTGGTACGCTCATGGGCTCAGCTGGCGCTAGTGTCTACGGGACTTCCGGTTGCACATTGAAGCAGACAGCAAGCAGTCTACTTTTCAGTCTTCTTGCGTATTCCTATGGTAAAAAGTATGCGATATTTTCCTCTTCGCCAGGGAATAATAGAAATTAGCGGTTTTTTTTACTCGTAACGGGTACTATATATAGCTTTATGCACATTATAAGTGTAATTACATAGACATAAAATATACTTATTTGCAACATTATTATTGAACTGTCCCCCTGTCGACGCTGCCGTTTGTTTAGTCAAAACTGATCCGCTCGCGCCTCCGTCGCGAATATTTACTTCGCACCGCCACCCACAAGGCGCAGCACATATTTCATTACACGGAACAGTTTCCAGTGAATCAGTAACCACCACGAGATTACTATTCCGTTCCAGTTTGGGTTCAATATCAAATCAATATCAATTTCCATTACTTTTGTTCTGGTTCAGTTAAAAATAGCTTTGTTCCGTTTTCGGTTCGGCACGACAAACTGGGTAACAGCCACATGCTGATCGCGCATGATTACAACAGCCGCACTTCGTGATGCCTGGAAACACACCTTGTCCATCTACAACTATTCGCTTTTGGTTGCTTCACTGAAGGTGCCATTTTCATCTTCGACGGAGCGTACACCAGTGAGACATTCAAGCTAAAGACACCTCCAGTGCAATGATGCTGTTTCAAGAGCCACTTACCACGCTGTAACGAATCGCGCCATTAGCCCGTAGGCCCTAAATAAAAATCAACACAGCGTGCATAAGAATCAAGCCCGTTCCATTCTCCCAGCGCTGCCGCCATTCCATTCCAGTGTCGCGAAAGCGTGGAATGATTCCGGAATCATTCCAATACCGGAGTGGCAACTCCGCAACACTGATACACGGCATTTTCTCGGAAAGGAGGGGGCCGTCCTTGGGTACTCACTACTTTCATAAAATTCGACCAATGAAAATTGTTAATTGTGTGGAGATTATGAACATTACTATTATTGCACATTTTAGGTGCATTGTACATTATATTTTGACAACCGTCAAATCATTGGGCATAGGAGACGTAATACAGCTATTATTGTTTAAAGCTGTGCAACGATTTTAATGTTGAAAGAATTGGCATCTACTTTTGACATTGTTCATCTTGTCAAAAAGGCCAGAAAACACACCTCCTTCCTTCGAAATATTGCGAGTCCGTCGCATAATCGCGAGGCAAAAGATTAGAATATTCCGACCTGCAGCCGCGAGTGGCGGCCATAAGAACCAAGCGGCATGTCAATGGGGGTATTGTAGGAAGATAGCAAGTTGTGCGAATACCTGCTCGATAAAAGGTAAGTTTTCTATAAATCTTGACGTTCCAACGTAAACATAAAGGCGTCAAAAACCTGGTATTATCGACAAAACTTTTATTATACGGAGTTTAGTGGCACCATCTATCCGAGGTCCACAAAACTGTCAGCGCCGTCTGCTACCGCGAACAGCCGCCAGAAGCCGGAGGGGGACGGGGATGGCCGGACCCGGATGAGACTTTCCTCCTTTCACGATATGGTTCGAGCTGCACCAGCACGTGGTCGCGAGCGGGTGAGTTTTCACTGCCCACTGATGGCTCTAGAGAGTTTCACCGGAACACCGTGCGACCCCCATTGACGTTGCAGCGCACGTGACTAGGAAGATGAAGGGTTGCGAGGGGCCGAAAACTTTAATCTTTGTCCCTTTAAAAAAAAAAAAATAAAAAAAAATAAAGCTAAAACATGCAGGCAAAAGCGTTTCTTTTTTTTTTTTGCTCTTTACTTCAGAAAGGTCTAGACACCAACTCCCTAATTAAGCAAAGCACTAAAATTGTTGCACAGCTCCTTTAAGAATGCCGTCCGATGCCCCCTGGTGTCTGCTCCAAGGCACAGAAAGGGGTGTGTAACAGTCTTTTATTCTATTTTTAATAGGGAAATAGGCTGCCCACAAGTGTAATTTCGGGTTTTTAGATTGCTTCGAACCTGTAGATTGAGTTATCACCATATAGACAATCTCAGATTTTACTTGAGTGCCCCTTTAACAAACACGCACTATCACCTATACCCCATTCACCGTTAAGCTGAGACTATGGTGGGAGCTAAGTGCCCGCCGGACCAATCAGCCACCTCCCTCACATCACCTGACCTGGCTCTCTGTGCATGGATATCGTCAGGAGCATGATGACAAGGCAAAAGAGAAGCTTATGATTGGACTGACGACGACATAGCTTCCACTGGAGTCTCAGCTTAGGGGTGAATGGAGTATAGAAAAGTTGTCTCCAGAAACTCAACGACACAAAAACGTCACACAAAGACCAACAAAAGCACTGTAAAGTTGGGGCACTGTAACATCACATGGTTCCTACCCCGACGGGTGGCTACATAAGCCGACCGGGATGGATGGCCAGTTGGGGCACGGCGTCGCCAGACAAACAGCGATGCAAAACCTCTCCCTTCTTCAGGTTGGTTACCTTCCGAATGCAGTTTGTTCTCGAAGTAGAAATCCGAATTTTATTGCGATGTCGTGCCCCAACGACCTTTTCTGGCGAAAGTGGCTGTGTTTTTACTGTTTGCAGTACTCGTACATTTTTTATGTTTCTCGGCTCCTTTTGTTAATGTCCGGAGACGTGGAGGCAAACCCAGGACCACTAACCGATAGTGAGCAAATCACAAGTATTCTTGCAGCTGTCCAGAGAATCGAGGCTGCTCAGACAAATTTGCTGGCAACAGTCTCGTCATTGGAGAGCGGACAAAAGGCTACCGAGATATCTGTCCAACAATTGTTTTCAAGGATGAGTGCTGTTGAAGCGAGGTTGGCTGATAGGAACTCTGCATCTCTAACCCCCCATGATGAAAATCTTCCTGTTGACCTAGCGAATATTCAGAAGCAGTGCGATGACAACGAAAATAGGCTTCGGAGGTCAAATCTGTTGTTCTTTGGCTGCCCAGATAACAGCACCGAAACATGGGGGCAGTCGGAACAAAAAATTATCGAGTTTTGTTCGAGCAAGCTGGGAATCCAGCTGGATCCCGCAAATTTAGAAAGATCACACCGCCTAGGGAAATTCGAGCCCCAGAAAGCTAGGCCAATAATAGTCAAGTTTGCCCGATTTAAAGACAAAGAGAGCATCCTGGCCTGTGGGTTCAAACTGAAAGGCACCCATTACGCTGTACGCGAAGATTTTTCTGCGTCTGTGCGAGTTGCCCGTGCCAAACTTTTTGAGTATGGTAGGAGTATGAACGTACCGTTTAAAGTGCGTTTTAACAAACTGCATGCGGACAACAAGCGTTTTGTTTTTAACTCGGAATCTCAAACAGTTGTTGAATTTTCATAGCTACATGCTTCTGGCAAAAACAAAGCGTTACCGCCATCCCCTTATGCCGCCTTGCGCGATAAAAGCAAAAGCCTTTCTGTTCTTTTCACTAATATTCGCAGCTTCATGCCAAAACGCGACGAGTTTCACAGTGTATTGGAGGACAGCTCATCAGATTTAGTCATTTTGACAGAAACTTGGTTAAACCCTGAAATCGAAGATAAGGAGCTTTTTCCGCGAAACTTAGATTACAAAGTCTTCCGCCACGACCGGCATGGCCAGAGGGGCGGCGGTGTGCTTATCGCAATAAAGAGTTTTATATCTTCTTTTGATATCTGTTTAGCGAACCATGACTTGGAATTTACTTGCATATGTGTTTGTACGCCATCAAATAAGGTCATTGTGGGCGTATGTTATAGGCCACCAAATTGTGCTTCATCATTTCATACTGATCTATGCTCTGTCTTACTTGACATACGAGATCGATTTCCAAAGGCTGATATGTTGTTATTTGGCGATTTTAATTTTCCACAAATCGATTGGTCAAACCTTTCATCCGTAGGTTCGGCCACATCCGCACACTTTCTAGACATGTGTCTTACTCTGAACCTTACACAGCTTGTTGATAAACCAACTCGTTTGGGAAATATTCTCGATTTAATACTAACTACGTCACCGGATCTTGTCAAGTGTATCCAGTACTGTGACGGGCTCAGTGATCACAGGCTGCTGCATGTTGATTTGTCACTCCCCACTCTCACCAAGCATCCCATTTCCAAAACTATTCACAATTATAACAAAGCTGATTATATCTTGATAAACCGCGAGTTGGCAAACTTCTTTGACAATTACGTCGTTCATTTTCATCTTAGATCTGTAGAAGAAAACTGGACATTATTTAAAACTAAAATGAATCATCTAGTAAAAATGTTTGTTCCTACAGTTCGTGTACGCACCGATTTAGGTAATCCATGGTTTACAAAAACCTTGCTTTCTTTGCGAAACAAGAAAAAAAGACTTTTTGCAAAGGCCAAACGGTTAGATACCAGCCAGTCTTGGGATATCTACAATTCTGCATTAAAAAACTACACCAGGAGCATAAAACAAGCCAAGAATAAATTCTTTTTTAATGACTTACTGTCCATTTTGAGGAGTAACCCGAGAAAGTTTTGGAATCTGGTTTCACCGAAGAACAACAACTCTGCCATCCAACTACGTACCGACAACGGCGATCCCATTCCAGAGAGAGACATTGCTACAGTGTTTAACGAATATTTTTCTTCCATTTTTACTAACGAGTGTTTGAACACTGTTCCCAGCCTCCCCGAGCAACCTTACGAAACCATGCCTCCAATCAGTGTAAGCGCAGCCGGTATTCAAGACCTCATTGCCAAATTAAAACTCTCATCGTCCGCCGGTTCCGACAACATCAATTCCAAAATTCTAAAAAATACTACCAGTATCTCAAGTGAGTTCTTAAAATTAATATTTGACCAGTCACTATCTGAAAGCTCCCTCCCTTCTGACTGGAAGGTTGGCAGGATCGTCCCAGTTTTCAAACTGGGAAGTCGCTGTTTGGTTTCAAACTATCGTCCTATATCTTTAACTTCAATCGCATCTAAACTTCTTGAGCATATACTATATTCGCAAATTATGAGTCACCTAACAACTAATAAATTTTTTTTCAAAAAGCAGCATGGATTTAGAAAGGGATTCTCCTGTGAGACGCAGCTTTGCGACTTCATCCATGACCTACATACTAATCTCGAGTGTCGGGCTCAGACTGACGCCATCTTTCTGGATTTTTCGAAAGCTTTTGATCATGTTCCCCATCAACGACTACTATCCAAACTGGCTTCACTACGTCTTGACCCGCTAATCTTCTCATGGATACGTGACTTTCTTTCTTACCGCGTGCAATACACCGTTACTAATTACCATGAGTCTGCCCTAACAAACGTTTCATCTGGTGTTCCTCAAGGGTCCGTACTGGGTCCCCTACTTTTTTTAATATTCATAAATGACCTTCCGGCCACCATTTTATCTAATATTCGCCTGTTTGCAGATGACTGTGTCGTATATAACAAAGTAACAAGTTTGCATGACAACATTCAACTTCAAGATGATTTAGTAAAAATTAATAAATGGTGCGAACAGTGGCTGATGCCATTAAACAAATCTAAATGTAAACTAATCTGTTTCACTAGAAAAAAAACTGTTTTGTCCTACCAATATTACTTGGGCTCCGATTTAATTGAGACCGTTCCTTCGTACAAATATCTTGGTGTAAAATTAACATCAGACCTTTCATGGAATAATCACATTGAAGCCATCTCCGCAGACACCTCCAGGACCCTGGGAGTACTCCGACGTAACCTTCGACCTGCTCCACCAACTGTCCGCAAACTGGCCTACGACACACTTATCCGACCTAAATTAGAATATGCTGCCTCCATCTGGAACCCCCATCAAGGCTACCTTATCAATCATCTGGAAGCAATTCAAAACAGGGCCACTCGTTTCATCCTCTCCACGTACGATAACTCCATCAGTGTCTCTTCCCTAAAAAGTCAACTCAACCTTTCTTCTTTGCAGCTTCGTAGGAACATCTCTCAGCTTTGCCTCCTTCACAAAATTTATTATGACTGTCTTGAACTTAAAACAGCATTATTATCACCTCCCGATCGAACATCATCTCGCCTCAACAATGACTGTACCATCAAAAGGATCTCTGGCTCAACAAACGCTTTCAACCGATCTTTTCTCCCACAAGCTATCAAAGACTGGAACAGCCTCCCATCCTCCATCGTCACCATCGTAGAACCAAACGCCTTTAAATCAAGTCTTCAATCGCACTTTTTATGTTGTTAACTGTTTACCAACCTTTTCCTGAATGTATTATTTTTTGTCTGTTTTTCCAATGTATAATATGAATGATCCCCCCCCTTATGTAATGCCCTCACGGGCCCTTAAGGTTCAATAAATGAAATGAAATGAAAGAATACAGCAAAAACATGGGCATTTTTATTTTGTTGAGTCACTTTTAGTCACCTCCTTACAAGGGGGAAAGGTGGAGGTCTACAGGTGACTGGTCAAGAGATGACGGGGAAAGTTGACCCCCTTGAAAAGTCTCGTGGCATCATTCACCTCATTCTTTTGGGGACTCTTTACAGACAATTGTCCCTCCCACGCCTCTGTCTCGAAGACGCGACAGAGTGCCGGCTACGGTCCCTCAAAGCCGAGACGAGACTCAAACGCTGAACTGTAGCCGTAGCCGACTCAACACCTTAAGACACGTCGTCGGCTCCTCGCCCCCCTCTTTGGAAACTTCGAGGGACCGGCGCCGGCAGGCGGGAGACTATCAATGCGACACCCTTAATTGACATAGAGGGTCGCGGCGCTCTCTTCCGTGCTGCCCCGCACCTTATTCAGCGATCGCAGGGCCTTCTCGCGCAATTTGCGTTCCAGTTCCTCGGGAACGGGTTCCTCTTCTGACCTCTGGAAGGAAGTGCAGCCCCTTGTGAGACACCCTGGACGGCATCCTCCTCCTCTTCCTCCTCTCTCCACACACACCTCTCTCCCCTCCAACTACCCTTCCTCTCTGTGCGCCCGCTAAACGACTAACCACGAACAGTCACCTGGGGAAGACAAGAACGCTTCAGCATGCCTCCCAGCCTGCTCGCCACAGGCAGCAACAAAACACACAAAGCGCTAGCAAGGTGGGTAAGAAAATAAAATTAAGGCGCCACAAAACAAATTATTTCTCACTATGGCTAACTATGGCTCTGAATGGACACTTTACGTCTGCAAAGCGTTGAATACGCAACCACTCTTGCTTACAAATAATGACTTTTTCTGCATTTCATTGGCTCCACTTTCTTATCCAAACCATTAGGAATGTAAAACGAGTCAGAAAATTTCCAATGTCAGACAATATTGAATGTCCCTATCAAAGCCCTTTTAATTACAAATAAATGAAACTAAGAAACGTGACCAACCACAATGCCTAGATAGAACATTCACTGCATGACTGATAAAGTCGGTTACACTCCAGCGCCCCAACAATTACTCTGCCTCAAAAGCCCTGTGCAGCATCGACCGCCATATTGGCTTGAGCGCATGCTTTTAGGATGTGCCTTGTTTAGTGGGAATGCTCGTAAATAAAATGAATTCGGCGGTTTTATTATGTGCTTTTGGTTTCAGTGGTGCTGCATACGGCCTTTGAGACGCAGTAGCCACTTCCGAAGAAACGCTGACAGACGCTGCGCGTGTTGAACGTACCTCAGCAGTCTGCGCCCTTTCGTCCTCCTCCTCTTCCTCGTCGTCCTCCTCTTCTCCCTTCTTGGCCCTCTTGTGTTTCCTGTGCTTCCTGTGCTTCTTGTGTTTCTTGTGCTTCTTCCTCTTCTTCTTGGAACTATCGTCTTCAGACTGCAGAGAAAATTAAGAGCTTTACATCACACCAGCTAACTTCCAAGATGCGCTTGTTCTCCTTCACATTTCTTGCACATTCCAATGCCCAAGGGGAAGCAGTCGCTCAATGCAAATGCCTCCTTCTTCTGCGCTCTTTGCCAGAAAAAGTGAGTCACGAATCCCAGACAACGGCTGCTCTAATTAGTCAAGCATCTGCAACAAACTCATGCCGTGACACTCAGCATCAACACCAAGCATGTAAAAAAAAACTTTCAGCCTTTCCACTTTGGCGAAGAAGAAAGACCAGCAAAGCTGTACTATGGTGGGAATAAAGTAATGGCTGGCCGCAAGTCGGCAAGCCAGAGTCGAAAGGCTGGAAAGGTTGCCGCTGTCGCTCATAGATGGTGGTAGCTGTCTAGGGTTTTGTGTCATGATTTGAGGAATGGAACTGGGCAAAGCAGCTTTGGAGCAATCTTGGGAGCGGCAATAACTACAGTTTGGAGCAGGCTGGGAGCAGCAAAAACAAGGTCTTGGAGAAAGTTGGGAGCAGCATACAAGTTTTAAGAATGTTAATATAGAGGCTAAATGTCAACTGGTTTTCAAAACTAAAGAAAATATGGCATGCAGGTAATTCCATGTGAACTTAACAGTAGCTTCAATAAACGTTTTAGTTGCAAATATTTTTCACAAAATTACGTGGAAATTACACAAAACATATGAAGCAAAACTGTGCATGACAGTGCGGCACGTGATAAAACCGACTTGTAAAGCGGTAAATATAAACAGGTACAAATAGCTTTCATTGCTCAGCATTGACTCGTAAGGTGTACCGAAAAATAAAAATGGAGGTACAAAAATGGCCTGTCATTTTTCAGTGACTAGAATACCACAATAAATGCCCTTGTACATACAAATCTATTGGGACACTGTCGATTGCTCACAGATACACTTCACGTTTTCTAAATACTTAAGCCAATTTCACTTTAGACTCCTCAGACAGCACTTGTCCAGACTCAATCTTCTCCACCTCCTTTTTCCGCTATTCAAGTTGTTGCTCTTCTTCCTGAAGACAAGCTCTCTTTGTACTCGCTTCCCTCGCATCGCTGTTCTTCCTCTTACGCCACTCGTCGTCTTGCTTTTCGACCTCAAGTCTTTCTGTGTAAGCTTTGCAGGAAGTCTGCTGTCAAAAGTACTTTTGTGACATCACTGCCTAATCGCTTCAATGCGAAATCACCATCTGGCAGCTTGTATCTTGCTCCATCATATGCCTCACAGCTTGCTCGCCTTTGTTCCCAAGTTTCCTGTGCGGGGCCGCGGCACACGTTTACTCCACTACTCAGATCTTCAGACTAAGCGACTCCATGACTTCAGAAGAGCACAGTGAGCATGCAGCAACGGCAGCTAACGTTGGCAGCAGCAACTTTCAGATGCAGATTTTTGGATTCTGATCCACTCGCGTCCCATTAGGACTAGAAGATCCAGTGACAATGTTGCCAACAGAAACTGCGCGGCGGCTAATTTCTACGAGGCTCGTTTATAAAATCGGTTTGGGAGCACCTTGGCACAATTTTGTTCTTATTTATACTTTTGTATCAGTGTGGCGCATGAAAAGTCATTAGGTGCACAGTGGCGTAATTGGTGAAGCAGTTCCATCCCCGCATTTGTTTGCTGGCAGACATGAACCTGGGGAAACTAGACCTTAACAGCTCCACCATAAAAAAAAAAAAATCTGTTTCACTCTAAGACAAAAGCAATGCTTCACATGAGCCAAGCAATTTGCTGTGAAAAGAAAAACAAACATAGTGCCCTACGCACCAATACGCATTTGTAGTGCCTCTCTTTTTTTCCTGACATGTAAGTGACTGGCGACACAGCTTGCCAGCTCCCGAGTTTGAGTGCTTGCGCCTTGTATTTCATGCAAAGAAAGATTAATAAAGGAGGAGTGCTGCTCACATCGCTGCTTTCCGACTCCTTCCTCCTCTTCTTCTTGGTCTTTCTGGAGGACTTGTCCGTTGCTGCGGCCGTCTTTGCCGTCACCTCGACCTCTTCGTACTCAGATTCTGACTCGGACTCGGACTTTGCTGGAACGGGAGCCGTCGGCTTGGTAGGGAGTCGCTTGGTCGCTGTGGCAACTTTGTCCTGCGAGGCATTTGAAAACGACATCAATGCTAGAAGGAATCGGAATTTGTGAGTAGCCGTTGCTCAATCGGTACGAAATCGAGCTACGGTAATGCAGCAGACACCCCTTTCTGCTCCCACGGATGTCCCATTTTGGCAGAATCTCGGACGACAAATCCCACAGAAGCATGTTTCGTTCAATGTGTCCAATTCTTGCTTTCTATGGTGTGAATTGGACCATTTCCTACTCAAAGCATTTACTGAAAGAGCACGCTGAATCGATTCTATAGCGACAAAAATTAGGGGTGTGCGAATACCGAATAGTAGTTTTTGAATCGAATACCGAATCGAATCAAGAAAAAAAAAAGTAGAATATCAAATCGAATATCGAATAGTGAATTTATTTGTAGGAATTTTTCAAAGTGTGCTGCGATTGAGATTATTATATGTGCAGAGTATGCGCCTGTTGCAGAATATGCATCTTTTACGGAACAAAAGCTAAAATGTAAAAAAAAATTCTGGTGAAAAAAAAATAAAAGCAGTTGCTGTTGGGCATTAAAGATCCAATTTTATGGCACAAATATAATATATCCACCCTAAACGTCATAAAAAAACCAAAGTTACAGCCAGGCAAGCCTTTTTTTCTTGTTAAAAGCACAACCTAACACTGCGAGTTTTTTTTATACATATCTGTATATCTCAGAAAAGGGGCATTTTGCAATGTTTCATTTCCATTTTATGGAATAAAAAGGGCACCCGGGATTTTCTTTCACATAAATAAACAGATAGGTGTTAAATTTGAGTGAACAGGCTAAACAATATAATCTGAAGTAACAAAAAAAAATGTGGTTAGGTGGCGCAAGACACCGTCCAACTGGCGCTGTGCATACATTTTTCCGTCCATCCATTTTGTTTTAGAGAGCCTTGATTTAAAAGAGGGAGCAAGGGAAACTGAAACCACGGAGACGGCTCCAGCGCAGATTGGTCGTAAGTGCGCATGTGTTGTGTTGTCGCGTGGAAAAAGGCAAGCAAACAGAAAGGCAACGATGCCTACCCTTCCTGCCCTGCCTGCCCGATCCCGATAGACGCTTTCGTCACCTTCTCGCAGTTCGTAATTCAAACGGAGCTATCGAATGGTTGGAAACCCTCTGAAATCTAGGCACACTATTTTTCCGTTCCGTTTCGTTCCGAATGAGAATTTGCGGCTTGCGGTTCCAAAAGAACGACGACGATAACGATAACTCGGCTGGTTTCATCGGTGTGGTTAACGTGGTTTTCTTTCTGTGATCGTGCAGTCGCCGATTTCTTGGGAGTGCGGCCAAGTGTGTTTTACATCGGTGCTTCAATTTGAAACGAGGGGCTTTACTCGTGAAAAGAATTAGGCATGGCGCGGGATTCCGGCCTCCCAACAATTCCTCTCTGGAAGTGGCGCAAACGGGATGTTTCGGTTGTGATTCAAGGGTAGGTTGTGTCATGATCGTGAGTAAATCTGCGTGCTATAAAGTTTGTGGCGTTTGTCGCTTTTCTGTTTTCTAACCTGTGCGTTAGATTTTTGTGGAATGGTAGGACCAAGAGCTGTTTTTTGCAAGGTCTGTCTAACATCACTGCACTTACATCGGGAGAAAAAACGGCTCTTTTGTCAGCACCACGCCGACCGCGCGTCTTTGGCCGAATATATTGAATATTCGAGTGACCGAATACTAGGAATTCGATTCGTGAATCGAATTACTCGGGAACTTTCTATTTGATTTGAATTCGTATATTCAAGTATTCGCACACCCCTATCAAAAAAATTCCCCCATAACATCTTAAATAATTTTAACGAAAGAACTAGAGTAAAACCAAAACCAAAACTAACTTGCAACTTTACTGAGCTGCCATCTTGTCGCAATCTCAGATGTATAAATATCTGTATATCGGCAGCTCGAACCCGTTTCCCACAGCGTCCGAAGCAGTTAGAAGGCCGTCACAATCGCCCGCAGGCAATAACTGACTACGACTCGTCGAGCTCATCCTAGTCAAGCAACGACCAGCAAATGTTTCAAGATTTTCGGACAATTCGCTGCTCGCATTTGATCCGCAGTGGCAGGCGGCATTTGTGATTCATCGACATATGGACCCAGATGCCGCTTTAGAAGCAGAATGGTATGAAAGGTTTTGTTTGCTAGTGTGGTGTGAACTGCGTTATAACATGGTGCGAACACCAAGAGTCAGCATCTGTGTAGGACTGCTCAGTCTCACTTCCTTTCCAGAGGGTTCCCGGTAAGAAAACAATGAGATGTCACTCTACTGCATTACAATATGGTGTTATTGCACCCCACAGCATATTACAAATCCCCCCCCCCCCCCCCCCACCACCCTCCCCAACCTCTACTGCATGCTGAAAATAGCCTAATCCAGACACAAGCTGCCAAACCACAGACACTCACTGTTACTAAAACGCACAACGCCCAGGAGAAGGGAGCATCTGCTTTCGGATTCGACTGTTGATGTCACGAGCGATCCCAGCGTTGACCCTGCTCGTTGTTGCCAGCAGAGCGGCAGCCACTAATTCAGAGCCATACGCGTAAACTTCCAAATTAATTTTCTCGAAGTATTTTAATGAGATATTTCGCAGACATACTCAGGGGGGGATATTTAGAGCATGGTAAAACTTTTATAAATATAGATGACCATCAATATTTTGCCAAAAGTCACTTTGATGTCGCATCTTTAATATGTGGGTGCCTTGTCATCAATGCTGGCAATGTCAGACAATTACTGCATTTACCCATATATGCAAAGCACCTCTTCCTATTTATTTAAAAGAACTTCAAGTCCCTTATATAGAGATTGTAGCAGAATGTAAGAAGAAATTTCACTCAAGGTGCAACTATGACGATACAACTGACAGATCACGTCTTTCCTGCACATACCGTAATATCCCGAGTCATTGCCCACCCCACTTTTTGGGCAAATCTCGATTTCCAAAAAAACACAGAGTGACTGCCCACCCCTACAAATACCCCAATGCAGACTCCGCGATTCGCAAACATTTATTCTACCTGAATAACACGACTGAAGATCTTGCGGTTGGAGGACATCTGTGACAAAGTAAAACGAAGGAGGAAAGACACTTCTCTATGTTCACGCATTTCCTTCCCGGTTTCAGCGACCCCAAAGTCGTAGTATATGCGTGCGAAACCAAAACGAAGGAGGTAACAGAATAAAACTGTATTGCTTACAAAACAATTTGTTCAGACAAAAAAAAAAAAAAAAAAGGTTTAGAAGAAAGCACAAGCAGTGACCCCTTCAGGGATTGCTAGGTCAGCAAACGGCCCATATCCCGGAATGTAACTGTGGAGAGCAAGGTAAAAGTTTGTATCCACCAAACTAAGGTCACTGCAAACCTGCTCCTTCTACCGGAACGTCGCGGCTGGTAAGGTTGTGCAATGTTTCAAAACCAACGGGTAAATAAATATTTACTGTAACGGCTCCGTGATCAGGGTGCCGTCCACGCTACGCAGCAACGTTGCCTCAGCCCGTGTTCATAGCACAGTGCGCACGGACCCACGCATGCATGCACCTAACAATAAAGTTGCGCAAGAGCCTACTCCTTGCGATTGACAAGGCACCCGACTTGGCCTGATGCAGAAGTATTTGCCAATGGAATCACCAGCTTTCCCGCTTCCCCAGTATCGTTCTTCGTCGCTTCTTTTGTCTGCTCGCTCGCTCGTTGCACCTGGTTGGTATTTCTGTTCTCTTCTTGACTTTTTTTTTTCTTTGTTCTGCTAACAAAGAGATCATAGCATGTTAAAAGCATGCTTTCACGGAACAAACGTTTTGTGCTGTATGCCGATCACGCATATGCAAGCGACAGACTTGGCGATAATAAAACACTTTTTTCTTAGCATTTGATGCATAAAACAATGAAACTAATTTGAACTTTTAGCTCAGTGTATCTCTTGCACAGCCACACTAAATACACACTGAAAAATGTATGTTTTTCCAGCTTTATCTAAACTTTTTTTGCCTACCCACCGAGACATGGCTTACGCCACTTTTTTTTACGAGTTGCAGGCGGCAGGAAGGTGGGCCAATGACTCGAGGTATTACGGTAAACACGGACATGTCACCTCGTGGCAACTCAACACCATGTGGAAACTGCCGACACGATTCGACAAAGAGGGAATGGCAACTCACGGGTGGCGGCCTCTCGGGAGACGGCGAGCCCGAACTGGAAGATGACGACGACTCCGATTCCTCGGGAGGCGCCTTCTTGCGCATTTTTTCTGGCGGAGGACCCTCTTCTTCCTCCTCCGACGATGAAGACGAAGAGCCAGACGGGGCAGGCGGCGCCTGCTTCCTGTTGGCAGCTCTCCTGCCGTCATGCCGCAGCTCCATGGATGGCGACAGCTCTCGTCTGCTACATGCAAAACACCGTGATACTCAAACAACTGGCATCTGCAACGCTAACAGAGAATTTACTAAAATACTGCATTTATGAAAACAGATCACATGTATTTCGTAATACCCCAAGAGATGCCCCACCCCTACTTTTGGTAGGATTTGCTATTTTCAGAAACACAGAAAGACTGCCCACTTCAAGTAATTGCAGAGACTTGGCAGAAGGCAACCTCGGCAGGAACGGTGTTACTTAGCCACGACGGGAGACAAGCAAACAATGCTGATTGGGAAGGGCAGTGGTCTTTGGTTCATCGCCTTTTCCCGCAACCATGGGTTTCCCTGGTCACAGAATCTAAAACTACCATTTTTTTAACATCTTTCGACTGCACCATCGAAAGTTAGTTCACTCCATATTTTCACCCGATTGCTTTTGCTTTTAGGTGGGCTATCTCTCGGGATGCTACGGTAAGTTGGGGGAGGAACTCAAAAAATAAACTCCTAGAGACCTCATTGAGGCAGCCAACGGTTTTCTACGAGACCTTTCGTAAGGTATCAAATAAACCCAGGTCCACAGTGAAAAGAAAGATGGGAAAAAATTTAGGGTGTACTACTATCTTCTAGGGTGAGACGGCGAAAATTGACACTAAAATAAACATTTTTTACCGAAATAAGCAGCAACAGGCTACACTCGCAACTCGAATAACACTGTGTGCAACCAGCACAGCTCGTGCCGGTGAATCGAACATACCGTATTTATTTGAATATAAGGCGAGGTTTTTTTCCAAAATCCGTAATCTCAAAGTCATACCCCACCTTATATTCGAAGCTCAGTATAGCAATATGAGGATTTTTTTTCTTTTTCTTGGGTCCTTCAACTGCCCCCTCACCTTATAAACGTGACCGCCTTATATTCGAATAAATACGGTAGCTAGTGCCTGTGGAAGACAGCCCGAAGGCCAAAAAAAGGCACTCACGCATGGTGGCTGTTCTGCTGCCGCGCCATGGCCATTGCGTGGTGCCTTGCCAAGGCTGCCTCCTGGGCTTCTGCGGGGGTGTGGGACCTCCTAGCCTGGCCCCTCGAGGGCGGGGACACGGGACCCATGTTGGGCGGCGGCACGGGGCGCTGCTGGCGCAGGTCCATTTCCCGCCGCGGTTCAGGGCTGCCTCCCCCGCCCCGACCTGACGGATAGACAGAAGCAGAGGACACTGGCCGATTAAAGAATTGTCGAAGAGAAAAGAATGAGATACCAAAGAACAATATTTCAAGGATATGCTAAAAAGGTGATAGAGAGGTGTGCTGATGAACTTTCACTTTGAATATATGAAGTGGGCCAACAGTGAATGCTAGAACTTCTTTGGTTTAACTTTATTCAAGAAATACTGCAGACGGTTTTTCACCATCCTAGCAGGAGAGGGTTACATCACGTTTCTTAGAAAGGAGTCATAACTGTTGTATGTTAAAGCTTGCCTCAACCTGGTATTGCCGCAGGTCTCGTTTTTGGTTCATTCCCTCAACCTTGGGGTTTCCGACGTGGCTATTTTGTAGCACCTAGCAAAACATACAAATATCTCTGGCTCTGACGGTTCCTCTCAGGTTCAACCGGGATGGAGGTTCCACAAGCTTAAGACATTGGCTACTCACTAGCACAATCAAACAAATTATTGAATGACCGAGCAAATCTTGGGGGTTCAGGTTAGCAGCAAGCTTACCTCCAACCTCGACTGCTTAGAAGAGATTACAAGTCCCCGCAGCAAACACCCCACACTTTTCGCCACATTGACTTCTTATAATTTGCTAGACGAAGCATTTTGTAGTCATTTTTTTCTTTCTGGATTAATAGAGGGATGCACAGGAAAGGCTACGAAGAATGCTAAGTCGTAATTTCAACTCTAGTACTTCAACCCACATCAACAACATTGCCGACCAGAAGGTCACAATCAAAACGGGAGAATCAACAGCAAGCAAGTTTCACTGCAAAAGTGAATAGCGACAGCAAACAACCGCCAAAAGCGGGGAGCTACGAATGGGGCAGACTCACGCATTTCCCGCTGCATCACGGGGCTCTGGTTGCGTGGCGGCGGCCGGCGCTCCGAGGGCGAGGTGAACCTCCTCCTCTCCTCCCGCATGGGAGGGGGAGGGGAGGGCCGCCGCCGTCTCTCGGGGGTCAGGCTCCTCCTCCGCATGTGCCGGTGTCTGGGGGAAGGACTTCGGCGCATCCTGTGAGCGGCGCGAGCGAGAGTCAAGGCTGTGCAGACGGTACGGAAGATCCCATACCGGCCACGGATAAAACAGAAACGCCGTCTCACCTTCCGTGTGGACTCTGTCGACCTCTGCGTCGCCCGGGAGACACCGAACCGGCCGAGCCAGACGAAGAGGCCGATCCCCTGCGCCGGCCAGCCTGAGAACACATCAATTCAGTGTCAGTCCAAAGTCTTGCCGAAAATGTCACATGAGCTGCAGACACGACCAAGCACCGGACGAGGGACAAGAAACGAGCCAAGAAGCAGGGTGTAAAATAGGCAGGTGGGGAAACGACTGGTGAAACCTGCCGCGGCTGTGCGACCAGATTGTCCTCCTGGCAGCTTCCACTCGGCAGGTACCTCTGCCCTACGACAGATGAAGCGGTGGCATACGGAAGGCGATGGATTCAAGTTTGTACGGAATTCCGCGAGAAAATGCACCGTGTCAGCGACATTCTTTAATTTAAAGTAACATTTACTAAATCCTGGCAAAATAAAGATACAAAGTAATTACCGTATTTGCACGAATATAACGCTGGTTTTTTTTCGGAATTACGTGCTCCAAAACATACCTCGCGTTAAATTCGGAATTGAGTTCAGCCACGAGGCGCGCGAGTCTGGAGAAAGCCATCCTTCCGGCTCAATGCAGGAGATCGCATGGGAAAAGAAGTGGGGGTGTGGGGGGAATTTATTAGCTATTGGGCCACGTGAAGGGGCAAATAGAGAACATAAAAAGCATTTTTATGGCTTCTGTGTTTGTAAAACACACGCACGTCGCAGAAACGCGGGGCGCCATGCGGAAATGTGGGCACCGGCCAATTCAAGCCAAGCCAGGCCAAGTCAAGCCAAGCCATGACCACCCACCGTGTTTACGGTTACGCAATCATGCAACACGAGGTGTTTGTTTATGCGTTGGGACCAGAACAAGAATAAGTGTGATCGTGCATCAAGTTCTGCAGTCTTTTTTCTGCCTGCGCATTTTTTAGTTTGTGCTCCAGAGTGGTCTGGTGTTTGTGCGTTGGTGCTTCTGCTTCATGCTTTGCTTTGCTTGTGGGCTGCCGAGTAGCTGACCCTGAAGAAAAAGGGACTACCAGACAAGCCGCTCTGTGCTGCTGCTTATGTGCGTAGTCCCCGAGTGGATTGTAAAAGGAAGGACCTGAGCAGTGAGGATGAGTGCAGTCGAAACATAAACTGATATTTCTTCTATATCCATTGCCTTTTGACTTCTGCTATGCCCCCGAGTGCGGGAAATGTATGCGGCCTCGGCTCGCATTATAATAGTAATATTTCTTCTTTTTGAGGGCATCAAAACTTGCCCTCGCGTTATATTCGTGGTTGCGTTATTTTAGTGCAAATACGGTATTTAAGCCATTTTTCTTAACTTTAATGTTCTCTCCAAGCCGCGCGAGAGGCTGGCAATATGAAATCTGCGAAGCGTCCGGCGTACCCTTTGCTTCGTTTGCATTGCTCCCAAATGCGCTGTTTTGGCTCTCACTGTTTTGGCATCTGGGGACGACCAAGATTTTTTAGGTATGCACTGCTACTGCTGTATTCCAAACTGTCGGTCGAGTTATGGCCCGAAGAAAGGAAGAGTGCCGATATTCAACGTGGGCGATGCTGAGTTAAAGGGCAACTCCGCTTCATTTTTGATATTTAGAAAACTATGTAGCCCTCTTCAGTATCATATAGGAAGACCCCATGTCAAATATTATGATCTAATTCCATTTATATATTTAATAAACTGGCCAGCAAACCTTCAAGCGAGCCAAGTCGCCGAAATCTGCCAACTCTAGCGTGCGGCACGAGGCGCAATCATCAGCGCAGTCAATGCCACGGAGTTGGAGCGGCCAACGTTGAACCACTACGTCAGAGGCATGACTACGTCATTCTCACGTTTTGCTTGTTTTTACTTCTCAGAGCGAAATTGAACGATGACGTCATGAGTTTCTCCTCCCGGTGTTGGCTGACCGGGCGTTCACGTGATCACCGTAACACGGATGCGCTAGTTTGCGCTGCCCTGCGCGCTTATCGGTCGGTTTCTCCGCTCCCCTTCTCCTCTTTCGTCTTCTCCCCTTCCCCCTCTCCCCCGGGTCATCACCGTCCACGCCTTGCAAAGCGACCTGCCCGCGTCCAATAAAAAAAAAAAGAAAAGAAGACCTGCCCGCGTCGCGTGTCCTGTTTCTCGCTCCCTCCCGAACGTCACAAGACCACGTGGTTCGACGTGACGTGGCCATGACTCTGGCGACCCGAGACCTATGTTGCCTGACGCAACTGAAGTTTCGGTTTCCCTATCTGCTGATGCTTAAATTAGGATTACACAAATAATATTCCACATTTCGCGAATCCGAAGATGTAGAGTTGTTTAGTAGTGCTTTGTGAATGTGAATCATATGGAAGCCTAAATTTTCCGGAATTGAGCGGAGTTGCCCTTTAAGGTGACTCTCATACAGGATATAGTGTGACAGCGTAGTGCTGGCTTCAAACCACGTCGCACTAAAACTTACCTTGTTTGCACATAAACAGCGAAAACGTATAAGCTAGATCGCTGAACATATCCGCAGGCAGAGTGGAATTGGATGCGTCAATGCACTCACGACATGCCTCAGGTCTTTGCAGACTTTTCAGCTCGCATTCAAATTGGCGTGCAGCGAGCCAAGAAGTTTGAAACATTGTGTGAATATGCTCAATTATTTTAGCTCATAATGTAAAACTTCAGGCAAAACAGAACCCATATAATATAAATTATTGGTTTGCTCAATAAAACTTGTGCTGTTCATGGACAGTTTATGAAATAAATTGCAAGTGAGTCACATTGCCTGCAAAATAAATTATATTTTGTTTTTCGTTTATTCTCTTCGTGGCGGCATCTATGTAGAGTGCCGCGAACTTACCTGAAGCGGGGACACAATCAGGTCACCCAATCAGCTTTCGTTTCCCTACCTGCTATATTACACCCTGCTGAGATGTAAAACTGGCATGGTGACCGGAAAGTGTCTTCAACCATTTCGTTTAGGGTCCCAAGGTGGCAAAAAATATGTTACAGGATCCGGTGTCGAATGGCGGCTGTAGAAGCGTCGTTAGACACCATTGTAGAAGACAAGCAAACACAGATGTCGCTGTCCTTGCAGTGACCCAATTCGCAGTTGCCTAAGTGTCCGCGACCAATGTGGCTGCGGAGCACATTAGAGCGAAACGGGTGCCTGCTGCGTAGGGGAGGAAACCCAACCGTCACTTCCTTAACAAGGGGAACTACACCCATGGAAGCAACAACGACATAATTATCGTCAATTATTTTTTCTGTTTCAGATGCTGTGCCCACTGACACAGCCAAATTCTGCGTAAGTGTTCAGTATTGTAGATTGGTGAAGCACCAACTGAACGCAACTCCCAGCTGAACGCCGATAAATCCAGTCCACGGGTCTTGCGTCGGGCAGACACAGAGCTCTGGGGAAGACGAGCCAGAATATAGTTTGATCTCCTCCCCAACATCCGCCTCCACGGCAATGTCATGGCCAGGACCTTTGCAGCGCTTCGAGGCATTACGTCACGACGTGGAAACCATGGGACAGAAATAAAGACATTGTAGAAGGACCCATTGTGGACAAACTTCTGGGCAACGTAGTCGTGAGGTCTAAACCGATGGCGTAAGCGAGAACACGGCTGCAAAAAGGGACCCCAGAGGACACTCACCCCCCTGCGCATTCCACCCCGGCCCTTGTCGCCGCCGGCCCGCCTGCCCGGGGGCGCTTCATCGGAAGCGCTGCCAGACTCCTCGTGGCCACCGTGAGACCTGTAATGGCGCTTCTGCTGCACGGAGTCCTTGCGCAGGCCCAGCTTCTCCTTCAGCGGAGATGCCTGCAACCGGGCCGCCAAGCGTCAATGCCGTCGTCGTGCATCATGTGTCAGACGACGGTTCACCGTACGGTTGAACCGTTGTTCCACATACTTTTTCACGAGTGAACGTACAGTCAGAGACCGATTTTTCACTTGCCGATAATTCGGATTTGTTTGATATTTCGGACCTAAAAGAGGAACCATGAACTCCACTGATAGAAATAGTGCACATTTCCGACCAATGTTTCAGACAGTTTGAAGTCCGAATGTTCAATTTTTCGGACAAAATCGTCGCGAGCGATCGGTGGGAAACGCCACCGAGAAGCCGGCCTTTCAGGCCCCATGTTGTCTGCACATGGATTGGTGGACTGGTTTGGTTTGGCAGTGCTACTTGAGTACTGCTAAGTCCTACCACCAGGTAACGCTATGCTAAGCCTTTTTTCCCCTCTAGCTACGTGTCATTATCATCACTGTTACGATTTTGCCTTGTTCATTCGCCATTCAGCAGTCGTGAACTTGCACATCTCATCTCGTCTCGGTGAATGGTGTTTTCAGACTACGCCGGCTTGGATGTTGTGGACCCCATCTGTTCTTCTGTCGCCAAAAAGTGTGAAAAGTACTTTACCATAATCCTAAAAAAGGCAGCAATTCTCAAGCTAAGAGAAAGCGGCCGAATGCAAGCGGAGGCGTAACCTGAACCAAGACACTATTGAAGACTTTTTTAAGGGGACACACCCCCTGGGAGGGTCAACTTTTGAACCCTTGACATAAAATTAATTAAATTTACAAGGTACGCTGGTGGTCATGCTAGAGGGTGCATAACAAAATTTCAAGTCTGTTGGTTAAATGTGAAGGAAATTAGAGCAGCTTCTATCACCAATGCGCCTTCATTGTTTAGTTAATCTATCGTCGGGAAACTTATCCCAATATTCAAGATTTTTATTCGATAGATATGTAGCAGAATGCCTAGGGGGTGCGGCTATGAAAGTTTTTTTTTTGTAAAAAGTCATTTATGTCTATAAATTTTCTCTTCTGCAAAATTTGTCATCGTTTCTGTCGCCTGTGTCTTCGACAAAATGTCAACATTTTTTATAAAAGAAATCTGTAAACTGACAAAAAAATTTCATAGCCTCATTTCTTATTAAATTTCAGCCAGGAAAAGTGTAGAATGACCCTTCCCTGTATTGCCATTATCAAACGATTGATTGACTAAAATGGAATTTATACCAAAAGGTGGAACGGAAAAAAAATGCATTCAAGTGCTCCGAACCCTACCTTGTCTTTAGCTCTGGTGGACAGAAAATATTTTATAAAAAATTAACTATGGAGTGTAAGCTAACTAAACTTTCTGGTAATATTCTCTAGATGTTGGTGGATGTAAATATGTCATTTTTCAAAATCAACTTTTTTTTTGCAGATATTTCCTTTTCTGGGTAGTGTCCGAGCAATCGACTAAGCGATTACGACTAAGCGGGTCTTAAGGAGGGACACGGGTCTTGGGGCCCGAAATATTTGCAAAAAAACGATTTTTCATTTTTATTATTTTTGAATTCTTTATTCTCTCTTGCATATATTGACCAAACTTGACGTCCAAAAAATGTGTCGGTTTATATAAAAACGGTTATTTATTAGCTGAACAGGCGGGGCCCGCTCGCCAAAAATGCTCCAAACTCCTTGACATTGCACCGTCCGTCATTTCGAAACCAATCTGCAGAGCACCGCCATCTTGGTTTCGTTTCAAAGAGCGTCTCTTTGGCTTGCTTTCCCGCCAAACACGAGCGGCCTACGCCGCGCAGTAAAAAATATACAAAGCAAAACGCAAAAACAAATAAAGCCACGCTATTTTTCCTTAGCCGACACGTGACGAAATGGCTGCTTCTGGTTGGAGCATGACTACTTCCGGTGACTTCCGGTCCAAAAGTGGGCCGCGCCATCTTGTCAAAGCCGTCGCTTCGCGCTATCGTCGCTATGCCTAACCCTAGACCAAGCCCGCGTCGAAAATTTCGAACCGTGCATAAGTTCGGAAAAAAGCGCAAGAAATGTGTGACGCGTCGGCAGGAAGGGTTGTCGCAATCAACGGTGACGATCAAAGATCCCCTCGCAATGACGGAAAGCCTGCCGACGACAGAGCGTGAGCCGGCGAGTGAGACGGCTGCCGCGTCGGCGGTTTCGGAACCGCCCGTCTCCCCCGTTCCGGACAGCGGAGGCAGACGCACGAGGATCGACTCAACGTTCCTTACAAGTAAAGATCGCGAAGTTCTCCAGCACCAAGCAGAAAAAAAAACCGCCGAACTTTCGTCGACTTCTGCTACAGATCGCAAGATGAAGATGCTCGCGACTGAGTGTGATGCTGCTCCAAGTTCATCACCCCTGACATACACGATCGTCGATCTTGACGCAGTGAACAGTTTACTGGAACTTACTGCGTGCCGGGTGTGCCGCGGATCAGTGAGCATTGAAAGGGAGACGCATGACTTCCGGCTAGCTGTGAAACTGAAAATGCACTGCGGCAACTGTGGCGATATTGGATCCGAATGGAGCTCGCGACGAGTCGGGGGCGAAGCGAACTGCAACCCCTTCGCGATCAACCTCCTCGCGGCGCGTGCTATGCAGGGCAGTGGAAACGGTCAAACGGCACTAAACGACATTTTCGCTGATCTGGGAATATCGCACAGAGGTCTCCATAATAAGACCTTCCAACACTACCTCAAGACAAAGCTACACCCAGCAGCTAAAGAGGCCTGCAAGAAGACTCTGACCAAGTGTGCAACTGCAGTGAAGGAAGTGTATGAAGAACTGAACTTTGGAAATCCGGGGAACATTGCCATTTCATTCGATGGGACATGGCACACAAGAGGACACTCATCCCGCATAGGGGTGGCCTCAGTGATTGAGCTCTTCTCAGGCTATGTTCTGGACTATGTTGTGTTGTCGAATTTCTGTCTTGGCTGCGAGTGTGGGCCACAACCAGGGAGCCCAGAGTACGATGAATGGAAGGCTCGGCACTTGTGCCAGAAAAACACGACATGCAAGGCAGGTCAGATGGAGGTCGAGGCGGCACTGATTCTTTTTCAGCGCTCGCTCTCCCTCCACAGCCTAAGGTATACGACAATGCTTTGCGACGGCGACAGCAGATCTTACCATGCCATCGAGGAAGCCAAGGTGTATGGTTATATTGAAGTAGAGAAAGAGGACTGCACAAACCATGTGCAAAAGCGCATGGGAACCGCACTCCGCAATCTCGTGCAAAAGCACAAGCAGGACGACGGAGGGCGCATCAGTGGCAAAGGACGACTCACTGGAGACCTTATCAGCAAGTTGACCAGCTATTACGGCTGGGCGCTCAAGTCGCATGCTGGCAACGTAGACCGAATGCACTCAGCAGTGATGGCCACCTACTACCACATCACTTCAACTGACGAGAAGAAAAACCACAGTCTGTGCCCGAGTGGTGTGGATTCATGGTGCAAGCACAATGCCGCCACTGCAAAGGACGAGCCCCCACCAAAGCACAGGTACAAGCTACCAGACAACGTCAGCGACGCACTACTTCCAGTGTATCAGCGTCTTGCTGACAAAAGGCTCCTGCGGAGATGCCGAAGAGGCAAAACTCAGAATGCCAATGAAGCGCTGCACTCCGTCATCTGGAGCCTAACGCCGAAACACAAGCATGCATCACTGTTTGCTGTGGAGACGGCAGTCGCGGATGCCATCATGCGCTTCAATGTCGGAAAGCAGCAAGCTACCTCAAGCATCCTACAAGAGTTGCAACTTGACCAAAGCTGCAAGGGCGGTCAGCGGGCAGTGGAGAAGGACTGTCGCCGCAGTGTGAGGGCAGCAAGGAAGCGTGCATGCAGCCTCGGCAGCTTTCCAAGCGGCAGCAAAAAGAAGGCAACGAGGCAAGCCTCACGGAGATTACTCCCCAGGAGCATTCTGAGCTGCCTGCATGTTTTCTGGGCGTGTTTTTCATTATATTCATTGATGTGTCTATGGTCGTTTGTTTTTTGTGTTTTTCTCAGATAAAGGTTTTTGTTACATGCAAGTTTTGTGCAAGTCGTAACTTCTCTCCTACTCACTGGATTCTCATCATTTTTGTTTTGACTGGGTGCTGGCTGTGCAAGGAGTGCAATAAGGGTATAACATTGTGATTCTATGTACCAAAATATATTGTAAATTTGAGAAAACAAAAATATAAAGAATGAGCACTTATTGAGTCATGGCTTCAAACTTCCATAACTTTGGATAGAATAAAGATAAAAATGTAAAACCTCCCTTGTTGCACTCCTTGAACATTCAAGAACATGCACATATATGTTTCAGACATTTCTCTGCTACATGTACTTTCCTAGCCTTCTCACAATTGCACAACTGGAGAAAGGCTCTAAAACATGACCTACTTCGTCTAGAAGAAAATTAATTGCTTATTCGAAGTCAGTGCACCAAGTTACATGTAGCCTGAAAGTTATTCCTTTATACCCAGAACGCTTGAGCAACTTTTGCTCAAGCCCCAGGTCTCCCCTTAAGCCCGCTCAGTTGTAATAAAAGCAAGCTTTTTAATCTGCCAATTTTTCGTACTATTTGGCCATTTTTTCCGTCCCAGCGAAGTCCGAAAAATCGGTCGGCGACCGTAGTACCACATTTATTTCAAAATAGGTTGACCTTATTACGAAGAGACCCGCGTGTCTACTTTCCCGCAGAACTCGAGAAGACCAATCATTTAAGACTTACGAGAGGAGCCGGCAAATGGCGAAGCAGAGGTAACGTTTGGAATAAAAAAAAAAGTGTGATCCACACAGATCTCATATTTTGTTTTGACGTCATGAGTGCCTTGCCGTTCGTCAGGCATCTTCCACGAATTTCAGTGATTGGCTCACCTTGAGCGTTGCAGAGAAATACACGCGCAGGCATTGTTCATAGAGGTAGACCTACCTATATTAGAAAAATTCACAGGGTCTTTTTTGTTATCCCTAAAACGACTAGAAGGCAAAAGCTCAAGTGCCGATGCATCAAAGACCGACACATGATTTACCGATGTGGCGGTACCCCTCCACCCGTGGCAGAGGGGTACCACCACGGGTGGAGGGGTACCGCCACGTCTGACTACTGAAAGAAAGGTCGCTGGTTTGACACCAGCCGAGGCACAAGTGCAAAAAGTCTTTCTGGAAGAATATAGCGCATCCGCCGATTTTGGCACAAATAACGCCATCCCGTGGTCCACTAACAAACCATGGATATCGGTACTTTTCGTGTTGCCGGTTTTCGTACCTTTCGTGTCTCAACGACTTTTCGCTTAAGGACTTTGAAGGTTGACTGAACGATGAGACAGATAAGGCTTTTGCCTCAACAAATACAGTATTTGCCGGCACCAAGTCCTTCCGAGGCATCTACCAAAATTATCAATTGCCCGACTAGTGCAGGTTTTCCCAAATATTTTATCAAAATTCCCCGACCGACTCAAGGGGTGTCCAAACAGGACACTACAAAACGCACGACTCCGACAAATCGTGAAAATTGAAGCGGGCTTGAAGCGGGCACGTCCGCATTAATTTTCACGATTTGTCCGAGTCGTGCGTTTTGTAGTGTCCTGTTTGGACACCCCCTCATAAGGGGAGTCGGTCGGGGAATTTCATTACGTGAAGACACTGAGATATCCAATTACTTTCCCAGTTCAATGTGAAATATAGGGTTGCACTTGGGAAGGATTTAGAATGAAAGTCACCGGACCTCACCCGCAAGACAATGCTTTATAACCATTTTAAAGCGACCAAATGCAGCCAAGAAAAATTACACCCATCATCGAAAACGAGGCGCACACGCATCACAGGTTCAGTGGACGGGTCTCGAGACTTTCGCCAGGCTGGTTGTTCTAACCCCAACTTAAACACCGGACCAGTTCTAGGCAAGCTAGCTAATTAATCCTACGCCGCTGGCGTGGCACTCACCGCCTGGCGCTTGCCTGGCTTCCCTTTCTTTGCGGAGCCCTCGCTGGAGCTGGATGAGGCGGACGAATTGGAACTGGAGCGTGATGCGATTGGGGATGCAGACCGGTGCCTGCATGAAAAAGCATTTTTTTCCCTTGAGGCTACGTCGGCGCGACTGCACCTTATGACACCTGCAGAGGGTCTCTATGGAGACGCCATCCCAGGCTGAACTAATGACCAAATCCTAATGTATACAGGCTGGTATCGATACTCCCCAACGGGATAGCGCAGAACCTCAGACACCGTGTAGAATGAGCCAGAAAAATCGGCCCCTGCACCTGCGAGTCGAAAATATAATTGAAAGATTGTTTTATGTGGTCAGTTTTACGCCGCAAACTTCCAAGAGGAGCTTGGGTCCTCTGACAGATGAAACAGAAATATTTAAAAAAAACTTAGCCTCGGTTCTGCAATGAAAAGTTGGTGCTACGCGTCAAGATCGGAAAAAGTCGATCAAATCAAGGGCATTCTTCACGTAGTCAATCCTCCACCCTAACTGAACTTAAACGGTCGCAGTCAGCTCAAAGCTGGAAATAAAAGCACTAAGGTCAAACGTGGCTGCGTTAACACACCGACCACACATCGCTTGCAGCGCTGTCTGACTTCCGCTTTGACGACCCGTGGCGCCACCCGTTGACAGGAGAACCAAACACAAACATTGACCCGACAACATCTGCACGGCACCTTCCGCTCGGGTTTTCGAGCATTTTGTTCTTCGTGGGACCGGAGCTACGTCTTAGAATGCCCCCAGAAAAATCCTATAAAACTCGCTACAACCAGGCATACATTTCTACAGCTGAATTTACGTGGTATCCAATGTTCATGACGCCACATAGACAAGACATGAAAAGAACCGGCTAGTATAACTGAGTGCCCGGACCATTTCACTTTTCCGTTTCATTTGTTTTTTGTGAGCGTGTGTGTCTACCAATATCTAGATTATGGCTGCTTTCGGGCAAAAGAGATGAATAAACAAGTAAATAAACCACTCCAGTACTCCGCACAAAGGAGAAATAAAAACATTTGCACACGGTGAGGCTGATTCTAAACTTGCTGGTGCTTTTGCGGGTGTAGTATGATGTAACTGCAGCCTCTTATAAGAGATGTTGTCATCAGTACTACAGTTAACTTTCGTTAGTTCGACTTTTCGTTTAATTCGATCGTGTCCAAAAGTCCCGGCGAGCGCCCATACATTTCTATGGGAAGAAAAGTTTGATAGTTCGAACTCGGGAAGACTCCGCATCAGATAATTCGTCCAACGAATGCGCGCGGGCTCACATTGCCCTGGCACCACGGCAGAAAAACCACCAACATATGGCAAAACACGAGCACTTTGCTGCGAAGCCGAATGCGGCAAATATGCGCCTGCTCCTCTACGTTATTGAGGTGGACTGTTGCGAAGGGCACGAGCCAGCGCAGCCAATCTGACGTGGAGTAGCGCGGAGAACATAGCACGTGGTCGGGCACGCACGAGCCAGCGCACAATCTCACAGCGCTTTTCTGCAGCATCGTGTGCGCTCCATCTTGTGCACCAGAAAGCGTAAACTCTCTTTTCCTTCTGCTGTTTTTTTTTTGTTTTTTTTTTTGATGTTGACGATTTGGTTGTTTGGCACCAAAGTCGGCTTCATAAAACTTACTTTTTTCTTTTTTTTGTAGTGCGCGATTTGCCAGGGAAGCGACGTTTAGTTACGCTCCTCTCCGAAGCATGCTTTTAGGCACGTGTTTTAAGCGCTGACGGCAGCACACCATCCGTGAGTACTTTGGACAATAAAAGGAAGTTTAATTTTAACAGTTTTTCGGTCCTTTTTAATTAGATCCTTCGGACAATTCAACCAAATTTCAAGGTCCTGTCGAGGTAGAATTAACGAAAGTTTACTGTATACTGCTAGTCATAGACAAGGTTGAGAACAATGGGCGTCTCTTTCGGGTGCCTGGC
The DNA here is from genome assembly GCF_016920785.2 of Ixodes scapularis. Classification (NCBI taxonomy): domain Eukaryota; kingdom Metazoa; phylum Arthropoda; class Arachnida; order Ixodida; family Ixodidae; genus Ixodes; species Ixodes scapularis. The sequence goes on along the minus strand of NW_024609857.1, from coordinate 43,150,795 downwards.
CCCTAGCTTGCACTCGCTGCCCTTTTGCCTTGCTTTGGCTGCATGTGCATGCTAGAAGCAGACGTGCCACCAATATACAATAAAAGGCAGGAAGGTCGCAGCACTAGAGGCGGGACAACCAAAGGAACTCGTGATCTTAGCCCCGAGAGACGGAGAAATAAAATACCCGAAAAAACAAGACGTATTTTTCAGTGTCTCGGGCGTTTAGGCTATGTTTCCTAACCAGCTCGCCCGCACACTTTTGCTTCTCGCGAGACTTCTCCGCCGGCGGCTGGTGTTGTACAGGCACGGTGGGCACACTCTCACCCTGGCCTCCGGTGGGGTGGAGAGCCCCTCCTGGCGACGGGACTCCTGCGGTGGGGCGAGTGGCGACGCAACGCCGGACTGGGGCGGCGTCTCGGACTCCGAGATCTCCGCCGTGGACTGCGCGACCTGTTGAGATGATATGCCACATCCGCTCGTTGGACCCTCTATGACCTAATTTTTATGCATCGGCGATTCAGATACGCCGGGTGCACAAAGGTCAAACCGGGCCTCATCACGATTTGTGTGTAGGAGATAACATTAGTTAGCTGTATACAAAATGTCCCTATTACATCACTGTTAGGTGGGTCTCCCCAGCTCCTTTAGTAGAAACTACCTCCCACCAAGAACAAAGAAAGGTCGTGCCACAAGGTGTCGTATATGCCCTTTCTCCTAAAATGGCAATTCTGGGAAAGCAACTTGCTAATGGCCTTTACACACAAGAAGAGGTAGATACTCTCTGTGGTAGTGCTAATACTGCCGGTATGTTGGCATTAAACTTGGGTACAGATGTTGGACAAACTTGCAGAATGATACAATTTTCCAATGTTTTCTAGGTCTCTGCGAGCAGGAAATAATTTGTCATTTACTTGCAGTTGTCAGACATGCCCAAAGATTTCTCTCCTTTATGAGCTAAAACATGGTCATGTCACAAAAACTTCTAGCAAATGTTTGTATTTAAATTTTAAATTACGTATATTATTCTTTTTTTTTAGTAGAGTTAACATTAACAACTTGTACTATTTTAAACAAGTTCAAAACTTGCGTAATGACATTTCTAGTTTCGGTTTTAACTGCCGGTGGGTCGTCTCCAACGCAGTTGACACCAGTGGTAAACAACATTTTGGAGGCATCGCAACAGAAATCTCTTTGGCAGCTCTCAACAGAAAGATACTTGGAGCAAGGAACATTTAGCGCGTCATCGGAGCTTAACATACTTGGATTTGTAGTTCGATACTTTGCGGCACTTTCGGATTCCTTTCAAGTGGGTTCAACTTACCAAAGGAACGAGCATGGCAAAACCTCAACTGTCGAGATTAGAGCCACTAAAAAAAGCCGTGCTCACTCAGTGGGCTAAGAACACTCAATGCTACCATCCACTGTACGGCACATCGAAAACAGTACGAGCAGCCCCACGGGTCCTAATACAGGCATCCGATCCCTGCGGAGCCACCGTTGAACCATTCGCCCAACACCGCCGCATGGAACGCCGTCCGGCCAGACTCGAGAAACGGGGGCATACCTCCCGCGCCGTCGGTCCTTACGAGGGGGTGAGCCTCGCCGACGTGGGCTCTCGCCCCGGCCGCGCTTGTCGCTGTGCTTGTCGACGTCCTTGCGCACCTCGGCGGGAGGGGGAGACTGGGCCCTGGATTGCGGCAAGAAAAAAAAAAGCAGTGGAAACTCAAGAAAGAAAAAATGCACGGGGTCACGGGACAGGACACGCCGACCCTGCCCTCCCTCACTGCAGACTCTGCCGCTCGCTTTAGAGTTTCTACACTTGTGTCTTCAGCTCGTGAGGGCAGCTAAAGTCACTAACAGGACGAGGACGGCAGGGTGGAGTTGTCCCGCCTCCAGTGCAAGCTTTTCACCTTCGAGGACGCTTCGCCGTCTCACGAGTCGAGTGTGCACGGCGAAAGGCAACGAGCGCGAGCCAAAGGTCGGGAGTTGGAAAGGGGCACCCTGCCGTTCTCATTCTGTTTGAGACTAGAGACTGTGCTCTGCTTGAGTTTAACTCCTCAAGCAACGTCCCTTTAAAAAGACGCTGCGCTCCCAAAAGACAGTAGACTTCACCGCTACGATCGATGGAGAGAGAGAGAACCGGATGAAAGGTCCAAGGAGAGACTTTTTCCGAAATTGCGACGCGCAACAAATGGCTCCTGAAGCACTTCCGTCACTGCCATAGGATGAACGGCACTTTTGTGATAGAATACCTACTCACTAATACCGTCGACCCCCACCAAGTGTAAAGCCCAATTAAATGAGACCCCTTATGCAAATGCCATTGTGCCAAACTGAAACCTGCGTGAAAAAGGAGGTGTAGTTACGATCGCATTTAACTGGAGCAAATACTAAGACTACTCAGTTCTTTATGCACCTGAACACACTCTTACGGTGGTGTCAAGTTATGTCTTTTTTCCGTTGCGTCATACGGGTGCTACAGATCTGGCCCACATAGATATCCCCAGAGTGCTGCTAGGCTTCAGTTTCATCCGAATTAGAATTAAAGCCAATACTCCCGTTAAGGGGGGACACGGCCTCGAAATTCAATTTTTTTCCGAAAAAATGCATTTTTTAAAAATTGAATATTTGGGTTTACTAACTTCCCACGCACAGTTTCAGAAAGTTTTATTGATAAATATGCAGTATTTATTTAACTAAAAATTATTTTCGGCGCGCTGGCGGCCGCACGCGATGTCCCGCCGAGCGAGCAAACGGCGAAGATCGGCGTTTTCAAACTAGGACTACTCCGCGCCCGTTCAGCTTAGCTGGGACATTTTAGCCTCGTTGGAAGCACCGTTTCTTCTAGTTTTTGCCGCGAGAAGCTTCCCACGTTAGAGGGTATCGTCGTCCCAGGAGAGCCCCGCGCATCCAAGCACAAAAAAAGAGGCAAATGCGATACGAGCGATCCCATTGGTTGAAAACCGAAACCGCGCTTACGATTGGCTGTGCTTGGTGATGTCATGCTTTGTTTACGGCGATCGCGCGTTTTCGTCAGACTCTTTCGCTCCGGATCGTATCACTACATCGCAGCTCGTTAGATTCGTTTTCCTCATTGTTCTTGGTAGTTCTGCCGAGGAATGCCTGCCATCAAAGCTAGCATTCGTTGTAGCTTTGGCCGACGTTCTCGGTCTCGAAAAAAGAGAGGTTGGTCGGGAGGACGCCCCGCAAGAGGCGCCGTACCGTCGTCGCCGCCGCCGTCGTCGTCACCACCTTCATCGCCGGCGTCGCGATCCTCCAGTTCCCAGCTGACATCGGAGCCTGTTGCATCAACATCAAATGCTGAGGACCATCCAGCCTTCGCTGAATCGGATATCCTGACAGCGTTTGAGCGGAAGCTTGGTCTTCTTGAGTGCGATGTGGACGACGTAGAAACGGCGGACACTCCTGTTGAAGGACCTCCGGAAGGCTATCGCCTTCTCAATGTGTCGGCCGTGCAAGCGCTAATCGACGCTTTGGACTGCCCCAAGTGCCATGGAGGGGAACTCAGTTTGCGGGAATCGGGGACTGGTGCCGATCTGCAATTTGTTGTTGGATGCGCGTCTTGCGGAGACATCGTTGCCACACCGCACTCACCATCAATCGGCAAGTCTCGTCAAAGCGAACTAGCGATGCGTCTGGGCGTTGTAGGAAGAGACTGTGGAATTGGCTTTACGAAGCTCACGAATCTCTTCGGTGGCCTAAATGCTCCGCCTCCTATGCATTTGAAGTCTCATCAGAAGATCGCGGCTAAAGTGCACGACGCAGCGATGCTGGCGGCGAGCGAAGTAATGAAGGAAGCTGCAGAAGCTGTCAGAAAAGGACAACTGGCCGCGGAAACCAGTGCCGAGAACGATCTTCTAGACATCTGCATAACCTTTGATGGCACATGGCATAAACGCGGACACACATCACAGTTTGGAGTTGGCGTTGCCATTGAACTGGAGACTGGTTTTGTTATCGACTTTTCGGTGAAAAGCAAGTACTGCCATGGGTGCCAGTTGGGCCCCAAGGAAGGAAGTGACGGATTTGAGGAGTGGGCACAAGGTCATGCAGAAACCTGCCAGAAAAACTTCGAGGGATCTTCGAATGCGATGGAAGTGGCGGCGGCTGCAACCATCTTCAGCCGCTCCGTCGAACTGCATAACATGCAGTATGTCGCTGTCCTGTGTGATGGCGACAGCAAGGCTTTCACACACGTCGCTAGCCTTGAGCTTTACGACAAGCCTATCCAGAAAGAAGATTGCGTAAATCATGTAGCAAAGAGGATGTACGCGGGATTGGAAAAGCTGAAAAAGGCCAAAAAAGGACTCGGAGGAAAAGGAAAGCTTACCAATGTCGTCATGAAGAAGCTCACAAGTTACTACGCATGTGCCTTGAAGGACAACGCCCCTGACGTCAAGAAGATGCAGCGAGCTGTCATTGCCAGCCTTCTTCATACCTACTCCACAGACCAGGAGCCCCGACACCTAGCCTGTCCGGATGGCGAAGAATCGTGGTGCCACCATAACCGCCACGAGGCTCTCAAAGCAGCAGGGAAGCCTACGGCAGCAAAACCACACCGACCAGCCTTCTCTAAGGATGTTGCAAAGGAACTTGTTCCGCTGTATAACCGGCTTGCAGAGCAGGACTTGCTCACTCGATGCTCACGCATGAAGACCCAAAATGCAAATGAGAGTTTTAACGCGCTCATCTGGAAGCGTTGCCCTAAAACAGAATTCGCCTCACTGCGCACTGTAGAGACTGCAGTCGCTCTAGCAGTGCTAGAGTTTAACCTTGGTCCAAGAGGCTTCGAAAGGGCACTCCTGCAGATGGAGATCAGCCCTGGAAGCCACCAGGAGAAGCACTCCTACAAGGCGACTCGGGGCAAGATCGTGAAGGCAAAGGACCGGGCACTTCACTCATCGAAGCTTGCTCACAAGCGGCGCAAGCATGAGGCTATAGTCCGGGAGCAGCACAGCCTCGAAGCCGAGGGTACCACCTATGCTCCAGGTGCATTCTAAGCCCCTGGGACCTACCGAGAATAAAGAAGCTTCAAGCTGAAACTTCAAATGCATTTATCTCGGTTTCACTTTTTGGCGGGTAATGTTGTGCGAGGAAATGTATCATTTCACATCCTGAATACGGAAAGGCATCATTAAGGGTATTCCCAGACTGAAATTTTCCAGCGAACAAGTTAAGGTACCTATAGTCTGAAAAAAAACTCATTCTTTCATAGTAAAACCAAAAAACTTTAAACACAAAAAAAAGAAAAAAAATTTTTTTTTTTCATTTGTGTTTTTTTATTTTATAATTACATTTTTCGGAACTTATTTTTACCTTAAGTTGCAGTATGTGTATTGTACTAAACATTAAAGCACAGATTTCATGAATTGCTACTAAAATTTTTCTTTGATACATTACTTAGGGAGGGCCCTCTTTTCTGGAGCCTGAGAAATGTAATATGTTGCACAATTGGGCTACAATGCTGAAAGTTTGTTTGTTATCTTCTCTCACAGTGTTCCATTTACCCTGCAAATTTCAATCAATTTCGATAAAGGGTTCAAAAGTTGATACCCCCAGGCCATGTCCCCCCTTAAGCGCGACTTTTGACCGTATACCGACACTGGAACAATGCAAAACAAAGTCACTTCAAAATAAAAGTGACACACTACTTCAATTTCACAAAGTAGCTACAGTCGCCGACCGATTATTCGGACTTCGCAGGGACCGAAAAAACGTCCGAAAAATCAGCAGATTGAAAAACTTGCCTTTTTGCTACTTCCCAGCGGGCTTAAGGGGAGGCACGGCCTAGGAATCGGCATTTTTTTTAAAAAAGTCACATTTTTGGAAAATAGGCTGACCAGCTTTTACAACTCATAAAGAATGCTGTCCAAAAATTTTATTCCTCTAAGTAAAGTATTTACCCCGAAATAAATTATTTTCGAAGTGCTGGCGGTTACACGTGCGCGCAAACGACGCGGCCGATTACGAAAATGTGCCATTTTCAAAGCACGCTCCCTCCGCGTTTTTTAGGACTAGCATGGACAAGCCCCCCTCGTTGGAATGAGCGTCTCGCCCTCTTTCGTTCTGTTCGCAGCATTGTTCGCGATATCGTGCTCACAGACCGTAAAACCCCGTAGAAAACATAGCTGTGCACCCTCTTATTGGTCAAGTTGGCGAAACAAGAGCTCTGATTCGCTAGGACGAGCCATGTGACGTGGCTCGTCCTAGCGAATCGGGAAGCTCTGTTGGAAATGGGCATACAGCCAGGGAGCTACCAAGCGTCATACGGAGAGAGGGCCACCAAGATGAAGGTTGCGAAGGCCCAAGTGAAAGCGCTCGAGTCCTCCAAGATGTCCCACAAAAAAAGGAAGATGGAAGCTGTGGCCAAGGCACAGAGGGACCGTGCAGAGGAAGGAGTGACATATGCCCCTGGAGCATTTTAGGTGAAATGGCAAGCCCCATCTAATTTAAAACACTGTTCGAACTTTCAAACCCTTTTTTCTCAGCTTCATGTTTTCACCATTTTTTCACAGCTCTAAAACTATCGTTCGATGAGTTTTAAGCGCCCTCAAGTCTAATGTATGGCTTTTTTGGCATGAAATTTACTGGAGAACTCGGCTATGCGCTTACCTTTTGCAAATTGTTATATCTTCACACAAAAATGTTGACGTTTGTGAAACAAGAAAAAAATTAAAAATTCATACCATTATTGAAATTTAATTTTTACGTGAAATATGGCCTTAAAAATTATTTCAAGCCTACTACCGATTAGTTTAGTCATTCAGCGTTATATCCCAACAAAGAAATTGTGCCTTTTTATTCATATTTTGAAACGATAGTTTTTTTTTTCCTTTGGTACTGCTACATGTACATTTTTTTCAACGAATAAGGCTGTAACTTGGCAAAAAATAAACCTTTTGGGTTGAAAGTTGGTGTAGCCTCCTAAATTTTGACGTTTAAAATACCCTAAAAATTTCATTGACCTGGCTCAAATACTTAAAAAGTAGACCCTCCAAGGGAGTGCCTCCCCTTAAAAAAGCCGTAAATAGTGTCTTGCTTCAGGTTACGCCTCGTTTGCGTTCGGCAACTTTCTGTTAGCTGGAGAACCGCTGCCTTCTTTTCTAGCATACGGTCGAGTACTTTCTCCGCTTCTTAATGACACATCGTGGAGGCAGAAGAACAGGTGGGGCCACGAGGTCCAAGCCAGCGTTGCCCGAACTAGATGAGAGGCACAAACTCACGAGCGCAAAATGGCAACTGGCGACGCGAAAGTGGGGCGGAGGCACGAAGGGATGGAAAAACAAAGCAAAATGAAAATGATAATGATGACGACGTGCAGCTAAATGGAAAAAAAAAGGGGCTAGCATAGCGTCATCTAGCGGTAGGACTCAGGAGTGCTCAAGTAATGCTGCCAAACCAAGCCAATCCATTGGCAGCTAACATAGAATTCAAAATGGCCGCTTCTCGATGGGGTTTTCCGCTGATCGCTTGCGACGATTTTGTCCGAATAATCTAACTTTCAAACTTCAAGCTGTCCGAAACATTGGTCGTGAACATGCACTATTTTTATGGGGTGAGTCATGGTTCCGCCTTTAGGTCCGTAATATCGAACAAGTCCGAATTATCGGAGTCCGAAAAAACGGTCGGCGACTGTATACCTTCACTCGGCGTACGGGTAGACGCGCAGGCCTCATTCAAGAAGGCCACAACTTATACGAGCAAACGTGACACGCGTCCACCCGGATGACTAGCAGAACCACAATGCGATGCCGGCAGCCACTCACTTTTCTTTGGCTTTGGGCTCTGCAGCCACGTCCTTCTGGCCGGCCTCGCCGTCTCTTTCCTTCTCCGGCTGCGGCTGCGGCAAAGGTTTCGGCAGCGGCTCGTTCTCCTTGTCAGACGGCTTGTCCCTCGACTTGTGCTCGCTGTGGTTGCGCTCCTTGGGGCGCTCCGGGGATCGCTCCCGAATCAGGGGTGCCAACTCCCGCACCCGCTCTGCCATCTTCTCCCGCTCCTTCTCTTCCATGCGCCTTACGTTTTCCTGCATCCTCTCCTGCTCCTCCTGCCGAACAAGAAAACGACAGACCAGAGTTACGTGAGCGGCATAACCCACGAGAGACACATGGGGTAGACGAGAACACCTCTCCAGACAGAGATTATAGGGGAAATCTAACGAGAGAAGCAATCCAGCGCTGCCAAAAAGAAGAGTTCAAACCTTTCTGGCACCATTGCTCCTAAAGCAGTCGAGAAGCAGAATATATTGCCCGTTTCTTCACAGCGAGGCTGTACAGAGGAACCTCATAACCATTTTGTGGTCAACGTCGTAGTGCTTAAACCTCCGACAGTCTAGGTCCGTCACGCTTGCACACCCAGCTTTGATCCCGTTACTTCGCGTCTCCCCATTTCATCCGAAACACGTCCTTCTCGCCTGCCCGCGTCCTACACGCCGTCCCAGTGCATGCACAAGCACACTTGCTCCACACTTCTAGATATTGAGGCCCCAGTACTTTTCACGGCCCCTTTCGCTACGTCATCGCATGCTCGAGAGAAAGGTCACACCACACCCCGCCCCCAGCACGGTCGGTCTTGCTTCCGATGGAAGTGCGAGCCCCACCTGACGCTTCTTGATCTCCTCCTTCTTCTGCTCGAGGAACTCGGCGGGGATGCCCCCGACGCTCTCCTGGGCGCTCAGCAGCAGCACCCAGAGGTCCCCCATGAAGTCCCGGGCGTTCTTGCCGTTCAGGAAGCCCGTCAGGTTGATCTGCATCATCCGGCCGTCCGGGTGCTGAGCAGACAAGGCGTGCCCACAGGGCGTCAGGGCAGACCGAGCAACGAGGAGCTCGACCACAAACCACGCGTGTCAAATGCGACCTAAAGTCGGAAACCCCGGGGTGACGCGACGGCGTTGGCAGCGTTACAAAGGGCCCGACCCCGGTACTTGGAAGCCGCAGTCCGTCGCCCTTCGCCGTGCCGTCCCCATAAAAGCCACGAGTGCGAGCCGAGAAAAAATTGTCAGCCCGCACTCGCGGTTTTCGGGGGACCGAGAACGGGAGTGAAGTTATGTGCTGCCCTCGACTGGACATGGGAATTTAAATCTTCTCGAATTCGGAGGATGCTGATTGCGCCTGTGCTTCCCTACTTGAGTTTCAATAAAAGATGTTTTCTTTGACAGAACTGTCCCAACGCTCTCTCAGTACTTTAGGAACTCCCCTCGTAACTATGGTGACAACTCCACGGCCGGCTTTCTGGAAAGGAGCACAAGGAAACAATCCTGCTCGAGACGGTTTGAAAGGAGGAAACGCCGAGGCCGTCGCGGGAGCGGAACACCACGTGGAGGGTGCAGCCTCCGCACGCTCTAGTCGTCGCCTAGATGAGAACGGCAGGGAGGAGTTTGAACTGCCCCAGCACCGGCAAGCTTCCCACCTTCGTCACGCTTCGGAAACTCTTGCGAGCCTCGTGCATGCGCGCACAGCCAAGGCGTCGCGAAAGGCACTGAGCACACGTTAACGGTCGGGCGTTCAAGGGAGATGCCCTGCAGTTTTCTCCTTGTTGGCGACTACAGTCTCGGCGATGCCTCCTTTCCACACCTCCATGGGAAGGAGCCTCGATTGCCCGGTCCCCTTCAAAAAAGCAAGCCCGAATTCCCTGGTCTAACACCCCCATTGCAGCTCTTTGGAATCGTCCAATTCGACCGCTTCACCCACTCCCACACACAAACTCTCTTATGGCCTTGCCCGTGTAGTGTTCCGAAATTTTCTTATTTTCTTTTTAGACTGCCAACGCTTATTGTACAGAAAAGAGTCCCAGGCGGGGCAAACGCCTACAAAGCGTACTTGAAACCAAAGAGAACAGAGCTCCAACACCGGAAGACGGACAATCGTCGCCTCCCCCCAAACAATGTCGCAGAGAGAAAACAAAAAAAAAAAGAGTGGCAGCGGGTGCTGCCTCCCATGAGGAGGCGAGGGGGGCACCGCGGCCCGGGCAGAAGTGTACCAGGAAATAGCAACCTTTCGACAGCCCCAGCAGAGCAGCACCTGCGTCCGGAAACAAGGGGATGCCCCTTCGACCCATAGAGCCTAAAAAGACTGAACAAAGGCCAGGTTAAGGGCAAGGCTCTCGCCGGCCACCCCCAAGACGTGACACGTACATACGTGGGCGCTCGGGTCCTTAGTGGTCTTAGAGATTGGGGCGCAAGGTGTCCTTAGCTGAGAATGTCACGACTGCAAGATTCAACACATCCCGTTAGTGCAGGCCCACCAACAACTCTGGTCGAGCAGGGGTCGCTTCCCCAATTCATTTCCGGCGGCTTTGAAAACCAGATGGAGCCACAGTCTCAACATTCAGCCTGCTCGAGGCGTGGTCCAAAATGTCCCTCAGTTAGACGTCTCCGCAACACAAAAGACACTTCTCTTCCGGCGAAGAGCTAAAAATTATGTTCTAGGTTGCTGAGCTAGGAGATGCCGAGACGTAAACGTTCTTAAAAACTGTTGTCTCGGCAACATGCGCGCAAGTCGCTAAATAGCCAATGTGAATCTTGTACCAAAGCTTAGAACTTTGCTATTCAAAAACGGGAAGAAGCTAAGCAGAAAAGAATAAATTACCCTTTAACAGAAGCGTGCAAATGCAGAAGTAAAACAACTGTTGGCAGACACAAGCAAAAACAATACAAATATTGTTTGTTTATTTAAAGTTGGATGGCCTACCTTTTCGGCTTCAAGCTGATTAAAGACGAATTCCACGACGACTTCATCTTCCATGCCAAGAAAGTCGGTGATCTTTCTGGTGATCCATGGCTTGATTGTGTCCAGGTTCACCTTGTTCATGTCAACCTGCACAAAGAGGCAACGAAATGGATGCAAGCATAAGGTATAACGGTTTACTTTAAAGGGAGACTACAACGAAATTTAGGAACTTATTTCTTGGTCAATTCGTGTTCATGGGAGCAGTATAACATCAGACACACCAATCTCTTGTTGAAAACAACACAAAAAGGAATTTCAAAACGAATTAGATGATTAGCAAAGAGCACCTGGTTGATGCCGCTAATGCCTCCTTTGTAATGCCCGTCTAGGAACCTTGACAGGTAGTGACGATAGCCGTCTCGCCTCCGGCCACCACGAGAGAAGAGGGAAAGGAGGAACTCCCCTCTCCCCAAGACTCGTTTGTGTGTACTCGAAACTACAATTCTCGGTGAAGGCCGCTTGAGCTACGATTCTGGAAACAAAGACAACAATCCCACCGCCTGGAGCAGCCGTAGTGGTAATAGCAGGCAAGGCGCTCGTCACTCGCAGCCAAGAGGCCAGATTCAAGAAACGATCTTACGCCAAAAATGTGCGTAAGACAAAACGTAAGAACAAATTCGTATTCACAAAACAAAATTATCGTAAGTTTTGCGCAGGTTATGACAAAATCCTACGACAGCTCTGGAGCTGTCTTACGCACTTTTTACGGTCAAATCAGCTAGGCCGACAGCTTCGCTCAGTTACTTGGTCGCGACGACCAACGAATGTTTATTTTTTTATGTGTTCTTCTCGCGCGTCCCGACTTCAAAAGGCAAGGAAAACGTGAAAAGTACTTGAAACAGGCCACGACGAACAAGAAAGCTAGATCCACAAACACCCGAGAAAAGCTACAACGGCCACGAATCCACCGACCCCGACCAAGCGAGCTCGGCAGAATATAGGCCAAACCGGCACTCCAACTCGGCGCAGCGTTGTTCCGACGATCCTTGGCCAAGACCGTCTGGCGTGCTGCATGAAATATGCCCGCGCGTCCCATGTGGACCCTTCCCGTATTATATAGTTTGATCGCTGACCTCAATTTTAGATTAAGAGGTTCCATGTCCTTGTTTTCCGAGGCAGCGGTGACGAACGCTATCGTCGAAAAGGGACTCTCATCAATTTCATGTCCTTGTTTTGTGTGATATGGAGCTAAAATTAACGCCGTATAGATTACCTTCCCAACACGGTATGTACACTTCGTTATTAGTATGCCATTTTTATTCTGACACGACTGCACGTCACTGTCGAGCTATAACAGTTTGTGGGAGCTCCGCAATGCCGCTCCAACCTTTATTTGCAGAGTGTCACATTAGTACCGAGTTGCAACTGCAAAAGATTGTCCCGAAGCGCCCACCAATTCGCAGTCGAAGAGCGCAAATCCAGCAATTCGATCAAATGCGCGCATCCGCTCCGAGTGCGAACAGGTATTTACGTGGCTCTTGCTGACACTGTCGAAGTTCAAACATATCGTTTTTAACGTCAGCTCAATGCTGCATCTCCGAGGCCGCGAAAAACGCCGCAACAATTTGCTTCCATCTACGTCGCTTTGCAAACGACTGACACGGGCCGTCTTTTACCAACGATGACAGATGGGTTGACTTCATAGCGATTGAGTTCGTAGCAGTCAATGGAGCTCGGCTTGGTGCTTCGAACCAAGCCGAACTCTCAGATTCGTTGTTCGTGCTGCCGAAGATGCGGTCGCCATAGCAACAGCACCGGTAATTTCTAGTTTTTCCTACAAGAACGTCGCTTTGCTCCTTTCACTTAAGAACGCGATCGTGAATACCGATTTCTCCTCTTCTTATGATGTTCTTAACTTACGAACTTCTTAGGTAAGTTGTCGTGAACTAAGAAACTCTTCCTGAATCTGGCCTCAGCTGTTTTGTTAAATGTGACATGTTCGCACAACCCCTTTTTCTTTTTCTTTGTGGACTTTTTTGTATTAGTAGCTTGAACCTTGACCTAGATCTTCCGATTAGAAGGTCAGTCGAAACTCTTTGTCGTCCCTCGCAGTTTCCCAAGTGTCCTGCGGTGGTGGCAGGCACTCTCGTCGCAACGACTCACTTGGAGATTCTATCTGTTGCTTTCTTTGACGTACAGCTCTAATAAACACGGTATGGATTACCCTTGCATCATACGGTAAATACGCTTGTTTTTCGTGTGTTTCATATTCTAATGTTACGATGGTACAAACGTCAACACGGATTGAACTAGAACATGCCTCGGTAGCTACGTAGTTAGGCGATACCGGACCGACACTTCCTTTGCCGAACGTCACGTCAGTATAGAGCCCTAAATGTTACCGCAGGAAGTAAATCTATGGTGACGCCGCATGTGCGATATTTCAACACTCGATAAGCTCTCACAGGCAACAGCAGCCTCAAAGCTGCACGAGCAAACTGCGGAAAAACCGGCAGTCGGAACGCCAAGTTTGACACCTGCTAAACCGTTCCCGCGATTGATTCGTTTCCTCAGTCTGTTCCTGACAGGCTGTCAAAATAAAAAAAATAAAAAAACTAGCCCCCGGGAACCATGCTGTCCCAGAATCTACCCACTTGGTCACTTGACAAGCCTCCGAAGCCACAACGATGACCGACTTGGTCGCGGTCCGTACAATAACACGAAGCAGGGTTACTGGGTCCTGTTCTGTAGGCCACGACAGCACTGTCGTCGCGCTGCTTGAGTTTAATCTTGACGTGAAGTACAACGAATTGGGCCAAACACAACCCGAAACTTTCAATTAATATTAACGAACTAAACGTGAGTTGTGATGAATGATACACATGTGACCAATGAAGCGCACGAGCGCTCATGTGATCCTGGTTACTACGTCACGACGCACACGGAGGTATCAGGTGGCGCCACTCCATCTTCTCGGGACTAATAGGTAAGAAATTTTGCCAGCACAGTACCACTCGTAGCCTGCAGTCTTCAACAGGCATCCCAGCAGCCTGCTCCCCACTGTCGTGAGCTAACATATTCGGCCATCGAGCACCCCTGCGGCGTTCACTTCGATCAAGCGCCCGTTCTCGGAATCCGCATGGCCCAACTTTACTTACTCTTTTGTTGAGTACATCATGGAACTTTAGCTGCTTCAAAAGCTTCTTCTGCTTGTCGGTGAACCTGTTGTCTTGCTCGGCACTCGTACCCTGCCGACAAAAAGACGCCGTCACGTTCGTCAACACGCCTACCAAACCACTAAGTGGACGAGACATTAACAAACACTCGACGTGTAACTAAGTTGCAACCGACGAAATACGCTCATAAACGTGTGTAGCGACGAGACGAATGACGTACAACAGAAACGTTGAGCGCCGTACCCCTAGAGCAAAATTGTAATATCAGTGACGTCCGTTAAAAAAGTCCAATCGATCGCAGATGCCGGGAATGTTTCCGGCACTGTCAGCACAAAAACGTTCACATCTAAATACGTCAGTTGTCGCGCGAATAGAACGGCAAGAAAGTAACGCTGCGCTATATTTGGTTACTTAAGCGCTCGTGTTATATATGCACGACATTAGGACACGAAAAGCACATTAGACAAACGTAGTAAACACGTATCGCGCGCATCGCCGCATTGGTTAGGCTTAGGGCAAGCAGGACAAACACAATTTTAACATCTATACTGTTAGCACATTGCTTTGTGCACGCATTCAGAATATTGAATAATCTTCCAGTAGCCGGTGCCTCTGAGTAGAGTAATGTAATTTGAGTAATAAGGAAGAAAAACTTACGCGAAAAAACCCGGCATCAGTCATTGTTTTCAGTGAAGACGGGTGCAGCACATAGTTGTCAGGCGATGTCGCGATCACGATCCGTGTTTTATCCAGATTCCGCTAGATTGGAGCGAAGATATCCGCCAAAAATGTAGTTGGTATTATTTTGACTATGACTCTAAAGTTCATCTTGATGTTTATTTTGATTCTTTGTGAATATGTCAGAGACCCAACCTCGTTGCAGAAAACAAAACTGTGTAAAAAAAAAATAATAATATGAATAAAGCCATGAATAAAGCCAATGAGTCTAAACGCTTTGAATCGGGCGGCTGCTTGCCCCACCTAGCCAGAGTTCCTTTGGGAGCGACCGCCCTGATGCAAAATAATTTTGATGCTACTTAATACTGAATACTCTAGAGCAGGGGTCCTAACCAATACCACCTAGAAGACAAGGCCTGCGCATGACGTTTCGTTAGTAGATCCCCGACCCGCCCCAAGCGGCAAACACGCCGAAGCTTGACGAGAGTAGGGGCCGCGTCGCAACTACGTCGCAGTCACTTGCGGCCGCAGCTGTGTGCGTGACTGCTGAGCGCGAGCTGATAGCGAGCTTCCAGTGCATGTGCGACGTGCACGCGAACGCTCCCTCGGCCAGGAGCGCGAGCTAGCACGCGCTCCTGGCTTTGAGACGCGCATTTCTAGCGCGCGCGCTCGTTCTGCGGCAGAACGCTTCGAAGCAGCTCCCTCGAAAATGGCGTACAGTGTCAGCGTCCAGCGTCCAACGAAGGGCTTTTCAGCCCTTCTCGCAGCAGTAAGGCAATTTCGCTCATGCATTTGACGCTCCACGTGAACGTCTAACTTCATCGTATGCTCTTTGCAAAAGACACTCGGCGTGAGCATCTGTTTCATTATCTGTTACACAAACCACTGAAGGAGGCGATGGAGCAGACGATGTAGCAGACGATGTTGCTCATCCGGGCTAGCTAGGGGGCGCTGAGGGGATCTACTAGTGATGACGTTTAGAGGAGGAAACGCGCAGGCCTTGTGTTCTAGGTGGTATTGTCCTAACCCAGAGCCGTATATATGGGCAGAGCCAGAGAGTACGCCAGACCACTGATCTCTATTATAGGGGGCTGGATGGCGCTTAGCCGGCTTAGCCGCTCTTCGAGCCGGGCGCGCATGAAGCCACCGGGATCGGTGGCCGAGTTGGCCGAGTGGTCTAGCGCGGGTCCATATCACAAGAGCGAATGACATTTTAGCGAACGGCGACATTTGAGCGAATGGTCGTTTTAGCGAATAACGGGGGCGCGCGTTAACCCATCCGTCGCGCTGCGCTTTACGCCGCTTCGCGGCGACAGTCTGCGGCAACTCATTACAAAAATATGAACTCACTTGGCCCACCCGAAAACGCCGCTTCGCGGCGTCCGACTATTCGCTGAAGTGTCATTCGATGAAACGTGGGCGTTCGCTAAAACGTCATTCGATCAAGTGAGTGCCTCCCGTCAGCACACCAGCTCGGAGCACGTGGAGCGAAAGCTCGCGCTGCAGAACCCAGGGATCCTGGGTTCGAGCCCCACCCCTGCCCGTTTCGATCTGGATGAGCATCGTACCGGCGTGCGGTCGTGTATCACTACTGCGTGATACACGTTAAAGACCCCAGGCTAGCGGCTGTACCGCACTGGTTAAATTTCTCATCTACAGCTGGGAGACTCGTCGCCCTTGTGAGGCAGACCAAGTTCTAGGCTGTATAAACACACACACAACCCCCACCGGAAGTTCTGGTGCTTGTCCCGGAAGTCGAGCGTCTGCTACACTTCTCTGAGCTTCTGAACATATGAAGTCGCTGTTTTTGCCCGCGATTTCTTGAGGTCTAATTGTGATTTTTAGCATCGTACTGTTAGAATAGTACACTTGAATGTAAAATATCTAAATCGAATGAAGGAAAGTTTGAATAATTGCAAAGAAACAATTGTCAAAGCTGAACGCTGGGCTAGTTGGTATTGGGATGTCAAAATCATGGTAGCGCTTTTAGACGAAGACGAATAAGAGACAAGACACACACGAGCGCTCGTGTGTGTCTTGTCTCTTCTTCGTCCTGGTCTAAAAGCGCTACCATGATTTTAAACAATTGTCACCGCTGTTTTTTTGGCTGTCGACAGAGGGTACGGTATACGGTAGCGTAATGGGGCAGTGTTGCGCAGCCTTTTTTGGCCTCCGGAGAGTAGAGAAGAATTGACCGCTCCTCAGCTAGTAACATCAGACTATACGGGTTCCGCCCTTCTATATCGGGTTTACGGCTAACCCGAAACGTCAGTAACTGTAATGTCAGTAACTGAATGTGCGCGCGCGAAGTATAGTCACCATGAAGTGATGTTCTTAGATGTGCTACCCTGCTGGAAATGGGCGATGTGAAATGAGGCCAAAATTCACATTGAACCACTGTGCAACTGTAGGTCCAGACACATTGAGCAATATGCATTTATGAAACAAAAACCTATGTGCACCAATTGGTAATCCTTTAGGGAATTCACATTGGGCTGAATTGGTAATCCTTTAGGGAATTCACATTGGGCTGATTGCATTTATGAAACGAAAACCAATGAGCAGCAATTGGCAACAGGTACCCCAGTGCACATTGCATTGAGGGTATTTATGGGGCAAAAACCAATGAGCAGCAATTGGCAACAGGTGCTCCTGTGCACATTGGGTTGATGGTATTTATGGGGCAAAAACGAATGAGCGGCTATTGGCAACAGGCCCCCCTGTGCACATTGGATTGGTGGTATTTATGGGGCAAAAACCAATAAGCGGCAATTGACGACAGGCACCCCTGTGCACATTGGGTTGATGGCGTTTAGGGGGCGAAAACCAATGAGCGGCAATTGACAACAGGTGCCCCGGTGCACATTGGTTTGATGGTACCCAGTCAACCAGCAACCGTCTATTAAACATCCGAGAGATGTGTTGTTCGGACATTTAACATATCCAGTGGATATCTGCTACGATTCATCCAACATTGAAAGTATCTACTGTGCAGTGCAAAACGGTTCCCCAGAAAACGTACCACTAACACAATCTGGTTGATGCAGCTGGACATTCAGGACCATTGTAGGATGTTCAGCCTGATCCTGTGGATGTACCAAGTACATACCTCAGAAATATTACCTTTCCTCGTATAGGGACCAGCCCTATGCCAGGAGGGCAAGGAAGTGCCTAAGCAGCCTTCATTTTATGCTAGCATATAGCGTGTAAACTGTCCTACAGAAAAATTTAAACGGATAAGAGTCCAATTCTTTACAAAACAAGAGCTCAGAGGGCAGATTTGCTGTATGGCCCGTGCATGCTCTCAATGTATACCCAAATGGCGCATTACAGATGTATAATGTAGCAATCAGGCCCGCAGCAGACATTCCTTATATTGAAGTTTTTTTTTCACCATCAAGCTCAGAAGCTTTACCACAGGATCAATGCAGACGACACTGACAAGGAAGGCGACACTACTGATGCTGACTCGTTTTAGTGAGGTGGACCTCGCCACATGCGAGAGAACTGAAATACTGGACACAAACATTGTCATAAGCTATGACGAACGGCCCTGAGGAATTGACTACTGAAGTCTAAGGCTTCAGTAGTCATGTGCTCTAGTGACGAGGACACCAGAATTCCATGAGAGCTGTAGCACCGACTGCATGGCAAAAGATGCCGCTGCAGTCTTGCAGCGTAACTTTGAACGTGAGTAGCGCACTAAATTCCTGCCCAGCCTGTCAGGCATGCACATCCGTTCTGTAGAAAAAGTTGCAGTGCCAAACAAATCGCCATTAACTCTTTATTGCTACTGTTAGACAGACGAGCAGTGCTTGATGCTTTTAAAATAAAGTATAATTTTTGAACAATGCTGCATAGACAGCATTAGGTTTTCAAAATAAAGTATACTTACTGAACCATGCAGGATACTTTGCTTAAAAAAAATGTCGGATAAACATAATAAAAAGCTCAGCACATTCAAGGCCCACTTAAGGCAGTTCACATCTCTCTCTCCTGTGGTGCAGAATGTTCCTGAAAAGCAACGAAAAAATGTTACGTTAAAGATATGTGAGCAGTGGTTTACCATTCTTTGAAACAAAACTAATAAAACAGTGAAGTTCAAAGTGAAGTGACTCAAATATGCAAGAATTGGAACTGATGTAAATAAATCACAAGTATTTTATGCGTTGTTTTTAAAGCACATTCATGCTGGATGTGTGTACTGTATTGCCAACTTTTGTTTGTTAGATTTACATCAAATATCAGTGTTCTTAAAATTCGTTGTCTATGCATTCTT
This sequence comes from Ixodes scapularis, assembly GCF_016920785.2. Classification (NCBI taxonomy): domain Eukaryota; kingdom Metazoa; phylum Arthropoda; class Arachnida; order Ixodida; family Ixodidae; genus Ixodes; species Ixodes scapularis. The sequence continues at coordinate 43,131,995 of NW_024609857.1, read as the reverse complement.
TTTAATCCATAATAAGGTACTATTACATAATGAAATTTTTCCTCTTAGAGAAACACTCCAAAGAAAATTTTTTTTTATTTAAAATTATTCAATACTGTTCACACCTGTAGTATTTGCTCTCAAATTAAACCAAAAAAGGTGTCACTGGCTTTAATATTTAAAGCATTCAAATACTCTCATATAGAAATTATGCTTTGAAGAAATTGCACACCATACTTACTGTTCTAGAAAAGTTTGATTTTTGTGCTAACATCAGCTTAATAAGACAAGTTTACCATTTGAGATGACTGATGTCAGGCAGGTGCGTGGCGAAGTTAATCCGTGACCATGGTTTCTACCTTGAAGTCTTCACATTTATGGCAGCTCTGCACTGCATCTGATAAAAGAAAGCAACAGAAGTACGACACCAACAATTCCATAAATCTGGTTCCATGTGAAGCGATCTGCACTACTGTTCCAGAGATTACTTACTTATGATGCACTCAGCAAGGTGAAGGTTCCTGAATGTCAACTTTCTCTCACGTCCTTCCCACAAAAATTTTCGCCCCAACTGGTCAGTCAGCAACCGCTTCGTGATCTGTCTCGTACAGGAAGCATAACCAGATCCGCAGACTTTGCTGAGCTGTCGAACATAAAAAAACATCCACATAGCAACCGCTTAGTGCAATCATAACTATTGATTGGATGTTTCTGTTTATTTTTAGTCAACCTTGGCAGGTGTTTATCGGCATCCATTTCTTCATTAAATGTGCTGCAAAAATATTCCAAAAGCCGGGAATCATAATGATAAAAAAAACTGCACCGACTTTACTCAACAAGATTAACAATTTAATCAAACGTTTCGTCTCCCATGTGGGAAACATCGTCGGTGAAACCTTGAAGCAGGAATGAGCGAAAGAAACTTCAACGGTCCTATTTAAGCAAGTCCGCATACACATTGAGGAGGGGGCCGCAGCTGGAGTTACAAGCTGATGAGTCACTTCGGATGAACCATGATCCTACGAACCTGCTTGGACCCCACCTTTGTTCACGTGCCTCAAATTAATCCTCAACGACGGGCATGCTGGGGCATGCCCGTCGTTGGTTTAGCACGTAAATCCCCCAAATTTGACTTTTTTCTCAGAAGCGCGCAATTGAGGATTAGAAGAAATGCATTCGGACCGGTGTAGTAGGTTTTTTACGACAGCCCTTTTATGTTCGACAGAATGATGCGAGTTAAAGCTAAAGAGGTTGCCTGTATCACAGCTTTGCGGTACACTGTTGTATATAAGTGACCGGTACTATTTCGGAACACATTAACATACAGAAAAGGCTTTGCACCGTTCTGTTCAACTTCATGTGTGAATTGGATTGATGATTCAATGCTGTTTAAAGCTAAATGAAAGTCACAAAAGGGACATGGCAAAGGCCACGCATGCGACAAGAGCGAAGACGGAACTCGTAGACCATTGTTGGAATACGGGTCACAGTTTCGACTTTGAGAATGCGTCCACTCTGGCGTGTGAACAAAGGTGGGGTCCACGAAGGTTGGTGGAATCATGGTTCATCTGAAGTGACTCATCAGCTTGCAACTCCAACCGCGGCCCCCTCCCCCGATGTTTATGCGGACCTGCTTAAATAAGATTGTTGAAGTTTTTTCGCTCATTCCTGCTTGAAGGTTTCACTGATGATGTTCCCCGCATGGGAGACGAAACGCTTGATTAAATTGTTAATCTTGTTGAGTAAAGTCGGCGCAGTTTTTTTATCATTAAATTTGCTACTAATATTTATACCTGCTCTTATTGAGGCACTTCCGACATTTAAACTGAGGAATTTTGACGTCTTTATCTCAATATGGCGATTGGATTAAAGATTATACCACTGGGCACGGGCTTGGGCTTACCCGAAAGCCCAGGCCTGGGATGGGCTCGGACTTTTGACTGTGGGCCCGGGCAGGGCTTGGGCCAGCACGTTGATTGGCCTGGTTCGGGCTCGGGCCAGCTGTAATTGACCATGATGCTGACAGAGGCCATCGTAGAAATCGGCGTCTCGGTTATCTCAGCAACATCAACTCCAGAACCACTAGACAAGTACCCATGAACGTAGGCCCACCTTAAGACAGTGGACGGCAGCGTCGTTAATCATGAGGTGAGCTTCAGGTTAATCCCAGTGGCGTGATGTTTTTGCCTTTGGTGATGAATAGCGGCAAACTAAAAATAAAAGGACATTGAAGCGCTCTGTCAGGAATTAAAAATGGGGGACTCAAAAACATTAACGCTAAACAATCTCAACCTAATTGATCATGAGAAACACTTATCTCTCTCGAATAATAGCTGGGAAGCGCTAACATAGCGGCAATGATGTAGTGGGGAAGCTTACAGGCCTAGTAAACAATTATACACATAGAGGGGAATGCCTGGCACATATTCAGGTATGAATACATGCTCAGATCTACAAAATATTTTAGGAGAAGATACAAACTGCAAATTAGTAGTCTTTCTTAGAAAACACATTGACGTATCTTAATCACAGTGCTAAAACCCATAAAAACACTTGATTACAATTATTTTAATAAAAAAAGTTCTGAATATGTACATGACACCAGCAGTCATAACTTTGATTTAGTTCATCGCAAGCTATATTTCTCTGGCAGCAAACGAAGACAAACCTTTTAACTGTGCAGTGAACCAGAATTAATACAATACGACGAAGTTTCCGTATACCACTTTAAAATAACCACAAACAACGCTTTTCAGATCAGTATGTTTTGCTATAGAAGGCTTATTATAAAGCCATAGTCCTTACAGTATATTATAAAGCTTTTAGTCTTGCTGCATCCAGTTGTGGCTTTGCTTAGCCTTTGTGCGGTTTGAAGGTCTGCCGGTTACAATTCGCCAAGGAGGCCATCTGTGGCGGAGATAATTACCAAACCTTACCGGATGAACATTGATTCCCTCTTCTATTTGAGAACTTTCGTGTGTGAAGTCTTGTTGAGCCACATGCCATTGCCAATGCACACATAGAAGACATAAACTTCAGTTCATCTTTGAAGCAGCACTATGTACAGGAAATTTACCAGCGCAATATTCGTGACTCCGGCGAAATCGACGCCGCATAGCGGCAGCGCCGAGAAGCTCAGGAGAGGAGGTTGTCCTGACTCTGTCGTCTGCTATCGCTGCTTGGTTCTCGTAGGCAGCATAAAAACAAACATTGTTTCCAGTAATTATTTTAATGATTCCACCGGGTCCTTCCTACGCACTGAGTAGACGAACGTTTCTAGGGTCGAAAAATCGCTTTGCATTCAAATGTAACACCGATTTTGCGCTGCAGTGCAGGAATTTGTGATGGTCCGCATGCTGAACAACGAAAACGACCTTCTTTCGTCCGAATTTTGCCTGAGCAGTGCGCCATCTATAGTTCGCTGGAGTCGCGAATAACCTGGACTGGGATTGAAAACAGGGGTCCTATTTGTCAACGGCATGCCTCCAAATTAATTTTGTTGATGAAAAAAAAATTGTAGCAATATTTACGCGGCAAAACGCAATTTGAGTTTGGCACAAAACCGAACCGGTGTAACTAGCAGGTATCCTTCTTACCTTATTACTGTCAGAGTTAACGATTTGAATGATTCGACGTGATCCCTCACCCTTCTCCTCTTCTTCATCTCCTCTCTCTCTCCCCAACAAACTAACAAACAAACGAACACGCACGCACGCACACACACACATACCTCTTCTCCAAATAGACACAGACTGCGCCACGCCTTGACAGATATAATTCATTCTAACCTTAAGCCTATCAGCACAGAAAAAATGTTAAAACACATTAACGAGAAAAGAGTCAAAGTACAGGCTAGCTGGTGGAAGTCAACCATTTCGTCGTTTACCCTGAGACTGGGTTTTTTTTTTTTGAAGAGCAGAAGTAACAGAAAAAACAGACAGGTCTTCTGTCTGTTTTTTCTGTTACTTCTGCTCTTCAAAAAAAAAAAAAAAACCCAGTCTCAGGGTAAACGACGAAATGGTTAAAACACATAACCTTTACCTAGTTTCTGGGCATATGAAAACAAACACACGGCACCCCTATCAATGAAATTCCTTGTACTTGTGGCGGCATAACTAAAGAAAATCTCAAATTTAAAATACGTCTTATAAATTGCTTCGCAAGCGCGAAAATGAAATTACAATTACCTGTCTCATACAAGCTTCCTCCAGCCCTCCCGGGCAGTCACTCATCTCGTCGGAGGTACTAGCACCCGCTTACTGTCGCTGGGTTTCCGCGTCACTCTGCGATCCTGAAACAACCGGCGCCGAGAGTTACTCCCACATATTGTGCTTAAAGCTGCAATTTTTAACTTAAGGGCACAGGGTAAGGTAAAATTGAAAAAAAATTCAATTTTAGTTTTTTTCGCAATTTGAAAAGTTTAGTTCTTTCTGCACATTTTCCATTGTCCCAGTGTTTTTAGAAAGCTATATTTGGGGCTGAAAATCACTTCTTCCGAAAGCAAGTAGCAGGTGACCACGCCTCCTTTTGGGATACACTCCCTGTTTATCGATGAATTCTCCAACAAAACAAAATCAACACAAGACCTAAAAGCTTGTTCAGTAACAGATAATCTCAAAAAATTATTTTGCAACTATTGCATAGCTTTTTTTCAACCAAGACAATCACGAGACGTTGTGCACGTTTTTTCCAGGTGTGTACCGTGTGTACATTCAAGCGTTTGTGTTTTCGTAACGACAAAATGGCGCCATTGAATGCTGTTCCTTTATTCAATGGTGGCAGCATTGCACAATCCAATGTTTTGAAGTTTTGTGGATGGAACCCTGTTTGGAAAGCCATCAAGTGGCTGAGGGAAGTTGACGTCACTCTAATATACTTTACGGACCAAGCGACATGGCAGGTCACAAAAGAGGCCCGGCAAGCAAGGCGATAAGCCTGAAGGCGAAGACATGACTTTAGCAATGCCTTTCAAGCTGGCGGCTATTGAAAAAATGACTCTGAGGCTGTTGGTGCCAATAGAAATTCGTTATTCACCAGTTTTTTTACTTTAAACTCAATTATCTCAAAACAGTGTTTTTTAGTACATAGGTACCATTTTTTCCTTAACCTGACATTATAGAGGGTTGATTTTTTATTCCTACCACATACATGGGTGTTCAAAAATACTGAACTAAAATTAAAAATCTGCACCTAGCAGTGTTTGAGTTACGAAGTTTTTAATAGGTGAAAACAACTAAAATTTCAGTACTCGAATAAAAAAAAAAAAAAAAAAAAACTTATTTTAGATTGGTTCAAATAATTCTAGTTCAGTGGATAAAACACAATATTTCGAACAAAGTGATATTTACATGACAGGAATACTCCTAATAGTCACCGAGAAAAATGTTCCTCAACATGGCCTCAAATGCATGGGGAGTATAGGACTTACCCTGGGGGGCTATGTTGCGCTTTTTGCACTCCCAGGAGACTAGGGAGAGGGAAGTGACGTCAACGACTCAGCAAATACAGATTGGATGTTGACAGAAGAAAACGAAATCAACACCCAATCTGCGTTTGCTGTGTCGTTGACGTCACTTCCCTCTTCCTAGTCTCCTGGGAGTCCAAAAAGCGCAACATAGCACCCCTGGGCACAACGCGTGTGGAGACTAGAACTTACCAAACAACTTTAGGATCCGCGCCTTGAAGAAGTCCGATTCCGTTTCGTCACAAGGCTTGACGGGCAGAAATTTGAGATGATATGTGGCTCATGGTCGTCCTCAAGACGTACGCTTGCATAATCGTTCGTAAAATTCAGGCCGCTCAACTGGTCTCGACTCTGCAACGTGCTTCAAGCGGTTAGACTTCCCGCGAACGTTGCTTCGGCTAGAGCACTATGGGACCGTTCGGCTGGGCCAGGGGGCGCGCCGGAGCGATACGAGTGGCGCCGCGCCGTGGCCCAAATTCGCCCTACTTAGCCGTTCGCTCGTCCCATCGCGCTGCCAGTTGCAATGGAGGGCTCCGCGTTGAAGCTTTCTGTCCGCTAAAAAACTGATAATTTTTTTAGGGAGGCGAACCTCCACAAAAGGAAAGGTTGCCTGTGTGTCAGGTCTCCGGGGTGGAGGAAATAATCCAGGCATAGGAATATTTGTCGTTTGCGAAGTGTGTCTCGCAAGTGCAAGACAGCGTCGACTGTAACATCCGCCTCGAGATAAATACTTTGTTTCTTTATGGTTTCGCTAGCTCTTCAAAGTCAGGGTTATTCGGATAAAGATGAGGATGCGCTGTCGCATACACTCCTTGAACTCAGGCTACCGGCTGCTGGAAGTTTGCCGCGCCTGTTCTAATTCATCCGAATGAAGTTAATGACAAGGCACGCACAGCCTGATCGCAACACTGGGTCAAGTTCTAATAAAAAAACGAAACGGCACGTCAATAAGGCCGCCGCTTTTATTTTGAACGGGTCCAAAAAAAAAAAACACTTGCTGTGTTTGCGCGCATCTGTCGCTGCCGTCAAAACGGTAGACTCGTAATTCACGCACGTGCGTCAGTAACCCACTTTTAATTGTTTTAGTGAAGGGAGGGATCTCCAACCGACTTGCATTTGCGTTGTAAAGCGTGTCCTTTTTTAAACTTATTTTTATGTGACCGCACAATGATAATTTCGAACACTGTTCCGGTTCACAACTAATAAAAATTTTGCGTCACTCTTTGTTTTGTTTGCTGTTTAGGTACAATTAAACTTGAAATATCTTGAGTCTGTGTGCCAGGACAGATTCGTCAATATTCCTTCACTCTTTCTCTGTAAGAAACGATTATTTAATTTTAAATTTCAGTCATGAATGTTTAGTTACTGGCCTTTAGTATGTGCCCTGTCCTCGTCCTCTTAGTGGTGCTTTCGATTTATACATCTAACATTGCCAACACACCCTTATTGGTTGACCGAGGAATTTCCGGGTTTGATGTTTTAGAGTTCCTTGGAAAGTATTTATGCCTCTTGAAGGTTAACTACATCATTTTAATAATATAAAAAAGAGCTAGAGTACAGCCGTCAGTGTAAATCTCTTTTCAACTATGCGCTCAAGTCAGTGCTCAATACGGGCTATGATTATCTGCCTCATTGGCCCTCATGTCTTTCGCTGTAAGCATAAGGGAACAAGATTGATTGAAATTTATGTGAGAGCGCAGGCGAGCTGGTGTGTATATTAACCATTTGGATGAGTTACCCGAGTCTGTGGAGAAAAAACTAAAAATATCAACCGTGTATGAGAGATACCTCCTTCTGTCCACGGTTGATGTTTCTAGTTTTCTCGACCCAGCCTCCACTAATTCATCAAAATGAAAAATTGGCAAGTAAACAAGGTGAGCTGGGTTATCAAATTTAAACTTGTTTAAACAATAGTCACTGCATAGTCGGGTTTATTTTGTCGACACCCACGGGGAACCATCCTACCTATTGCATTAGGAACATATATATACCTAACATTGCTAACACTCTCAAATGGGTCGACCCAGGGATGTTCTAGTGTTTAATTTTGTGAGGCGCTTAGGAAGTAATTATACCTGTTGTGGAATAACTACATAATTTTAATAATATATAAAAAAAACTAGAATACAGCCCTCAATTTTCTTTTTTCAATTATGCGTTCAAGTCAGTACGCAATAGGGGCTATGATTATCTGCCTAATTTTTCCCCAAGCCTGTTGCCGCTTACTCGCTTTCTTATTAACATCGGGGAACAAAATGAACGGGTAAGCAAAGTGAGCTTGGTTATCAAATTTGAAGTCTTTTATAAAAAAACGATAACTGCATATTCGAGTTTCGTTTGTAGACAGCCATGGGGAACCATCATAGTTATTACATTAGGGACTTATCGTAGAACGTCAGTGTCGGATTCCGGGCCCCACGAGCACCAGCTATACCGCCCCCAATCAACGCAAAACTCCTGCATGCTCTCGCGTGTGACCAAAGAGAAGTCCCTAAATGTGACAAGCAAGCGTAGCTGCATTACTGAATCACGCGACAAGGTAGAGAAACAATAATTAAACCTGTTCCTCGCACAGCTGGCGATTCATGCTTCTGGCGATCTTTCTTGAATCACCTCCCAGGAACCAAACAAAACTTTTCGTTGATTGTTTAATACGATGCTGTGACATGTGGGTACCCTTTGCATCCGGTACATTACTTAACGAAGCGCGAATCCAGCCCGACAAGCGCACCAGCCTCCCGCGTCGTCTGCTCCTCGTACTTCTAACAAGTATCGGCGCGCCTCGCCAGGGGGAGGAGTGGCGCTGCGTATGCGCGGCGAAACTTCAGCCGCACAGCCCTATATAGCTCCTACGAAGGAGCTATATAGTGCTCTAGCTTCGGCAGCTTAGGTTCTTCTTCCACGCTTCCTTGTCCTCCGGCCGGACCGTTCGGTTTATCACGTCCGGCCACTTCCTGACGCAGGGGATGTATCACGTGACTATAATACTTCGTATTTTAACTCTTGTTTTTGTTTGCTGAAGTAAACGAATACTTAAAATATTTACTTATTGACCTTAATTTAGCAAAACATTTGCATAAATTGCACTTTGAAAACTTATTTTGGTTTTATATGTCATGCGGGCTATGCATGCGGGTGACCCCACTGTTAACTCTATTGACTCCAGCTCACTCTATATTGTCACGTGGTGTAACCCGCAAGCCCGCAAGTGTGACTGATGCACTTAAGAAAATAATAAACGTTTCTAAAAATTATGGTATTACTTAATTGTCAAATGTAAATACTGAATATATATTAAACTTATAACGGAGTAATTTTTATTTGTCATTTTAATTAAAAAATTGCATTTGCTGCGGGACGACGTCGGTGCGAATTTTAAAATTTGGATTTGAGACTCGTAGGGTGTCGCGCTGTGCGACCATGAACCCAAACAAAAAAATATACTTGGAGCCACTAAGTATACCCAGCTTGCCAAGGGCAACAGTCCTGAGACGAAGTTGTGTCCTGAAAAATGCTACAACAGGCCAGGGACCAGAACCGACGTCGCCGACAGCAGTTTCTGTAAGCTCGGTTGTCTCGGAACACAGTGAGACAAAAACTCCCCGTGAACTAAGTAGTAACAAAGAAACCAGAAGCGGTCACAGTACTGGGCCAGTTAGTGAAGACACAAGTGATAAAATTGTGAAAGGGACGGGAGATTTGAAGACCAATTTCCTGTCCAAGTTTCCGAAAAGGCTACTGCCAAAGACGGATGTAACGAGTCTGACGTACCCTGTTTCGGCTGGCCTTCATTTTAATTGGACGCAAAATGAAGGGCTTTTGAATCTCGAAAACTTCATTGCTGGAGTGTACACTCTTCCCGGCATCAAGGAAAACTACAACATTGGGAAGCCAGAAGCCAAACTAAAGGCCCAAACTGCCAACAAGCGCGTAAAATGCCTTTCAAAAAGGAACTTCCTTGCTCAACTACAAAGTGGAAAGCGCTGCCTGACACTTACTGTGCGTGAAACAAGGTGCAATCATAATTTCGGGAAGGTCATCCTTATTTCGTGTGTGTGTGTGCGCGCATTTTATATGCTTTTTTTTAATGACTTCTATGGTGTTAATAATTATTGGATGTTATTCGGCACTACCGGCTTTTTTTTTTCTGTTAATAAAAAGCATGCCCACGATAGAATGTGCACGTGATCTGCCGCCCCAGAACGAGCGCGTAGCCTCGACTAGGGCTCAAACAGGATACGTTCACATGGCAAAATGGAAGCCTGAAGTATCGCATTTTTTCGCCAACCCCGCCAAAGTTTTAAAAGTCCCGACGTCGGAAGTCGGAGAGCTTTGGACCAATCGTGAAAGATGATAATAGGATTTTCGAGTCAGTGTTATTCTGTTTTTGACCCGGTTTTACACTGATTTGCTCGGTTCTGGAGCGAAATTTATACAAAAACGAGAAGGTTCCACTCCGAAACCAGGTAAAACTGAATAAAACGGAGCAAAGTCTAATGTGAATACATAATCCAGTTGGTGCAATCGTTTACGCTATTACTGTTACTGAGACATCCTGGAAAACAAGAGGACAGAATACACCGCTAAAACTGCAGAGTTCCGATGATACCTGAATTTCGTGGCTTGCCTATATATAATTATTCATGAATCTTGTGCATACTATGTGCACACAGAATGTTCCCGTTCCCCGTAGTCTTTTCTTTATGTTTTACTGGCAGCCGCATGTTTTATAATACGAAGGAGGACAGTACGTAATCAGGAAATTCTAAAACACGTGACAAAAAAGAGTTCATATTCACTTTATTAACTGAATGTTTTATTTAATTAGTGTCTACATGGCCCAACCAAATTATATAGCTAAAAAAAAAATGGTTATTTGACAGAGAGGAACCCATCGGGCACGCACGTATCTGCACGGGGGGGGGGGGGGGGGGGACCATGGGACCCCCCCCCCCCTCCTCCCAAACCTTTCATTTGGTGGGGCCTCCTTTCCCCCCTCCCCCTCATACGGTATTTTGTCATGGGCGCATCAAAATCCTGGCTGCGTGCCTGCCATCGGGTATATTTGCGGCAAAAATTATTTTCCTGTGCTCAAAACATAAAACTTTAGTATATAACAACTCTAATTTCTCCACTAAGCATACTGTTTAACCTGATAGATGCCCACTTAATAGATTTTATGTTCTGTATTCCCAGTCGACCATTAAAAGTTCTCGATCCGAAATGCATTCCATTTCACCAATGAAGCTTTCAGTTTAACCAGTACAACTTGTTATTGATCCTATTGAAGGACCAATAGGCACTTGTATTCCGGACCAGAAAACATTCGTGTTGTTCCCATAGAAGTTTCTACTTGTCCCATAGAAGTTCCTGCTTGTCCCACAGAAGTTCCTAATGGTACAAGAGAAGTCTGTATTGGTACGATATAACTTGTTATCGGCCCAGTAGAAATGCCCATCGGTACGATGAAATCCTATTGATCGCATAAAAATCTCTATCGGTCCCATAGAAAATTTTTGCAAGGGTGTGCTAATTTGGCGATTGAGCATTGTCACTGCCATACTGCACCGAGTTCACTTCTCTGCAGTGCATGGCTCTTTGCTATCTCCCGTACAATGGCTCTGCCACATAGCGCCACTGGCTGCAATGAGCGGTAATGAGCAAACTGAGTGTCGTGCACATTGACACAATTGGCATCATGGCGCTTGGCCCCTAAAGTTGACTTTCCCTCAACCGATTCTTTGGCCTTCCCCCGTGCTGCGGCTTCTCTGCAGCATTTCCAGTCGCACCGATGTGCAAAACATCGGATTTTCTCATCGGCGCCAATTGCACATTCATGCTCATAGGCTTTGGCTATGCATTTCAATTGGAACAGGCCTGCCATTTCCAGCAGGGTAGAAGGAAATGCCATGCACGATTACATTCATGAGCAGGGCCTATACCTAAAGGCTCTAAGGGCTGGCTCGGACTTGACAGTTGCGTAGATATGCAACCGAGATACCTGGGCTTCGTACGCCGCGTGCCAGCTACTCGTAGGAATGTCCGGGCAAGTCGCGGGCGTAAGTCGCTGCACGCACCCGTAACGTAGAAAACAACTTTGTCAGTAAAGTGGTCTGCGCGGTATCCAGTAGCTTTAACTGCTTTTAGAGACAGGGAACCAGTCTGCTACCTCGCGTGGGGAGCAGCATATGCTGCAGCCTGCAATTATTATAAAGTATAATAGCTTTCTCAATCATTTTAACTGATTTCCTTAGTACTGTAAAAATAAATGTTGATTTAGGTTTAGCATTCTCTGGCCATAATACTATTACTAGAAATGACACCATATAAGAGCCCCATCAAAGGCCATTACCTGGTTGCTGGCCCTGGGGGCATACTAAATGTAAAAGGAAATAAAATTCTGGTTTAAAGAAAAAAAAAAAAAAAACTTAATTTTGTGCAAAACTGACACGCTTGTCAGCAAGTTTCAGACAGCTTGGTTTTTACTGGTGGTTGAAAAGAATCAGTTTGGTCAAGCGCTTACGCATGTTCGGACCAGCGATCTTGATAGTTGCTCTTTTTGCAGCATGGTGCATCCTTATCTTTATGTAGCATCCAATGACACATTTCACGAGGCGAACAAAATGATTTGAGTCGACTGCGGATTGGAACATGTGCTCATGTAGCTCTGGATAGAGCATGTTTAATTGCCCCGAAAGCTCCCTCATAACTCTGGCTGTCAGAGTGTCGGCAGTCATCCCTTTCTTGGGAAAACTGCCACCATCCACCTTCTCCTGCTGTCGAACTACCCGTTCCGCCAGCTGACAGATGTATGTTGTGGAAGGCGATGGCTTGGTCAGGCCACCAGAATTTTTTCTGTTCAGAAGTGCTGACGAGCACGCCTCAGCCTTAGATGCTGAGCGACAAGTTGAGCAAGGTATCTTTTTTTCAACCATTCGGCATACAAACCCTGCGATGTAGCCTACAACATCTCCCAAGTAGGGTGACAGCAGAGGAAGATTTTCAAGTTCACCTTCCATTTCACTCTCGTCAGGGAGGTCTACGCTTTGCACAAGGTCTTCTGTATCATTTTGCTTTGCTGTAGTCATGTCCAGTTCATCAGGAGCGCAGAACTGACTGCTCACATACAAAATCCGTGTTTTATCTAGTAAAGCACAGTTTCCCAGGCCACCTTTTACCTCATTGTGGACAACCAGTCGCTTGTACGCTGCTATGAACTGACGCGCCGTAGGGTTATTGTTCCAGCCTCCCTTGGAACGAACGGCACCAAAGAAAAGCTCAATGTTGTCCTGCGAAAGCTTGTAGGTCAGGAGGTAGCGCAGTGGTGGGGTTTCACCAAAAAGGAGGGAGGATGCAAGGCCGATTGTGCTTTCAATGGTGATCAGGAAACCAAGAAAAGCAGTTTGCCTTGGTGTGTCGAAGATAGGTCTTTCTGCAGCATCAGTGAGTGCTCTTATGTAATCCTTGGCTTTCTCAAGAAAAGAAATCCAAGTGCCTCTGCTGCCAGGTCGGAGAGGAGCCTTGAATCCCTTAGCGAGGGGGTTACGCGAGTTTAAGCAATCAAAGAGTCGATCAAAGAGCCGGATGAATTTCACAGTTGCTTCCGATCCCTTGAATTGTGGGAATTTCAGATCTTCCCGGCAGAACTCTATGGCATCTGCAACACTAGAGCTCAAGGTCTGGGCAGCAAGATTAACCTTCATTTTTTGCTTCTGCCAGTCAATGTGTGCAGCACGGAGCTTCGTTGCAGCATGCAGGCCTTCTTTCTCCTGGAGCTCATACAGTTGTCGGATGTAGTTCCATTCTACCAATGAGCCGGTTGAATCTCTGAGCCACTTCAGTGAAGAGAGAGCATTCCGCACCAGCTTTATCATGTGACATGCATCCAGGAAACAGTATACCCTCCCGTCTGTGACAGGGTGAGGGAATGATGTCACCATAATCGATCTGTGTTCAAGTGAAGCCCCCGAATTCTTGAGCATTGTAAAGTTACAACGGAGTCCGTCACATGTCAGCGATGTTACAAATGCTCCTGCATCATGCAATTTTGTCAGACACAGTTTGACTATGTTTGTGCGTTCCTTTCCTGAAAGTCCATTGATCAGAAAATATCCGCAGGGGATCTTCCAGTGCGCATCCAGTGATACAAGCATAAAAACGAGGGCTTCAGTAGCGACATCATTGCTGTCATCATCAAGCTCGTTACCAATGTCAACATAGCCCCTGCACTTTTTTCCATCCCATTCTATGTGTTTTCTGATCGCCATCTCGTCAACAACAAGGTTGCAAAGAAGCTCCTTGTTTTTCTGCTTCACTTCGTTGGCTTTTGCCCGGATGGCATCCATAGCTTCACCTGTAAAACCAGGTTCTCCATTTAGAGAACTGTACCACTTGGTCAACGTTGATGGATGTGGCAAGGCACATTCAAAAGTCTCTCTTACATAATTGTACGCTTTAGTTGAATAAAACTGCAGCGTGAGCGCAAACATACGTAGTGCAGGCGAGTATTTCTCTCGGTTTAGCTTAGCCAGCTTGTCACTTCCGACCGGAGTTTGTTTGAGCAAACGCTGCATCACTGCTAGGGAGACTCCTGAGAAACATCTCTCAAGCATTGCACTAGCATCTTCTGAAATTAGCTGTTTCTTTCTTAGGTCTTCGATAATTTCACTAAATGTTTCTACTCTCCTCTTCAGTCGACGTTCTCGTTGCTGACTGAGCTTGAGCTTTTTCTTGGCATTGGTTGCAGCAGTTGCACAGGCATCAAGCTTCCTTTTCAGGGTTTTTGGAGTGTCCTTGACAGCATAGTTGTGCTCGGCAACCTGAAAACAATGCATTTGATAGATTAATATTATGCAAGTGTAATACATAACTGGACTGCGCATTGCAACCACTTAAAATGTTAGCAAAAGGATTTGGTATCTAAATGCTGCTTCCCCCACTCATCCTTGATTAATCTCTCTTTGCAGCAAAAGAAAACTATAGAGCATGAAAGCCTTTCTTGTCTACTACTTACGGTGTCTCTGCATTGAGGCAGTTTGCTCAAAAGTAAGCTTACATCATTTGAGGCCTTTTGTGGTGTACTCGACGAGCCGCTGGCTTCCCCGTCAAGTAGTGTCGCATCCAGGTTCGGAGTTCTCAGCTTTGGTGGCTTCCTTGTCGCAGTTTTCTGAAATAAGCATGTAATAAACATGTTCTGTTAGACAAATTAATCCTCACCGTAAATGCAAGACATTGCAAAAATATTAGCATATAGATAATATTTAATCATTAGCTATTAGCACGTGCTACAAATGGCATCTATAGTCCCAGATATTTATATGCTTTTTAATAAGCCAGCAATATTGGATCTTATCATCTTCGAGAACTTGCTGAGACATTACCGGAAAAGTTTGTGATTATACATTACATCAATCAAGGCGGAACTATTGCTGCTATGTCAAGTCCACTGGGTCAGTGAATTTAACTTATTGCTTGATCAAAATTTCTGTTGTTCCTTTTCCCAAAAATGCCTGTTCGCTTTTCAGTTCCTACATGCGCTGCCTGCTGGTCCTGCTGTTATGCGCACTTAGCCACAAGGCATCTGCAGGCACATTAGCAGTGTGTCATCAATTATAGCCTTGAAGTTGTTTGCTGAGGAACAGAATTTCACCTGTGCGTTGGGAAAAGTTAAAACGCACGAGGTTTTGCAAGACAAACGTCAATACGAACTGCCTCGCCCAAGCAAGATGCGACGACCTGAACTTGCACCCAATCGCGCGTACATCATGCACGGCACAACTAGAACGGTATCCACGCTACTGCTCGTTTACCGCCTGAAAAAGGCAGTCCTACCTCTTGCAGGTGTTCTGGGAAGTTGAAGAGCGTCGGGACTGCGCCGCTTCGCAGCCGGGTTCTGGCTCCTGTTCGGTCGAAGCACGAATCATCGAAGTGGTCGCTGCAAAGTCTGCTGCCGGGAGATGGTTTCCACTTGTCCCTTTTTAAGTTTACGACCCATTGCTGGTACAGTTTCGGCTGACAGCGCGGAAACCTGCATGAAGGAGCCATGTGGCAGCGCCGGTTCTTGCTTTGATCAACCCGAGCTAGAACTGAAACTGCGTGCCACTTGGCCGCGTAACACTGAGATCAACGAAATACATACTTACAGGTGAAACGTCTTGCCTGAGGTCTTCTCCGGCCTACTCGTGCAGTTTACCGCAGAGCATGCTGGCATGCTGGCGTCTTTAAAAGGTTGGAAAGGATGGAAACTTCAAGCGCCAGCAGCCTAGAAACCACGCGCGAAGAGCAGACCGCGACTCACTTCCGGGACAAGGCTGCTCGCTTCCGGTGGCTTCATGCCAGAGTGCTCGATGCGCCATCCAGCCCCCTAGTGTAGAGATCAGTGCGCCAGACTCGGAAAGAGGGCTTCGGTCGCCGCGCCCTGATTGGGTGAGGTGTACCGTGACGTCAGGGGGAGTACACCGCTCCGCGATCTCGCCTCGGCTCGCTTCCCAGCACCGGTCTCCTGGTTTGGCGTTGTGTGCCGCAAGCTCTTCGAGGAGCTGGACTTCGTTTACCCGGTGTACAAGACGTTGAGTTAGGCCTATATTGACGTGGTTCCGTACATTTTATAAGCCTGCTCGTCCCTTTTACCTTTAAAATTGGGTTACAAATTCCGAAAGCTATCGGAGGAGGCAATTCCGCCATTGAACCTTTCCGCCCGCCCACACGACGCAAGGCAATCTTGCGAGGGGTCGGTGAAGCGGTGGCGCGAGTGTTTCAGACGCTAGAATTCTGTTCCTTGCCTGTTCATGATTTAGGACGATATTACATCCCGCTTTCAAGGCATTTGAAGTGGCATTTATATCATGGGCCTTTGAGTGGTCGGCAAATTAGCTCGCGACCCCGACTCTGCGCTTCCACTCTGCATGCGCTGGTTAGCAGATGTTTTAAAGGCCCTGTGTCCGATCATCTTTGAAGTGCTCGTGGAACAGGGCTGTTTTACAAAAATGTAGCTTCTTCGAGAATTAATTATATAGTTTATACACGTATGCAGGCATATTTCTTAGAAGATGCACAATTACTGGAAATTAGTTTTTATGGTCGCAGCAAAATCGGCCGAATTGCCCCCAGGTGCCTGTATGATATGTATTAAACTGCCCAAAAATATGCACAGCAATAGTGCTGTAATTTGGAATGTTTATACTTTTCCCTGACATTCTTTATTGCAGCCTTGGGTATTAAAAAATACACGGTTTAGTCTGAATTGTCATTTCCAATTAAAACAGACTGCTACAGGTCCCCAAAGACTTCCTCGGCCTTCAAACTCCCTACAGCTGGACTCTCTGACAACAGAGCAAAACAGGAGTAAAAGCAAGCATTCCAACGACTGTCCAGCGGTAGATGCAGCACTAGTAGCAGAAAATGTGGAACATGTGAAGGGCGACAGTCTGCGTGAGAAAAGCTTATGGTATTTTAGCTTCAGGACACTCCGATTTAAGTAAAATCTCAATTTTAGGGCTTCAGGGACTAATAACGAGCTAGACACCTTCGCTTACGTTTGTTATACATTACTTGGGGGTTGATATAAAACAAGTCCACAAATATCACCCGAGTAGTCCTTTGAAATACTATCCGAATCCAGCAAAGGTTAGATGCGAGCAATGTATATAATAAATGTTCCTTGTTTTTTTTTTTTTTTTTTTTTACTTTGCTCCTGCACTTGGGCTGTCTTACTTGTGATTCTCTCCCCATGGCCCAGACTGTATTTAGCATGTTGCTCGAGGAGCATGCAGCTTTTCTGCTTCGGCGTCCTTGTTTAAAAACAGAGATACAAAAGAAAAATAGTATACATAACCTGCCAATTTATTCAGACCATCAACAGCATTTATTGTGAGAGATGTAAATCTATAATGATGCTCCTGCAATTGTGGCCATATTTGTTTATTTTCATATACCAGCTGCGATTCATGCGTTGCCTGCCCTGTCAAGCATGCTTAAAATGTTGGTTGAAGTTTCGCCTGTAGCTACAGGCCATACCTAAATAAAGGCTCATAAAAATTTACACTTCCTACGGAAAACACGCCTAAAAAAATTAAATATAAACGAGCGCGCCGACAGCTAGCGTCGTCACAGCCTCCATAGGGCGAGCGGGGCGAGTCGGGGAAAAATTCTCTCCTCGCCGTGACGTCACCCCGGTTCGCCGTAAGGGGGCGCCACGCGAACTTCTCGGGGGGAAGTGTGGCGGCCGGGAGCGGAGGGCTGCACAGAGTTGCGATGAAAAGAAGAGAGGGCGCTGCGCGCAGCAGGCGAGTTAGCGCTGGCGTGCGGAGGATAGGAATAGTGCGCTTCGCGATATTTTCCCCTTGCTGCGAATACTGTAAAATAGTTTATACGCAAATAAAAGACAACTAGACGTTTTCTTCGAAAGCTGAATCGACTGACGCCTTGTTACGCAACAGAAAGGAAGGAAAAAAAAACTATTTTTGATTTACATTTAGAAAATGCGCGGGAGCAGGTGAACGTCCACTGGGGAAATTGGACTTTTTTTACTTGATAACTTTATGAATAGTGAACACTTCATATGCTTCAAAGTGCAGCCGAAGAAAAATGTGACGAACAAGACTACAACAATGTAGAACTCACTTTTATTTACTGTTTCAGATATTGCGTCAAGAATACAAGCCAAAGGAAGAAACTACTTGCCTCTGAAGCAGCCTTTGTTTTGACCTTTTTCTTTCTCTGAAGAGTGTATGGACAAGCGTTAGTAAGCGCGCCGAGTATTTTATTTCAATAAGTTAGCAAAAAATGTACAGGAAAAGTGCGCATGCAGACACATGTTTGATTGCCGCTTGATCTGGAGATGCCACACACTGAACTATATACAGGTTTTCCCGCTCATCCTAATCCAAACGACGTCCAATTTAATCCCAGTACCACCCAATTTAACCCAAGCGCCACACAATTTAATCCTTGCGCTACCCACTTTAATCCCGGGGTCAGTCATTTTAATTAATCCACGATATATAGTATATGCACTAATTGCATTCAGTGGTCGTGTTTTCTTTACACATTTGGTAACTTAGAATAATTGTTTATACTCTCAGATTTTGTGGGGAACAACTGATCATTTGATTACTATTGTGACTACTTGGAGTTACTGCCCCACTTTTGACGAGGCAAAATTGATATGTTTATTACTCTTTTTGTAACCTGGAGTTATTATGGCGCACTCGAATTTATTTTAGCTTGCAATTTATGATTACTTTTTTATTACTTCGTGCTATTATTGCTCCAATTAATCTATAATAAGCTCAGTTGACATTGTTATTCCTCTTTTGATTACTTCGAGTTACTTTTGACCCATTGGCCATAAATTCAAATTAAACTCCATTGTAATGACTCTTCATTACTTTCAGCTAATATTCAGCAAATTGAATTTTTATGTGATTATTGGCATTATGATTACTCTTGATTGCTTTGAGTTACTCTGAATTCAATTGACTTTAATTCGGCCTAAATGACATTTGGTGACCCTTGTTTACTTTTTATGATTATAGCGCTAATTTATCGGTTGTAGCTCAGTCAGTCATTATTATTTGTCTTTTGATAACTTCGAGTTACTTTTATAATTTTTGGGGCTAAGATTTAATAAAATTATTTATTATTCGCTCAACTGACATTGCATTTACTTGTTTTATTACTTTAAGTTACTATTGACCAAATGGACTTTAATTCCGCCTAATTGACATTTTGGCTACTCGTTTGATTTCTTCCTGGTATTATACCACAAATGATCTGTAATGAACTCAGTTGAATTATTTATTACTCTTTTTATTCCTTTGAGTTACTTTTAAACCAGTAAACTTGAATTAGACCCAAATGACATTAGGAAGACTCTTGATTACTTTGAACTTATCTTAATACACTTATTTATTATTAGCCTAATGTATATTATGATTACTCACAGCCAAAACAGCAGAACAACCAAAACAGCAGAACTTGTAGCAGCCTCAGAAGAGCGCCGGCGCCCGCGAACCAACAGATCACCCGAGATCGCTGACTCTCCTGCAGACTGCAGCGCCCCTCGCGGTGGCGAAGATTTTCATCGCAACTCGCGCCCCTCTCTGACACGGCGCGCATACGGCGCCCGTCACACTTCCCCTTCCAGCCACCATAGCTTGGCTAGAGCAGAGTAGCGCAATCTAGAACGCCGCCTCTCGGCGACTAGCGGCGAACGCCCGGAGGTTCCAACTGCGGTCAGAAATGCATGGAGAACGTGAGAAAATCGTTGTTTCTTCAGTATTGTGGGGATGTACGGAATGGCAATCATTTTTGACATAATAATGAAACATTTTAGAATAATATGCGATAAGTTTTGTGCCATACAAGGATGTAACTTTTTTTAAAAAATTGCCTGAGCGGCATCATGCAGCAGACGACACGGCGACGTCACACCATTCACGTGACCCGCTCCGGCCAACCCGAAAAGCCCATCTCCGCTGCGAGCAAAAATCGTCTGCTTCAATTTACACAAGGTATAAATGATTACTTTTTCATAGCCACCAGTTCTGTTGCGATAGGTTAAGTATTTTTTTAACGCGAAAAACGATAAATTCCGCCATCTTGAACGTTGCTGCTTGTCTGGCAACGCTGCTTTCTCCTCTCGACGTTTGCAATTCTCGGAGCGAGGAGGAAGCGAGAGAGGCTGCGCCAAGGCGTTCATTGCTTGCAATGGGAGGCGAGAGGAGGAAAGGCGCATAGAGCAACAGAGTTGTAACAGAGCGGGCGCCTGCTCTCGTGCAGGCAACATTGGCGCATATCCTTTCTCGAATCCTCTCCCTCAAGCGCGGCCATTAAATTGCAAACGCTCTCCAGGTTTTGAGTTGCGCCCACCCTCACTAGAGCCTCCCTAACCAGAAGCAAAAAAGAATCCCCTAGCGGTGGTAGCGAGAAACAGTTCTGATCAAAGGTCTATGTTCGTATATGGCTCTAATAAGCGCAGAAAGATGTAAGAAACGAATGCGCCGCTCAACTCTGTTTTGCGCGGACAGAGTGTGACCCATCGGACGGCAGATTCCCGGCTTTCGGCGCTTGGCGTACGGATTATATCGATCGTTCCGCTAGTCGCCCTCTTCCACCATGCATCATTTTGGATGAGCGTGATTGAAACATCACGTGTACCATATTTTCAGCCATAGAGAGTTACTCCAATGCAGTTATCAGGTTTGTTTCTCCCGACCACCGCCAGGGTATTATTTCCGGCTTCTAGTTGGTCACATTCGAATTTCTGAAGGTGCCCTGGAACACGCCCAGCCCGCTTTCGGCCAATGGCGCCTCCTCATTTGTCTCGTATACTTCCCAACGAATGGCCAAACTCCCTACATATACGGCTCTGTCCTAACCCAAAGTCCCAAAACACTGACCTCTATGAAAATTGCGAGATCGCGCATCCCCGCTTGTTCGCTGCAGCACGAATGCGGCCACCGGACGGCCAACTTGCAAACCGTTTTTTTTTTTGTTTTCGCTAGCACTGCAGAGGCTGGCGGCAGCGTGGTAAAGACACGTTTTCTAATCTTTCGTCGTCATGAGCCGTGATACTTGCCGCTGAGAACACGTGAAATTTTTTACGAAAGAACAGTGCCGCAGAAAAAAAGCACAACTCGTCGAAAACAAGTTTCGCCAGTCTCGCGGTGTGTCCAAAGCTTCCTTGGCACGTCGAAGTGGTGTATCTCTGTACCTTCGCACGCTTGGATACCGATCAAGAATCGACGCCGTGTGGATGTGTTTTGCGAGTGCAATGAAGTGTAGTAACCCCTTGTGGTTGAAAATAGGGTGCACGTGATGTCTCGATCATGATCACTCAGAAAGATGTAAGAAACGAATGCGCCGCTCAACTCTGTTTCGCTCGGACACAATTTGACCGCTCGGACGGCAGATTCCCGCCCCTCGGCGCTTGGCGTACGGATTATGTCGATCGTTCCGCTAGTCGCACTTTACCACCGTAATTTTGGATGACCGTGATTGAAACATCAGGTCCACCATATTTTCAGTCACCTAGAGTTACTCTGATGCCCTTATCAAGTTTGTTTCTCGCGACCACGGCCAGGGTATTACTTCCGGCTTCTGGTTGGCCACATTTGAATTTCTGAAGATGCCCTGGAACACGCCCAAGACCATTCCATTTAGCGCTCTCTGGGCGGCGCCATTTTGTTCGACGGCAGCGCCTTCTCCACACATCCGGTAAGTTCAGCGGGTTCGGCGGGGTAAAACAAAAGAGAGGGCAGGCGCCCGACTCCGCTAGCAGACGACAAACCGGGAGGTTGCCATTCGCCATCTTTGGGCTGTATCGGCGGGCAGTACGGAACATCGAACTCTCGCTCGTGGCTGCCATTATGAAGTGGTTCGCGTTCTTAGAATAGTTGTGGCTTCTAAAATATCAGCCTATAACTCTCTGTTGTTCTATTTCGTTAAATGTGCAACTATAGCGCAGGGGTGGCCAAACCGCGGCTCGCGGATCCCCCGTTAGGGGCCCCCCCCCCCCCCCCTCTTTTCCACGTTTCCCTGGGGGAAAAAAAAAAGAAAGGATTTCATAATAAAGCACCCTGCAGCTCGCAGCTTGGCAGCCTTGTACTCCCATACGTACATTCGTACAACCTTATGCCCCCATACGTACAATCAGACTCCGAACAAAAGTTAAGTTTGCCCCCCCCCCCCCCCCCCCCCCCCCCCCCGCGGCTCTTAGAAGTTCCGTGGTTTTGTTTGCGGCTCTTAGGCCAGGCCAGCCTGGCCACCCCTGAACTAGCATATCCTTTTTCAGTTACTTAAATAGCAGTTGAGTCAGCCGGCAGTACTACCCTCAACTACGGCGTGTATTGCGGCAGGAGAGCACGTTTTATTTATTATTTCAGACTTCCACTCATGGTCGCTAAAGGCCTCCACCAGTACGAACTTTGTATAGTAAAAAGGGTACAGCAACCGGATTTACTTTTCGCCAAAGAGACCGGCCAATCTGACACAGTTTTCCCTATATCTATTTTTTTTATTTGCACGCAGGTAACAGCGCAATTGGACCCTGTGAGTCGTTTTATCTAGCATAGTATTACACGAAAACTGGCATACCAAAATCTGCTCATCTGCGCTTGAAAGTTCCAAAATGACGCGGTTTTAAACAGAGTTTGCATGCCAGCCGGACGCTAGCTACAGACCACTCGGCGGAGCAGACGACGTACGGGGTGAGAGGGGGAGTGCATTTTTTTTCTTTTACCCTCTCTGCTATGACCCTAATGAAACGGTCTATACATCCCAACTAATTGCCAAACTCTCTACACATACGGCTCTGGACCTAGCTATAGCTCAGCTCCAACCCGTCAGCTTTTAGAAGGCTTCAAATTCGTCAAAGAAATTCCCCATAAGTTGTGTCCGGACTTTCATGTTCCAATCTACCATGATCGTCGTAACAATAAATTGTATCGAATAAAGGGCCTCTAAACATGTGCAACAAAGGCAGTGTTCGAAAGCATCTTTGGCGGCCTCTCCCAGGGAGTAGATTGTTAGGCTAGTTCGTTTTGGAGTTTGGAATACATTTTAGCGCTCAAAAAACAGGGACAAAGAGGCGAGAAACAGACAGCACAGTGCGCTGTGCTGTCTGTTTCTCGCCTCTTTGTCTCTGTTTTTTGAGCGCTAAAATGTATTCCAATCTCCCAGGGAGGCAGGCTCGTGTTTCTTGAGCACGTGGCACAGCCCTAGGAGAGCTGAGGCTTCGTCCTGCAGCGCCTGCTGGATCCGCTGTGGTCGGTCGCCTTGGCCGCCTCCTTACCAGGAGGACCGGGGACGTCCTGGCAAAGGCTGGCTCTGCTCAGCTGGAACTCGCCCATGAATTCATGCCCGTGCCTGCAGTGTTGAGTCGCGGCGTGTAAGGCTTTCCTTTCATAGGGTCCAGTCCGGGTCCGTCTAGCTGCTGAAGACTGCTGAATATTCTTCGAAAATGAAATATTGGCAGAAAATGAATGTGAAATCCTGGTGAAGTGTAGGAATGAAGGTTTTCTTGCAAACCACAAGCCGACAAACTCTTTTATTTGTAGTATATTTGATGACGCATTCGCTAGAGCTCCCAAAATTGCCTCCAAATCATAATTTTTTTTTTTTTACTGTTTTATAGTGACAGAGAGAGCCACAAAATGACTGTTTTCAGCTAATGTCTCGCTCTTGACCAGAACATTCATGAAGCATCGTGCAGCTGTCTTCGGGCCTTCAGTTTACGTTCAATATTACAGCGGAGCTGGCTAGTTTCCCCAGCATCGTGTCCGTCTGCAAACAAATGACGAGACCAATCTCTGGACAGCCACCGCCATCTGTGAGCGATGGCGGCAACCAGACAACCGGCTTGCCTGTTGTCTGGTTGCCGTTGTCGCTCATAGATGGCGACAACCTTTCCGGACTTTCCTCGCTGGCTTGCCAACTTGCGGCCGGCCATTACTTCAATCACACATAGTACAGCTTCCCTGGTCTTCCTTCTTCACCAGAGTGGAAAGGCTGAAAGTTTTTTTTTTATTTATTAAATGTAATTTTATCTGAGTATAGACCGACACGCAGGCTTGACGTCACGGAGCTGCGGAGCGGGGAGGTGTGGGCAGGCATCACGGAGCCGGAAGGTGTGGGCAGAAGGGCTCGCGTTTTGCACGGGCGTCATAGCATTTCAGCATGCCGCAAAGCTGTGTAGCCGTTAATTGCCCCGAAAGGTACAGGAAAAATAGCGGAGTGAGTTTCCCCAAGTTCCCGGCTGACTCTGAAAGGCGCAGAAAGTGGATTATCCGTGGATCAAAAAAAATGGTCGCCTCGCCTGGACGACCATTTGTGCGGGAAGAACTTTCCTGAAGGCAAGTGTGACTTCCATTTCAATCTCCGTCCCGAGTCTTGCTTATGTGCAGGGAAACCGTCGTCTGATCGAGACCACCCAGATCTTGTTCCTACGGTGTTCGCGCACAAAGCACCGGCCAAGCGCTTGTCGGTGGCTCGTTACCAGTGATGATGATGATGACAACCCAACCGAAGTTGGGTTGAGTGCTTTATTATTGTTTTTTTCCAGCAAACGGACCGTTTTTGCTGGCAGGATGCCTGCATGTCACAGCCGATTGGGGGAAGAGGGGTTGGCAGGATAGGTGCGGCGGCGTTGCCGGTAACACGTTGCTTTTTTTTTTTCTGTAACGTAATAACATACTCGTTACTTTTTCAAGACAATAACGGGGAACGTACTTCCGCTACTTATTTCGAATAACGCCTACTTGTAGTTAACGTCACTCGTTACATATTCTTCCCAATACCCAAAAAACAATTTTTTTTTTTGTGCTTTCATACTTTGTCTTACCTCAAGCCCAGACGAAGCCGACGCTACGAGCTAATGGGACCTAGAGCACTATATGGCTCCTACGGAGCAGAGTAGCGCAATCCTTTGAACCCCGTGTTTTGCCGACAACATGGCCGACAGAGCGGCTCGGCGCGAGTCACGTGGTACTCAGGGTTCCAGGAGGCGGCCCGCCCTATGGGAGAATACATGGAGATCGACATAACACGGCTGATTAAAAAATTAACAGCGAGTTCACACTTTTCAAAACTAGCCTGTCGTGAAGTTAGTAAAGCGCTAAACACTTTATCAAAGTTTTAATAATATCGGATGCGTGTGCAAATTTTGAGAAGGCAATTTCCAAGGCAATGGCGTTTGAAGCAGACGATTTTTGCTCGCAGCGGAGATGGGCTTTTCGGGTTGGCCGGAGCGGGTCACGTGAATGGTGTGACGTCGCCGTGTCGTCTGCTGCATGGTGCCGCTCAGGCAATTTTTTTAAAAAAGTTACGTCCTTGTATGGCACAAAACTTATCGCATATTATTCTAAAATGTTTCATTATTATGTCAAAAATGATTTCCATTCCGCACATCCCCACAAAACTGAAGAAACAACGATTTTCTCACGTTCTCCATGCATTTTTGACCGCAGTTGGAACCTCCGGGCGTTCGCCGCTAGTCGCCGAGAGGCGGCGTTCGAGATTGCGCTACTCTGCTCCGAAGGAGCTATATAGTGCTCTAATGGGACCTAGGGAGCCTTCAGGACCAATCGACAGCGTCAAAAAAACACCATCGTGGTATCCGTCCTGTTTCTGTAAAAAAATTCTGTGGTCGTCAAATCGTAATTGACGCAACGTGCACTTCATGACGCAGGTTACTAGAATTTTATGTTATGTTTAGCAGGGTACAAATTAAAGCAACTTCTTTTGGAAATTTAAGATTTCATATTTATAGTTTCCAGAAAAAGTCCAAGTGCCATGAACATCAGGGCACGACCTTCTCTATACTAACGACCACGTCATCTGAGCCATCCCTATGGGACAGCCTGCTCCCGCTGTAGTCCGTGCGCCTCTCACTAAGCGGCGCTAAAACTCGTCGTTCCTAATAGCATAACCAGACTCCTGCGTAATCCGTTACAAGTAACGAAATTACTTGTACTTCTTTACATTTATCAGTATTTTAGCAACGGAATATGTACATATTTGCTAGAGTAATTGCAAAGTAATTCTCTACGTATTTAAGTAACGGATTCGTTGTAATCTTACATTTTTTTGCTTCCCTCCCCTCCCTCCCCCCTCCCCTTCCCCCCACAGACACACAAAGAAAAAAAAGTTGTTTCTATTTTGGTGAAGTCGAGCGTAATCACTCTGTTACGAAGATTGACCAGGGCAAAGGGAGGCTGGCACTCTCCAGTTCCTCAGAGCCTTTCTTTACAACACCAAGCCCCTGAATCTATTTGAGACTATTTTTCAGTATCTAACAACAATGTCAGAAAATCCAAATAAATATTTCTGCAAAAAAAAAAAAAAAGGGGGGGGGGGAGGGGGGCGAGTTATATATATATATATATATATATATATATATATATATATATATATATATATATATATATATATATATATAAGTGTGTCGAACCGAAAAAAATACGGGTTCGGTTACGGTTCAGGTTCAGGTAAATTTATTTTGTTCCGGTTCAGTTTCGGTTCGATTAATTCGATCCGCGAACCGGTTCGCGAACCGGTTCGGGGCGCTGAACCGGTTCGGAAATTATAAATGACAAATTGCAACATCAAAATAAATTACAAATAAAACATCTGAAATCAGCACATACGAAACGGGATACATCGTAGTGTAAGGCTCAGGGATTTCTAGCAGGAATGGTTTCTTAAAGTGCACTCAAAGGTTACCTCACCGACGTTTACGCATTCGGACTTAATCTAATTGGGTCCGACGCAGTTGCTGTAAAATCCGCGACCTCCTTACAAACCCACTTACAAGTAGAACTCGCTAACTATCCCGCCACCTCGGCGTGTAAGCAATTGAAGGAACAGTGGGGAGAAAATACAGCTTTCTTTATTTAAACTATACCTTCGGTAACTAAAATTAGACCGTTAAAGAAGTTTTCATTAAACAAGATACGGAATATGAAAAACACTTCACCGAACGCAACGCCAGAAGGGCGTAATAGGATAAATATTAAAATAGAAGAGTTCGCTGTCTCACAATATGTTAGCTTCAAAGTGCCTATACGAAACCGGATGCATTATTATCAAACTCCACAGCCTTTTCTTTTCTCATTCCGATGGAAGCAAGCTTCAAGAACTCGCGCGTTCTAGAAACGTGTTATGAAAGGAGCACGCAGCAGCATTTAGGATTTACGAGATTGTAGAAAAATAAAATCCCGTGACGCGATTTTTTTTTTTTTGCACAGTTTTTTAATTTTTTTTCTTCCGTGCAAGCCGCGACCAGCGCAATCTATGTCAAGATTCATGGATGCAGCGTTTGTCAAGATTCAAGGATGCAGCGCTTATATTCCTAAGACTAAGTGGAGAAGAAAAATATGTAAGCGAGGTGTGTGTCAGTTGACGGCACTTAAAAAACAAATGGCATTGATAGCACATTCATTGTCCACAGCGCATGGCCGAACCGTTTTGACATGAGCCGGTAACCGTTATTTTTTTCCCGGTTCAGTTCCGGTTCGGGTTCATCGCGATTACAATATAACGGTTCGGGTTCGGGTTCAGTTCCGGAAAAAATACCGGTTCGGTTCCGGTTTTCGGTTCGGTTCGGTTCGGTTCGACACCCTGATATATATATATATATATATATATATATATATATATAAAACGAAAGTGGAGGAGATCCAGGAAAGGCCTTTCTTTACTGCACCGCCGTTTCAAGCGGGGACCGCTTTTCTTCAGGGTGAATGGTTGTGAAATGTCCTCTTCTTCTCTTACATTTCACAACCATTCACCCTGAAGAAATGCGGTCCCCGCTTGAAACGTCGGTGCAGTAAAGAAAGGCCTTTCCTGGATCTCCTCCACTTTCGTTTTACGTCCAACCGGCCCGTTGAACCTTCTTACCGTATGTATATATATATATATATATATATATATATATATATATATATATATATATATATATATATATATATATATATATATATATATATATATATATATTTATATATATTAATATATATATATGGGTGGTTTCATCTCAAATCGTGCAGGCAAAAAGGGTCGAATTTTTAATTTCGATGAAAAAAATATATGTTATGGCGCCGTTTTTAAAAACGCAGTCGCCGCAGACCGCAAGTTCGTCGGATTTTTTGTTCGCGACTTATGAATTTTTAAAGAGGCCGCGGCGAAAAGCAGTGTTTTTTACACCCGTCGTGGGTCGGATGTTTCGCTTGATCTCCCGCCGTGGATTTTCAGTCCACATTATATTATCTTTTTTAAAGCACTCTGTGGACACATTTAAAAGGCTCCAATACCATAAAATAATTTTAGGCGTTTTGCTTTTTTTCTGTAAAAATGTCAAAAACGCCCCCTCGGTCAATTGTTGACGAAATTTGACAATTATTTACTGGCGATCTACTTGGGTTACATCAATACTTTTTATGTCCACGGAGAGCCCAAAACACGTTCTTTATATGTATTATAAAATGACTTGGCTGTATAAAATATTCTTTGCGGTACGTTTACGTTAATGTTATGTGAAAACCAAAAAGTACCATTTTTGAAATTGATTTTCTCAAAAAACCCATTTTTTATTTTTTTTATTTTTTGTTAAAATGTAGATGTGATAGTTTTCTACGCGAAAATCAGGTCTAGAAAGTGTATATTTTGTTTGTATGTTTTATATTTAGGCCTCAATATCGGAAAAAAACGTCTTTGTTTTGCAAGACCCAAGTCAGACATTCCGACCCATGCGTCTCTATGAATTGTGAAAAAGTTTTCTTGAATTTTCTTCTGCATTTTGTAATCAATTATAAACGAATTTTGTGGTATTGAATATTTATGTATGTTTTGATAAGAGCGGGAACCACGAGATACATATCTAACCAAATCAGCAGGCCTAGTAGACTTTGAGTAACCAAAAGGCACAGACGTTGTATTGTTTCGATTTATAAACCTTTCACAGTGAACTAGCACGACTAGCTATTAGCTGTCATATTACTAAGACAAAGAAAGTCACCACATCGTCGATATATTATATACAATTCTCTACGAAACCAAACACTGGGGCTTGTTCACCGCACATCGCACAGGTCACCAGGGAATGTCCTTTCACTTCCGTAATACACAAAAGTGGTGACACAGAAACGGTCCGAAACACACAGAGAGTGTGTCATGGGGAGGGGTAGGAAATAAAAATAAATAAATAGGAATTAAATTACCCAACTGCGATCTTAACGAAAATTGCGTTAAAAAAATAAAGTATTTAGGTTGGAGTGGTGGCAAGACGATATAGGTCCACGCCTGGTGGAGAGTCAGACAAAGAAGTCGACG
This sequence comes from Ixodes scapularis, assembly GCF_016920785.2. Lineage (NCBI taxonomy): Eukaryota > Metazoa > Arthropoda > Arachnida > Ixodida > Ixodidae > Ixodes > Ixodes scapularis. Next base: position 43,102,723 of record NW_024609857.1, on the reverse strand, counting down.
GCACGTAAAGGTAAAACAAAAAAAAAAATCAATAATTTAATAAAGACGGGAAAACTCAGCCGCACATGGCAAGAAGATAAACCAACTCCTCCGGGCATTCCCTAAATGGGACGCAACCAAATGCGTGCGAACACGCTCTCTACATCACCGCCTAGGCCGCTACGCCATGACAAAATAAACCCAACAACTGAACAGTGCTAACAAACAGTTAGTAAGAAAACATTGAAAAAAAAAAAAACGTTCAAAAACGCACCCGAGAAACTAAGTTCAGCGGGGCGAAGAAACACACACGAGTCGGTCCCACGACACTGAAGTCTGGCAGGATGACGGCGTCCAGATGATGCTCGAATCTGTTTTTCCCTCTGTTACGCACATCCACGACGGCTGTGAGGAACAGTGGCTGTGCGAAAGAAAGTGAAGAATAGATTCGAGCAGGCGATGCGCGAGAAGGTAACCGAGACTATGCCTGAAGCTTCATATCGGGAGAGGAGCTTTCGAGGTAGTTTCTGCAGTTACTCAAACTTTCTCTTTCCCCATCCCTTTTTCAAAAGAGCACGTCAGCCGGCGCTGACTTTTCATCTCGGGAGAAGCCCACTCTTCACAAACGGTTATAGTTGACAAGGAGGCTGACTTCGACCCAACTAGTCTCCGGGCAAAATACAAACACAAGTATATTTACCAACACGCTCGTTTTAATGTCAGTCTCCGGGCTTTGCTGTTTCCAAAAGAGATAGCCCTTTATAAGGACAGAATGAGCGGGTTGGTGGGGATAATTAAACTTAAACAGCCCCTTCTCGTTTTCTTCCTCAAGTTTAATAGATAACCCTTCGGTGCTATCGGATCTCCCCGGAGAGAGAGAGACAGCACGGCCGTTTCAAGGTAAGGATAGGGCGCTCGAAGCTGGGGCAAACAGGCGGTATCGTTTCACGCATGCACGGATGGCTGGTTTCAAATTTCCCCACATCCCTAAAGGCCCTGTCACACTGAGGCAACAGTTGGACAACTCTATCCGGCAACACGGGGAAGTTGTGTTGCCGGCGACCCTGTCACATCGAGGCAACAACAACAGTCGGGCAACATGCTGCTGCCGCCCGGCAACCGTGTTGCCCGATTTGTTGTCCGACAACCCTGTCACACCGCGCTGACGGCGAGGACAACACGGGGAACACTCCGCCATCTTGATTGTTTACCTTCGTTCGTGTGCGGCGCGGAATCGCTGGAAATGTGACTCTACAAAGTGCTAGTGCGTTCGAAGGGCCGGGAATTACCACGGTACGACATCAACTAGTGACTGTGATTAGAAAACTTGACACAGGGAGTATTTTTCGCTCTTTATTTTATCGAAATGTTCTTCATTTGTTGACAAAGCAGATAGCCCTAACCGAGGAAAGGGACATCGCTGATGTATGTTCGGGATTTACGCCACCGTATGAAGTGATTCTGTCCGGTTCTTTCATGCAATTTCTATTTCTACTGTAAAATTGCGTTAGCACCGGCAGTACCCCAAAGCGTCTTTTGTAGCGTGGTGTTGAGCTGAACTGACAGTGCTTCGAAACTGCGACACCGACACCATCGGCCTTCATAACAATCGGTGAAATAAATATTTTTCAACGCTGTCTACTGGCCTACCGCTGCTACGTGATCGCTTCATTCGCCCAAAACGTCCTGGGTATTTTTAAAACAAATCAGGTGTCTGGTAGCGGCTGTTTCCAAGTTCCAAGCATCAACAATCATGATCAGAGTGGTCGTTTTATGCTTCGACTTTTAATCTTAGGTTTTCTGGATTATTTTTATTATACTTTATTAGTGGGTGAGTAGGCATGCCATTTTATTTCACTATCCGTAATGTGCGCTGGACTCTCGGGAGATCCAATTTCAAAACCAGTCTGAACGTTCACGACCGTAGCTGTGACCATTTCGAAAATCGCTTTCCGTAACTGCGCAGCAAAAAACATTAATCGAAAATATTTTAGCTGCACGCCAGCCCTAATTATTGTTAAGTACCGTTTTCCAAGCCTTTGTTTGAGTAAGACTTTATTGATAGGGGACTAGCTCTACCATCGAAGCTATCTATGTTGTCGTGTTGCCGGCCCGAAATTCGCTCAGCCAGCGATCAGGGCAACACTCGTTGTCCAACACAAGTTGCTGCTGTTTTTGTTGCCGAAAGCTGTCATACCGAGGCAACATTTTAGTTGTCGTCCATGTTGTCGTGCTGTTGCCGCGGTGTGACAGCTTTGTCGGACAACACGGGGAGCGAGCAACAAGTTGCCCGACTGTTGGACAACGTGTTGTGTTGCTGTTGCCGTCGTGTTGCCTCAGTGTGACAGGGCCTTAACGAAACCGGCCCATCTTCGTGGGTGCGGCTGTGGGATTTCTGTCCCGCGCCGCCGGTTTTAGCGCGCACGCGGCGTTGTTTTGGCTGGCAGAACAGTTGTTGACCGTCGATATTGTAAGGCCATGGTGTCCTCATCCTTTCAGCCAACGATTCCTTTGCTTTCCCTTGTGCAATACTCTGACTGACTCCTCCTGGGTGGCTGTCACTGTTCGCCGCGTCAACGACTTAATCGTACCATTTCACTCCTCGTGACACAGGGTGCGCTGCTCGCTTTACTGTCACGGGCCGTCCCATCTAACACAACGAGCGCGAAAGGTCGTGGTCATCTGCTGGCTCCGAAGGGGCGGGACGTTCATGCAGGCCAATGAGGGCCCCGAATCAATACGACGTCTGCCGACTCCTACACGTTAAAAATTTACGACACCTGCTGGTCTGTTAAGAAGTGTTGCTTTCTCTTTTTGGGACTCCTCCCAATGTAGCTTGCCGCCTATAATAAAATTTAAATAATCAATAAATATAACAGGGTGGAAATACTGTATTTCATTTTTATGTGGGAACGTTGAAAAAAATAAAAAAAACTATTTCCAAGCTTGTGAAGACGCGCAATTCGTAAGTCCATTTCGTGCCGTAAAAACATGTTTTTGTACGATATTGATGCTTAAATATAAAACATACAAACAAAATATACACTTTCTAGACTTGATTTTCGCATAGAAAACTATCACAGCTACATTTTAACAAAAAATAAAAAAAATAAAAAATGGGTTTTTTGAGAAAATCAATTTCAAAAATGGTACTTTTTGGTTTTCACATAACATTAACGTAAACGTACCGCAAAGAATATTTTATACAGCCAAGTTACTTTATAATACATATAAAGAACGTGTTTCGGGCTCTCCGTGGACATAAAAAGTATTGATGTAACCCAAGTAGATCGCCAGTAATTAATTGTGAAAGTTCGTCAACTATTGACCAAGGGGGCGTTTTTGACATTTTTACAGACAAAAAGCAAAACGCCTAAAATTATTTTATGGTATTCGAGCCTTTTAAATGTGTCCACAGAGTGCTTTAAAAAAGATAATATAATGTGGACTGAAAATCCACGGCGGGAGATCAAGCGAAACATCCAACCCACGACGGGTGTGAAAAACACTGCTTTTCGCCGCGGCCTCTTTAAAAATTCATAAGTCGCGAACAAAAAATCCGACGAACTTGCGGTCTGCGGCGACTGCGTTTTTAAAAACGGCGCCATAACATATAGTTTTTTCATCGAAATTAAAAATTCGACCCTTTTTGCCTGCACGATTTGAGATGAAACCACCCATATATATATATATATATATATATATATATATATATATATATATATATATATATATATATATATATATATAACGGAACAGCACCTGAGAAAAAATGACGGCACTCGAGAGAAATATGTTCACAGAAATATTTGCCCTTAATGGAGTTGGTCGAGGAGGTCGCCAAAAAAGTGAGCTTGAAACGTTTCGGGCCTGGTAGGCTCTTCGTCAGTCAAAGTAAGAACACTTCGTTCTCCTTTTCTTTCAATCAAGGATCTTTCTTTGATTGTAAGATCTTCCAATCAAAGATCTTTCAATCTTTGATTGAAAGAAAAGGAGAACGAAGTGTTCTTACTTTGACTGACGAAGAGCCTACCAGGCCCGAAACGTTTCAAGCTCACTTTTTGGCGACCTCCTCGACCAACTTCATTAAGGACAAATATTTCTGTGAATATATATATATATATATATATATCCGTACTTGCGGAGTTGCTATGCTAGGAGTTTATTGTATGTATTACGACAGTTTCGCCGAGAGGCTCGGCTTCGTCAGATGGCATACATGTGAGGGCATCAGACTGCGCAAAGTAGTAAGCGGCCAATGGGGCGAGAAGGACGGGACGTCAGGAAAAATGAAAGTAAAAAGATATATGAAAAAAAAAAACACACTAAAACAAAATCAAACGCAAAAAAAAAAATTTACTTGAGCGCGCTTCCATGGTAGGGCGGCGGGTTTCAAAGCTAAAGAGACGTATATGAGATCTCCGACACTATGCCCTTCTCGGTTATAGTGATTGCGACCATCTTCATAATGTCACAACAGGAGAGAGCGCTCCGTGTACCCTGAAATCTACTAAAAGGGATGTGATCATATGTGAAGGAGTTATTGACGCAGGCATCCTCGATCGTTGCTTTACACTTCTGATCTTCTGTTAGAAAACAGGACGTATTTCTTTTCCGCTTCCTTTCACCTTATTTGACCTTGTTTTAAAAGCTGCTTACTTTTTAGAGCGCAGCTCTCAGGCGCCCGTTTCCGGATCGAGCAGCGTCGCCGTCGCCGTCAGCATCGGCGAAAGCGCGCGCGTTGCATTATGGGAATAATGCAACCGGCCGTGACCGCGCGTTGCAGTATGGGAAAAGTTCCCCGCTAAATTTAGCGTAAAAATTTGCCCGCTAAATTTAGGGTAAAATATACTAAATGGGAGGGAGCGGGAGAGGAGGAGGGGAGGGGGAGGAGGGGCATACCCTTCCCTCCGTACTCTCCCTCCTCCTCAAGAGCTGCGCTCTAATTCGGCATTACAGTAAACGTCTTTAATTTTTTAGAGCGCAGCTCCTAGGGGCCCGTTTCCAGCCTGAGCGGCGTCGGCGTCGGCGTCGGCGTAACCGGGGGGGGGGGTCACGTGACCCCCCCCCCCCGGAAGTCACGTGACCCCCCCCCCCCCCCCGAGGTCACGTGACCCCCCTCCCGAGGTTACGTGATCCCCCCAAGGTCACGTGATTCCCCAAGGTCACGTGACCCCCCAGGTCACGTGACCCCCCGGGGTCACGTGACTACCCGCAGGTGACGTGACCCCCCTCAGTACCCTTCCCTACTCCTCCTCAAGAGCTGCGCTCCGATTCGGCGTTACAGGGATTTATAAACGGCTTTCATTTTTGTAGTCCAACGTCTAGGGTTGGCCCACTTTATTTGTGAATTCCAGCCAGGTTATCTGCATCTCAGCCAGCGCTTCTGGGCGTCAGCTTTTTGCGAGCATATCGAAAATGGTAATAGTGTTCCTTTTTTTTTCAGTTTTTACTCCAGCAGGGCGCATCTTATATCAAGCAGAGCTTTTTGCAAATAAAACAACATGGTGGCTGGCGCAGACTTGAGATTCTGGGCTTGAGAAGAGAGTGAAACTTGTGAGTGGGGTTATAGTGCAGCCTAGTTTTCTGCCCTTTGCTGCCCATGACATCAGCGGATTTCTATGTGGAGAACACCGGAGTAAGCTGCAGTCAGTCCGTGCTCCGCGCGTTTTAACGGGTTTTAAAGCATTAACTGTCCCATGGAGCGAGCTGACGCCATCAGCTTTGAGTTTGAAGCCGCGCCAAACGACACCTTAAATCCTTTTTCCAGGTGAAGTCAACCCCCAGCTATGAAACCCCGCGAAGAGCCTAGCCAAACGGCACCTATATAGTTTCACCGATCCTAAAAGAGCGGAGTAAAGCTGATAAATTTCGGCTTCGGTCCCATTGGCTGGCGCGCGTCCACGAGGCTCCCATAGGCCGCTGCGCATCAATTTCAATGACCGCCACCCCATGGCGCTGCGTGTCCGCGAGGTACGACCAACATGCGAAGGGCAGTACACATGGTGCGCACGAGGAAGTAAAACCTGTATCGATTACGCTCTTGTATCTCACGAACTCGGAAAAAATATTACACAAGTACATATAGATGAAGAAGGCGATCACAGTGTTGGTAGCGATCATAATCGTTTGAGGCTGGATTTCAGCAAAGCCACCTGGAGAAAAGCAAAAAAAGCGGTACGAGATCCCCCGGCGATCGTACTTGAGTGAGCGGGCAGTTGAGAGCGTAATGAAGAGTTTTGAAAAAAGCGACAGCAGGGTACGGGCAGCTGGATATCAAGACTACATCACAGTGCTTAAAGACCTCATCGAGCGACACACACCGAAAACATTAATCGGACGTAGACACCGTAAGAGATGGTGGGACGCTGAAGTCAAGTCCGCCATTCATGCCCGCCAAGAAGCTAACAGGTGCCATCGATTGGCACTCCGCTCTGGGCTGGAAGAGATTGGTGAGAAATGGGAGGTGTATCAGATTCGCAAAAGATATGCTAAACAACTCATCCAGCAGAAGATAACAACTCCAGATCTAGCTACCGTCCAAGATATCCGGTGCAGCGGTAAAGACGCACCGAGGAAGTTTTGGGCCTACCTTGGGTCCTTAGATGGCAGAGATCAGGAAACCACTATTGTCGACGAGGTCACTGGGGAGGTACCTAACGACCTTGGCACCTACTTGACGAACTACCTGAAGGAGACCTTTGTCTCCGAAGAGCCGGAAGCTCCCCAACTAGACTGGCGGCCGACAAACACAGGAGAACATTCTCAAGAAGAGGTCATAGGCTGGGTGACAATTCTTCGAGCACTGACGCACCTGAAGACATCTACCTCCCAGGGTCTAGACGGAATCCCAGCCTCTTGTCTCAAATCCATGGGAAAGGACTCCATGAAACAACTGGCAGCGATCTTCAGTGCAATCTTCTGCGGCGCAGAGCCTTTGCCACAAGACTGGCGACTTGGCCGGGTTGTCCTAATCCCAAAGAAAGGTGGAAACCGAAACCACCTTCGGGACTATCGGCCACTAACAGTGACTTCCACGATATATCGAGTCTTCGCGCGTATCGTGAAAGAAAATATGGCGACATGGGCAGAGGGGAGTGGGGTGCTCACAGAGCTCCAGGGAGGTTTCCGTCGGGATCGCCGACTGGAAGATAACCTCTTTACGATCACCCAATGTATTGAGGTTGCGCGTAAAGAAGAAAGAAGTCTGCTGTGCTGCTTTCTTGATATCGCCAAGGCCTATGACAGTGTGCCTCATGACGTACTGATTCTGTACCTGGAAGAACTTGGTCTTCCGCACCAGTGGTTAACGCTCATTCGATGGCTGTATTCGGGCAACACGGTGAAAACGGAGCTAAATGGTGCCAAATCAGAAAAAGTGACGGTGACAAGGGGTCTCCGACAAGGCTGTCCGCTTTCACCGCTCTTGTACATCCTCTATGTTTCGGGACTGGAGAGGCGCCTGGTTCAGTCTGGAATCGGGTTCTCATTGGTGCATTTAGAGGAAGGCGAGGAGGTAAATTGGGTACTGCCGGGTCTTACATTTGCGGACGACATTGTACTGATGGCGGAGACTGCAGAAGACTTACAGAAACTGGTATAAATTTGCGATGAGGAGGCGGATGCGCGAGGCCTTCGCTTTAACAACAAAAAGTCGGCAGTGATGCAGCTAGTTGGGCCTCAAGAGCCTAATATAGGTAACTGCGTGCTGTATGGCGAAAAAATCCCCGAGCAAGACACTTACAAGTACCTCGGTATTACACTCACCAATAAGCAAGAGTACTTGGCCGAGCACCATCTACATCTCCGACAGGCAGCTATACGAGGCACCAACGTTCTTCGCAAACGAAACTTATGGAGCTGCAACCGGTTTGTTGTTACACGAGAACTTTGGAAAGCGGCCATAGTACCGGGACCGACTTTTGCCAACGCTGTTATCTGCGTACCCGGGGATGTGCGGGAGATATTGGAGCGCCGTCAGCGAGACGTCGGGAGGCAGGCCGTAGGATGCCATGGTATGGTGGCCAACGAGGCTGTCCAAAGAGACCTCGGGTGGTCATCCTTCGAAGCCAGAGAAGCGACGAGCAAGATCGGCTACAACGGGCGGCTGCGATTCATAGACCGAAATCGGTGGGCAAAGCGACTCTTCGTATACATCCACCTTACAAGTATACAGACAAGATGGAGGAAGCGGCTATACCAACTGGAAAAAAAATTTGGTTTCTTCACAGTGCCCGTGAGTGCCAATACACACACAAAGTGGGAAACGGAGGTGCGGAAGAGAGTGCGTGAGGAGGAGGTCCTTCAGTGGGCAAAGGCGGCCAAGAGCAAGTCAACGCTACGGGTGTACAACATCAGCAAAAGTACAATATCAGCGGAGGCTCAGTTATATGATAACAGCCTGGGCAGCCGCTTGCTTTTTGAGGCACGTGCAGGAGGGCTGAGAACACTAGTGTACCAACAGATATATAATCGGATGGTGGAAACAACAACATGCCGGGCTTGTGGAGAAGCGGATGAAACCATCGAACACATCGTCCTCTCATTCACAAGCCTGCAACCAAGCCATCCGGTGCAGTGGTATTACGCTCCTGAAAACGGACAGACACCTGGCCAGCCCCTTCCACAAGCCCAATTGCTTGCGGAAGCACTCGGCTTCCAATCACCTGCGACGGGGTCAGCGCTGAACGCGTTTCTAGATAGAGATGCTGTTGCTATCCCTCGAAGTGAGGTTGAAACGCGCGCCGCAGCGTCCACGAAGCCGATTGGACGGAGCTGGAAAGTAATCGGAAGAACGAAAAGCAGACTGGAGGACTGGTGGCGAAGGACAAAAGCAAATTGAACGCGAAGAAATAAGTGTTTTTTTTTTCTTGTTTAATATATATATATATATTTTTTTTGGCTAGGTACGAACGTTGTTCGGAACCGCCCGATACAAAGGGAACAGCTGCAAGATCATCATCATCATCATCAGCGGCTCCACCGCTCCACGCCTAAGGTCAGCGCGCTTGACCGTCGACGCAAGTACGCCACAGACGAAAGAAGGGAACGGAAGAGCGGCGTGCATGCTTTCGCATTCACAACTCATAAGATGTACCTCGAGCCTCTTTGAACGGCATCAAGAAAGGTGCACACGCGAAAGGTGTGTTTACATATCCTTGTTTTAACTGACGTTCTAATTAATTGGTTTATGGGTGTCTTTGTGTTCTTTATTTTTTCTTACAGCATATATTTATATATTGAAAAGGTTGTCGTATTCACTATATTCACCAACGTCTCAACACAGGCTCGTCCTGTTCAGAACCAGAAAAAGAAGTTAATTGATCCAAATCTTATTTATCATTTCATTATCATGCACCTTACCGTTACCAGCAGTGTTGTACTATTGTCTGGCAATAAATGCGGGTATAATAAGATGAACATAAATCAATTCTAATTCCAGTTTTGGCTAGTTGTAACTTGTATGACTAATTCTACGGCTTCGCGATTTCTACAATAGAGAATTTTCGTAGACCGTTCCGATGCTTTCAATAACAATACGCTGCCGCCCCCTTTGCCCATGCATCAGATCGTTATTGGCGGTATCGGAGCCATCGGAGCGATCTACTAAAACCCTTGAATATCAGAAAACGGCTGTAACAACGAAGCTTTGCTCTGTCTTCGAGATAAACTTGCTTCGCCAAAGAAGCTCAATGCAGAGCATACACATTCGTGAATCCCAATATCGCACTCCCATCCAGTGCCACAGTTCAAAGGGTGTTCAGTGTAGCGGTCGAGATCTTTAGTAAGTGACGCGAAATGCCTGACGAGACTTTTGAGAGCCAGCTGTTGCTCAAAATGCTCAAGGTCAATAAATGGAACAGGTGGCTACAATAAGAGCTTGTATAACTCTCTTCCCTTTGTTACATGAGGACAATAATGTTTGAAGTAACGCGACGAAAATACCGGATAAATGTTTGGGGTAACGGTGACTTACTTTTATAGGAGTGTAATTTTAATTGTAATTAATTACAATTTAGCCTTGAGTAATTGTAAGTTTTAATTCCGCAGTATTTTTGAATAACGTGTGCAAGTCTCACTACATGTACTATCGTGGACACTATTAGCTATAACACGGCAGCGGCGGCCGCCCCGTACCCCCAGCGCCCCATAGCAGGCGCCGTCCGAAACTCCGCGCATGGGCCGTGTGGCGGACTCGCTCTTCCCGCCTGCGAGCACACCCTCGCTTTGTCGCCTGCTAGGCACAGACCAGACGACGCCACAGCGCTCGCCAATTTTCGCTGAACATAGTTCAGTGAACCACCGCGTATGAGGTGCCCACGGTTGATTCCCTGACTCCGCTGGCTAAGGATAATCATCGTATACTAAATGTAACATCACGGTAGATTAAATTTTTTTATGAGACAAACTTGCAGTTATCATCCGTTTCACTTTAGGTCTAAGTGCTGCGGACACTACGAGACGATATCGACCCACCAAGCAGCGACAAAAGCACTTTTTGCACTTTATTGGGTCCCCCGGGGATGCACTCCGTGACGTTGCACCTTTGCCGCTATTTGATTGGCTCTGTCGTTTTGAAGCGTACGCTGCGGTCGAACTTAAGGTGAAATGGAGTATAACAGTCTATTTCTGTATCACACCTGCTGCGCTCATTCTGGTTTGCGAACGCATATTGGTAAAAATGCTGTTTCTGACAAAGCAAAAAAAAAAAAAATCTTAAACAGGGGTTATGCCCTAATGACTCTGCAATGTGCCCCAATACAAATCGCCGGTTGAAAATGAGTTTGAGACCAGTTCGCTATAGCGAGGGTACCAGACGAGCAGCACTGTAGCATCGCCTGCTCTCCGCCTAGCAGACGGTAAAGCGAGGGTGTGCTCGCAAAAGGGAAGAGCGAGTCCGCCGCACGGCGCATGCGCGGAGTTTCGGACGGCGCCTGCTATGGGGCGCTGGGGGTACGGGACGGCTAGAGTTCCTGTATAGCTGAGCCTATACAGGAACTCTAGGGACGGCCGCCGCTGCCGTGTTATAGCTAACAGTGTCCACGATAGTACCTTGGAGACACAAGTAAAGTACTTTGGAACCAGCATATAGATGACATAGCAAATAAAACCAAGGGAAAATTGTGTGCACTTAGACGCACCTTAAGGTTCGCGGATAACGAAACAAAAAAGGCTGCTTACCCATCACTCGTACGACCTACACTGTTAGCAAGTCCCGTGTATTTGGCGAATATTTGGGGTGAAAAACACGCCATTTACACAAATTACCATAAATTTACACGATGAGTAACGGATAATTCGTTCAGAAATCATGCGAGGTTGTAAAAAACGTGTTTTGGTTCGGTCATACACGCATAACCGTGTAGCCGACCTCGAAACACGCATCGCCCCCGGCGACGACCGCGGCATTGCCGGCTATCGAAGCACCGGAATGCTTGGGGACACACTTAGAAAGGACCGTCGAGACAAATGCCGCGGAAAGAAACATGTCTCGGAGACAGATATGCACCAAAAGCAATTGCGCCATGTCGCAGGACGTTGGCGAAACCCAAGCTTACCGGGCTCGCCGCCATCTTCTGGTCGATGGCAATGCGGCTCGCTTCATGTCGCCCATGTTTGTATTTAGTTTAGGGGTCCTGATAACAGTTTCTTAGACACCAAAAATAAAGTTATGGGTCTAATTATTCGTTCCAAACAGTTAAAATGTATATAAAAAGCGTGTCCTCGATGTGAACACGTGACATTGCAGTTGGTTTCGTTTTTGCTTCAACCTTCAACTGCAAGCGATCTGGCGATCTGGCCACGGCGCAAGCGCAACGCCGATGTACGCTGGAAGCAAGCGCCGGTTGGCTTTCGTTGTTTTTGTTTGACCGGAGAAAATCTGGCAAGTACGCATGGCGTCGCTACTGTTTTGGTTTGACGGGACGCGAGAAGCTTCGCATAGAGCTTCGGAGTTTGCGAGCACATAGTGAAGACGTGACCGGAGAAGTGCCCCTGTGATGTTCCTGGAAGACGGAAAGTAGCATTCGTAATCGTCGTGTGTGCTTTGAAAGCGAAGGGAGTCACAGGGTCCACGAGTTCGCAACCACAAGCCAAGGTTCACGACAGCGCGGCGTTGACTTCGGCGATCTTGTTCTGTTTGGTGCAACCCGGCGATGCGAAAAAGAGCTGAAACATTCGTCGTGTGTGGTGCGGTGCTTTGTATTCCGGGTCTGTTTGAACCACGCTTTTAACACGGAGCGCAAATTGTTTGTTGCGTGGTGGAGGTTCAACGGGTACAGTCCCGTCGTCGTCAGCTGATCCGGTCCAGCTGGTCCGGGAGGACGCAGCGAGCGTTTTTAAAAGTAAATCTTCCCTCGTTCCGTTTCGAACTGTGGAAGTATCCCGACACATACCGTGAGTAAGAAGCAGCGGGCGTTTTCAACAAAATTACGTTGTTTTAATTGAATAATGGACTCCGGATTGTTGTCTTAAATCTGCCGTTTTTTTATGCTTCGTGTTGGACTGCGTTTGCATAGCGACGCACACCGCTCGAGTATGATTCGGTCCTGCAACGAGTTTGTTGCGGCAATCATGCGGCGTGAATAAATAAGGGCAAGGTTTCCTACTTGCCCACAGATGCATGTACTGAGACCATTTTTTATGTTGTGAACGTAGTGCTCTTTCTTTATTTTGGAAGACGCGTTGGTGCATTTATTATGGTACAATCACTTGAGAGTTGAGAAATTAGAGAGCGAGCAAGCTTTCTCAACTTTGTCTCTTTCTCTCTGGCACTGCCCTGTTTCAGTTTCAGTAGGCATATCTACTAGCAGGTACAAACTGCTCTAAAGCAGGTAAAAAACGGGAAGCTTAGGACGGTGCGGACTCCGTGTTTCGCGCTTTTCGCAAGGTGACAGGGTAAATGCTTTTGTGAGATATGCGGAATATGCAAGCGATTTTGTTACGCCCGTCGTTTGCGTCTCTCCAGCAAAACGAATAAGATGATCTACTACAAAGGCGCAATCACAAGCCAAGATTTAAGATAGCAGTCGTTTGCTTCGGTGATCCGTGTAGCTGTATTTTACCCTGCTCTCTGCAACACCGTGTCATGACGAAGAGCTGGAATGGTCACGGTTTGTGCTGGCCTCCCGGTTGACAGAAACCCGCGTCGCCCGCATCGGCACCGAGTGCGCTTGGGCTGTTGATGCTCCAGCCTTTCATCCGCGGCTTGTCGCCAGCTCATCCTGCTGCTCAACGGTGAGGAAGCGGCGAGAGTAACCTCGGAAGTGAATGTAAATCCTCGTTCATTCAGTTATCCGGTGTCAAAGTGTGGAAGATGTCCAACGTGTACTGAGGGCGGGAACTACGAGCGTTTTGCCTTGCTTTTATAACCGAAACCAGAACAACGAGATAACTGCCTTGCGTACTCTAAAATGACGGAAGCAATAAGTTTCAACAGGTCGAGTACGTCACCGGGGATGTAGGCGAGACGGTGCACACTGTTTAAACGCTTGCAGTATCCACGAGTGGTACCAGGAAAGCGACGTCAACAGAGAAGGAGCTCGCGATTAAGCATAATACACTGCTACGGGCCCGTGTATCTTCAAAGTTCGGGGTGGTGGCAGTATAAAAAAAAGACGCATCAGCGCCCCACACCAGTGTTCACGAATAACACCGGTCAAAAACTCCCAAGCCCCACCGCTCTTCTCGACACCGACACGACATACGACGACAAACTGCATCAAAACGCCCCAAAAGTGAAGGCGTCTGCTCCCGTACTGCAACTGCTGCAACTAGCGGAAGTGAAGTGTTGGGCGGATGTCCGGATGTCCTTCACAAAAATATATAAAAAATGCTTTGCGCAAGGATCATTTTCATTTATTATTGTATACGTAATGACAAAATCCCAATAATTTGTTTTTCTATCTGATTCATGCTAGTCGGACTGCTCATAACACTGGTCAAGCAAGAAAATAACAAAAATTTGAACTTTTTCATGACCGGTTTAAGATTTATTGTTAACATACCATTATTTATTGCAACGGACTAGCATTATAGATTTTGCCTCCATACTTTTTAAATGCAAACAGTTTTAACACACGGCTGTCCATTGCGCCGTGTTTTGTGTATTCTTCTATAAATCTGTAATGGTCAGTGACCAAGGAGCTCACCCGCACATGTCAAGCTTATATGCGCCGCGTGGAGAAATGGATATCGAGTAGGAGGGAGGCACTCACTTGATCGAATGACGTTTTAGCGAACGCCCACGTTTCATCGAACGACACTTTAGCGAATAGTCGGACGCCGCGAAGCGGCGTTTTCGGGTGGGCCAAATGAGTTCATATTTTTGTAATGAGTTGCCGCAGACTGTCGCCGCGAAGCGGCGTAAAGCGCAGCGCGACGGATGGGTTAACGCGCGCCCCCGTTATTCGCTAAAACGACCATTCGCTCAAATGTCGCCGTTCGCTAAAATGTCATTCGCTCTTGTGATATGGACCCCGAGTAGGAAGTGTCGGGCGTTGTGTCGGTTGTTGTGTTCGTGTATATGTCGGTGCCGTGTAGCTGTGTGCTGTGTTGCCTGCGTTGTATGTAGGGTTGCTGTGTGGCCGTGGTCGTTCCCAGTGTTAACAGACTCGTCTTTTTTTTAAAAACAGGCTGCTAGAAATCTCGATAGGTGGCGCAAGTTACCGCCCGATTCTAAATAGTTTGCTCAAGTTATTTATCCATGTGAGTTCGGCATTCGTTTTTTTTCTTTTTATGTCTACCGGCTCGTTGAAGCTATTGACGCCGCCGACCGCCGACAACACACGTACGTACCTTTGCAAGTAGCTACTTCCGCCGCTTGGAGACTTTACTGTGTATAAAAGACATCGAACGAGAACTAACGCGCCCTGTGTGCTTTCAATTCGGCTGAAAGGCGCGCGGCTCGCTGGGCTCGTCTCTCGCCTGTTCTCGGCCGCTGGCCGCCATGCTTCATAAGGAACACGCTCGAAACGGTTTTGCGGAAGGCAGACACGGTGTAGCGTGTTAAGTTTACACAGCAACTCATGTGTAGACGAAAAACACAGATGGCCTCGTGTAAAACGAACACGTTTCGACGTGTCCGCTATGGGACAACGGTTTACACGTCTGGGCGTGTTATTTTTGCTAACAGTGTATATTGGATTACGCCTCGCACGGTTTGGTACCTGCGCACAGCAGATGGGGTGAATAAACGTGAACGCGTGCAAAAGCTGTCTGGGAGTTTGATATCTAATAACTTAAGATACACTGTGTCTACGTAAAGTTTACTGGAACAAACCAACATCCAGCCATTGGATGTTAGAGCGAATGCGTCTTATGTGGACGCGCTCGCGTCCCTTGACCGAGCGCAGCAGGCCTATGCGCCGAGAGGGAGAAAGGGAGGCGAGAGCGCGCTGGGACGTGATAACACCGAGCTCTGGTTCGAATGACTAGTGGGTGACCTAAAGCTAGCTCCCTTCGCCTCCACTGCACACGTCGAACTCGTTCCAGTACGAGAGACAAATGCCGGACGCCGGCGTTCCGCTTTCGAAAGCGCTTGACGAGTGCAGACGGGGACAAAGGCAACTGTTGTGTTAGCACGGGGACAACAACAAGGCCATTCCTTCTCGAGCCCGGACAAATGCGTTTGACCTTGAGAGTGAAAATTTCTGTGAAGTAGCCAAATAACAAAAAAAAAAACAAAAAACTTACGGAAGTTCCCTTAGCATCAAGTATATTATCTTCCTTGCAATATGACTCCATACAGAATGACTGCATATCACGCTGTGCACTTTGGGTGTTCCGGTAGAAATGGCAGATCAAGCAAAATAAAAAAAAGCACTACTAACGGACACTTGGACGTTGGAACAGTAATGGTTTTAAATTGCCGTAGTATTAAAAATGAAGTGGATGAATTCATGGGCTCACTGCAGACAGTTAAACTTGTGATTGTCTTAGCTACAGAGTCTTTGTTGGATGACACTGTGGTTTCAAGCGAAGTGTTTCCAGATTATCATACAGTATACAGAAAAGATAGAAGCCTACATGATGGGGGTGTTTTCATTCTTGTGAGTAAGAATATTCCTACCACGCCGATACTCATTCCAGATGTTAACATAGAAACTGTGTGGTGCCAAATGTCTGTTAATGGTAAACATATTTCAGTCGGTGTTTTTTAGCGTCCCCCAAACGAGGGCAGCGAAGTTTTAGAACTAACAGATACAATCCTTGAGGCCTCTAAGGAACATGTTCTTTTGGGTTTAATCTCCCCGATTTGGTGTGGGAGAATGGCAAGGCCCATGACTCAGGAAGCTTACTTCATACTAAATCTAATGCCATTCTAGAAATGTTGGATTTAAAACAATATGTCACAGAGGGAACACGTCTTTTAAATATTTTAGATCTTCTACTTTGCAATTTGCCGGGTGCGATTGACAACGTTTGCGTAATACCTGGTATTTCAGATCATAGGGTTGTAACAGGCAGCGCTGGCCCTCCCAACGGTACATAAAGGGAAGTGTCAAGAAAGGAGAGTGTATTAATATGACAAAGGAAACTATGATGCCATAAGAAATGAATTGGTTGTTTTTCTACCATATTTCTTAAAACAAGCAGATGTTATTGGCATTGATGAGCTCTGGAACATCTTTAAGCTCAAGGTTCTCGAGCTTGTTGACAATTACATTCCTTCGGGAATACAATCTTTTAAAACTAAAGACAAACCTTGGGTGATGAAAGAGGTAAAACAGATTATTAAGCGAAAACGAAGAGCTTATCTACGATTCAGAGATAACGGGGGAGCAGCCAACAGGTCCAGCTTAGAGCAAAGTGACATCCTTTTTAAAACGGCAGTTAAGGGAGCAAAAGAAATGTACCACGAAAAGTTAAACGCAAAACTAAAAATGCACCCTAAAGAGTTTTGGAAGGCAGTTAAGGTAAATAAGAAGGACGATACGTCTGTTCTTCCACTTCTATTAAATGACCAGCTGATAGTGGACGATAAAAACAAAGCTACGTGTCTAAATAATTACTTTGAATCAGTTTTTTTGAAAGCTACTAGACGATCTGTTACCCTACTGTGTGATCTGTAATGGATCACGCGATGTGACCCGTAGAGATTACGTACAACGGTATAGCTTTATTACTAAGAGATCTTGATGTAAAGAAATCATCCGGGTCTGATAATATTGCTCCACTTATATTAAAGAATTGTTCCGTAGAGATAGCAAACTATTTATGTGTGCTTTACAACAAATCATTAAAGGATGAAAAGCTTCCAGCAGACTGGAAAATCGCAAATGTACGAATGCACAAATCAGGATCCAAAAACTGCGTGGAAAATTACCGACCTATTTCTCTAACGTGCATATGTTGCAAACTTATGGAGCACGTGATTTATAGTAATCGTATTACACATTTGAACATAGATAATTTCCTCATCCGAGGTCAGCATGGGTTTCGATCTGGAGCATCCTGTGTAAACTGTGCTTGTTGACGTTTTTCACTTTTTGGCGGGCGCCATGGATCCTGAACATGAAGTAGACTGTTTGTTTTTAGACTTCAAAAAAGCCTTTGATCTCGCAAACTATGAATTGTTAAATTACAAATTTACCTTACTTGTCATTGATAATAATGTTTTAGGCTGGCTCCAGGACTACCTGAGAGGACGAAAGCAGTGCGTTGTGCTAAATGGTGAGAAGTCCGATGACGTTGGTGTTACATCTGGTGTCCCCCAGGGTTTTGTTCTGGGACCTTTGCTCTTCCTGGTATATATAGGGTGGTTCAAGTCACCAGGCTCGATCTAAAATGGACCGTAAAAATCGACGCCTGGACGTAGCAATCTATACTTTTCGTCAAAGGTGTATTTCACAGGTTGTTTTTTTCTTGTAAAATTACAAAACGTAGCTCTGTGTCTGTAAAAAATAAGGCCAAGAAACTTGCCAGGGTCTACGGCGGGCAGCAACGCAGACGACAGCAACCAGTAGCGGGGTGTGTTTGGCGTTCGTATTTATAGATGGCGCTACCTCCTAATCACAACGGCTCGCGACCACCGTGGTTTATTAAAATGAATATAATCTTTTTGAAATGTACCTTCAGTTAAAAAATGAATGCGAACAATAAAAGTCAAACTTAAAGTAAAAAAACGTGTCTGCATAACGGCGACGCTTTTGCTGCCAACGGATTTCGTTTGCGTGTCGTCTGCTATCTTTCGCTGGTCGGCTCCACTTTCAGACGCTGCTCCCGACGCCATCTATCAATACGAACGGCAAACACAGCCCGCTACTGGATTTGGTCGTCTGGGTCACCGCCCGCCGTAGACCCTGGAAAGTTCCTTGACCCTATTTTTTACTAAAATAGAACTACGCTATATAATTTTACGAGAAAAAACCGACCTGTGAATTGCACCTTTGACGAAAAGTTCAGATGGCTACGTGCAGGCATCGATTTTTACGGTCGATTTTAGATCGAGCCTGGTGACTTGAACCACCCTATATAAATGATAATATTAAAGGAATACAATCAAATAAAAGACTATTTGCAGACGACTGTATTATTTATAGAGTAATTAATGATTCAAGTGACGTAAATTTCTTACAGACTGATCTAGACAATATTTCAATGGTGTACAACAATTGGAAAATCAATCTGAACGTTAAAAGATGTGTTCATGTGAGATTTATTCGAAAGAAAAGCTCCATTGGTTCAACCTACATAATAAATAATGATATGATTCAGGCTAACTCAAGCGTAAAATACTTGGGTATAATTCTGTCCAGCGATTGAACGTGGAATGCTCATGTGGAAATGATAACTCTGAAGGCTGTACGGATGCTTAATTTCATACGACGAAATTTTTGACAGGGTTCATGTAAAATTGAAGAAACTTTGTACTTTACGTTTATTCACCCCTCTATTGAATATGCAGCAGTTGTGTGGGATCACCACCACAATAACCTAATAGAAAGACTGGAAAAAAAGTCAAAATCTGTGTGCTAGCCTTGTTCTAAATGATTACCAACGCGGGGCAAGTGTCACCACCATGAAGAATAATTTAAAGTGGGAATCACTAGTTGAACGCAGAAAAATGTTTAGGTTGAAATTTTTACATGATATATATAACAGTCACCTTTTAATCAGTCGAGAAATGTTTTTACACGAACCTTTTTATATATCGGGAAGGGCGGACCACCAGAACAAAATCCGACCCTACTTTTGCCGTACTGATGCTTTTGAGTTTTCTTTTTTTCCAAAAACTATAGAAGAATGGAATAGGTTGGATATTTAAGGATGTGTTTAACGTATATACAAGTTCGTTTGTGTTTCGATGTTTTTGTTAGAATTTAATGTATTTAATCGACTCACCCCTGCTATAATGCCGAAAGGCGATGCAGGTCTCTATGTTAATAATAAAAAAAGAGTGCCCTTTACTTCATCCACTTCTCGCAACCCTCCCCCCCCCCCCCCCTCCCCCCTTCTCGGCACGCGATAACACGCGAAACCTGGCTTAAAGCCCATCTATCATGGGAAAAGCGGCTCCATTTATTCTTGTGGAAATGCTCCAGACACGTGCCGTGGACCACTTCTGAGAAGAACATGGCGTCTGAAATCTAGCTCAGTGCTGCGCTGTGCTATAGTTCACTGTAGCTGTGCCGCCATGATCTTCCCAAGGGCTGCACGTTGCACGTGCCTCGTGCATCAACGCACCTTGCGCTACTTTTGAAACATGCTTTTGGTCGGTTAATGGATAGTATTACAAGTTCAATCTATTCACCGGCTTCACTGTCCGTCCACTTCTAGTGACAGTCAGACCTTGTGGCCCAGTAGAAGGAGCTGCTGGTAGCTCCGGCAGAGGCTGTGCGCTGTCACTGGCAGCCGTAGCCACAAAGAGGTTGGAGTCAACGGTACTAGATGGAATCTGTTGCGCCTTACAATCGCATGGTCCGTATCGACCTGGTAGGAGCGAGGTGAACCTGCTTGAGAGTGTACCATTGCGCTTGTCCTCTGGTCAATTATCCAGACGCGCTGTCCACTTTGCCGAGGTTTCAACGGACGTGCTGCATGTCTCGTGTTGAAGTTACGTTTATGTTTCTCCTTGTTTTTTTTCTCCCACTTCCGTAGCTTCTGAGGCTCGGAAGTAACAGGTTTTAACAAAGAAAGAACAATTGGGACGGATGTGCGAATTCTTCGGCCCATTAGAAGTTCAGCTGGGCTAAACCCGTTTTCAAGGGGGGTACCACGGTATAATGGAAATGCACGGTACGCATCATCCGTCTTCTTCCAGTTCCTTTTGATGATCGTTCCTCCAGCTTCCACAAAACCGTTGGGCACATTGATACTTTAGACCCATGTTGTTGTAAAAAAACTATCCCGCGTCCTGTTTTTTTTTTATCCGTAACATTGGTCTAAAGTATCAAACTGCCAAGCGTTTCTCTGTGGAAACATTGGGCAGGAAGTTTTGTGAACAAAACCCTATTCTTCGGAAAACTTGGGGAAGTCGGATCCAAGTAATCTTTGGAACTGTGGTTCGTTGTCGCCACATACGGTGTCTGGCATCCCACGTCTTGTGAAGATACACTTCATGTTGTCGACGACAGAAACAGCAGACAAGCTGGCCAAGGGGGCAACTTCGGAGCATCTGGAGTAATAATCCGTTACGATCAAGTATAACTTGTTTTTCAAGTAGAAAGATCTACGCCCACGTGCTCTGCATTTAACTATGCCTTGGTGACCCTGGTGAATGCTTTCCGAGACTTGGTTTCTTATTGCCTTAGGAATGATTATCCTGGACCCTCTCATTAGAAGGCCGTTTTTCACTGCAATGTCACTTCTGTGCTGCCAATCGGCACTCCACTCCTGGTCTAACGCTTTCTTGGCTCGCCAGCCCTCTGTACTGGAGTGCGTTAGAAATTGACATGTTGCGTCAATTTTCTGGTTAGCTTGAATTTCTTTTTCCAACTTTTTGTCTATTTCTGGAATATTTGTAGTGATACCTTGTCCAGTGTATGTACCAGGGAATTTCGAGAAAGGAAGTCAGCTGCCACTATAGGTGTTTTCCGGGAAGGTGTGTGATGTCATAAAGGAAACCTCATTATCCGGAGTTTCATTCGCTGTAGTCTTGGCGTGATGTCTTCCCAAGCTCTTTGACGAATATATAGGAACCAGCGGTTTGTGGTCCGTCTCGATCTGGATATTCATACCGGTTATGATGTCTCTAAACTTTTCGCAGCCCCAGACCACTACCAGTCCTTCCTTTTCGATCTGGGCGTATATACGCCCAGATCGAAAAGAAAGGACTGGCGGTGGTCTGGGGGTGCGAAAAGTACGTACGTACGGTCTGTAAGCAACTATAGCCATAATCAACGAGCTTTTGGTCGTCACTGCCTATAGCTGAGCTAGTTGGTGATTCATGCTCCTGAAGTTGCCAGCTGGACGCAGTAAGTACATGGAGATAGAAAGACGGTGTATCGTTTTTCAGTGTGGTTTTCAGTGAGTTTGTCCTTTTTGCCCTTCCAGTGTGTTTGCCCTTTCCCTCTCTCTCTCTGTATCTCAGAAGCTTAAGCTCTATTCACTAGTCATTCCAACCAGAGCTCGGCATTCTGAAGACCCCGCGCGCTCTCGTCTTCTCCTCCCCCTCAGATTCTCGGTATATACAAAGTATTTTCGCATAATATCCCGGTCCTCGAGTGTCACAAGAACGCGCCGTATTCGGCCACAGAGAAGAGGAAGACGTGGAGGAACGCCCCGTCGTCAAATTTCGTTGGGCCCAACAGTAGTACACATGCCGTCACCCCTATCCCCCGACGGCGGTAGCAGCTCCGACCGAGCTCTGGGCAGTCGTGGCCAGCAGGCGCGGTCCCCGAGCAGCTCACCGGCGGGGTTGCGGACGCCCAGCCTCCCACCGGAGATTCTCGACCACCTGCACCGGGAGCAGCTGAAGGACCAGAGGCGTGTCATCGTGGGCTGCGTGTCGGCGGCCGTGTGCGTCGCCATCGTGGTCGCCTTCGTCCTCGTCTCCAGGCTCTACGTCTCGGACCCCAACAACAGGAGGCCGACGCCGCCACCTACGTCGTCGTCGAATGGCGACAGCAAGGCTCTAATCGAAAACGCGTCTTGGCCCGAAGGTCCAGGGAGCGTGCAGTCTCCAAACGGTTCGCTTCTTCGTAGGCTGCAGATTTGAGACTTTGGAGCTTGGTTAGAGTCTTGCGCCTAAATTGCAACAAGCGTTTTCTTTTTCTTTTTTTTTTAACGTGACACGATGGACACGTGGACATGTGTTTTGCGTTCTTTGCACAAAACTGTTCCTTTTGTATCAACTTTAGCTATAGATCGACATACTGATATACACTGTTCATCCCTAGGCTGACAGCGTGGTGGAAGATATGCTCGTTATACCAGTCATTCGTCGCTTTTCACCACATTCTCACGTCCTTGCCCACTATACCCCCACGCAGAGAGCGGAGTGAGGAAGGGAATGAAAGGGAGGCGTGTTGACTGGACATGCGACCATGTATCTTCCACTGCACTGTCATTTTAGGGCTGATACTGCGTTGTGCAGCGGAAAATAATCTGGACGTACAGTATGTTTAATGTGACAGATAAAACGAAAAATGATCTGGAGGCCAATACAACTCGCTATTGATCCAGTATATGTCTCAAGTAGAACGCGTATGCGGACGATCTCTTAGGTAGAGAAACTATGAGGAAGGTCGTAATTACGATTTCGATTTTGTTTTCTTTTAAATGACGGCATTTCAATATTATACAATCGCACTTCGTAAAATATCGTTCAAGGTTGTATTTCCCCTCTTCTGATGCAACGCAGTATCGTTGCCCATCGTTGTTGTAGCTGCGCACTTCTCTTTGTTCAGTTATTCTATTTGTTCAATGCCGTGTGTGTATCGATATAACGTGTGAAGGTCGGCGAAATAAAGCAAATATATAATTAACGTTTTTCTGACATTTTTTAGTAGAGAAGGGTTTCCGTGCCTCAATAGAATATTTGCGTCTCCAGTTCGTAGTTCGCCCTCTCGCGGCGGAAACGAGAAGCACTCTAGTGAGAGTCCGCCGATTCTCCTGCTTAGCTGGCACGGCGGAACTGCTCGCGATCACGCTCGCGAAATGTCATTACCGAAGGCAAACAACCCTCTTCATTTTCCCAACCAGGGCCGGCCCTATAGACCGACACGCGGAGCGGCTCTGTTTACCAACACGGCCGGAAGGCCGCGCATGCGCGGTAGCTATGTGGGCAAAAGCAGCCCGGCTGTCCGTGTTTTCGCCATTGCGCTCTATGGCGTGCGCTCGTTGTTGACGTTGTAGGGACGCTTGTTTCTTTATTTGTGCGTCGTATTTCCTCATAACGTATGTCGTAGGCTTTGCCCGACTATTTGAGCTCGTTGCCCGAGCCTGAACGGTAGCGGTATCGAAACAAACTGTGCGTGGACGGCGATGCCTACGAGGATCCGTACGCCGTAAACAAGGCCTGCTGGACTTCCGACGTAAAAAAGTTGCTGCCACGGAAGACCACGGCTTATGTCGTCGTTTATTTAGTTTTTTCGTCAAGCCAGTTCACGGCCGACACGGTGCAGGCGTACAAGTCTCTCGAGCTCTACGATTACATTGAGTCGGTTTCCGCACTGCCGTCGGGATCGGCAGACTGTGGGTCTGCGGAAGTGTGTGTATTCATTAATTGATTAAATACACAGAGCGTCTTCAAGTCAAGGTATGATATTCTTCATACCCTCATGACCACAAGGCATGACAAGCAGTAAAGGTTTGTCCGTTCTGTAGTGTTGGCGGTAACAGGTTACAAGTAACGGCGTTACCAGGAACGCGTTACTTTTTTCAGTAACGTAGTAACCTACTCGTTACGTTTTCGGCACAGTAACGGGTAACGTACTTATGTTATTATTTCAAGTAACGTAGTTACGTTAGTCGTTACTACTTCCCAAGTCTTAAAGAAATTACACTTCAATTGTTTCCGTGTTTTAGGCGTCAAGCCATGTTTTTCTTTGCGTTTTTTCTCGTAAGTATTTAGGTGAAACCGTGAAAAGAGCTAAAGTAATTATATTCAGTTTCTGCGTGAACATAATGTTTCTTGATATATGACCTGTATCGTCAAAACCGTAAAATGTGTTACATCATAATTTAAAAAAGTAACGCAGAAGTAACGCGGCAACGCGTCCTTTTTATTTTTAGATAACGTAGCTCAGTAACGCGTACCTTTTATTTGCAAGTAACGAGTAACGTATTTCGTTACTTTTTTTTTTTTGGTAACGCCTACAACACTGCCATTCTGTCGTCGATCCCCTTCTGCTGGGTAGCACGGGCGTAGCGAGCCTCCGACGAGCGCTTGGGGGGTGCCCGGGTGCGTTGTGCGCGAACACCGTGGAAACAAAATCCGGGTGGTCTCGATCAGACAACGGTTTCTCTGCACATATGCAAGCCTCGGGACGGAGATTGAAATGGAAGCCGCACAAACGGTCGTTCGCGCGAGGCGACCATTCTTTTCGATCCATGGATATTATCCACCTTCTATGCGTTTCAGAGTCTGCCGGGAACTTGTGGAAACTCACTCCGCTGCTTTTCTTGTATATTTAAGTGCAATTAACGGCCACACAGCTTCGCGGCATGCTGAAATGCTATGACGCCCATGCGAAACGTGTGCGCTTTTGCCCACACCCCCCGGCTCCGGCGCGATCGCAGCGCCGCCGCAGCTCCGTGACGTCAAGCCCGCGTGTCGGTGTATAGGAGTGGGTGACCTGGGCAATCGCCCAAGGCGCCATCAAACGGGGGCGCCGCCGCGCCTACCTTTTGAATATTTGTTTTTAGCTTTTTTGTTCTTGGAATGCAGTATTCTTTCGTCAAAACGCTCGTGTTGGACCACTACTCACATGTTTACAACACGTGATGTCGTATCTATACTCCGTTTACTCTTATGCTGAGAGTAGTGGCTCTAGCTGAGATTACAGCAAAAGCTACAAGCGCGAGCTTGCGCACGTTCCTAGCTCCGAGACGTCCTTTTCTAGCGCGAGCGCCCGTTCCACAGAAGGACGTTTCAAAGCAGCGACCTCGTGCTCTCGTGCTTGTGGCAGTGGCTGCAGTTTACCAGCTTCCTGGCACTAATGGGACCCAAGAATACTCAAACGCAACACCACTGACCAAGAAGCGTCTTCGTCGCGGCGGAACTCAGAGGATGAAAGAGGAGCTTTTCTTTCAGTCTCTCCTTCCAAAGCCGGCTTTTACTCCTTCGCGAAATCGAAATTTGATGACGGAGCTGTGGGGACAATGGCAACAATACGAACCCCGGAAATGCGTCATCGAGCTTTGCGATCCCAGCTGTGACGATATTCAAATACTGCTCACATAGTGGACGTGAAGGCTGCGTACGCATTCGATCTGGGCTCGTGACAATCGATGCCTCGACATGCATTCGGGTAGTGGCCCGTGTCCAATCGCTGCAACGACGACAGTAGCCGAGCCATAACAATGTTTGGAACTCAGCGCGTGTCCTGTGCTTTGCCAACCCAGTGGCTCTATAGCCAACCCCAGCGCGTGGCTATGATTAGGGTTCCGCGTTTTCGGTTTCTATTTTATCAAAATTCGGCGTACTTTTTTCGGTGTTTATTTTAAAAATTAATTTTCGTTTTTTTTTTTGCGTATATTTATGCCCCCAAAAGTTTATCGTTTTTATTTTCGGTGAATATAAAACAAACACCAACGGACACCGGATCAGATGATCCTTCTATACTCCGTTTCACCTTATGTTGTACCGCAGACAAGGCTAGAAGCGCGAGCTTATAGCGTTGGGCGCTACTCTTAACGCACGAGAGCTTGTGCCGCCGAGATGGGTCCTAGAACAAAGTGCTCGCGCTAGTAGCCTTTTCTGCGGTACATCATAAGGTGAAACAGAGTATAGCTCTGATATTTGTGATCATTCAAAGAATAATGGCACAGATAAACTGAAGAATAAATAGACACTTTATTTGGCAAATGTGTGCAACTGTAAAAAAAAACTAGACAAAAGAAAACAAAAACAAAAAAAAACTCAGAAGTACAAACAAGTCAGATACGAGGCCTATGCCAAAAAAACAAAAACAAAAAAAAACATGGAACTTCAGCTTCTGTACATCAGGATTACGTGATCTTATTATAGTACACACACATGCACTTTTCCATTTTCTCCTCGTTCATCCGCACCCCTTCTTTCCAGTTAATACGACTCTGAGCTTCGAGAATGCCCTCTCCAAGCTAACACTGGGCACTGGCAGGCTGAGGAGATGAAGCACTGCCTGAGCCAAAATCGGCCGACCAACCAATTGTGACCGACAAAAAAGAATCGGTGCGACGTTTTGAAGCACAACAGAACATGCAGAGCTTGCATCAAGTCAGTCTGGAAAGTGTGGGGGGGGGGGGAGGGGGGGCATTTGGTCTGGAAGGATAGTGGCGGCGACTTTGGACGTTTTGCCGATTGTCAAAAGTCGCAACTTTGATAACACTATATGCTTTACCCACAATTAATGTAATTTTACCTGTATTTCTCACATTAGCTTGAACGTTTTCATTGATTTTAGACTATTTTTATTTCATAAATTGGTAATTCAAAATGCTGCAATTGGCACCAGTGATGAAAATTAGTACACTTTTGATTTTCATACTTGTTGGCAGGTTTAAAATTAGATCATAAACAACAAATAATATTAGAGCTTGAAAAAGTACGCATTGAAGTACGTCGAACCTCGATATAAAGAACTTCAATGTGACGAAATCCTCGATTTAACGAAGTATTTTATTTTTAATAGTTTCTTTCCCATAGAACCCAAGGAATTTTTAGTCTCTATATAACGAAGTCTATTTTGCTCCTATTTCAATATAACGAAGCGCCATTTCCACAGAAGTCAATAAATAAATAGACTCTAAAGAACAACTTCGCAAAAAAAATTGTGGTGAAAAAGAAACATTCGCAAACGCGAGCGCTTGATAGGTTACTTCACGGGGACAGGCCTTCCAACGTTCGTAGGCTGCCCGAGGATGCGGCGCCGGTAGCGCCGGCGAGGCATGCGGCAAAGCGCATTCCGCGGGGCTGGCCAGAAAATGCCGAGCAAAAAGTTAACACGGCATAACACCATCACCACTGACATTTACTGATCATCATACACTCTTAGAAAAAAAGGAGTCCAAAGGGAGTCACTGCTTCCATGACTCTCTTTGACACTTCACGACTCTCTTAGAGAGTCAATTTTTCGTGTGACTCTGTTTTGACTCTTCCCCTTCTCAACGGGAGTCACAGGTCAGCAGCATTTGCCCTACCGAAAAAAAAAAGTATGAATGCTGCTTCGCGGCGTCCATCCGGCAACCCAAGCCCCGCCGTTTCCCTATGCACCTCTAGAAAGGGAGTCCGACACCATTTAGTTCAAAGCTTTGTCTACATTTTATTTTCAATAACTGTGAAAAAAAAAAAGGAAAGGAAAAAAAAATTATGCACAAAGTTTCGTCGACATTCATTTCTCTCAAGAATAATTGTAAAAAAAAAAAAGAAGGAAAAACGTATGTTTATTTTTTGCATTGAACCTGGGTTCGCTCCGTAAGAAGCGGGCACCTTTCCACATAGCTACACCTGCGAGTACTCGTTTTGAGAATTCGTTTTATACGAGATTCAACAAGTTTCGCGTCGTGCACATTATTCGAAACCGAATCCTGCGTCTACATTTCACATATTTCTAGAACTGTCGTGGGGTGCGTCTCTGGGAGCGAGTGAAGGTGCAGCAGCTTATTCAAGACTATACTCCGTTTCATACGTAGCATGCAACGCAGTCAAAGCTAGCGCACCGGTTTGCATCGCCGACCGTGTCCACGTTCACCCCATAAAATAGTGCGTCCCCTGCGAAAACACTTATAAAAAAGTCGAAAAAGGTGCCTCCTTGGATCTAGAAACTGATAGCGGTGTTATGATTTCGACGGAGCACAAATTTTTTTCAATAAAAAGGAAAAGATAATGTAAACTACTTTAAATTGTTTTCGTTTTCGTCCGTGCGGCAGCAGCTGCGGGTTTTCGGGTTGTGTGGCACTGGCTGGTTTTGAGAAGATGGCGTCTTACGCAACAAGCTCAAGTACCTCTCCTGCTCGGATATTTTCAAAGATTCGTTGTGCGCAGACCTTGAAAGAGTGCAAGCAGGTGATCGCCAACGTGTACGCGAGTACAAGAACGCGTTTCCCGGAGAAGTCGGTCGTGAAGTCCTGGAGACGGTCAGTAACAACACCGGAGTGTGCGCCCGTACTGTCGCGAAGTACAAGGCGCAGTGTCTATCTGGCGAGCTGGCGTCCCCGAAGCGAAGACCTCGCCATGTAGAAGTTTCGAGCATGGGGACTGTCAAGCATGCCGAATTCACACACAACGCCATTCGCCTCAAGGTGCATCGCAAGTACTTCGAGAGGGGGATTCCTACCCTTGACAGCTATTTCAAAATAAGCTGTTCAGGCCACAACTATTGTCGATTAACGTCCTATTATAAATTTCGGGGCAAGGCTGCTATCAGTGAGATTCCTCATTCCACGCTGCACGAAAAAAAAAAAAAAATATAACTCGGTGCTGCAGGCAAATAACACTTGCAAAGCGGCAGAGCAGATGGTAGAAACGTGGCCTCTCGGCGACTTAAAAATAAATAGCAAGAAGAAAGGAGGAATCGAAATATGCAGTTCGGCAATGCGCACAATCCTACACAAAAAATGGCTAAAAAAAAAAAAAATTGCGCGTCTAGTGGGTTTGAATCACAGCCGCCGAGACGTCGGTATCGCCAGAGCAGCCCTACCACTCGTCCACGAAACGCGCCCAGGAACACATTTTTTTTTTCTGTATTTTCATGCGCACCACTTCAGTACCTTTGACAGCTATGCACGCTATGTATGAAAATGAGTATACGTCCCCATTTTGAGAACCACACCACTACACTGCGAGTTGAAGCAACGCCGAAGGCTCGCGTCTCGCAGCGCCGCCTGTTAAATAACCATTCGAAGAGTTTGCACACTGTGAAGGTAAGAGCGCTCACACCGAAGAGCTCTCTTTACAACGCCTACACACACACACACAGAGCTCACAATTGAAGGGGGGGGGGGGGGGCACTGAGGTTTTAAGAGCCACTGATCGTAGCAATCGCATTCCAAAGACGCCGCGTTGTCGTACATTGTTTTTCACCAGCTAGGTCCTATAGGGATGAGGCCAAGGCCAAGGCTGGGGGATTCATCGCCGGAAACGTAAAGGAACCAATCAAACGACGTGAGGCAAGCGGAAGCGGTTCGTGGGAGCCAACGACGTCCAAGCCACGATCCAAGCAGCCCTAGTAGCAGCCTTGCTTCCGAGAAGACTGTATATTCTTTCCGGCGGGCGCACAATACTCCGCTTGCGGCTGATGCTTGCGGCTGATGTGGATTGCAGGAGGTGGCGAACAGGACGACCAATGCACAGAAAATGGGTTGATCACAACACAGCCAACACAGCACTATGGTGCCTGGAGCGCGTCTTCGACTGGTGTGTTTAGCGTTCTATCCCGCCCATACATCAAAAGTGGTCCCGATGTGGCAACAAATGACGCGAGTGTCATGCTGTTGCCTGTCGCGATCCTGGCGGTTGGCCGTAGAAATGCTGGCAAAAAGCACGAGCGAACGCGAGTGTCGCTGTCGTCACGGCGTCCCAACTTCCGGCTGCACTAGCTTCCGTGAACTGTCACCGTGGAAAGCGACCAGCAGCAGAACAGGCATCTGCTACATACACCATAACTGTTAAGACGCCACCAGGGTCGCGACCGGCGACAGCATGACACTTCTATGACGTCATCAGGCGGAAATCGAGGGACCACTTTTTTGGCCGCGGTAAACACACCAGTCAAAGACGTGATCCAGGGGGGCTATGTTGCGCTTTTTGCACTCCCAGGAGACTAGGGAGAGGGAAGTGACGTCAACGACACAGCAAACGCAGATTGGGTGTTGATTTCGTTTTCTTCTGTCAACATCCAATCTGCGTTTGCTGCGACGTTGACGTCACTTCCCTCTTCCAAGTCTCCTGGGAGTGCAAAAAGCGCAACATAGCACCCCAGGCACCATACCATAACAGCACGCAACGATTGTCGCCGCCATGTTGAAATAAAACCAAGCTGAGGCAGGCCAAGCTACAGTTTAGTATACGACGAAGCTGAGACAGGCCAAGGTTCAGTTTAGTACACAACCAACATACTTCATTACAAAGAATTAGATAAATGTTTAAACAAATTTTTTTTTACGTTGAAAAGTTCTAATGTATGTCGATTAAAACAGAAACATTCACGTTGCGTCAAATGAGTTTCGTCGTAACCAGCGAACGTCGCCGCGTCGGTCGCGACGCCATCGCCAGCGTAACCAAAATCAAAAACAAAGCAAGCTGCAAACTTTCGGGCAGTTTCAGGCCTTTAGTGCCTTCGAAGAACGTTCTCCGAAAAACAAAAAGTGTCTCAGATGTCGCCGTGCCCATGGACCGAGCTGTGGGTTTTGTGTCTACTTGGTGAGTACTCGTCTATTCGCTTGACTTTTTCAGTGCTTTCTTTTCGGAGCGTTTGTGAAGTGTCCTTGTGTCGTGTGTGTGTGCAGGAAGCGTGAAGGCGAACGCGGCGAACGTGTGGGGTTCCTTGTCGCAGACGTGCTTTGCGCATGGGATGACCTTCGAGCGGGGTCCATATCACAAGAGCGAATGACATTTTAGCGAACGGCGACATTTGAGCGAATGGTCGTTTTAGCGAATAACGGGGGCGCGCGTTAACCCATCCGTCGCGCTGCGCTTTACGCCGCTTCGCGGCGACAGTCTGCGGCAACTCATTACAAAAATATGAACTCACTTGGCCCACCCGAAAACGCCGCTTCGCGGCGTCCGACTATTCGCTAAAGTGTCGTTCGATGAAACGTGGGCGTTCGCTAAAACGTCATTCGATCAAGTGAGTGCCTCCCCTTTTCCCGAGGAAGTCCCGCAACCGACCTGTCATCACAGCCTGTCACTGAGCGAGCAGTCAGATTGCGGGTACGCACACAGAGGCGAAGGTCCTACCGAAGCCGGAGGGGGGGGGGGGGGGGGGGGGGGACGGGACTTCGTAAGTGTGTGTCGGGAGCTTTATCTCGTGGATCGGTGGACAAGGCGAGTTCTACAAATCGGGTGGCGCCTTTGTACGGCTGTGGTACCACCTAACTAGGCGGTGTGTTTCGCGGAACCCATGACTGCTATGGTACCCATTATGTGCTGGCGCTCGTATTTGCACCCCGTTTGCTTTCACTGCGGGTGTTCGAAATCAGGTTCGTTTCTCTGCATTGTTGATGTTGCTTGCGAAGAGGTCTTTTTTGACTAGGGCACAAACTTTTTATACAAACTGCTGTATATGTTGCAGTTATTTGGTAGCCCTCTGGCTGTAGTGTATTGTGAAGGTTGTGGGAAAAAAACGCGCATTGAGTAATTACAAAAAGATATACCGGGTATTTTTGCAAAGACTTTCAAAAATCCTGAAAATTAGGGCGACTGAAAAAAGAAGAAACTCTCTTCGGGAACAAACTACGAGCCACGGCGGACGGCAGGAATTGCCAAAAACCTACTAATTAGCCAGATAATTAATTAAAACTGGTTAATTAACTTTTTAATTAGTGGAAATAGACATATGATTCCAATTAGAAAGTTGCTGAACGTTATCGAAAACCACTGAATCAGTCATTTTCAGAAAGACTTTAAGCGCTTGAGAAGAGTAGTAGCGCACTAAAATTACCACTCGTGGAGCAGGTACAAGGCTGGGGCTAGATAAGAGGCAGAAAAATCGCGCGGGCGCCTGACCGCAAACGCTAGCCTTGTACCTGCTCCACGAGTGGCAACTTCAGTGCGCTACCACTCGTCTCACGCGCTTAAAGTCTTTCTGAAAATGGCTGATTTAGTGGTTTTCGATAACGCTCAGCAACTTTCTAATTGGAACTATATGTCTATTTCCCCTAATTAAACAGTTAATTAACAAGTTTTAATTAATTATCTAATTAGTAGGTTTTTGGCAATTCCTGACGTCCGCCGTGGCTGGTAGTTTGTTCCCGAAGAGAGTTTCTTCTTTTTTCAATCGCCCTAATTTTTAGGATTTTTGAAAGTCTTCGCAAAAACACCCGGTATATATATAATGTAGTGTCGAGTACCGTCCGATGGCACTCTTGCAGAACGTTCACGTGCCTTGCAGTGGCACTCCACTCACGTCTTCAAGTGCCGTCCGAATGTCTTATGTAAAGCGAATTGTCAAAACGAGTTTTTCGAAGTTGTAGCGTAGCTTATTGGAAATTGTAGCATAGCTCGCCTCATAGGCAGCGGACCCGGATTCGATCCACAGTGTAGGCTTACTTTTTAAAATCTTTTTCTCGAACATTTTGTTTTGTCGAGGCATTTGGCAATATTTACGTCATTTCTTTTTTACCATTAACACTGGGGAAAAAAAAAGGATGTTGTCGACGAAACTTTGCTTAAAGGGGGCCCTGCAACAACTTTTTGACTTGTTTTTCATTTGCACCGAACTTGAGCGCATGAACGTAGTAACTTAATCTTTTCTCAAAATTCACTTTATTTTAAAAGTTATAGGCAATTTAGAATTACAAAAACAAACAAAAAATAACCTCTTTCATGACGTCGTAGGTCCTGGCTTGAGTGGCCGTGAAGTAGAGTAGTTGGTTCATCGAGCGCTCACGGCTGCTGCACTCCATGTCGACGGCTCGAGAGGGCGCCACTAAAGCATATTCTGGATAGGCTGTATGACGCGGGTGGCCAGGGCGGCTTGCATTGCATTTGCTGCGCGATTAAGGACTAATTTGGAATAACACTTCATTGGCCACAAACTACAGCAAACATGGTGTAAAGATCAGTTCAGAACGGGAGCCACTTCGCGCTGCCATACCGCCAAACGGCCAAATCGCCAGCCAAGCCCGTGCTGAAAGCCTTTGGAACGCTCGGAACCGGTCGAATCCTCGATCCGGTATACGACCGCAGCGCCGCCGCGTACATCCAGGACCTTTCTACGCTCGCTGTTCGTCGGAGCCTCATCCCACAAGCCTTTTCTAGTATGCGCCGTTTTTTCCGCCGCTTGGTGGCGGGTTTGTCGACGAGTCTTTTCCTTGTTTCCATACTTTATAAACTGCATTTGTTTCTTTTCTGATCTAAATTACCAAACAAAAACTACTTTCATACATAACTGAAACGGTTCGCGACACTTATATTTTGTATTTCGACTAAAAAAAAGCTTTTAGCGGCTCTGACCAGTGGTAAGCCCAGGACCAAAGACGTCACACATTGCGCGCTTTCGGCGATGCCGGTCGCCCTCGTAAATGGAGGAGGTTTCCGCATCTTCCGGTTAAAATATGACTCACTGATATTTAGTTACTCTCTCTGTGCCCGCTGGCTTGCCTGAACCCCAAGAGACGTGGAAACCGCAAAGAAGGTAGGCGCTTAAATATGATTGCAGGGCCCCTTTAACAAAATGGTATGGACGTCCCTTTCCGGAGGTACATGGGGGACAGCGGGGCTCGGTATGGGACAGAGGGGCTGGACGCTGCGAGGCGTCATGTGCAACGGGGCCAAGTAGGTTAATAGTTTTGTAATTAGCAGCCGCATACTGTTGCCGCGAGGCGGCATGAATGTATGTGGGGGGTTGGTTAACGAGCTCCCCAGGGATACATGTGCTGTTCGACCTTCTTTCGGACGGCACTTGTAGGCACGGGTGGAGTGCCGTCGGACGGCACTGTAGACAGCCAAAAAAACAACAGAAAATGAGGTGTTTCAAACAACTTTCTTGAAGAGATCATGAGCTGATTTTTCAACTACTTCCTCGTCAGCTTTCCTCCTCAGTACATAAGCAGAGTGAGAAACCATGTGGTCGTATTTCACTGAAACCCAAAGTTCTGCCAGCAGTCTGAGAGCCGGCATGGACAAAGCCCTACATAAATTTCACACTTCACATTTTTGCAAGTGCTGACAACCATGAAGGGAGCGACGGGACAAGCGATGGCGACCCTTTTTGCTATTGCTCAGCCGCACTATGAGGCACACTGCATGAAAGCAACTGGAGCAAGCGACCAATGTGATGAGCGACGTTTTCTAGTAATTCAAGGACCGAGCAGCGTTACAAGCGACAGTGAGAAATCTCCGTCGGTGTTGCCGATGCTCGTCTCGTTGCTCACTAAATCGCTTACATGCGGTCCAGCCTTAATTGTCTGAAAGCGAGAGACACGTGCCACGAGTGAGTACCGTGCTGCCACTCACTTCAAAGTGCCTCTCATTTCAGGGCTACACTGCCATTTGCTTCCAAGTCCTGCACGGGCCTCCTGCTCAGGCGCTTTGATGCCACTTACGAAACTAGTACAAACTCGTCAAGGGGGTTTAGGTGGGGTTACTCATCCGGTGTGTTTGCCGCACCATTCTTTACGGTGCCTCGACAGTCCACAGTCACTTCACAGTAACAAGTTGGGACGCCATGATGACAGCGGCACTTGTGCCTGCTTGTCTTATTCACTAGAGGTTTGAAGACCAACTGCAGACTTTCGGCAGCATGACACTTTCGGTTTTGTAACATCATTGTTGCTTCCTTGGGACAACTCTTAATACATGGGAGGAACAAGATGGCAATTGCACCAGTGGAGAATATGTCCAGGCACTATACCTGTACTAAAACATGCTTGATCACCTATTTATTTATGATTATCTTTACACTTGCAGCGTTACCTCCGAGGCGGGGTTTCCCGACCAGAAGAAAAATTTGACAGGGCCATAGGCAAGGCGAAGTTCGACTCGCGCTGCTGATCCTGTTGTCCCGGTGCCTCTACAAGGGCGAGGACCTGGTCAATAGGAGTGTGACAGGCCAACCTTCCAGGCGTGACAAAGTATGGCGCCGTGGGAGGGAAGCCCATTACACCTGTCAAAGTGGATGCAACTGCAGGTGCGTGCCTTGCTGCATGTCCGCCTTCCCGGCTCTAAACAATGTAGAAATTACAAGGTTCAGCATCGTGCATTATATAGGTTTTATAGACCATACGCGAAATAGCTCTTGGGTATCATCATCATGCTGCTCGGAGCGACATGTGGTGGGTTTTGATATCTTGAATGTGCAAATGCCACTATACCTAGTCTCGCCTCAGCATGAACTAACTGCAAAAGCTGCGCAAGCGGGTAGCCTTGGCTGGAGGATGGAACCGCAGTATGTGTGCGTCCACAGGTTTCCAATGTCAACGGCAGAAGCTTCCGAGGGTGTCCCAAGCATGCACCAGCGACTTCGGGAGGATACATGGGCACTGCTATCTTGGAAGCACTTTCCAAGATTAAAGAAAATGAACACAGTTGGCAAAAACTTGAGTCTTAAGGCCCGTTCACACTCTTGCAACCGAGTGCGACCGAGAGAGACGAGATCTGTTAAAACTTCTTAAAAGTTCTTAGGACGAGGGTACATACTGGGGGCCTTCTGGCACCATCTATGCGTTGACCCTGGAACTGCATTTTACAAGAGCGAAGGTTTCGCGGAATTTCCGAGGTCAAACGTGTGTAATACCTGTAGGAAAGGCTTGTTTATAACGTTGACAAAAGTTTTTTGAGCCAAGAAAGAAATTATAATGCGCAAGAGAAATAGTAAATATGCCAGACCGCCGAGTTTACACTGCTACCCAATAGAAGGTGCCAGTGTGTCCTCTCGTTGTAAGAGGTTTTAAGGAACCCAATTTTAAGAGGTCGCGAAAGTGTGAACGGGCCTTTAGAGAACCATGCAGTGAACGGCAAACTTAACAGTTCATGCGTTCTTGGCATTTCATCAGGTTGTCGGCAGGCCTCTTCATGATGTATAATATGTGCATTACTTTGGTATTTGTTGATTTTTCTGGAAACGGGTGCCAGCAGGTACGGGCAAAGACAATCGTAATTATATTCGTGCATCTGTACAGCTTTTTTTTTGTTATTTTAAAGCTTGCTATTTAGTTTTGAAAGAACTTCGTGGTGGCGAAGTTGCAAACATTACATTGGTATGCTCAAAACCAGTCCAAGGTCAGAAATAATGCCAAGGCATCTAAAAACAATAATGTGACCAGAAACAATGTCATTTATTATGTTGTCAAGCTAGGCCTCGCAAATATTAGCCAAATCGGGTCCACTAGTACCCACCCATGTAGGAGGGTATCTTTAGTGCCCATGCTTGTTGTTTAATTAGACCTTGAACATGGTTCCTTACTATGTAGGACTTGCATTACGAATGAGTTTTCTAGTTAACGGTGGTGTTCCTGTTAACAAACCATTGTATTAGGTAGGTAGAAAATAAGAGTGAAGTGAACTTTAGTCTTTAATGGCAAGTAGGTTAATATGGAATCATTTTTGCTTCAGTGGAGGCTCAAGTATGCACGACACTGAAGGGACTTTCCTTTCAGTCGACGGAGACAAGGGTACCACAAGAGCCAGTGAGGGAAAGAGAACGGGACCTCTTGGTGTCAACGCCTTGCCACCTGCGTGGCTGTGCCCCGAACCGTGCAGTTTTTGCCGAGGTAAACAATTCGGCCTTTTGAAAGTTTTGCGGATGCAAAACTTTCAAAACTTGCATGCCTTGCTGTAAGCAATCCAATGCAGCACTGAAATTTGTGAGTTGCAGATAATGTCACAGGTAGGATAGATAATCTCTACATTCTCAGAGTTCTGTGGACAAAGGGGCTGCCCAAAGATTACACAGCAGGATGGCGCCCCGCTACAGAGCACCAGTTTATGTCGTATCATAGCCTCTTTTATACTGACGAAACCTGGCAGATTGCCACGAGGAGCGGACGCCGAAATGGAAAAGGTGGAGTGGCATACAACGGAGAAGAGTCTCGCTGCAGCGGACGCGAAACACGAAAAAAGTATGTTTTGGGTCCTCGCCACTGCAAAAGCTGTGTGCTGACGTCCAGGTTCCGCGAGGAATGGCTCTTTAATGCTCTGTGCTACCAAATCCTCACGTTCCAAATCTGTGACCAGGCACTCTATGACTCCGTCGTCGAACTGTCAGGCTTTGTGAGTTTAGAGGTGCTATGGTCATACTCTAATCCACTTTACTCCTTTTTTTTTTTCAGTGGGAGAGCATCGTTCTGTTTGCATTCTTAAAAAAAAAGGGTTAGACTGTTATGATTGAATTGGTGCGGACAACCACTAACAAGCTTAGTTTGCTGTCGTCAGGGCCTACGCTATTCTTATCAATGCCGATCTTCGCAAAAGAAAACAAGATGGGGGAAGGGACAAGAGCAGAGAAAAGCCGTGCCGTTTGCGTGGTAGACGTAACTACTCATGCTGAAGGTAAATCACATGTAACTATTGTTGTTTAAGATAAATGTGTTTGAAAGGGTGTCTTCGCTATGCCAATCTGTAAACATATTTTTTTTTTAAAGCTGGAGACCAAGTGAGATAAGTATCATCTGCTGTCTTCTCAACTGGTTATTTCAATATTTTGTTAGGAGTACTTGGCCATGACTTCAAAACAAACCAAAGACCAGATTCGGGCTCATGTTGGAAGGCGGGTCTTTCCTGCCAAACTTCAGAAACATTTATCTAAGCAAAGATGATAAACAAATTACTATTAGTTTTAGTGTCCCGCCATTTTTGCATGCAAAAGATGCCTATATAGGTACAGCACATGAAAAGTTATAAGAGACTTCGTAGTGCAGAGATGCATTATGTACTCTTTTTTTTTATTGTTGATGACTGATGATGGAAATTGTAATGATTACTACCTTGTAGTAGGCCTTGTACATGAAGCATTCCCTCACATGCAGACAGATGTTAAGGCAAGCTTTAAGCCCTCTCTAAATTCCATCGTGGCTTGCTTTCGTTACAACTCAAAAGGGAGCACAATAAGACGGGGACGAGAAAGGAAGAAACAAGCGCTCACTACCAACTAGTTTATTCAGAAAAAAAGTCTTCCCTTCCTTTCTTGTCCCTGCCTTAATGTACTCTTTTCCTTTATTGCAGCCACGAAGCACCTTGCCCAGCAAAGAATTTTATAATGCTTTCTTTGACTGTACTAGACACTCTCAGTAGATAAGCCCCAGTCTTGCCTAGCAACTATATTATGCAGGGTGCTGCAGAACAGGTTCAGCTAGACTTGGTATCCTCCCCTCTTTCCTCAGTAGGGACCGTGCCCCTTGTGCTTCAAGTGCTCTCAGTGCACTTACTGATTTATTATTTACGTTCCCTTTGAGCCTTAAATTGATATTCTTTTAAAAGAAAAAGCAGACAATAGCAGCAGCAGCCTCCCCCGCCCCTCCACTCTCTATCTCTTTCCATGGGAATATTTTAGGTTCCTCCTGATGGCTAAAATAATTTTGAATGCAATAGTCTGCATTTTTATGGTGTCCATCTGTAACCTGATACATCATCAGGGTGTCTACCAACCTGAAATTCTCAGGGAAATCGTCAAGAAGTTGTCTTCATCAGGGAAAATGACCACTGAGAGTGGAATGGCGATACGAAACAAAGCTTGATGGTTGCACATGGGCACGACTATGCTGAATAATGTTTCCGAATTATGATCCTTTGATCCAGAAGTGGTCAGGTAGTTTTTATCAAAATAGACAAGGGAAATTCTAGAAAAGTCGAGGAATTTGAAATCAGTAATTTGGTAGACACCGTGATGCACTAGTTCCACCGTACGAAATGCTTCACAATCAAGTGAGAATTGGGGAAAGCGAAATATAGAAAGGCAGCAATGGGCGTCTGCCTCACTTGCCTTCACCCTGTTGCGTGGACTTTCCATCTATGACACTGCGGGCACTTAACATGTCCTCGACAATTTTACTTTGCTCACCTACAACTTCGTCTGACTTCCAGAACTTATTTCTTATCATTGGCTTTTTTTTTCCAGTACCCACCCAGTAAAGACTTTCGGGAACCCGGCGTTACTTTTCACTGGAAAGCACCACTGGACATCTGGCAGCATGTGCGTTGTCTGGGAGGACCTATCAATCGACATCCTGGACTTTTCAGCAGGAATCTCTCGGGTATTAGCCATGTACTGAGCATAGAAAGGTCAGTATGTGGAGGGAATCGACGAAGCACACTTTTTTGTGTTTGAGCACCCTCATGGGTAAAAAAAATACAAAGATTTCGGTAAGAGCTGTGAATGTTGTGACAGCACTTGGAGCACATTCCTAGAACAGGGAAAAAGAATTACCAATATTGGTTGCTCTTTTAATGTTTTCCATATGTATTTGGTGAATATTCCAGCTATAATACAAAGGTTTGTGTGTTCCATTGTGTATCTAAACTTCTGTTAGATTTTTTTTTTGTGCATCTGTTGATATGAGGATTCAAACCATAGAAGAAGAAACTGCAAAAAGAAAAACAAAGCTTTGAAAAAACAGCAATTAGGCAAACAAAGCTTTTAGGAAACTTGTTG
The DNA here is from genome assembly GCF_016920785.2 of Ixodes scapularis. Lineage (NCBI taxonomy): Eukaryota > Metazoa > Arthropoda > Arachnida > Ixodida > Ixodidae > Ixodes > Ixodes scapularis. The sequence goes on along the minus strand of NW_024609857.1, from coordinate 43,063,349 downwards.
TAATTTTTTTTTAATTATAATTTAATCCTCAACATCAAGCAGGCAAAGCAAGCCTTCACAAAACTTGTCATTTTGTAATTTATTTTCGTTCTTGTCTAATAGTTATACCCGTTTTGTGTATTAGTATTATTTCTTATGATGTTATTTGTTTAGTGTTCGTGATAAAACCCCTGTGATAAGCCGGAGCAGGCTTTTGAACCAATATGCATCACATTAATTTCTAATAAAGTAATTGTTTTAAATACTTGTGGCTTGTTTTGCAGTGCCTGCATGGTAGGACTCATGAAGTTGCATTTCCACAAATGGCAGTGATATGAGCTGAGAGAAAACAGCTATCTTTATTGTTAAATTTGAAGATTCCTGCAATTTATTGCCACCCACCTGCCCACTCAAAGCAGGCATAAAGCAACAGAACATGCTCGTTCACACCAGCTCTTGCCAATAGTATAGACATGTGACAAAAAAGATATACAACCTATTGTAAATGATAAGTATAGCCAAACTAATAGAAAGTTAAGCTGCCGATTAAAAAAAACTTTTACTTTTTTTGTTGTGTGCAAATTCCAATGTAACAAAACAATGCTGTCCTGAAAGCTTCTGTTGTGTTTCATGATAAATTTTAGAGCAGCATTCAGTTCAGCATCGTTAAGGCCATCATCGTTCATTTTTTCATGTTTCATTACAGGAAATTGTAAGATATCAGTTCTGCATTTCGACGTCTACACTTGCAGACAATTGATGTTACCGCTTCTTTTAGGTGGAATCGAAATTCCCATTTCAACTTTTATATTTTCACACAGTTGATGTTACTACCCTTGTTTTACAGTAATTCAAGTTGAACCTCGCAGGCGGCAAGAAGTCTTCTAGCGATCACAATGCCTCCCTTTGTTCAACAAACTGATACTTGACTAGGGCTGCTATACTCCAGACAAAGTGAGAGTCAGCACTGACTATCTTTCGGAGAGTCGCTCATACACTCCCATGACTCTTTTGCGATAGGAGTCAGGGGACTCTTCATAAAAGGAGGGTCCTCACAACTCTTGTTACAGAGTCACCGGGATTACCAGGAAGGAGTCGTGTGACTCTTTTTCTCCGTTGGATAAGAGTCGTTAAAGAGTCGCAGTTGACTACGTCACCTGGAGTCGCCCATACACTACCATGACTCTAGTGTGATGAGAGTCGCAGGACTCTTCTTTAAATAAGAGTCAAGTGACTCTACAAACTGGAGTCGTGGAGGAGTCAAATCTGTAGCGCGCAAAGGAGTCATGGCGACTCTCTTTAAAAAAAGAGTTGAGCGACTTTACAAACTGGAGTCGATTCTGCGGCGCGCCAATACCCCCCAAAGAGAGTCATAGCGACTCTTTTTTTTTCTAAGAGTGTAGTCCACTGTACCGCGGGAGCCAACTTCAGCGTTGGAGCGACGTGAAGGCGCGACCGCACGGGCAGCAGTGTTGCGGAGTTGCCACTCCGGAGTTGGAATGATTCCGGAATCATTCCGCATTTTCGCGACCCCGGAATGGAATGGGAATGGAATGGCGGCAACATTCAGGGGAATGGAATGGGAATGGAATTAGATGCCTTTTGCCCGGAATGGAATGGGAAGGGAATGGGCCAGGTTCTTTATATTTATTTATTTATTTATTTTTTACGTTCAGCTATATCGAGCCAGTCAGGGAGTCGGTTGTACAGAAATAAAATGAGCGGGAAACTGCGAGCCCGCGTAAGGCCCTAGCAGACTTATGCGCAAAAGAAAAACATGCAACACAAAAAACAGGCGTCAAAGCAAAGAACAGAGAGGGGAGGGGGGGGGGGGTGGGCGGTGGCGCCTTTCACCAGTGAAGTTCAACAGATATCCGAATGCGTCTGCGCCTGTAATATTGCACGGCTGGTACGCCATCAGCCGACGTGAACGTGACCTGCTGCTCTGGTGGTCCGATACCCAGGAAGGAGGCCAGACGTGGCCTCGCTGTGCGGACCCAGACTTCGTATACTTTCGACTCGCCTCGAGCGCGCTGTTTCTCGAAGAAGGGGGGATCGGTGGCCGAGTGGGCTAGCGCACACCAGCTCGGAGCACGTGGAGCGAAAGCTCGCGCTGCAGAACCCAGGGATCCTGGGTTCAATCCCCACCCCTGCCCGTTTCGATCTGGATGATCATCGTACCGGCGTGCGGTCGTGTATCACTACTGCGTGGTGCACGTTAAAGACCCCAGGCTAGCGGTTGTACTGCACTGGCTAAATTGCTCATCTACAGCTGGGAGACTCGTCGCCCCTGTGAGGCAGACCAAGTTCTAGGCTGTATAAACATACCACACAACCCAATTTTTTTTTTTTGTTTCTCGAAGAGCTCGCACCTGTGCCGGCCATCTCAGGTCGCAATCCACGAAGTCCCTGTTTGAATGATGCTAGGCGAAACTTGAAGACTTTCATTCATGCGTTTGAAGCGGATAGTCGGCAGGAAGGACCGTCACAACAGGGATGCCACCGTATCGATTTTTCAACCGTAACAAAAGATAAAGCATGTGCTTCAGGGTGCTACAGGTTTTTCTCGAAAATTCCAAATGTAACTGCCTGCATGGTCTTTAACGAGGTCAGCTACAACGAAAGTATGTATTGTCCTTTCATGCAGCAGCGTGGGTAAAGTTTCACGTTCAAGGCAACACCTACAGATTCAATACTGGTTCATCCCACCGTGACGTCATGCAGTGCTGACAGGGGCGCCCTTATTGGACAGGGAAGTGGTGATTTTTTATGGAATTTATTTTAGAGGTCGAATTCTTTTCGCATCACTGGTCAGTCAGACAGGATGCCAGGGAAGGGACCGCGGTCAATCCTTGATGGAACGTTTTTTAAACCCATTAGGACTCTTCGTCCGGAACCACTACCCTCAAGGCGAAGTGCCAAGCCTGCAGAAAAGTAATTTTGGGACCAAAAAAAAAGAAACTTCCACTTTACACTTAAAGCCTCATCTCAGTTGGCGTCTCAAAGAAATTTGAAAAATGTATTGTTTATCAGTATTTATATTTCTGCCCTCCCTAAAATGTATTCTTGTATTTGTATTTCCAAAGACATTTTTGCCTCCTTTTAAAATGTATTTCCGATACGTATCACGATACATTTTTATAGATATATTTGAGACTTGAGTATCACTGTTTTAGCAACTTTTTTTTATTTATCCCAGTATTTGTATTTCCAAATACATTTCTGAATATTTCTGCCCAACCCTGCAACGTAATGCAGCTGTCAAGTGACACTTTTAACATTTAGGAATTGGAGGAATGGAATGGAGCGACTCAGCCATTCCTGGAGTGGGAATGGGCCCAGTGTCCCCATTCCTAGGAGTTGAAAGGAATGGAATTATTGAAAACTCTAATTCCAAGGAATGGAATTGGAATGGAATGGGGGTGCCCATTCCGCAACACTAGAGTGCCTTCATACACACGCGCGCTTTTGCTTGAGTGGTGACATCTCAGCCATTTTCACTCCCAATCGTTTTTTTATGCATTTTGAAGTGCGCGCAATACGGTGTCCCTCAGCTCGAGCGCGTAGCTTTGGCTGATGCATAGACGCCATTTTACCGCCCAAGTCACGCACCCAGTGCGCGAGAGTGTCACGCGCTGGCACATTCAGTGCAACAATGGATGTCTTCACCCTGAGACAGACAGACATGTAGGCACCCTACGCAACACTGACGGGCAGTGCCATCTAGGAGAAGACCGAGAACACCGATTATCGTCTTGCGAGCGTGATGTAAAGCAAAGGCGCAAGGGGGCAAGTAAACTGTGCGGGCAAGAGTGCTGTGTAGGTTGGAAACATTGGCACCGCCTAAACAGCTTTATTTTTCAACCGGGTGGTTCACTCACGTGCTTGCTGCCATGGGGAAACGTAAAGTTCTTTTTTTGGATGAGAAAGCAAACGTTTTGGACGCCATCTCCAAAGGCGAACGGAAGAAGGATGTCGCGGCTCGCCTTTGGTATACCGCAGAGTTCCCTTTCAACAATTCTAAAAGCAAAGGGTTCTATTCTCGGCTCTCTGAAGAGTGGCACAAGCGGCCAACGAAAGCGACTGAAAGCTGCAACTTACGAGCATGTGGATAAGGCAGTCTTCACTTGGTTCATGAACACTCGTGCGCAAAATATCCCGCTGAGCGGGGCTGTCCTGCAGCAAAAGGCCAAGGACTTTGGATGTCTTCTGGATGAAGGCAAATTCAAGGCGAGCAGTGGATGACTGCGCAGGTTCAAGGCCCGGCACGCAATTGTCGGAAAAATGACAAGTGGGGGATCGTCGTCGGCCGATGCGCCCGAAGCTGCTGCTTGGGTCGAAAAGGAACTGCCGGGAATCATGATGCGCTACAAGCCAGCTGACATCTACAATGCAGATGAGACTGGGTTTTTTTATAAGATGCTCCCAAACGGGACACTGGCCCTTAAAGGAGATCGATGCCACGGAAGGAAACAAAGCAAGGTGCGGGTCACGATTCTTCTTTGACACAGCCGCCCCTTGACACAGCCCACCCTTGACACAGCCGCCACTGGGCAGGGTAAACGCTTGCCGGCGGCGCTTAAGGGATACCAAGGGCACCGCCCCTCCCGCCCTGGGGGGGAGGGGGTCTGGTTTGTTCCCCCATTCAAGAACAAGTCGGTACGCCGCTGTCCGATAGGGATTCTTAAGGGCGTTAATAGCACCGGCGGAACGGTGACGGTCCAGGCTGATGTCGCACGACCTGTTGAAGTGCACGCTGAGGTTGTCGACAGTTTCGGTAGACGTTTCTCGTCGGAGTTCTAGAAGTGGCATCCGCTAACGTCGTTGCTGGCGACGGCGGAGCGACAGCGCGGGAGGAAGACCGGTTGTCCAAGACCCGTTGACCCTCCACTCCTAGGCAGTGACGGAGCACGTACGGGCGGCGTTCCGAGGTTAGTGCATCCGCACCAGGGCACCCATGTAACAGTCGAAGAGCGGAATCCATCGCTACCAGTGTCATGGTTCTGGTCATGAACAACACGGGTTGGTTGAATGATGTGCGGGCACCCTTTTGGGTGCACTCCCTCTCAGAATTTTATTGAAGCTCATGAACGCAAGTATTGCCACATCTCCCTTTCCCCAGAAAGGAGGTGGACCTAGTCCCCGAATGTTGCGGGACAAATTATTTGTCGGCCTGTTTAGTGTGTATGTAGGGCTCTTCTTTATCTGTGGTCAACGCCAGCGTCCCCTGGCACGAGAGTTGTCGCTGGGTCTTCGTCGGGATCTCTCGCCGGGTTGTTCGTTGGTTCTTCCTCCTCGATAGATAGGGTCTGCACTCTTTCTTCTGATTTCGGCTGGGAACAAGTGGTAGGTGTTCCTGACGAGTTGTCTGAATGGTGTATTTACCACAAACTAGCTTGAGTTGTTTATTTTTCTCATAATATGTCCCGTCGTGCCAGGGTCTCTGACCATAGAGAACTTCAAATGGGCAGCTTTTTGCGATAGCTCACTCCGTACCGTTGGTTGTGCATTCGGACTTGCCTTCGTTTCTCTTCTTTATCCTTTCTTTGTGCCCACCCACAATCCACGTGGTTGAGCATATTTGTGAACAGCCATGATGGGAAGATAGGCGGTGTTGTACGTAACTGCCAGTGCCGTCCCATAAGCTGTTCTAGACTGAATCCACGGGGGCCTGGAGTGGTTCTGTGTATTAAAGGTGCCAGGCCAGGACCTTCGGCCTTCTCTAAGTTGTCTTTAGCAACTTTTAACATTCGTTCTGCCTCTCCATTGCTCCTGGGATAGTGTGGGCTGCTCTTTATGTGGAAAATCTGGTAAACCTTTTGTGAATTCCTCAAAAGTTTAGGACGTAAACTGCGGTCCATTGTCCGACCCGAACATCTGAGGTATCCCATGGCGGGTAAAGACGGACTTCAGCCGAGCCACAACCACCTCCAACGTTGTTTCACATAATAGGCACATTTCTATAAACCGGGAGTAGTAATCAACTGCTACCAGATAGTTCCCGCCCTTCTGTTGAAATATATGAACTGCCACTCTTTGCCAGAGATAATCCGGAAGCGCCGAGGCCATCATGGGTTCCACTTTTTGCGTGCGCTCCTGGATGCACTCTGCGCAGTTTGTAATCAGGTCTTGCAACACGGTGTTCAGTCCTGGCCACTATACTGATATCCTTGCTCGCTCTCAGCACTTGGATACTTCTTGGTGCCCTGCGTGTAACTTGCGCAGCCCTTTCTTCCTCAATGACTTGAGGATTCCAAGTCGGTCGCCTTTTACCAGGAGGTTGCTTTGTATGGTGAGGCTGTCCCTGTTCCTGAAATTAGGCGCAACCTGAGGTGTGATGTTGGCCTTGTTGGGCCAGCCCGTTGCACATAACTCTCTCAGCTTGCAGCACACATGCTCTTGACCTTGTGCTGCCCGTACCTTACCCAGGTGGTGACCCGTAGCTGACTACGGAGCTTGCCACTAGCTGAATATATGCCTCTGGACCCTCTTCCATTTTTTCTGATGGCTCCACAGGGGACCTGTACATGGCATCTGCCGTGTACAGGTTTATGGAATAGTCGAAGCGCCAGAGGCTCATCTAGAACCTTTGGATACGTGCAGGAATGACATTTAGCTCAACGTTTTCCAACAGTGCGACAAAGAGTCAATGTTTCTTTGCACATAAAACTCGGTTCCTATCAGGAATTTTTCAACCCGTTCGCATGCCCACGTGACTGCATACGCCTCCTTTTTCTATTTGGGCATACCTTTCTTCTGTCCCACTCAGTCCTTCTGATGCAGAGCAACGGACGCACAGGCCCTTGTCCTAGTCCATACGACGAGGCGTCTTCTGAAACTATAAGCTTCTCTCCGGGATCGTAGGGTGTCAGAGTCGTAGATTCCTTGATGGCCTCCTTCACTTGGCCGAATGTTTCTTGCTGCTGGTCATCCCAGTTGCATTCGGTGTTTTTTCTGGGGAGATATCTGATGGGCTTTAGCTTCTCTGACCTACAAAAACCGTCCGACTTGACTGGCCATGCCAATAAACTGGCAAGTCTCAGTAACACAGACAGGTATAGGGAAGTCCATGGTTACTCTAACTCTTCCTTGGTTTGGCTGAATCTCCTCCATACTCAGGACGTGTCCCAAGAACTTCACCGACGTCTTTGAAAACTCACACTTGTCATTAAGCGTGATTCTCGCAGTATGTATCTGCATGCCAGTATGTCTCTGCCAGTATGTCTCTTCAGGACCTCTTTCAGCCTCTTGTCATGTTCCGAGACATCCGCTCCCGTGATCAAATGTCATCCATGTGATACAACACTCCAGATGTCCCCTCAAGTACTTGGTTCATGCGTCTCTAAAATTGCTCCGGTATTGAGGAGATGCCAAAGGGAAGCCTTCGGAAACAAAACCTTCCAAAGGCGGTTACCAATGTCATGAGCAGCTGGGACTTTTATGCCGATTTCACTTGCCGAAATCCCGCTTTTGCGTCTAGATTGGAAAATATCTTTGCGCACAGAGGTGCCCCATAGGTTCTTCTTATTGGTGGAAAAACAGGCTTCTCCATCTCTATGCTCCTGTCGATGTCTGTCGCAACATACAAAGCACGAATGCTCCAGTGACTTGTTACGAAAGGTAAGAAAGCCTGGAAAACCCTGGAGAAATTTCTCCGTCATTTCCGGAGTCGTAAAGAGCGCGAGAGCAAAGCTTCGTTCGTCGTTCAAGGTGTACAAGCTCACGGACGCCTATAGGTCTAACATCATTACCGTGCACTTTTCTTTGTGGTTGCAAAGAACTTGGGCGGCTCTTGAGATTCGGCGACACAGCGATGTAGAGGGAAAATTGATCAGTGCAGAAAGGCCAACTTTGGGTACCACGTGCCAGTGATTACATAATCGCGCGCCGGTAGAATGTCCGTTTGGATGAATCAGAACCGGCTGCTTTAGTACTGGGCCCAGGTGGAGCATCGCCTGCAGGATTCCTGCGTTCTGAAACACGAACATTTGTATTATGTACTTCGAACAAAACCAAATTATTTATTAGAAGTTTAGACAGCATGAGGTCCACCTTTTTTGGGCCCCCTTCGACGACATAGCTACACTCCACTGATCTCCACTATGGGGGCTGGAGGGCGCATTGTGCAGACCGGTATGAAGCCACCGAAAGTAAGCGGTTTGTCCCGGAAGTAAGCGCTTGACAAGCTTTTCAACTTTTCTGTGTGCTGGATCGAACAGCATTCAGGGCGCTGGATTTTTTTCTTGTCATCCCAAAAGAGCCTGCTTGTTGCGGAGTAACAGCGCATGCGGACCCGAGAAGTCTTATGGGAAGCCATTCGATGTAAAAATTTTGAGATTCTAGTTGATGAAGTGTGCGTATGTCCCACGTTCAAATGCCTTATTCTCAGGATTTAATTCAAAACGGGAGTATTAAAACCCAATCGAAAAAACAAAAATCATGGACCAAATTATCGACTGAATGCACAAGAAAGCCCAGCACATGCCCGACTTCCGGTAAAAGCATCGAACTTTCGGTGACTTCACTTGCGCCAGGCTCGGAGGGCAGCTATGCGCCATCCAAGGGGAGATCTGTCTATCCTGGAACACAAACTAAATGATGTAGAAAACTGCATCGGGCACTGATTGGCTATTCTCTCAAGTCACGTGACATGACGTTGAAATGTAGTTTTTTCCCACGACCGGCTTTACAAGCGCGACCTGCTCACTCCGCGTGTCTTTATGGGAGCGCGCGGGCCAAGAAATATCACGTGAACGGCTTGGAACACCGAATGTTCTGCTTCGCGCCGTCCTAGCTCGCCCCCAAAAGCGCGGCGGCCACTATGAAAGGCAATGCGAGCGTGTTGAAATAACGTTGGTTTCGGATGATTTCTGTCGCATTTAATAGGCAGGCGCTAATGCTAGCACATAGTGTGTATAGAATAGGGTAAAATGAGTCACTATATCATAGTTTTCTCGAGCAGAATAGTTAGCCATCTATGCGGTGTACGAGTGCACAGGATAGTGCATCCAGTCCGCCTGCTGGAGCCCACTCCCGTGATCAAAAAAAAAACATCTAGTTAGAAAAAATCAGGGGTGGCCAGGCTGACCCGGCCTAAGAGCCGCAAACAAAAGCAAGAAACTTCCAAGAGCCGAGGGGGGGGGGGGGGGGATGAACTTTTGTCCACAGCAATAAACGAAACTCGAACTACTTTCAATCTATTCGAGTCAAAAGTAGTTCATCTGTACGTAAGGTAGCAGTAGCACAAGAGTACCAAACCGCAACCTGTCTTTCGATTTAAAACGCGTTCCATTTTTCTTTTTGGGGAAATGCTCGTTTGACTGGGAGGGTCGCCGAAGGGGGGGGGGGGGGAGGGGAGGGGAAGGTAAGGTAGGGTAGGGAGCCGCGAGCCGCACTTTAACACGCGAAGAGCCGCAGCTTGGCCACCCCTGAGTTAGATGCTCGGCAGGTGGGCCGTGACGCTTTTGGTGAATGTTCGAAGTGAGACACTGTCGATCGGTGATGAACTAGTCACTGTGGGGGGGGGGGGGGGGGGGGGGGGGGGAGGGAGGGAGGGAGGGAGGGAGGGAGGGAGGGGAGGGGAAGGACCTCCGAAGTTGCACTGCACGGGATGCAAAGGAGTTCTATTGACGAAGCGTACGGGTTAAAAGGGGCTGCAGTCCACCAGTGTGAGTACGCCTCAGGGAGGGGGCAAAAAGAAGCGAGGTGTCCGGTAGCAGAAAAGTGGCTAGGAGCCGCGAGGTCGTTACCTAAGGACGATGTTCAAGCGGGTCCTGCCGACTGAACGGAGGAGGTACACTGCTCGATATAGGATGGTGTTCGGGGGCCAAGTTGGCGCCATAATAAGGTAGAAAGCGCGTCGTTCCACCGACTCGAGGGAGGCAACAAGTTGCCTGGTTGCCGAATCCCACACCGAGCAGCAAAACTCCAGGATGGGCAACACCAGTACTGTGAACAGCAATCTAGGCACATCGCGACTGGCTCTTCTTGTGGACCGAATGATGACGCCAAGGAGTCACCTTTTTCCGTACACGACGTTTTGGACGCAGCGATGGAAATCGAAACGCTGGTCGATGATGACACCTAGGAGGTAGATATGCGTTGTTCTTGGGATCTCCACTCGGTTCAGGAAAAGTGTTGGAGGGGTCGAAGGTTGGCGCGAGGCAGTGATGTGCATGGTAGCGCATTTGGTTTAAGTTTAGGGGAAGTTTGTTATCTTTTGACCAAAGAAGAATGCGATCTAGATCACCTTATAGACGCTTTACAGCGGCTGTGCTTTACAGCGGCCGCCATAACCGCCCTTCAGTTTTTGTTTCCTCTTATATTTTTCACTTCGCTCCATCATTACCACAGGAGGACAGGTTACTGGCATTTTAGATACAACCGTGTCTTTTTCCCCAGCATTTGCCTTTGTGAAGGCTCGCCAAAGCCCGCTTCAGTGGTTTGATATCTCGGTAAGACAATAGAAGGTCGGCAATGGCGTTCTTTACCGAATGTACAATCACAATAACGACGAGAAAAGTCCTTAAAATACAGCCGCTTATCTTCAAAACGTCGCTGGTCGGGGAGCGGACACACAGACGCACACGCGAAAACGTCTGCTATGTGGTAGAGTGCCTTAATACACACGCGCGCTTTTGCTTGAGTGGTGACATCTCAGCCATTTTCACGCCCAATCGTTTTTTTATGCATTTTGAAGCGCGCGCAATACGGTGTTACTCAGCTCGAGCGCGCAGCTTTGGCTAATGCATAGACGCCATTTTCTCGCCCAAGTCACGCACCAAGTGCGCGAAAACGTCACGCGCTGGCACATTCAGTGCAACAATAGATGTCTTCACCCTGAGACAGACAGACATGTAGGCACCCTACTATGTGGTGAGCTACGGCGCCAGTAAACGCGGTAGCGGTTCAGCGAACTAGAGAAAGTACTAAATAATCAAAAGCAAATGCGGCGCGATCGCGCTGCCTCGGGGGACCTGGTCGCCCCTACAAAGTCAGTTGTGATGTGACGCGATCCCTTCCACACTAGGCCACCGAACCCCCTGTGCTGCACTAACTTTCAAATACGAAGAAAAACGAAGCAGAAGATTACACTTCACGGAGAGAAGAAAAACTAAAATATCGGACCTGTGTGAGGTAATTCACCTCTCGTGTCGGTTTGGACAACACGAGGGAAGAGGAAGAAGTGAATAAAGGGTTTTTTGCGTGCCTGACTCCATATTGAAAGCTTGCCCTTTTCCCACATCGAACATGGTGTCAGAAGTGGGATCGGGATACTACCGGTTTTAACCTGTCAGCTCGCGAAGCAACCGGCTCCTCTTCAGACGCCGAAGCGACGGGGCTAAAGCTGCTATGGCGGTCGCTTCGGCTCCGGGGAATATCTCGATTCAACCTCAAGGTACAAAATCGGACACCAGGATAGCTAGGTTCGACATTGTACATGTACCTTTTTTTAGTACACGGAAGTGACGTCATCACGTCTGATTGGTTGGAAACAAAAATGACGTAATTTCCCTAGAAAAATGTGGGCGGAGTCGGCAAAACTGGGCGGAGTCGGCTACCGGACGTGACAACAAAATGACGTTTCGTTTTGTACCGAGTACGTTTCAAAAGGTACTTGCTCGGAACTAGGTGTCATTGGCAGCATGTGTTCGGCGGCGAGGCGTCGCCGTCTCGTCAATTCGTCTTTTTCTTTAATAGAGCTTTTTTTTTTCGCCAGAAAGGCTGTATCGGGAACACCGCGATGCATTCGAGCTCGCGGAGGAGATCTTTTGGAAGCAATACCGCCTGCCCAAGATCGTGGTGCGGTGGTTGTACGACGAACTTCGCGAGGAACCGGAGGTGGGGAGAGTGCGTACCTCGTGGACGGTCATGACTGTGGAGCTTCAAGTGTTGTGTGCACTGCGCTTCTACGGCACGGGGAGCTTCCAAGGCATGGTGGCGAGCGACGAACACGTAGCGCGGGACCAAACGACAGTCAGCGTTGCGGTCCGCGCCGTGTCCGTCGCTATCGTGCGTCGTCTCGGGGTCCAGCGTGGCTGGATCCACTTCCCCGAGACGCCGAGCGAGAGGTTCGACGCGGAGAAGGGCTTCAGGCTGTTCGGCAGGATACCCGGCGTCATCAGTTGCGTGGACGGGACCATGGTCTCCATCGTCGGCCCGTCCAAGAACGACCCCACCGTCACGAAGGCGGCGTACTGGTGCCGCAAGTACTTCTACGCCCTCAACGTGATGGTGGTAAGTACACTCATGTTACGTTGTCAAAACGCGCCCCAAATCTCTAGAAAAAAAAAAAAAACGTATTGCCGATACGGTTTAAGTATGCCGTTTTATGACTGCGGGCTCTGGGGTCTCACGACTGCGCGAGCGTGTGCTCTACGTAGCATGTAAGCTTCCGTAAAAAAAAAACAAAAAAAAAACAAACATTATTTTTGTTTTAAGGTAGTTAGTTGTACCTTGCATCCAGGAAGGTGTGTTGACATGCATGTGTCAGACAAACTAACTTAAAAGGTTCCGAAATTGCGACTGTTTGTGAACCATAAGTACAATCTACTACTTGTGGATTCAGGTAATTACATGTCAATATCTCTCTCACTTTCAGGTGTGTGACGCCGACTGCCGGATAATGTGCATCGACCCATGGTATCCCGGGTCGGTGCACGACTCCTTCGTGTGGCAATTTTCCTGGCTCCGAAACCAGCTCGAGCAAGGGCAGGTGCCACGCGACGGCCGGTTCCTGCTTGGTGAGCATACTAAATTCATTCCTTACGCACACGGTGGCTCCCACTGCTTGAAAGCCACAGTACCACACGTACTGTGCTTGTTGTGAGCACACAGACACAGTTGCTGGAACTCCTTGAAGTGAGACAACACCCAAAGTTTGGCCATTAATCTCTGTTTATGTCCACATAACTCTCACACTCTGCAGGCTACGAAAGCCACACTAGACCAATCTCACGACAATGATAGACTATGCAAGGCATGCAACCGCAGTGCGAGTCGTTGTCCGGTTCAGCCCACTCACTGTTACTGTCTGCCGGTACCCTCTTGCTGGTTGGTTTTTGCATGAAGTTGGAGCTCTTTCGCCGATCCCTGAGGGCTCGCCTGGTCGCTTTAACGGTCGTCAGTTTGTACGGAATGGGATCAATTCCTCCTTGGCCACTTGGGGCTCGCCAAATCTGTCCTCGGGTCGTCTCTGTCCCACACACTGGATTCTTTTCCCTGACCCTTCTTCTTCGGTCTGCCTATATAGCTCCTCCTATTAGACCCTCCGTGTCCCAACAGGACCTGACTCCTTTCCAATCTAACCACCCCCTCTCTTTTCCCCCATCTCCAACTCCACCGAGGATTAGGAAAGAGGTTCGTCGAACTGGCGCCTTATCCCCTTGCTTGCCAAAGACAAGGCCAGCGTGTTCTGCTCTGCCCGTGCCTAAGGTCACGGCCACACTCCCAAAAGCAACAGAGCTTTTATCTGTCGGATGCAAGGGCCTAATAATGCACTTGCATACAACACAGCACCCCTAAGGAATCGTGCACATATCCCATACAACCCACCAGGAAAACACATAGTTACATGAAATAACAGGGAGTTTGCAGGCAAGCTGGTGCTAATTAATCATAATGTAAACTGATACTGTAGTGCAGAAATATTAACACACTTTTAAGTCACACTTAAGTTACATTATAATTGACATAGTTGCACACAGCTGTTTTCTTGCCTTTTATTTTAAAAAGTAAAGAATGTAATATGTTCCATCCTCTACATGTGCAGGTGACAGCGGCTACCCCTTGGAGCCTTGGCTCATCACCCCTGTCCCCGGGAACCACGCGACCTCCACCGCTGGCGGCCTGTTTAATAAGGCGCATTCCTCGATCAGGTCTGTTGTGGAGCGCTGCATCGGGCTGTTGAAAAACAGATTCCAGTGTCTGCAAAGGCACCGGGCTCTGTATTACCACCCTTCAACAGCCACCGCCATTATTTCGGCATGAGCAGTGCTCCACTACATCTGCCTTGCATCGAGCGAGCCAGAACCGGAGTCAGACTCCGACCCTGAAGAGTCAGAGTTGGAGTCTGAGCCGAGCTCGGACGGTTCTGAGACGAGCTCGGAGAGGTCAGCGTCGGCTCCCGAGAGGCTGGCTCCTGCCGGCCCTCCGGTCGGCCTTCCGGTCGGCCTCTCGGACAGGGGGAAGGCTCTGAGGCAGCGCCTTGTCGCCCGGTTCGGAACCCGCCGCAGACGTGCCCGTGCGGAGCGCCACACGCAAGGGGTCCGCCGCCACGACGGTAGTCCCGACCACCAGGGACTCCGTCGGGAAGCCCCTCAGCGCCCTCGCTGCGGTGGTGCCCAGCACGGACGCCGCCAGCGACAGGGAACCTCTCGCCACCACGACTGAGGTCCTGACCACCAAGGACCCCGTCACATTCTTGCCCTCAGTGAAGCCCTCCCCGTGGAAGCCGTAAAGTGCACACTTCGCCTCCTGCTCCACAGTCATGGCCGTGCACAAGCTACATACTCTCTTCAGCTCCTACACCTTGTGAAGTTCGTCGCACAGCCAGCGTGCTGCCTCCGGATACGTGTCGAGTGCATCGCGGTGAAATCGATACAGCCTTTTTTTATTTTTATGAGCAGAAGGCACGAGACGCTGTCGACAGTGACAGAAAAGGTTCGGAGGTTTAGTTGCCAGACCAACAGGTCATCCGGATTGCCCCTGCAAAGAACTCAGAAGTAATTTAGACTACCTCTAGAAAGAAATGCTTGCTTTTGCAGAGATTGCTTTCTTAGTTGCTGATTGAACCAGGGATATTGTTGTCATGGACATTGTTTCATTTTACAAATGCTTCAAAGCGTCTTGCCTTCTGCTCCATTTTATTATCTCTCTTATGGTACTTCATCAAAGTTAGGTGATTGTGTTATCTCAAGACAGTGCACATGTAGTTTGTTTTGAAAATTGCTTTATTTCTTAAAGAAAAACCTGTGACTTCATGAATAAAAGTGTGATAACATGGAATGTAATTATTCATTCTTGGAAGTAAAACTGAGCATCGACTGGAACCATGTAAGCAATTGGGCAATCTTAAGTATATATCACAGATATCTTGTTGAACACTCTGGTCTTATTTGAGCACAATAGTTAAATTTCGAAAGGAAAAAAAATATATATATATTCTCTGACTAGCATACCACCATATAAACACTGGACCACTTTGAAAGAATTATCACAGATGTTGCGCCAAACATTCTTATTTGAGCACAGCAATAGCAAGTTCTCGAAAGATAAAAAAATTGTTTCTGACTAAAGCAGCCGTCACTCGCGCGCTCCCCGTTGGTTCCGCCGACCCCTCCGCTGCCCCCGGCACACCCGGCTCCTCGTGGTTCGACATTTTGGTTTGAAGAAGGCGCGTAGTGCACATCCCGCATAATATTGGAACAACTTTCTCTCCAATTAATTCTTAAATGTATTGCAAAAGGGTACAAAAAAGCGGTTTGTTTTAACAACGCCCAAAAGGTTTTGATTGTTTTTCAATACTTTTACCTGTACTAGAACAGATGCGACGGCCAGCGACGCACAGGATTGGTTGCCGTTCCTTCGCTAAACGCAGGAACTGCTCCCCGCGTCGTAGTAAATCCTACCCCGTATCCCGCGCGTAGGGACGCCTCAGGGAATGCGTAGCTACTTCCGCTCGTCGGTGGTTGGCTCCGGACGTCGCTGAAACGGGTGACGGGTGTCAAGTTTGCGATGACGTAGCGGCGTCAAAGTGGGCAGAGCCGCCACGTGAGTGTTGCTAGGATACGCTCCTCCTTTACATTACGTCACTTCCATGTACCTTTTCTCAAATGTCCAACCTAGCGATCCAGGATAGCTAGGTTCGACATTGTACATGTTCCTTTTTTTAGTACACGGAAGTGACGTCATCACGTCTGATTGGTTGGAAGCAAAAGTGACGTAATTTCCCTAGAAAAATGTGGGCGGAGTCGGCAAAACTGGGCGGAGTCGGCTACCGGACGTGACAACAAAATGACGTTTCGTTTTGTACCGAGTACGTTTCAAAAGGTACTTGCTCGGAACTAGGTGTCATTGGCAGCATGTTTTCAGCGGCGAGGCGTCGCCGTCTCGTCACTTCGACTTCTTCTTTCATAGAGCTTTTTTTTTCGCCAGAAAGGCTGTATCGGGAACACCGCGATGCATTCGAGCTCCCGGAGGAGATCTTTCGGAAGCAATACCGCCTGCCCAAGATCGTGGTGCGGTGTTTGTGCGACGAACTTCGCGAGGAACCGGAGGTGAGGAGAGTGCGTACCACGTCATGACTGTGGAGCTTCAAGTGTTGTGTGCACTGCGCTTCTACGGCACGGGGAGCTTCCAAGGCATGGTGGCGAGCGACGAACACGTAGCGCGGGACCAAAAGACAGTCAGCGTTGCGGTCCGCGCCGTGTCCGTCGCTATCGTGCGTCGTCTCGGGGTCCAGCGTGGCTGGATCCACTTCCCCGAGACGCCGAGCGAGAGGTTCGACGCGGAGAAGGGCTTCAGGCTGCTCGGCAGGATACCCGGCGTCATCGGTTGCGTGGACGGGACCATGGTCTACATCGTCGGCCCGTCCAAGAACGACCCCACCGTCACGAAGGCGGCGTACTGGTGCCGCAAGTACTTCTACGCCCTCAACGTGATGGTGGTAAGTACACTCATGTTACGTTGTCAAAACGCGCCCCAAATCTGTAGAAAAAAAAAATCTTATTGCCGATACCGTTTAAGTATGCCGTTTTATGACTGCGGGCTGTGGGGTCTCACGACTGCGCGAGCGTGTGCTCTACGTAGCATGTGAGCCGTGAGACTCTTCTCCCAAAAATAATATTTGTCTGTTAAAACGTGCAAGCTTCCGTAAAAAAAAAACACATTATTTTTGTTTTAAGGTAGTTGTACCTTGCATCCAGGAAGGTGTGTTGACATGCATGTGTCAGACAAAATAACTTAAAAGGTTCTGAAATTGCGACTGCTTTGTGAACCATAAGTACAATCTACTACTTGTGGATTCAGGTAATTACATGTCAATATCTCTCTCACTTTCAGGTGTGTGACGCCGACTGCCGGATAATGTGCATCGACCCACGGTATCCCGGGTCGGCGCACGACTCCTTCGTGTGGCAATTTTCTTGGCTCCGAAACCAACTCGAGCAAGGGCAGGTGCCACGCGACGGCCGGTTCCTGCTTGGTGAGCATATTAATTCATTCCTTACGCACACGGTGGCTCCCACTGCTTGAAAGCCACAGTACCACATGTACTGTGCTTGTTGTGAGGCACACAGACACAGTTGCTGGAACTCCTTGAAGTGAGACAACACCCAAAGTTTGGCCATTAATCTCTGTTTATGTCCACATAACTCTCACACTCTGCAGGCTACGAAAGCCACACTACACCAATCTCACGACAGTGATAGACTATGCAAGGAAGGCGACCGCAGTGCGAGTCGCTGTCCGGTTCGGCCCACTCACTGTTACTGTCTGCCTGTACCCTCTTGCTGGTTGGTTTTTGCATGAAGTTGGAGCTCTTTCGCTGATCCCTGGGGGCTCGCCTGGTCGCTTTGACGGTCGTCAGTTTGTACGGAATGGGATCAATTCCTCCTTGGCCACTTGAGCTCGCCAAATCTGTCGTCGGGTCGTCTCTGTCCCACACACTGGATTCTTTTCCCTGACTCTTCTTCTTCTTCGGTCTGCCTATATAGCTCCTCCTATTAGACCCTCCGTGTCTCAACAGGACCTGACTCCTTTCCAATCTAACCACCCCCTCTCTTTTCCCCATCTCCAACTCCACCGAGGATTAGGAAAGAGGTTCGTCGAACTGGCGCGTTATCCCCTTGCTTGCCAAAGACAAGGCCAGCGTGTTCTGCTCTGCCCGTGCCTAAGGTCACGGCCACACTCCCAAAAGCAACAGAGCTTTTATCTGTCGGATGCAAGGGCCTAATAATGCACTTGCATACAACACAGCACCCCTAAGGAATCGTGCACACATCCCATACAACCCACCAGGAAAACACATAGTTACATGAAATAACAGGGAGTTTGCAGGCAAGCTGGTGCTAATTTATCATAATGTAAACTGATACTGTAGTGCAGAAATATTAACACACCTTTAAGTCACACTTAAGTTACATTATAATTGACATAGTTGCACACAGCTGTTTTCTTGCCGTTTATTTTAAAAAGTAAAGAATGTAATATGTTCCATCCTCTACATGTGCAGGTGACAGCGGCTACCCCTTGGAGCCTTGGCTCATCACCCCTGTCCCCGGGAACCACGCGACCTCCACCGCTTGCGGCCGGTTTAATAAGGCGCATTCCTCGATCAGGTCTGTTGTGGAGCGCTGCATCGGGCTGTTGAAAAACAGATTCCGGTGTCTGCAAAGGCACCGGGCTCTGTATTACCACCCTTCAACAGCCACCGCCATTATCTCGGCATGTGCAGTGCTCCACAACATCTGCCTTGCATCGAGCGAGCCAGAACCGGAGTCAGACTCCGACCCTGAAGAGTCAGAGTTGGAGTCTGAGCCGAGGTCGGACGGTTCTGAGCCGAGCTCGGAGAGGTCAGCGTCGGCTCCCGAGAGGCTGGCTCCTGCCGGCCCTCCGGTCGGCCTTCCGGTCGGCCTCTCGGACAGGGGGAAGGCTCTGAGGCAGCGCCTTGTCGCCCGGTTCGGAACCCGCCGCAGACGTGCCCGTGCGGAGCGCCACACGCAAGGGGTCCGCCGCCACGACGGTAGTCCCGACCACCAGGGACACCGTCGGGAAGCCCCTCAGCGCCCTCGCTGCGGTGGTGCCCAGCACGGACGCCGCCAGCGACAGGGAACCTCTCGCCACCACGACTGAGGTCCTGACCACCAAGGACCCCGTCACATCCTTGTCCTCAGTGAAGCACTCCCCGTGGAAGCCGTAAAGTGCACACTTTGCTTCCTGCTCCACAGTCATGGCCGTCCACAAGCTACATACTCTCTTCAGCTCCTACACCTTGTGAAGTTCGTCGCACAGCCAGCGTGCTGCCTCCGGATACGTGTCGAGTGCATCGCGGTGAAATCGATACAGCCTTTTTTTTTATTTTTATGAGCAGAAGGCACGAGACGCAGTCGACAGTGACAGAAAAGGTTCGGAGGTTTAGTTGCCAGACCAACAGGTCATCTAGATTGCCCCTGCAAAGAACTCAGAAGTAATTTAGACTACCTCTAGAAAGAAATGCTTGCTTTTGCAGAGATTGCTTTCTTAGTTGCTGATTGAACCAGGGATATTGTTGTCATGGACATTGTTTCATTTTACAAATTCTTCAAAGCGTCTTGCCTTCTGCTCCATTTTATTATCTCTTTTATGGTACTTCATCAAAGTTAGGTGATTGTGTTATCTCAAGACAGTGCACATGTAGTTTGTTTTGAAAATTGCTTTATTTCTTAAACAAAAACCTGTGACTTCATGAATAAAAGTGTGATAACATGGAATGTAATATTTCATTCTTGGAAGTAAAACTGAGCATCAACTGGAACCATGTAAGCAATTGGGCAATCTTAAGTATATATAACAGATATCTTGTTGAACACTCTGGTCTTATTTGAGCACAATAGTTAAATTTCGAAAGGAAAAAAAAATATATATATTCTCTGACTAGCATACCACCATATAAACACTGGACCACTTTGAAAGAATTATAACAGATGTTGCGCCAAACATTCTTATTTGAGCACAGCAATAGCAAGTTCTCGAAAGATAAAAAAATTGTTTCTGACTAAAGCAGCCGTCACTCGCGCGCTTCCCGTTGGTTCCGCCGACCCCTCCGCTGCCCCCGGCACACCCGGCTCCTCGTGGTTCGACATTTTGGTTTGAAGAAGGCGCGTAGCGCACATCCCGCATAATATTGAACAACTTTCTCTCCAATTAATTCTTAAATGTATTGCAAAAGGGTACAAAAAAGCGGTTAGTTTAAACAACGCCCAAAAGGTTTTGATTGTTTTTCAATACTTTTACCTGTACTAGAACAGATGCGACGGCCAGCGACGCAAAGGATTGGTTGCCGTTCCTTCGCTAAACGCAGGAACTGCTCCCCGCGTCGTAGTAAATCCTACCCCGTTTCCCGCGCGTAGGGACGCCTCAGGGAATGCGTAGCTACTTCCGCTCGTCGGTCGTTGGCTCCGGACGTCGCTGAAACGGGTGACGGGTCTCAAGTTTGCGATGACGTAGCGGCGTCAAAGTGGGCAGAGCCGCCACGTGAGTGTTGCTAGGATACGCTCCTCCTTTGCATTACGTCACTTCCATGTACCTTTTCTCAAATGTCCAACCTATCGATCCAGGATAGCTAGGTTCGACATTGTACATGTACCTTTTTTTAGTACACGGAAGTGACGTCATCACGTCTGATTGGTTGGAAACAAAAGTGACGTAATTTCCCTAGAAAAATGTGGGCGGAGTCGGCAAAACTGGGCGGAGTCGGCTACCGGACGTGACAACAAAATGACGTTTCGTTTTGTACCGAGTACGTTTCAAAAGGTACTTGCTCGGAACTAGGTGTCATTGGCAGCATCTGTTCGGCGGCGAGGCGTCGCCGTCTCGTCAATTCGTCTTTTTCTTTAATAGAGCTTTTTTTTTCGCCAGAAAGGCTGTATCGGGAACACCGCGATGCATTCGAGCTCGCGGAGGAGATCTTTTGGAAGCAATACCGCCTGCCCAAGATCGTGGTGCGGTGGTTGTGCGACGGACTTCGCGAGGAACCGGAGGTGAGGAGAGTGCGTACCTCGTGAACGGTCATGACTGTGGAGCTTCAAGTGTTGTGTGCACTGCACTTCTACGGCACGGGGAGCTTCCAAGGCATGGTGGCGAGCGACGAACACGTAGCGCGGGACCAAAAGACAGTCAGCGTTGCGGTCCGCGCCGTGTCCGTCGCTATGGTGCGTCGTCTCGGGGTCCAGCGTGGCTGGATCCACTTCCCCGAGACGCCGAGCGAGAGGTTCGACGCGGAGAAGGGCTTCAGGCTGCTCGGCAGGATACCCGGCGTCATCGGTTGCGTGGACGGGACCATGGTCTCCATCGTCGGCCCGTCCAAGAACGACCCCACCGTCACGAAGGCGGCGTACTGGTGCCGCAAGTACTTCTACGCCCTCAACGTGATGGTGGTAAGTACACTCATGTTACGTTGTCAAAACGCGCCCCAAATCTGTAGAAAAAAAAAAAAACGTATTGCCGATACCGTTTAAGTATGCCGTTTTATGACTGCGGGCTGTGGGGTCTCACGACTGCGCGAGCGTGTGCTCTACGTAGCATGTGAGCCGTGAGACTCTTCTCCCAAAAATAATATTTGTCTGTTAAAACGTGAAAGCTTCCGTAAAAAAAAAAAAAACACATTATTTTTGTTTCAAGGTAGTTAGTTGCACCTTGCATCCAGGAAGGTGTGTTGACATGCATGTGTCAGACAAAATAACTTAAAAGGTTCTGAAATTGCGACTGCTTTGTGAACCATAAGTACAATCTACTACTTGTGGATTCAGGTAATTACATGTCAATATCTCTCTCACTTTCAGGTGTGTGACGCCGACTGCCGGATAATGTGCATCGACCCACGGTATCCCGGGTCGGTGCACGACTCCTTCGTGTGGCAATTTTCCTGGCTCCGAAACCAACTCGAGCAAGGGCAGGTGCCACGCGACGGCCGGTTCCTGCTAGGTGAGCATATTAATTCATTCCTTACGCACACGGTGGCTCCCACTGCTTGAAAGCCACAGTACCACACGTACTGTGCTTGTTGTGAGGCACACAGACACAGTTGCTGGAACTCCTTGAAGTGAGACAACACCTAAAGTTTGGCTATTAATCTCTGTTTATGTCCACATAACTCTCACACTCTGCAGGCTACGAAAGCCAAACTACACCAATCTCACGACAGTGATAGACTATGCAAGGAATGCGACCGCAGTGCGAGTCGCTGTCCGGTTCGGCCCACTCACTGTTACTGTCTGCCTGTACCCGCTTGCTGGTTGGTTTTTGCATGAAGTTGGAGCTCTTTCGCTGATCCCTGGGGGCTCGCCTGGTCGCTTTGACGGTCGTCAGTTTGTACGGAATGGGATCAATTCCTCCTTGGCCACTTGGGGCTCGCCAAATCTGTCGTCGGGTCGTCTCTGTCCCACACACTGGATTCTTTTCCTTGACCCTTCTTCTTCGGTCTGCCTATATAGCTCCTCCTATTAGACCCTCCGTGTCCCAACAGGACCTGACTCCTTTCCAATCTAACCACCCCCTTTTTTTTCCCCATCTCCAACTCCACTGAGGATTAGGAAAGAGGTTCGTCGAACTGGCGCCTTATCCCCTTGCTTGCCAAAGACAAGGCCAGCGTGTTCTGCTCTGCCCGTGCATAAGATCACGGCCACACTCCCAAAAGCAACAGAGCTTTTATCTGTCGGATGCAAGGGCCTAATAATGCACTTGCATACAACACAGCACCCCTAAGGAATCGTGCACACATCCCACACAACCCACCAGGAAAACACATAGTTACATGAAATAACAGGGAGTTTGCAGGCAAGCTGGTGCTAATTAATCATAATGTAAACTGATACTGTAGTGCAGAAATATTAACACACTTAAGTTACATTATAATTGACATAGTTGCACACAGCTGTTTTCTTGCCTTTTATTTTAAAAAGTAAAGAATGTAATATGTTCCATCCTCTACATGTGCAGGTGACAGCGGCTACCCCTTGGAGCCTTGGGTCATCACCCCCGTCTCCGGGAACCACGCGACCTCCACCGCTTGCGGCCGGTTTAATAAGGCGCATTCCTCGATCAGGTCTGTTGTGGAGCGCTGCATCGGGCTGTTGAAAAACAGATTCCGGTGTCTGTAAAGGCACCGGGCTCTGTATTACCACCCTTCAACAGCCACCGCCATTATTTCGGCATGTGCAGTGCTCCACAACATCTGCCTTGCATCGAGCGAGCCAGAACCGGAGTCAGAGTCCGACCCTGAAGAGTCAGAGTTGGAGTCTGAGCCGAGCTCGGACGGTTCTGAGCCGAGCTCGGAGAGGTCAGCGTCGGCTCCCGAGAGGCTGGCTCCTGCCGGCCCTCCGGTCGGCCTTCCGGTCGGCCTCTCGGACAGGGGGAAGGCTCTGAGGCAGCGCCTTGTCGCCCGGTTCGGAACCCGCCGCAGACGTGCCCGTGCGGAGCGCCACACGCAAGGGGTCCGCCGCCACGACGGTAGTCCCGACCACCAGGGACACCGTCGGGGAGCCCCCCAGCGACCTCGCTGCGGTGGTGCCCAGCACGGACGCCGCCAGCGACAGGGAGCCTCTCGCCACCACGACTCAGGTCCTGACCACCAAGGACCCCGTCACATCCTTGCCCTCAGTGAAGCACTCCCCGTGGAAGCTGTAAAGTGCACACTTCACTTCCTGCTCCACAGTCATGGCCGTCCACAAGCTACATACTCTCTTCAGCTCCTACACCTTGTGAAGTTCGTCGCACAGCCAGCGTGCTGCCTCCGGATACGTGTCGAGTGCATCGCGGTAAAATCGATACAGCCTTTTTTTAATTTTTATGAGCAGAAGGCACGAGACGCAGTCGACAGTGACAGAAAAGGTTCGGAGGTTTAATTGCCAGACCAACAGGTCATCTGGATTGCCCCTGCAAAGAACTCAGAAGTAATTTAGACTACCTCTAGAAAGAAATGCTTGCTTTTGCAGAGATTGCTTTCTTAGTTGCTGATTGAACCAGGGATATTGTTGTCATGGACATTGTTTCATTTTACAAATACTTCAAAGCGCCTTGCCTTCTGCTCCATTTTATTATCTCTTTTATGGTACTACATCAAAGTTAGGTGATTGTGTTATCTCAAGACAGTGCACATGTAGTTTGTTTTGAAAATTGCTTTATTTCTTAAAGAAAAACCTGTGACTTCATGAATAAAAGTGTGATAACATGGAATGTAATATTTCATTCTTGGAAGTAAAACTGAGCATCGACTGGAACCATGTAAGCAATTGGGCAATCTTAAGTATATATCACAGATATCTTGTTGAACACTCTGGTCTTATTTGAGCACAATAGTTAAATTTCGAAAGGAAAAAAAATATATATATTCTCTGACTAGCATACCACCATATAAACACTGGACCACTTTGAAAGAATTATCACAGATGTTGCGCCAAACACTCTTATTTGAGCACAGCAATAGCAAGTACTCGAAAGATAAAAAAATTGTTTCTGACTAAAGCAGCCGTCACTCGCGCGCTCCCCGTTGGTTCCGCCGACCCCTCCGCTGCCGCCGGCACACCCGGCTCCTCGTGGTTCGACATTTTGGTTTGAAGAAGGCGCGTAGCGCACATCCCGCATATTGGAACAACTTTCTCTCCAATTAATTCTTAAATGTATTGCAAAAGGGTACAAAAAAGAGGTTTGTTTTAACAACGCCCAAAAGGTTTTGATTGTTTTTCAATACTTTTACCTGTACTAGAACAGATGCGACGGCCAGCGACGCACAGGATTGGCTGCCGTTCCTTCGCTAAACGCAGGAACTGCTCCCCGCGTCGTAGTAAATCCTACCCCGTATCCCGCGCGTAGGGACGCCTCAGGGAATGCGTAGCTACTTCCGCTCGTCGGTGGTTGGCTCCGGACGTCGCTGAAACGGGTGACGGGTGTCAGGTTTGCGATGACGTAGCGGCGTCAAAGTGGGCAGAGCCGCCACGTGAGTGTTGCTAGGATACGCTCCTCCTTTGCATTACGTCACTTCCATGTACCTTTTCTCAAATGTCCAACCTAGCGATCCAGGATAGCTAGGTTCGACATTGTACATGTACCTTTTTTTAGTACACGGAAGTGACGTCATCACGTCTGATTGGTTGGAAACAAAAGTGACGTAATTTCCCTAGAAAAATGTGGGCGGAGTCGGCAAAACTGGGCGGAGTCGGCTACCGGACGTGACAACAAAATGACGTTTCATTTTGTACCGAGTACGTTTCAAAAGGTACTTGCTCGGAACTAGGTGTCATTGGCAGCATGTGTTCGGCGGCGAGGCGTCGCCGTCTCGTTAATTCGTTTTTTCTTTAATGGAGCTTTTTTTTTCGCCAGAAAGGCTGTATCGGGAACACCGCGATGCATTCGAGCTCCCGGAGGAGATCTTTTGGAAGCAATACCGCCTGCCCAAGATCGTGGTGCGGTGGTTGTGCGACGAACTTCGCGAGGAACCGGAGGTGGGAAAGTGCGTACCTCGTGGACGGTCATAACTGTGGAGCTTCAAGTGTTGTGTGCACTGCGCTTCTACGGCACGGGAAGCTTCCAAGGCATGGTGGCGAGCGACGAACACGTAGCGCGGGACCAAAAGACAGTCAGCGTTGCGGTCCGCGCCGTGTCCGTCGCTATCGTGCGTCGTCTTGGGGTCCAGCGTGGCTGGATCCACTTCCCCGAGACGCCGAGCGAGAGGTTCGACGCGGAGAAGGGCTTCAGGCTGTTCGGCAGGATACCCGGCGTCATCAGTTGCGTGGACGGGACCATGGTCTCCATCGTCGGCCCGTCCAAGAACGACCCCACCGTCACGAAGGCGGCGTACTGGTGCCGCAAGTACTTCTACGCCCTCAACGTGATGGTGGTAAGTACACTCATGTTACGTTGTCAAAACGCGCCCCAAATCTCTAGAAAAAAAAAACGTATTGCCGATACGGTTTAAGTATGCCGTTTTATGACTGCGGGCTGTGGGGTCTCACGACTGCGCGAGCGTGTGCTCTACGTAGCATGTGAGCCGTGAGACGCTTCTCCCAAAAATAATACTTGTCTGTTAAAACGTGCAAGCTTCCGTAAAAAAAACAAAAAAAAAACATTATTTTTGTTTCAAGGTAGTTAGTTGTACCTTGCATCCAGGAAGGTGTGTTGACATGCATGTGTCAGACAAAATAACTTAAAAGGTTCTGAAATTGCGACTGCTTTGTGAACCATAAGTACAATCTACTACTTGTGGATTCAGGTAATTACATGTCAATATCTCTCTCACTTTCAGGTGTGTGACGCCGACTGCCGGATAATGTGCATCGACCCACGGTATCCCGGGTCGGTGCACGACTCCTTCTTGTGGCAATTTTCCTGGCTTCGAAGCCAACTCGAGCAAGGGCAGGTGCCACGCGACGGCCGGTTCCTGCTTGGTGAGCATACTAAATTCATTCCTTACGCACACGGTGGCTCCCACTGCTTGAAAGCCACAGTACCACACGTACTGTGCTTGTTGTGAGGCACACAGACACAGTTGCTGGAACTTTTTGAAGTGAGACAACACCCAAAGTTTGGCCATTAATCTCTGTTTATGTCCACATAACTCCCACACTCTACAGGCTACGAAAGCCACACTACACCAATCTCACGACAGTGATAGACTGCGCAAGGCATGCGACCGCAGTGCGAGTCGCTGTCCGGTTCGGCCCACTCACTGTTACTGCCTGCCTGTACCCTCTTGCTGGTTGGTTTTTGCATGAAGTTGGAGCTCTTTCGCCGATCCCTGGGGCTCGCCTGGTCGCTTTGACGGTCGTCAGTTTGTACGGAATGGGATCAATTCCTCCTTGGCCACTTGGGGCTCGCCAGATCTGTCCTCGGGTCGTCTCTGTCCCACACACTGGACTCTTTTCCCTGACCCTTCTTCTTCGGTCTGCCTATATAGCTCCTCCTATTAGACCCTCCGTGTCCCAACAGGACCTGACTCCTTTCCAATCTGACCACCCCCTCGCTTTTCCCCATCTCCAACTCCACCGAGGATTAGGAAAGAGGTTCGTCGAACTGGCGCCTTATCCCCTTGCTTGCCAAAGACAAGGCCAGCGTGTTCTGCTCTGCCCGTGCCTAAGGTCACGGCCACACTCCCAAAAGCAACAGAGCTTTTATCTGTCGGATGCAAGGGCCTAATAATGCACTTGCACACAACACAGCACCCCAAAGGAATCGTGCACACATCCCATACAACCCACGAGGAAAACACATAGTTACATGAAATAACAGGGAGTTTGCAGGCAAGCTGGTGCTAATTAATCATAATGTAAACTGATTCTGTAGTGCAGAAATATTAACACACTTTTAAGTCACACTTAATTAAGTTACATTATAATTGACATAGTTGCACACAGCTGTTTTCTTGCCTTTTATTTTAAAAAGTAAAGAATGTAATATGTTCCATCCTCTACATGTGCAGGTGACAGCGGCTACCCCTTGGAGCCTTGGCTCATCACCCCTGTCGCCGGGAACCACGCGACCTCCACCGCTTGCGGCCGGTTTAATAAGGCGCATTGCTCGATCAGGTCTATTGTGGAGCGCTGCATCGGGCTGTTGAAAAACAGATTCCGGTGTCTGCAAAGGCACCGGGCTCTGTATTACCACCCTTCAACAGCCACCGCCATTATTTCGGCATGTGCAGTGCTCCACAACATCTGCCTTGCATCGAGCGAGCCAGAACCGGAATCAGACTCCGACCCTGAAGAGTCAGAGTTGGAGTCTGAGCCGAGCTCGGAGAGGTCAGCGTCGGCTCCCGAGAGGCTGGCTCCTGCCGGCCCTCCGGTCGGCCTTCCGGTCGGCCTCTCGGACAGGGGGAAGGCTCTGAGGCAGCGCCTTGTCGCCCGGTTCGGAACCCGCCGCAGACGTGCCCGTGCGGAGCGCCACACGCAAGGGGTCCGCCGCCACGACGGTAGTCCCGACCACCAGGGACACCGTCGGGAAGCCCCTCAGCGCCCTCGCTGCGGTGGTGCCCAGCACGGACGCCGCCAGCGACAGGGAACATCTCGCCACCACGACTGAGGTCCTGACCACCAAGGACCCCGTCACATCCTTGCCCTCAGTGAAGCCCTCCCCGTGGAAGCCGTAAAGTGCACACTTCGCTTCCTGCTCCACAGTCATGGCCGTCCACAAGCTACATACTCTCTTCAGCTCCTACACCTTGTGAAGGTCGTCGCACAGCCAGCGTGCTGCCTCCGGATACGTGTCGAGTGCATCGCGGTGAAATCGATACAGCCTTTTTTTATTTTTATGAGCAGAAGGCACGAGACGCAGTCGACAGTGACAGAAAAGGTTCGGAGGTTTAGTTGCCAGACCAACAGGTCATCTGGATTGCCCCTGCAAAGAACTCGGAAGTAATTTAGACTACCTCTAGAAAGAAATGCTTGCTCTTGCAGAGATTGCTTTCTTAGTTGCTGATTGAACCAGGGATATTGTTGTCATGGACATTGTTTCATTTTACAAATGCTTCAAAGCGTCTTGCCTTCTGCTCCATTTTATTATCTCTTTTATGGTACTTCATCAAAGTTAGGTGATTGTGTTATCTCAAGACAGTGCACATGTAGTTTGTTTTGAAAATTGCTTTATTTCTTAAAGAAAAACCTGTGACTTCATGAATAAAAGTGTGATAACATGAAATGTAATATTTCATTCTTGGAAGTAAAACTGAGCATCGACTGGAACCATGTAAGCAATTGGGCAATCTTAAGTATATATCACAGATAACTTGTTGATCACTCTGGTCTTATTTGAGCACAATAGTTAAATTTCGAAAGGAAAAAAAAATATATATATATATATATTCTCTGACTAGCATACCACCATATAAACACTGGACCACTTTGAAAGAATTATCACAGATGTTGCGCCAAACATTCTTATTTTAGCACAGCAATAGCAAGTTCTCGAAAGATAAAAAAATTGTTTCTGACTAAAGCAGCCGTCACTCGCGCGCTCCCCGTTGGTTCCGCCGACCGCTCCGCTTCCCCCGGCACACCCGGCTCCTCGTGGTTCGACATTTTGGTTTGAAGAAGGCGCGTAGCGCACATCCCGCATAATATTGGAACAACTTTCTCTCCAATTAATTCTTAAATGTATTGCAAAAGGGTACAAAAAAGCGATTTGTTTTAACAACGCCCAAAAGGTTTTGATTGTTTTTCGATACTTTTACCTGTACTAGAACAGATGCGACGCCCAGCGACGCACAGGATTGGTTACCGTTCCTTCGCTAAACGCAGGAACTGCTCCCCGCGTCGTAGTAAATCCTACCCCGTATCCCGCGCGTAGGGACGCCTCAGGGAATGCGTAGCTACTTCCGCTCGTCGGTGGTTGGCTCCGGACGTCGCTGAAACGGGTGACGGGTGTCAAGTTTGCGATGACGTAGCGGCGTCAAAGTGGGCAGAGACGCCACGTGAGTGTTGCAAGGATACGCTCCTCCTTTGCATTACGTCACTTCCATGTACCTTTTCTCAAATGTCCAACCTAGCGATCCTGGATCGCTAGGTTGGACATTTGAGAAAAGGTACATGGAAGTGACGTAATGCAAAGGAGGAGCGTATCCTAGCAACACTCACGTGGCGGCTCTGCCCACATTGACGCCGCTACGTCATCGCAAACTTGACACCCGTCACCCGTTACAGCGACGTCCGGAGCCAACCACCGACGAGCGGAAGTAGCTACGCATTCCCTGAGGCGTCCCTACGCGCGGGATACGAGGTAGGATTTACTACGACGAGGGGAGCCGTTCCGGCGTTCAGCGAAGGAACGGCAACCAATCCTGTGCGTCGCTGGCCGTCGCATCTGTTCTAGTACAGGTAAAAGTATTGAAAAACAATCAAAACCTTTTGGGCGTTGTTAAAACAAACCGCTTTTTTGTACCCTTTTGCAATACATTTAAAAATTAATTGGAGAGAAAGTTGTTCCAATATTATGCGGGATGTGCGCTACGCGCCTTCTTCAAACCAAAATATCGAACCACGAGGAGCCGGGTGTGCCGGGGGCAGCAGAGGGGTCGGCGGAACCAACGGGGAGCGCGCGAGTGACGGCTGCTTTAGTCAGAAACAATTTTTTTATCTTTTCGAGAACTTGCTATTGCTGTGCTCAAATAAGAATGTTTGGCGCAACATCTGTGATAATTCTTTCAAAGTGGTCCAGTGTTTATATGGTGGTATGCTAGTCAGAGAATATATATATTTTTTTTTTCCTTTCGAAATTTAACTATTGTGCTCAAATAAGACCAGGGTGTTCAACAAGATATCTGTGATATATACTTAAGATTGCCCAATTGCTTACATGGTTCCAGTCGATGCTCAGTTTTACTTCCAAGAATGAAATATTACATTCCATGTTATCACACTTTTATTCATGAAGTCACACGTTTTTCTTTAAGAAATAAAGCAATTTTCAAAACAAACTACATGTGCACTGTCTTGAGATAACACAATCACCTAACTTTGATGAAGCACCATAAAAGAGATAATAAAATGGAGCAGAAGGCAAGACGCTTTGAAGCATTTGTAAAATGAAACAATGTCCACGACAACAATATCCCTGGTTCAATCAGCAACTAAGAAAGCAATCTCTGCAAAAGCAAGCATTTCTTTCTAGAGGTAGTCTAAATTAATTCTGAGTTCTTTGCAGGGGCAATCCAGATGACCTGTTGGTCTGGCAACTAAACCTCCGAACCTTTTCTGTTACTGTCGACTGCGTCTCGTGCCTTCTGCTCATAAAAATAAAAAAAGGCTGTATCGATTTCACCGCGATGCACTCGACACGTATCCGGAGGCAGCACGCTGGCTGTGCGACGAACTTCACAAGGTGAAGGAGCTGAAGAGAGTATGTAGCTTGTGGACGGCCATGACTGTGGAGCAGGAAGCGAAGTGTGCACTTTACGGCTTCCACGGGGAGGGCTTCACTGAGGGCAAGGATGTGACGGGGTCCTTGGTGGTCAGGACCTCAGTCGTGGTGGCGAGATGTTCCCTGTCGCTGGCGGCGTCCGTGCTGGGCACCACCGCAGCGAGGGCGCTGAGGGGCTTCCCGACGGTGTCCCTGGTGGTCGGGACTAGCGTCGTGGCGGCGGACCCCTTGCGTGTGGCGCTCCGCACGGGCACGTCTGCGGCGGGTTCCGAACCGGGCGACAAGGCGCTGCCTCAGAGCCTTCCCCCTGTCCGAGAGGCCGACCGGAAGGCCGACCGGAGGGCCGGCAGGAGCCAGCCTCACGGGAGCCGACGCTGACCTCTCCGAGCTCGGCTCAGAACCGTCCGAGCTCGGCTCAGACTCCAGCTCTGACTCTTTAGGGTCGGAGTCTGACTCCGGTTCTGGCTCGCTCGATGCAAGGCAGATGTTGTGGAGCACTGCACATGCCGAAATAATGGCGGTGGCTGTTGAAGGGTGGTAATACAGAGCCCGGTGCCTTTGCAGACACCGGAATCTATTTTCAACAGCCCGATGCAGCGCTCCACAACAGACCTGATGGAGGAATGCGCCTTATTAAACCGGCCGCAAGCGGTGGAGGTCGCGTGGTTCCCGGCGACAGGGGTGATGAGCCAAGGCTCCAAGGGGTAGCCGCTGTCACCTGCACATGTAGAGGATGGAACATATTACATTCTTTACTTGTTAAAATAAAAGGCAAGAAAACAGCTGTGTGCAACTATGTCAATTATAATGTAACTTAAGTGTGACTTAAAAGTGTGTTAATATTTCTGCACTACAGTATCAGTTTACAATATGATTAATTAGCACCAGCTTGCCTGCAAACTCCCTGTTATTTCATGTAACTATGTGTTTTCCTGGTGGGTTGTATGGGATGTGTGCACGAT
This sequence comes from Ixodes scapularis, assembly GCF_016920785.2. Taxonomy (NCBI): domain Eukaryota; kingdom Metazoa; phylum Arthropoda; class Arachnida; order Ixodida; family Ixodidae; genus Ixodes; species Ixodes scapularis. The sequence goes on along the minus strand of NW_024609857.1, from coordinate 43,031,808 downwards.
TCCTTAGGGGTGCTGTGTTGTATGCAAGTGCATTATTGAGCCCTTGCATCCGAAAGATAAAAGCTCTGTTGCTTTTGGGAGTGTGGCCGTGACCTTAGGCACAAGCAGAGCAGAACACGCTGGCCTTGTCTTTGGCACGCAAGGGGATAAGGCGCCAGTTCAACGAACCTCTTTCCTAATCCTCGGTGGAGTTGGAGATGGGGAAAAGAGAGGGGGTGGTTATATTGGAAAGGAGTCAGGTCCTGTTGGGACACGGAGGGTCTAATAGGAGGAGCTATATAAGCAGACCGAAGAAGAAGGGTCAGGGAAAAGAGTCCAGTGTGTGGGACAGAGACGACCCGAGGACAGATTTCGCGAGCCCCAAGTGGCCAAGGAGGAATTGATCCCATTCCGTACAAACTGACGACCGTCAAAGCGACCAGGCGAGCCCCCAGGTATCAGTGAAAGAGCTCCAACTTCATGCAAAAACCAACCAGCAAGAGGGTACAGGCAGACAGTAACAGTGAGTGGGCCGAACCGGACAGCGACTCGCACTGCGGTCGCATGCCTTGCATAGTCTATCACTGTCGTGAGATTGGTGTAGTGTGGCTTTCGTAGCCTGCAGAGTGTGAGAGTTATGTAAACATAAACAGAGATTAATGGCCAAACTTTGGGTGTTGTCTCACTTCAAGGAGTTCCAGCAACTGTGTCTGTGTGCCTCACAACAAGCACAGCATGTGTGGTACTGTGGCTTTCAAGCAGTGGGAGCCACCGTGTGCGTAAGGAATGAATTTGGTATGCTCACCAAGCAGGAACCGGCCGTCGCGTGGCACCTGCCCTTGCTCGAGTTGGTTTCGGAGCCAGGAAAATCGCCACACGAAGGAGACGTGCACCGACCCGGGATACCGTGGGTCGATGCACATTATCCGGCAGTCGGCGTCACACACCTGAAAGTGAGAGAGATATTGACATGTAATTACCTGAATCCACAAGTAGTAGATTGTACTTATGGTTCACAAAGCAGTCGCAATTTCAGAACCTTTTAAGTTATTTTGTCTGACACATGCATGTCAACACACCTTCCTGGATGCAAGGTACAACTAACTACCTTGAAACAAAAATAATGTTTTTTTTGTTTTTTTTTACGGAAGCTTGCACGTTTTAACAGACAAGTATTATTTTTGGGAGAAGAGTCTCACGGCTCACATGCTACGTAGAGCACACGCTCGCGCAGTCGTGAGACCCCACAGCCCGCAGTCATAAAACGGCATACTTAAACCGTATCGGCAATACGTTTGTTTTTTTTCTACAGATTTGGGGCCCGTTTTGACAACGTAACATGAGTGTACTTACCACCATCACGTTGAGGGCGTAGAAGTACTTGCGGCACCAGTACGCCGCCTTCGTGACGGTGGGGTCGTTCTTGGACGGGCCGACGATGGAGACCATGGTCCCGTCCACGCAACCGATGACGCCGGGTATCCTCCCGAGCAGCCTGAAGCCCTTCTCCGCGTGGAACCTCTCGCTCGGCGTCTCGGGGAAGTGGATCCAGCCACGCTGAACCCCGAGACGACTCACGATAGCGACGGACACGGCGCGGACCGCAACGCTGACTGTCTTTTGGTCCCGCGCTACGTGTTCGTCGCTCGCCACCATGCCTTGGAAGCTCCCCGTGCCGTAGAAGCGCAGTGCACACAACACTTGAAGCTCCACAGTCATGACGTGGTACGCACTCTCCTCACCTCCGGTTCCTCGCGAAGTTCGTCGCACAACCACCGCACCACGATCTTGGGCAGGCGGTATTGCTTCCGAAAGATCTCCTCCGGGAGCTCGAATGCATCGCGGTGTTCCCGATACAGCCTTTCTGGCGAAAAAAAAAAGCTCTATTAAAGAAAAAGTCGAAGTGACGAGACGGCGACACCTCGCCGCCGAAAACATGCTGCCAATGACACCTAGTTCCGAGCAAGTACCTTTTGAAACGTACTCGGTACAAAACGAAACGTCATTTTGTTGTCACGTCCGGTAGCCGACTCCGCCCAGTTTTGCCGACTCCGCCCACATTTTTCTAGGGAAATTACGTCACTTTTGTTTCCAACCAATCAGACGTGATGACGTCACTTCCGTGTACTAAAAAAAGGTACATGTACAATGTCGAACCTAGCTATCCAGGCACGCCTTCACCTTCGTCACTCCATATGAATGGCACTCATGGAAGAAACGTTTTCTTCGCTACCTCACAGCCTCTGGATTGCAAGCTGCAGCCGAAGAAAGAAAGGTTGACACGCTCGTCTATTTGATGGGCACTCAAGCGGAACATATACTCAACACTTTCAAGCTAAGTACAGAAAACGCTAAGAAGTTCGATGTCGTGCTAGACCATTACGAGGCCTACTTCTTTCCAAAACGCAACATAATCTATGAAAGAGCACGATTCAACACCCGAACACAAGGGGAGAGTGAACCAGTGGAGGAAGTTTCAACGGCCCTGGACATGTTAGCCGACACGTGCAACTTTGGCGAACTCAGAGAAGAACTAATCAGAGACCGCTTGGTACTGCCTGCAGGACAAGAAAGTTTCACGAAAACTACAGTTGGATACGTCGTTAGACTTGATAAAGGCGCTCATGATCGCACGTCAACATGAAACAGTCCGACAACAACAGAAAGAGCTACGTACAGAAAGCCCAGAGTCAGTACACCGGGTTCACTCTAGCAGATCATTTACAGTGCCACAAAAGGCTGCGGTCGCTTGGGATAGGACTTTGCCAAAACGTCACCAGCATGACGCCAAAAATCCAGAACAAAATCCTGCACCTGGTGTGGACACGAAACACACTCTCGGGCAAGTTGTCCAGCAAAAGACGTGGTGTGCCGAGGTTGTGAAAAAAGAGGACACTTTATGAGAGTTTGTCGGTCGACGTCTTCTCTCAGGAATGTTACCGAGCAAGGTGAAGGATTTTTCTCAAAAGAAAATTTGATGGCGGCCTCAGGTCCAGCTACGCAAACAAGAAACGACGGTCAAGAGCCAGGATTCCTCGGGACAATGTCAAACTTCCAAACTTCGAAGGAACTAATGATACTGGTTGAGAACCAACCAGTACAATTCAAGGTAGACACCGGGGCAGACAAAACTGTAATCCCAGAAGACCTTTTTAGGAGTCTCTTCAAAGGCCCTACTCTAAACCCGCCGAGACACCAGCTTCAAGGGTCCGACGGAAGAAGACTTTACGTCTTGGGCGTCGCAAACCTGAACCTCTAATTCAAAACTACAGGAACGAAGAGAAAGTTTACGTCCTCCGAGGCCTCCAAACACCGCTTTTTGGAAGGCCAACTATTGGCGGTGTGTGCAAACTATAGGGGGCGCTTCTCTAGCTATCATCATCATCGTCTGTGACGTCACGAGTAGGACAGATTGGACATACCGCGCAGTTCTCGTGAGCTCGCTTCAAGCGCTTTTTGGCTAACACGCGGCGAAGCTTGTTTCACGCATTGTGTTTATTTGGTGAAGTGATATTTCTAGTAGGACATTTTATCAAAGTTTGAAACCGTACGTGGCACGCGTAGTTGTGCCGACAAACACATTTGGCGTTGAGGTGTCGAACCGACCGGATAATGGTGCGCTGTTCTCTACCGGATTTACCCTAGTACAAAAAGCTGGATGATCAAAATAAAATATCTGCCGCTTTATCCCACTACAACATGTACCATGGCGAATGGGATATCTTTTTATTATGATTCTGACGAAAGAAAACTTAGAAACGAATGTCTCATCAAATTGAAAATAGAAAAGCGAAATTCGAGACCCTCTCGCGTGTGCCGAAAACACTTCAGTGAAAGCAACTCCGTGTATCCTGCTGGTTTCAATCTGTTCTGTGAATGCTGGTTTTCCGAGTTGATTTCTTTTTGAAGTCTGTAAATCAGTAAACAAACCTTTCCTCAAAATAACTGGCAGGAAGAAGCGGTGCTGGCTTCCGGAGCCGCTTTCATTTAATCCCTGCTTATTCACCACCCGGTCGATCTGAAGAGTGCAGACTCCCTCGCGATTGAAGTTACTAGTAAGTCGGAGACACTTAGCGTTCAAAAACTTAGGAATACACCTGCTATGAATTACTACTGTTTGTATTTCTAATTTGTATGGACCCAAACGCGCATAATGCGTAATGCGCTTCTCAGCGAGCATTTTCTTTCTTAATTTGTAAACAACTCTTAGTAAATATAGGATAGAACAAATTAATCTATCTCCTGAATTTTCCGGGCCAAGACCGACAATTTAAAAACTTAAACATTTCTTCTTTTTTTTTTTTTCATTATACCAGGAGTAGCGCTGTGACAAACTTTTCTTGCCACGTATTCGATTCGGGAGGAGCTAAGCGTCAGTTTCTGACAAGCATTTGCTCATCAGCAACTGTCGAGTCACACTTGGATAGAAGCGTTGGTGTCGGCAAACTCAATGTAGCTAAATCAAGTGTGCGGCGCTTTCCTACGCAACTGTGTGCGCGTGCACAGCTAAGAAGACAGAACGTCATTTGCTCTCGTTAATGCAAACCTTTGTCTACAGCAGCCTCCACAGATCCGGAAAAATCAGGAATCTGGGAGGATGTGAATAGCCCTTACGCTCGCCGTGCAAGCTCTAGTTTTGAAACTCCAGGGCCCGTTTGCTCAAAACCGGTTAACTTTAACCGCCCTTCCCTACTAGGTACCTACAAGTACCTAGCCAAGTTTGACGAGGGCTGGATGAGCAATAGCTCCGTGTTTTATTATGGGGTGGTAGCTGGTGTCACCTACTGGCTGTAGCAAATATACGTGGCTTCCGTGGAAAGGTTCCCGAAATGGGGGGACCCAAAAAATGCGCGCTGCCTGGTTTTCGCGACGCAGCGCGGCATACATTCGAGCTTAAGAAACAATTTTTGTACAAATAATCCGCAAGGAGAAACTAAATTAACTCTTGTTTGGAAATTTTCTAAATATTTGGCTGTATGAAGTGAAGAAAAGCCTCGTTGAAATTTCCTTCCGAGTTCGAAAGAGGACGACGAAGTGGAGTCCTAGAAACGATGAGAAAGAAGTGAGCAGCGAAAGGCGGGCGGTACGCCGGCAGCATGGTTGGCCAGCATGTAAGAACTGTATATAACACCGTCATAAATTGAAAAACCTGTTATTCGGCTCCACTGAAAATTGACCCATTAGTAAATTACTCGAACATCGAGAAGAACGCTGGAAGTGTAATTCTACGATCCGCGCGCGCTGGCCTTCCACTTATAAAAGATTTGAAGTAAATAATCATAATAAATCTTTGACGAACGCGCGTGCACGGCAAAATTTGTTTTAGGCTTTTTGCTTCAGAACAGTTATGACTGCAGACGCCAGCAGGTGCAGCGCGTGTAACTACACTCGTAGCATGCACCTCGGTGCTTTTGAAATTTAGGAAAAGGCATATCGGAACGCTGTCTGCTTTTGGCTGTGTTCTAAATCTTACCCAAATGGATCCGAGTTACTCCGGCGTATCGTATCACGTGACAGCACTGATTGAAAAACGCTGGACGCGGGTAGGTTTTAGAACGTCAAGGGTACGAAACCTTTACCCTGGAGTAAGATCGAGTAAATTTTGGAACACGGCCTTTGTGTGCTATCAGTACCCGGCCGATTGAGTCAAGGGAATCCACTTTCCAAAGACGGTGTCATGCCGACAACTATCGCGTTCATTTAGGCTTAGGAATGGCCAGAGTCGAAAGTCTATCTAAAAAATGTGGCGAGGTGATTGCTCATGTTTTAAGCTTTAAGTGAGGTAAGGCAACGCGAAAACCTCCTGCACCATTCATTGCTACTAACGCACCCGCTACTGTAGCTACTACGACGTAATAGTTCCAAAGCGAGCGGCGCTCACTCAGTGGGGCACCGCCATGTTTCCCCGCCGTCCTTACTCTGCCGGTCACGTGACCCAAAATTCCTCCTCGTAGGGAAATCCGGTTAACCGCGGTTAGTTAACCAGCTTCGAGCAAACGGGCCCAGACTTGTTTTTAAACACTTTAGAAGTTTGTTTTCTTTTTTTTTTTTTTTATAAAAAGCAATTTTGAGGCATTGATATTCGTAAGAAAAATCACTCACAAAAACGTTATGCAGATTTTAATCGGCAAAAATGCGAACTAACATAGCCAGCCTGTGCTTTGACATAGCGCGTCGTCTGCTCGCATCCTACCGGCTGCGTCACTGGAATGCGCCCGCAAGGTGGCGCAACCAAAACATCTCGTCGCCAATAGGAAAGCTCAAGGTTCTCCCTGAGATCTGCCAGGTGAGGAGCCTCTGCCCCGAGGAGGAGTTCCCCTGTCTTTTTGAAGGGCTCGGCACTATGAAAGGAGATTACCAGGTAAAGCTAGCACCTGATGCAACGGCCTTTGGCCTGGCATCGCTTTGCAGGGTGCCCCTGCCTCTTTTCAACAAGACAGAGATGGAACTGGAGAGGATGCAAAAACTGGGAGTAATTTCACAAGTGAAAGAACCAGTGGCGTGGTGTGCACCGATGGTAGTGGTTCCTAAGCCCTCAGGAGCCATACGTATCTGCGTTGACTTTACGCAACTGAACAAGTACGTCCAGAAAAAACGGCATCCGATTCCATCAGTGGAACACACTTTGGGAATGCCCCAGAAAGCAACTGTTTTCTCGAAAATTGACGCCAGCTCAGAGCTTTTGCAAATACCTTTAAGCGAGGACAGTGAAGCCTTGACGACATTTATAACACCTTTTGGCAGGTTCTGTTTTAACAGGCTACCGTTTTGAATTTCTTCGGCGCTAGAACATTTTCAAGGGAGGATGGCCGATGTTCTTTTAGGGCTAGAAGGAGTCGCATGCCATATGGACGACGTCCTAATCTGGGGGTCCACGCAAGATCAACACGATGGTCGTCTAAGAGCTGTACTGGAGCGTCTCTCTCAAGCTAGGATCACGCTAAACAAAGAGAAATGTCCCTTCAGCGTTACAAAGATTTCCGTTTTAGGGCACCTGATCGAGGGCAGTCTGGTTCGCCCGGATCCAGCAAAGCTGTCTGCTATACTGGAGATGCCAAGTCCCACCTCAAGAAAGGAGTTACGCCGCACCATGGGAATGGCTACGTATCAGGCAAGTTTTGTCCCCAATGGTGCACAGGTCTTATGGCGCGTTCACACTGGAAGCGGATCCGCAAACGCTAAGCGGATCCGCGCGTTCTCAACCGCAAAGCGGCTAGGATCGAGCGGTTGGAGCGCGTTTTGGCCGACCGCTTCGGGACCAATTTCTCCTAACCGCTTTCACGAACCGCAAAGCAGCAACCAATCACAACGCGACGCTGACGTGACGTCAGTGACTTTCGAAACAAGATGGCACCTGTCGCTGGTGAGGCGTCCAAGGCGCTGTAGTCCTAGCGCTGTAGTCTTAACTTTCGACAAATCAGCGGAGAAACTTGATGTTCACGTCCGTCACTTGAATCCGCCGCGAAAAGAATTGACTCGTAATTTTAACGGGCTTCGCACCGGTGATTTCGTTCGGGTAAGAGTTTGTTTATTATTCCCGGTGCCACAACCCAAGCTCGCTGCCTTGCTAATCTCTGCCTGTAGAACGTCGGAACCCGCCCCTGATTGACCGAAATGTCAGCTTTTCCACCCACTAGGATAGCCGCGTGAACTATCGAAAGCTTTCGACACCGTGCATGACCACCACGAAGGCCGATAGAGACGTCGTGAGCTTGATTGCGTAGCCAACGGACTACTACGGAGGGGGCAGGGTACCTGCGCTAGCTCGACCTGTAACGTTTACTACCAATAAAATAAATAAAGGGAACCTACTCAAGAAATAAAGTGTACGTACCAGACAATGCAGAGGTAATCCATACGGCGTTTATTTGAGCTTAATGTCAAACAAACAGTAGACTCGATTGACGAGCGAGTGACGAGAGGAAAGTCCGCCACCAACGAAGCCACGACCGGCTAGCACCGAACACATTCCCCCGCACCACGGTCCACCCCACCGCTCACAACTTCGAAAATGATAAGAGCGAACAACAACGATGGGAGAAAACTGGCCCTCTATCCCGAAAACAAGGTCAGCTATTCATGCGGGAAGGGTCCACTTCGAAAAAAAGGTCGGGGGCATCCTGTTCTGAGTCAGCAAGGCGCGCCTAGCTGGGCTTTGCTTGTGGGCGAAGTCGAAAGAATCAGAGGCGAGTTTGGCGGATCCAGACTTCGCTGCCTGAACTCGTGATGCACGCGAACATCCCGGAGAAAAATATTCCGAGTGCCAAAATAGCAAAACTTTGGCTTTGGATCTTGAATTAAAGTGGATTTTGGATTCTAAAACAGGGTTGCCGAACGCAAGTCTCAAAAGATCACGCGTGATCGGCGAGAAACCGCCAACCGCCTCTCGGTGTGTCTGAACGGGGTCGCTCGCGAACCGCATCCGCGACCGCTTCGCGAACGCGGATCCGCTCCCAGTGTGAATGCGCCATTAGAACCACTGTCATCGATGTTAAGCACTAAACATCATTTTGTGTGGAACCAACCTCAGCAGCTTGCATTTCACCATTGGAAAGCTACGCTTTCTTCAGACCCAGTTTTGGGTATTTACGATCCAAACAAAGAAACCGTTGTAAGTGCAGACGCATCAGCATACGAGCTAGGTGCTGTCTTGCGCCAGAAGGAGGGACAACGGTTCAAGGTAATAGCCTACGCGTCAAGGGTTATGGCAGAGACCGAACGTCAATATGAACAAATAGAAAAAAAAAAGGCTTGGCACTCGTGTGGGCCAGCGAAAGGTTTCGAGACTACCTCGTAGGAAGAGTCTTCACTCTCGAAACTGATCACAAGCCTCTCATCTCACTTTTTGCGTCCAAAGCCTTTGATGACTTGACAACGAGGCTACAGAGAATGCGCATGCGATTCATGCGTTTCACGTATGCCATCATCTATGTCCCCGGCGAGGATCTAACGGCAGCCGAGGCAGGCACGTAGCCAAGATTTTGTTTCGGGGGGGCCGCCCATGACAAAATGCTGTATGAGGAAGAGGGGGAAGAGGAGGTCCCAGCAAAATCCAAGATTTTTTTTTGGGGGGGGGGGCAGGTTCCATGGGCCGCCCCCCTGGCTACGTGCCTGAGCCGAGGCTTGGTCTAGGTCTCCTATCTCACAATCGGAGCCTTTCGACCTCGAAAATAAAATCGATGGCTACATCAAACACATCGTCTCCTCTATGCCCTGACATCATACAGTGTTCATCAGGTCGCCAGTGAACAACAGAAATACGGAGTATGCGCGCAGCTTCGTCAACTCATTCTAACAGGGTGGCCAGGAAGAAGAGATCTGGAGCAAGAGCTCAAACCTTATTGGGAAGATAGACAACATCTCGCTCGTTGACGACTTAATAGTTTGTACCTCAAGAGTGATAATTCTGAGAAAATGCGCGACACCGTCCTTCGCCAACTTCATGAAGGCCATTTCGGGATAGACAAATGCAAAGGACGAGCAAGGGATTCTGTTCGGTGGCCCGGAGTTGACTCTGATATTGAGCGACTCATCAAAAGCTGCGACATATGCCTCAAACAGTGTCAATCGCAAGATGCCTCTTTTGCAAACAGAGTTCCCACAGCGTTCCTGGGAAATAATAGCGATGGATTTGTTCTTCTAGGACGGAGCCTGGTGGCTAATCATAACTGACTATTTTCACAGTACCCAGAACTGGTCCGCCTTGGTGATCTCATATCGGGAACTGTGATCACCCACTGCAAGTCTATTTTCGCGAGGCATGGGATACCGGATGTGGTGGTATCCGACAACAGACACCAGTTCGCTAATCGCGAATTTGAGAAATTTGCAAAGGATTTATGGTTTTCGTCACATCACTTTCAGTCCAAGGTACTCCCAAAGCAGTGGAATGGCGGAAGCCGCGGTCAAGATAGTAAAGTCGTTTTTGAAGAAAACAGAAGACCCGTACAAGACCCTACTTGTTTACAGGACGAGTTCATTGGAAAATGGGTACAGTCCTGCAGGAGTTTACGAACAATTGTTCCAGTCTCGTCTAGCCGCCTCGTACCCTGCCTTCCAGATCTCAACAACGTAAGAAAATTTGAAATTTCTCAGCGACGAAAACAAAAAGAAGACTTCGACCGCCAACATGGCGTCCGAGACTTAGTCGACTTGGACGAGGGAACTGACGTGTGGGTAGTCGACCTGTAACGACAAAGAGTCGTTCAAAGCAGTGCAAATGAGCCCAGATCATACTGGATCGACACTGACGCCGGAGACTCTAATCGCAGAAACAGAACACACCTGATTCCCTTACCAAGTCAGGCTTCTGGATCGGATGCGCAGGTACCCGAAAATGTTCAAGGAGACGATGCTGATTCACCAGAGCCTGAGCCTCATTGCGCCGATAGCGGCCACGCTCACACAAAAAGCGGAAGATGTGCTCGAGTTCCAAAGAGGTATCAAGAACAATGAACGATGCAGGTGTGAGACTTAGAGGGGGAAAGGTGTGATTGTTTGTTGTGAGGCTTAGGAGGGGAGATGTGTGATTGGTTGTGTTGGTGTGAGACTTGGTAGGGGAGATGTGTGAGGTAATTCACCTCTCGTGTCGGTTTGGCCGACACGAAGGAAGAGGACGAAGTGAATAAAGTTTTTTTTTTGCGTGCCTGACTTCATGTTGAAAGCTTGCCCTTTTCCCACATTGAACAGGACCATCTGCCTTCACGAAATGCCAACCTCATCCGCCTCGCCCATGTCGCCAGACGAAAGACCAACTGAGAGCACCGGCAGCCAGCAACAGAAAAAGGCCAAGGTGCGGTCAGTGCGCTCCGAGGACTCAAAGTCCCCGGTTTCTCCGTCGTCCCAACCTCGCCGCCACACAAAGTTGAGTTCCCCCGACGAGCGTTTTTGCGCGCTTTCCTCCACCAGCCCACCGAGTATGCCTTCTCCGATCGTGTCCCCAGATGCCGTGCCCACAACCCTTGTCGGGCCCTCGCCCAGGACTGTCGAGACGAGCGACGTCAACAGGGGCCTCTTGCTCAAGCAGCGCTTCCATCAGCGGCGGATCATGATCTCCTTTGTGGTTGGGCTCGCCTTCGTCGCCCTCATCTTTGTGGTGGTGGTCTTTCGCGTACTCGCCTCCCAGGCCTCTGCCAAGACACTTTCGCCGACGTTTACGACGGTGGTGTCCGGTGGGTGGAAGATTCGCGCGGTGGATGCTTTGCTGGGTTGGCGGAATTGAGGACGTGGAACGATGATGTTGGGGGACATGAAGCCTTCTTTTTTGACTGATTTCGCTCCCTCAGGTTGAGACATGTCAGCCCCGGCCGATATTAGTGTGGTCTCCTTTCTTGTTATTTATGTTCCATTCGAAGCTGACTACAATCTGTCTGGTGCCATAGCCATATGGGGTGTTCGAAATAACCAGGCTCGATCTAAAATGGATCGTAAAAATCTGCCCCTGAATGTAGAACTCTAAACTTTTCGCCAAAAGGTGTATTTTACAGGTCAGGTTTGTCTCGAAAAATTGCAAAGCCTAGCTTGCTCTGTGTAAAAAATACGGTAAATAACTTGCCCGGGACAATTCCGGACGGCGACGCAGACGACCGAGTCGAGTGGCGGGACGCGTTTGGCGCACGTGTGTGGATGGCGCTACCTCTTGTGGCGTTCGCCTTCCGCCGTCCGCCGCAGGTGATCAACCAGATGACTCGTTCCTCGGGGTCAAACAGGGTTTATTACCATGACTCCGCCTGGTCAAGACTCGGGGCAGCAACTGCCCTCGGCCACACGGGCCATCCCTTTTCTAGCCTGTCGGCGCCGGGGGCCGCCCCCCCGCTAGTCGCCGGTTTGGCCGCCGTGTGGCGGGCCGAGCGCCCCACACTCTTTATAGACGCTTTACACACGCGCTAGATTACAGCCACCATTGCTGACCTTCTTTTCTCTTATGGAGATACCGAGCCACTGAAACGGGTCTTGACGAGTCTCCAGAAAGGCCAATGCTGGGTACAAGGACGCAATAGAATGACGTAGCCTGCTATGGTAATGATGAAGTGAAGAAAATTCAATAAGAGGAAACAAAAACTGAGGGTCAGTTATGGCGGCGCCCATGCACAGCTGCTGCAAAGCGTCTATAGACTACTCGCGAAGACCTTGTTCTCTTAAACGGAACGTAATCTTTTTGTAATGTACCTTTGGCTGAAAAAATGCAGACAATAAACGCGACAAGCCAAACGCGCCCCGCCACTCGACTCGGTCGTTTGCGTCTCCATCCGCCGTTGACTGTGGGAAGTTTTCTTTGTCCTGTTTTTTACAGAGAGGATGTACGACTTGTAATTTTACAAGATAAAACCGACCTGTGATATACACCTTTGGGGAAATGTTTCTATTGTTACGTGCAGGCAGCATTTTTAACGGCCCATTTAGATTTTTACGGTTCATTTAAATAAAAATGTATACCATATAAGGGTTTATCGCCGTGTCTGTTACGACGCCAAAAAATGGCTTAAGCATCTGCGTTGACTGCGTCCACAGCAACGAGAGAGACACCGGTAAAACTGCGATACATGAGAGTAGGGAGTTTTAGCAAACCATTACCGTACTACCATTACCGTTCTACCGTTATCATGGACCCGACTGCACATGCGCGGCTGGTACCGACGTCACATGCCTGAAACGGGTGGCCGCGGTCGCCGTGATACCGCGGCCCACGACCCTGTGTTCAACATGGCGGCGTCTAGGCCCCACCACTGCAAGCGTTGACGACACACTTATTGCTCAGAATCCTGGAGGAGCCATGTAGAAACACTCGTAGCAGCAAATATTGGTAGAGGAGCCATATTTAGTGGTGAAAGCTGCTTTTATAACTGTGGTGTACTGGAACGAGGCACGCACGGGCGCCACCCCTAAAAGAGAAGACGACGATGCGATCTAGAGTGTACAATTACCAGGGACTACCACGTGCAGCATAAATTGGTTCGCTACATTAATGCGAGTACTTATTACTGCGACAAGACGCTGAAGAGCCTGCTGCAAAGCCATGACTCACAAGGTGAGCATTGAGAGGTTCGAATCTACCGCTCAAAATGCTTAGACTGAATACACCGAACGCCTCAACAGCCTCTTCAACATCCATGAGGTAGAAGACCCAGACATCCGGCGAGCTGTGTTGATTGGAAAATGTGGATTAGCGGAGTACTCTGTCATGGGAGACCTCTGTTCGTGGCGCTACCATCGGCTACGCAATTGTTGCCACTAATCTCTATGCTAATTACGAGACCATCCTCGATCGGATGGAAAATTATTACTGTCCTAAACCACCGAAGACCTTACAGCGCTTTCGTTTCCACAAGCGGGGAGAACAAGAGAACGAGACCTTTGCTACATACATCAGCGCACTCCGTCGGTTGGGCGAAACCTGCGAGTATAGCACTGTGCTCAATGAGATGAACTGCGACCAGATTTTATATGGTGTGAAAGACACCAAAGTACAAGACAACCTTTTAAATACGAAAATTTGGATCTGCAAACTGCTGTGGAGCTGGCTATTGCTGCCCGGGCTGCCTCGCAAGGAACACTAGAGCTGCAATCAAGATCGTCGCTGCCCAGAATTCGGTCTTGCAGAAACACAAATGCTGAAACCCCAGGTTTAGACTCCTCGATCGTCAATGGTGTCCAGCGCAGCTCCCCCCCCCCCCCCCCCCCCCCCCCCCCCCCGAAACCTACGCAATCAAGCTCTTGTTTTCGTTGTGGAGGTCAGCACTCACCATCTAAATGTCGATTTAAAAGAGTCCTTCGTTGCTACTGTAACAAGCTAGGGCATTCTCTGTCTTTGATCATGCAGACCTTCTCGACCTAAGACAGCGAGCAACGACGACATCCACAAGCAAGGTCGAACGAGTCTCACGCAACACACGCGGTGCAGGAAGCTCAAGTTGCAAACCCACCTCGATTTTATGTGTCTCCGTATATGGTGGAAAATGAAAGTGTGTCTCCGTATGTGGTGATGGTTACTCTCAACGGAGTTCCTCTGGCCATGGAAGTGGACTGTGGAGCTGTCGTATCTATCATCAGTGAGGACGCTTACAAGATGCTGGGAGCAGGGGAACCTCCCCCGTTGACGAAAGATTATCATTTCCTTAAAATCTGGACAGAGCAGTACCTAAGCGTACTGGGGAAGATAGAACTTGACGTAGAATCCAGAGGCCACACCGCTACAGTTCTCTTGTTTGTTGCCAGCGGAGGACAGGCTAGCCAATTCTTGGGCGCGACTGGTTTGGTGGTCTGGGCATCGATGTCACAGGAGTCAACTCTTCACGCAGCTCCCAGCTGCTTGAAAGTTTTTTTGACGTTTTTTGCAGGAGACAGGAGCCCACAGTGGTGAACCCATATCAATTCCAATTGCAACGAACGCTACGCCGAAGTTCCTCCAGAGTCGGCCCGTTCTGTTCGCTCTTCGGCCTGTCATTAAAGCGGAGCTAGAAAATCTTGTAAAACAGCAAATACTCGAGCCTGTCAGACATAGCCGGTCGGCGACACCAATCTTGGCAATCATCAAAAAAATGGACAAGCTGCGTCTTTGCGGTGACTGCCGTAGCACTATCAACCCGTTTGTGATTGCTGAGACTTACCCGCTTCCGACCACCAATTACATTCGATCCACTTTGGCTGGAGGAGTCATCTTTACAACACTGGATTTAACTCAGGCGCATCAACAGCTTTGGGTGCACTCTCAAGAAAAAAAGGCGTAAAAGGGTGTATGGTTACACCCTTTGTCCCATATAATGCACCCCAAAACTTCATTTCGACGTACTGAGCCCTATAGTCGAACAGACGGCCTCAAATTTTACGAGGGGCGCGATAACGGTGCGATATAACTTTTTAAATAGCTAAAGTATGTGTCAAAGACCACATAAAGAAACGACTGAGTGTTTAGAGTAGGGCCAAGAAAACCCTGATTATTGTTTTTCTAGTCAGCGACACATACATTAGCTATTTTAATAAGTTGTACCACACGGCTATCAAGCCCCTCGTAAAAAAAGCTAATTTGAAGGGACACCTGAGCTCGTGTTTTGACTGTTTCAACCACGATCAACTCTCTACTTACGACCACCCCATCTGAACGCTCCCTATAAAAGAGCCTGCTCCCGGCTGAGGGCCGAGTTTTAGCGCCGCCTAGTGAGAGGCGTTCCCACTAGGTGGCACGAAAACTCGGTCCTCCTACCTAACTCCTACGTCGTCAGGTTCTTCTGTCATCCGTGGGTGCGTGCCAGCTGATCGCCCTTCCTGGTTTCAAGCATGTTCACGCTGTAAAATGTTTTTTTTTTATGTATAGGATACTAAAGGAGTCCAATTCGTTAATTAGTTTGCTTTATTTTAGTTTGCGCATCCAACACCAGATGGTAATGGCTGCGCCCGCGCGCATATCGAGGGACTCTACCGCGCGTCGCCAACGTTGCTGGATCGCGCTTCCCCGCTTCGAGCCCATTGCGCGATTGAGGCCACCGGTCGGCCATCTTACGAAATCCGCTGAAGCGTTGTCAAGGCGGCGGTCACGTGACCTTTGCCTCTGTTTTTACGTGACCTATACACGGTAGCCATAACTGTCTAGGCTTGACAGCGCTAGAGCATATCTCGTAAGATGGCCGACGGTGGCCTCAATTGCGGTGCGGTGAACCGCGATCCAGCAATTGTCATAGAGATCAGTGATAGAGACCAACAGAACCTGGTGCAGCGCAGAAAAAGTCGGAAAAAATACCAAGTTCCAGGCATTTGAACGGTATTAGCGCACTCGTATGAAGAAGAGAGAAGAGAGAGAAAAGAGCGCTCTTTTTTCTGTCTCTTCTCTCTTCATTATACGTGTGCGCTAATACCGTTCAAATGTCTAACTACCAACTAGCCTAGTAATCAACCCTTTTACCAAGTTCCAGGCCCCGCCACGAGGCGCCGCTGAAACTCGGCCCTCCAGAAAAGAGGAGAGGAGCCTAATATGTTGTTTTCTTGACATCGCAAAGGCCTATGATAGTGTTTCCCATGCCCAGCTTATTGTTAGCCTACAACAGCTTGACATGCCGCCGGAGTGGACAACACTCATCTCCCGCTTATATCATGGCAACACGGTTATGACCCACCTTGATGATGCTCACTCTGATGAGGTGCTGGTGACGAGGGGCTTAAGCCAGGGGTGCCCACTTTCTCCCCTATTGTATATGTTATATGTATCTACCCTAGAGAAGCAACTTATACAATCAGGACTGGGCTTTTCACTAGCACATTTGGAGCATGGTGATCGAGTTGACTGGGTTCTACCGGGATAGACGTACGCGGACGATGTGGTACTGACCGCAGAATCAGTGTTGGAAATGCAAAAACTTCTTGACATATGCTCCAAGGAGGCTATGGGACTTCGTTTAAATTTTAATACCAGCAAGTCAGCGGCGGTAGTGTTTTCGGGCTCCCTCGAGACAACTCTCGATAGCCTTCGTCTCGGAGGGTCCAATGTACCAATTCTTAATTCTTACAAGTACTTGGGCATCACAATGTCGAACGACACAGACTACCTTCAAGGCCATCACACCCATCTTCGCCAAGCAGCCCTACGAGGAGCCAGCATTCTCCGTAAGCGAAGCCTCTGGAGTTGCAACAGGTTCATCGTTTCGCGGGAATTGTGGAAAGCAGTAATGGTACCCGGACTAACATTTGCAAATGCAGTGGTGTGTGTCCCAGGAGATGTCCGCGCCAATATGAAGCGTAGGCAGAGAGACGTGGGACGCCAGGCACTGGGCTGCCATGGAGCGGTCGCCAACGAGGCAGTGCAGGGTGACCTGGGCTGGTCCTCCTTTGAGGCTCGGGAGGCTTCAAGCAAGATTGCATATGACGGACGCCTTCGACTTATGGATAGATGCCGTTGGGCGAAGAGACTTTTTATATACACCAACTTGACTCGGCTGCGGACCCGCTGGCAGAAGCGCCTCTATCAGCTTCAACACAAGTACGGCTTCTTCTCGGAGCCTGTTGATGCGTCGACAGAGACTGAGTGGACGTCGGTAGTTAGGAAGAGAGTCCGAGACTGCGAGACCCAACAATGGCTCCAAGAAGCCCAAACGAAATCGACGCTGGAGGTGTACCTCGCCAACGAAATAACCATCGCCTCGGAAGTCCGGCTGTATGACAACAGCCTGGGTAGCCGCTTCTTGTTCGAGGCACGTGCCGGGGCACTGCGGACGCTGTGTTATAGGCGTCGTTTCGACACCAGTGTCACGTCAACAATGTGTAGGGTGTGTGGGGTAAATGACGAAGCGGTGGAGCATATTGTGCTAGACTGCGCGAGACTCAAGCCGTCCCGGTCACAGGACAATGGCCCAAGGCGTCCGAGACCCTTAGCGCTCGCTGAAGCGTTGGGCTTCACTGACATAGAAATCGGACAATGCACAGAAGTCTGCCCAGCTACGGGGCTGAAGGTAGCCTCCAACGACACAAAAAGGCTTGTTGCAGACCCAAAAAGGAGACTGGAGGACTGGTGGCAGAAGATCCACCTCAGGGAGCATTAAGACACCTACGCTCCCAGGCTTGGGCACAAACCTTGTTTGAGTCCTCCCGATTCAAAGGCAAATAGCCGCATCATCATCATCATCATCACCAGAATTGCGTGCTGGCGTATTTTCAGATCGAGTGGTCGAAGATATATAGAGTAGGTCATGATTTCAACTATGGTTTCAGCCATGCAACTGTTCGAAACGCATTGTAGTGCTTTTAAGGACGCGTAATCAATATCGACGGAACGAGGAGAAGACAGTAGAATTGTGCAGTACGGCAGTACCCGACAAGTGCCAGGCTCAATGTCGAGCCGGCCAGAAGGAGGGGACCAGGATGCCAAGAAATCCCAACTCTGTGGGAGCCCAGACGACGACAGATCCCGAAAATTATCGCAAGACCCAGGGTTCCTAAGCGCCAAATTCCAGACATCGAACTGCAGAGTCACTACCGCCGATGACCAAGAGTCTGCGAAACCCCAGCCTCAAAAAAACGTTTGTCACCGATTCCAGAAAATCAAAGACAGCGGCGATTCCCGGAAATCCCAAGACACCGAAGTTAAAAACCTCAAGGTTCGTGACCCCGGCGTGTCCCAGAGGCAACCGAACCAAACCGGGAGTGGTCCGGCAGCTTCTGTTGCGAGCAATAGCGAAACGACCGTGATACTGGACGTGAACCCTGTGGTACGCTACCCTCTCCTCTTCTTCAACATGGCGATGAGCTTTGTGGGTGGCGGCATGGGGGCGCTGGGGCTCTACGCCATCTTTGAAACCATAGACGAAGCAAGCGACGACGAAGAGACCCTGAAGAAAAACCAACTTCAGAACCTTACCGTACTGCGAATTGAAATGGTCGTCACCGTCGCCGGCGTGATACTTTTATTCGTGTCCTGTTTCGGCTGCGTGGGAGCGCTGCGCGAAAACATCGTACTTCTGAGGGTCTATTCGGGATTCCTGACCCTCCTTACCCTCGCCTGCCTGGTACTCGGGATCATCGCTTTTTTTATGCCCGGTATGTCCTTCTTTAGCGAAGCATTTCTGCTTCAATGGTTTTATTGCTGCGTGATAAGCTTGTTGCGTAGAGATCTCCTTTTGTGTGGTCGAGCCTGTCGCCTTTAATTCGTTGTGATGTTTGTCGCTGTCTAATATCACCGATGAAGTCGTGGTAAACTGAAAATAATCGGGTATCAAATCACAAGAATAATAAACCGAAAACAATCGCGTATCAAATCACAAGAATAGTCTAGATTGGAAGAAAAAAATATTTGTCGAAGATTTAGGCCTAGTAGCCGAAGCCGGCAGGCAAGAATAGGAATGGATTCTTTGGCTGTCCATTGAAAGGTGCATTTTTTCTGTTTAGAACGTTTTTTCTTGTCTTCCATGTCATTCCATGCCATAATTTTACTGTATTTTATTTTGTAAACCAACAGTTTAAGAGCGTATACTGGAGAACGCTCTTTCGTTTATTCAATGAAGCGAAGACAACGGCGCGAACAAGGTAGACAGTGGGGCACAGCACGAACGAGTAAGCACCGGTGCTTCCTATTTTTTAACCCAGAAGGAAAGGGCTCTCACACGAACTACTGCATGCCCTTTTGTAACATCAGAACAACAGAAGAGTCTCTGCCCCCGTACTCCCGTGGAGAGAAGTGGAGCCACTACGACACTTTGTACCAAGGTCCAACTCGCCAATTTTCTGGCGTTACGGGAAAGAAGAGTAAACTTCAGCACCCTTTTTTTATTTTTTTCTAAGATCATTGTCCACAAAGAAAAGCTACGCATAATGCCCTAGTGCTCATCGGCGTATCGAGCATTGAACGGAAATGTGCTTTCTCTGGGCAGAGTCTCGTCTTCAGTCCTTATGCTGCAATACGTTGCTTGCACGTGTCGTCCTTGCACCGTTCTGGGGGGCTAAGCTCGGCGCGGCGAGATCGAGGCGAGTTCTCCGCCAAACTCGCCGACCGCCGCGATTGGTCGGCGCCGTGCATGACGACACTCGCCGACACTCCCTAGATCGTGACGTTAAACGGAGGGTTTGAGGCGGTCGGAGAGTTGCATATTCGGAACTCGCGGCGAGATGCGGTGACGTCATTGTGACGTGGCAGAAGCCGCCGCGGATTGGAAAAGCTTGCCGGCTCCGACCTAGGCGAGTTTGGGCGAGTTGGGCGCGAGATCAGGGAGAAGCGTCCAAAATGGCAGCGTTTTCGTTCGTGTTTTTCCGCCGGCATAGGTATTTAAACCATGCCAATGTGCTGGACATTGACGACGTTCATTTTCAACAACGCTATCGCCTCTCGAAAGACGTGGTAAGGTGGCTGTGCGATGAACTGCGTGGCGAACCGGGCTTGAGGCGCTGGAGCCGTGAATAAACCGTCGCCCCCGTCGTGAATCCTACATCCAAATTCTACAAAGTGAATCCTAGAAACAAATGTGTTTTTACGGCAATCTGCAACCAGGAACGGAATTTACCATTACCTGCAGGCTTTTACAATTATTTTGATGGGTTGTGGTGCTGCGTAGATGCAAGATAAACGCACTTGATAAAATTCAAACTAAAACAGATGATACCAGAAAAGCAATATACATGAATGGTGCAGACTAACAACTGTGTAATTTCTTTCTTATCTTTCTTCTTCCACACCGTATTTTGACAAACAAATTGACCGTTAGTTGTTTATACAGCAGGAGAACATGCCAGAACATTGCGACATTGTCACCTACTGTAGATAAGCAATTTAGCCAGTGCAGTATGACTGCTAGCCTAGGGTTTTTAACGTGCACCACGTAGTAGTGATACACGACCGCATGCCGGTACGATGCTCATCAACATCGAAAAGGGCAGGGGTGGGGGTGAATCCACGATCCTGGGTTCTGCAGCGCGAGCTTTCGCTCCACGTGCACCCTATTCAGAAAAAAAAAAAGATATATATATATATATATATATATTGTGGCTGTATGGCGGTGTGGGGGGAGAAAGATGAGAAAGAAATTACACAGTTGTTAGTCTGCGCCATTCCTGTATGTTGTTTTTCGTCTATACTCTGCTTTAGTTTATATCTTTATCAAGAGCGCTTTTCTTGCATCTACGTGGCGCAGCAAACCATCACAATGTCTAGTCAACTAGCCCACATCCAAAAAATGTTTGTATAATTAGCATCCCTGCGTTGACCTATTCTTATTTGTCACTTACGATTTAAATAAAAAAAGAATTGGGCTGTATGTATGTTGATACTGCCTAAAATTTGGCCTGCCTCAACGGGGAAGATTCTCCCAGCTGTAGATGAGAAATTTAGCCATGCAGTGCCGTACAACCGCTAGCCTGGGGTCTTTAACATCCATCCCGCAGTAGTGCTACACGACTGCACGCCGGTACGATGCTCATCAACATCGAAACGGGCAGGTGTGGGGATTGAACCCAGCATCCTGGGTTCTGCAACGGACCTTTCGCTCGACGTGCTCCGAGCTGTTGTGCGCTAGCCCAGCCGGCCACCGATCCCCCGATTTAAATAAAATAAAAACCCTTCACTGCGAAGCGTAGGGAAAAATCGGAGCTACGCTGGGGAACTCGCCGCCGCCGGGGGGGTCAGAAATGTAAGAGGGGGAGTGGGAAACTCGCCGGGGCGGAGTCAAAAGAAGCTCCTCCCCTCCCTCGTGACGTGGCATCGGAGAGATTTCCGCCGGATGCGAGCTTAGCCCCCCTGGTCAGGAGATAGAAATTTTGATAGCTCGAAACACATGCTCCAGAAGATACACGCTCAGCAGGATGGTCCTTCGCAATGGCCGCTGATATGATGTCAAGGCATGCCGTGAATGGGTTCTACTGTGTTGAATTGTGTTCCTCCTTACATTATATAAACTCATCAATTTTTAGAGTTTAGTGCTATCTTGTATGAGTAAAATGCATAAAAAATAACTAATAACGTAGCAGGTCCTCCCGGCCCAAACACGCGCAGCGCTGGCGCACGTGTGTTTAGCATTGCCTGCTTGTTTCACAGCACTGGTACGAAAAGCACAATGCCAAGCACACTTTGGAATGGTCTGCAGGGCTATAATTTCTGGTTCGTAAAAATACGAGTTAATAAAACTTGACGGATCCACACAAGAACAACAGGCTTTCCGGTCGCCGTAAAAAAAAAAACGCGATTAAAAAAACGGCTCCGGAGCTGGTGTCAGGCTACGCGAGACTTATTTTTCTCCCATTTTGGGTTATCTCTTTTTGCAATATACTGCCAGGTATCTTCGGACTGGAGATCACCTTAGCAACACCAACTGGCGTCAGACCACTTTTTTTTTTTTTAGAAATTATTTTGCGGTGTATAGTTGCATAATGAACTGAGAAATGCGTGTTGCGTTGTTCTAAAGTGTGCCTTTTACCCAGGATCATTTTCGCAAGCGTGGAGTTCCTGCGAACAAAACGAAAAAGTGTTCCAAGGAAGGGGCATTGATGTTTTTTTGTTTTTTTTTTATGACGCAGGCAACGTGAAGGCAGTGGTACAAGACACTCTGTCAGACTCCCTTATTGTCCACTATCGAGACACACCCGATAACCAGCATTTTGTGGACGCCCTGCAGCGACACCTGCGTTGTTGCGGCATGAGCGACAATTTCCGCGACTGGAACAAGAACATGTAAGATTAGTCTCACCTTCTCTGTCCGGACCAAAAGAAAGTGAACACAAGTTGTACAAGCAATGCTTTGGTTTTGTAGTAACTGTGTCTCTTTTTTTGTGGTGATACCGCTGTTTTGTATGTAGCCGATGCAGTACATGAACAAAAAGCAAAATAGAAAGAAATACCGCAACCACAGACGGCGGCAAAGGAACTGGCTCAAACTAAGATCTTGCGCCAGGAAACCTTCTTTCACATGCTACATGGTCAAGAACATGATTTTAAACCTGAGGCTGGGGTAGGAAAAGAAAATACAAGGGAAGACAAAAAAAGGACAGGCAACGAACGTCTCAGACCTTGAGACGTTGCGTGTTATTTTTCAGTCTTTGCGTTTTCCTTTTCCTACCCCAGTCTCAAGTTTACAATAATGTTCAACAAACACTAGTTTGTTTGCACTTTGACTATTTTTTTGTTACTGTCAAGAAGTTGAATATGCAGCATGTCCTTAAACGTTACGATTTTGCACCCTTGGTTCGACTTGTCCACCAAAAAAAATTTCGTTGGGCAACAAAACAAAAACAGCGTGTTTGTAGATTTTTTTGCTACCCAACGCTGTTTACCAGAAACACGTGTTTAATAATTGTTAGACTAGGGTCTTTAACGTGCACCACGCAGTAGTGATACACGACCGCATACCGGTACGTTGCTTATCCAGATCGGAACGCGCAGGGGTGGGGTTTTAACTGCGGTGCACATGCTTGGCCACCGAAGCGGTATTCAAACGAGGAAGAAATCTTGGGGTTTTCGTCGCTTGCATCACGTGACAAAAACGTCAGGCTTTTGTGATGCCGCTCTGTGACGTCAGCTGCGCGGCGAAGGGAGGGAGGGATGCTCGGGTGGCACAAACAATCCTGGCTCGGCGGCGGATCAGTTTGTATTCAATAATATTTGATTTTGTCGTTCAACTATTTGGAGTCAGACGTTGAGCTCGCTAAATTCGTCCGCTGTGGTGTAAAGCGTGCAAACCGCTAGATTGTACTGCAAACGCTGACATCCCTTCACCCCTGCACCTCGTAAGAGTGAACGGCGAAGCTGAGGAGGAAACAGCGCCGGCTGTGGACGTCACGCACGTCCCTACGGGGATTCCTCCCCCTAGGGATTACCTAAAGCACATGTTTACAAAAACATTTTTTTTTTGTTTAATAATGACTCTCAATGCGATGGTTGGTTGCCAGCAAAAGGGCGTGTCCGCGATCAGCGTTTGTTGTCTGTTCGTCCCGTCGTACCAGGCACCAGGAACTGTTCTCAACCTCGCAGCTACTTCAACTGCAGCCACCTAAACCCGGGCCACGAGCGGTGCTCGGTGCCGCACTCGTGTTGCAAGCGGAACGCCACCCACCAGGACGTGAGCCTCTTCTGCGGTCGCCACGTCCTTAACATGTCCGACTACGACGCCTGGTTCCTCGTATACGTGGGCAACTGCCCGGACGCCGCGCATCGGTTCATCAAGGAGAACGTAATGCTAACGGGCGGCATTAGCCTCATGTTCGTCATCGTGCTGTCATTCGCTGACATGGTCACCAACGCGGTCATCGACGAGATCAGGGTCATCCGGAAGATCTGCTTCGCCATTGCCGACTGAAGTTAAATCTTTGACGCTTGTGCCGAGGCTCGAGAGTTTTTCCAAGGGTTAGCACCTGAGTTGTGCTTATGCGCGTTAGTGCATTTTTTTCAATTGAGGTCCTGGAACTTATCCACTCAACGTTGTTGTTGCAACAAAAACG
Organism: Ixodes scapularis; assembly: GCF_016920785.2. Lineage (NCBI taxonomy): Eukaryota > Metazoa > Arthropoda > Arachnida > Ixodida > Ixodidae > Ixodes > Ixodes scapularis. The sequence continues at coordinate 43,007,931 of NW_024609857.1, read as the reverse complement.
CTGTGCTCGCACTTATACACTCAACGTTGTTGTTGCAACAAAAACGCCTTGCTCGAGGCTTGTGTTCCAGAAAAATCAATATCGTCTATAGATCGCATTGAGAAGTGTGAAATACTGGTTTGAGGTAGACTCTATAATTTTCGTTGAGCAGAACTCGATCTAAGATGTAGTTACAAAGTGCACTACACATAATCATATAATATATGGAAATATTGTTAACTTTTGGACCGCCATGTATATATTTAGACTCTCTTTGTACTTATATCATGCTATACACTATTATGTAGTCATGCCAATAAAACGTTAAAATCGTTAATTATAACTGTGAAAATAAGTTTGCCAACAATCTGGATTGTCGCACGCCTTCTTAAAAACTACAAAAGTCTAGCGAAGAAAAGAATAAACAAATGTGCAGGAGATTGTTGCCGTTTTATGGGGAATTTTATTGACCACATTCATCCCGTCAAGAGCCCCCGATGTGCGCTTGTCCATAGCAGAAAGATATATATCCCACAAAACAGGTGCCACAGAAGAATTAATACAATACCACTCTTTTGTCTGTAGAACTGTTCATCAAAAACCACGGCCATGGACTGCAAGTAAAATTCTAACAGGGCCATAAAATGGTCGGGGGCTCTTGACGGAATGAATGTGGCCGAGATCTTCCGCTATCTGGATGATTTTTTGGTTATTTTGGGGGAATGTACAGCGAATTGTGTGGAACATGATGTGGTAGAGATTGTTAATCTGTTTAGATCACTTTCCGGCGGACTCAACTACTCTTGGGAAATGCCTAATGATGGCAGTATTCAGTTTCTAGACTAGCAGCTGATCATTTGTGCTGGAGCTATAATCCACGAACTAAGAAAGGCCTCCTTTCTTTCAGGAGTGCCCACTCAAAGCTTGTAAAACGGGCGATTGCGTCCACCTGCCTTCACGCAGCCATTACAAAAAGCTGCCAGCATAGACTGCCGGTCAGCTAGGACCCCAGGTTACACGCTTGACGAGTGCCGGTCACCCGAAGAGCTTAGTGACAAGTGCGTGTGAAAGGCGCCTACTGAAAATTAAACGAGAGGACTTTGACGAATGTCTTGAAAAGACAGACAAGATGCCAGTGCAGGTGATACCATATTTGCCCGAAGTGTTCCACAACTTCAAAAAAGATGGCTGTGAAGCGTGTTTAACATGCAGCGGTTTTGGCCTTAGAGTGGCGCGATTTCTGCCGTCGCGGTGCTCTGGCCAGCCGCAGCGGTTTAGCGGCACGAGCGCCGCGACGGCAGAAATCGCGCCGCTCTCGGGCAAAAATCGCAGCATGTGAAACACGCTTTAGACACAGGGTTCTCAGCCCCGTGCCAACTTTCAAAGAAACGTTCCGCGATGTCAAAACGAAACTTTTTAACGTGTTAAAAAAAACACGCAACAACACCGAATACGTGACTAAGGTTGTTTATGAGATTTTCTTTAGTTGCGCCAAGTTTACATCTGTCAGACCGGGCGATGCTTTAATGAAAGAGCGCGCGAACACAAGCTTGCCCTACGCAATAATTTGGGTGGGCATCTTGTCATCACAACAAACGATGTGGGTGCGACCCTTTGTTAGAGCGCACAATGTTTATTAAAAAAGGAATGAAAAGATGGAAAGAGAATTAAGGCTTGTTCACACATACAGCGCAACTAGAGTTCCTGTATAAGCTCCCACCGGGAGCCAGAGTTGCGCGTCTGTTTCTCCACGTGCCGCGGCGCCGCCATTTGCCGAGATCCGATCACGTGAGAAGCCGGATCAAGTGCCGTGCAGGAAAGTAGACGTTGCACGCGCCCCGGCGTACATTCCCCTGCTTTTAAACGCGCCGCGCGCCTCGATCGCGCGGCGCCACTATTCGCCGAATTCAATCACGTGACGAGCGGGATCAACATGCCGTGCAGGAAAGACGGCGCTACGGAGATGAACGCGCAATTCAGGCTCCCGTAGGAGTCTACTCTAAGCGGAGCGCTATAAGTTAGCGCTATTTAAGCGCTCGAAGGAGCGCTCATGTGGCGCTTCCCAGCGCGTGACTTAGTTCTAATATAGACCTTTTCTGCTTACTCTGGCCCCCGACCGCAAAGTAGGCATATCCGGTATGGGCGACGAAAAAATATCAGAACGTTTCAACCAGAAAATAGTAAACAATAGAGTGGAGGAAAAACGAGAATGTGTGACGGTTACGTTTATGTCCTAAATGCCTTCTATTGGCGTCGCGACGGCAAAACAATGTTTTTGGCCCATACTGTAAGTGACGACAATTCAAGGTGGCGGCGCCCTTGCGAAAAAGGTCTATAGCGCGTGATTAGCGCTTTAGCAGCGTCTTGTTAGCCCTCCAGCAGCGCCTTGTTAGCGCTCCAGTAGCGCTTCTTGTACCGAGGTGCTGCGGATTAGCGCGCGAACTGCGGTTCCGGCTCCTGTGGTTGGGTGTGCATCAGCTGCACCATGGCGGACATGTGGGATGCTGAAATAGAAATGCGACAAATGGCTCTTACATACGCGATTAGTGCATATGTGTGTGGACGGCTTAACCCCCAGAAGAGCCTTCTGGGTGCGCGAAATCTTTCGCCACCGAGATACCGACGGGTACCCGGCGAACCTTGTTTCTATGGGCTGAGGAACCAAGACACAGAGCTCTATCGAAGGCGATTATTTTTAACTACGTGTCTTTGAAATCAGGGTCACGCATATCGAATAGAGAGCGATGAGGTCATAACCAATCAACTAGTCGCTCAGAGTCCATGACTCTGGATCGTCTGCCCGACCCTTTGCTTGAAGATGGGCTCTATTATGTCCTCTTTATTCAATGCCAAAGGAAAAACAACAACAAAAAAATCGCCGCGCACGCGCTGTTCCGCAGCAGCAAGCACGGCACAAGGAGCATGAGAGCGCTAACAAAGCGCTTCTGAAGCGCTAACCGAGCGCTACATCACGCGCTAGGAAGCACCACATGCGCGGTCCTTTGAACGCTCATGTAGCGCTAACTTAGCGCTCCATTGTATGTGTGAACCGGCCTCTAGTCGAAGCTTTCTGTATACACAAAGTGGCTGAGAGATGCGTAACCATGCCATCTCTTTATCTATTCAACAAGCAAATTGTGTTTCCTGAGGGCTGTGTGCAATGAGCGATAGGAGCTTTTATCAGTTGCACGTGTTTAGGCGATTGGGATCGACAGTTTGACGATGTTTCGTGTTTCATTAAATCAGTTGGAGGTTGTCGACTCTCCGTGTCGTACGTGCGTCTTTTTTCGTCCTGTTTTGTTCGCGCCCTTCAACCTTTTAATCGAGAGGAACCAACTGGCCCCAACCAAAGTTTTATTACTCCGTCATAGAAATGCCAGGCTTTGTGAGTATAGAAGAGGCTATGACATGATACGCCCCAAGTTTCAGGAAACATTAGTTTAGTTTCGGTTTCTGAATTTGACTTTTAGAAACAGAAAGACTTCCCAATTATGTATGTTTTGCCGTTTTGCATTCAAGATTCAATCTGTTATTTTCTGTATTGCGTATGTTATTTCAGTGATGTGCGCCCCTAGTACGGTGTAGTTTTGAAATTTGTATCGCATAAACGAGGAAATACTATTGTTCTTTCTTTTAAGGCGCTACCGGCTGTTGGTCAGAAAAGCATATTGTCTTTAGTTTTTAGTCATTATTTATTTGCCTCTGAAGAGCCGCGGCACCGCGGAAAGGCCGCAGCCAGTACCACGGAGGCCCGCGGTGACGCGTCTAGTGAACATGATAATGGGATGAGTATATACATGCATGATGACCACGGGTAGGATGGCAGTCCGACTCGCAGAAGTTCAGATTTTGTGGTGGCGGGTTGGGCGGGTTGGCAGCAGCGAGAAATGGGGATCAGGGGGGCTATGTTGCACGTTTTGGACTCCCAGGAGACTAGGAAGAAGGAAGTGGCGTCAACAACGCTCTGGATGTTGATTGGCGGAGTCGCTGATGACGCGTTGCGTGGTGCTGCTAAGATACAACGTTCATTCACACCTACGTCACTTCCTTCTCCCTAGTCTCCAGGGAGTCCAGAACGTGCAACATAGCCCCCCTGGTACGCCGTTCGATCCGTGCATGATGAAGACGCAGGAACATAATGGCGCTGTTGCTCACTGGGGTCCACTGGGGTCGAAGCATGAGGCTCCAAGGAGGTAGCCCTGTCAAAGTCGAGGCTGCCGCCTCCGAGGAACCGAGGTCCAGGCCTCAGATTGAGTTATTACATACACCACAGCGCACAATAGCAAACAACACTCACACCTTACACATGAAAAATAAAGCAAAATTCAAACAAACCGCGCTGACTGACAACTCTTTTTATATAACTTTGTCTTCTTCAACCTCTAGCACCACCGAATTTTCCAAATCATGCGCACCGATCTCCTAAAATTTTTTTCTCTTTTGCTGTCAGGTGTAATGCTGGTGTATTATAATACAGTTGTTATAATTCCTGGCGATAAGTTCTGCTTCGATAATTTCTCGAGTTAATTGGTTACTGTTCCTACCTAAAATTGTACAGGATGGCAGGTGAACGTCGCACCCACAATCCCGGCAGTGTATGCCTAGATGCCCTGAGTTGGCTTTGGTGCTGTTGTCGTTCTTGTGTAGTAGGGAAGTAGGGGAGAACGGCATCAAGAAAATCGCTAACAAGTTCAACATCAATGTCGTCTTCACCGCTTCCAATAAGCTTGGCAACTTGTGTAAACAAGTCAACTCGCCTGATTCCCACCGAACAGTATGCTGCACCAATAACCTTCAGAACAGGTTCGTTGAGTGTGCCGATGAAGTGGTGTACTCATTTCCCCTTTCGTGCGGGAAAGTGTACATAGGTCAGACCGGACGATGCCTTAATGATAGGCTCCGTGAACACAGAACCAATAGTACCAGAGCCAACTCAGGGCATCTAACACTGCCGGGATTTGTTCAGTGCCTTGTCTTGTATGTGTTTCTCTCCTCTGTGTGCCTGTGTTTCGCGCTGTTTTTTTTTATCATGAACGTTTACCAACCAGCCCAACTGTTCATTCTTGTATTCATTATCCAACGAGCAGGTGGACTCTCTGGCAGCTAAGGCTCATGGCCAGGAGACCCCAGAATACTTCATCCCCCGATTCAGTGAGGCCAAGCGTCTTGTCCCCCTGATCACACGAATGGGGCATCCTCATGACGGTGTCGCCTCTGGCAATGCTCCTCCTCCCCTACCGGAGTCGAAACTCAGCCGAAAGGAGTCTAGCCTTCTGCATCGCCTGAGAGCGGGCTGCCCATTTACGGCAAAAACGTTGCACAAGATTTCACGCAAAAATAGTCCGAATTGCGACAGCTGCGGGACCCTGGAGGACACCGAACACGTGGTGTGGTCGTGTCCAAAATACGGCAGCGCTCGAACTGTGCTTCACACTGCCCTGCAAACATCCCGCACGTCGGTGACAACGCCCCGCCAACTGATGTTCCCGAACGGGGACAAGCGCCTCGCAGAACACACTTTTCGAGCACTTCTAGAGTTCCTGGAAGCAAGTGGCCTCGCAACTCGGCTGTGACGCCATTGCTTTCCGCCACAGACCTGTGACGCCATTGCTTTCCGCCACGGTTTAGTACTTTTTGCTGCAGATACTTTTAAGAGTACCCGAATTTTTCTTCCAGTGTGAGCATGTGCAGTTTACAACGCGGATGAAACTATACGCCACCCGACTTTTATGCCGCTTGGTGTGACACTTCGTGTCTCCAAACCTTTTATCCGGTGTATCCTCACTCCGCACATTCTAAGTTTTTTCGTTTTTTTTCCCCTTTTAACGTGGTTTTAGGCATCCCCCCTCCCTCCAATTCTGCAACTAACTATTTGAATATCTTAATATGCCGCCACTATCAAAATCAACCTTCCCCTTCTCCTCCCTCTTCTTTCACTCCTCTCTCCCCAGCCCGTGCGAGTCTTTCCCCCGTTATGGGTGGATAATATTTACGCACGGGCTTTTCCCATTTTCACGATTGTCATTACAACAACAACAACAGCATATCCAATCCAATACAAAAAGAACGAGAAAAAGACGAGAACGATTGATGGCTGTCAGTCCTCGACGATCTGTCAAGTGGTTCCAATCGGTCAATGTCTTCGTCAACCGAAATCCCCAGCGCGTCAGGCGAGACCCTCGGAGGCAGACCACAGGAGCCCCTGAAGAATTTCTCGGGTGCCAGCTCCCCCACAGGCAGCAGGACTCCCGCCGTCCTGACCGAGGTGCTCGAGGAGATGCAGCAGGCCCAGAAGAGAGACCAGCGGCGAGTGCTTCTGGGCTTCATCGTGATGATGGTGTGCATCATCTTCGTGGTGACCTTCGTCCTCATCTCGCGGTACTACGCGGACGACCCCAACGCGCGGAGGCCTCCGCAACCGACGGGGCCGATCCGTCAGTCGACGGCCGTCGCCAGCAGCCGGGTCGCCAGGGGCGCAGCCACCCGTGGCTCGGAGACCAGAGGTCCGGCACTGGGGGACCCCTGGGCGCCTCCACTTCGGGGACTCGCCAAAAATCGGGGCGCTTGACGCGTTTCCCGCGTTCTGCGACTGGAACGTTCAGATATATGTGTACTGAATATCACGTAAATTGACGCGTATACTAATGCCGAGTACCCTACATGCATGTGGGATAGTTATATTATTACGTCTGGTAAACACTTTAAAATAATTAAAGACGTTTACAATCCCCTGCAATGCCGAATTAGAGCGCAGCTCTTGAGAAGGAGAAGGGGAGGGTACGGAGGAGGAGGCATACCTTCGTCGTGACCTTCACGAGTGACTGTGTCATCATGCGTGACGTCATTATAGGAAACGTTCCATGACGCAATGCGCCGGACCCTTTTGACGTCACTCATGACTCTCGTGACGTCACTCATGACGTCACGTGTGACGTCATTATAGGAAATCCCATAATGCAATGCGCGGGTCAGGAGTGAGACCCGCGTTTTGCATCATGGGGCGTTTCTCTAATGCAACGCACGGAACCCGCGTGACGTCACTCGTGACGTCACGTGTGACGTCTTTATGGGTAACGTCCCATAATGCAACGCGCGGGTCACCAGTGAGACCCGCGCGTTGCATCATGGGACTTTTCCCATAATGCAACGCGCGGGACCCTCGTGACGTAACTCGTAACGTCACGTGGGACGTCATTATGTGACGTTTCCCATAATGTACCGCGCGGTTGCGTCGACCGCGACGGCGACGCCGCTCATGTTTGAGACGGGCACCTAAGAGCTGCGCTCTAAAAGAGAGACTGATCTCTGCGTGCCCTGTATAATTTCAGATACAGGCTTCGCGAAGGGGAGTGAGTGAGAATACGTTTATTTCAGAAAGGGGACACCGGATACCTTGACAAAAGTCATCTTATCCGGGGGGGGGGGGGGGTGTAGAGGGTAGGGGTTGGGAAAAAGGGAAAAAGGGAAGTGGTTATATATATTGGGCTAGGCCCGCCTTCTTGACGAAGTCAAGAAGGGTGTCGAGGGTTAGCTTCCTCTCTGGAGGACCTCTTTTGGGGGTAACCCAGTCTTCGTAGTTTTGTGGTGTGAGTTCGGCGGCAAGTCTTGAGATCGCTTCCTGTCGTTTTCTTGCTGTCGCTTGACAGTCCCAGATGAGGTGTCTGCAGGTTGCCGGTACATGGCATTCTGTGCAGTTAGGGTCAGGGCCCGGGTCGTCTTCTGATGTTCGTTTGTAAAAACGCTTTCGTAGAACTGGTGTAATTGCCGTGTTGGTAGCGAGGCGCCGGAGGCACACCCGCTCCCACCGTGAGTATTTTGATGGGAGCGGGTGTTCCTCCGTTGGCAGTAGAGCAGTCAACCTCGCTTTCCGCTCTTGTGTTGCGAGTGTCTTTATTTCATCGGGATCGGGGTCCTCGGTGGGTATTGTGGCGGAGGAGTCCAGGAGGCCTTGTGCGGAGCAGGTTGCTTGTAGCGTGCTCCGCGCGGCCTCATGGGCTTCTTCGTTTCCCGGGATATCTTGGTGTCCCGGAATCCATGAAATTTTGAGGGTGATTCCTTTAGTTCGGAGATAGCGCGCTGCGGCTTTGATGTCATTCACAGTCTTGTTACGGCTGCTGGCTTTCCTGCATTCTCTAACAGCCTCTTGGGAGTCAGTGTAGATGAAGATTTCTGTGGGGTGCTCATCCTCTTTGGCATTTTCTAGTGTCCAAAAGATTGCTTGGAGTTCAGCGGTTTTGGCACTGGGGGTATAAGGGAGGATTTTAGCGCTTGTTTCGCCGGTGCGGAAGGAGTACCAAGCAATGGCTGTCCTACCGTCCTCGTTTCGCGACGCGTCTGTGTAAATGACTTTATTGGTCTTACATTGAAGGAGATGTTCTATCTCTTTTATGTGTTTTTAGCAACATTTTTTCTTCTATTACAGTGCTCTTTGCTTTGATTTTGGGGTATAGACACTTTACACACGCGCCAAATTACAGCCGCCATTGCTGACCTTCTCTTGTCTTACCGAGATGCCGAGCAACTGAAACGGTAGTTGAAGATCCTCTACAAGGGCCGATGCTTTAGAAAAGGACACAGTTGAATCTAATATGGCAATAACCCGGCCTGCTATGGTAATGATAAAGTGAAATAAACGGAATAAGAGGAAAGAAAAGCTGAAGGTCAGTTATGGCGGCGTCCATGCACAGCTGCTGCAAAGCGTCTATAGGCTTGATCTCTGTTATGCATTCGTCTTCCCATGGAGGAGGAGAAGTGGCATTAGCTGGAATTTCAAGTCCGTTACTCCGAGGTGCTTAAGGATGATTCTTCCCGGTTCGGTTCTTTTGAGGCGGTCTCTCTGACTGTTTTGTGCTTCTTTTGCTAGTTCTTTGATTGTGTTTATTTGAGCCGCTTTGTGTAGGTCGGGAATGCGGGTTATCTTGGGCAGACCCGTGATAACTCTCATAGCTGCCTTGTTAAGGGTTTCAACTTGATCTTGCCGGGTCTTGGTAAGACGAAGGTAGTTATAACCGTAAACGGCTTTGGAGACGAGCAGTAATCGTACCAATAGTTTTAAAGGTTTTTCTTCTGCCCCCCAAGCTTTGGTTGTTGTTCTCTTGATAAGGTTAAGGCCGCGTCTCCATTGTATCTTAATCTGGTTCAGCCAGCTCCGTGCTTCCCCCATCCTCGTCGATTGTGAGACCGAGGATCTTTACACTTGGTTGTCTTTGAATTTTGGTGAAATCAACGTACAAATTAATGGTGTCTCCGATGTTTTTCTTTCTAGCCCTCTTTGAGGCGACGACTGTGTAGGTGGTCTTTTCGGCTGAGATTATCATATTTGTTTCACGCATAAAGTTCATGGTAACATCCAGGGCTTCTTGAAGTCGCCTTTCTTGAATGTTGGGTGTGCCTTTGTTGATCCATAAGGTGACGTCGTCAGCGTATATAGTGTAACGTACGTACGTCTCGAATTGCCTCCAGGCGGAATGCTAGGTCAGCCATGGCCATGTTAAATAGTACTGGGGAGATGACCGCTCCTTGGGGAACTCCTACCGTGTTTCTTGTGAGGGGGCTCGTGGTGCCTCCAATGTGAACTTGAAATTTGCGTCGATGAAGGAAGGATTTGATGAAGTTTAGTATTCGTCAACGTAGGCCTCGATTTTTTGCTCCTCGAATGACTGTTTCATGTGGGATGGAGTCGAAAGCTTTTTTGATGTCGATCGCCACTTTTGTACGAGGCTGTACTGTAGGTTGAAATTTGGTTACGTCATTGTGAATCATGGCTAGACTGTCTTGTGCGGACAGGTGTGGACAGAATCCAGTTTGCATGGGGTGTAGCCTGTTGTGTGACTCTAGGATCCAGGTTATTCTGGCCAGGACCATACGTTCCATTACTTTAGATAAGTTGGAGGTTAGCGAGATGGGTCGGAGGTTCTGCATGCCATTGTTGGGTTTGCCCGATTTCGGAATGGGAATTACGGTGGATATCTTCCAGTCATCGGGAAGTTGACCAGATTCCCATATCTCGTTGTATTTGTCTAGGAGCTCACGCATTTCTTCATCCGGAAGGTTTCGGAGTGCTGTGATAGTAATGTTTTCCGGGCCTGGAGCTGTGTTGCTTTTTGCTTTTGCTAGAGCGTCCAAGAGCTCACCCATGGTGAAAGGGGAGTCTTCTGGCATTAATGCGTTTATGGGTTCCGGCGCATAGCAAGTATTCGGTGGTTCCTTGGCTGGTTGAGGGAAGAAACTCTCTCCCGCTGCTTTTGCTAGCTCTTCTTCTGTTATGTTTAGCCGTAATGCGAGGTTGGAACCGGTGTTTTTGCTTTTGGTTTTGCAGTTCATTCCTCGATATGTGTTCCATACCTTCTTTAGTCCAGTCTTTTCACCGAAGGAGCTGCAGTGTGCCCACCATCTGTTTCGTCTAAGTTCGAGAGTGTATCTTTTGGCCCTTGCCGTGGCTAAGTTAAGTTTGGTCCGAAGTGCTCGATTTTGTTTATTTTTTCGGTATCTCTGGAGCGCTTGGAGGCGGCTAGCCCAGAGATTGAGGAGATGAAGGTCGGGTATAGGAGAATCTTCTTTAATCTGGTATACTGTCTTTGCGACCTTAAGGGCCCGCTGGATACGGGTGGCAAGGTGTCCTTCCTTGCTTGCGGCTATGGCGGTGCGGAAGACATCCCATTTAATGAATTTCGCCTGATGTTTGGCTGGAGAGGTTTTTTTAAGTCGAATGACTATGGGCAGATGGTCGCTGCCCATCGGATCTGGCAACGTATGCCAGGAGGCTTTGAAGTTCTTCGTGGCCCAGGTGAGGTCCGGGGTTGTGTCGTTGTGCCTGGTGCTTGTTGCGATCCTTGTAGGGGTGTCGGGCTCGTTAAGAAGGACCAGCCTCAGTTGCTTGCATTTGCTGGTTATATTCCGTCCTCGTTTGTTAGCTTTTTTGTACCCCCACTGTGGGTGTTGGGCGTTCATATCCCCAGCGATGAGTGTGGGTGTGGTGCCTTGCACTGTGGCATCGGACCTGTCTGCGTCGTCTCCTTCTTTCTGTCCCGGTCTAATGTAGACGTTGTAGATGTCGAATTGTTGATTGCCTATGCGTAACTTAACTCCCACAACTTCTCTGGCTCCGTCACATATTTGCGAGGTATCTATTTGTGATTGTGTTGTACTGTTCAAGACGAGGGTGGTTGCTTGGCCATAGGTTGTACCAGTGGATTGTTGGCTTTGGTAGTTGCGGGATCGTCGGACGATGGTGGGATGAATATATGTAGTGTACCCTCGAATATTGAGGTTTTCGACGTTTGCTTCCTGTAGGAGGAGGACGTGTGGTTTGTTTTCCCTCATTTTCTCTAATCTTTCTTTAAGTTCCGCTGCCTTGTTATTAAATCCCCTGTAGTTCCATTGTAGAACCCAAGGAAATATCGCCTTACGTTTTGGTTTGTTTTCTCTGTTGTGTTTGGGCAAGTTAATCATTTAGTCGTTTGAGGATATCTCGTAGGGTTTGCGAGATGTTCTTGAGGGATTTTTCGACTCTGTCCATGCGTTGTTCCATTGCCGTTAGACGTTGCTTGCAGCTGGTGTGATTATGTTGTTGTTGCCAGTCTGAGTTTCCGCAATTTGTGGCTGGAGAAATTTGCAGGTTTTGCACGGTTGATGAGGTGACATCTGAAAATTTTCCGAATACCATGGGTGGAACGTATGGATTGACATTGCGAGGTGTTGCCCATGCTCCTTGTGGGGTGGGGTTAGTCCATGATTGTGAAGAGTTTGATCCGGGGGGTGCTAGGTCCATTTTTGTCATATTGAAAAGGGGTCTTTTTCCCTGGAGTGTCTGAGCCGGGAGTCTTTTTGGAGGAATTTTTCACTTGGGGCAGTCGTTACTTGTGGCGATGTGGGGACCACCGCAGTTTATGCATTTAGGCTGTAGTTCACATCCGGACTCGCTATCATGAGTGTGTCCGCATCGGTCACAGCGCTTGATGCCGCTAGGGCAGACGTCCGATTTGTGGCCTATTTCATGGCATGAGTAACAGACGAGAGGTCTTGGTCGATAGTCGGTTACTCTGAATATTTCGCAGAGGAAACAAACGTGCTTTGGAATAGATTTCCCATCGAAAGTGATCAAGATGGTCCTGCCCGACCACCTAATGGGACGAGCTGCGACGATCGTGTGTGTTCTGCAGTCAAGACTTTCCATAAGGGTTTCTGGAGTTTCTTGCACGTCGTGTCCAGAAAGGTAGATAACTCCGCGGATTTGATCATTTGAAACCGCCATGTAGGGTTTCACCTCGTGGCTTTGTTCGCCCTTGACGATTTGGTTGATGTTGAGTAGTTTATTCGTAAGGAGGGGGTTCTTTGTTGTGATCGCAATAGTGTTAGATTTCTGGTTGCGGTGGACGTAGAAGTCATCTTTGTTTTGAATTCCTGCCTTTTCCATCGCCCCAACAGTGTCTCTGCCGGTGAAGTTGTCTACGCGCTCTTTGCACGTTAAGTTCAGAACGACCGTGTGCCTGGGTGTTCTCTCTGTTGCTTGCGTGACTTTCTGCTGATGGTAAGTAAAGTTGGCACGTTGTCTTTCTTGTCTTTTTTGTGAACCTTGAAATTGAAATCCATCATCTTCCATGTTCTCGACTTCTCTAAATGAATTCTCATTCGAGTTGGTTGATGTGGAAGGCATGTTATGCCTTGCCGTAATGGTGGACCGAGTCAGCGATTCTTTCTCACCCGTTTCGCCTTGTTGGGGTGGTGTCTGGGAATTTCGCTGAGCTCGGAAAATCTCGAATTCGTTCTTGTGCGTGAAGTACTCTTGAAAAGCGACACCATTCGTGACCATTTCTTCGTAGGCTCCACTGTTGGAGCGGAGCGACTCAATGAGTTCTTTATTCCTTATGTAGAACTCGATAGATACTCGATTCTGCATAAATCCTTCGATCGCTTAGCGTTCTTGGGTACATGCCACTAAGAACTGGCTGTCCTGTGGTGAGAGTGTTGAAAAATCCAACTGACCTTGTTGGGTAGGGTGTCCTGTGGTGTTGCTTGGAGCCGGGTAGGGGCTCGCGTTCGTCTGCTCCATGGAGAGGGCCTTCGTGCCAGAGCGTCTTTTGCCAGCTGGCGTCGTCAAAACGGTCTCCGAAAAGACTGATGGTTTGGCGTCCGGGCCCGTGGGCAGTGCGGGTTGGCTTTCTGGTGTCTTCTCCAGGGTGTCAAGTCCTGGAAGGGCCCCTCGGGGCAACGAGTGCCGGTAAAACTGACCTGTAAGGCCGAATTGTTAGGCTTATCAGAGCGCTGAGAAAACACGTCCTTCATGGACGATCTTCGTCGTTGTCTCTTCGGGAAGGGGAAATGTCCTGCGCCGGGGGGGGGGGGGGGGGTTCATGTTTGTAGTATTTTGTTGAAGTGGTTGCTGCTTATTACAGTGTGGCAGGTGGAAGTGACGTCGCCTGCTTCCAGGTTTCCAGCTCGCAAAATAACAAATTTGCAGGAACTCAGTACATCAGCTCGGCTCTATAGCCGACGACGAAATCGTCGCTTGTGTACTTTAGCAGTTTTTCTACCTTTTCCAACTAACTATATTTTCGAAATCACTAACCTTTACCGTTTCCGGTATGCTATTTAGTATCACGAAATTCAGAATAGATACTTTGAAATCGGCAAGTTAAAATGATGCCAAAACGAACATTCAAATATACCCGCCCTTTTCAGTGCTAGTTCTCGTGATCGCCACTGAACCCAAGTTGCAGGCGGAGCTGTGAAACTGAGCTTGCTCTAGTAACGTTGGCTTGCAGGTCAAGCGGGCAGCCTAAAAATGGGCTATGCCGAGCATTTGTTTCGAGCTGCTGCGCAGGTGCTGCAGCGAACTTCCAAAGTATTCATTTCGCACAATGAAACCGCTTATAATCAGTTGTGAACAGAGTCTACAGTCAAAAAAGTGAAGGCGTGCCTTCCGCTGACGTAATTTTTTTTATTGTTGGCAGTACAGACGTTTGCTTTGAAAAGCAGGATCGGGACCAGAATAGTAAATTCAAAACCTACGCAAAGAAAAAATTATTTTGGGCCAATGTTTGGGTTACTCTTTCAGCGATGTTTGCTGGTGTGTTTACCAAATTTTTAGTCACATCGCGGACTATGAAGCAAACGCGGCAGTCTTTCCAAATTGTAACTCCCACGGCCAATTGGAAAAAAATCCAACCGTCACGCCCTTAGTGACTAAAGTGAGACCCACACCGACGGAGAAGATTCTCTTCACCCCATAATAAGCAACAACACTACAAAGATGATTTGTTTGTCTTTTTAAATGGACCTAGAAAGACTGACTAGCCTAGCTAGATGACGGCGCCGTGGATGAAATTGTAGGGGGCGCTGCGCGCCATCGGCGTGCTGCTGTAGCCGTCACCTTCCTCACTCACCACCTTCTGAAGTCTCAGCAAGCTTAATGGGGAAAGCCTTGTTGACATTACTTCTCCCTTAGCAAGGACAGATTTACCTTTGTTAGGCTGTGAGGTGCATGCAGTGGCGATAACAGCAAGAATACTCTCTTTATCCTCATTTTCCGCTTTTACACCAAAGCAACAAATAACAAGAGGCCAGCGAGGCGAGAACTTCTAGGGCTTGTGAAGGCCAGGAGGTTTAAATAATTCATCGGCGAAGTGGTCATTTCCTCGTGTCTGTCGTATTTTCTCCAGATCTTTCTTTTGTGGCTTGGTAACTGCCGAATTGTGGAACGCCGGTTGCTCGCAGTGGCCGCCACGCGCTTTCAATCCGTAGCAGTCGCCGACATTGGTAGGCTAGCCAGTCTTTCTAGGGACCATACTTTTGACGCAGCGCTCACCCCACTTAGCCGAACGCTGCGTCAGAGTTCGGCTGGGGCTCAAGTTCAATAAATGAAGCCGAACGCGGACTTACGGATTTTTTACTTGGGAGGGTCGGTGGCCGAGTGGGCTAACGCGTCTCAGCTCGGAGCGTGTAGCGAAAGCTTGCGCTGCAGAACCTCCTGGATTCTATCACCACCCTTTGGCCGTTTCGATCTGGATGAGTTTCGTACCGACTCGAGTTCGTGTAATCACTAGTGCATAGTGCAAGTTAGAGACCCCAGGTTAGCGGTTGCACTGCACTGGCTAAATTTCTCATCTACAGCTAAGAGAGAAGCTACCCGTTGAGGCGTACTGGCATCAAGGCTGTATAAACAAAAAAGGAACCCAATTTTATACTTTTAGTTTTTACTTTATCTTTCTTGACTGAGCGCGGGGGGAAAATGGACACGAGTACTGCCCAACCTTTGCCCCGCGCTCAATCGAGAAATATGATGTAAAGAATCCAGTGCACATGCTTGAGTTGGTGAACACAGAACTCTGGGGAAAACAGGCTGGACATAGCGCCCCCTATAGTTCAATCTCCTCGCCAGTGGGGGACAGGGCGCACATACAGCAGTTAAAGTCCCTTAAGGCTGCGGTCCCACGGCAGCCATCTTGAACAAGGCGTTAGTTCAACCAATAGATGGCGACACGCACCCGTGGGGTGTAGGGTGCCTACATGTCTGTCTGTCTCAGGGTGAAGACATCCATTGTTGCCCTGAATCTGCCAGCGCGTGACTCTCTCGCGCACTCGGTGCGTGACTTGGGCGGTAAAATGGCGTCTATGCATTAGCCAAAGCTACGGGCTCGAGCTGAGTGGCACCGGGTTGCGCGCGCTCCAAAATGCATAAAAAAACGATTGGGCGGAAAAATGGCTGAGATGTCACCACTCAAGCAAAAGCGCGCGTGTGTATGAAGGCACTCTAGTGGGGTGGCCGAAACATTGGTTCACAGTGGGATGGCTCGAGCACCATCACGTTCCCCTCGTGGCCTTGCTCGCGCCGCTGCCAGCTGTGCTCAGCTAGCTCAAGTAGCGTGGCCCAGCAAACGGATGTATGCGAGAATGTCAGGCTGGGTATAGTTCGTCGGTTGTAACGGGCTTTCGCAATAAATCTTACCAAGGAGGAATCAAATGTTGATTGACGTGTCAATATTCTATCAATGAAAATTTCCTCTGCAGGAATGCACGCTCGGTAGACTCAACCAGTGGAAGCGGACGTCAGGTAAACTGCTTCGCGATTTACGGTACTTACCTCACCATTTTAATGACGACTAAAATAACGTCACGAAATATTGTATTTCACGGGGTCCGGAAGATGTTGTAAAGGTCTAGCGCACACCAGCTCGGAGCACTTGGAGCGAAAGCTCGCGCTGCAGAACCCAACCCGCCCCTGCCCGTTTCGATCTGGAAGAGCATCGTACCGGCGTGCGGTCGTGTATCACTACTGCGTGGTTCACGTTAAAGATCCCAGGTTTGCGGCTGTACCGCACTGGCTAAATTGTTCATCTACAGCTGAGACACCAGACGCCCACTAAGGCAGACTAACTTCCGGCTGTATAAACATACACACAACAATTTGCAATTAGACGCATAATAACAAAGAACACAGCCTGCCGCATCTTTTCTTTTAATGCCTTTTTTTTTTTTTAACTAGCGCAAGCTCGTGCGTTCTTTCTTTTGAGACGGTTAGAACGGTCGCACATAAAACACTCGTTTCTCCTACCCGCCCGCTTCCTCCTCTCATGATGTGTATTTTGTTATAACTAAATAAGCTATGATGATGGTGTATTATTCATATTTACTTCCAGTTTCAGTCAGGGAAAAGGAGTTTCGCGGGAACTAGAGTCAATAAATGAGCTGCGCTTAGAGTATCGGCACTCTCTTCCCCGACAGTGCTGTGAACGCCGCCATTTTGTTGCTTGTGCAGAGCAGGCGCAACTGGCGATCGTCGTGATTCAAAAGTGTGACGTCCTCAGCATTAGATTCGGTGTTAGGACGCTCATGTAATGTTGCTTTGCTTTGTCGAAAACTGTTTAAAGTGGAGGACGGAAAAGCGTTTCTTGTGATTTCAGATAAAGCTTCAAATAACTGGCAACCATGATTTTAAGCCACAATAAGGTCAAGTGTCGCTACTCTGAAGCGTAGCTTATTTAATGACACTATTCATGCTCTTGTTCAAGAGGCTTGTAATACCTGGAGGGGCCATGAGGTAAGCCCCGTGGATTCCAAAAGCCACTACCTTTTGACACCTGCCTCTTCTTCATTGTTCCCGCTTGTGCCAGTAAATAAGCTGCGGTTCCGAGTAACGACACTTGGCTTAAAATTGTGGCTTAAAATCATGGTTGCCAGTTATATGGAGCTTTATCTAAAATCACAGGAAACGCTTTTCCGTCCCTCACAAATGTTTAAACAACCCGCGACAGAGCATTTCAATATTGCCTCAGCTTCCTAGCACCGCATCTAATGCTGAGGAAGTCGTACTTTTGGATCATGATGATCGGCAGTTGCGTTTGCTCTGAGCAAGACCCAAAATGGCGGCGCCCAAACCAATTTTTTGGAGCTGAGTGCCGATACTTTAAAGCAAGTGAACTCGGGTGTATTATTTTCCTCTTCGTCTTTATTGTTTATTGATTTCAATCATATCGAATAATGAGCGCATTATATCACGCTACGCGTGTGTAATTATTTGTCTTAGATTTATTTGCCTGACCCAATACTTAAACCATTCATTTATCGATAGTAAATCTTCCAATATATCTTTTAAATGTGAAGGTAAAAAGACACGGAGATTGATGATGATACAGATGCCAACGCCGCCCTCGGAAATTTTTTGAACACTAGAAATCAGCAGATTGTCTGCCATCCGCCAGGTAGCGCAACAAAACACCCAAACAGTTTTTAATTGGTTTTAAAATTAGCTAAGCTCTACACCTATTAAGAAACCGAAGCAAGATCATTGTGAAAATTTAATACATTGCAATGTATATCTATTCCAAACAATAAATGTTATTAAATGTCAATAAATCTGTTTGATGTCCAAAACAGATATGCGTCAAAAACGGGTAAGTTTGAAGGGCTCCTGGAGCGTTATGACTTTGAAAATGAAAAAAAGCCATCGTCCACCTCTTGGGCAACCATTGTAGCTCTAAATGTTATAAAAGATTTTATCATAGTTTAATTATTTCTTCAGCGGCATTTGAACTACCATGTCTCGAAGCACAAAAAGTGCTACGTTTGATATAAAATATCTAAACAAAAAAATTTACACAACATTAAATTTTTTTCTGCGTATTACCGATTATAAGCACTACATCTGTAGCTAATTTCATTGCCCTAGCGCTTGTCATTAAAACATATTTGTGCTGAAAAATGTCAATTTTAGGGCAAAATTTGGAGGGATGAAAAAAACAAAGTAGTGCAAATATAAAAAAAAATGGATCGTTAGATTCTGCTCCGACATCATCTTAACAAAACTGCTATATTGGAACCGTGCTATCTTTAATGCATCGTTCATAAAACATGAACTAGCGGAGCAAGTGAGGGTCCGCGCCGTCATATTCGCAACGCTACAAGTGCGCATGAACAGTAAAAACCAACACATACATAATATCAAATGAAAGAGGATTGCATCGCCTTTCGAATGACATCAATCCCACAAAACAGTATTTAAAAGGAGATGAGTAATGGCCTGCGGAAAAGTACCTAAACTGCCACATTCAGTGGGACCGTGGCCTTAATAAAATTAACGTTTTCAAGTACCGCCAACCATTGTTGTGCAAATGGGCCAGACACGTGCCACCATTCGCTTCTAAGAACCGCTCATATCAGTGGACCGCCGCCATTTGCTTCCAAGGCCCACTCGAGACAAGGGGCTCGTGCACTGGCGCATGTGACGCTACTTGCTTGACAAACGTGAGCACACCTATACTTCGTCTCACCTTAGCATGGACTATTGTTAGCCGCGCATGCTAAAAGTGCGAGCTAGTTGGTGGATAAAGCCTCGGCGGCTGCACGGCCGCTCGTGCAGCGGGTGCTACAGTCAAGGCAGTCAAGGCTACCCGCTAGCGCTTGCACAGCCTTCGCAGTTAGTCCATACTAAAGTCACTGGATCCTGGGAAAGTAGCGCCATTGCCTTCCCTACCTGCTAGCTGGACACAAACGGATACTGACACACAGACGACCCAAACCTAGCAAGACGATTGGCTAATCGGCCTAATTAGAAAATTTATTTGCAACACTGTGGACAGGATTTTGTAAGAGACGCGCAGAGGTTAAGAACACTGTGTACACATATATGCGCGAACCAGTGTCTGTACAGTTGGCGGGTCTTTGCCGCGGAGCCACACGCACAAGTTCGAAGGCGCACACCCCGAGATGTCCCCGTCCGCGCGATCACTCACGCGGCCGAAGCGTCATCCCAGAGCCGCACACCCGCGCCCACGCCCCCAACGGCACCGCTCTGAACTCAGGGACCTAGAGGTTGTCCAGGTACCTGAAGCGGAGTTCAATCCGCGAGTCGCGAACGCTCAGGTACCGGCAGGACCATCGCCTGAGGAACTCTTGTTCTCCGAGGAAAAACAGTTGCTCCTCGAGGTGTCCCACGAGCTCCCGCCGGAGCCGCCACAGGAGGGGCCAAAGAGCACGCGATCGACGCGCCTGTCTCACCGCGCAGCACCGGTTCCTCCACAGCACGTACTCGGCCGCGGCGAGGAGGAGACGGACGAAGACGCCCGGAGGGCATCTCCCGCGCAGCAGGTAAAGTCCTACGCCCAAACCGCGGAAGCTGGTGCGGATGACGCGCCAGAACGTCCGCGCCACAACGCACTCCTTCACCGCGTGCACATTCGTTTCGCGATTCCCACAGTTAGGGCACTCGTCCGTGCGCGACACGCCCCAGCGGAGCAAGCGGTCTCCGCTGGGGAGGACGCCCCAACCGTGCTGCCATTCGAAGTCCCGTAGGTGCCCCGGGAGATACGAAGAAGTGAGGCGGGACCAGGAGAAAGAGTCTCCGAGCTCCACCTGCGTTGCCGAAATCTGCGGCTCCAGGAGGACCTCTGTGAGACGAGCCGTCGGTGTCTCCACTACGTCCAGCTGGGGCGCCCGCTCTTTGAGACGTTTGAAGAGCTGTATTGCCCTTCGGTAGTCAGACGGCGGGGTTTCGGCACAGGGGCCGGGTGAGCTCGGCGACTCGACTCCCAGTTCTCGCCGGGAGTGCCCCACGAAGTAGAGCGCGAGGGATCGGGCTGGGCCGTGCTCATCGCGCAATATCTTCAGCATGGTCTTGAGTTGGAGTACTGCGGGTGCGATGTCGACACAGGGAAAGCCCCACCCTCCACGCTCGCGAGGGAGGCAGACAACTGGCCGAGTGACCAGCTTCGTCTTCTCTGACCAGAAGAAGCTGTAGAGCGCGCTTTTCACCGGTCGGATGAAACGTGAGGTCGGGAGCGCCGTTTGCGCCAGATACCAGAGGCGTCCACAGAAGACAGAGTAGGCTAGGTACCTGCGCTCGGCCAGGGGAAGGGCGTAGGAGCGAGCAGAGTCCACTTTCTCCCCGATGTCGCGCGCCAGGCGCGCCCACATGTCCGCCGAGACTCCTGACGAGCGGTAGGTGACACCAAGGATCGTGACCGAAGTTTTTGCCGGGATCGGTGAAGAGGTGTCAGGCGGTCGGTTAACCCACAGCACCGCGCTCTTCTGCTCATTCAACCTCGCTCCGGAGAGAGACCCGTAGGTCTCGAAGATCCGGAGAGCCGCTCCGAGGTCGTCGGTGTCCCGCAGGTACAGTGTAATGTCGTCGGCGTATGCCGACACCTTCACCTCGCCGTTTCCGGGCAGGGAGAGTCCGCGGACCTGGGGCGTCCTTTCGACGTTGGCTAGGAAGGGCTCCAGGGTAAGGACGAAGAGCAGCGGCGAGAGCGGGCAACCCTGGCGGACCCCCCGGGTGACGGGGAAGCTGGCCGTCACACCGCCGTTTAGATAGAGGTCGCTTTTCATGTCACTGTAGAGCGTCTCGAAGAGTCGAACCCCTTCAGGGGGAATACCGAAAGCGGTGAGCACGGCCAGGAGGAACGGGTGCTCCACCCGGTCGAAAGCCTTCGCTTGGTCGAGGGAGGCAATCAGGCCTCTGGCTTGGCGAGCGTTCGTGTACTGCACCACGTCCCTCGTCAGGGATGTCAGGGTCTGAATGCTGCGGCCGACGATCGAGCACGTCTGGTGGGGTGTCACCACGTCCGGGAGCATGCCGTGGAGGCGCTGCGTGATGATCGACGCTAGCAGCTTGTAGCTTGCGTTGAGTAGCGTGATGGGACGCCACGCGCCCGGGTCGTTGGGGTCTCCTCCCTCCTTAGGCAGAAGAATGATTCTGCCTCGGCGGAACGACTCTGGAAGGCGGTGCTCCGTGAAAAATTCCCGGAGCACGGCACAGATATAGTTGCCCAGCACGTCCCAGAAGGTACGGTAGAATTCGGCGGGAAACCCATCTGAGCCCGGCGCGGACCCAGTTTTCATTCTTGACAGGGCAAGGAGCACCTCTTCGGGGTTGGGGGGCTCGTGCAGGTGTGCGGCTAGGTCTTCGGGAACTTGCGGGAGATCGCGTAGGAAGGGGTGCGCCACGAGGGTCGCACGGTCCACCGCCGATTCGGTGGTTGCGAGGGCCCGGAAGTGGGCGCTGAAACCGGAGACCGACGGTTGACCTGGTGTTGCTGGCGCGCCTGGGGTTGTCGGCACTGAAGGGACGCGTCGCTCCCGCACTTCGGTGCGGTGGGCGTAGCGCAGCACCTCGGGGTGAGCCGAGGGCCCGACCCGTCCGTGGTAGGCTGTGGCTGCGTTGGTACAAAGTCGTAGCTGTCGCTGGTAACGGTCGAGGAGCTGCTGCAGGTAGCCCCGCATTAGCGGAGTCCTCGCGCCGCCCCGTCGCAGGATCCGAATTCGCAGAGAGGTGTCTCGGAGCTGCTCGGCGTGCCGCCGACGCAGTGCACGACCCTCCGCCACGCACGCCACCCGCCAGCTGTCTTGAAGCCGGTCAAAGGTCAAGGGGTCTGGTGCCGCTCCATGGAGGGACCGGCGCAAGGCTTCTCTCAGGCAGTCGCGGCTTGTTTTGTCTCGCAGCAGTCGGGTGTCGAGACGCCAGGTGCGTTGAGTACTGGCTTTGCTGCTGAAGCGGAGCTCTACGAGTACCGGACGGTGGTCGGAAATGTACGTAGTGGAGGGAGGGAAGTTCATTGCGCAGCAGGCGGTGACAGAGGGGCTCAGAAACTCGGAGATGTAACACCTGTCCAGGCGACTGCTCGAGTTTCCTCGTTGCCAGGTATGCTCGAAAGCGGTGCCATGGAGCTGAGTCCAGCAGTCCACTAGGTCGAAGTGTCGCATCAGGCGTATCAGCTCGCCGGCGTTCCACGTGGTGCGTCCGTAGCCTGGGCCCCTGACATCGCGCCGGGAATCGACGACGCAGTTGAAGTCGCCGAGGAGCAGGCAGTGGCGAGCGTCGAGCAGATGGACGTCCAGGCTCTTGAAAAAGGCCGGGGATTGCGAACGCTGGACTGGAGCGTACACGCCCACAGCACGAAAGCGCGTGCCGTCCACGAAGAAATCAAAAGCGATGTACCGCCCGTCGGGGTCAAAGCAGCACGCGCTAAGACGGAGGAGCGAGCGGTTAAAGATAATGACCCCCACCCCCGAGCTCCGTGTAGTGGCGTATGAAAAGAAACAATCCACCCCATACCGCTGCTTGAAGAGGTCCACGTCGCGCTGCCTGTGGAAGTTCGTTTCTTGCAGGAACAGGAGGTCGCAATGGGCGGTTCGGGCGAACTGGATGACCTCGATCTGTTTTTTTACGCTGCGGAAGCCCTGAACGTTCAGGGTGATGACTCGCAGGTGCGCGAAAAGGGGATGGAGGGGGGGGGGGGGGTCGTTGTGTTCACTGCTAGTCCGTGGATGTATCGGATGTGATGCACGAGCTGTCAGACAGCGCGACGAGGTCCTTCCGCAACCGCTTGGGAGCCGCTGCCGATGCTGGAGTGGATCCTGGGGACCCTGATTCGCCGCTGCTGGAAAGATCTCGCTTCCCGTCTTCGGCACCGCCATGCGGGCTGCGACTGCGGCTGCAGGTTTTTCGGAGTTCCTCGGAGGTGCCGCGGCGACGATCTCGGCCGCGCGGCAGAGCGCTGTCTTTGTCGTGGGCAACCTCGTCGATGACGAGGCGGTCGTCCGACGATGAGGCAGAGTCCTCCGTAATGTCGCTCCAGCTGGGAAGCGGGCTGGGGCAGAGTTCCGGCGTTCGCGGGCGTTCCTCCTTCACCAGTACTTCCTCTGAGCCGGGACTGGTAGGAGTGGGCGCGTGCACAGATGCGGTGTGGACCGCATTCGAAAGCGCGGCCTCGGCGGCGTCCTGTGACGCGTTCGAATTCGCGTCGGTGGCGCTTGCCGGCTTCGACTGTTGCGATGTCGGGGCGAGCTCGGACGGGGTCGTCACTGGGGGCTCGGCGGGGGTAGGCGTGTCACCGGACCCTTGGGTGGCGGCCGTCGCCGCAGGAGGGGGAGTAGGGGTGGTAGGAGGCCTGCCCTGGGACTTCGGAGTCTGGGACGCCGGAGTCAATGCCGGGAAGTCGTCCTGGCCGCAGCCGGCCACGGCTGAGTAGCTGCGACGCTGGGTGCAGTCCACCGTGGCGTGGGCCGCTCCGCAGCGTCCGCAGCCGGCCGCGCAGCCGACGGTGTCGTGGCCGAAGGCGGCGCAGCGGGCACAATAGGGCACGTTACAGGCCGCCTTGAGGTGGCCCTCCTGCTGGCATCGTCGGCAGACTCTCTTGAGACCGCGGTAGTCGAAGGTGGCCCGATGACCGGAGACGCGGAGGAAGTTCGGCACCGGGGTAGACTCCTTTATCTCCATTCGGATGTAGCGGGTACCCGTCCGGAGGTTGGGGTGGTCCTGGTAGACGCCGAAGCGAATATCCAGAACCTTCCCGTAAAGCGACAGGGCGGCGGCGAGGGCTTCGTTTCTCACATAAATCGGTAGGTAGAGGCACGTAATGGACGTTACTTGCGGGCCTACCGGGACGATGGGGACGCTTGTTCCGCCGATGGTCAGAGCCCCGGCGTTGACGATTCGGCTCATGGCCGATGACGATGTAACAGACATCTGAAAGTTGCTGCCTCCCAGATGCTGCACAGAGAACAATTCGGCAGTGCCGACAATGGCCGCCGCCGCGTCGAAGATAGAATCCACCGACGCGCCGGGCGGGCAGAAACATCGAACGTACATGCCTTCGTAGGCTGGGCCGGCGATGCGGGTGTCATGGCGCCGCTGACAACGTAGACGAAACGGCCTAATTAGAAAATTTATTTGCAACACTGTGGACAGGATTTTGTAAGAGACGCGCAGAGGTTAAGAACACTGTGTACACATATATGCGCGAACCAGTGTATGTACAGTTGGCGGGTCTTTGCCGCGGAGCCACACGGACAAGTTCGAAGGCGCACACCCCGAGGTGTCCCCGTCCGCGCGATCACTCACGCGGCCGAAGCGTCATCCCAGAGCCGCACACCCGTGCCCGCGCCCCCAACGGCACCGCTCTGAACTCAGGGACCTAGAGGTTGTCCAGGTACCTGAAGCGGAGTTCAATCCGCGAGTCGCGAACGCTCAGGTACCGGCAGGACCAGCGCCTGAGGAACTCTTGTTCTCCGAGGAAAAACAGTTGCTCCTCGAGGTGTCCCACGAGCTCCCGCCGGAGCCGCCACAGGAGGGGCCAAAGAGCACGCGATCGACGCGCCTGTCTCACCGCGCAGCACCGGTTCCTCCACAGCACGTACTCGGTCGCGGCGAGGAGGAGACGGACGAATACGCCCGGAGGGCATCTCCCGCGCAGCAGGTAAAGTCCTACGCCCAAACCGCGGAAGCTGGTGCGGATGACGCGCCAGAACGTCCGCGCCACAACGCACTCCTTCACCGCGTGCACGTTCGTTTCGCGATTCCCACAGTTAGGGCACTCGTCCGTGCGCGACACGCCCCAGCGGAGCAAGCGGTCTCCGCTGGGGAGGACGCCCCAACCGTGCTGCCATTCGAAGTCCCGCAGGTGCCCCGGGAGATACGAAGAAGTGAGGCGGGACCAGGAGAAAGAGTCTCCGAGCTCCA
Organism: Ixodes scapularis; assembly: GCF_016920785.2. NCBI lineage: Eukaryota > Metazoa > Arthropoda > Arachnida > Ixodida > Ixodidae > Ixodes > Ixodes scapularis. The sequence continues at coordinate 42,982,997 of NW_024609857.1, read as the reverse complement.
CCTGCGTTGCCGAAATCTGCGGCTCCAGGAGGACCTCTGTGAGACGGGCCGTCGGTGTCTCCACTACGTCCAGCTGGGGTGCCCGCTCTTTGAGACGTTTGAAGAGCTGTATTGCCCTTCGGTAGTCAGACGGCGGGGTTTCGGCACAGGGGCCGGGTGAGCTCGGCGACTCGACTCCCAGTTCTCGGCGGGAGTGCCCCACGAAGTAGAGCGCGAGGGATCGGGCTGGGCCGTGCTCATCGCGCAATATCTTCAGCATGGTCTTGAGTTGGAGTACTGCGGGTGCGATGTCGACACAGGGAAAGCCCCACCCTCCACGCTCGCGCGGGAGGCAGACAACCGGCCGAGTGACCAGCTCCGTCTTCTCTGACCAGAAGAAGCTGTAGAGCGCGCTTTTCACCGGTCGGATGAAACGTGAGTTTGGGAGCGCCGTTTGCGCCAGATACCAGAGGCGTCCACAGAAGACAGAGTAGGCTAGGTACCTGCGCTCGGCCAGGGGAAGGGCGTAGGTGCGAGCAGAGTCCACTTTCTCCCCGATGTCGCGCGCCAGGCGCGTCCACATGTCCGCCGAGACCCCTGACGAGCGGTAGGTGACACCAAGGATCGTGACCGAAGCTTTTGCCGGGATCGGTGAAGAGGGGTCAGGCGGTCGGTTAACCCACAGCACCGCGCTCTTCTGCTCATTCAATCTCGCTCCGGAGAGAGACCCGTAGGTCTCGAAGATCCGGAGAGCCGCTCCGAGGTCGTCGGTGTCCCGCAGGTACAGTGTAATGTCGTCGGCGTATGCCGACACCTTCACCTCGCCGCTTCCGGGCAGGGAGAGTCCGCGGACCTGGGGGGTCCTTTCGATGTTGGCTAGGAAGGGCTCCAGGGTAAGGACGAAGAGCAGCGGCGAGAGCGGGCACCCCTGGCGGACCCCCCGGGTGACGGGGAAGCTGGCCGTCACACCGCCGTTTAGATAGAGGTCGCTCTTCATGTCACTGTAGAGCGTCTCGAAGAGTCGAACCCCTTCAGGGGGAATACCGAAAGCGGTGAGCACGGCCAGGAGGAACGGGTGCTCCACCCGGTCGAAAGCCTTCGCTTGGTCGAGGGAGGCGATCAGGCCTCTGGCTTGGCGAGCGTTCGTGTACTGCACCACGTCCCTCGTCAGGGATGTCAGGGTCTGAATGCTGCGGCCGACGATCGAGCACGTCTGGTGGGGTGTCACCACGTCCGGGAGCATGCCGTGGAGGCGCTGCGTGATGATCGACGCTAGCAGCTTGTAGCTTGCGTTGAGTAGCGTGATGGGACGCCACGCGCCCGGGTCGTTGGGGTCTCCTCCCTCCTTAGGCAGAAGAATGATTCTGCCTCGGCGGAACGACTCTGGAAGGTGGTGCTCCGTGAAAAATTCCCGGAGCACGGCACAGATATAGTTGCCCAGCACGTCCCAGAAGGTACGGTAGAATTCGGCGGGAAACCCATCTGGGCCCGGCGCGGACCCAGTTTTCATTCTTGACAGGGCAAGGAGCACCTCTTCGGGGTTGGGGGGCTCGTGCAAGTGTGCGGCTAGGTCTTCGGGAACTTGCGGGAGATCGCGTAGGAAGGGGTGCGCCACGAGGGTCGCACGATCCACCGCCGATTCGGTGGTTGCCAGGGCCCGGAAGTGGGCGCTGAAACCGGAGATCGACGGTTGGCCTGGTGTTGCTGGCACGCCTGGGGTTGTCGGCACTGAAGGGACGCGTCGCTCCCGCACTTCGGTGCGGTGGGCGTAGCGCAGCACCTCGGGGTGAGCCGAGGGCCCGACCCGTCCGTGGTAGGCTGTGGCTGCGTTGGTACAAAGTCGTAGCTGTCGTTGGTAACGGTCGAGGAGCTGCTGCAGGTAGCCCCGCATTAGCGGAGTCCCCGCGCCGCCCCGTCGCACGATCCGAATTCGCAGAGAGGTGTCTCGGAGCTGCTCGGCGTGCCGCCGACGCAGTGCACGACCCTCCGCCACGCACGCCACCCGCCAGCTGTCTTGAAGCCGGTCAAAGGTCAAGGGGTCTGGTGCCGCTCCATGGAGGGACCGGCGCAAGGCTTCTCTCAGGCAGTCGCGGCTTGTTTTGTCTCGCAGCAGTCGGGTGTCGAGACGCCAGGTGCGTTGAGAACTGGCTTTGCTGCTGAAGCGGAGCTCTATGAGTACCGGACGGTGGTCGGAGATGTACGTAGTGGAGGGAGGGAAGTTCATTGCGCAGCAGGCGGTGACAGAGGGGCTCAGAAACTCGGAGATGTAACACCTGTCCAGGCGACTGCTCGAGTTTCCTCGTTGCCAGGTATGCTCGAAAGCGGTGCCATGGAGCAGAGTCCAGCAGTCCACTAGGTCGAAGTGTCGCATCAGGCGTATCAGCTCGCCGGCGTTCCACGTGGTGCGTCCGTAGCCTGGGCCCCTGACATCGCGCCGGGAATCGACGACGCAGTTGAAGTCGCCGAGGAGCAGGCAGTGGCGAGCGTCGAGCAGATGGACGTCCAGGCTCTTGAAAAAGGCCGGGGACTGCGAACGCTGGGCTGGAGCGTACACGCCCACAGCACGAAAGCGCGTGCCGTCCACGAAGAAATCAAAAGCGATGTACCGCCCATCGGGGTCAAAGCAGCACGCGCTGAGACGGAGGAGCGAGCGGTTAAAGATAATGACCCCCACCCCCGAGCTCCGTGTAGTGGCGTATGAAAAGAAACAATCCACCCCATACCGCTGCTTGAAGAGGTCCACGTCGCGCTGCCTGTGGAAGTTCGTTTCTTGCAGGAACAGGAGGTCGCAACGGGCGGTTCGGGCGAACTGGATGACCTCGATCTGTTTTGTCACGCTGCGGAAGCCCTGAACGTTCAGGGTGATGACTCGCAGGTGCGCGAAAAGGGGATGGAGGGGGGGGGGGGGGTCGTTGTGTTCACTGCTAGTCCGTGGATGTATCGGATGTGATGCACGAGCTGTCAGACAGGGCGACGAGGTCCTTCCGCAACCGCTTGGGAGCCGCTGCCGATGCTGGAGTGGATCCTGGGGACCCTGATTCGCCGCTGCTGGAAAGATCTCGCTTCCCGTCTTCGGCACCGCCATGCGGGCTGCGACTGCGGCTGCAGGTTTTTCGGAGTTCCTCGGAGGTGCCGCGGCGACGATCTCGGCCACGCAGCAGAGCGCTGTCTTTGTCGTGGGCAACCTCGTCGATGACGAGGCGGTCGTCCGACGATGAGCCAGAGTCCTCCGTAATGTCACTCCAGCTGGGAAGCGGGCTGGGGCAGAGTTCCGGCGTTCGCGGGCGTTCCTCCTTCACCAGTACTTCCCCTGAGGCGGGACTGGTAGGAGTGGGCGCGTGCACAGATGCGGTGTGGACCGCATTCGAAAGCGCGGCCTCAGCGGCGTCCTGTGACGCGTTCGAATTCGCGTCGGTGGCGCTTGCCGGCTTCGACTGTTGCGATGTCGGGGCGAGCTCGGATGGGGTCGTCACTGGAGGCTCAACGGGGGCAGGCGTGTCACCGGACCCTTGGGTGGCGGCCGTCGCCGCAGGAGGGGGAGTAGGGGTGGTAGGAGGCCTGCCCTGGGACTTCGGAGTCTGGGACGCCGGAGTCAAGGCCGGGAAGTCGTCCTGGCCGCAGCCGGCTACGGCTGAGTAGCTGCGACGCTGGGTGCAGTCCACCGTGGCGTGGGCCGCTCCGCAGCGTCCGCAGCCGGCCGCGCAGCCGACGGTGTCGTGGCCGAAGGCGGCGCAGCGGGCACAGTAAGGCACGTTACAGGCCGCCTTGAGGTGGCCCTCCTGCTGGCAGCGTCGGCAGACTCTCTTGAGACCGCGGTAGTCGAAGGTGGCCCGATGACCGGAGACGCGGAGGAAGTTCGGCACCGGGGTAGACTCCTTCATCTCCATTCGGATGTAGCGGGTACCCGTCCGGAGGTTGGGGTGGTCCTGGTAGACGCCGAAGCGAATATCCAGAACCTTCCCGTAAAGCGACAGGGCGGCGGCGAGGGCTTCGTTTCTCACATAAATCGGTAGGTAGAGGCACGTAATGGACGTTACTTGCGGGCCTACCGGGACGATGGGGACGCTTGTTCCGCCGATGGTCAGAGCCCCGGCGTTGACGATTCGGCTCATGGCCGATGACGATGTAACAGACATCTGAAAGTTACTGCCTCCCAGATGCTGCACGGAGAACAATTCGGCAGTGCCGACAATGGCCGCCGCCGCGTCGAAGATAGAATCCACCGACGCGCCGGGCGGGCAGGAAACATCGAACGTACATGCCTTCGTAGGCTGGGCCGGCGATGCGGGTGTCATGGCGCCGATGACAACGTAGACGAAACGGCCTACGTTGCCATGGAAATCGCCATCTTGATCCATTTAAATCTTCGAAGCTTCCAGGGGGTCGTTCTAAACCAGTCGCGCCAAGATCACCATGAAGCACCATCGTACTGGAAGCGTTTCTCGTCAATATAAGAGTCTTTTGCACTTCGTATGCGATCAACTTATTAATCATGCCCATCTCCATGGATCTCTTACAATTACATTGTTCTTCCAGCGAATTTCAAGATAGTAAACTTATTTTTCAGTGCCTCCAAGCACCGACGCAGTATCTGGTGGTGGTACGAAGGTGTACGCTTGTTTCGCCGGTGTATGCTTAGCAAAATCTCGGTAAACAAAAAACGACTCAATAAAGCTACCCGTCACCAGCGAATCTAGATCGGCTCACCAAGAACGGAGGGGTCAAGGAGAAATTGCTCATTTCACGGACCAAGATGGCGACCACACGGGGAGCTTGGCGTTACTTTCCCAGGATCCAGTGACTTTAGTCCATACTAAGGTGAGACGAAGTATAAAGCCCCTCTATCCTGGGAAAAGTGGCACCATTCATTGTTGGGGAAATGCTCAAAACGCGTGCCGCGCGCCACTTCTGGGAAGAGCATGGCGTCTGAAATCTAGCTCAGTACTACAGTTCCCTAGAAGTTGGGTAGTGGGCTCACCGCTACATCTCCCCCGTGTAATGAGCTGAAGCGGCCAATGTCGAAAACGCCGGAGGCGCAGCAGTAGATTCCTCCTGAAACTTCTCCGGCCCGCTGCCCGCGATTGATAAGAGCCGCCTATTCGACCTGGGGATAATAAGAAGTAGAAAAATACAAGGCTTTACTTTGACCAACACTGAAACTAAAGTTCTAGCGTATGCCGACGATGTCGCATATTTTTGTAATGAAAAGAAAAGCGTGACCAATGCCATGGATCTCACGCGCACCTTTTGTGAGGCCTCTGGGGCATCAGTAAATCTAGGATTCTGGCATGGAGCCTGGGCGACGACGCCCAAGCAATACGAAGGCATAGATTGGAGCTGCACTCCGTGCAACTACCTAGGGGTGCCACTGAAGCACTTCCGAAACAGCACGTCGTACTGGTCCGGGGTTGCAAGCGAATTGAAACGTCGAGCCAGTAACTGGTCACAGAAGAATTTGTCAGTGTTTGCACTTTCAAGCATCTGTAATATATTTTTGGCGGCTAAAGTATGGTGTTGTAGAACCATATTGGACAAACTGAATAACTGTTTATTAAAGGTACACACTGAAAGTTACATTGCTATAAAGACAGTTTCGAGCAGAAGACGCGTTAACCGGATCTTTCCTTTAGGAGGACCCCACACAAAGAGACGGAGCCACACCCCGGCAACCCAGAAATTCCCCCGTTTCTCTCTCTCCTGGTCATAAAACACTACGCCGACCACGTAGACTAAACACTTCCCGAAAACTCCCCGTCTTTGGGTCGGGTTTCAAAACTCCGTGCCCTCTCGCCGCGGCTCAAGTGATTTGTGGTATACGAGCCAGTAGACCGAGGTGGCGCGTGAAAACTCTATCCGCAGCATATGGTATGCCGTGCAGGTACTGCACTGTACCCGGAAGAGTATTCCGAAATCGCACAGGGTTTTTACAGTTTTAGTATGGAAGTCCACTTGGGAACCCATGCGTCGCGACAATTTGTTCCGTCGTGTATCAGATGGTGGACTCGGCCTTCCCCATTTGTTTATACGTCATTTGGTTTCACGTTTCCTTTTCCTAAGAAACCAATAGCACCCTTTTCTTCGTGAAGTCATTCATAATATACTGGAATGTTTTCTACCTGACTTTATCGTATCCTCCGTGGGAAACCAAACCTGTTTGTTAGTAGGATATCTTAGAGAAGTAGTCGAGGCTTTTCAGTTCTTATCAGTAAGGTTTTCAAAAGAATATTTAATGTTTGTTTCACGTAAAAAGTTGACTGGAGATCTTGTGAATATCCTATTTCCAATGCCCATTTACCACTCAATGTTTAGCGACGTTTCCCAACACGATATACTGCGCGGGGCAAAGAAGATGTCCATCCTCCCTGTAGCAAAAACTTTTTTTTCAAATTACATTGTTCAGCTCAGTGTTACCCACCAAAGTGTGGCTACAAGAGAAAGGAAGGTTCGTCCCGTGGTCAACAAACTGTACATTATGTAAAACGCCTGAAACCATTGAACATATTTTTATTCACTGTTGGGATGCCATTTTCTTCTGGGATGTTCTGCAGCGCACTCTAAAAAAGATATTGATATTACACCCTACTCAATTCATTTCCTACCTGTATCATCTAGAAATAACTTCCCGTATAACATTGTAATGCTCCTAGCATTGTATAGCATGTGGAAGTCGCGCCTCGACATAAGGAATGAGAATTTGCACCCAAAAACTGTACGCCTACATTTCATTGAGCTTGTAATCCGCGTCAAAAGCGTGTATGATATTCAAACAGTAGTTCCTGACTGGCTGCCTCTGTTTAACAGTCTTCAAGGCATCAAAGAGTTTTAACATGGGTACCATGATTGTGTAAAGTGAACCCTGAACGACAACGTTGTGATCCTATCGTTTATTCTTCCATGTAATAAAGCAAAAAAAAAAAAAAGAAAAAAAGATCGCTTGCCGAGTGGTTTAGCGCACACCAGCTCGGAGCACGTGGAGCGAAAGCTCGCGCTGCAGAACTCAGGGATCTTGGGTTCAATCCCCACCCCTGCCCGTTTCGATCTGGATGAGCATCGTACCGGCGTGCGGTCGTGTACCACTACTGCGTGGTGCACGTTGAAGACCCCAGGCTAGCGGTTGTACTGCACTGGCTAAATTTCTCATCTACAGCTGGGAGGCTCGTCGCCCGTTGAGGCAGATTAAGTTCTAGGCTGTATAAACATACAAACAACCCCCCCCCCCCTCCCCCTAGCCGATCTGGTCTGGCTAATGAGCGCTATAAAGTTTCAGGAGGAAACACAGCGCCACCGACATGCTCACATACTGCGCTGATGTGCTGTATGTGAGCATGTCGTTGGCATATGTAGCGGCAGGGACTGCAAGTGTTTTTCACAGGATTCTGCCCAATGAATATTTGTTATATGAATGTCTGACCAGATGCCACACCATCCCCTTCAAGTGGTTTGATTTTGCGACTAAGGTTTTTTCGTGTTAGGCCAGGTAGTCCATACCGTGTGTAATCGTTGCACCGAGGTACTTGTAGCTTATTGTTTTTTTGACTACCTGGTTTTGCAGGTAAAATTTCTGGTCACCCTCTGAATTAAAGCCCATCCACTGTGTTTTTTCGGTGTTAAATTTAAAGTTGTCCCTTGATGCCTCTTACGTACAAATGTTCACCAGGTGTTTCATATCTGCTTCTGTTTCTGCTATGTGTACTACATCGCCCGCAAAGGCAAGGCATGGGATTCGTGTATACTCTTCTTCTCCATCCTTGGTGATCGTGCTGAGGCTAGGGTGACCACCCGTCCTGCGACTCGCGGGACTGTCCGGCTCGTGTCCCGCGTCCCGCGAGAAATTCCGAAATCTTCAAAATGTCCCGCATTTCACACTGTCGTAAAATTTACTCTGCAACTCATGGTACTGCCCACCAACGGGGCACGGGGAAACGCCCAGGTCACTGGTAATAATGTGAATCGCAGTGGTATGCCATTTTCTATCCAAGCATTGCGGGAAGCGACCGTAATTCTTGCAGGAGATCCGACTCGCATGCGCCGTTGTGCCTCTCCCTTTCGTGGAAAAATATCGTAAGAAAAATATCTCGCCAAAAGTTTGAATACAAAATATTATAATTATTTTTAAATTGTCAATGTGAAAGGGTTGCTGTGGATTTTTTTTTAGTAAAAACAGCCACACTCGCAACGATCGAAAAAGAACATAATGTTAAAACATATGTGTAGGACCATGTTGGTAAAAGTAAGCGTTGACAGGAAACAATGACCCGAAAAAGATTTACTGTTTATTATTTCCATTTATGCATTGAGTTATGATACAGTCAACTGTTATGTCCTAAACTTCGACACACTTATAACATGTTTGGCATTAAAAATATCACTGGTAGTGAAAATTATTAGAGCTTAATTGCTGCAATACAATTAGCAGGTGTATAAGCAGTACAGGATAATCAACGGGTTCACAGAGCCTCGGTTCGTTGTGTAAGTGTTCATAAATTTCCTCTACAAACCAGATGCAGAAGTTTTAGAACTAACCCTTCTTTTATTCAAAAGTTATGATTTTCTAAAATTTTCAAAGCGAAAATTGCATTAATTTTTGCCCGTTTTCGGTAACTGGCGCCAGAGAGCTTTGAGTATTATAAAAGGTCTATCAGCCGCCATTTTCCCAATTAAAGTTTCAGAAAATCGGTTCTAATTTTTTTAATAAGATAACGGCTGGTGCTGAAATTTTGGCATCTTGTTCGAACCTCTGGGCCCGTTTGCTCGAAGCCGGTTAACTTTAACCGCAGTTAAAAGTTAACCGCCCTCGTTAACCGTTAAACGAGAAAGAAGTGAGCAGTGTAAGGCGGGCGTTACACCAGCAGCATGTTTGAACAGCATGTAAGAACTGTATATAACACCGTCATAAATTGAAAAACTTTCAATTCGGTTCCAGTGAAAATTCACTATTATACTCCGTTTCACCTTATGTTGTACCGCAACGAAGGATAGAAGCGCGAGCTCATAGCCTTGGCTGCTGCCAACGCCATGAGCTCGCGCTTCTATCCTTTGTCTTCTATTCCTTGGTGCACGAGAGCTTGTACCACCGAGACATGCCCTAGAGCAAGGAGCTCGCGCTTGTAGCCTTCCCTGCGGTGCATCATAAGGTGAAATCGAGTATAGTAAATTACCTGAGGATCGAGGAGAACACTGGAAATATAATTCTACGATCCGCGCGCGCTGGCCTCCCACTTATAAAATATTCGAAGTAAATAATCACAACAAATCTCTGACGAACGCGCGTGCACGGCACAATTTGTTTTAGGCTTTTTGCTTTAGAACAGTTACTACTGCAGACGCCAGCAGGTGCAGCGCTTGTAACTGCACTCGTAGCATGCACCTCCGTGCTTGTGTGTACTTTTGCGTGCTATCAATACCCGGCCGATTGAGTCAAGGTAATCCACTTTTCAAAGACGTTGACATGCAGGCAACTATCGCGTTCATTTAGGCTTAGAAATGACCAGAATCCAAAAAAACTATCTAAGAAATGCGGCGAGGTCATTGCTCATGCTTTGAGTTTTAAGTGAGGTATGGCAGAGCGAAAGCCTCCTGCACCGTTCGTTGCTGACTAACGCGCCCGATATTGCAGCTACTACGACGTATTAGTTCCAAAGCGAGCGGCGCTCAGTCACCGGGGCACCGCCATGTTTCCCCGCCGTCCTTACTCTGCCCGGTCACGTGACTTAAAATTCCCTCTCATAGGGAAATGCGGTTAGAGTTAACCGCGGTTTGAGTTAACTTCTAACCAGCTTCGAGCAAACGGCCCCTGGTGCTACATTTAGGCGGAAAATGAGCGTTCGGTGATGCATAGTTTATTTTTGTGGTAAAAACAGCAACAACAAAAAACAGTGTTTATTATTTTTTTTTTGGTGGGGGGATTTTGTTTTTGCTTCTTGAGTAGCTCCCGGGTGGGAGCCCGGCAATTTCCGTGGGTATAGACGCTTTACACACGCGCCAGAATACAGCCGCCATTGCTGACCTTCTCTTGTTTTACCGAGATACCGAGCCACTGAAATTGGTGTGGACGAGCCTCCACAAAGGCCAGTGCTGGGGAGAAAGACATAATTAAATCTAGGATGGCAATGACCTAGCCTGCTGTGGTAATAATGTAGCGAAGTAAACGTAATAAGAGGAAACAAAAACTGAAGGTCAGTTATGGCGGCGACCATGCACAGCTGCTGCAAAGCGTCTATATCTCCAAACCACCATTCATACCAGTGGCGTCACCTGGGACGAGGAGGAAAAGGAAAAGCGCCCACGTCTCGCGCATTGACGGCTCACGAGGTCAAGGAAGAAGATTCTGCTCCCGAAGTTCTACCTCCAGGTAAGCCTTTCGCAGCGGCTGCCTCGGCGCAGTAAGTAAGGCGTGCCTTCTGTTTTCATGCCCGCTGATATGAACACACCGCTCGTTATCAGTTTTCGCTTTACTTACGGCATCGTAACCGCCTGATATTATACAGCCCATTGCTATAGGCTGCCGAATAGTTTAACAGAAAGGAAAAGACGTAGCTTCGATTTACGTGGTTCTATTGACAGAAGAACAGAAAGGTTAACCTGGGGGGCAATGTTGCGCTTTTTGCACTCCCAGGAGACTAGGGAGAGGGAAGTGACGTCAACAACGCAGCAAATGCAGATTGGATGTTGATTTTGTTTTCTTCTGTCAACATCCAATCCGCATTTGCTCTAGTCGTTGACGTCACTTCCCTCTTCCAAGTCTCCTGGGAGTGCAAAAAGCGCAACATAGCACCCCTGGACGCTCATCCTACGATCGTTGTCGCATCAAGTAAAAAGAAAATTTTGCGCATAGTTCATGCACTGAGCGAAGTAATTCTTAGAAGATTTCGTTGCCCGAGATCGAAACGATGCTTTTGAGCGTCTAGAACCTGTGCGTCTTGATAAAATGCCATAAATCTAATATAAGATGCTCCAAATATATCCTAATTCAAGAGATAAAAAGATAATATAGTAATGGTCTTCAAAGAACCGGACTTTTCTTTTACTATGCTTTTTGCGGTGAATAGTAGTATTGATGGCTGTTCCGCACTGGGGTTAAGAGGAGAGGAAAAAGGAAGACGATGATGAGAGAGAACAATAAAACAATTGTGAGGATGATGATTGAGATGGTTAGATGCTTTGACCTTTTAGAATGCCATGCTAGGGTTTACTAAGAGGACGGATTGTCTTGCGATTGAGTGGATAAGTGAGACGCGAAGGGTTCATATGGGCTCTGAACTGAGAGGTCAAATAAGGCGTAGTGATCCCGAAATTGTATTTTTGCGAGGCCCGGTGGATCTCATGCAATGGTCGATGAAGTTGTAAACAGTTGTAAACACAAACAGAAATTAATGAGCAAGGTGTAATTTTAACGGCAACTAAGTCATTAGCGGTCGGAAAAAAGTGAACACGTGCAGGAGTCGTGTCATATGTACATTCACTTCACTTAATTTTATTATTGCGTTATCATTAGTATCCACATGACAGGAAAAATCTGACGGCGTCCGTCTCGGGATGAAACAGTGGAAAGGGAAAACGCGTAGAGAGGAGGAGAGTGGTGAGGGACAAAGGCGAGAGGGACGTGACGTCACAGGGCGGAAGCCAATGGGAGCGCGGATGCTGGGGCGAGTCTGAACTTGCAGGTGTGCGGAGCGCGTGTGCCCTGGTTTGTGCTACAAAATGGAGTGAGAACAAGTACTAGCGCTGGCTTAAGTAGGTGGCAAAAAATTGAAAGAATATCCATCGGTGGATAGATCCTTAGGGAATGTGTGGGCATGAACATTGGGAAACCCTGGGCGTTTCCCCCTTTGGGAAAGGCTAACACTGACCCCGTAACAAAGCCAAAAAAAAACACAAAAAATAAAAGGTAAAAGAAAAAGTAAAAACGGGAAAGTGAAGGGGCCAACGTTAGTATTTTTCGAAAGGGAGACGTGTGTGGCGTTTCCTAAGTGTCATGTTAACGCATTTAATAAGTTTACTCCCATATTACCGATGGGCGGTGGAGGCAGGGGAAGATCGGCTGACAAGAAAAATGCCACCTTATAAGTAGGGTTCAGTGTTTTCGGATAAATTCGAAAAACACTTGCCGGTAAATTTTCCTTCAGTTCGGATTTACAAGAAAAACTCTGAATTTCGAGGTCACAGCGACAGAATAAACAACCAAAAAGACGGAACTTTAAACTAAACTTTATAAGAGCACAAGGTCAGTTGGTCCTGAGGATATTCCACTTCAGTTTTCTTTGAAGTTTAGAACTACCGACAACAAGGGGTTTGCTCTTTAAAAAAGCGCGTCGAGGTTCCTTCGAGACAACGGGTCATGGCACCCGGACCTGATTTAGTTTGTTTTCGAATTTTTAAGTTTTACTCAGTAAAATAAACTCCGAATTTCAAATAATTGGGTATCTAACAAAAATAAACTCCGATAAACTCTGAATTCCTAGCGAAATATAGACTCCGAAAAACACACTCCGAATTTCACGAGAAATAAACTCCGAAAACACGGAATCCTACTTATAAGGCTGAAGAAATGATCAGTGATATATAGGTAAAACATTTAGTGACACGTGAATCATAATTTGCGTACTGCCTGCTTATTTACCGGATAAATACATACATTTTATTTTTATTTAAAAAAAAGTGTGCTACAGCTAGAAGTGTGGACTGACTCATCTGAAGCGCGTAACTAGTTCGAGGACGCTGCACGCTCAAGGTTCCGGCGTTGCGCATACCATATATAATATTTTTCTACAGTTAAATTAAAAATTTGTGGTAATGGATTATTAGAAATTTTATGCGACGCCATGTGCATTGTCGCAAGTTATATACTATATAAATTATTTAATTTTCATTACTTTATATTTAACGAAAAGTGGTTCAGTATGTGCGCAATAGGACGAATTGCTTTATTCAGCAACCCAACCAATATATTCAGGTTGGTGCTTGTCGTAGTTCTCCAAACTAAGGTGACAATAGCATAAACGAAAATTGAGCAATGCGTTCTAAATAAGAAGATTTTCAAGCAACACAGAGTTGGCCAAGCATTGGCCAATGGTCGGCATTGGTCCTTTGGCCAGTAACCAGACAGTGGCCAGAGATTGGCCGATGACTGGCCTTGTTAGGGTCACTGGCCAATGGCCACTGGCCATCAGCCATCGGCCAAACATTGGCCAATGAATGGCCACTCTTTGGCCACTGGCCACAAGACCATTCCCAGCCATTGGCCATTGCTTGGCGAAAAATCCGTGGTGCTTGGGTTAACACTGGTGAGCAGTATATGACGAGTCTTGTGTAGAACACCTGTGATATTCGGACACCGTGTCATTCAATGACGGAGAGCAACGCCGCCATATAAGTTCTTCTGCTGCCCTTCTCAATATAGAAGCCTTGCTGAGTTTGCACAGATGTCTTTTGAAAGAGGACAGTGGTTTCCGCCTTCTCGAATAGGTTTCCTGTGGGACTCGAGCTCCCTCTGCTCTCCACTTCCGGGGTCCATGACGACCTAAGCTGCTTATCTTCTTGAGGACATGTGCCTGCTCGGCCCTTGATTCGAGCAACGATTCCTCTCCGCAGGCCCGAGAACGCGACTATGGCTGAAAGCAAGTACGCCCGGGTCAAGCAGTGGCTGCACTCCTGCTGTGGCCCGGCGCTGGCCGTCGCAGCCTTGCTCACGACCCTCACGATGGCTTGGTTCCGCATGGCTCCAGACAGATCGCGGCAGGCTCGGCAAGTCGCCGACCCGACGTCGCTGCTCTTCGCCTCCGAGGTTTTCAGATTGAGTCATAACGCGGAGAAATATACCGTGTTCGAGCGATGAATTAAAACCCGATTTTAGACTAGTATAAAACTACGCATCGTAGAGCGTGGTAATACCGTGAGAACGTGACGCTAGCGGGGGTGACGAAATTTGACATTGTATGCACATGAAGTAACCAGAATCAAAGGTTACACAATTAAAAAAAAAAACTTTTCTATAAGCCGACGTCACTTACGCCTGATATTAATTTAACCAAAATGTGGGGTTGTAAATGCCTGTAGCCCTTAATGAATAAAAAAAACTTGCCAGCAAAAAAAGAAAACAATGTCGTCTTTGCAGAAGAACTTGTAGTTGGGCTAGTTGGCGAATGTTATGAAGCTTGCTCTATAGGCACAAAAGGCAACGGACACAAGGAAGACGACACACAGACTGGCGCCACTCACAACTGTATTTAAAAAAGTGCAGAAAAGAAATACATATCGCGTCGTCTTTACCACGTCCACGCATGCGTCTGTCCGGGGAATACACGCCCCTTTGTCATCCATTCACAAAATAACTTCTAAAAAATCTTATCTCCGCATTATACAGTGCAATAGGGTTGTGCGGCTGAAATTTCGCCGCGCATGCGCAGCAAAACTCGTCCCCCTGACGATGCGCGCCCATACTTGTTAGCTTTACGAGGAGCACACGACGCGAGATGCTGGTGGGCTCGTCGTGCTGACCTCGGGGATCGCGAAGTAATGTACTAAATGCAAAGGGGCAGGGTGCCAGGCATTTTTGTGTACTCAAATGCACCACAGTCAGAAAAATGAGGAATGAGCAATTTTCTATGAGCAATATGAAGCGTGAGGTGGTACAGCGTGAACACAACATGTCGCACACCCTCAAGAAGGCGGCGGACCGCTTTGGAGTACCGCTCGTTTCTTCAGCCCCGAGCAGACTCGGCCAACTCTGTTCTTGCATTACCAATGGCTGCGGTATAAGGCGAGGTTGCACCACAAAGCATGTCAGGTTGTATGTTGAATGCGCCACAGGGGTGCTATGCGAAATTTTCCTTACGCGTGGAAAGTCCTACGTAGGACAAGCGGGAAGGTGTGCGGATGACCGACTGAGGGAGCACGCGCAAAATTTAAAGACGAATGATGGGGTTTATTTGAGTGAACACTGCAGCAAATGTAGCCTGAGCCGCGCCTCTCCGAGAGAACAATTGTGGGTAAGGGCAAGAGCCAGAAAGCGCGCAAGTTAATGAAAGCTTACTTTATCAGAAAAAGGAGCACAATGCCTTAGTGACAGAACTATTGCACCGTACATTAAAAAAAAAATGTGAATAGATTATAAGGCGTGTACCCCTCGGCCAGTCGAATAGCAGACGTGATGAAGGCGACAAAATATATATTTTTTTTTTATTTTCTGCACTTTTTAAATCTAGTTGTGAGTGGCGACTGCGCGTGTCGTCTTGCTTGGGTCTATTGTTTTTTTTTTTTTTTTTTTTTTTTGCGTCTTGCACCTTGCTTCATAATGTCATCTTTTTTACTGACAAGCTTTTTTACGGAGGTAAATACTACAGGTGCCCACAATCTCATAGTTTGGTTTGAGAAACATTAGGCTTAGCTGGACGTAGGCTCGTAGAAAAAAAAAAGTTTTTCTTTTGAAGCTTTTGATCTAGGAACGTCATATTCTCAAATTTGGGCATTTTATCTCCATCCCTAACATCACACTTTTACGGAGTTTCAGCTTTCTGCAATGCGTGCCTTATTTATGCAGACCGAAGAACCGGGTTTCGTTTGCTTTATGAAACTCTTTAGAAGGATTGCATTGACATCACATCAGATGTCATTGTGGAAGATCTTGCTACTGCGCCCGCCACTTCTGCAGCTTATATTTCACACCACCCGATCTGCTTATCTCCGAAATAAGGTGCAACGATCATTGGTACGGTGCGACGACTTCAGTGGAACCCACGTAGAACTATATTATTTTTGGTACCATGACCGGCGAGCCCCTGTCGTGGCCCGCGTGTTTTACCAGCGTAAATGGGACGAAGAGACGGAATATACATCCTTGTGAGTGATTTTTCCCTGTGTAGACTTCCTCATGGTGGGACACGTACGGGACCTGTTATTAATACAAAACGTATCTTCTCTCGCTTTAAAACCAGATCGCAACTTACTGTTTTTTTTTTTTTTTTTGCTTTTTAGTTTGTAGAGGTGCGAAGCTTAGACGCGTGAGAAGTAACGTGGAATCTGTGCTATTTACGTGCCTCTTTTGAAAGTAACTAGTGGAACAGTGTCTGATGCAAAGGTTCAAAACACTACTGCAGGTTACAAAGAAAAAAATAATTAAGGCTCATATTCCCAATGTGAAGGTGGTAGGACAGCGAAGCTGTGGTATCACCTCCAACGATTGCCTGCTGCATTATAGACCCTTTTTATGGCAAACGCCACAAGGTGGTGCTCCAGTCTTTGACGCCCCAGAGAACTTACGGTTTATAAAAAGAAAGAACAAATGCCAGTTTAACATCGCTGCTTGATATGTAAATGATTCCTTTAACCCCCAATTCTCCAGATGAACGCCAAAAGAACGAGGGAGTGCGAGATCTGTGAAAATCTTTCGAGTATTCTTGTAAACCCAATTGCCTCCTTCAAGATGTAATATTGTACAGCCGAAGGCTCTCGTTAGATCTCCAACTTTGTTATCCGTGTAGCATTTATGTTTTCTAGCAATGGTCAGCTAAGCAAGCTCAACAGGCTTGCAAAGACGGTGCGACCGGAAGTCCCTTGGGACACAAGCGGCCGTTCATGTTTGTAAACAGCAAAAGGTTCGATACCAAATGATTGACGAAAGAGAAGTAAATGCACTGTACCAATACTTTTTTATATATAAAAGACTTCGTACATTGCCGTTGCTGCGGCAGCTTTTGCAACTGCAATCTTTGCCGAGAAATGTATCTGGGTAGAGCTACGTGCTTATCATCTGTCACGTGGTTTTGACACTTGTTTTGTGGTTTTCTTATTGAAACAAGTGTGAAAACCACATGGTCAGAAATAATGGACGCGAGAACGTGATAAGGCGCGTGCGATGGTTTTCTGTCGACGCACACGAAAAAACCCGACGTGTCTACCCTGTAGTTTTCACCACAGGACAATGAACGGTGATTAACATTAAAAGGAAAGTTTCTGGAAAGCAGACGCAGTGTGGCAGGGGATGTTTCGCTTTGATACCTAGCTTCATTTTACCTTTTTCCTCTCGTCCTCAGCATGTGACTTCTAGAAAACGCGAAATATATCTCTAGCATTTTTAGGAAGAAAAGAGAAACGGGGTCGTCTATCCGTTTATGTTATATCTATAAATGCATGAGTCGTATAACCCATTCTTTCATCCTGACTTTGGTATTCGACTACTTCCCTGATTTATTTTGACTGACAAACAATGACTATCAAAAACTAGATTAACTTTCGCACCTCTGCAGGAACGGCAGCAGAAATACGCAGTAATCCAACCGTCATATAAAATAAAGAATCCGTTAGCATGACCCTTGAAAAACGCCACGCACGTCTTCCTTTGGGAACATGAACGCTGACCCTTCACCTTTTTTTGCGATTTTTTCTTTCTCTTCCTCTATTTGCTGCCTCTGTTTGGCTTCGTTATGGGGTCAGTGTTAGGGTTACCAAAGGGGAACGTGTGTGGAGTTTCCCCATGCTTACGGATCCCCTAAGAATTCATAAAGGGATCGTCCTTTAATTTTTTTTTGACGCTTACTTGGACCAGCGCTAGTACGTGTTTATATTCCCTTTTGTAGCACAAACCAAGGCAAACGCGGTCCGCACACCTGCAAATTCAAATTGGCTCCAGCATCTGCGAGCGCACTGGGTTCTTCCCCGTGAAGTCGCTTCCCTCTTGCCCTTTGTCGCTCACTACTTTCCCCCTACGCGGAGCGCTTTTCTTTCCACTGCTTTGTCAACAGATGGACGCCGACGGCTTTTCTCTGTCATCTGGATACTAATGCTAACGCATTAAAATAAATTTTCAGGAAACGTGTTTTAACTTTCGCGTCTCTATCCTCGAGGTGGCCGTCGTCCGGAGGCCAGGTCCTCTGGCTCACACTTCGGTCCTCCGCGAGGGCACCCTGGGGTTTCTCCGCGCCAGGCATCGGACGGCTTCGACGCCCGGCGGTCTCCACTCGAACAGACTGCCCAGGGCGCTGCTGCCGGAGCACTACGACCTAGAGATCAGGCCATTTTTCGCTGAAGTCGACGGCGACCACAAGGAGGGCAAGGACGACGACGCCTTCACGGCCACCGTGGCCATCCGCGTCCAGTGCGTTACTGACACAACGTCCGTAGTGCTACACGCCGGTAACTTCAGTTTCATTCCGGGGCCAGCCGGAGAGAGTGCCACGGCGGTAAGTCGAGGGTCTTGAAGTGCGTTCCAAAACGTAAATCGTTAGCTACACGAAGGTGCTTACACTCTCGGGGACTCTCAGTGTATACTGCACGCAAGTACGTCCACTCCTTGCGCACATTGTACGTTTGCTTTCCCGCCACTTGAGACCATGTGCTTTGTTTTTCCCTATCTTAGCCAAGAGCGGCGTGCTCTTCACTGTCTCGTTACCTCGAGCTCCCTGCACGTGTTCGATATCGCCTTTTGATTGGAGTTCACATCGATGCACTTCAATGCGCCGAAGGCGAAGTGGGAACACTTGCTCGCCGTATAATGCACAGTGATGCTCTCGGTCCAGCATTCATTGGAACGTTTTTGTAATCTGTGTGACCAATGACTATTGGAACATAATACTGATCGTCCTTCTGATTAGTTGAAATCAGGTGGGAAGCATTCAGGAGTTTATTGGTGGTGAGATTCGAAGGCCCCGGATACAGCAAAAAGCGGAAGTACAGATCAATTCAAACTTGCTTGGAATACGAAAAATGTTATCAGAGCGTGGTGTTAAAGCTGTCAGTTTCAATACTATGCGTTATCCGCCTGTTTGGGCTAAAGTGCACTGCATACACGAGGGAATCGCCCCATGGCTTCTGGGAAAGCAACAAATAGGATATAACATGGGTGCTAAAGAGGTGCTGGTGTCAATCCCTGCTCTCGTTTGTTTATATTCTCTCCGTACTCTGAATGCACGGTTCCACGCTATTGAATCTGGCACTTCTCTGAACATATGGGGAGGTATTTAAATGACTTATTTCATAAAGAGCTTGTTAGCTGTCCCATGCCATCACGCGATCTACGTGCTCGAACGAGCATGCAGTAAAGACGCAGCAAGCGAGGGTCTCACGCGTGAAGGAGGATAACTATAAAGACCTTGTTTGCTGCTAGTACATTCCTGCCAGTGACTGGAGAACATATTTATGGGCGGTTTAATATTATCTTAAAAAAAATCCGCTTCTGTGTTCCTCCACTTTTTCCAAGGTGTGGCAGCTGACGCATCCACCAACCGCCGTACCCGTGCTAAGTGTCGAGAGGGAGAACGAATCCAACTTTCTCGTCTTCAAGCTGGGGAGTTTATTAAAAGCTGGTCACAAATATGTGATTCAAATGCGCCTAAGAGGATATCTGGGTGACGCCAGGGGCTTCTACAAGTACCACTACGACCTGAATGGGAAGCCCGAGTAAGTCTCCGACAGAAAAAAAATCATCCGCAGATCTGGATGGCGCATTATGACTCGCTTGCGTTCCAGGATCACACACTCCCATAATTTTTGGAATCTATACTACTAAATGATACACTCGAAACATTGAAAACTGCTCTTCCTTCTAATCAAACAAACCAGTTGGAAGAGCATGTGGGAACACGCGCCAATCACCTTGCGTTCTCACTGGCAAAAGGAATGGACGCCTTTTTGCAACCGAGAACATGATAATTGTAGCATGATATCGAGCGCCAACTCCTATTGGTCGAGGTAATTACAGAATTCTTAATTATTGGTGTACCGAGTGCCCAAACATGCAGACTATACTCATCAACTTCTGAAAGCGTATGCTAAGAAAGCATTTGATTTGAGGCTAGGGTCAACTCTGGGTGTGGCGACTCTCGATCGTTGTTACTTTGCAGTCAATGAAACTGCGGCCGATAAGAAGGAAAAATAACAAGTCAGGCAGCATGAAGTGCGAGCATAAAAAGCCACGTCTTACGTTTCTTATTTTGTCAGTGAATAAGGACCCCTTGCTTCGAGGGATCTCAGCTTACTGTACCTGGTCACTTGAGTTGCGATCCTCTTGTTTCATCGTCCCCTGTTGTTAGTAGGTTCATCGTAGCTTGAACCGGTAAAAATCGGGGGCTTCTGCAAGCGTTAAGTGTGAAACACATCTTAGCAGTAGTGGCGTGGCATCGTACCGCCGAGCGGCGTAACCATACATTCGTCGCTGACGCTATGGCGCGCTGAACGCCGCGCCGTCACGTCACACCGTACGGCACATCTATGGTTATGCTGCTCGGCGACGCGATGCGATGCGGAGTGTATAACTTTTTAGCCTGCGGTTCCCAGGCACCTGGTGGTGACGTTCTTCGAGCCGACGTTCGCTCGAGAGGCATTCCCGTGTTTCGACGAGCCCGACATGAAAGCAACGTTCAACGTGGTCGTGGTGAGACCCTCGGGCTACCGCTCCATATCCACCATGCCACTGATGCGCAGCGTGCGTAGGTGAGCGTATCCGGAGCTACAGCAAGCGGCAGACTTAGCTGCCAGAGCAACGACACCAGGTCAGGGTACTAGACGCACCATACACTCTCAGAAAAGGGGGTGTAATGGGACACCCATTTCGATACATGTAACACCCCAAAACTACATTTTTACGTTCAGTTCGTTGACGTCGAGATGGCGATACCACCTTTTACGAGCGGCTTAATAGCTGTCGGATGTAACGTATTAAATAGCAAATGTGCGTATGAAAGACCAAAAAAAAAAAAACGCACACAAAATTTTGCAGCAGGGCCAAAATAACCTTGATTGTTTTACTGCAGCCTTTAATGCGTACGTTGGCTATTTTAATAAGTTCCATCACTCAACTATCAAGCCGCTCGTGAAAGTTGGTGTCGTCGGTTCGGCGTCGGTGGACTGAGCGTCGAATCGTTGTTTTGGGGCGTTGCATATGAAACACTTCATTTCTGAAAGGGTAGGTACGCACCAGTTATGTAAATCTTCATTATGGCCATGAAACTAATAATGGCCCGAGGAAAGACTCCCATAGCTATTGTATGAGTTTGATCGGTCCATTCATTCGAAAACGTTGACTGAAGTTTGGGACGTTGAGGTGCAATATGAATAGCCACGGATTATTGATCCTGGACTAAAAGCAGGTTGAGAACGAAATTCACCGCAGTCTACGCGTCGTAAACAACTCTTGCTATTGCGAAGAAAGGGTAAAAGCACAGGCGAGCTAGTGAAGAACTTCCATCGTAACCGGAGACACGGGAAAATAAGAAAAACGGACAAAATAACAACAAGAGCACCATCGGAGGGCAGAAGGAGAATTCAACGCCTGTGAGTGCTCGGCGGTCCTCTGTGCAGTTGCCATGAAAAGGGAGGCAGCTGAGGCCGTCTACATGGTAAATCACATGGTTCTTTCTCACCAACCACGGTCAGACGGTGCGACACAAGTCCGTGGCGTTACTGTGGAAGCTAAAACTGTCGTATAATGTGGCTCTAAGATTATCGAGGTCTGACATAACGCATCTAAAAACAACGTTTCTTTTTAGGGAAGGAAACACAGTAGCCGACCACTTCATGACAAGTGTAAAAATGTCCACGTACACACTAGCCTTTATGGTCAGTAACTACAGCGCTACGACAAATGGCATAGTAAGTTTCATCGATCAGGCAATTATCCCTAAGTGCTGAGTTCGTGTGATATGTTTTTTTTATGTGATTCAGATTCTTTTCGCAATTCCTATTGCGATTCGAATTAATTATCTTTTGACTGATTTTCAGGTCTCGATATGGACTCGACCGGACGAAACTACGCTTGCGAACTACTCCGCTCACATAACGCCCAAGATCGTAAACTATTTCAACGAGCTTTTTGATGTACCATACGCCCTTCCTAAACTAGGTACGCCATATAAAAAGTTCCTGTTAAAAATTGGGACATGAGTTTAAAACAGATATAATATTAGTTTTTATTGTCGGGAACAATCGCTTTCAGGATGCATCTTTACAATAATGGCAGGCTTTCCGTGATCCTTTTTTTTTGTTAAAAAGTGGCGAAATTCTTACCCGCAAGCAAGGATGTCAGTGAAGCTATAAGTATGGCATCCACGAGGCTAGTTGAGCAGACGTGAACAGGACACGGCATACGCTGTCACCTTTTCACATTTGATTTTCTCTTGTCCGTGTTTATTTTTTCGTATAAATATTGCAATAGACATAGCAATTTACTTAACCTTTGAGCTCGTTGTTAAGAACGCATCTTCAGAACTAAGTAAAAGGCCTCTCACTTATTTTATACTGGAAACGACAATAAAGGAAATTTAAAGTGAACTTTGTAGAAGTGTTAAGAGAGCTCCCAGTCAGCACGCACTCAGTAAGAATTGGGGACGCTATCTCAAAGCGGTTTCCGGCAGCCGGGTATCCTTGCACTGAACAAGTTCGTCCGACCGACCAGAAACAGAATGCCGTCCGGAGAGGTAAACTGTAAGCAGCCGCCGTGACAACTAATATTTCTCACTCGCATCTTGACCTGCAGAAAAGCATTTCTTTCTCAGATTTGATCGCGCTGCCTTCCTTCCTGGTGGATGCCATGGAGAACTGGGGACTCCTCGCCTTCCACAGAAGCAGCCTGCTGCACGATCCCCAAACCGAGAAACCAATGCACAAGATCATCGTGGCCACCGTGGTAGCCCACGAACTCGCTCATCAGGTGAATGGTAAAGCTTCTATCTTTACAGTAGATCGTCACGTGTCAACAGAAGGCGTCGCTAATGAGGTCACCTCTTGTATCATAGCGTGTATTTGTACGAAGCCGTACGCTTCACAAAGCTTAAAGGGGTTCGGAAACCAAACTTCGGAGCTTATATCTTTGCTTCATCAAGAAGCGGGTCAAAGTAGGACGTTACCAATACTAATAGTTTCTAGAAAAACGAAAGCAAAATATTTTAAACTGAATTAAACGATAAAGCAAACCATCTCATGGATGTCTGCGAAGCTGCAATGGAATGTCGTGAAGACATCATGTTTGTAAGAGCAGCACCACAACGGAAAGCACGCCCACTCATAAAGACTACTTCGGCCTGAACGTAGTACCGAAGAGCTTTGCTGATGGAAGTCACGGCAAGGTTGGCCGCCATTAGTTTCAGTTTAGGGAAGTCGTTCCCACAGGTTTTTCTGATAAGGCTTGTTTGAGGTCGTTTGGGGGTTGTGTCCGTGCGATGTAATCCGATGATAGGAAATTTTGATTCAAACGGGCCTGAATGCCCACGTCTTCCGGTAATGGGATAGTCGCCTTGGTTGAAGTCAACGAACTCGATCGCTACGAAGTAAACAAAACTACCGTCGTTGCTAAAAGGAGACGACCTGCACGGCTCTGCAAAGCAGCGCACATGTAAACAAATCGCAGCTGTGGTTTTAGTGGCTTAGGAAATGCGGTATAGGGAGCCGACGTCCAGGCAGATGCGTTTGGACTAAAAGAGTGTCAGCAAGAGCCACTGAAATGCCGTTGACACTGAGAGCAGAACCGCAGTGGCAACCACCCTCTTGGTAACCGCGTCGGGAACGATATTTGACAGGCGATTTTATGAGCCCCTGGGCCACTAGACAATCGCAACTTGATGCCGACGTGACGCTCGGCAAAGAGAAATTGGATTTGCTATGAGTAGCTCCCAAAAACTGCTCTAACTCGACATGTGTTGGTGTACCGTAATGCCGGAATAAAAATGACATTCTAAAAAGGTGTACGTATCTATTTTGCAAAAGGCAATCCACGTGGCGTTTATTTGAGCTCTATAATCACAAAAAAGAAGATAAAATTGAGGAGAGTGTTTTATTTCGACGAGATCGTTCGCCACCACAGCATCTGAAAATAAGTTAGGGACGACCAGGAGGGACTCTGGCCTTCTTACCCCAAAATAGAGGTCAGGGTTCAAACTGTTCATACGGAAAGGGTTCACAAAGGTCGCGTGGACATATTCCATTCAGCAAGCTAGCCGGTCGTGTGCAGATCGTCTTGTCCAGGGTCGTCGGAGCAACGTTACGTCGCAGTGCCTTGCTAGGCCTAACGTCCCTAGCTGGTCCTTGGCCGTCGCTTGGTCAATGGGATCGTTGTCGTTGTAGCTTTTTCGGGCATCCATGGTTCGAGCCCTTGTCTCCGCGGCGTTCAGTTTTAAGTACTTTTTTTCTTTCTTTTCTCTTGCTGCTTGAAGTCATGGACGCGCGCGGAGAGCACATAAAATTGCCCACTGGTCGTCGCGACGACGTAAGCGAGTGATGTTGCCGGTCATGTTGATTTGATCGTAAAAAGTGCGCAAACCTCTCGAGCTGTCTTAGGATTTCGTCGTAGGTTACGTAAAAATTACGCCAATTCCGCTTCGTGAATACCGATTTTTTCTTAGGTCCTGTCGTGCGCACCTCTTTGTCTTAATATCGTTTCGTGACTAAGCTATGCTACCTGTTGCGGCCGACGAAGAAAAGGCAGAAGGGTCCTACTGAATACGGCTCTGCGCCGACTCGTTTCTCGGCCATCATTGCGACTGGTGAAGCAGCGACGTCTTCGTCCTCACTAATGGCCTCATACCCACCGCTCTCGGCGCGTTGGTTGGCCATCGCACACTCGGGCTGCTCTGCCGGCTTACCGATATCCTACATCCCTCGGGTACTTTGACTAAGCGAGATTGTAAACCGTCAACACCTCAATGTGGCAGAGCTTGTAACTACGGTACGTGCGTCCCCGCCTTGCATGTTGACGTCAAGGATGCGCCGGATCTGCCTCCTCTCTCGAAATGGATCGGGCTCTTAGATGGTTGATTCTGAAGCGCACGCCGAAATTCCGGAATTTAGAACAAAAAATATAGCCATCCGGCTTAAGATACAGCCACGCGATTATAAATTAAGGGTTTAGCTGATCCTATTCGACTTGTGTTTTTTTTTAACGTTTTCTGCATATTTTAAGTTTCGATCCGTATCCCTTCAAAGGAAAAGTGAAGCGATTTTGTAGTTGAGAAAAAAAGTAGTCTAAATTGTCTTCATTCGGCCTCCCGGATCATAAATATAAAATCATATTACAGATTAATGCGCCAAGTAGCCGCAACGGCACTTTCAAAATAGCGCCGATTCCCCCCTTCCCGGTGCGTTCGGTCGGTGGGAGGAGAGAACCGTGACGTATTATACAGATCTTCATGTATTCATGCTTACCCGAGTGGTCAAAAACGCTGTATGAAATCTCTCACAAGCGGAAAGCATAAGGCACTTGAAACCTCTGGATATAACGTCATACCCAGCGGTTTTTCAGTTTTTCTCGCGTTTATTGTTAAGTTCGGGTCAAATTCTCGTGATACTCAAGTTCAAAGGGCAAAAAATTACTCTAGAATTCACCTCTATTTTGGTTTTTCCAAGTACATCTTCAGCTTGTTTTTAATATAGGCAATATAAATCAATCAAACTTGTGGTTTTCAACTGCGCAGTGGTTCGGCAATCTGGTCACAATGAGGTGGTGGAACGACGTGTGGCTCAACGAGGGATTCGCTTCCTACATGCAGTACCTCGGAGTGAACGCCGTTCACCCAGAGTGGCACGTGGTGAGACGTTCTCATTAAAATAAGAAAAACAGCGACGTAAGCACTCGATCGCCGCTGTAAAGGATATATTCAGAATTCCAGGATTCTTTAATGTTAATATATGTGTATCCCAAAGAATTTCAGCACATTCACTTCAGCGAAGAGTGCGTGTTTAACAAACAATCTCTGCATGCGATGTACGAGATGCGTACACTGAACGACGGGGGCCAAGAGATATGTAGTTAGGTTCGAAAGCCATATGTCTGCACGGGCAATGAGCACTGACGTTTCGTTTACGTATTGTCGTCCATGCGTAGATCAAGTGCTAGAGTCCGGGAATTTTGGTGCTTCGTCATTCGCTACACGCCGTTGTAGATCGCTGTGATTGGACAACCGCGTGCTGTACGGGGAAGTAGACGCGTAGGTATTCTTCTGCTGGGAAGGTATGCAGACGTTCCGGAGGATCGCATTGTTTGGTTTTGTTGTCATTGGTTAATTTTGTAATTTGCTGATTGTTTCTCGCTGGTTTCTGGGTGCTCTTCGCACTACGCCTTTATTGAATAAGCAATAATTTGGGAATTTCTTAAAACTTTAGTAGCCGGCGCAGTTTTTAATGCTGCCTGTCTCTCCACAATCTCTTTCTTCCTTTTAGACCGTTTAATGCGCCACCGATCGGTTATGTATAGTTTATTTAGTCTAGATCTAGTCAGACATAGTTCTTGCAGAGCACCCGATAAAGAGTGTGAAAGACTATCGCACCATACATCATTCATGATAGCTTGAAAGTCAATCGAGCGAAAAATCACACTGCTCCAAAGAAATGCCTGTGCGCATACCTTTGTGGCATACTTTTTTTTAAAATTAGTACGAACGTACATTATACCGAAAAGGGGATAAAAATATTGTGCAACAAAAACGTTCAGTCTTTCCACTCTGGTGCAGAAGGAAGACCAGCGGAGCTGTACATTGGACAGTAATGGCCGGCCGCAAGTCGGTAAGCCAGAGTAGAAAGGCTGCCGCCGTCAATGAGCGACGGTGGCCAGCAGATGCGTGGCTTGCCGCAGTCGCTTATAGATGGCAGTAGTTGTCCAGAGTTCGGTGTCTTCATTTCTTCGCGGTGGACACGATCCTGGGGAAAGTAGCCCTAACTCTGCTGTAAAAAATAACCTAAACATTTATAAACGCATTACGCAAGAGCGAGATCGCAGCCGCCATAGCTGACCTTCTCCTGTCTTGCGAAGATACCGAACCACTGAAACGGGCGTTGACGGGCTTCCACAAAAGCCAATGCTGGGGAGAAGAACACACTAGAATCTAAAGTCACTATAACCTTGCATGATATGGTAATAATGAAGTGAAGTAAATGCAATGGCTGCTTTCATGCAGAGCCTCTGCAAAGTGTATATAGGCCGATTTAGTTTTCCAGAAATCTGAGGTGAACATTCGTTGTCAGTACTAAATGCTTGTCATTGTTCCGCAAGTTAAAATTGCTCCTTAATCATCAGAGATTCCTGCTGGTACACTACCCCGATGTGCACTCTAAGTGTCAATAATTGGTTCGTCGTCCGTATTCGACGGCATACAGGAAGGAAATGGGTGTGCTCCAAACGTTAATCGGCCGGAGTAGAAAAAAAAAAGGAGTGCACGCAATTTTTTACATCGAGAACTCGTACACATCGGAGCATAGTACAGATGGCTGGCCTTCCGAGTGCACCGTGGGGCAGTAGGCATGCAGGGACTTTAGAAAGTATACATATCCGCCTCTAAGTAAATGCTTGTCTTATAAAAGAAAAACAAAGTCGGCACACGTGAGATAACTGTGCTGTCTCGGTCGTGCTCTACAACACAGCTGGACCAGTTTCCAGTCACCGACATGCATCCGATCATGAATCTTGAGTACTCTTCGCCGGACAGTCACCCGCTATCCGTTGACGGCAACTTCTCGACTGAACTCGACTCTCTCTTTGATCGCATTGTGTACAACAAGGCAAGTTCCATCAACAAGTTTAAATACTGGTTCTCTGTTAGACAAGGGGGGGGGGGGGGGGGGGGGGGCTTTGATGAGAAAAAAGGCTTCTTTTCCGTCTGCTATTGTTTTGAGCAGAAAATAAAACACTGGATCCAAGAATCCAGTTGTTCTGATGGGATCGGTATTTCCACGAAGTTCAGGTCATGCTACTGGTAATGATATTGTTGTTCGTAGAAAAAGAGAAATTGTTTTTTTGTTTTAAAGTGAAGCGAGGTTTTACGCCAACCAGTTTTCTATGTAGGCACGTGGCGTCTCATAGAAACTGATGCATGTTTTGTGCCTCTTCATTCGCTCTCAATAACAATTTGTATAAAAAAAATTCATAAAGCCTCACAGTATGAGAGGTCTATTTCGAACATCCAACAACGCCATATTTCAATCACTTGCTTTTTTTTTTTTTCGTTATGGACCTGCCAATTTATAAGAGAAAGGCACTCGGCATGTTCGTCGTGTTAAAATGTCTGTTGCGACAGCAACTACGAGTACAGTGTGCTCAAAATCATTGAGGCTGTAGCTACGAAATTCAAAAGTGCGAATAAAATCAGGTAATATGAATATGTAATTGGTTGCGCCATTAGGGTTCGGCGGCACCCAGTGCAGTTTTCCGCCAAGGCCTCCCCTCCTCTCCCCTCCCCGCACACACTTTCCTGAACCGCCCCAGTGATGCTACTATATGCAATTAAACTACTGCCCAGATGCGACCGCACGAAGCTTAAACTGTCTTAACCCGAGTTCGGCGCTCTAGGGTGTTATCGTCAATGGCAGGAATATTAAAAAAGATCACATAACTCCAGGAATTTTTTCGTCTTATGTGGTCTCTAAGAAGAAAATATTCAAAAATTTGCAGAGGGGTAAACCGTACTAATTGAATGGAACTATCACCTAAAAGCCACCAAAGAACGAGATCTTTGGAGGCTATTTTATCAGTAGGGTTCATTCATCTTATATGATCTGATCAAGCATCGTGATGATGCTTGATGAGATCACATAACTACAGGGGGCTTCGGTGGGCTATTCGGGCGTAAAGTATAAATGTACCAACCAACCGAGTGCAATAAAACTTCTAACAAAGGTGTTTTTATTTGGCGCATTTATCACACTCAAATTTGATGAGTGTAGGTTTTAGGAAAAAAACAGATTCAGTCTAAAAATCTTGTTTATTTTCTATCCACAGAAATAAAAACAGCGAAAACCATCTGGTTGACACTACCACTCATAAAGGGGAAAACATAAAGCAAAAACATAAAGGCTCCTTTGGAAAAATCCCCCGAAAGCAAATTTAGAAGATGTGGGCGTGCGTGGTGACATCGATTTTACCGCTTTCCTCACTGTAAATAAGGGGGGGGGGGGGGGAGGATATTTTATTTTGTTTTATTTATCTCCCTGAAATCTACTCTCATACATTTTGAGTATGGTAAATGCACCACCTAAAGGCACTTTGTGAAAGGTGTCAATACACTCCGTTTGTTTGTTTAACTTTGGTGCCCGAACAGCACTCGGAAATAAAGGCCCTGTATATATTGATTCCGTGGTCTCAAAGATTTCGCAACTGTTTGGAATTGGTTGCAATAGAATAGTCACGTTAAATAGAGCCTCTAAAAGATACTTTGTCTGCTTACTTGCCGCACGTGAAGTTATACACGGCTTGCACTCATGTCCCACCATCGGCCGCTGTGGCGGCCTAGCTGCTGAGCATGTGTACCTTCGCAACAGTTATTACGCACCGCCCAGGCCCGGGGCAGAGATACTTAGAAAAGTATTCCGGGATTAAAATACTGAAATATATGAACAAAAGTATTCTGGAATAGGAATACTGAGATACATTTCTTTTTGCTGTATGGGGATATTTCGGAGATACTCTGTAGAAAAAAAAGGAAAAATGTATCCGAGAATACAGATAACGAAATACAGACACTGAAATACTTTTATTCCTCGAATGACGTCATGTTTCGTAAAAATATTTAAGATTGCACTGTAAACTAACGCAGTGACCTATGAAAAGCAACTCCAAAATGTGGCGCAAGAAACGAAGAAACCTGAATTTTCGAGCGGAAAAAAAACAAACATCTCTCTTTATTCATGAAAGGTTCTCGCAAACAAGAAAAAATGAAATCAAGCACTTTGCACTTCAATAGGAGAAACTTCTCAAACAGTTCATCGTCAAGACAGCGACGGTTCGGTTTTAGTACAAGACTCGCGAACGAGAAACACTCTCTCCACTGCTGCAGAAAAGCGCAA